>NC_140579.1:1027368601-1028715079 GCF_964204655.1 Triturus cristatus | reverse complement strand
ATCATGGCCATCCTGGCACATTCCATTATAAAATGGACCGGTGTTATGGTGTCTAGATTTCTCATCTCTAGAAGACTCTCAATGGCTTCTAAGGTTTCCATTTGTGGAATAGAGGTGTACAAAGATTCCACATTGAAGCTGACCAAGAGGTCTGTTTCCGTATCAAAGCTGATGTCTGGAGCAAACGGAGGACATCCTTGGTATCTTGCAGGTAACTGGGCATTTCCTTGACGAGAGGTCTAAGGAAAAAATCGACAAAGGTGGAGAGAGGTTCTAATAAGGAACCTATACCTGATATGATGGGTCGCCCTGGGGTGGCCTTTGGTTTTTATGTATTTTTGGTAAAACATAAAAGTATGGCATCACCGGATGTGTGGTAATTAAGAAGTGTGATTCTTGCTCTGTGATCCAACCTGCAGCTTTGGCATCGTCTACAAGGGTTTGTATCTCTCTCGTGAGTCTGGGAGTTGGATCTTCAGTGAGTGGTTTGTATGCTGTAAGATCATTAAGTTGTCTTAGACATTCAGTGCGATATGCCTCTGTGTCCAAAATGACGATTGCACCGCCTTTATCGGCCGGTTTTATCGTTATGGTTTCATCTTTCGCTAGAGCCATTAAGGCATGTTTGTCGCTTTTAGAAAGATTATGATAGACTTTGTCTTTTCTAGTGCTGAAAGAGGTGATGTCTTGAATCACCGCTTGTTCAAACACTTTGACTCGATCTGGAATAAGATGGACTGGAGGGTTAAAAGTGGAAGGTGTTTTAAGGCCTGTGTTCTTATCAGAAGAATCATCTGGAGAGTTTGTAAGTTCTTTGTCCTTAAAGAAGAAATGTAGACAAATTTTCTGAAATATTTGGCCATTTCACATCGTAGTTGGAATAGATCACCTTCATTGGTTGGAACATACCCCAAACCTTTATTGAGGACCAGTGTTCATTGGGTGTGAGGACCCTGGTGCTCAAGTTTACAACTAGCTCGTTGTGTTCGAGCTTGTCCCTGGTTGTGGTTGTCCTTTTCTGCTGCGGGTATTGGGTGGTTGTTGATCCATCTGCCAATGTACCTGTGGCTGCCCTCTCCTTCTGCCCCTGTTTCGTCCACGGCCTGCTCCTAAGTCAAAGTGTTTGAACAAGCGGTGATTCAAGACATCACCTCTTTCAGCACTAGAAAAGACAAAGTCTATAATACTTAAGATCCAACTCCCAGACTCACGAGAGAGATACAACCCTTGTAGACGATGCCAAAGCTGCAGGTTGGATCACAGAGCAAGAATTACACTTCTTAATTACCACACATCCGGTGATGCCATACTTTTATGTTTTACCAAAAATACATAAAAACCAAAGGCCACCCCCAGGGCGACCCATCATATCAGGTATAGGTTCCTTATTAGAACCTCTCTCCACCTTTGTCGATTTTTTCCTTAGACCTCTCGTCAAGGAAATGCCCAGTTACCTGCAAGATACCAAGGATGTCCTCCGTTTGCTTCCAGACATCAGCTTTGATACGGAAACAGACCTCTTGGTCAGCTTCGATGTGGAATCTTTGTACACCTCTATTCCACAAATGGAAACCTTAGAAGCCATTAAGAGTCTTCTAGAGATGAGAAATCTAGACACCATAAAACCGGTCCATTTTATAATGGAATGTGCCAGGCTGGCCATGATGGAGAACTTTTTCAAGTTCGAGTAGACAATATTTCTACAAGTCTCGGGTACATCCATGGGCAGCATTTTTGCGCCGAGCCTGGCCAACCTGTATGTCCATCTCTTTGAACAGAACAATGTACTCACACAGTCCAATCCATTCAGAGATCAGATAAAGACTTGAGAAGGTACATTGATGACATTCTGGTTGTTTGGCATGGACCTGTTGCCTCCTTGCTAGATTTTCATGCTTGGCTAAATGAAAAGAATGATTTCTTGCGCTTCACAGTTGTCTATGACAAAACTCGACTACCCTTCCTAGACATTGTGATATGTCCTGATCACGGCAGACTTGGTAGTGAGCTATATAGGAAACCTTTATCAAAGACTCCCTTCTGAGCTTTCATAGCCATCATCCCAGATCTCTTCGGGAGAATCTACCTGTTGGACAGTTCCTGCGCATTCGCAGAAACTGTTCCGACTTAACTACCTTCAATCAACATGCAGAAGATCTATCTAACCAATTGCAAGACAGACAATACCCAAAACGTCTGGTTAGACACGCTTGGAAAAGAGCCTCCAACAATCATCGGGGAGCCCTTCTAGAACCCCCTGTGCCGAAGCCTCCTCTGTCCAGAATGACCTTTGTTAATACATTCAGTATGTGGTCTAACCAGGTACAAAAACAGTGCGGAAACACTGGCGAATATTGAATGTAGGGAATGAGGTCTTACCACCTCCTCTTTTCTCTTTCAAAAGAGGCACTAACCTCAGAGATAGTCTCGTGCATACCAGACCACGGGCCAAATCTCCCACCACTACTAACACCCTGTGGAGTTTGCCACCAGTACAGGGGCATTTCCCATGTGGCCAGTGTTCTGCATGTCCACAGACCCAGCCAACTAAAACCATTGACATAGGCACAGATACTCCATGGATTTTAAAAAACATACCAACTGCAACACAGAAAGAGTCATCTACCTCATTACCTGCCCCTGCTCATTGCGGTATGTAGGTATGACCACACGAAAGATCAAGACACGCATCAATGAACATAAGAGCACTATCAGGCGGAACAAACAAGCGACTAAACTCACTAATCACTTTCTGTCGTTAAGACATAACCAGAAGATTTGAGATGGGTGATCTTAGAACAACCTTTCATCCCTATGCATGTGACAGATATTAGTAAATTTCTGTTCATCAAAGAACAGAAATGGGTGTTTAAACTTAAGAGTGATCAACTTGGCCTAAACGATGATATTCCATGGTCATCCCTCTAATTCTTAGGATACCTACGTTTTGTGTACTCAATAAAGTTACATTCATTTATCTAACAAGTCTAGCATTCAAGCCCATAGAGCTCTTTTCAATTTCATATTTTGAGGTGCACTCCTAATCTAAACTAAAGCGCTTTTTAGTGTCTACGAGTCTTGAACTATCATACTGATCTCACGGTGTTAGTAATATCCGACCACGTGGTGTCCTCTTCCCGTTTTTCACTAATCATTCAACAGAAACGGTGAAACACACCCGACACTACAATTCCCAGCAATCTAGATACACGTGATATCACACGTGGTAGTGTGTACCTCTGAGCGCCCCATAGTTTACAACACGATGGTACGCTCACAAGAGCTAATATGGATACATCGATCTGCTATTAACCCAAACCCTGCTCCTTTCAGTGTGAGCAAATTATGAACTCTCATAACGATCGGACGCTGTTTTGAGATGTTGCACATGTTTCTCAAGATCTCTTCTGACTCCGATCACTCAAAGGTTTTTCCCGTTTTTTTCCTGTTGTTTCACCAACCACATTACAAAGACGAAACGCACCCTACACTACATTTCCCAGTTTCCCTAACTACGTGACATCACATGAGGTATTTTGTACCTTTGAGCGCCCGTAGTAAACAGCACGGAAGGACGCTCATTGGAGCTTATAAGGACACTCCTCCTGTCGGTTCGCTACCTCCCCTTCCAGCTCAGTTGCCAGAGCGGGGTACCGACGGACAGGTGAGTTTCTTTTCATGTTTCTTCCGTTGTTGTTGTTTTTTTGAAACGGCGCTACCTCTAGACGCCGTGCTGTACTTATTTTGCTTTGTCTAACGTACTGCCGCAACTACGAGACAATCTTTAAGTCTAACTGCAGGTACTGACATTACACAGCGTTCAGCCTTAGCCTCCTCCATTACGGTTTTCCCGAGTCATAGAGCACATCAGACGTCTTCGTCCAGGCTTGGACGCTAATATGAACTATCTGGTCCCTTGATGCTCTTTTATGATACAAACACTCTACATCCACTGTTAGCGGTTCAGCAAACTGTAACCTCACTAATGTATTACACCTGAACATCGTGTTTTTAAGACTTTTTGATCCTGCCATGTTCCTATAACTGCTTAATCAAACGACTCCTGTTGGAAGTTTCCTCCTCCCCCCTCTTCGAACTATACAGGTTAAATCGCCTTGGGGTAATTTTGTTGTTTGACATTTTTCATTTTGTAGAGCGGTGCCTCAAGTCCTGAGCGGATGCCAGGCGAGGCGAGGTGCGTACCCAAAACTTTTCGGGTAAGTGCACAAGTTGAATGTTGATATGATTATCACCCTGTAAAACAATACATCTTTAGTATTGATTTAATGTTGCTAGCACATTCTATCTAGCATAATTCTGTGATTAACACTGATATTTTATAAGATTGAGTTGATTTCTTTTTTCTTCATTGTTACTAGGTCTCTTTCCCTGTAAAAACCCAACGGGAACGTACTTGAACAATCAGGTTGTATTGGGTACCAACCCAAAACCTTTTTTGTATTTAAAAGTTTCCTTTTCACACGTTTTGCAGTAGCGTCAGCATGGTCCTGATGAGAGCTTGGACTCCCAAGTCCAGTAGCCGAAACATGTAGACCAACATCTTGACAGTTATTTGTGAAGCTGTCTACGCACTGTTTTTAAAGTGGCATCAAGACAGCACCAGAATAAAATTTATTGGTGTCTTGTTAGCTATTTTTAATAGCACCTTTTTCTTTCATACTTCTTGCACTGCAAACCATCCCCCCATCTTTGGCATCCACGCCTGGGACTACCACATAACCACCACAATCATCCACGTGGTTGGTTTCTATGGTAAGGTCCATAGTTCCCAGATGATGATAAGCCACCTTTGGTGGGTGATGGGAACTTAACTTTTTGGGCAAGCCCCAGATGGTCTTTTGCTTCACTCTTTCCATTTTATCAGTTTTTTGTCACACAGAACTCTAGACCCACAGTATTCTTTGTATTATGTCTGTTGATTGGGGATTTATACTGTAGTTGGTCTTTAAACATATCCCTCGGACCCCCCCTCCCACACCCTCCCTTCATGTGTAGGGTCCTTTTTTATTGAGACAACAGCAGAAGTGACCATCACCAAGCATGCACACATCTCGAAAATAGACACACCAACCAAAACAACATGTGTAGACTGCAGGTGTCAGCTCACTAACTCACATTCCATGCCAGCAATGGCACCCAACAACCAGGCTGAATGTGCACAATGATGTGAAATGACTCACAGGGACAGCATGCAAAATCACAGAAACAGCATCCAGACAAAGGCCCACAACAGCAATACCAATGCACTGGTGCAGATGCACAAACACAAACAGGCAAACTCACACTGCACATCGGACACAACATGTGTGTGTGTGTGTCACAGTATCCACAGGCAACTACACAACACATGAGAGGGGCTGAACCACAGTGACACAGATGTGGACACAGTGCCGTACAAAAGTAAACCATCATTGGGACACCCTCAGTGGGCAATCAGGCGTTGGGAGATGAGAGGGAGCACAACAGACACTTGTGACACTAGCTTGAATGAACACCAACTAACACAGTAAGAGACTGACACACAACAGCACAATCCCCAGGGACAAGACATTGGTGTGACACAAGCATGCATGACAACTCCACTGTGATGTCAAAGGCAGATGTCGTACAAACTGGGAAACCCAGACATGTGTCCTGTGCCACAAACGTACATCACACATACACAAACACAAATCACTCAGCATGGCCCCTCATCCATGGACAAACGGGAGCTAAGGGACCATCCATGCAAACATTCACATCAGTCCACCATCAACACCACACCTGAACTGCAACAATGTGTATCTGTGAAGCCCACATGGACAGGTGACATTGCACATGCCCACATGACAAACACAGGAATGTTGGCAGGAACTAAGGTGCACACACACATCACACAAGGACTGTTTACAACCCTGGGGAATGACAGACACACTGCACAGTATGCGGTACATGGCCATGACCTCAAAGCTCATGTGACCTTCACAATCCCTGCCACTGTCCCAGGACTATGCAGATGCCAAGGAGGAACACAAGGCACCCATGCTGACACCTGCCAGCATCGCTGCTGTGAACCCGACAAGTAGGAGCAGTCACACACACATACAAATGTCTCAATCACTGAAAACTACCACCTAGGGACAACTACATGATATTGCGAACAAAAAAGTGCCTTGAGGAACCCTCACTGTGTCCCATCTGTGTCTGACAACATCATCAACACTCAGAACTGACAAATCACAATGATGATACACCAATTAACAGGAGTGAGTCATGCACCCACACATCTGGTAGCCCATTGGAAAAGTAGTGGGATTAACCCAGTACCACTCAGCAAGCATCAACAACACGAACATATCAAGGGAACACTGTCTGTGTATGAAGAGGGATGTGGACACAAACACATGCACATACAATACACACCATGGGCCCAGGCCATGTCACTGGACAACACACTAACTTGAGGTGACACAACTCCTGTGGGAGCCCAGCTGTGCCAAACATATTCACCGCAAGTCCCACCAATCTCTGCAGAACACTTGGTCAGTCAGCCATCAGTTACCGCACAATGAAGGCTCTGGTCACAACAGCCTGGGTACGTGAGTCTCCCTTAAGTCATCTGCACATACTCAATACATATGTACAGCAAGTTGCACAGAGGACCCAGTTGCTCCTATACCAATGATGCCCACACCTGTAGGGCCAGTAGTGATGAGCACGAAGTATGTGGAAGTGACAATTAGGACAATGGGAAGCACATCATATGTGCAGGGGTGCAAGCCACAGATGTGACCATGGCAATTAAATGCTCACAGAGAGATGTACACAAATGGTTGATCCAGACACACCCAGGTAGCTGCAAAGGATGACATGGATACCCACCAGAACAGGAAACATATCTCATGGACCACAGAGAGTACCTCACATCAACACATCAGTATGCAACATTGTAAACCAAGCATTACAGGTGCAAGGGCATCTAAAACAACCTCAACATGATGTACAGCTAAAGTGCTAGGGGGGGATGGCCTTAGCATTTTGGGGATGATGTATCTGTGTGTGGGGGAACCCGGGGCAGGGAGTGGTGGGGGAACCTCTGGAGTGGTAGCCTGGGGGATGGAGGACGGAGACTTTGCCTTGGTGCTGCGTGCTGGCGGGTTGTCTTGCTCTTCTTGCGCCAGGGGGAATGCGGGTGGGCATCTCGGTCTGAGTGTGCCTGGGGGAGGGTGTCCGGGTGTGAGGGGTACTCCCTTCTGTGTGTGGGGACTTACTCTTCCCCTTGTAATCAGGATCTGCTGGGTCGGTGGGGAAGAGGCCAAGGTCACAGAGGAAGAGCTTCTGGGGGATGGGGTTGCAGGTGAGGGAAGGGGGCTGGGAGGGAGAGGTCTCCGAGGACTGTGTAGTGGTTGTGGATGACTGTGTGTGTGTCAGCAACCCAGCCCCTGTGAGTGTGGAATCAGTCCCCTGCGCTTGCTTGTGTGCACGTCTAGACCTTGGTTTGGGGGTTTCGGGGCTTTGGACAGGTAGTGTGCTAGGAATTGTGGGTGCTGCAGGGGTAGGAGGGGTGTGGGACTGTTGGAGGAGGGACACTGCTGCCGTCAGGGAGGAGGCTACGGATTGGTTGGTCCTCTGTAGGGCAGACATGCCAGAGGAAATGCTCTCCATGAATGACACCAGTTGTGTCTACAGACCTGTGTGTGCATGGAGGACCTTCAGCATCGACGTCTGCCCCACATGCATCTGTCTAAGTAAGTCCACAGACTCCTCACTCAGGGCAGCAGGGGACACAGGGGCAGGGGGTGCGGTGCCTGGCACAAAGGAAACATGCTCACGAACACAGGAGCCCACAGGGACCTCTGGGATGGGAGCTGACGGGAGGGTGGTGGTGGTGGTGGTGGTGGTGGTGGTGGCGGTGGCGGAGACTGCCTCACTAGCTGGGGTTTGGTAGCTGCTGACACCCGCTTCCACAGGGGAGTCATCCTCAGAGCTGCTGTGGCCTTCAGCTGGGTGGGATGGTGCTGACGACTCCTCTGTGTGGCTGAAATCGCCCTCTGTGCCACTGGGTCCACCTGACTCCTCTCCTTCTGTCCCTGTAAGGCTCTGTGGCTCCTCCTGTTCCGTGGAGCTGTCCCCTCCTGTGGCTGTGGATGTATCTGGATAGGAATAGGAAGTAACAGAACAACATCAGTCACCTGCACCGACTGCACACACCACAGTGAGTACATCACATCACAGGGCAAGCCCTGGCATCATCATCTGAACACAGCTCAAAGTGCCAACACTGTTTAGAATAAGACAATTGTTATTTCCAACATCAACCATGGCACACATATCCCTCCTTGATTTGCACACATATGTCTGTTGCATGTTGGATGCTAATACCCCAATGTGCCAACATACACCACCCACACATTAGTTGTACATGCAACAACAATATGCACTGACTCACAATCCTAGCTCAGGGGCAAATCTGACTCTGCAGATGACGGCGCACTTGCCCATCCGATGCAAACAACATATCCAGGACCCAGAAGACCCCATATCATGAAAATCAGACAGATGAGTCACAGCAAACACGACTCCATGTACATTAACACATCACAGTCTGCCATGCATATAACCCAGCTGCATGAGGGACAGAGTTGCATACACCATTGTGCGCTGTCAGATGCTCACACACCTATATGTCACACAGGTCTTGTCTCCCACAGTCACATTGCAGATGTCATGCTGACCCTCGAAATCATGGACACCCCAGTTGTACGTAGCAACAAGCCACACCCTAATGACACAGAGGCACACACCTGAGGGCACATGTCACGAAGCACAACCTGCAATTTCACACACAGGAGTGGGATTACAGAGTGTTTCTGAATGCCCTTGAGGGGTCAGGACTGGGCAGGCCTAAGTGAAACAGTGTTTTGCCCCGGACAGTAGTCAGGTGGCTAAGTACTTGCCATACCTACTCCTGATGCCCAAAAATTGGAGTACCCTGCTGCATGGTTTTGTATTGAATACCCCAGAAACATGTAGCGAGTCAGACCAGCAATTGGTACACATCTCAAGGGCACACACAGTTAACATGTCAGATCCCAGGCATTGTGTAAACAATTGATCCACCCATGACACACACAACAGAGTCACGGGAACTGATGCTGACTGGTACCTGATACATAGCTGACTGCAGGGACACAGTGCCCTAGTGACAAAATCCAAAGACTGTAGGGGCCACACCTGTGGAACAGATGAGGAGGGTGCATCACAAGACCTACGTAATGTGGAAGTGTGACCCGGACAAAAGGCTGCTATGTGCATGTCAGACATAGTACACAGATCAAGCATGGACTTACCCCCTTCCTGCTGCTGTCTGGCCTTCAGCTGCCTATCCAGTTCCGGGAAGACCACCGGCAGTATCCGGAGCATGTGGGGAGTCAGGGTCCGGTGTCCACCCCTCCTGCGTGGAGGTGACAGCTTCAGCTGGACTCTAGCTATCCTCCGGGTCCAGCCACGAAGGTCCTGCCACCTCCTCTGGCAGTTGCGGATGCGGCGCTTGTAGACCCCCACAGAACGAACAGCCCAGGCGATGGTCAGCCATATCTCCTGCTTCTGGTGGGCATCAACCTGTGAGGAGGACAAAGTGAAAAGTACATTGACACACATGCCCCAGATTTGTGCAGCACACAATTAGATATACATGTCATCATCACAAAGGGAAAATAATTACACAGATAGTGCAACCATGGGGAATGAAAACTCACATGCATGTCTGACATGTTAACAATGCATGGATAGTCTAAGCTGGCAAAAATGCACTTTAGCAGCAGGAAAAATATTCAATACATGTCCCTACACACTTTGGGGGATGAAAGTAGTCAGTGATAATGCTTGCCACTGCTGTACACACTGCTAGTACTGCTAGTCAGACAACATGCTTAATTAGGAAGGCAGTGGACAGCACACTCACCTGCTCCCCTGGTGTCCCATACAGCTTTCTGTACTCTGGAAGGAGCCCATCCAGCAGGGCCTGGTTCTCCTCCTCAGTGAAGGCTGGGGCCCTCTCCAGTGTACGTGCCATAGCAGGAGCCAGAGGATGCAGAGACAGCAGCAGTGGTAGCAGGGATGTGGTCCAGTAGCATGTAGTGCAGGCAAGTGAGCTCCCTGGGGTCCAGCCAGCCTTATATCTGTGCTGCAGAGGCAGACTCTGTGCCATGTGTCCAAAGTGATAGGTCCAACACGGTTGCATTCTATGAATCTGGCCAATCCATTTAAAAGTACGACTCGTACACGCCTTCCGCATCGTTCAAATCTTCACCTTCATGGAACACTTGAAATTGCAACATTGTTGTAGGCATCCAACTGAATTTCCAGTGCACAACTCGTACAAGTTTTGAATCCGCATCCGTCTCCATGACAGTCCTGAGCCAATGGGTGCGCCCGGCTCGTTCAACTGATTGTACAACGCGTATTTTGAATGTACACATGCACCCGTCTCCATACGATTCAATGACAAGGCCTACGCACGACTCGGACATGACCCGTGCAATGCGTACGCATTGTCACCCGCGTCGGACCGCATTGCATTCAATGACAATGCGTACGCATGGCTCGAACATGACCCGTGCAATGCGTACGCATTGTCACCCGCGTCGGACCTCATTGCATTCAATGACAAGGCCTATGCACGGCTCGGACATGACCCGTGCAATGCATACGCATTGTCACCCGCGTTGGACCGCATTGCATTCAATGACAATGCGTACGCACGGCTCGAACATGACCCATGCAATGCGTACACATTGTCACCCGCATCGGACCTCATTGCATTCAATGACAAGGCCTACGCACGGCTTGGACATGACCCGTGCAATGCGTCGGACCGCATTAGTGTGACTATTAGATGGATGCAACACACATATACTGGCCATGGACACCTGCACACACCTGCCACACTATAGCATTGGCCACACAGTGTCCCATGGCATGTGAGGCTGCATTCCCTGGGTGTTTGAGGGGGCCACAGCAGTTTTTTTGTCTGGCACTTTGTGCAGCCACTCCCAGGCTGTTATCTTGTACATGGGGGGAGAGTCCTTTGTGTGTTGTGCACGTTTGCACTGTGCTGTGCAATTGGACAGTAATTGGCATGAGTGAAGGCCACAGTGTCAGAATGGATATGTTTGGGGCATGTCACCTACACCCTGAGTCCTGGGGGTGATGGCATGTACGTCACAGTGAGACCTGTAGCCCCAATACTGATGTGCACCCACAGTCTGTGTGCATGTTGTGTCTCAGATGTGTCTGATCACATGTTACCAATGGGTGACAGTCTCCACATCCATGTGGTATATACATCAACCTTGATGGGGTGTGTGTCTAAGAGACGTACATGTAGGGAGGACATGGACAACAGTGGCCACTACCTGTGGGACTTACGCTTGCCTTGTGGTGTGTACGTGCTACGCCATGTCCATTGCTGTGTTGATGTGGCAATACAGGGAGCCTGGGTTTCTGCTTGGCAAAGATCTGTGATGCCTGGGAGACATGAGTCCTCATTAGTCACTGGGGTGGGTTTTTTGAACGTTGCAGCAGCACATAGGTTGGGTGACACAGCTAGATGATTAGCCCATTGCACTACATGGGACTCATGTGGACATGTGGAATTGAGATGTGAGGTTGTGGTCTTGTAGGAGACATATGTGTCCATGACCAACAGCACACACCTCAGTACATTGTGTAATGTCATGAACTAGCATGTGAGAGTGATCGTGGTCATGGCTACATGGGGGATGTACTGACAATCTTCCTTTGTGCATCTCTGTACTGCAGGGCACCAGCTGTCCATCGCCCGTTCCCAGACCTTGCAACCATGCAGGAACGCAACCGCATCAGACGGTACCACTTCACCAGGCCACTGATTGAGAAGTTGGCGAAGCAGTTGGCGCCACATCCGCTACCTGGCCGGACATACCCTACAGCACTGACCCCAGAGGTGAAGGTGATGGCAGCCCTGCACTTCTTTGCTACTGGTACCTTCCAGTACACTGTGGCTACTGCTGGTGGTATGTCGCAAACGATGTTTAGTCGGGTGCTACGCGATGTCTTGGAGGGGATGTTGCAATTCCTCGACCTGTATATCAAGTTCCCGAGCCAAGATGAACTCCCTGAAATTAAGGATGCCTTTTATACACTGGGGAGGATGCCAAACGTCAGTGGATCCATTGACGGGACACATGTTGCCCTGATACCATCACGGGCACATGAGCAGGCATACCATAACAGGAAGCACTACCATTCGATCAATGCTCTGGTGGTCTGTCTTGCTGACCATACATGTGTGTGCACGGTTCCCTGGTTCGGCGCACAATGCCTACATAATGAGGAGTAGTCACATTGCAACGCTGATGTCACAGATGCCAGCTCAGCGTGCCTGGCTTGTCGGTGTGTACAGACTGTTTCTCATTGTGTGTGTTTGTCATTGTTGTATTCCACACTCCTACCAAACTCATCTACTTGTTCATTTTTGTGTGTGTAGGTGACTCCGGATACCCCAACATGCCGTGGTTACGGACACCCCTCAGGAACCCTGTGACACCAGCCGAGCTGCGCTACAATAAGGCACAAGGTCGGAGCAGGAGGGTGATTGAGCGGACATTCGGCCTCCTGAAAAGCCGCTTTCGCTGCCTGGACAAGACCGGAGGGGCCCTCCCATATGAGCCTGCAAAGGTGTGCAAAATAATACTGGTCTGCTGCATGCTACACAACATGGCGGTGCGGAAGGAGGTGCCTCTCATCCTGGATGAGGATGGCAACGACCAACGTCTGGCACCTGTGGAGGATCCCGGCCTGGGCCAGGATGCCAGTGATGATGAAGATGATGGTGACGTCCGCTCCCAGCTCATCAACAACTTCTTCACCTGAAAGTGAGTTTCCAGGAATGTGTTTAGCCAGATCTGTTGCTGTCTGAGTGGGTCTGTGTGCCAATTGACTGGATGCGTGCTGTGATTTGTCCATTCAGGTGGTGTGTACTCCACAATAGGGTCGTACTGCTAACTAGTGTTTGTGTAGGTGTTTTGCAACATGTTTTGTGCATGTGTATTGCATTTCTCTCCTGTTCGTCAGTGCTTTTGACTGTATCTTGTCTGTCCTTCCCAGGGTCCTTTGCCTGTTGTGTGGTCAACACTGACCCCCAACACCCAGAAGCTAAAACCAGTGTGGAAGTTGAGAATTCCCATCAACTGATGTACCACACATTCCTGGACTTCCATTCTCCAAAACATTGTGAGCGTGTGTCCACTGTTACGTAGAATTACCGTGCAACTATTGTGGAATAAACGTGTTGCTGGTGTGTAATGAACCTGTGCTACGCTTTGTTATATGCGTTGTCTGTCTTCCCACATCTGAGTGATATCTGCTTACCTCACCTGTGGACTTGTTACCACTGACTGTGCTTGGTGTTGTGTCTGTGCATGCCAATGTGTTTCAGGTCAACATCATTGTGTGTGATGAGTCACATGGCCATGGTGAGTATGTTTTGTGTTGCCATAGTGGTGTATCTCCCTCACGTGTGTCACATCCCCCATGACTGACCTTACGTTGGTCACATTGTTGCAGTATTTGGCATGCACTGTGTTGTGTAGCAGATCGACTTCGCCCTGAACATGACAAGTTTGAATCACAACAGAGGCAAGTATGGTGTACTGGTGAGTTTATTTACAAACATGTGTGAGTGAGGTGCACAGGATGTTGGGTGCTGTACAGTGGTTTGGGAATCCAAAGTTCACATTTGAGTTGGACGTGCTGGTAGATGAAATGTCCAGAGTAAAGTCCACAGTCATCTGATACATTGGGCCAACATGAACCCTCCATGTCATGTGGGCGAGTTGTGTGCGATTGGAAAAGGTGAACGGGTTGCGCACAAAGTACATTGTCCAGAACAGGTTTAGAGGCCCTGGGGGATGTGCTGGGAAATCTGCCTCTCACATGTCCTTCTTCGGACGACCCCTCTTCTTCCGGAGGGGGGGATCCTCATGTGCAGGCCTCTCCGCCAGAGTCCTCCTCCCTCCCTGTGGCACTGGCAGATGGTGTTGCGACTGATGTTGTGAGCACACAGGGGGGTGGGGACAGGTTGGTGTTGATCTGGCCGAGGCATTGTAGTATGTCCCGATGCACCGCAGTAAGGGCATCCCACTTAGCCTCCATGCGGGCATGGTGGGCGACCTGCTTCCGTTGCATGTCCTTGAGGATCCCCACTACCTGGCCAAATCCTCCAGTGCTATCCTGGTACGCATCTATGATGCGTGCCAGTTGGGGGTCATCATGCAGTCCAGACCCCTCTGCAAGGCGTGCCCTGTGTCTCCCACCCCTCCCAGCACCCCTCTCCACATGGGCAGGACCTGCGGCGGTATGCACAGGTGACCCTGGGACCCCTTGGGTGGTGTTGCTGGTGGTGTTGGCTGTAGCTTCCGGGGGGTCCTGTGTCCCTGTGCTGTGGGTGTTGATTGTCCTTGGTCTGTCCGTGTTGGCGGGGGTGCCCTGTTGGTGTCCAGATGGTGGAGGCGTGGGTACAGGGGGGCAGATGTTGCTGCTGCTGGTGCTGCATGATGGCTCACACCGGAGGGGCCAGGTTGGTCGCCATCATCCGAAGAGGACAGTGAGAGAATCAGACCAGAGAGCTCAGTGTCCACCAGAGTCTGGGACTGGGTATCCTCGTCATTTGTCAGTCGGTGCTCAGCACGACCTGTGTTAGGAAGAGACACACAATGTGATTTATGTTTCTACATGCATCGTTGGTTCACAAACATGACATTTTCTACTTTTATAACAGATGCCTGCCAGAACACTTCTTTTTCCCAGCTTGTCACAGACAGAGTTTGATCTTGTTGTTGGCCATTTGCCAGCATGGCCTTGTGCTCCCCACAACAGAGCCCAGTGTCAGACATCTTGTCCGTCCCTTCCCACTCCCTGTGAGGCGAGTATGGTTCAGGTTGATCTTGCTGGGCCATGTGGGTGGGTGTAGGTTGTGTGTGACTGCGAGGCCCATCATACTCTTGGCTACACCCCCCTACCCAGCATGCCCATGCTTCCTCCCTCTTGACTCTGCTTCCCTGTGAGGGGGTGTGACAGCAATGGCAAGATGGCTGACTGTGGAATCCTGGTGTTTGTTTGGCTAGCAGTCCCAGCATGGCCTTGTGCTCCCCACAACAGAGCCCAGTGTCAGACATCTTGTCAGTCCCTTCCCACTCCCTGTGAGGCGAGTATGGTTCAGGTTGATCTTGCTGGGCCATGTGGGTGGGTGTAGGTTGTGTGTGACTGCGAGTCCCATCATACTCTTGGCTACACCCCCCTACCCAGCATGCCCATGCTTCCTCTCTCTTGACTCTGCTTCCCTGTGAGGGTGTGTGACAGCAATGGCAAGATGGCTGACTGTGAAATCATGGTGTTTGTTTGGCTACAAGTGAGCCCCTGTGCTTCACACAGCAGCAGCCAGTGTGGGGGATCTTTTGCTGACATTTTAATGAGGTGTGTGTCAAAGCATTGTACCCGGTGAGTTGTGTGGAGTTTGTGTTGGGGGTGTTGATGCTGATTAGTATGGTCAGGGCTGTCAGTCCTCCTTCCTATCATGACACGTGCTTCCATTGTCGGGCATGTAAGTTGTCTTTCAGGATGTCAGTCAGTGGTGTCCTGCTTCTGATTTGCGCACAACCCCTAGCAGGAGCCAGTGTCAGCCATCTTGTCAGTCATTTTCCACTCCCTATGATGTGGGCATGTTTCAGAGAGGTCTTGATGGGCCAATGAGGAGGGGGAGCATTATCTGTGACTACAGGCCCAATCATGCTTTTGGCTACACTCACTTCACCTGCATCCCCACTATTCCTTCCTGACAGTCAGCTGCACTGTGAGGTGGTGTGTTTGTGGTGGCAAACTGTCTTGCTGGATGTATTTGGCTTAGTGCCAGTGGCTTGCTCTATTTGTTTGTAGGTTGGTGCATGTCATGACAAAGTCCCCAATCACTATGAGATGGCAGGTATTGTGTTTGTGTGACTGGCATACACATCTTGGGTTGATTATCTATTGGTTAGTGTAGGTTTGCTTGGGGTGCATGGTTTCACTGTCCCCTTGCCAAACAATCTTGGGTTTGTTGTTTGTGTGCTCACCAGTCTCTGGGATGTCTGTTAGGCCATGGACGCTCTCTGGTGGTAGGATGTCCCGCACCTTCTCCTCCCAGGTCCTGAAGTAGACTGGTTTGGCAGGAGGGCCACCGCCGGTGCGCTGACTCAAGGCGTGATCTTTCATGATGAGTTTCTTGACCCTCCTGCGCACGTCATACCACCTGTTCTGGATATCATCCTTTGTGCGCAACGTTGGTGCTTGTGTGTTCACCTTGTCCACAATCCTCGCCCACATCTTTGTTTTCTGTGAGATGGGGGTCCTTTGAACCAATGTACCAAACAAATGTGGCTCTACTCTGATGATCTCGTCTACCAGCACTTCTAACTCACTATCTGTGAACTTTGGATTCTTCTTTGGGGGCATGGTGATGGTTGGTGGTGTTGAGGGATGTATGTGTGAGGGTGCAAGTGATGTTGGTTTGGTGTTGGTTTTGTTGTGTGTATGTGTGTATGCTTTTGTATGAGGTGCTGATGGTGTGTGAGTTGTGTGATGGGTGAGTTGTGAGTGTGTCTGTGGTTGCTGTGTACTGGTGTTTGCTGCTGGCTGTGTCTTCTGTTTGCAAGGGATGATGGTAGTGATTGTAGTCCTTTATATAGTTGTAGTTGTGGGTGTGTCTTTGCCCAATTAATTTGTGTTGGGTATTTATTGGCTTAGTCATTGCTAGTTTGGTCCTTTTTTGTGTCTTTTCCTTTGTGTTTTGTAGGCCTGTAGGAGACATTCATGTGACGGAAACGGACGCTGCTGTTGTCTCGTGCGGGCTTCTCCGCCTCGTCCACGCTGCCTGTCTTCTGTGTTTGGTAGGCGTCGTTCGCGGCGGTCTCTATTGCTTGTGTGCCGGGTTGTCTGTGCGTATCGGTCGTGCGGCTTGGTCTCCGTGCGAGTCGGTCTGGTTTTAGACGCATTGCATCGTACTGCGCTAATTGTACATCGCGCGTACGGGTCGGTCGGGTTGATTCCGGGTTCGTGTCGGTCGGTGAAAATCGCGTCGGTTTTCCGGCCGGATCACTATTTTCACTCCGGCTCGGTCGTACGGCTTGTATTGCGTACGTGTCGGTTGTAATTCACTCGCGTTGCATCGTACTGCACGGGTCGTACGGCGCTGGTCCGTGTTGGTCGGTATTCGGTCCGGGTCCGTGTCGGTCGGTTCGTTTTGCGGCCGGAATCGGAATCGGCCCCCAAGTGTGATGGGCATGCCCAGACGTGGGTCCCTTACTCACTGTGCCACTGGAATCAAGCTATTCCTAGCTGATGAGATTATAATGAGGGTGAATCCTATCTTGGGTTGCTAGTTTATAGTTCAGGGAGGACCTGGACTGGCAGCTTGGGATGGAGTGATCAAACTAGAGCAGAGTCAAGTCTAATTTGCATGTTGCTGGGTCCGAATGATTACCAGTGTCTGAGAATATGTCAAGCATTCCATCCATCACCTTGTTGGTGATGGGCATGCCCAGACGTGGGTCCCTTACTCACTGTGCCACTGGAATCAAGCTATTCCTAGCTGATGAGATTATAATGAGGGTGAATCCTATCTTGGGTTGCTAGTTTATAGTTCAGGGAGGACCTGGACTGGCAGCTTGGGATGGAGTGATCAAATTGGAGCAGAGTCAAGTCTAATTTGCATGTTGCTGGGTCCGAATGATTACCAGTGTCTGAGAATATGTCAAGCATTCCATCCATCACCTTGTTGGTGTTGCAGTTTCCACCCTATGTGCAATTGGTATGCCCAGACGTTCACTAAAAACAACGTTAAATGTAATGTGCTGATGATCTCACGTTTTACATCACTCATGACATGTTAAATGATATAATTGAAGACATCACTGGTGACTTCTTAAAAGAGAATGTTGTCATAATAGCAGCGTTATTAGCTTAGCATTAGCACAGAGCCATCCAGAACAATTTAAAAAGGAACAAAGCTTTTTGCAATGTTTGCGGCTAAGTCTTTAAACAAAGGATTTGCACAGTGACAACCACAGCAAGCTGAATAATGACAATAGCCTTTTACCAGTCCAGCTACAGTATTATGCTTTGGATTGGTAAACTTCCATCTAAGCCAACCTGAAATTAACGCCTGAAAGGGTATTGTCTTGACTTATACTTGCTCCCTTGTGTCTGGACAAAGCTGTACCTCTTTGATGGTCTATAGCTAGAGCTAAACTAGTGTTAGGTGTATTATTAATTCCAGGTTGGATTGGATAGTATTTTACCAATTTCGCCATTGCCACTGGCTGAAATTAATTGAAGCATTCCATCTATCACCTTGTTGTCGCAGTTGCAGCCCTAATTTCAATGGGTATGCCCAGACATAGGTTCTGTGCTTACTGTGCCATTGGAATCAAGCTATACCTGGCTGATGAGCCCATAATAAAGGTGAAACCTGTCCTCGGTTGCTTGTTTTCTGGGTCAGGGAGGATCTGGTCTGGCAGTTTGGTCTTGCCTGTTCTGATTGGAGAAGGGTCAAGGCGTATTTCCATATTGCTGGATCCAAACTGAGCCGTCATGCTGGTAAAAAACAAGATGAATTGGGATGCCGACAAAGCAATTGCTAGTAACTGAGATCAATTTAAGCATTTCAAGCCATCACCTTGTTGTTGCAGACATACCATGTTGCAGCACTTCATTACGTAGCACTGGCACAGCAAGTGCATAGAAAAGGTCTAGCTCTGAACCTTCTATTTTGGGTAGAAGGATTTCCTTCACAAATTGTAGATAGCACTCTCCTTCCACAAAAGGAAAAGGGAAGAGGTGAAAGGCAAACATTTTGGTCAGCTTTCCATTTTATGAACCAACATTTCTGTTGGTTTTCAATGCACGGTGATTAGTTGGTAAACATAGCTTTAATAGTAGGCTATTTTTGTTGTGCTACTACTGCCACAAGTGAGCTATGAGTGCCAACAGCATGTAAGCTGCCTGCATGTGTTTCGGTGACAGTAACTGTATCCCCTTGTCCCCTGTACCATGCAGAGGTTTCTACAGGCAATCAATGTACAGTATGGTAGTGACTCGCAGTGCTGCTTTGCGTACTGCTGCTGGTATCCACTTCTTCCTTGTTGCTGCCTTTTTCTATCACTTCAGCTGCTTCTTTTCTCTCACAACCAGCATCTGTGTTTTTAAGATTTTCTTTGCCACATGATTATGAGTTATTTTTTCAGATGGGACAGTTAGCTCACAGTATCGTAATGCCAACCTGTCTTGCCAAAGAATACTTTCTTGTGGAAAATGGTAAATGGATCATTTTGTGATGTGCTCCTCGCATAGGCTAAGTGTACATAAGTCCCAAACTGGAGATTAGAGCGTCTTTATTGTGGCAAAGCCTGAAGGCAAAGCTATATGGTAATATTATTTGCCTCTCTGCAGGGCTTGCAGTAACTGTCATTGGGGTGGTGGTGGTTGCTGCAGGTTTTCTTTGGTCTTGCAAATATGGTACAAACAGGTAGTGTTGGTGAAATCACAGGCCTCTGAGCAGGTTGAACAGAGGTGAGTCGCTCTTCGGCTGTCCCACGCTTCACACTGACAATCACTTGCTCTTCGTCATCACCACCTTCCTCACTGATAAGGCTTTCAGAAACCTTTGCTTTTCCTTTTCCTAGTCTCTCATGGTGGGACCTGGATTTTATTGGGGTCCAATCCATGTCCAGATCATCAGAAAAGGGTTGTGGAGAGTGTCATTTTTTCCTTGTTGGAGATTGTGAAGCAAATAAGGAGACATCATTCTCCTCAGCACAAAGCTTAACCTCCTTTTTAGCTCCTACTTCTGCAAGATCTGTTGCTGGCTGTGACTCCGGTTATTGACTTTCCTGAGACAATTCCATTTGTCACTACAGCACTAAGAGACAATGACTTAGGTTTTGGTGATGGGGCAGTTGATGTAGGAATTATCCTACTACCAGACTCTTCTTGTAAAGAGAAAGGTGTAGCAGATACATCACTTTTTATGGAAAAGTATAAGGGCTTGAAGCTACATACTTCTTCTTCTCACTGGCCATTTTTGTGCTGGGACCTTCTTTGTGGTGATCTTCATAACACTAGTAGTTGGCATGGGCATAAGCACTTAGCAGAAGAGGATTCAGATGTCACTGTCAGCCAATCTTCAGATTCACCTTAGGCCCATGTGTATTGTGCAGTGTACCTGCATGAAACCAAAAATAAAAAAGCAGCAAGTCAGTGAAAGATGGGCAGTCTCGCCAAATTAAAACAAGTTAAGTCATTATCATCTCATCATTTTCATTGTCATTATCACCACAAATGCTTAACAATAGTGTACCTAAACCTATTCATAAACTAAATATTTTTTCCATGAAATTAGACCGAAAACGCACCCTTGTGGGAGGGTGGAAAGCGCAGTGAAAAATCGAAAGAATTAATAAAACATTGCCAGAGTCCTTTCAGGGCTCTTGGGAATCTATGGAAGGCTGTTCAGTGCAAGGAAAAAAAATGAATAAAATAATTGCTGGTGTCTACCCAGTGTCCATCGGACTCCAATGGTATATCTAATAAATAAATTAAATATTTGCTGGTTTCCCTCCAAGACCCTTGGGAGGCAAGTGAAGCAGGGAACAAATCAATAAAGTAATTAAATATTTGCTGGTGCCCTCCAAAGCCCTTGGAACATGGGAGGCTGGAGGGTGCAATGTAAAATTGAATAAAGGAATGAAATAACTTCTGGTGTCCCTCCAAGGCCCTTTGGAGGTGGGGGTGTTGGAAAAAATTGAATACATTAATTAAATATTGACTATGCATAGCGCTGGTAGCTAGCTCGTTCACCACATGGTTACTTAAGAAGGAGGCATGGAAAACAAAGATAAAATTACAATCAAACAGACACACACTCACTGGCTCTACAGAATTGTAGTTGGCACAAGGCCAGCACGGAAGGAGGAGAAGAGGACAAAGACAAAATGACCATCTCATATGCACAACACACTACGGGGACCAGTCCTCATAACGCACCGGTCCTCACAAAGATATTGTTTGTCTGTTTTTTTCAAGGTTTACCCACGCTATGAGGACCAAACTGGTCCCCACAGTGTGGTTTATACATGTGTGTGTACACACACACACACACACACACACACGCATGCACGCACGCACACACGCACACAAATACACACACACACATACTTGTACTACAAAAATGCCAGCAATTAAGGAGGAATGGAGAACAAAGGGCACATGGTTGCCTATAGAAACACACACAATTGCTTCACAATTAATGACTGCCACAGGGCCAGCAAAACTCACAAATAGGGGTAGACAAGCACATCGGGAAGAAGGTTCCTGAGAACAAAGAAAGATGTCTCTCTACATGGGCCTGGACTCCAGGAACCACATGCAGATTTAAAAAGAAAACCTACATTTTACATTTAATACAAGGCCATTCACAAGGCCCTAAATGTTTTTTTTTTTTAAATGGCATGTAGCAGTAAGAATTAAATATATTAAAATATACCCATGGATTAGTACAGGACAGACTAGACCCCAAACAGTAAAACAACACCATCACAATAATATGATAAACAAATTGTACATATTTCACAAAAGCACCAGGAATGCAGAAAAAGTTTATTAAACCACAGTCCTCCATCATCCCAAAAATGAAAAAAACATTTCCCCTTAAAAATAAGTTAAACCCACAATGGCCCCTACCCACTAACAATGATACAAGACAAACAAAAACTGAAAAAATAGTGTTGCATGTGTCTCACAAAACAATAAACGTTTTCCAAAGTGCTGCATTGAACTCCCGTGATTTTTTCCAAAAGTGTGGATTCAGCTGTGATTACATACTAAAAGAGAGGGATGCTTTGCCTTCAAGTTCCAAAGTCATAATGACCAAGAACTGAACAAATCAAAACAGCGGGAGGAGTCTTCAGGACATGAAGAGGAAGTTCCTACTGTATGTAGAGTACCCCCTTGGTCTCTATGGCTCTCGCTTCCTGCTTTTTGTTTCCAAAGAAAATTAAAATTTTCGGCCAAATATTAATTCTAATTCAAATGTCATTTCTGTTGGATGTTGGCCTGGTATATGCTGTCCACTAATTATAGTGGGTACCCTGTACCTGTCCAAACAGCCCCTTATTGGTTATAGGTTAAAGACAACCTTTATTGAAAGCTATCCTAGTGGTAGCTATGGAGAGCAGCCTTCAGGCTAAGTCTTGAAGGAATGTAAAGCAGCTTGTTTTACCAGTCTATAATCTCTTGGGTGCCCAAATGAAAGACAACCACACTTGGTATATATATAAAATATATGTATTTATTACTAAACACACCCTCCTAGTCTCTTTATGAGACTAGAGGTCAAAACATATAAGTTACACTTCAAATATGACAGTAAAATAGCACAAATACACGTCAGGCCCTAGGGGCGAGCCAAACCATATACTAAAATATTGGTATAAGAACCACGACTTAACTAGACACAAGGCCTAGAGCCTGTAGAATCACTGGGACCCAAGGAACCACCCAAGGTAGTGACACAGGGGACCCACGGGGGCCGTGTGCAGTGCGAGAACACAGCCGCGAGCTCCCGTTAGCTTCCATGGGGAAAGTCGCGGTTAGAATTTTAAAGATTAGGGACACTTAGAAACGAACTAGGACCAAACCCTTTGGGACTTAGGAAGTTCTAGGGCCAACACCCACGGGAGCACTGGAGTACTCGTGTTACCTCACCCAGGGAAACCGGGTGCATAGGTGTCAAATGGTGTTGGGTCGCGTCGTCGATTTCAATGGGAGCTGGCAAAGAAGTGCTGCTGCTGGGAAGATGCGAAGTGTCCGAAGAGATCCAAGCCTGGATAGAAGATGAGAAGAACCTGAAAGCAGAGGGGACAGAGTCTGGGTCACTAGCCAGTGACCAGGAAGGCGATAGGCGGATGCCCACCGACGTCGGGTGATTTCAGGTGACGGAGGTGAAGCTTGACTCTTCAGCCACGAGGAACAGGAGGCGTCGAGGATGACCAGGAGCTGTATTCGAGCTGTCCCAGAAAGGATGTCGAGTGCTGCAGTGTCGGTGCCCGGATTGGACACAACAAGCCTTGGCACCAGCAACCCACACAGAAAAGGAGAAAGATGCTTCGGTGCAGACCAGCAAGGTCTGAGGGACTCACCACTTGGTAGGGAGTCGGGGGACACGTCTGGAGCCACCAGAGAAGCCCAAGGAAAATCAAAGTTACCCCCTCAGGGACCCACCAGTCGACGGACCAGGGATCGCAAAGGGACTTCGAGATGAAACACAAAATGGCGGCCCACGGGTCACTCGGGATGACTAGGCCGACAATCTTCGGTGGATTCTGTGCTCAAGGTGGGGTCTACAAGTGAGCCCAAGCACAACTTCGAGAAGTCAATGCACTTGCAAAAGTGCACTGTGACCAGGAGTTCCGGTTCCACACTACTCACGAGGGCTGCAGGTCTCAGCTTTGCTGGGGACTCGGGTCGGCCTCTGAGATGTCTGGAAATACTCTTCCTGGGCTGCAATTACTTCGGAGTCCGGCGGGAGCTTCGTAGATGCAGATCGGCAAAATGCTTTGTTGGTGCCTGCCAAGCAGGGGAGTCACTCCTTGACCCCAAGGGAGATTTCTTCAGTCCTCTAGTCTTTAGTAGAGCGTCGAAGGTCCAGGATTTAGCTTCAGATTTTCATCCAGGGATATATAAAGTTCTGGTTACAGAGGTTCCTTTCTTATACCTAAGGAAGGGGTTGGACTAGCTTTAGGGACCCACCTATGGGAGGGTTTGGAAAGAGGGGTGGCTACACCCATTTCCTTTGTCCAGTTTCGTGCCAGAGCAGGGGCTGGAAGCCCCTGAACTGGTTTGACCTGGATTATGCACAGGGACACCAAATGTGCCCCCAGTGCAGGACTTCAAAGCACTCAGAGAGTGGTCCCACCAAGCCCCAGTACACATAAGCCTGTCTGGGAGATGGTTACACCTCCCTGTGACAGGCAACCTATTGTCCAGGCCTCCCCTGCCGGAGTTTCGGTCAGCAGCAGGAGGCCAGACCAGTGTCTGTGGCTGCAGCATCCATTTTGTGATGCCAGGGCTCTATTAGATTTCTACTGGGTATATCAATACTGCCATGTCTCTCCCTCTAGAAGGGTGGGATCATATCCTCACATCAAGAACTGATGTGGGGGTATGATTCCAAGGTGTTTGACACCAAACACGACATGTTTCCGTGCAGCCACTCCAAAGTTAGCATTAACCGTGTAAGATATAATGCACTTAAGAGTATATGGTCAGGCTGCACCACTGACAACCCCGGAGAAGAAATTCCGAAGGATGCAGAGGGGCTCAGCTCATGCCTGGGCACCCTCTCACATATAACCAAGCACCCTGCCTTCAGGATTGATTAGGCCTGCCATAGGGGTGACTGATAGGTTACTATGTGCAGTGGTAGGTGAGGTATAGTGAACCTATACCGCAGT
The DNA here is from genome assembly GCF_964204655.1 of Triturus cristatus. Classification (NCBI taxonomy): domain Eukaryota; kingdom Metazoa; phylum Chordata; class Amphibia; order Caudata; family Salamandridae; genus Triturus; species Triturus cristatus. Next base: position 1,028,690,495 of record NC_140579.1, on the reverse strand, counting down.
AAGGGGTGCATGCACCACCTTACCCAGGCTGCAGTAGCAGACCTGTGGTGTCATTTTGGGTGGCTTTCCAGGGGTGGCATAGTACATGCTTCAGCCCCTGGTAGGCCTCTGGGGTACCTATGCCCTGGGTACATAGTATACCATATACTAGGGATTCACAAGGGTACCTCAGGATCCAATCTGTTGTGTACCTAAAGTACATGCAATCAATTTAGAGAGGAAGCAGCTAGGCTGTGGCCCTCAATAGCAGGGTCCCAGCCAGACTAAAGTCGAAAACAGTGAAACACCAGCAAAAAGTGAGGGTAAACATGTGAAGCAGATCCTACTCTCCTACAATTTCCACATGATTTACGGGTTGTTTGCAGTTAAAACACTGCTGCTCGCAGCCAGATTTGTAGTTTGCCGAATAAAATTCAAACGAACTGTCAACTCAGGTAAAAAAATCTACCTGAAATGTTTTTTGCTGAACACGTTAAAGGAACTGCTGCTCATTTCGGGACTGATTTTGCTCGTGTTCGGTTTTATAATTTGGTGCTCACAAATTATCCAAATGGTCCGCTCAGTTTAAAATGTTTGTGTTGGCTACCCACATTGAAGGAAATGTCTTTCACATTGGGAAGATGTCGCTTGCGTTCATAATGAGTTGTTTCCCTACATTTCGTGGCAATATTTCTCCCTGAAATGACGTCTCATAATGCGAAATGTCTTTTTGGCGTAATCTCTGTAATTTCATATACGTGTTGTTATGTGAAAATTACATCAATGACACCAGCTTAATAAAACGTTTGACCAGGCCAAGACATCAGTACAGGGATGGGCCGCAATGGTGCAAGGTTTAAAGTAATTTTCGGCTCCGGGACCATTATTGATATCATTGCTGGGGCAGGACTTCTGGGCCCGGTGTCTCAAGGGAAATAATTTTCTGGTAATATGGGCCGAAGTGACATCACTTCTAGGGAGGGACTTGTGTGGCGTTGTCACCTGTCACATTCTGAAAACCATGCCAACTTCTGAGTTTGACGAAAGGTATCCCACTTTACTACTTAGGGGCCGATTCCGATAGCCGGTCGGACAGCTGTCCATAGACTTACCCTGCGACTGACACGTACCCGGAGCCGGTCCGTCCTGTAGAGTAAGTACGATGCGCATAACTGCCAAAAACACGACCGACACGTAGGCTGTGAATCAAGCCCCATTCTCCGTCCGAGCTGCCACTTCTAAAGATGAACCGAGTCGCCCAGAAGCAGTATCCATAGCAGTTTCCGGCATGACAAGTACGATGCGTACTTCCTACGCGCCGGACGGGTCGTCACGTACGGCACGTCACAGCATCCGGAAAACAAGCATATCAGCTACGATTCGCACCACAACTCAATACACGGCTACGAGACGGACCAGCTTGCAGCGGGTAGGAGACGGAGCAACAAGCACCGTGTACAACACAAACACATCATGAATCCCATCGCGCAGGTCATTCATGTATTCTACATCTATGACCGGCTCAGGGACCGATGCCGACGGCGCAGGCGGTAAGTCAGACACTTACAACACAAACAAACGACACGTACCTGCAAAATGGCACACACACACAGGGGATCCACATCCAGGCCACTAACAACAGATCACCATAGGGGTTGCATGGCCAGCACCACTAACACCCCCACCCATAGGGGACCTGTTGTCCATCACTACTGCCACCCCCAGCCATAGGGCTTATGTTGCCCATCACTACAGCCACCCCCACCCATAGGGCTTATGTTGCCCAGCACTACTGCCACCCCCACTCACAGGGGACCTGTTGCCCATCACAACTGCCACCCCCACCCATAGTGGACCTGCTGCCCATCACTACTGCCACCCACACCCATAGGGCTGATGTTGCCCATCACTATAGCCACCCCCACCCATAGTGGACCTGTTGCCCATCACAACTGCCACCCCCACTCATAGTGGACCTGTTGCCCATCACTACTGCCACCCACACCCATAGGGCTGATGTTGCCCATCACTACAGCCACCCCCACCCATAGTGGACCTGTTGCCCATCACTACTGCCACCCACACCCATAGGGCTTATGTTGCCCATCACTACTGCCACCCCCACTCACAGGGAACCTGTTGCCCATCACTACTGCCACCCACACCGATAGGGCTGCTGTTGCCCATCACTAATGCCAACCCCAGCCATAGCGCTTATGTTGCCCATCACTACAGCCACCCCCACCCATAGGGCTTATGTTGCCCATCACTACTGCCACCCCCACCCATAGTGGACCTGTTGCCCATCACTACTGCCACCCACACCCATAGGGCTGATGTTGCCCATCACTACTGCCACCCCCACTCACAGGGGACCTGTTGCCCATCACTACTGCCACCCCCAGCCATAGGGCTTATGTTGCCCATCACTACAGCCACCCCCACCCATAGGGCTTATGGTGCCCATCACTACAGCCACCCCCACCCATAGGGCTGATGTTGCCCATCACTACAGCCACCCCCAGCCATAGGATGGGTGATGCGCAACACATCCAGCATACTCCAACATCAGGTATGTCCGCAAAATACATCCCCCATAACATCATGACAACAGTGTGCAGTCTGTGACAAATGCCCACAACAGTGATTATGGCTACGAGCATACAATGTAAGTAGCAGCACATGTGTGACCAACACATGAGTGTGACATACACAAGGCAAGCATCACCATAGCACTGTGGCCATGTAAAAAGAACACCCCCTCACTGTGTAGAACAAAAGTTAAGTGGGAGCTCCCAAAATGCAGCAGATGGCGAGCATTGTGGTGATGGGGACTTAACTCCCCTCATCACAGTGACCAAAAGGTAAGTGTCATCATGGTCAAAGCTGCAAATAACAAACAGCATGTATGATCCATGCTCCCAACACATCAAACACTTCTGGGGCAAACTAGTGGTTGTGTCCCATACACACAGAGATATTGTGAGGCTAACAGTGCTGTGAAAACATAACACACTCTCGGCCATGTGCAGACAAGCACCACCCATGGGGGCTGACAATGCATACAGCGTACATTGACACAACAGCAGAAGTGACCATCACCAAGCATGCACACATCTCGAAAATAGACACACCAAGCAAAACAACATGTGTAGACTGTCGGTGTCAGATGCCAAACTCACGTTCCATGCCAGCAATGCCACCCAACAACCAGGATGAATGTGCACAATGATGTGAAATGACTCACAGGGACAGCATGCAAAATCACAGAAACAGCATCCGGACAAAGGCCCACAACAGCAATACCAATGCACTGGTGCAGATGCATAAACACAAACAGGCAAACTCACACTGCACATTGGACACAACATGTGTGTGTGTGTGTGTGTGTGTCACAGTATCCACAGGCAACTACACAACACATGAGGGGGGCTGAACCACAGTGACACAGATGTGGACACAGTGCCATATAAAAGTAAACCATAATTGTGACACCCTCAGTGGGCAATCAGGCATTGGGAGATGAGAGGGAGCACAACAGACACATGTGACACAAGCTGGAATGAACACCAACTAACACAGCAAGAGACTGACACACAACACCACTACCCCCAGGGAACAGACATTGGGGTGACACAAGCATGCATAACACCTCCACTGTGATGACAAAGGCAGATGTCATACAAACTGGGAAACCCAGACATCTGTCCTGTGCCACAAACGTACATCACACATACACAAACACAAATCACTCAGCATGGCCCCTCATCCATGGACAAACGGGAGCTAGGGGACCACCTATGCAAACATTCACATCAGTCCACCCTCAACACCACACACCCTGAACTGCAACAATGTGTATCTGTGAAGCCCACATGGACAGGTGACATTGCACATGCACCCATTACAAACACAGGAATGTTGGGAGGAACTAAGGTGCACACACACATCACACAAGGACAGTTCACAACCGTGGAGAATGACAGACATACTGCACAGTATGCGGTACATGGCCATGACCTCAAAGCTCATGTAACCTTCAGAATCCCTGCCACAGTCCCAGGACAATGAAGATGCCAATGAGAAACACAAGGCACACATGCTGACACCTGCCAGCATCGCAGCCATGAACCCGACAAGTGGGAGCAGTCACACACACATAGAAATGTCTCAATCACTGAAAACTACCACCTAGGGACAACTACATGATTTTACAAATAAAAAGGTGCCTTGAGGAACCCTGACTGTGACCCATCTGTGTCTGACAACATCATCACCACTCAGAACTGACAAATCCCAATGATGATACACCAATTAACAGTAGTATGTCATGCACCCACACATCTGGTAGCCCATTGGAAAAGTAGTGGGATGAACCCAGTACCACTCAGCAAGCATCAACAACAGGAACATATCAAGGGAACACTGTCTGTGTATGAGCAGGGATGTGGACACACACACATGCTCATACAACACACACCATGGGCCCAGGCCATGTCACTGGACAACACACTTACTTGAGGGGACCCAACTCCTGTGGGAGCCCAGCTGTGCCAAACATATTCACCGCAAGTCCCACTCATGTCTGCAGAACACTTGGTCAGTCAGCCATCAGTTACCACACAATGAAGGCTCTGGTCACAACAGCCTGGGTACGTGAGTCTCCCCTAAGTCATCCGCACACACCCTAAACATATGTCTAGCAAGTTGCACAGAGACCCCAGTTGCTCCTATTACAATGATGCCCACACCAGTAGGTCCAGTGTTGATGAGCACAAAGTATGTGGAAGTGACAAATTGGACAATGGGAAGCACATCATATGTGCAGGGGTGCAAGCCACAGACGTGACCATGCAGGTGAAATGCTCACAGAGAGATGCACACAAATAGTTGATCCTGACACACCCAGGTAGCTGCAAAGGATGACATGGATACCCACCAGAATAGGATACATATCTCATGGACCACAGGGAGTACCTCACAGCAACACATCAGTATTCAACATTGTAAACCAAGCATTACAGGTGCAAGGGCATGTAAAACAACATCAACATGATGTACAGCTAAATCAAGTTCACAGGGATAAAGAAAAAAATGTATTCAGCATATTAAAAGTGAAACATCTGTTCTAACAAAAGGCCAATGGCCAGTCCATGTCCAAATGCCAAGGAGTGAACTAGAGTGACAAATTCAGTATATAAAAATCTAAACGTCTGTGCAAACAAAAGGCCAATGGCCAGTCCATGTCCAAATGCCAACGAGTGAAGTAGAGTGACAACTGTCACACCTTGGTTGCCTGCACTGCTAAGGACCGGGGTCATCCCCTCGGAGGGGCATACATGGGGGCAGGTCAGGCACCGCAGGGACACGATCAGGGTGCAGCAGAAGGAGGCAGTGAAGAGGTGGTGGATGCAGGCAGGACACTTGCAACTGCAGTGGAGCTGACTGAAGTGGTGGGTGCTGTCACAACTGTGGGGCACAAGTCAGATGGGGTGGGTGCCGGCACAACTCCAGTGGGCAGGTCAGATGGAGTGGATAGGCTCACCACTGCAGTGCCCAAGTCAGACAGGTTGGTCGTGGACTCTGAAGCAGTGCCTACATCCATGGGAGCGGAATGGGGGACGGGTGAGGTCGGCAGGGCAGGGGGGGACACAGTCCCCACATCAGTGGCACCAACTGTCTGACCAGGTGTGGAGGAGCAAGTGCTAGGGGGGGATGGCCTTAGCATTTTGGGGATGGTGTATCTGTGTGTGGGGGAACCCAGGGCAGGGAGTGGCAGGGGAACCTCTGGAGTGGTGGGCTGGGGGATTGAGGACGGAGACTTTGCCTTGGAGCTGCGTGGTGGTGGAGGGGTCTTGCTCTTCTGGCACCGGGGGGACTTGCGGGTGGGAGTCTCTGTCTGACTGCGCCTGGGGGATGGTGTTCGGGTGTGAGGGGCACTCCCTTCTGTGTGTGGGGACTTCCTCTTCCCCTTGTAATCAGGATCTGCAGGGTCGGTGGGGAAGAGGCCAAGGTCACAGAGGAAGAGCTTCTGGGGGGATGGGGTTGCAGGTGAGGGAAGGGGGCTGGGAGGGAGAGGTCTCGGAGGACTGCGGAGTGATTGTGGATGACTGTGTGTGTGTCAGAAAACCAGCCTCTGTGAGTGTGGAATCAGTCCCCTGCGCTTGCTTGTGTGCACGTCTAGACCTTGGTTTGGGGGTTCCTGTGCTTGGGACAGGTAGGGTGCTAGGAATCGTGGGTGGTGCAGGGGTAGGAGGGGTGTGGGACTGTTAGAGGAGGGACACTGCTGCCATCAGGGAGGAGGCCACGGACTGATTGGTCCTCTGTAGGGCAGACATGCCCGAGGAAATGCCCTTCATGAATGACACCAGTTGTGTCAACAGACCTGTGTGTGCATGGAGGACCTTCAGCATCGACATCTGCCCTACATGGATCTGTTGAAGTAAGTCCACAGACTCCTCACTCAGGGCAGCAGAGGACACAGGGGCAGGGGGTGCGGTGCCTGGCACAAAGGAGACATGCTCACAAACACGGGAGACCACAGGGATCTCTGGGATGGGAACCGATGGGAGGGGGGTGGTGGTGGTGGCGGGGGCGGGGACAGCCTCACTAGCTGGGGTTTGGTAGCTGCTGAATCCCGCCTCCACAAGGGAGTCATCCTCAGAGCTGCTGTGGCCCTCAGCTGGGGGTGATGGTGCTGACGACTCATCTGTGTGGATCCACTCGCCCTTCATGCCACTGGGTCCAACCGACTCCTCTCATTCTGTCCCTGTAAGGCTCTGTGGATCCTCCTGGTCCATTGAGCTGTCCCCTCCTGTGGCCGTGGATGTATCTGGATAGGAATAGGAAGTAAGAGAACAACATCAGTCACCTGCACCGACTGCACACACCACAGTGAGTTCATCACATCACAGGGCAAGCCCTGGCATCATCAACTGAACACAGCTCAAACTGTCAACACTGTTTAGGATAAGACAATTGTCATTGTCAACATCAACCATGGCACACATATCCCTCCTTGACTTTTACACATATGTCCGTTGCATGTTGGATGCTAACACCCCAATGTGCCAACATGCACCACCCACACATTAGTTGTACATGCAAGTGAACATGTAGGAGTATCTCACTATACACACAGCATATCTCTTGCTACTGACTCAGTACAGGTGTCCGAATGAAAGGATGGGCAGAGACTCATTCCACATGCTTGTGATGCATGCCAGCAACACACACTATGATGTTCTCCTGTCCTAATAGGCAATGCCACAATGTGGTGCATGGTGCACACTTGAACACAATGCAGGCTCACTCATAGCAAGTTAAATGCCATGGCATTAGGTGCCCTGAAAGTCAGTCAACACTGTCTCCTGTCACAGGGGCAGGGCATCCAGACAACAACAATATGCATTGACTCACAATCCTAGCTCTGGGGTAAAGCAAACTCAGCAGATGACTGGCGCACTTGCCCATCCCATGCAAACAACGTATCCAAGACCCAGAAGACCCCACATCATGCAAATTAGACATATGAGTCGCAGCAAACACTAATCCCTGTACATTAACACATCACAGTCTGCCATGCATGTAACCCAGCTGCATGAAGGACACAGTTGCATACACCATTGTGCGCTGTCAGATGATCACACACCTATATGTCACACAGGTCTCGTCTCTCACAGTCACATCACAGATGTCATGCTGACCCTCTGAATCATGGACACCCCAGTTGCACGTAGCAACAAGCCACGCCCTAATGACACGAAGGCAGACACCTGAGGGCACATGTCACTGAGCACAACCTGCAATTTCATACGCAGGAGTGGGATTACAGAGTGTTTCTAAATGCCCTTGAGGGGCCATGACTGGCCAGGACTAAGTGAAACAGTGTTTGCCCCTGGACAGTACTCAGGTGGCTAAGCAAGTGTGACATACTTGCTATACGTACACCTGAGGCCAAATAATTGGATTCCCCTGCTGCATGGGTTTGTTTGGAAGACCCCAGTCACATTTTGCGAGTCAGACCAGCAATTGGTACACATCTCAAGGGCACACACAGATCACATGTCAGATCTCAGGCATTGTGTAAACAATTGACCCACCCATGAAACACACAACAGATTCATGGGAACTGATGCTGACCGGTACCTGAAGCATAGCTGACTACAGGGACACAGTGCCCTGGTGACACAAGCAACAGATTGTAGGGGCCACACCTGTGGAACAGATGAGGAGGGTGCATCACACAAATGAGGGACCTGAGTTTTGACTACAAGACCTACGTAATGTGGAAGTGTGACCAGGACAAAAGACTGCTATTTGCATGTCTGACATAGTACACAGATCAGACATGGACTCACCCCCTTCCTGCTGCTGTCTGGCCTTCAGCTGCCTATCCAGGTCCGGGAAGACCACCGCCAGCATACGGAGCATGTGGGGAGTCAGGGTCCGGTGTCCACCCCTCCTGCGTGGAGGGGACAGCTTCAGCTGGACTCTAGCTATCTTTCGGGTCCAGCCCGAAGGTCCTGCCACCTCTTCTGGCAGTTGCGGATCCTTCTCTTGTAGACCCCCACAGAACGAACAGCCCGGGCGATGGTCAGCCAGATCTCCTGCTTCTGGTGGGCATCAACCTGTGAGGAGGACAAAGTGAAAAGTACATGAACACACATGCCCCAGATTGCTGCAGCACACATTTGGATAGACATGTCATCATCACAAAGGGAAATGAGTTACACAAGTAGTGCAACCATGGGGAAGGAAAAATCACCTGCATGTCTGACATGTTAACAATGCCTGGATAGTTTAAGCTTGCACTAATGCACTTTAGCAGCAGGACACCTGTTCATTACATGTACCTACACACTTTGGGTCATGAAAGTAGTTAGTGAGAATGCTTGCCACTGGTGTACACACTGCTAGTCCTGCTAGTCAGACAACATAATTAGGAAGGCAGTGGACTGCACACTCACCTGCTCCCCTGGTTTCCCATAGAGCTTGCTGTACTGTGGAAGGAGCCCGTCCAGCAGGGCCTGGTTCTCCTCCTCAGTGAAGGCTAGGGCCCTCTCCAGAGTACGTGCCATAGCAAGAGCCAGAGGATGCAGAGACAGCAGCAGTGGTAGCAGGGATGTGGTCCAGTAGCATGTAGTGCAGGCAAGTGAGCTCCCTGGGGGCCAGCCAGCCTTATATCTGTGCTGCAGAGGCAGAATCTGTGCCATGTGTCTAAAGTGATGGGTCCAACACGGTTGCATTCTATGAATCTGGCCAATCCATTTAAATGTAAGACTCGTACACGCCTTCCGCATCGTTCAAATCTTAACCTTCATGAAACACTTGAAATTGCAACATTGTTTTAGGCATCCAACTGAATTTCCAGTGCACAACTCATACAAGTTTTGAATCCGCATCCGTCTCCATGACAGTCCGGACCCAATGGGTGCGGCCAGCTTGTTCAACTGACTGTACAACGTGTATTTTGAATATACACATGCACCCGTCTACATACGATTCAATGGCCAAGGCTTACGCCTGTCTCAGACCATGTCTTTCTGACGCGTATGCATGATAGTTAGAAACAACAAGAGAGAGAGGGTCGAGTTACACTCTTAGTCCCCCGGAATCAATGAAAAAACAACAAAAGAGTGTAATTATAGGGAGCGATGCAACCATCCGGTGATTCTCCTAGATATCGGGCTGAGTGCCAGTGAGACCAAATCAATCTGATGTTAAAGTAAAACCCTCACTCACCAACATAGTTGGTGACATGCTTCATCATGGGGTTTTGCCAGTGGTGCCTTGTGCACCTCCGGTGTGCTTCGGAGGTGCACAAGGCACCACTGGCAAAACCCCATGATGAAGCATGTCACCAACTATGTTGGTGAGTGAGGGTTTTACTTTAACATCAGATTGATTTGGTCTCACTGGCACTCAGCCCGATATCTAGGAGAATCAGCGTATGCATGATAGTCACCCGCGTCGGACCTCATTGCTTTCAATGACAAAGCGTACGCACGGCTCGGACATGACCCGTGCAATGCGTTCGCATTGTCACCCGCGTCGGACCTCATTGCATTCAATGACAATGCAAACGCACGGCTCGGACATGACCCGTGCAAGGCGTATGCATTGTCACCCGCGTCAGACCTCATTGCATTCAATGACAAAGCGCACGCACGGCTCGGACATGACCCGTGCAATGCATACGCATTGTCACCCGCATGGGACCTCATTGCATTCAATGACAAAGCGTACGCACGGCTCGGACATGACCCGTGCAATGCATACGCAGTGTCACCTGCGTCGTACCTCATTAGTGTGACTATAATATGGATGCAACACACATATACTGGCCACGGACACCTGTGCACACCTGCCACACTACAGCATTGGCCACACAGTGTCCCATGGCATGTAAGGCTGCATTCCCTGGGTGTTTGGGGGGGCCACAGCAGTTTTTTTGGCTGGCACTTTGTGCAGCCACTCCCAGGCTGTGCACGTGTACATGGGGGCAGAATTCTTTGTGTGTTGTGCACATTACCACTGTGATGTGCAATTGGAAAGTAATGGGAATGAGTCAAGACCACAGTGTCAGGTTGGATATATTTAGGACATGTCACATACACCCTGAGTCCTGGGGTTATGGCATGTACGTCACAGTGAGACCTGTAGTCACAATACTGATGTGCACCCACAGTCTGTGTGCATGTTGTGTCTCAGATGTGTCTGATCAAATGTTACCAATGGGTGACAGTCTCCACATCCATGTGGTATATGCATCAACCTTGATGGGGTGTGTGTCTAAGAGACGTACATGTAGGGCCGGCAGGAACAACAGTGGCCACTACCTGTGGGACTTACGCTTGCCTTGTGGTGTGTACGTGCTACGCCATGTCCATTGCTGTGTTGATGTGGCAATACAGGGAGCCTGGGTTTCTGCATGGCAAAGATCTGTGATACCTGGGAGACATGAGGCCTCAATTGTCACTGTGGTGTGTTTTTATTAACGTTGCAGCAGCACATAGGTTGGGTGACACGAGATGATTGGCCACTGCACTACATGGGACTCATGTGGACATGTGGAATTGAGATGTGAGGTGGTGGGCTTGTAGGTAACATTTGTGTCCATGCCCAACAGCACACACCTCAGTACATTGTGTAATGTCATGAACTAGCATGTGACAGTGATCGTGGTCATGGCCACATGGGTGGATGAACTGACAATCTTCCTTTGTGCATCTCTGTACTGCAGGGCACCAGCTGTCCATCATCCATTCCCAGACCTTGCAACCATGCAGGAACTCGACTGCATTGTTGCAGGGATTCTGCTTATGCACAGAACTATGCGCAGGAGACCAGGACCTCAGAGAATTGTGGTGTACCAGAAACTCCCCTCAGAACCAAGAACCCCTTATCCGACTAGCTTAGTATCCCATTCGTTAGCCTAGATCTAGCTAGGCGGTCCCAATGTATAGACAAACCAGAACAAGCGACTTAGATATTTCTCAGGAGTGGTGGGAATCCGAAATACCTGTTCGTATCTATTTGTTAGTCCACAACAGAATAATACAGACACGGTAAAGTTTAAAGAGTTTATTTTAATAAACCTCGCATCCTAAGATGCAGTACTTTGGCTAACACTAGCAGACTAACGGTACAGATCAGAACCACAGGCATTGTTACAATACCATACAAAATGAAAGGAGCAATCATACTAATAATGACAGTGGTATACAGCTACACTCCTTTCTCTAGAATCTAATACATTATTATTAGACTATGAGAAGGTCTCTTAGGTTAACAGGGGGGACCCCATACCGTATAGATCAGCTTAGTAGAATCACATCAAAGGATCAGCTAGCTCTCTCATGCATCAGCTCTTCTGTTCGAATGAATGAAAACTCAAACTGTTCTGCAATATTAAAGACGCTTGTCCTTCAGATATTGGCAGCTGCATGTATGACATGTCTAAAAAGTGGTACGATCAATCTAATCACAACACTCTGTACCTTCTAGTGACCCAGACTCGTTCTTTACATGATGTACAGACCATGGGCACATTTCACTGTTAGGAATGTGAAACAACAGTTTGTTATCCTGTAAGGCAAAGTCGAGTCAGCATTTCTAAAATGAATAACACATAACAACAGTGTCGTGTGCCGCGCAGCAGAAACGACAAGCTGGCTTGCTAACAATTATCTCGGTTATGCTAACTTAGTGTTGTAAATAGGGCGTGGCTTAATCCATCCTACACCCCCCCATGATCGGAGCACGAACCAATAGGGATACACTTATCAAGAACGCAGAGTTCAAGTGATATAGAACGGACCCAAGGGCATGAACTATAAGTCCATATCAGGTAAGTGTAAAGTCCGAGAATTAATTAAAAAATTAGTTTAAAAAATTTCCGATGAAAAATGTTAACAGCCCTGGATGCACCCTAGAGCGACAATGTCAATCAGTCAATCCATAAAGGTATATGCACCGTAAGTTGCAACAGCTTCCAAGAGGAAATCATTGGAGCGGTCTGCAAAAGTATCTGCCATCCAATTTAGCAAGGGAAAGGAACACACGTGTTCATCAATTAACGGAGCATCCAGCACCATAATAGGACAACTGTCAGCATCCTCGATATAACTCCTTTCAAGGAATTCAATAGCCGCCTCTCCGATATCCCAGTCACCAAGGACTCCTTGTGCAGCACCCAAAGCCATAAACCCAACACCAGAACAATCAAAATCATGAGCCACTAAGGGGCACATTAGTTCATCAAAATCCGGGTCAGGTGACGCCAAGTTTTACAGGCACAAGTCCAGAGCCCACTGGAAGGGACAATCTAGGCAATGAAAGACAGGTTGCACACAAGTAAAGAAGGGAAACCGGAAAGATAATCCATACTTGACGCTTAAGACCGCCAGAGGGAAAGTGCCGTAATAATCAAGCATCCGGCTACGAAGATGGAACAGGCGGAGCATGCTGTCTTGCAACTCCTGGTGTGCAGCCATATCGAAGTGCGCAAATCAACAAGAGGATCCTAGCCACCAAAGCGAGGAGCAAGGGGATCCCTCCAAAGACACTCGAAAAAATAGAATGTAAAAATGCGGGGATCACACCAAAAACAGTCTGGAAAGATGTCACGAGGCCCGAGCCCACAATTTAAAAAAAATGAACAAGGCCAGTCGTAGACGAGGCATTAAAGATAGTTTGAATCAAGGTTCCAAAATGGAGGGGGAGGTCAGTATTTAAAAGAGCTTGTATCTCAGTGCGCGTGTTCGCCACATTAAGAAGAAACGTTTCACGGGACGAAGTCAACGCAACTTCCTTCTTAGACAAAAGAGCCCTTATTCTGCTCATCCTATTGAACTCTGCGTTCAAGGTTGGAATCGCCGGCCAGATGGATATATCGAGTCGGCCTTGCGGGGGTGGGAAAAGGACGTTATTACAGCAAACCACCTTCTGCGAAACAGTGACTATGTAAGGAATACCCACTAGCATCCCACAGCAAGCTTCACTATTTAAAAGCAAATAACTACCATTTGCAAGCAGCTTAAAAGAAGACGTTATAACTGGCATTGGAATCCCCTTTAGGACACAAGCCAAATTAGGAGCGTGTATATTGCAAGCGCCATGTAATTGTATATGTCTACAAACCACAGAATGATCAGGAGCGGAAGTGCATTCTTCACCTTTTAAGTAAACCTCCTTGCCATCCCTTACGCATCTGTAAGTGAACGGAAGTGACCAAACTTCGTGCAGGAACGCATCACCAAGTTGTTCATATCTACCAATGGCATAATGCTTCATGCACGAACTAAATTTAAACAGACTAAAAGGTAAAGTGATCAATCCGTGTATAAGCCACACGGCTGAATTCAACTCAGCAACAGAAAAAGGTAAAGGTTCTAATTTTTCAATGTGCAGCAATGCGTAAGTTGCATCTTTCATGGACATGAACTGCTGTTTTGCTGTCAAATTAAAAGGAAGGAACAACGATGAAATATTCATGTAATCCCAAGGGACTTTCCCAGCCTTTAACGTTTGCAATGTCCATGCAAACTGCATAATTGAACGCAACTGATTTTGGCCATGATACAACACAGATACATCATCTTGCACAATGTCTACGACAGAAGAAACAATATTATCTAGTGTATAAATTCTAGAAGACAAAGTATTAATACTATTATCTATCACAGCCAATACTTTTTCCATATTGGCCTGGTCAATAGCACGTAATCTAGAAGCAGCTTCAATTTGCGACAATTTCCAAATTTCATTGTAAATAACATAAACCCATCGTTTGGACCTGCCATTTGCAGGACCCTTAATTAAATCATTCAAATCCATTTTATCATTTAATCGTGATAAATGTAGCTTAACTTAAGTTAACGTGGAATGTTGCAGCCACGACTGACATAACTTACCTACAGAGTAGGTAGTCACAGTGTGTGAAGATGTAAAACGAGGGTCAACCCTAAGTTGTGTATATCCTGGAGCCAGATCCAGAAACCGACGTTGACAGGAATCTGAGCTTGTTTGCCAAACCAACCAACCCTCAGGATTCAATGTTGAAATATTGAATGTGCCGTTGGAAACAAGGGACTGCAACATAGTAAGGGACAGATCTGAGTGATTCTCCCAACCAGGGTAAGCACCCAGATCCGGTATCGAGGGGGAAATTAATTTTTTAGATATAGCCAATCTAAAACAGGTGGTCTGAAAAATAGACGAATTCAAAAATAATATATGGTTTGGGATAAGACAGGCAGGATGCAAAGCTTCTGTTCCTTGTACCTGCCACGGTTTAGTTCCCCAAACTGATTTAAGATCGATAGTAGCTTTCCATACGTCATAACCTCCAATAGCCAATTCATACATAAAGGATTTGGAATATAATAATTTTGTGTGTGTCAATCTGACCTTAGAAGTGGGTTCTACCGCCACCTTAAAATAAAAAGAATCAGGGTTTGACACACTAAAATCCGAAAAGTATGTGAATTTTTTCAATAAAGTGGCAGAGCTGCCAGGCATAGGGACAGGACAATGTTCCCATTGAGTGAAATTAACAAAATTTCGAAAAGTATTTGCTCTGTGTAGGAAATGTGTGCCATAATGTTGAAAACAAAATTGCTCATCGTAGTTTGCAGTATTTAAATACAGATCCTCAGTATCAAAAGCAGCATAATATTTTAAATCAGAAAACATTGCTTCTATTGCTTGTACATCCCAATCATCTGAGCGGATGTTTTGTTTAACTACATCACCCATAGAAACACGGAAAACAGTTGGCACATTAATAACTTCGGTGGGACCATGAATTTGAAAGTTCACTGCATCCCAAACAATCCCATCACGTACAGGCCAGGCGGTGATGTACACAAACGTCTGGTCTCTTTTCATGATGTGTGATGAGGAATGTGGGGCCAAAGTTCCATCAATTAATTGAATTGTAGAACGCTCATTCAGGTAGTGTCCACTGATAAGTCTAACAAACACTACCACAAAGCCAATTGTCATGAATAAAAAAATACAAATCAGCACCAGCCAGATGTAAGTCCAAGGTGCAACCAAAAAATGTCTCTTGAACCAGGGAAAAAATATAGAAATTTTGGAAGGGGCAGTGGAAGTCAATGATTCAGTTTCAAAGGAAGAATGGGACTGGGTAAGTGTTGTTGTATGTAATAGGGGCAAAGGGACTTCGGCAGGATAAGCATACTCAGGATCATCAGGCAAACCACCAGCAGTAGGTGGCACAGGCGGATCAGCAACTGTAAGCATCTCAATGGAAACCTCAGGCACGATGATAGAGGGTGGCATCACAACAGAGTTTCTCAGCATCGAAGGGCAGGAAACCGAAGGTGTCATACTATGGAGAATCGGCCACCCTGTGTAGCTTGACATTCTCAATTGAAATGTACCTGTTACCCTTGCGACCAGGAAGTGGGGGTAAAACAACTGTACGTGTACCCAATACTCCAAGCACCGGGACTGGTGCACGATAAGAGGGGCCAAACTCCTTGTTGTTCTCCACCTTCTCACGGACCAGGTCACCAACTCGAGGTAGCCAGCCGACTACCGGAATCTGGAGCGCTTCTTCGGATGTCGAGGGCACGTGTTCCTTTGCTAGAGTGTCACTTGCTTCTTGTAGATTCTGCAATACAGCACAGTGGTCATCTAGGTCAAAAGGCGCGGCAGCCGCCACCATGTCTAGACCGTCAAGGTCCGGAACAAACATTCTCACTCCAAAGAGCATCATGTAAGGGGTCCTCCCACCCAGAGACCTTCTAGGGAGGTTATTAAGTGCACGTTGGACGTCATGTTGCAGGGATTCTGCTTATGCACAGAACTATGCGCAGGAGACCAGGACCTCAGAGAATTGTGGTGTACCAGAAACTCCCCTCAGAACCAAGAACCCCTTATCCGACTAGCTTAGTGTCCCATTCGTTAGCCTAAATCTAGCTAGGCGGTCCCAATGTATAGACAAACCAGAACAAGCGACTTAGATACTTCTCAGGAGTGGTGGGAATCCGAAATACCTGTTCGTATCTATTTGTTAGTCCACAACAGAATAATACAGACACGGTAAAGTTTAAAGAGTTTATGTTATAAACCTCGCGTCCTAAGATGCAATACTTTGGCTAACACTAGCAGACTAACGGTACAGATCAGAACCATAAGCATTGTTACAATACCATACAAAATGAAAGGAGCAATCATACTAATAATGACAGTGGTATACAGCCACACTCCTTTCTCTAGAATCTAATACATTATTATTAGACTATTAGAAGGTCTCTTAGGTTAACAGGGGGGACCCCATACCGTATAGATCAGCTTAGTAGAATCACATCAAAGGATCAGCTAGCTCTCTCATGCATCAGCTCTTCTGTTCGAATGAATTCAAACTCAAACTGTTCTGAAATATTAAAGACGCTTGTCCTTCAGATATTGGCAGCTGCATGTATGATATGTCTAAAAAGTGGTACGATCAATCTAATCACAACACTCTGTACCTTCTAGTGACCCAGACTCGTTCTTTACATGATGTACAGACCAAGGGCACATTTCACTGTTAAGAATGTGAAACAACAGTTTGTTATCCTGTAAGGCAAAGTCGAGTCAGCATTTCTAAAATGAATAACACATAACAACAGTGTCGTGTGCCGCGCAGGAGAAACGACAAGCTGGCTTGCTAACAATTATCTCGGTTATGCTAACTTAGTGTTGTAAATAGGGCGTGGCTTAATCCATCCTACAGCATCAGACGGTACCGCTTCCCCAGGCCACTGATTGCGGAGTTGGCGGAGCAGTTGGCGCCACATCTGCTACCTGGACGGACATACCCCACAGCACTGACCCCAGAGGTGAAGGTGATGACAGCCCTGCACTTCTTTGTCACCGGTACCTTCCAGTACACTGTGGCTACTGCTGGTGGTATGTTGCAAACGATGTTTAGTCGGGTGCTACGCGATGTCTTGGAGGGGATGTTGCAATTCCTCGACCTGTATATCAAGTTCCCGAGCCCACCTGAACTCCCTGAAAAAAAGGATGCCTTTTATACACTGGGGAGGATGCCGAACGTCATCGGATCTATTGATGGGACACATGTTGCCCTGATGTGCGTTGTCTGTCTTCCCACATCTGAGTGACATCTGCTTACCTCACCTGTGGACTTGTTACCACTGACTGGGCTTGGTGTTGTGTCTGTGCATGCCAATGTGTTTCAGGTCAACATCATTGTGTGTGATGAGTAACATGGCCATGGTGAGTATGTTTTGTGTTGTCATAGTAGTGTGTCTCCCTCACATGTGTCACATCCCCGTGACTCACCTTATGTTGGTCACAGTGTTGCAGTATTTGGCATGCACAGTGTTGTGTGGCAGATCGACATCTCCCTGAACATGACAAGTTGGAATCACAACAGAGGGAAGTATGGTGTACTGATGAGTTTATTTACAAACATGTGTGAGGGAAGTGCACAGGATGGTGGGTGCTGTACAGTGGTTTGGGAATCCAAAGTTCACATTGGAGTTGGAAGTGCTGGTAGATGAAATGTCCAGAGTAAAGTCCACAGGCATCTGATACATTGGCCCAACATGAACTTTCCATGTCATGTCGGTGAGTTGTGTGTGATTGGACAAGGTGAATGGGTTGCGCACAAAGAACATTGTCCAGAACAGCTTTGGAGGCCCTGGGGAATGTCCTGGGACATCTGCCTCTCACATGTCCTTCTTCGGACGATCCCTCTTCTTCCAGGGGGGGGGGGGTCCTCATGTGCAGGCCTCTGCGGTGCAGGGGCCTCTCTGCCAGAGTCCTCCTCCCTCCCTGTGGCGCTGGCAGATGGTGTTGCGACAGATGTTATGGGCACACAGGGGGGTGTGGACCGGTTGATGTTGATCTGGCGGAGGCATTGTAGTATGTCCCGATGCACCGCAGTGATGTTATCCCACTTGGCCTCTATGTGGGCATGGTGGGCGACCTGCTCGTGTTGCATGTCCTTGAGGATCCCCACTACCTGGCAAAATCCTCCGGTGCTATCCTGGTACGCATCTAATGAGGCATGCCAGTTGAGGGTCATCATGCAGTCCAGACCCCTCTGCAAGGCGTGCCCTGTGTCTCCCACCCCTCCCAGCACCCCTCTCTACACGGGCAGGACCAGCGGCGGTACGCACAGGTGACACTGGGACCCCTTGGGTGGTGTTGCTGGTGGTGTTGGCTGTAGCTTCCGGGGGGTCCTTTGTCCCTGTGCTGTGGGTGTTGATTGTCCTTGGTCTGTCCGTGTTGGCGGGGGTGCCCTGTAGGTGTCCAGATGCTGGAGGCATGGGTATGGGGGGCAGATGTTGATGCTGCTGGTGCTGCATGATGGCTCACAACGGAGGGGCCAGGTTGGTCATCGTCATCCGAAGATGGCAGTGAGAGAGTCATACCAGAGAGCTCAGTGTCCACCAGAGTTTGGGCCTGGGTATCCTCGTCATTTGGTGTTGGATGCCCAGCACCACCTGTGTTTGGAAGAGACACACAATGTGATTTATGTTTCTACATGCATCGTTGGTTCACAAACATGACATTTTCTACTTTTCAAACGGATGCCTGCCTGTACACTGCTTTTTCCCAGCTTGTCACAGACAGAGTTTGATCTTGTTGTTGGCCATTTCCCAGCATGGCCTTGTGATCCCCACAACAGAACCCAGTGTCAGACATCTTGTCAGTCCCTTCCCACTCCCTGTGAGGCGAGTATGGTTCAGTTTGATCTTGCTGGGCCATGTAGGTAGGTGTAGGTTGTCTGTGACTGCGACTCCCATCATACTCTTGGCTACACCCTCCTTCCCAGCATGCCCATTCTTCCTCCCTCTTGACTCTGCTTCCCTGTGAGGGGGTGTGACAGCAATGGCAAGATGGCTGACTGTGTAGTCCTGATGTTTGTTGTTGGCCATTTCCCAGCATGGCCTTGTGCTCCCCACAACAGAGCCTAGGGCCAGACATCTTGTCAGTCCCTTCCCACTCCCTGTGAGGCGAGTATGGTTCAGTTTGATTTTGCTGGGCCATGTGGGTGGGTGTAGGTTGTCTGTGACTGCGACTCCCATCATACTCTTGGCTACACCCTCCTTCCCAGCATGCCCATACTTCCTCCCTCTTGACTCTGCTTCACTGTGAGGGTGTGTGACAGCAATGGCAAGATGGCTGACTGTGTAGTCCTGATGTTTGTTGTTGGCCATTTCCCAGCATGGCCTTGTGCTCCCCACAACAGAGCCCAGGGTCAGACATCTTGTCAGTCCCTTCCCACTCCCTGTGAGGCGAGTATGTTTCAGTTTGATCTTGCTGGGTCGTGTGGGTGGGTGTAGGTTGTCTGTGACTGCGACTCCCATCATACTCTTGGCTACACCCTCCTTCCCAGCATGCCCATTCTTCCTCCCTCTTGACTCTGCTTCCCTGTGAGGGGGTGTGACAGCAATGGCAAGATGGCTGACTGTGTAGTCCTGATGTTTGTTGTTGGCCATTTCCCAGCATGGCCTTGTGCTCCCCACAACAGAGCCTAGGGTCAGACATCTTGTAAGTCCCTTCCCACTCCCTGTGAGGCGAGTATGGTTCAGTTTGATTTTGCTGGGCCATGTGGGTGGGTGTAGGTTGTCTGTGACTGCGACTCCCATCATACTCTTGGCTACACCCTCCTTCCCAGCATGCCCATACTTCCTCCCTCTTGACTCTGCTTCACTGTGAGGGTGTGTGACAGCAATGGCAAGATGGCTGACTGTGTAGTCCTGATGTTTGTTGTTGGCCATTTCCCAGCATGGCCTTGTGCTCCCCACAACAGAGCCCAGGGTCAGACATCTTGTCAGTCCCTTCCCACTCCCTGTGAGGCGAGTATGTTTCAGTTTGATCTTGCTGGGTCGTGTGGGTGGGTGTAGGTTGTCTGTGACTGCGACTCCCATCATACTCTTGTCTACACCCTCCTTCCCAGCATGCCCATGCTTCCTCCCTCTTGACTCTGCTTCCCTGTGAGGGGGTGTGATAGCAATGGCAAGATGGCTGACTGTTAAATCCTGGTGTTTGTTTGGCTACAAGTCCCAAGTGAGCCCCTGTGCTTCACACAGCTGCACCCAGTACGGGGTATCTTTTGCTGATATTTCAATGAGGTGTGTGTCAATGCATTGTATCCGGTGAGTTGTGTGGAGTTTGTGTTGAAGGGGGGGGTGTCTCCCCATGCTGATTAGTATGGTCAGGGCTGTCAGTCCTCCTTCCCATCATGAAACGTGCTTCCATTGTAGGGCGTGCAAGTTGTCTTTCAGGATGTCAGTCAGTGGGGTCCTGCTTGTGATTTGCACACAACCCCTAGCAGGGCCTTGTGCTCCCCACAGCAGGACCCAGTGTCAGCCATCTTGTCAGTCATTTTCCACTCCCTGTGATGTGGGCATGTTTCTGAGAGGTCTTGATGGGCCAATCAGGAGGGTGTACATTATCTGTGACTACAGGTCCCATCATGCTTTTGGATACACTCACTTCACCTGCATCCCCACTCTTCCTTCCTGACAGTCAGCTGCACTGTGAGGTGGTGTGTTTGTGGTGTCAAACTGTCTGGCAGGGTGTATTTGGCTTAGTGCCACTGGCTTCCTCTATTTGTTTGTAGGTTGGTGCATGTCATGACACAGTTCCCAGTCACTCTGAGATGGTAGGTATTGTTTTGTGTGACTGGCATACACATCTTGGGCTGATTATCTATTGGTTAGTGTAGCTTTGCTTGCGGTGCATGGTTTCACTGTCCCCTTGCCACACAATCTTGGGTATGTTGTTTCTGTACTCACCAGGCTCTGGGATGTCTGTTAGGCCATGGGCGCTCTCTGGTGGTAGGATGTCCCGCACCTTCTCCTCCCAGGTCCTGAAGTAGACTGGTTTGGCAGGAGGGCCACCGCCGGTGCGCTGACTCAAGGTGTGATCTTTCTCAATGAGTTTCTTGACCCTCCTGCGCACGTCATACCACCTGTTCTGGATATCGTCCTTTGTGCGCAACGTTGGTGCTTGTGCGTTCACCTTGTCCACAATCCTCGCCCATATCTTGGTTTACTGTGAGAAGGGGGTCCTTTGAACCAATGTACCAAACAAATGTGGCTCTACTCTGATGATCTCGTCTACCAGCACTTCTAACTCACTATCTGTGAACTTTGGATTCTTCTTTGGAGGCATGGTGATGGGTGGTGGTGGTGAGTGATGTGTGTGTGAGGGTGCAAGTGATGGTGGGTTGGTGTTGGTTTTGCTGTGTGTATGTGTGTGTGCTTTTGTATGAGGTGCTGATGGTGTGTTAGTTGTGTGATGGGTGAGTTGTGAGTGTGTCTGTGGTTGCTGTGTACTGGTGGTTGCTGCTGGCTGTGTCTCCTGTTTGCAAGGGTTGATGGTAGTGATTGTAGTCCTTTATATAGTTGGAGTTGTGGGTGTGACTTTGACCCATGTTTTTTTCTTTGGTATTTATTGGCTTTGTCATTGCTTGTTTGGTCCTTTATTTGTCTTTTTTCCTTTGTGTTTTGTAGGCATGAAGGAGACGTTCATGTGACGGAAACGGACGCTGCTGTTGTCTCGTGCGGGCTTCTCTGCCTCGTTCACGCTGCCTGTCTTCTGTGTTTGGTAGGAGTCCGTCGCGGCGGTCTCTATTGCTTGTGTGCCCGGTTGTCTGTGCGTGTCGGTCGTGCGGCTTGGTCTTCATGCGAGTCGGTCTGAGTTTACATGCATTGCATCGTACTGCGCTAATCATACATCACGGGTACGGGTCGGTCGGGTTCATTCCGGGTTCGTGTCGGCCGGTGAAAATCGTATTGATTTTCCGGCCGGATCACTATTTTCCCTACGGCTCGGTCGTACGGCTTGTATTCTGTACGTGTCGGTTGTAATTCACACGCATTGCATCGTACTGCACGGGTCGTACGGCGCTGGTCCGTGTCGGTCGGTATTCAGTCCGGGTCCGTGTCGGTCGGTTCGTTTTGCGGCCGGAATCGGAATCGGCCCCATAGTGACTTTATTACTT
Source organism: Triturus cristatus (assembly GCF_964204655.1). Taxonomy (NCBI): domain Eukaryota; kingdom Metazoa; phylum Chordata; class Amphibia; order Caudata; family Salamandridae; genus Triturus; species Triturus cristatus. The sequence continues at coordinate 1,028,668,012 of NC_140579.1, read as the reverse complement.
TTGGTGGACTCCCAGCCACCCCAAATAATAATCTACTTGCTCAAATTTATCCTCCACATTAAACCATTTTGGCACTCTTTGCTAGTAGAAAGTTTTAATCCATTGATATGCTGATGATCGAAAGCCCTACTTGAAGGACTCACCTGGTAGTGACAGCGCCCACCAAAAGAACTGCCTCTCCATCATTCAAACTCAGATGTCAAAAGTCTAATTCCAGCTGGGCCCTCTAAAAAGCTCAGTTTATCCGGATTGCAAATGAGAGCAGACTGGCATTAGCACAAGAATGCGCACAGCAAACAACCTCTGCAGAATCACCCTTCCAGTATAAAACAGTTCCTTCAATTCCTCATTGCTTAACTACTGAGATTCAAGTTGCATATCGCTATGAAAAGTCATAAGCTTGCCACACACTGTTCTTTCTTAAGAAAGATCACGCTGGACCTCCATAGAAAAGACTTCAGTATTGTCATTCTATCATTTTCCCTAGTTCAATAAATATAGCACAATGTAAGCAAACCCATACGGATTTTGAGAGTTTTGATTTGTCCTACCTCGGAGTAACTGCTAAATTGCTCGTGAGTTGTAGTCAGCAGCCCAAACGGCCTATCGCTTCTCGGAATGCCTAGTCTTAAAATGTTTGCAGCGAGCGAGTATGAATGGCAGCAGATCAGGGGGCATGCACACTAAATTAAAATGTGTTGTCATAGTGAAAAACCAGTAGATGTTAGTAGTCTGGATGAATGTAGAGAAGACAAAAGAGTTTCTTGATGCCTACCCTTTACAGGAAAGCACCATGCATTACAATCTGAACTACACGAGTCAGGGGCTATTTTAACTAGATGACATGATATCACTACTTGAAGAAGTGGGCTAAGTTTGGAAGCCAAACAAACACTGTGCAACTTCATGAAACTGTTTTAAACTATGTCATCCTCACAGAATAAAAGATAGTCTGGAAAAGGGCGTTCAGCGTGACAGCGCAAAAATGTTCTTGCTGCTACCGCTTACCATCTGCTGCTCATGGAGTACCACACCATTTTGCTTCACACACAGCGGCGGCTCCTCTGCTATGGCGGAGGAGTATCGCCCTCCTGCTGACCAGCTGAGGGAAAGGAAAAATAAAATGATAATAAAACAGTATTATTATCATTTTACTTTTCAGAGCCAAGTCTTTGGGTGCAGGGCCATGTCATGACAGGCACGGAAGTGGAGTGGGGGGCAGCACTGTTGTCATTGTGGTGATGGTTTGGTTGGCCGTTTCAGGACGCCCAAACCGTCATGCGCATTGGTGAGCCCCGGCACCAGTTTTCGGGGGGTCAAAGGGGTTCTGGAGGATGCTATGGGGCAATGGGAGGATGCTCCCATTGACCTCTCCAGGGGGTCACGTGTGAGTACCCCCGTGCCAAGTGGGGGTGTTGTGGAGGCTCAAGGGGCGGTTGCCAAAGAAGGAGGTGGGAGGGGGGACCCTAGTAAGGTTTTGGCACCGGTGCCTTGGTTGCCGATGGTGCCGGGGCCCACCCAGGTTGGAGCGACCTGGGGGTTAGGGGCGGATCCAAGCCGGCGGAAGTCGGTGGAGTGCGGGGTGGCACAGCGGGCGCAAGACGGCCTCAGGACACCTGCTTGAAGCAGCAGGGGGGTCCGCAGTGGCCATCCCTCTGGCGCGGGAGTGGGCAATGGGATCGTGTGTGGCGAGCGGGGGTGTGTTGAGTGCCAAGAAGAGTAAGGGTGTGAAGAGATCAGTGAGAGAGGAGTTGTGGGCGCCTGTGGATGTGGATCCTGAGGTGGAGTTGGATTACGATGATGAGAATGATGAGCTGGAGGACAGGGAGGTGAGGGATGACGATGACAGGACGGGGGGTGAGGAGCAACAGCGGAGTTGGTGTTTTGCAGGACTCTTAGCCAGTGAAGGGCAAGACGATGGCGGAGCAGACCAAGGCCACCAGCGCCAGAGGGCGGTCTGGAGAGGCGCACTCATCGTTGTCAGGTGAGGGGGCATGGTGGGCAGCTTGGGATGGCGGGCCAAAAGGGGGGGAAGAAGAAGGCTTGCCGGTCGGTGGGTGTGGGGGAGGGGTCTGTGAAGGATGGCGAGGGGTTAACGAAGGACAGACCTAAAGTAGGTGACGCACCGCAAAGGGTTAAGTCGGTAGCCACGGTGGGGGTTCAGACAGAAAAGGCAGAGGGTAAGGACGACAAAAGGGAGAAGACTGAGGACAAGCAACAGAAAAAGTTGCCGTACATGGGTCTGGCCATGCCCCAGGGGTCACATCTGTTGGGCAAGATAAAGAATAGAATCTGGAAACACGAGTATGTGGACGTGTTTAAGTTGTTGCACAGGGAGGTGCAGGTGAAGGAGGGTTCTAAGGAGGAGGAATGGGAGCTGACTAGACGGCCCAGGGTTCCGGTAACCAGGGAAACCTGGACGTCGGCGTTTCTCATTTATGCTAGTATTTACTGCGAGAAGCACCTGGATAGGGCCATAGGGTTACTGAAGTATATGGACATCATTAGAAAAGCCCAGATGCAATTTGGGGGGTTTGCTTGGCTGATCTACGATGAGGAGTTCCGAGCTAGAGTTAGCGTGAACCCGGACAAGCACTGGGGGGAGGTGGATCAAGAACTATGGATGCAGTGGATGGCATCCACGCACTCATCGTCGTCGACTCACACGGCCATCGTCGTCGACTCTCACGGCCAGTGGCTTGCCAGTCACTTATCGGTCTTTTCCGCTGCGTCCCGCCCATAGCGGGGTGGGGGGGTTACCGTCATTACAGGAGCCACCGGTCCACCCACTAAGCCAGGTTGCAGCAACACCGGTGTATGTTGGAGTTACAACAAGGGCTACTGCTCCCGGTACCCGTGCAAGTTCAAGCATGAGTACTCCAAGTGTGGAGGGCGGCATGCCCTTACCCAATGTTTTACCCTGGTCACGCCTTCGGAGCAGTGGCGAAACGCAAAAGGAAGGGGGCAGACTGGACAGAAGGGCGCCTACACCAGTTAGGGTGGAGGCGATGGCCCCATGGCTCTCGTGTTACCCGGACAGGGAGGCGGCTTTGAAGATTCACTGGGGTTTCACAGAGGGTTTCCGAGTGGGCTATCAGGGACCTAGGGTGCGGAGGTGGGCGGACAATCTCAAATCAGCAAAGGAATTGCAGGGAGTGGTGGTGGCCAAATTGCAGAAGGAGGTTGACGAAGGCAGGATAGCGGGTCCGTTTGTCAGCCGGCCGGTTGACGATTTGATCATCTCCCCGTTGGGAGTGGTGCCCAAGAAAGAAAGGGGTGAGTTTCGCATGATCCATCGTGGCCGGAGGGGCAGTCTGTGAATGATTTTATCGCGGAATCAGACTCGAGGGTGCTCTATGCATCGGTGGATGATGCGATCCGCCTAGTGCGGGTGTGTGGGTCGGGGGCGGAACTGGCAAAGTGTGATGTGAAGTCTGCTTTCCGCCTGCTGCCCATACACCCTGCGGATTTCTCTCTACTGGTGAAGCAGTTTGCGGGGGCCATCTATGTGGACAAGGTTTTGCCCATGGGGTGTGCAATTCCTGCGCACTGTTTGAGATGTTTAGCACATTCTTGCAGTGGGCTTTTACACAGATCAGCGGTCATTGGGACGTTATTCACTATCTGGATGACTTCCTCTTTCTGGGGAAAGCCCATTCTGGGGATTGTGGCAGGGCCCTGTTGCAATTCCAGGAAATGTCACAGCGTTTTGGAGTCCCCTTGGCACCCGAGAAGACAGCTGGGCCTAGCTGCAGCCTGACATTCCTGGGAATTGAGCTGGACTCCATTCAATGGATAGCTCGACTCCTTGATGCCAAAGTGTCAGAGATACAAGCGTGCCTTTTGTGGGCGAATGGGGAAAAGAGGATTGCGTTGAGAGCGGTGCAACAAGTGCTGGGCTTCCTGAACTTCGGGTGCAGGGTGGTGAGGGGCGGACTGACGTTCTGCAGACGGCTCGGCATGGTCATGTCGGGGGCAGTTTTACCATACCACAGGGTCCGGATTTCCATGGGGGTCTGGGCGGACTTGAGTACATGGCTGACGTTCTTGGGTGATTTCAATGGGGTGTCACTGGACTTTGAGGACGAAAGGATGGTTTGGTAAGTACAAATTTACTCCGATGCAGCTGGGGCAGCAGATTTTGGGATCTTCTGGGATGGCAGGTGGTGTGTGGAAGAATGGCCGGCTCATTGGGTGAGGCAGGGGAGGAGCATTGCGTTTCTGGAATTCTTTCCCTTGTTGGTGGCACTGGAGGTATGGGGGTATGAGTTTCATAACAGGTCAGTGCTTTTCCATGTGGACAACATGACAGTGGGAAAGTGGGGATTGGTGTGGAACGTTTCAGGCTGTGTTACTAACATCTTTTTCTCCCGTAGGTTGCGTGGGTGGACCGGGGGCCAAGATGGTCACTTGGATTGTGGGGCATTCGTTTGTGCATTGGGCCTCCAAGTATGCAGAGCAACAGGTGTATGGCCGTAACCTGGGACTCAAAGTACAACAACATCATGAGGTGCACTGGTGGGGAAAAGGGGGGATGCGATGGGGGCACTATTGCCCTGACTCGCGAATATGGTCCCCCAGAAGGGATGCCCTGATTTGTTGATAATTCATTTGGGAGAGAACGACTTGATTCGGCTGTCGGGTTTGGCGCTCTTACAGCTTATGTAAAGAGACTTGGAGGCTCTGAAACAAAGGTTGGTTGGGACATGTATCACCTGGACTGAATTTGTTCCCAGGAAAGTATGGAGGGGGCAATCAAACACGGACCTGTGGCAAAAGCACGAAGGAAGCACAACAGAGCAATGCAGGTTTTTTGTGGGGAAAAGGCCATCCAAGTGATTGCTCATACTGGACTGCGACTGGAGGAGCCACTACTGTTTAGGGATGACGCTGTGCATCTTTCGAGATTGGGGAACGCTTACTACATGATGGAGATGAGAGATGTGGTTAGCAAGTTATGGAATGAGGCGATTTGGTGTCACAGGAATGCTTGAGTAGGTGGGGGTGAAAGATGCACATTGGGACCCCGGGGGGGGGGAAGGTAACCTCCCTAAAGGGGGTTCCCTGGTTGGCGATACTTTGGAGGAGTGAGGGAGTCAATAGCGGGCACACCCATCCCTCGGGGGGGAGAGTGAATGATGGGGGAGCTAGAGGCATGAGTGGAATGCCAGGTGATACCGGGAAGGATGCTAGGAGATCTGTGGAAATGGATGAAGAACGGAACGGGTCATGGAGTGGTAGGAGAAGTGAGTTTGGAGTGGGTGAAGAGAGTGAATGGATGAAGAGTTGATCTTGGGGGTTTTGGTTATTGTTGTTTGCTGTTATTTGGTTATTGATTATGTTGTGCAGCCTGGTCCTAATAAATGGCCTTTTACGCTTAAGTCACCGGTGTGGTCTGTTTATTGCGCGATTACATCTCCCGAATTCGAGCTGCATTGCCGGGTTGAGAGAACAGCAGACGTAGGCTGTCAGCCCCCTTTAGAGAGGGAAAGAAGCCCGCTCAGGCCATTCCCAGTGCTTCTCCCATGCTGGTACCTGCAAGAGAGAGAGAAGCGGTGGGATTGACCTTGGGGAGTCTGGGAACCTCAGCATCTACAGTGCAGTATGGAGAAGAGCGGCAGAGCAGCGATCGGCGAGGAGCAGTTACGTTATTTTCTTTTTTTTGATTCTTTTGTCGTCCATCCACCGCCCCTCCATCCCCCCCACCACTATGCCGCGAGACCAACTGCTACTGTTCAAACGCCTCGAGTGTTGGAAGCACCAGTCTGAGTAATCCAACTGTAGAGAAAAAAATGCATATGGCTTCTGAGCTGTGACTATAATTTCTCCCTCACTGAAACTCAGGTGTAAATGGCAGCTCTGTGTTGCAGCGGAAAAAAACTCCCTTCATCAGCTACTGCTTTCAGGCTGAAGCGTTGCCCATCCCGGAAAGGACATCCATCTGCAGGGTATAATTTTCGGGGGGAAATTAATGTTGCCTCCACAAAGGTGGGTGACGTGGAAAAGCTTTACATATTGTCACAAAGAGAGCTGTTTCTTGACTTTGTTCCTGAAATTTTAATTTAGCCCACATCTAGCCTAATGAACATTAAAGTGATAACCAACGTTTGTGAGAATCTGAGAGTATATTTTGTGTACAAAAAAGCTTTCACAATTCAAAATTCACATCTGAACACACACCTGGATAATATGCTCTTATAGTAATGAAAAATCAATGACATTTTCGAAACTCTGTAGGTTTGTGACTATTCATTAATGTTTGGTCTGGGAACTGTAATCCCATAAAGACTTGTAAAAGTAATCCCAAACTAAAATTAAACAGCCGAGTTTCCAGAGTAGCAATAGGAAAGGGACATTTAAAATTTAAAATAGGCAAGAATATTACACATGGAAAGTGATATTTTTTCCTGTGTGATTAGCAAATTGAATATGCGGGTGCCCATTATCATAATACTTCAGCAGGTAGATCATCTGCTTTGTGTGCAATGTGTATAAATCCAGAAGGGTGGCAGACGTCCTGGAAGTGACTGACAGGCATAGATTTCCAGAAGTGCTAAGAATTTTCTAAGTCCCCATAAACATCAGAAATGTACTCTTAATGTAGTGCATGTGGATAAAATTACTTTACCACGGCTTTTGTGAACAATGTGAATTACCACCTGTGAGTAAATCAGGCCCTGCTGTAGCAAAAGCTTTTTCTCAGCCAGTGTCCTGGTCCTATACAATATTGCCAATGAAGACCTTTTAACGAATGTTATTGTTTTTAGAAGCTATACATTAATTAAAATGAATATAAATGTGTGCTCAACAACCATACAAAGGGTTATTCACAATCACCACCTTCCGTTCCTCTTTTGTAGATAAATGTTGTGCCTTTGGAAATTGAAGAAGAGGAGACGGAGGTAGTGTACCATCATCACCACGAGCCTTATCCTGGCCACTATCAGTTTCTGCCACAGTGGCAACCACACCAACCACACCAAGTGCCAGCAGTGCGCCATCTAAACATGGACCCTCACCCTCCATCACCGGCAAGAAATGCAGTACAGTGAGTAGCCTCTTTTGGTAGCACTTATGCTACTACCTTGACTTTCAAAGTTTTAACATAGATGTCATATTGATAAACATTCTCTATCTATGCCTGTGCATCCCCTGCCAATATGTATGCATCCCGTACCAATATTTACTTTTTACGTCAATAGGTGCAAGGGAGTGTACACATTCCAGCAGAATCACCATAACAAGCAAGTGTGTTCACTAGTGGAGTAGCTGCTGAGCAGCACCCCATTTGTGCTTGTTTATTCATTCAGATAAATCTTTCCTGGTGACATCATTTAAACATATTAACTTGATTCGATTTAAGATCTTTATTCGGATTAAAATCAAATCATAGAAGTACAAATAACAGTTCACAAGCCACAGAAGAAGGGCCCTTGTCATGTAAGTGTTACATCAGACATAGGGAGTGTAAAATATGACACAGTGCATTGAGTATATTTTAAAACTCTTTAACAAAAGATGTCAACATATAATACAAAATGTAAGATGCAGAATGTAAGCTAGGGTAGCAAAATGCAAACAGTAAAAACAAAATAAAAACAGAATATCATACAGTGCCTAATATATTCCTATGCTTATCAGCCATAACAAAACGACAGCACAGACTTGCATTTGTACAACATGGAGCCAGCCAATTCCTTGTAGAGTGCAAATGCAGTTCAGTGAGTTTGGATCAGGCCTCTAGAGGACTACAAAGTGCCTGCGCAGCTCAGTGCATTGATGTAGGGCTGATTAAAATCTGTCAGCAGGTAGGAAGGTGCCATATTGAGGTGACCCCTAGTTTGCCACTAGGTCTATAAAAACAAAAACATCTCTCTAGGGCCCACTATGGTAATGTAAAAGAAAGTTGCAAACCACCTGAACATTTCTCTCAGACCATCACTGCGGCACTATGAGCCTGGAGTCCCACTATATCATGCTGGTGCCTTCCTGGGAATAGAACAATATGGCTAAAATACCAAGCTGTTGCCCCACAATGGGGCATTAAACCATCAGTGGAAGTAGATAATGGTTTGGGCCATCAGGAAGTCGCATAAAAATATCAGAAGAGGGGTTGATGCTGGTAATTAAGATGTGCTCTGAGGGATATGGCTTTCCATGTAAAGGAGGCAACATTAAAACTAATAAAAAAGGTCCCCCAGAGAACATAAGTATAAAAAGGATCTTTATAATTCCTGACCCTCTTATCCAAAAACAAAGGTTTTAAAAAGAGTTTCCTGAATCCAGTATACAAATAGCAATAAAGGATAAAAGCATTGTTGTGTGGGTGGCTCTTCTATCACACGGACAAAGCATGAACTATACCTATTCTTAGTCGTGTCAGGACAAATCAATGTTGGGCATTAAATGTATATGTTGGGTACCTCTGGGGGCCATCAGTTTGTGCCACAGCAAGGTATCTGACCACTGATGGTTTGATATTGGCATTGGCATGTCTGACATCAGACGTTTTTGTGTAATTAATGTTTTAATTCCCTTCTACTATAGGATGTTATGGTATCAGGTTCACTCAATGATACAGGTTGGGCTACCTGTCTCGAGAGCCATGGAATTCTCTGTGCGCTTAGACAATCCCTTATAATAGCTTTGGTGAACTTAGCCTCTACTTTACTCCAAATAGAATGCCACAGCTGGAGAGGCATAATCGCTAAGATATCTTTCAGATGGTGCATACCTAGTTCCATCTGTGCTATACAGCTGGTGTAGATTGTGGTGTGGCAAGCAGACGCCAAAGAGATATATTCTCTTAAATTTGTAGAATGATAGTTTCTGTGAAGCCCCATAACCCACTGCCGTACGAAGCTGCAGATACACATTTGGTTCTATAAATTGAGACCTTCACTTGAATTGGTTTAAAGCTTAACTTAGTGGCAAACCTAAAAATGCCCTCGCAGGCACGTGTCATGTTTAGCTTGGTATTTTAGTTATGCTTGGTCCAGGAGCCATTAGAGCTGAGGAGAATACCCAGGGAAGAGAGAAAGTGACTGTTTCAATTGGTGTGCCATTGATTTGATGAGTATGTGATTTACAAGCTCCCTTTCCGCAGCTCATTATGTGGGTTTTCTTCAAATTAATTTGGAAGTTCCTGCCCTCCATGAAGACTACAATGCCGTCTATCAGTCTTTGCTGGTCATTGGTGGTCCATGACAGGAGGACAGCATCATCAGCATAAAGAAGAACAGGGAATTCCCTTCCCTTGTGTAGAATCAGCGATCACTTCCTGGTATAAGTCATCCACACTGTATATGAATAGAGAGAACAGTAAGGGTGCCAGTACGCACCCATGCCTGACTCCCGTCCGAATACTAAATGGAGGAGAGCACTCCCCATTAAGCCCATAACACACCCTAGAGGACAAATTCCTTTATAACTATGATAGCAATTCCAATTTCTGATGGAGCTCCTGTCGTGTCCCCGTGGAAAGAAAATACACGGACACAGGATTCTTACTGCTCAGCTCCTTTATTCGTTCCTTCCTTGTCCCCGGGCTAACGGCTAACTGCCGTTCCTAGCCCTCCGCTCCTCCCTTTCCTCCCGCCCTGGTCCCGACTCAGGCCGGTCCTAGTGCCTGACCTGCTTGGTCATTGTGCACTGTTACATCGGCACCATTACATCTCCCCCCTCTGTAAATGAATAGCAAAATATGAACAACACAGCAACTGTCCCTTTTTTTTTTTTTTTTTTAAAGTTCCTCAATAAGGCGAGACGGTTTTGTGATGACCCTTCTGGGGCGTGACTGGAGTTCAGGATTGTCACGCTCGTTCTCGTCGGCCATTTCCACCAATGCCTGACTGCGGTAGGGCAGTGTCTCTGGTTCTCTCTTCTCCATTTTCAGTTCAGTCAGTAGTTCTTTAACGTTGGGTCCGCACTTTTTAAAGTGCGTCACGTTCCTGGTAAGTCTTCTTCCTTCGGTCTCTGCAGTGATCATAGTTCCTTTTAGTTGTATCACCTTCAGCGGAACCTCATGGTACTTGCTATCAGTCTTCCGGGGTTGGTCTTGTCGTGCAAGCACCTAGTCTCCTTCTTGTATTTGAGGGGACGTAGCACGTCGTCGTTCATCAGCATAGTCCTTCATCTTTTCTTTCTTTATCTTGTCTCTGGCTGCCATCTCCTCATGGTCAGAGTCGGGATACTGTTCGTTCGCTGCCATAGTCATCATTGGTAGTCTGGTGCGCACTGGGCGTCCCAGCATGAGAGTGGCAGGACATTTGCCTGTGGTGGAATGAGGCGTGTTTCGGTACGCTCGCAGTACCTCGTTGAGTGCCATCTGAAGGCTCTTTCCGGTGAGTTCTGCTTGCTGAATGGCTTTCCTGATCATGGACATGAAGCGTTCGACCATTCCGTTGGCCTGAGGCCATAATGGTGTGATCTTGCGGTGCTTGAAGTTGAGGTGTTGAGCAAAATCAGCAAAGTCATGGCTGTTGAATGGAGGCCCGTTATCTGACTTCACCACTAGGGGAATGCCCCAAGCGGCAAAGACCTCCTCTAGTACCGGTATGGTACTCGACGCTTTCGTGGATTAGCACAGTTGTGCGATGGGGAATCTGGAGTACTCGTCCATGATGACCAGGACATATTGGCCCGATTTTATTGGCCCAAAGAAGTCAATGGCAATGTGTTGCCAGACACCCTCCGGTAGTGGAGACATTTGTAGTGGTGCAGGAGGATCCGGACGGCTCACCAGTTGACACTGCGGGCAGTCTTTCAGGGTTGTCTCTATCATCAGGTCTAGTGTTGGAAACCAGACTCTTTCACGGAGTGCTCTTTTTGTGGCTACTATGCCCCGGTGCCTTTCATGTGCTAAATTGATGACCCCTTGTCTGAGTTGTCGTGGGATCACTAGTCTGGTGTCTCGTAGGACGAGACCATTTGCTGCTATTGACAGTTCATCGTGGACATGTTTGAATGCCGCCATTTCTTGGTCGTTTTGTTCACTGCTTTGCGTATGTCTCCAGCTGTTGGTTTGAATCCGACGTTTCACCTCTTGCAGGGTGGCATCTGTTTGCATCACTTCACAAATGGCTTCCAGTGGAACAGCCGGAGGTCTCGCTTGGTCTACTACGAAGTGAATGTATTCGTCCGCAATTGATTGTTCTGATTTGCTGGATCTGATGGGGTGTCGGGACATGTAGTCTGCGGGGTTTGCAGCTTTTCCTGGCTTGTGAATGATGGTGTAGGTGTATTCCTGGAGCCGGAGGCCCCATCGCTCTATTCTTGGTGGCATTTTTGCTCGTGGGTTTCCAAAAATTGTGATCAAGGCTTGATGGTCAGTCACTAGTGTAAAGTGTTTCCCAAAGATGAAGATGTGGAAGTGTTCACACGCCCAGACAACGGCCAGGCTTTCTTTTTCTGGCTGTGAATACGCTCTCTCCGTGTCTGTTAGACTTCTGCTGGCGTATGCTACTATGTGTCGCTGATCCTCTTCTCTCTCATATTGTGCTAGGATGGCTCCTAGTCCTACGGGGCTGGCGTCCACTGTTATCTCTGTTTTCTTTTTTGGATTGAAGTAAGCTAAATTTTTGGCCGACTCTACAGTTCTTTTGATCTCTCTGAACGCCCCTTCACATTGGGTGGACCACTGAAAAGGTTGTCCTTGCTTGGTGAGCATCCTCAGAGGGTAACTTAACGTGGCGTAGTCAGGTATATATCTGGAACAGTAGCTGGCCATGCCTAGGAATGATCGTACATCGCCCACGTCATCTGGGCTTGGTGTGTCGTTTAGCGCTGCTACCTTTTCTGGGTCTGGTTTCATGCCACTTCCAGAGAATATGTGGCCGAAAAATTTCAGTGTTTGTTTGTGAAATTCACACTTGTCTTGGTTGAGTGTGAGGTTGGCTTCCATGAGTGCATGACAGACCTGATCTAGTGCTTTGTCGTGTTCTTGAGTCGTTGCTCCATATACAAGGATGTCATCGCTGTAGTTTAGGACATGTGGAATGTGATGTATTGTTCTCCTGATTGCCTCTTGGAATATTTCTGCTGCTGATGACACTCCGAAACTTAGTCTTTTATATCTGAATAGCCCGAGGTGTGTCGAGAATGTCGTGATATATCTTGACCTTTCATGCAATTCTAGCTGGTGGTATCCTTTGTTGAGATCTAGTTTTGAAAATATCTTGGCTCCGTTGAGTGAAGTGATCATGTCACTGATGTGAGGGCCTGGATGTCTCTCTCTCTCTATCGCCATGTTGGGCGCCCTCATGTCCACACATAGGCGGACTCAGCTGGTTTCCCCTTTCTTCGGGACTACCACCACCGGGGAGACCCATGGGGTTGGTCCATCTGTTCTTTCTATGATATCTGCTTCCAGTAGATCTTGGAGCTCCTTCTCCACGGCTTCTTGCAGGTGAAACGGGATTTTCCGGTGATGCTGTGCTACCGGTGTGATTTGTTCGTTTATGTGCAGTCTTATTTGGCAGTCCTTCATTTTTCCCAGGCCTTGAAAGAGCTTGGGGAACTTTTGGATGATAGCTGGTTTGTCAGCCACTCGGTATAAGATGTCAACCAGTTTCAGTCGTTCTGCGGTGGCCAGGCTCAGGAGGCAGTCGGCCTCAGGCCCCTCGATGACATGGATGTAGGCTGATATTGTGCGATCTTGGTACGACAGTTCGGTTGCAAATTTCCCAAGACACGTTAGTGGCTTTTTGGACATCCACGTGTATACTCGTACATGTGCGTTATCTAGCTTGGGAGGGGATTTCATTTGTTGATATTCCATTACGGGCAGGTAGTTTAGTGATGCCCCACTGTCTAGCACGAACTTGGTGGGGTGAGCACCAATTCTGATGTCCAATCGCGGGTATTCTTTCAGCCGATCAGGGTCGGCTACACAATAAATATATTCCTTTCGGTCTTGAGAGATGGGTGATGTGGATCGGGATTCTCTTGATGACGACCGTCGAGATTGATATGTTCTGCAAGAGTGGCAGCTGGATTGTGACGACCCAGTGGATAAGTCTCGTCTATCCTGGACTGCTCTGACATGGTGACGACTGCTTGAAGGCTGATGTTGCCGGTACCTTCCCTTTTGATCACCTTTGGGTATCGCCCCGCACATGCTTTCAAAGTGGTTGTCTCTACCACACTTCCGGCATTGTTGTCCTAGTGCTGGGCATGCATCGGCATGTGGGAAGTCGTAGCCGCATCTGTAACATTTGAGTTGTCTGTCTGATCGTTCCTTGGTGTGGGTTCTGCCTTTGTGTCCTTTGCTTGACTGGTGGTAATGTTTCTTGGATCTGGAGGAACGCACCTGTGGTGGGGATCTTCCATGCATTTGCCGAGACTGCATCCGGAATGCTTGTTCGCGTCTCTCACCTTTCCCTGCTTCTATTTTCTTCTCATGTTCATCGGCTTGTTCATCTACTCTCGTCATCTCTTCAATCTCTTCCAGCGAGTAGCTTCTCTTGAGCAATTTGCGTCTCAGTGGTTCAGAGAGGCAACCTTCTATGACTCTCAGCCGAAGGGCGTCTTCAGTTGAAAACTTGTCAAAATCACAGTATCTCGCCAGTCGTCTCAGACGTGTGACGAACACCCCCATTTGCTCACCTTTCTCTTGCGCGGCCAGATTGAATGTGTACCGCTCGTAGTCAACGTTCCTTTTGTGTAGAAACTTGCGATTTAGTGCTTCGCAGACTTTGTCATAGGCACCAGAGGACTCAGCAGGCAGTTCTTTTATGATTCGTCCAACTTCCTTGCCAATCAGGTTCTTGAGAACAAACAGTTGTTCTTCAAGGTCCATCACCTTGGACGCTTTCATGAAGTCCTCGAAATCTTCTATCCATTCTTGCCATCGCGGACCCATGCCCCCACCAGATTCAAGAACGAGGGGCTCGGGGCGGCGCAGGAATGAGGCTCCAAACATGCTTGTGGGAGCTGTGTCGGGCATTGTTCAACTGCTATTGCTGATTGCTTTTACAGACTTTGTTTGCTCTCCGTTACGCTCTGTTGCACTTGCCAATGCTTGTTTGCTACTTCTGTTTCCTTTGCCAATGCTTATTCGTTACTTCTGTTGTAAAAAAAAAAAATTGTAAATTGATACTTGTATAGCGCACTACTCACCCGCAAGGGTCTCAAGGCGCTTGTACGAATACCGCTGTGGAACCCATCCTGGCTTTCCCTGTGAGGCGTCCACTCCTGGGCACCCCCAAGGTGGAGGCCAGGCATCCTTAGCGTTGTGGGGGCCGTTGTGGAGATTAAGCAAGCTATTGCCCAGAGTTGCAGAGTGGGACTCCATGATTGGAATGGCACCGAGGCGAGAATTATCAGGTCCGTGGAATTTTTGAGCCCAAGACCCGCCGAGGCGGGGAATTGAACCCTGGTCCCGGGCTAGACCTCTGCATCAGGGTCTGCCACTCTAATCATTGAGCCACACTTCTCCACATTTACCAATGCCTGTTTGTTGCTTCTATTGTATTTACCAATGCTTGTTTGTTACTTCCGTTTCATTTACCAATGTTTGTTTGCTGTTTGGCTCATCTGCCTGACTTAAAGATGGCCGCCGATGGTCCCTGACAGGGGGATTGGGCAAATCTCGTGCCTGACCTCAAAATGGCCGCCGCGAGAATCTCGTGTGCAACGAGATTTTGTCTTTTGAATTACCGGAGACACTGCGATCATCAGCGCTTGATTTCACTTACCGGGGCTCCGCCTTTGGGCACCGCTACCACGCCAGGTGAGGTTATTTTCTTCTTTCTTGGGCACTTTTCACCATTGCCGCCGGGGTGGGCTCCCGGTAGGCTCTTTGGACTTCACGCTCTAGCCTCCACACACGGGGCGAGCTCTGAATTTGTTGCCGCCGGGGTGGACTCCCGGTGGGCACTTCTGTCATCGCGCTCCCAGCCCCACACGCAGGGCGAGCAGCTCCGGGCCAGTCGCCGCCGGGGTGGACTCCCGGTTCGGTCTCTGGACTTCCCGCTCTAGCCTCCACACGCGGGGCGAGCTCCGGATTTGTTGCCGCCGGGCGGACTCCCGGTGGGCACTTCTGTCATCGCGCAAGCTCGAAGCCCTTCGTCGCCAGTTGTCGAGTCCCCGTGGAAAGAAGATACACGGACACGGGATTCTTACTGCTCAGCTCCTTTATTCGTTCCTTCCTCGTCCCCGGGCTAACGGCTAACTGCCGTTCCTAGCCCTCCGCTCCTCCCTTTCCGCCCGCCCTGGTCCCCACTCAGGCCGGTCCTAGTGCCTGACCTGTTTGGTCATTGTGCACTGTTACATCGGCACCATTACAGCTCCCGTCAAGCACAAAGTTTCCCACAGTATTGAGTGATTTACTAAATCAGTCAGTCAGTCGGTCAGTCACAAAAGCTTTATTTTATTTGTGAAAATCATAAAAGCACAAAGTAAAATACAAAATTTTATGCATTATACATGAAAAAAGTACATCAATGGATCAGCAATTTCAGCATCATCTCATAAACTGCAGTTTAGACATTATCTTGTCCTAGCCGACAATGCCTGGTAACAAAAACGTAACATATTTAAAGGGACTCAGAGGCATATAAAAACCTGATGCTGTTTTCGAATGAACAACGAATTGATCAAGGTCTACAGGGGTAAAAAAAAATTAAGGTTTAAGATTTTTATAAAAATGAAGAGGGCAATTGGGTAAAAGTGCATTAGTGCAAGATGTTATCATGGAAATTTGATATGTGATATACAAAGTGACATTGATAAAACAACAGTTTCCTTAATACTCAAAGAAGAGCACTTAACCATAACGCCTACTTATAGAAAGTGCCCGTCTTATAAATTAGCACCAGCATAACAAATTTCAGGGGAGTTAAGGGAATGTAAAAAATTAAACCTTCTCGATGTTAGCAAGGACAAAGTAATCTCAAGAGAGGGAGCAAAAACATTGTTCTTAGGGTTTTATAAAGTGCACAGAAATGTAAAAGGTGCAATGTGGATTGCTTAGAGGTATTATCACAATGGAATAATGGAAGGTTTTCCATCTAGCCACCTTGAGTTGGAAAAGCCACCAGAAAATGTATGGTGCCAAAGCAAAGCCTAGTCAAATATAATCTATACTGTGAGATTAGGATAAAAGACAAGTAAAATTGTGTCTCTTAGCTAAAAAGAAGTATCATTAAAACTACTCAGGGAATATTGCTGAGTGGGTGGACTCTGTTGTTTAGACAACACCCTTTCTGTGTATGCTACCTTAATTTGATCTTTAGCTAAAGGCGGGATATGGGCTGGTTGTCAAAAACTCAATAAGGCCCAGCTCACCAAAAGTGCGTTTAACATTTCTGAGCCAGGGGATTTTTTCAGCATTACACAGAGTCAGGCAGTCCAAAAGGATGGATTTCGAAAATTCTAATTTGGATGTCGTCCATATTTTAACCCACAATAGCAGGAGGGGCAATCAACTATATATTTTAAACCCACTTCAGAATGACAGAAGGAGGTTGATGTGCATTTGGGAAACATCAGGAGCCATCTAAGGAAACTGTTCTCAACGAACTGGAATTTGGAATAATTGTTGTAGCCCCAGCCTCCAGCCCCATAAGTAGTAATTTAGAGACATTTGTTTTGTACAGGGTTGTAATTTCCCTGAAAGTCTTCTGGCCCAATTTGGCTGCAAAGCCAAAAGAGCGATTTGACTGCACTATTTGCTTGCTGTGCCTTTAATGTCAGAAGAGGGTCCCACGTTAATTAAGTGTTAAAAAGGATCACCACGTAGCAATAGCTTTGTACTTTCTCAACAAGATTGCCTTGCATATAAAATGTTTTCGATCTAGTTGTTTTGAGGCCGCATACCTATATATAGGATTTCTTGTAGTTTACTTTCAGGTCCAAAGACAACATAAACTCAGCAAAGGCATCGAGAGCTTTTGCAGACTGTTGGCAGTCCTTGCTAGAAGGACAGCATTGTCGACATAAAGAAGTTGGGGAATACAATTGTTGCCCATTCTCAAGTAATCTAGTTTTTTTTGCAGCAAGTATGCCTCCAGTCCATTTGTATAGACAAGAAACAGGAAAGGGGCCAAGATGTATCCCTGGCAGACACTCTCAGTTGAAGCTATTGAGTGTGTGATGTCACCGTCGGGGCCATAACTTATTCTGACAATGCTATTGCAGTGTAGTCTCCAGAGGAAAATAACCAGGAGTTCCTCCAAAACCATATCCCCCATCATGTTCCATAATTTTTCACAATTAACAGTGTCAAAAGTGCTCAACAGGTCCATGAAGGCCAGATGTAATGAGCACTTCATGGACTTGTTGTACTTACTTAACATTAACGAGAGATTGAGACACTGCTCAACCGTCCTCATTCTTTGTCTAAAGCTGTATTGGGCATTCAAGAGTGCACTGTTTTCACAGGCTCACCCTTCCAACCGTGCTAAGAGCACCCAGCTCAGGACCTTGGCTGTTGCATCAGTTAAAGAAATTGCCCTGTAGAATACTGGGTCATTTCTGTCCGTTTTTTAGAACATTGTGAACATGCTATCCTCTTTCCAGAATATGGGAAATGGGCGTCAACAATTGCCCTAGAAATGTTAGTGAGAATTGGTGCCCAAACAGCAGGATTATTTTTAAAAAGATCAGGAGGGACTCCGTCTGGCCCAGGCGCTTTGCCACGTATACCCTGGTTAATAGCTACGTCCACCTCCTTTACTGAGATGGATTCAATAAACAGGGAGGCCTGTGCCATGTCTTTAATCAAGTTGCTGTCCCTTTCCTCTAAGTAAATCACCTTGTTGAAGATGCGTGAAAAATGTGAGGCCCATACTGTCCCTTCCCTGGGATTAAGGAGTCAATTTTAGATGAAGAACCATCTGAAAACAATGGGTGATTGAGAACATCCCAACATCTCTTTGTGTCCATCAAACAACCAGCAGCAAGTACATCAGACCAAGCTTAATTTCTGAACTGCTCCTGTTAGAAATGGGGGTCTCTCATTGGAAGAGGTTGGTACCTTTGTCCAAATAGGGACCCTTGCTTCTAGTCAGGGTAAGGGGATACACTTCTAAAATAACCCCTGCTCACCCCCTTGGTAGCTTGGCACAAGCAGGCAGGCTTATCTCAGAGGCAGTGTGTAAAGCATTTGTGAACACATACAGTACTACAGTGAAAAAACTACAAATGGACACCACACCAGTTTAGAAAAAAAAGTAATCTTTATCTAAACCAAAACAAGACCAAACTACAAAAATCCACAATACAGTAATGGACATATGACTCTTAGATGGTAGAAATAGTTAAGTTCAAAGTAAATTTCAGATGCAACACTTTTCTCACAAAGTACCTTGGATGCGTCACGCAAACAAACAAAATGGGCCGCAGGGAAGTTGATGCGTCGGTTCCTTACACACACGGAAGGTGATGCGTTGGTTCCTTGCTCCCGGGGAGGTGATGCATCGGTTCCTCACTGCTGCGCAGGGGAGGTGATGAGTTGGTTCCTTGCAGAAGAGGAGGTGTTGCATCGGTTTCTTACTGCATGGGGAGGTGATGCGTCGGTTTCTTACTGCGTCCCCCAATGATGCGACAAAATTGGCACCTCGGTGCAATGCGACGATTCGGAACGATGTGTGGATTCTTGCAGCTGCACAGCAGGCCTTGCATCAAAATCGGTGTGTTGATCTTGGACTTCGGAGATCGTGTACTCAATGCGGTGTGCGGCGATTCCTCAAGTCGCGGGCAGGTGCTGCGACGATTTCTTCGGTGATTCATCGGAAACAGGTGCGGATGCTTCTTGCTTCTCGAAGTTGCATTACTTTTCCCAGCTGCAAACAGCCTCCAGAGGTCAAAAATAACAGCAGGCACCTCTTAGCAGGTCAGAACTCCCAGCAAGGAAGTTCAGGGGAGCTGGTGGTGAAGTGTTTGTGTCCCTGAGTCTTCAGAACGGTAGGCAAGCTCAATTCAAGCGCTTGGAGATCTTCTTCAAGCAGGGGACACAGCAAACAGCAAAGTCCTTTTTTCCTTTCCTTGGCAGTAAGTAGCCACTGCAGGCCAACCCCAGACAGCAAACAGCACTAGGGCATTATTCCTCCTCAGCTTCTCCAGCTCTTCTCCTTGGCAAAGGTTCCTCTTGATTCCCATAAATTATCTAAAGTTCTAGGGCCTGGGCCCCAGTATCTATACTAAAAAATCTTTTATTCTCTGGTGGCAGAGAAGCCCTGTGCTTGTTCAAACCCAGTTCTGTCCTCCCTGGAGCAGCTTCCTGGCAGGAGGTGGAGACAGCATTGTGGAAGGCAGACCAGGCCCATTCAGGTGAAATTAAATCTCCTCCCCCTACTCTAAAACTACTCAGGGAATATTGCTGAGTGGGTGGACTCTGTTGTTTAGACAACACCCTTTCTGTGTATGCTACCTTAATTTGATCTTTAGCTAAAGGCGGGATATGGGCTGGTTGTCAAAAACTCAATAAGGCCCAGCTCACCAAAAGTGCGTTTAACATTTCTGAGCCAGGGGATTTTTTCAGCATTACACAGAGTCAGGCAGTCCAAAAGGATGGATTTCGAAAATTCTAATTTGGATGTCGTCCATATTTTAACCCACAATAGCAGGAGGGGCAATCAACTATATATTTTAAACCCACTTCAGAATGACAGAAGGAGGTTGAGGTGCATTTGGGAAACATCAGGAGCCATCTAAGGAAACTGTTCTCAACGAACTGGAATTTGGAATAATTGTTGTAGCCCCAGCCTCCAGCCCCATAAGTAGTAATTTAGAGACATTTGTTTTGTACAGGGTTGTAATTTCCCTGAAAGTCTTCTGGCCCAATTTGGCTCCTCCCCCTACTCTAAATGCAGCCCAGATCTATTCAGCCCAGCCCTGACTCATCAGGCACCCTGGAGCCACTGCTCCACCCCAGCCTCTGACAATCGAAACCCAGACAGTCAATACACATCCCAGAAGAGGCACACTGGATGGCTAGGTAAGAAAATACCTACTTTTTAAAAGTGGTATTTTCAAACACAGAATGTAAAAATCAGCCTCACTAAAAGATGCATTTAAACATTCTGAGTTCAGCATACTTAACTTTATTTTCCTATCTGGTTCCCAGGGGCAGTTATGCTTATAAAATGTTACAAGCAAACTCCCCATTCTATCCCATGGGAATAGGTAGCCTTGCAATAGTAAAAAACAAAATTTGCAGTTATTCACTATCAGGACATGCCACACACATCAGGGCATGTCCTACCTTGTACATACTTTACACCCTGCCCACAGGGGTACCTTGGACCTACCTTAGGGGTGACTAACATGTAAGAAAAGGGAAGGTTAGGGTCTGGCAAGTGGGTGAACTTGCCAAGTTGACATGGTAGTACTAGACTGCACACAGGCACTGCAAAGGCAGGCTTGAGTTACATTAACAGGCTGCTTATGTGGGTGGCACAAACAGTGCTGTGGGCCCACTAGCAGCATTTGATTTAAAGGCCCTGTACACCCATGGTGCACTGTTCTAGGAACTGACTAGTAAATCAAATATGCTAACCATGGAATCACCAATCCATAACAAACAATTAACAGGGAAAGCATATGCACTTTATCACCGAATAGCAGTTGTACAGTGCCCAGAGTCCTAAAACCAACAAAACCAGGTCAGAAACAAAAGGCCAAAAAGCAAAAAGTCTAGGGATTAACCCGCTGAAAAAGCCAGGTCTACAAGCTCCATTTTGGAATCAAATGCAGCTTTATAGTTTTTCTGTGCTGCGATAACTGTTTCCTTATTTTGCAGCATGGCATGAAGAGCTATATTTAGCTCTTTGTGGGCATTTTTCCATGCATCAAACCATCAGAAGGAAACGGCAGTGGGGGTAGGGCATTTGGCTGTTAGCCCAGATGATATAGCTAGGCAAGGTGTTTCAAAGTCATTGACTAGGGCAACAGGTGTACCCTCAACTAACAAACATCTATTGATAAGATCAATATTTTGCCTCATAATTTTCGCTTTGAAGGCCTTTGGGTTGACCAGCATCTATTTTAACTTGAGACCTTTGTATGAATTATGCTCAATAGGAAAAACAGGAAATCGTGTCTCTGATCGGCAGCAGCCATGTTGTGCTGTCCAGGTCTAGAAGACTGGTACTGGGAGCACTGAGGGCCTAACAGAGAGCCTTTACAGTGCTTAGAATCATACCTCCCACACTGTTTATGGTGTGGGGGTATGATTCCAATATGTTTGATACCAAACATTATAGGGCTAGTTCCATTCAGTTTCGAGATGGTCATCGCGTAATGACGCGATGCCCCTTTATATGTTATCTGGCGGTTGCACTTACAACCAGGGAGAATGAACTCCGTAGGCTGTAGGGGTGTCCTGCTCATGCAGGGGCACCCTCACACGAATTTATTTATTTTTAGAGTTTTCTATAGCGCAAACCAGACCCAAGGTAGGGTATCAGAGCGCTTTACAAAGTGAGCAAGGTGTGAATAGCACATGTAGTAAAAACATGGCATACAAAAACATAGCATACAAAGTAACAACATAGAATAACAGAGTTTGGGGAATAAAAGCAGAATAGAGAATTGTCCTGAGCAATAAGAATCAATTCGAGATTGTGCAAGTCTTAGCTTTGAAATAACAGTGGACGGAGAGTATAGGCAATCCTCAAAACTGAGACCTTCACATACCCGCTGGGGACCTCTGCTCGCGGTCCTGTTGCTGGTGTTGCTGACGCTGTTCCGGGGTGCCTTCTCTCAGTGTGTCTCCCCGCTGCTGTTGCCATCTCTCGCGGCCGGAGACTACAGCCCCCAGAGTGCCTTGCGGGCACCCACGCCATTCACGCGCCCGGAGGCGCATAAAGGAGCGCCGATACTCCCGCATCGCGGGACGCGCGCGGGCGACGCCGGGAGAAGCAAGGGACAAGGGCGGGACCGTCTGTGGCCGTCCGGGGCCGAAGGAGGCCGGGCTGGGCCATCCCTCGTGAGTTCTATCACAAGTAAGAAAAGTGTTTGCGATAGTGAATGTGGACATGGACACATATACGACACGCTGCATATTGTAAATAAGCACCTAAATCTAGGTGAGACATTGACTGCTAGGAGGCCACTTGTGCTAACATTATGGCAAGTAAGGTTAAAACCCGAGCGGCTAGGGCGAAATGCAATTCCTCGACCCTGCGCAAGTTGCAAACACCAGAAATAGGTATAATTCCATCTCCAGCCTCAAAGCCTACGGCCATTGATCGCATGCTGCAGCAAGCTATTGGGGCTGTATCATGCGAAATTGAGCGAACAGAGAGACGTTTGTCCCCAATCCCTCAGCCGGACTCCCCTACTCTATCACTTGGTCCAGCAAGCGAAGTCATGACTATCTCTCCCTTCTGTTCTCCACAAATCCTGGACTCAGATCTCCCATGTGCGCAGCCGGATACTGGGATAAATACGGGGGTATCAGACTTTAATAACTCACCCCAAAGGATTGGGACACGGAAGGTATACCAAAAAAAACGGAAAGTGAGGAAAAGTAGACCCAGTATTCCCCTAAATGAAATAAGTAGTAAAGTAAGGGACGAGCATGCAGACAAGGCGGCCCAGAAATCAGTTCCACCTTTATGGGCGACGCAGATTGTGTTAGACCTACAAAACTATCTGGAATCATTTATTGTAACCCAAATAAAACCTCTGGCTAGTAGGCTGGACAAAATCCTAAATGAGATAAAAAATAGAAGTAGGATTTTGGGAGATACAGGGGTACAGCATACTTGTATATTAACGCATGATACCAACATAGGCCCACAACCGGCTACTCAACCGATGGGGCAGAATGTTGGTCAATCTCAAGGGAGTTTGGCCCCGGAAGTAATGATCCACTCGGCACAACAGGATAAAGCCCTCACTTTAAATATTAGGGCACCACTGAATGACCAGGGCCCACCCGAGCAAATGCCACCAGTACCACAAATTACAAAACAGCATCGAATAGAAAGGGCGCAATCACCAAAGCAGCTCAATGTGGACGTCCCTCTGACGCCACCCAGGGCTCTGCCGACAATTAATCTCCCACAGGAAGCCTCCCCTTATGTTATAGTGCTTGCAGGAGCACCAGAATTAAGGGGCGACCAGAATGAGACACATGTAGATTTACACAATAAGGTCACACATTGGCTTCATATCAATAAACCTTTGACTAGTAATGATAACGCTAGTGGGGAAATACTACATGTCAGAAGGGTAGACTGGGTAGGCATGAGACGCAAGGACATTGCGGGTAACTGTATTATAGTTAACTTTAGGGACAAAAGAATCGTGGAACACATCATGTCGTTTGGGTCAGTTAATCACTTTAGTGGCATACAATCATTGCCACTGGGCTATTTTTATCCCAGGCACGTAGCACCCTATGAAACCTCATCAGTGGGGAGATACAAGCAGAGACCCAATAATTACAGGGCCCAGGGGTATGTTGGCGACGGCCCTAGTGCAAGGAACCCTGGACCCTTAAGCTGGCGAAATAGGTTTAGCCCCCTGACATCGCTTGAGGAGAATGATTGACTCAATAGCTCCTTACCTACAGCAGATCCCTGGCATAGACGGAAAAAGAGGAATATGATCCCTGAGGAATCACAAGAGGCAGCAATAGAGATAATACAAACAAACACCTTATTAACCCCCGGCAACGGGAGAAGGCTGAAATCCCGTGTAATTGTAGGGGGAGAGCCTCGGTAACTCCTCAATACAGCTAACCGCACCAGGGGGGGGAGATACCTTAGCTTTGAGTAACACAAGGGAAAAGAGCAGCGTGCACATACCACGGGACAGTGGAATAGCACTAGGAATAACGACGGAATTGTCAAATATATCACCTAACCTGGCAGGCATAGCTGGCACACACAAAATTTCGGGAGGGATACAACTCATCTCTTGGAATATAGCCGGTTTGGCAAACAAATTCAATAACTGTGAGTGGAGGCAGTACATAAATCAGTTTCAAAGAATTAGCCTCCAGGAGACTTGGGTGGTTGACAACAGTCTCTTTCAAATGCCTGGGTACAAATGCTTTTTTGTCCAAGCCCAAAAATCAAGATCAGGCAGAGCTAGGGGTGGCCTGTCCATATATGTGGACCTAAATCTACAGGGATTATGGACAGGTACGAACTGGTCCTCGCAGAACCTTCAGGCCATATGGTTCAAGGGTAAAGGGCTAAAGTTGATCCTGTTTAATGCCTATAATAATGGGCCCCCAGGGGATAATAATTCATTTCCCCTGGAATTGGATCATAGGTTGACCCAAGAGATGGAAGCAAGCAAGGGGGCACCAGCCCCTGCTATTCTAGTTATGGGCGATTTTAATTGCCACCTTTGCCTGGCTTTACTTCCCACTGATGCCGACTGTTCCCATTGCCCAGTTAAAAACGGACCCCACTTTTGCCACACTCAGGAAGGCTTGGCTTTCACCAAGGTTTTAGATACTCATGATTTGGTGCACACCATGAATATGATGGCTTTGGACAAAGATTGGCTGCTCCCCCCCACCTTCAAGGGTCGAGGCTGTTCGTCATTTATTGACTACATCGTTTTATCTAGCCCCCTAAAACATAGGGCATAGCCGCAGGGATTGAATGGAGCCCTTTTAGTGACCACAATCCTGTGGTACTGGAGCTTTTTTTTCAGCCCAAGTCTGGCAGGGAACAGTCGGGTGGCATCCATCAGAGAGCAACAGACCAGGGGAGGCGGCTTAGGTGGACAAAGATAGATGGGGAACATTTCTATAAATCCCTTATGGACAGAGGGAAAACCTTCATTGATGACTGTCTGGATTCTACAGTGGAGGGGTCATTGTTAATTGAAGCATTTGGGCAGATAACTAACCTGGTGGATGGGCTCTTAAAAACTAGTGCCCCAATAAGGAGAACTGATTGCCCGAGATGGTTCGATGGGGACTGTTCCCGCGCCTTTAGGGACCTTAAAGGTAGTCTTAAGGAAAGGCCAAGGGATAAACAAAAAGTAGCTCAGTGTAGACTGAGGTACAAGAAAGAAATTAAGAGAAGGAAGGCAATTTTACAGGGCGACGCATGGGCTGACTTAAGAGAGGCCGCAGAAAGGAGAGATATCACTGAGTTCTGGAGAATAATCAATAAACCCTGTTTCCAGGATAAGAATGCACCAGTGATTGGGACAAATATTCTCCCGGACCAGTGGCTTACACATTTTAAGGGACTGTACAATTATGGCACAGTACCCAGTTTAGAGGAGGGAGGGACAACCAAGCTGGGGCAGGACGTTTATTTCACTCTAAAAGAAATCACAGTGGGAATCGAGGGTCTGACAAAAAACAAGGCCCCTGGTCCTGATGGGACACCTCCAGATTTGTTCCTGAGCAATATTGATCTATGGGCCCCAATACTTACGAGAGTGATAAATGCCGCCATTAGGCTGGGCCTCCCCCGAACTTGGTCAACGGCCATAATCGTCCCGATTTTTAAAAAGGGGAACAGGGATAGCCCGCAATGCTACCGCCCAATCTCACTCATTGATGTGTCAGCCAAAATACTGCGCCGGGTAATTCTGAACCGCCTGACTGAGTGGACCGAGGAGAATAATATTATCTCGGACACGCAGTACGGCTTTAGAACAGGGAGATCCACAAGCGATCAATGTTTGAACCTGTATATGCTGGTAGCGAAATATACCAAAGCCAGCAATGAAGCCATTTATCTGGGGTTCATGGACTTGGCAGCCGCTTTTGACCATGTAAATCGGGACAAACTGTGGTCTATGATGGCACATTTGGGGATTGACCTGGGATTGATTAACATCTTGAGGGAATTACACAGGGACACCTCAGCAAGAGCACGCTACAACATGGATGGAGGGCTGACGAATCCTTCCCATGTACTAGCGGGGTGAGGCAAGGTTGTATTTTGGCCCCCTTTTTATTCTCACTCTATATTAACAACTTAGAGAAGTACCTGACCAATTTAAAAACTGATTGTCCATGCGTAGGATCGCGTCCTATCCCAGTTCTTCTTTACGCTGATGACGCGGTCCTACTTGCACGTACCCCTAAGAGCTTACAGCTGCTAATAGATGGTTTTGTAAAATTCATGGCAAACTTAGATTTATCAGTGAACTTGGGCAAGTCATATGTGATGCTGGCTGGTAATAAACCCTGTAATAATTTTTCTTATAAAATAGGTAGCCATACATTAGAAAGAGTTCAGGCCTTTTCGTATTTGGGCCTATTGTTCGATGGCTCCTTGCAATTTAAACCCCTGGTTGAGGAACGCAGTTGCAAGTTGATATCCTCCAACGGTGCTATCGCAGGTTATGGGCGTAGAGTGGGCCGATGGTCCCCCGAGCAAAGTATTAATCTTTATGGAGCGATTTGCTGCTCCAAGGCCATCTATGGCGCAGAAGTGTGGGGATTTGTAAACATTCAGCAGTTACAGAGGGAGGAAAATAAAATTCTACGCTCAATTTTGAAGATTCCTCAGAGCACCCCTGCTGTAATAGCCCACAGAGATCTAGGGAGGCCATATTTGGAAGATTTGGTCAAACTAAGACCCATTCTGGCATGGATGAGATCCTGGCTTAATCCTGAGGCGGCCTTAAGCAGACAAATTATAAATGACTGCCTGGGAAGGGATAGAAGCTTGAGTATACCATGGCTGAAATATGTACTGACCAGTCTGGAAAATCTTGGCCGCAAGGATCTCTTTTTAAATCCAACGAGAATTGTGTCACAAGATAAATTGATTATGAAGAGATTATTCTTGGCCCAGAGATGCAAAAGCAGAGCAGAGGCTGAAGGGATTAAAAGCACCGTGAATGCCCATAGCCTGGTAAAAAATAGTGAAGGGATGGAGCCGTATTTGTATCTCATGCATAACGCCCAGGATAGATTTTTAATGGTGCGTTTTAGGCTCAATCTTTTATCTCATTTACTGGCTGATCCACCAGGTTTTACCTCGATTGAGCAGAAGGGTGCCTGCGGCTGCGACAATAGGTCTCCGCAGGACACCCTTCATTTTGTACTTTTGTGTCCTTTTTATTCAATGCCTAGGCGCAGATTCCTAGTAAGAATCCTAAAGCAAGCGAAATTTGCACACGCTAAAGATGCATTAACTTTTTTGCAAAAAGCGGCCGACCCCTTGACACTTTGTAGTATCATGAATTTTATCAGAGTTGCGGAACGACTAAGGGCGACTAGAGAACCAACTTGATTGTTTTAAAAAAAAAAACAAAAAAATAAATGAAATGCGTTGTTTAGTTCTCTTTCTACTAAATGTGTAATTGCAGTCAGGTTTCTGGATAATGATTTAATTGTATTTTTAACTGTTTGTACTTGTGTGCTTTTATGATGTTTTTTAATCTTCAAATAAAGAAATACTGACTGACTGACTGAGTATAGGCAAGTTTGAGGTAGTAAGTTGGTGTGGTGTTGTGCGGATTTAAGGGAGGAATTTGCTCATCAAGAATAATTTTGCTTCCTTTTTGAAGAGAGGTGTCAAGGCACTTTTTCTGATGAATGGCGGAAGCGAGTTCCAAATTCTTGGCGCCGCTCCAGAAAATGCTCTGTTGAAGGTTTTAGTCTTGTTGAACCGTGAGGGTTTCAGGAGTAGATTATCTGCGCTCCTAGAATGTCTGTTTCCTCCAGATAAGGTAAGTTTTTGGGCTAGGTACTGGGGGTTGTTGTGGTGTAACGCCTTGTGAGTGATGCACGCCATCTTTAAGTGAATACAAGCTTCATAGGGTAGCCAGTTGAGTGCCTTCAGGTGTGGTGATATGTGGTCAAATGTCCTATTTCCTGTTATGAGTCTTTCTGCGGCGTTGAGACAGGCTTTTAGAGGGGCGGTTGAGATTTTGGGAAGCCCTGAGAGGGTAGAACATCCGTATTCCAGCCTCGATATGACTAAGGACTGAACTGCAGTTATGAGGTCCGGGTTCTCTAAGAATGGCTTAATTTTTCTGAGATAGCTGAGGTGAAAGCGGGCAGAAAGGATTTGAACCATAGAAGGACGTGCCAGATAAACCCATCCTGTTTTCTAGTCTTCTTAGAAGTTTGTCGTGATTGACCGTATCGAAGGCTGATGAGAGGTCGAGCAGGACTAGTAGGCAGGTTTCATTGCGGTCAAGAGCTAGGAGGGCGTTGTCTACTATGTGCAGGATGGCTGTTTCTGTGCTATGGCCAGGTCTGAAACCTGATTGGTGTATGTTCAGTAGATTGAAGTTTGTGATGTGTTGGTTCAGTCGTTGCTGAACACATTTTTCCAAGACCTTTGCAAGCATGGGATTGTTGGTTATTGGTTGGAAGTTGTTGGGGTCGGAGGTGTTAGCTATTGGGTTTTTTTAGGATAGGGGTGACTTGGCCAGTTTTTAGGCAGTCCAGGATGTGACCTTGTGTTAGCGAGGCATTGATGATTTTGGTTCAGAGAGGGAAGATGATATGGTAGATGTGGGGTAGGCAATTTGAGGGGACGGGGTTATTGAAGTGGTTGTTGAGTTTGGTAGTCGCTAGAATTTTGGTGATGTCATTGAGATCGCAAAGTTTGAAAGTAGACCAGTGAGAGTTATTTTTGGGCAGAGTTAGCTTATGTTGTACCGGGTTAATGCCTTAAATGATCTTTGGGGTGGCTGAGTTGATTTCCGCCGTACTAAGTTAGAGTTGGAGGGAATTTGTTTTTGCTGTGAAGATTGACGAAATTCTTCACTACTCAGCTGTGAAGTTGATGTTAAGAGTGAGGATTTAGCCAATTTGTTCAATTGTTGTTTAAGAATTTTGAATAGTTTTTTTGGTCTATTTTTGGCATTCTCTAGTTCTGATTTGAAGAAGTCTTTTTTTTGATTGTAGAATACTTTTATTGTATGAGTTTCTGGCTTTCCGGAGTAGTTTAAGATGGAGGGGGGAGGGATGTTGCCTCAATTTCTGTTCCGTTGATCTGAGTTAACTTAGAACCGAGCACCCTGCCTTCAGGATTGAAAAGGCCTGTTCTAGGGTGACTTATAGATTTTAAGTGCAGTGACCGTAGATATAGGGAACCTTTATCTTTCGTAAGTGGTGCTAGCACCTGCTTACACAGGCTGCAATGGCAGGCCTGTAGTGACAGTTTGAATGGTCTCTCATGGGTGGCACAATACATGCTTCAGGCCATGGGGTACCCCAGTATCTAATCTGGGATGTACTTAAGTACTCACCATAACAATCTAAGGGAAAAAATAGAGAGGCTGGGGTCCTGATTAGCAGGATCCCAGTCAGACTAGTCAGAAACAGCATAGCACAAGGCAAAAAGTGGGGGTAACCATAAAAGCAGATCCTACTTTCCTACGGGGGGGGGGCAGTGGTAACTGAAGATGATTCTACAGCCAAGACCATGACCTCCCCAGGGCCACCCTATGCGCCACTGACCTGACTCCCCTCTGAATACTAAATGGAGGACAGCACTCCTCATTAGCACCCATAACGCACCCTAGCAGTCAAATTCCTATGTAACTATGATAGCAACGACACAATTTCTGATGGAGCGCTCATCAAGGACAAGGTTTTCCATAGGATTGAGTGATTTACTAAATCAAAAGCACTGGATTGGTCAGCAAAACATAAGAGCAAGTGGCTGGTCTTGGCCCTTTTGTATTTCGCTATGAGAAGATCTAAATACATTGTTCTACTATACAGAGACCCATCCTAAACACATATTGTGACTCTCTGAGGACTCTGTTATCCTCAGCCTTTTGCTCCAATCTTTCTTGGATCACGCTGTCCAGGAACTTGGAGCCCATTTTTAAGGATCGGAATTACCAGTGATTCCACCCAGGTTGTCTCGATATAGTAGTTGGCAGCAGTGTTCACTTGGTCAAAATAGGAGCCCATAGGTCCAGTAGGTATTTGCACAGACTCCATCAAGTCCTGCTGCTTTCCCGTTGGCACTTTTCTATATAGCCCTTGTGCATTCATCTAGATAGATCATTAGTGACCAGTTCCCAGTGTGGGATTCACATATTTGGTTTAGGGCCATGTCTAGGTGGGCAGGTATTACTGATGGACTGAGTATACTAGAAAAGTGAAAGTGATCTACTCATGCTTGCATCGATACATGTAAGGTTAAATCAGGAGCTGCGTTCTCTTTCAGGGAGGGGGAGTTCATTGTGGCCTCAGCTTCTTCGAGCTTTGACCAGGCCTGCTTTTGTAACTCCTTCTTCCTTCTTCCTTGTATTGCCTCTTACATAATGCAACCATGGAACTATCTCTTGGAGAAGCATTTAGGGCTTGTCGTAGCATTTTTGAGGTGAGTGAGCAAGAATGATCAAACCAACCTCTTTGTCCTGTCTTGCAATTCCTAGCATTCAATGTATTAATTCATTAATAGAGTAAGTTATCCTCTCAAATGCCAATTGTATGTCCCTGTAGTTGACTACTTCGCATAAACAGGGCTCCACGTCCTGCTTATTGGAATCAATAATGCTTTTGATAAACTAACTTTTTTCAATACCAGTCCATTTGAGGCGTGGCCTATTTGGTCTTACAACCCCAATGCTATTTATGGTATTGTGTTTGACGTGCTCACCAATTCAAAACTGTATTGTGAGGACCAGCGGGCTATGATCACTAACAGAATTTGGCTTGATTGCAAGATTAACCAGATTTGGGATTCCATTTGTTGACAGTATAATATGATCTATAATAGTATTTGCTCCCCTGCCAATAAACGCATGATAACGACCAGACTTAGCGTTACCTTTGTCTTACAAAAGAGAGAAATTATATTTTAATAAAAAGCTATTCAAGACGCACCTATATGTATTGTGAGGAAAATGTAGCTGACACACCCCAAGAACATCTTTAATGACAAACACTTCCTTGGGCAGCATAAGAGAAATATTAAAATGTCCTACCCAAAGGAGTGGGTATTGTGATACCTTAGATGGAATAAATAAAATCAAGCCTTCTTCCAGTTTAGTGATTACAATACAACATGTAGATTTGGAGATGTTGTTATAAAAATTAACAATAAGCAGAGCACATTTATTTTCAACAGAAATTAGAAGAAATCCGAGATAGAAGGTGTCTCTGTGGTGGCCTCTGAAACAAACCCTCAATGTGAACTTCTTCCAAAGCCCAAGTTTCTTGCATTGAGATTATTTGAGCAGATGTCACTAAGGTTAGCGAGTCAAGGGACAATAGCTTGCTCCTGGGACCAGCCACATTCTATTAAATAATTTGAATATGATTAGTCATAAGAGGGTGATTGTCATAAACCATGGCACTGGTATTGCCTGCTTTGAGGCCATTATGATAAGAAGAAGCTGAAGACTTGAAGTGTTGACTGGAGGTAACAGGCAAGGGGGGGATCAGGCCAACCTGGATATTCACTTGGATCTGTGAGGATAGCAGCGCCAGAGGCAACTTTTGAGTCTGTAACAGTAAAACCACATCCTCCAAAGCATTTGTGGATTGTGGAACAAGACCTATGTCAATCTCGCCTTCAAAGAGGCTTCTCTGTTCATGCTTGGCAGGATTGTTTAAGCAGGCTGAATTCTCTGAGCCTGGTCATCTGGGCAGAGGATTTTCTGTCATTATCAGAAAGGCCAAATGAAATAGCGTAGGAATTCATAGTTAGAATTGGGTCGAAAAATTGATTTAATAATGAGAATCAACTAACAGACCTAATGTTGCTCTGTAGGTGCCTATAAAAAACCCTAATGGAAGTAACTTGATGGAGCTCAGAGAAGCGCGCATCATGTTACATTTGGATAGCAGATAGACCGTTGATCAGGCTTTCATATCTTCAGGTAATTACCACACAATCACCTTCAAAGTTCTTTTTGGATGGACCAACCCAATTAACCATGCGAACTATTAGAATGTAATCGGTTTTGGAGAGGGGAAATACATTTTTGAGTTTAACCAGTGAATAACCTTGTTCTTTAGTTGGCCATAGGATTCATTGGAATTTGTAGAAAGGGATGGAACATTTACCATGACCACCACATATGGGCTAGAAGGTGGGGGCAGGTTAAGTCTAACAGTGCGGGACAGAACTCCAGACGATATCTTCCCCAAGAGGAAACTGGTGTGCCAGAATAAGTGGTAAAAGTCACAGGACAATGGTCAGCATCCCTCCTGCTGCCCACCCCACCCACATGGTCGCTATATGATTCATGAGTGGCTTGATTTGACAGTGGGGGGCTACCCACATTCCTCATGCCTATTGTTGACCTGGCTAAAGTGTTAGAGGCTCTTGCACCACCTGGCTCTTCTGCTGGAATGCTGGCAGCGGATGAGTGGCCAGGTGAGTGACCTGAATGTGGCTCAGTTGAAGGGTAAGTAACTTCAGTGTAGGAGGACAACCTATATTCTATAGCCCCTAAGTGATCGTGCATTGGCATCAAGAGAAACTTTACTGTCATAGTGAGCCTATCCACAATTTTATCCATATACTTGGCAGAGAATGTGTTGCACTGATGACCATGCAAGGTCATTGGAGGTACAGCATTGTGCTTCATGTGAGGATGAGACATAGGAGCGGTGGGAACAGAAGATTTAACACTTGGGGGGCGATTCCGATCTCGCTCGGAAGGGCTCCGAACGCAATTGGGCCGGAAAAAGTACGAGCCATACGAATGTTTTCTGAATGACTCATACAGCTATACGAGCGAGCAAGTATGATGCGACAAATGCGAAATCGCCGTCCGAATCGTTTCCGGGTCTGAACCGCTCCGTACGTCTCATCCGTAAGCAAATCGTGACGTGCAATGGAGGCGATTCCGACCGAGCCAGTATGATGCACGATTCAGACAGCCGGATTGAGTCGGAGCCTTCGACGCATAAACGCTCCGGGAAGCAGACTTCGGGGTTCCGCGCTGGACCCCCCTTCACCTGTAGCCTTACGTGTCGTTCACAGGGCCATGCATGTACGGTGCGTGTGGCACTGACGCATCCCCACTACAAGGGGTACCCTTGTGCGCAACGTACCTTTTTCATCAATGGGAGCCTGTGTGCGCATCGTACAACTGGCTCCCATTGACTTCAATGGGGCTCCAATCGACCTGTGTCCGTCAGCGCTTGTTCACATCATACTCTGGCGCTCTGACACCCGGAGCACAAGTCAGTCAGAAAGCCCTCCGGATCCCAGTCGGACGGAGCCTTCTCCCAGCGAGATCGGAATCGGCTCCTTAAAAGTAAAGCTTTAGGGCTTCACAGGTTGGCCCCCTTCAAGAATACTAACACTTGTCAAACCGCTAAGAACCTGGGGTGCAGATGGGGAGGGGGGGGTTTATGCTGTGATCTGGTCACTGCCGCTCCAGCCGTTGACATATTAACTCATCAACAGACATCTAGTAGATAAAACCAGTGCAACTCTTAAAGTTTGCTATTCATCTTCAAGCTCTTGTGAGTTACAGTGCAAACAATATTCATGATGCAGGAAGTCCTAATGGTCTGTGTAGGAGAGTGGAATCTGACTAATGGTTGCCCCCAACTTTTTGCCTGGTATTTAAGTGGTTTTTGACTAGTCTGGCTGGGATTCTGCTATCCAGGACCCCAGCCTATCTGCTTTCTCCCTAAAACTGATGTAAAGTACTCTAGGTACAAACCTAATTGGATGCTGGGCATGCCCTACCAGTCCCTTGTAGATGGTACCCTGGGTCCCCAGGGCATGGGTCCCCCAGTAGGCCTACCAGGGCTGCAGCACTTATTGTGCCACCCTGGGACAGCCACCCAAACTGACACCACCAGACCACTACTGTAGTCTGGGTAAGGTGGTGCTAGCACCCCTTACAGGGATGTAGGTACCCTATATCCCATACCATTACAACACATATACACTCATAGGTCACCCCTATGGCAGGCCCTGGGAATCCTACAGGGCTGGGTGCTGAGG
Organism: Triturus cristatus; assembly: GCF_964204655.1. Lineage (NCBI taxonomy): Eukaryota > Metazoa > Chordata > Amphibia > Caudata > Salamandridae > Triturus > Triturus cristatus. The sequence continues at coordinate 1,028,634,185 of NC_140579.1, read as the reverse complement.
TATGTTTGAGGGGGGACCCCTACGTGAGTAGGACCTCTCTGCAACCTTCGTAAAATCGTTACTGGGTTGTTTGTAGTGTAGCCATACCATATACTCTTAACCGCATTATAAGTTATTGCGTCATCGCGATAACTTGAGAATGGCTACACAGAACCATATCGTGTTTGGTGTCAAACATGAAGGAATCATACCCCCAGTCCAGCCATGGGCATGGGGGCACGATTCCCCCTTGCTAGGAGGGTGATATGGGAAAAGCGGTAGAATTTAGACACCAGTTTAAAAGTGCACATGTACCACAAAATGGCTACTGTCCGCCACCTACACGACTCTGGCTGGCTGTTGCTGGGGAAAACCCCAGCCTCGCCATCTGGACAATAGGGCTCCTGTGGCAGGGAGGTGCCAGCACCTCCCCAGACAGGATATGTGGATTGGAACAGGGTGGGTGCACCAAATGTCCTTTCAGAGTTGCACGTAGGCAGCTGCAGAGCCCCAATTCTGCATACACCGCCTGGAACCGGTTCAGGGGCATCCTGCCCCTCGCCCAGGCGGGAAACACACAAAGGGGAGTGGGTGTAGCCACCCTTTCCCGCCTCTACTCTGATTGGTAGGCTCTATTTTGGACCATCCCCTAATCTTGGGGATATATGGGAATAACTTTGCCCTAGAGCCTCAGATTCGTACAGGACTTCACAGAACTGACCTTCTACGAGCTGCTGCCCAGCTGACTGAAGAAATCTCCCTTGGGATAAAGGAGTTATCCCCCTGCTTGGCAGGCACCTAAAAGACTACAAGATACCCGGTTGGAACTTCGCTGCTCTCACGAACTTCGACGCCTTCCATCAACCTTGAGGTGGGTCTCCAGTACATCCCAGAGTCCTGTGAGCGTGCCCAGCAAGTCTGAGCACCGTGGACCACGTGGGTGCCGAGATCCCTGCATACCCCAAGACCCCGGCCACCTCTTGTATAGCACACGACCCCGACCAGTGGGGAAGTTGTGCTTTGGCCCATTTCTGAGCCAACCTTCAAGCAGCATTCGTGCCAAAGCTCAGCCCCCTAGTCCACTCCGGTGGCCCGTGGGAGCCCATTTACGCACTCCATTTTGCTGCCCTCCGCGGTCCCTTGTCGCTCGACTTGTGGGCCCTGACGGAGGAAAACCTATCTTTCCAAGAGTTCCCCTGGTTGCTCCAGGCCTGCTCTACGCTCCCTGCAAAGGAGCGCACCCTCAGACCTCGTCGGTCTGCACCAGCAGCTGCTTTGTTCATCTTGAGTGGGTTGCGGTTGCCAATGCTTAGTGGATCCAATCGGGACACTAACACCGCAGCGACCCTCAGCCGACGTGGGACAGTCGCCCTCCAGAAGCTGGCCTTCCTTGAAGCCTCCCGGAGCCCGTGACTGCAGAGCCCAGCTGTACCTTCCACACCTGAAGCACCCAACATCCACGAGTTCCTTCCTGTGAGCTCCCTGGTCACTGTGCTGTGACCCAGACTCTGTCCCCTCTGCTTTCAGGTTCACCTTTATCTTCTCTTCAACTTTAATCTTCACGACTTCAACAACGCTTTCAGCTAGCAGCAGTTTGGACTACTTTTCCATAGAAAATCAGCCCGCGACCCGACACCAGAATCGACCTATGCACCCGGCTTCCCTGGGGCAGGTAACAGTGGTACTTCGGTACTTCCGTGGTGGTGGGCTCTCCAAAGCCTTAAGTCTCAAGCCTTAACTTTGTACTGTTGTTAGAAGTGTCCTTAAACCTTAATTATTCAACCGCGACATTCTCCATAGGCTAACATTGCGATCCCGATAGCAACTTCTCGCACTGCACACGCCTCCCGTGGGTCCCCTTCCTCTTAACTGTGGGTGGATTCTGAAGGGGCCAGCGATCCTGAATGCCCTAGGCATTGCCTGTAGAATTGTCGTGGTTCTTATACCACTATTTTAGTATATGGTTTGGTCCCCCCCTGGGGCCCATTGATTTCTGTGCTATTTATTGTGTTTATAAATGCTTGTTTGAAGTGTAACTTTGCCACTAGCCACATAAAGTGACTGTGGGATTCTGTCTAGAATAAATACATATATTTTATATATATACCTGTGTGGGCTACTCTTTCATTTGGATATTCAAGAGGTTATTATGGTAAAACAATAAGCTTAACACTCCTTCAAGACTTAGCCTGAAGGCTGCTCTCCACAGCTACCACTAGGATAGCTTTCTTTAAAGGTTGTCTTAAACCTATCATCAATAAGAGTCGAATTGGACTGGTGCAAGGGGTCCCTATAACTAGGAACAGCATATGCCAGGCCAACTTCTCACATTGGTGTGCAGCGGTGGGATTCAAGCTTGCCATTGTTTTACCAGATAACAAATTGAATTTCTAAAGTGAAAGCCACAAGGTACCAAAGGTACATATAAATTCAAGCTAGAATACAATAAGTTCTACTGAACTTAGAGTTGTGTGTAGAGGGTTTAGCACACCTTGACTACAACTCAAGAGAGGGTTCAGTAGGCCACACTTAGTGTAGGTAGATACACCACTATCACTACACTAAACATGTCTTCAGGAGCAGGTGCCACTAAGGCTCCAGAAGGACCCCAAAGGGTCCCAGTTGATAAGTATGATCATTTCTCCTTTGCAGAGCTCAGGGAGATGTGCACCCTTAGAAAACTGAAGACAAACAAAGGTGCCAACACCCAACGTCTCAGGGAAATCCTGCTCATAGCAGACTTTATGGAATCCATAGGGTCCAGAGGGACAGACAGAGTGGGTGGGCATCCATCAGAAGAGGACACTCCCAGAGTGGACTCTGATGAAGACCAGGAAGAGGATGAAAGTCCTGACCTGGAAGAAACAAACCACTCACAACATGGAGGTGATGGCCCAAGAGGCACTCCCTCCATCCCTAGTGGGAGAGTGGTGGGTCCAAGGAGGCACAGATCCCCCTCAGTGGGATCCAACCCTTCTCAGAGATCCAAAGGGTCCTCTGCCTCTTCTCAGAGAAGAGAATCCTCCCATGAGAGGAAATGCAGACTGATCAAATTTGAGCAGGCTAAGCTTCAGCTTAAAAGAGAACAGTTAGCATTGGACAGGGAAGCCCTGGAGCTTCAGAAAGCTTCAAAGAAGTGGGGTCTAGAGATCCCTGGTGGCAGTGATGAAACCCCTAGAGTTAGAGAGAAAGTCCCTGACAATATGAACCTCCATAAGATTGTGCCCCCCTATCAGAATGGGGATGATATCCACAAATGGATATCTGCTCTTGAAAGGGCCTGTAGAGTACAGAGGGTCCCAGTAGAGCAGTGGGCAGCAATCCCGTGGCTCTCCTTTTCAGATAAAGGTAGAGACAAGCTCCTCTCTGTAAGAGAAGAGGATGCTGATGATTATTATATCTTGAAAGCTGCTTTAATAGATGGGTTTGGCTTAACCACTGATCAATACAGACTTAAGTTCAGAGACACCCAGAAAGCACAGAATCAAGATTGGGTAGACTTTGTGGATTGTGCAACCAAGGCACTGGAAGGTTGGTTAAATGGCAGTAAAGTTAATGATTATCAAGGATTGTATAATCTCATAATGAGGGAGCAGATTCTTAATAATTGTCAGAACCAACTTTTACACCAGCACCTGGTGGACTCTGATCTGACCTCTCCCCAAGAATTGGGAAAGAAGGCAGACAAATGGGTCAGAACCAGGATTAGGCCTAAGAACCAAGTTGGTGACCAGAAGAAGGATTCCACTAAGCCCAAAGAGAAAGGTGGGGATGATAAACAAGAAAAGTCCTCTGAAGGGCCCCAAAAACCCAGTGCTGGGGGTGGGTCCCAAAATACTTCCTCTAATAACAAGAAACCATATTGCCATGTGTGTAAGCAACCTGGCCACTGGAAAACTGACTCCAGCTGTCCTAAGAATGGCAATAAAGAAAATGTTCCTCCAAAACCAGCTCCAACACCTCCTGTTACTACTAGTAGTAATCCCCCAGGCGGTGGGAGTGCACCCAAAAATTTAGTTGGGATTTCTTGGGGAACTCAGGGGGACTCTGGCCTATCCAGGTCCCCTACTCAAGCAACTATGGTCTGTGATGGTGGCATGGGGTTTGCCAACTTTACCATGAGCCCCAATATTTTGGGCAGGTACAGACAAGAACCCATAATCAATGGTCAGAAGGCTGTGGCCTATAAGGACACAGGGGCCAGTGTCACCATGGTGACCAAGAGGCTAGTGCCCCTAGATCAGCTTTTACCTGGGTTTAGCTACCAGGTGACCAACATAGATGGAATCAGGACAGACCATCCCATGGCAGTAGTAAATCTCAGCTGGGGAGGGGTCACTGGCCCAAAGAGAGTGGCAGTGTCCCCAAACTTGCCTGTAGATTGTCTACTGGGGAATGATCTGGAAATCTCAGCCTGGGCTGAGGTTGACCACAAGGCCCATTTGAAAATGGTAGGAATCCCTGAGAGAGTGGATGAGACCCTGAGGGCCTCACCTCCACCCCAGGAGAAAATAGAAAGAGTGAAGCCTGAAACTATGGATCACTCCACCCAAACAGAGAGCATAGGGGAGGAGGAACAGTCCTCCCCCCACCAGACTACCGGTAAGGGTCAAGTTTCTCAGGGAACTGGTCCTGCCCCTTGTGAGGTAACTGCCCCAGAAGTGGACAGGCCTGGCCTGCCCACCTCTCTGATGGCAGGGGACCCTTCCAAGGAGGTACCCAGTCTGGAGCAGGTATCCTGCCCCTCTCTACCCTGCCTCAGTCAGCCCAGGGCTGCAGAGGTCAGGGAGGTCAGTGGACCCTTATTGGGCCCCTGTCCAGAGGAACCCCCCCCATCAACAGATTAGGGACACCCAGCAGAGTAGTTTCAGCCAGGTGAACATTCCTCTACAAACTGAGGGATCCCCCTTACCCTTAGGTATAGGCACCCCTCAAATGGATGTTGTTGGGAACAGGGAAACCTGGGGCCTAGTTGCCCCAAACCTTCCAGGACCCTCCACTACTCCAGCCAAAGGGATCCAACCCCCAGCTGTAGGCAGCCAGAGGTTGACCCTTAGGGCCAGATATGACACAGTCATGGGCAGAAAGGCTTCCATAGTGGTCAGTGATCTGAGGAGGTTGAGACCAACCCAAGTAGGGCCTCACTTCCAGACTCAGACACCCCACCAGCCCACCTCTGACCCAAAAACCAATACAGGTAATTTCCCTAGACTTTGGAGAAACTCTAGAACCCCTTGGGGTAGGATTTCCCAAGTGGACCATGACACAGGGAGCAACCATGTTAGTACAGGTTCCTCCTTATATGGCCACTTAGGAAATAAAGGCTTATCTGGACAAGGTTAGCCTTATCTCCTTTCGTTTGGGGGGGGGGGGGTTATGTAGGAGAGTGGAATCTGACTAATGGTTGCCCCCAACTTTTTGCCTGGTATTTAAGTGGTTTTTGACTAGTCTGGCTGGGATCCTGCTATCCAGGACCCCAGCCTATCTGCTTTCTCCCTAAAACTGATGTAAAGTACTCTAGGTACAAACCTAATTGGATGCTGGGCATGCCCTACCAGTCCCTTGTAGATGGTACCCTGGGTCCCCAGGGCATGGGTCCCCCAGTAGGCCTACCAGGGCTGCAGCACTTATTGTGCCACCCTGGGACAGCCACCCAAACTGACACCACCAGACCACTACTGTAGTCTGGGTAAGGTGGTGCTAGCACCCCTTACAGGGATGTAGGTACCCTATATCCCATACCATTACAACACATATACACTCATAGGTCACCCCTATGGCAGGCCCTGGTAATCCTACAGGGCTGGGTGCTGAGGTATGTGTGAGGGGGACCCCTACGTGAGTAGGACCTCTCTGCAACCTTCGTAAAATCGTTACTGGGTTGTTTGTAGTGTAGCCATACCATATACTCTTAACCGCATTATAAGTTATTGCGTCATCGCGATAACTTGAGAATGGCTACACAGAACCATATCGTGTTTGGTGTCAAACATGAAGGAATCATACCCCCAGTCCAGCCATGGGCATGGGGGCACGATTCCCCCTTGCTAGGAGGGTGATATGGGAAAAGCGGTAGAATTTAGACACCAGTTTAAAAGTGCACATGTACCACAAAATGGCTACTGTCCGCCACCTACACGACTCTGGCTGGCTGTTGCTGGGGAAAACCCCAGCCTCGCCATCTGGACAATAGGGCTCCTGTGGCAGGGAGGTGCCAGCACCTCCCCAGACAGGATATGTGGATTGGAACAGGGTGGGTGCACCAAATGTCCTTTCAGAGTTGCACGTAGGCAGCTGCAGAGCCCCAATTCTGCATACACCGCCTGGAACCGGTTCAGGGGCATCCTGCCCCTCGCCCAGGCGGGAAACACACAAAGGGGAGTGGGTGTAGCCACCCTTTCCCGCCTCTACTCTGATTGGTAGGCTCTATTTTGGACCATCCCCTAATCTTGGGGATATATGGGAATAACTTTGCCCTAGAGCCTCAGATTCGTACAGGACTTCACAGAACTGACCTTCTACGAGCTGCTGCCCAGCTGACTGAAGAAATCTCCCTTGGGATAAAGGAGTTATCCCCCTGCTTGGCAGGCACCTAAAAGACTACAAGATACCCGGTTGGAACTTCGCTGCTCTCACGAACTTCGACGCCTTCCATCAACCTTGAGGTGGGTCTCCAGTGCATCCCAGAGTCCTGTGAGCGTGCCCAGCAAGTCTGAGCACCGTGGACCACGTGGGTGCCGAGATCCCTGCAAACCCCGAGACCCCGGCCACCTCTTGTATAGCACACGACCCCGACCAGTGGGGAAGTTGTGCTTTGGCCCATTTCTGAGCCAACCTTCAAGCAGCATCCGTGCCAAAGCTCAGCCCCCTAGTCCACTCCGGTGGCCCGTGGGAGCCCTTTTACGCACTCCATTTTGCTGCCCTCCGCGGTCCCTTGTTGCTCGACTTGTGGGCCATGACGGAGGAAAACCTATCTTTCCAAGAGTTTCCCTGGTTGCTCCAGGCCTGCTCTACGCTCCCTGCAAAGGAGAGCACCCTCAGACCTCGTGGGTCTGCACCAGCAGCTGCTTTGTTCATCTTGCGTGGGTTGCGGTTGCCAATGCTTAGTGGATCCAATCGGGACACTAACACCGCAGCGACCCTCAGCCGACATGGGACAGTCGCCCTCCAGAAGCTGGCCTTCCTTGAAGCCTCCCGGAGCCCGTGACTGCAGAGCCCAGCTGTACCTTCCACACCTGAAGCACCCGACATCCACGAGTTCCTTCCTGTGAGCTCCCTGGTCACTGTGCTGTGACCCAGACTCTGTCCCCTCTGCTTTCAGGTTCACCTTTATCTTCTCTTCAACTTTAATCTTCACGACTTCAACGACGCTTTCAGCTAGCAGCAGTTTGGACTACTTTTCCATAGAAAATCAGCCCGCGACCCGACACCAGAATCGACCTATGCACCCGGCTTCCCTGGGGCAGGTAACAGTGGTACTTCGGTACTTCCGTGGTGGTGGGCTCTCCAAAGCCTTAAGTCTCAAGCCTTAACTTTGTACTGTTGTTAGAAGTGTCCTTAAACCTTAATTATTCAACCGCGACATTCTCCATAGGCTAACATTGCGATCCCGATAGCAACTTCTCGCACTGCACACGCCTCCCGTGGGTCCCCTTCCTCTTAACTGTGGGTGGATTCTGAAGGGGCCAGCGATCCTGAATGCCCTAGGCATTGCCTGTAGAATTGTCGTGGTTCTTATACCACTATTTTAGTATATGGTTTGGTCCCCCCCTGGGGCCCATTGATTTCTGTGCTATTTATTGTGTTTATAAATGCTTGTTTGAAGTGTAACTTTGCCACTAGCCACATAAAGTGACTGTGGGATTCTGTCTAGAATAAATACATATATTTTATATATATACCTGTGTGGGCTACTCTTTCATTTGGATATTCAAGAGGTTATTATGGTAAAACAATAAGCTTAACACTCCTTCAAGACTTAGCCTGAAGGCTGCTCTCCACAGCTACCACTAGGATAGCTTTCTTTAAAGGTTGTCTTAAACCTATCATCAATAAGAGTCGAATTGGACTGGTGCAAGGTGTCCCTATAACTAGGAACAGCATATGCCAGGCCAACTTCTCACAGTCTGCTAAACCCACAACTCTCCCTAGTGCATTATGATATCTAGCCTTTATTCTCTAATTCGTTGTGAGTTTTATTTCGCGTTATTGTGGTAAGCCTTTCATCGACATGGACACTGTGCTGTAGTATCAGTGAACTCAGGTTATCTCAGCATTGGGCGTGTTCATTTAAATGTACACTAGATGCAGAAGATGTGTAGATATGTGCGAAAATGACCACTACTAATAACTTTTAAAAACTTTATGATGTTAACCAGGACCAATACATCTGTTTCCTGAAGCTGGATGCTCAACATTTTCTGCAAAACGTGCCCCCACTGTTAAGATATAGGAGAATAGTTGTCTGAAAAAGTTATTCATAGGAACAGAATCTCTTGGCCTCATCATTGACGCATTGTCCAAATACTCTTAAAGGTGTTTTTTTAATGTAAAATGTACTTCAGCCTATATGTAGAACAGTCGTGGCGTCACTTGCACCATTTTTATGTAGCTTCTGTAATTGAGAAGTCATCAAATGCTACAAAAAGACATCAAACACAAAACTCATCTGGGTTTCATCCAAGCTGACATGCTATCCTCATACTCAGATAAACCCATTTATCACACCTTGTATATTTTTGAAATGGCCTTCCATGGCATACATTGTCAGTACATTGAAGGAAGTATACATTTGGAAAAGATGCCCATTTTATTTACAGCTTCCCTACATATTAATGATGTTGGCAGACAGCTCCGATACTTGATCAGTCGTTGTATGAATCAGAATCTTTTATTACAGCAAGCGTCAATCACATCACAGAATAGATCCCTGCCTATTCGGATAACCAGGTCCATTTCCATTTACCGCAGCATCGCTTTTATTTTCGTTATATTCACTTTCGAATTAAGCATCTCTCCAAAGGTGTACATTTTCTGTAGCAACTGTGGTATGCTTCATTAAATAGGACAGGTGCATAATCCCTTCGCAGAACCTCAACTAAGGGGCCGATTCCGATCCTGGAAAAATTTTCCCCGTACGAATCGTATCCGGATTTTTTACCGTACGAATCGTACAAGTAGCGTACAAACTGCCAACTACAATTCGTATGGGAAAAAGTCCATACGAATCGCATTGGGAAAATTTCCCCACACGTCCTCGGGTCGGAAAATGTGTCCGACACATCCCCGAATGATTTACCGTACGAATCGGAAAAATGAAGTCCGCCCGCGCAAGTACGATCCGTCCCGTCCTTCCGATTTCACAACCGTATGGAAAAAACACCGTACGGACCGAACTCCTATAGCAACCATGGAGACATGTGCCCGCATACGCGCCGAACACCCCACCCCAGACCCCGTATGTACACGCAGAACACCCCCCCAGCCCTCGTATGTACGCGCCGAACACCCCCCCAACCCCCGCATGTACGCGCCAAACACCCCCCCGGCCGCGGATGTACGCGCCGAATCCCCACCAGTGTATGTACGGCGCAAACCCCCACCCGTGTATGTATGGAGCGTACCCACACCCCACCAGTGTATGTACGGAGCGTACCCCCACCCGTGTATGATTGGAGCGTACCCACACCCCACCAGTGTATGTACGGAGCGTACCCCCACCCGTGTATGAATGGAGCGTACCCCCACCCATGTATGTACGGAGCGTACCCCCACCCGTGTATGAATGGAGCGTACCCACACCCCACCAGTGTATGTACGGAGCGTACCCCCACCCGTGTATGATTGGAGCGTACCCACACCCCACCAGTGTATGTACGGAGCGTACCCCCACCCGTGTATGAATGGAGCATACCCCCACCCGTGTATGTACGGAGCGTACCCCCACCCGTGTATGAATGGAGCGTACCCACACCCCACCAGTGTATGTACGGAGCGTACCCCCACCCGTGTATGTACGGAGCATACCAACACCCCACCAGTGTATGTACGGAGCGTACCCCCACCTGTGTATGAATGGTGCGTACCAACACCCCACCAGTGTATGTACGGAGCGTACCCCCACACATGTATGAATGGAGCCTACCCCCACCCGTGTATGGACGGAGCGTACCCACACCCGTGTATGATTGGAGCGTACCCACACCCCACCAGTGTATGTACGGAGCGTACCCCCACCCGTGTATGAATGGAGCGTACCCCCACCCGTGTATGGACGGAGCGTACCCCCACCCGTGTATGGACGGAGCGTACCCACACCCGTGTATGATTGGAGCGTACCCACACCCCACCAGTGTATGTATGGAGCGTACCCCCACCCGTGTATGTAAGGAGTGTACCCCCACCAGTGTATGTACGGAGTGTACACCCAGCCCCCCCTGTATGTACGGTGCGAAACACCACCACCGATGGCCGGTGCGGACCAACACCCTGCCGTGTCTGTACGCACCCTACCCCAGGCCCCTACACCAGCACCCTCACCCAACATCGCGCATGTACGAGTCGTACTAAGCCATAGCAAAGGACAGCACTGTACAACAACATGGCCCATGTACGCACCGTACAGGCGCCAAAAACACTCGTACTGAACCAGGACAAACCAAAACAACACAAGGAGAGTCAATTCGATTCACACAACACCACAAAACATGTCCAACAAGCCCAAATACATCCTAAACACTGACCTGCAACTGCCAAACAGCTAAACAGAGGCCCAAAACACAATCACTCCTTATAACACACCCACCCAAAGTTCAAACACAGCCACACCCACAAATGGACCAATAAAAAGGCCCAACACACACAAACCATGATCCTTTGCAACAGATCCACTACTGCCAGACCACAGAGACTACGCACTGCACCATACTACATCCATCAATACACCTTACACTTGCACTCCTTCACACAACCACCATCACAAACACCCCCTCATCACATTCACACACACACACCTTCACAACCACACTCACACACCCACAACCATCCACACCAACACCCCCACAACCATCCACACCCACACCCCACACCATGCCCACTAACAAGAATCCAAAGTTCACAAAGGAGGAGCTGGAGGTCCTTGTCGACGAAATCGTCAGAGTCGAGCCACAGCTATTTGGAACATTGGTCAGACGGACCAGCATATCCGAAAAATCAGCCATGTGGCAGAGGATTGTCAATTCTGTGAATGCTGTTGGGGCCACCAGAAGGAACAGGCATGAGTGCCAAGCCAGGTGGTACGATCTGCGGACGGTCCGCCGCAAAATGACGGACGATCACAACCAGGGGAACATCACTGGAGGAGGGCCGCCCCGCAGACCGGTACACTACCATCCCTGGGAGGAGAAGGTGATGGCCACGCTGCCGCCGGTGGGAGTAGACGGAGTAGAAGGAGTCCGAGAGCCTGGTGAGTACACAAACAACTCACCTCACATGGGGGGAACGCCATACACAACCTAAATACCAATCATGCATGCAACCCCCCCAAAGCCAGCACCGGACACAACCACACTCCAAAAACACACACATGCCACTAGCGCCTCCATGCCCCATGCCCCAAGCAAGGCCATGCCAAGTCACAGGCCACACAAAACACCAACACAAGACAGGATGTCCCCGATGCCGGGAGGGTGGGCCTCAAAACTAACATAGAGCAACTCTGAAGCACACAACAATGCCCTCAGCCCATATGGCCTAGGGCACAGTCATACAGTGTGTCCCCACACAGTACTGTGTTGCCTGCAAATGGTGGCCGCGTTGCAGGATGACATGGGTATGAAGGCACAATTTGCACATAACAGCAGCTAATGAAGACGCAGCACTCTGAAAGAGTGTCAGCACACACCGCCACAGCAGCAGCGCAGACTCAGACACTCCGCCCAATGGGTGCCCGGAGATAAGAAACAAACCCACATGAACAAGCCAATGGCCTTTGAAAGACCTGCAAACTGTGTGTGCCCAGGAAGCTGGGCTGAGGTGACAGAGGGTGACACACAGAGGGAGGGAGAGAGGGAGAGAGAGGGAGGGAGACAGAGGTGGACACAGGGAGACAGACAGAGGGAGGGAGGAGGGTGACAGAGGGAGGGAGAAAGGGAGACAGAGGGAGACGGACAGAGGGAGGAGGCTGACAGAGGGAGGGAGGAGGCTGACAGAGGGAGGGAGGAGGGTGACAGAGGGAGGGAGAAAGGGAGACAGAGGGAGACGGACAGAGGGAGGAGGCTGACAGAGGGAGGGAGAAAGGGAGACAGAGGGAGACGGACAGAGGGAGGAGGCTGACAGAGGGAGGGAGAAAGGGAGAGAGAGGGAGACGGACAGAGGGAGGAGACGGACAGAGGGAGGGAGAAAGGGAGACAGAGGGAGACGGACAGAGGGAGGAGGTTGACAGAGGGAGACGGACAGAGGGAGGAGGCTGACAGAGGGAGGGAGAAAGGGAGACAGAGGGAGACCAAATCACCCTTGGGTGGTGTGGCCATGTCCGCTCGTCAGCAGGTGGACTGTGTGCATGTAGACAAGATTTGGCAGTGCGTGAACCCCCCCTTTAACCTTTGATAAACACTGGGCCATGTGTCAATCTGTGCACGAGTACATCCGTGCTGCAGGCACAAACCTAACCTTACACCCAGTATACCCACTGTAGGAAACCGGGGTAACCAGTCCCTAAGGCGGTAACGTGACACGAGCGGCTGGGCACCCAAAGGCCTGTGTATAAAGCAACCATACAACACGCACCTCTCATGGAACGGGGAACACACACAATAAGGGACACCACACTGTATGTTTTATGCAAATACTCAAGTTTATCCAACAGTTCAAGATCAATGCAGTTCAGGATTTGTACCTGCAGCTCATGGGGTTCAAATGCAGTTTACGAATTGTACATGCAGTGTACGAGACATATGCAGTTTAGGGATTGTACATGCAGCTCATGAGACATAGCGCTACTCGTGGTAATGGCGTAGGGAACTCCGGTGAGCGGAGCCTATCACCATAGCGGTACTCGTAATAAGGAAGCCTGTAACAATTCCACTCAGCGCCTGCAAGCAAAGCGTTCCTCGTAATCACCCACAGCATATATCGTTCGGAGCAGAACCTGCAATTATGGCCTTACTCGTAATCAGCAAAGCGTATAACATTTAGAGCAGAACCTGCAAGTATGGCATTACTCGTAATCGGCAAAGCATATAACATTCAGAGCAGAACCTGCAAATGCGGCATTACTCGTAATTAGCGACGCGTATAACATTCAGAGCAGAACCTACAAATGTGGCATTACTCGTAATCACCAAAGCATATAACATTCAGAGCAGAACCAGCAAATGTGGCATTACTCGTAATCAGCAACGCGTATAACATTCAGAGCAGACCCTGCAAATGTGGCATTACTCGTAATCAGCAACGCGTATAACATTCCAAGCAGAACCTGCAAATGTGGCATTACTCGTAATTAGCACAGCGTATAGCATTCAAAGCAGAGACTGTTTCAGTGCGGTTCGAGGGGGCCACACTACTCGGAGCGAGCAAGCTTCCAGTGTTCCTTCGGTGCAGTTCGTGGCGCACCAAGCTTCCGAACAGTCTGGGGAAAGGGGGGCAAATCCCTCGGAGGGGTGTCGACGTCGTGGTGAACGGGGGACTCCCACGGAGAGGGAACCCGGGCCCAGGGTGCGGTGTGGCTCCCAGCCTGCAGGGGGCGCACCGGGTTCAATCCCAGCCTCCGGGCTTACCTTGCTCTCGACGTCGGAAGGCGTCCGCTCCGGCGGCGACGGGGGAAATCATCCACGGCCTCGCGCACCTTCTCCAGCAGCTGCGACGGCAGCGGCGGGGCCCCGGGCTTCTCCGCGGGCCTCGCCACGATGAGGGGGCACTCTTCCGGCTTCCGGGCCGCCACGGTGATCGCGCTCTGGTCTCCGCGCCACGGGGGGGGGGCTCAAGTTAAGCAGGGGAGCTCCGCGCTCAACAGAGCACGCTGCCGGGGGTCCCAGGCCAGGTCAGGGAGCGCAGGGGTCACAGCGCTAATACCTGGTCGATCCCCGGCGATTCAACAATCTGCTTGGCATAGGGTTTCAGTGTTCAGTCTGGACACGCAGTCTCAGCGCTTGGCATATGGTTTCAGGGTTCAGTCTGGACACGCAGTCTCAGCATTCAGTTCTTGCAATCAGTTGCACTAGCGAATCTTGATGGCGCAGATGGATCTGGCGCCCTTAAGGGGTTCTGTTACAGGGGGGTAGGGAGTGAGTTGGCGACTAGGTCCTTCCTAGTCAGGCTGGGCAGAGGTGTCCTGGGTCCTCCTACTGCTGGGCAAGATCAGTGGGTTTCACAGGGTCCCTCACTCACTTAAGAGGCAGCACCTAAATCCTGTCACTCTCAGAGGCATAAGTCCCTGGCTAGGCCCTACCGTCTACACTCCTGCGTGGATTCTCCAACTCTGCTTTACCCCACTGGCCAACTAACTAAAAAAAATTCCCTCCCTCACTTAAGTAGCCCTAGGTCAGGTGACCTCTGACCAAGGCGGCAAAAGTAAAACCCCACCTCCCTTCCAGAAGGTTCCAGCACTTTCCAGGAGCTTCCCCATTCTACCTATGGGACAAAAAGGCGGGCTGGTGTCGCAACATTGTTGTGGGGTCCCAGCCAGCTCCTGGCAGCTAGGGTGCTACTATGAAAGACCACTCTGCAGTAGCAGGGGTCTGTGGCAGCCATCTTGGGAGAAGGGAACACCTGCACCTTAACACTGATTGGTAATGTAAAGGCGCCCGGAGACCTAGTCCAACATAAAAATGAGGGTGGAAAAAATGAGGCACGATCAAAAATAGAAGGGGAGACCACCCTAGGGCTGACAGGTCCAACACGCGTCCCCCCCCAGCCGAAAGAGGGGAGAGCTACCCAACCTCTAGGGAGTTCTCATCGCTAAGGCGGAAAAACCTGGAGAGACCGTCAGCATTGGCGTGGTCAACTCCGGGCCGATGTTCCACCCGAAAGTCCATCCCCTGTAGGGAAATGGACCACCTCAACAACTTGGGGTTTTCGCCTCTCATCTGCATGAGCCAGCGAAGGGGGCGGTGGTCAGTCTGAATAAGGAAGTGAGTTCCAAAGAGATATGGCCTCAACTTCTTCAGAGCCTAGACCACCGCGAAGGCTTCTCTCTCAATGGTGCTCCATCGCCGTTCCCGAGGGAGGAGTCTCCTGGATATGAAGGCCACTGGTTGATCTTGGGCCTCGGTGTTGAGTTGTTAGAGCACCGCACCTATGCCGTGCTCTGAGGCGTCTGTCTGCACAATAAATTCCTTGCTGAAATCTGGTGTTGCTAGTACTGGAGCGGTACACATTGCATGTTTCAGCGTGTCAAAGGCTTCTTGGCATGCAGCTGTCCATATGACCTTGCGAGGTTGCTTCTTTGAGGTCAATTCCGTCAAGGGGGTTACGATGGTACCATATCCCTTGACGAACCGGCGGTAATACCCAGTGAGGCCGAGGAAAGCTCGGACCTCTGTTTGGGTCTTGGGGGGCTCCCAAGCCAAGATGGTTTCTATATTGGCCTGGAGGGGTTGCACCTTACCTCCGCCCACCAGGTGTCCCAGGTACACGACAGATCCCTGTCCAATCTGGTACTTGCTGGCTTTAATTGTTAAGCCAGCCCGTTGCAGCGCCTGCAATACCTCCTGGAGGTGCTGCAGATGGTCCTCCCAGGTGCTATTGAAGACAGCTATATCATCCAGGTAGGCCGCTGAGAAGGACTCCAGGCCAGATAGTACCTGATTCACTAACCGCTGGAATGTGGCCGGAGCATTTTTGAGCCCAAAGGGCATCACTCGAAACTGGTAGTGGCCCTCGGGGGTGGAGAATGCTGTCTTCTCCCTTGCTCCATCGGCCATGGCAATCTGCCAATATCCGGATGTCAGATCAATAGTGCTGAGGTACCGGGCTGCTCCCAGCCGGTCCACCAGCTCGTCTGCACGTGGGATGGGGTGAGCATCTGTCTTCGTGACAGAGTTCAAACCCCGGTAGTCCACACAGAACCGAAGCTCCGGCGTCGTACCTGGTGGGGCCGCTTTCGGCACCAACACCACTGGACTAGCCCACGGGCTGCTGGAAGGTTCTATCACCCCCAGCTCCAGCATTTTTGCCACCTCACGCTGGATGCTATCCTTCACTCGGTCAGAGAGCCGGTAAGACTTGTTCTTTACCGGGGGGCTGTCCCCTGTGTCCACATCATGGGTACACAGATGAGTGATTCCAGGCGTGAGGGAGAACAACGAGGCGAACTTTCCCAGGACATGGCGACAGTCCCTCTGTTGCTCTGGGGTCAAGGATGGGGAGAGGACTACACCTTCCATTGAACCATCCTTCTCCTGTACCGCTAGAAGGTCAGGAAGAGCCTCACTCTCTTCCTCTTCGCTCCCATCCGTCCCCATAAGGAGAGCAAGCTCTGATCGCTCATGGTGCGGCTTCAGGCGGTTGACGCGGAGCACCCTGAGGGGTTGACGGGGGGTTTTCAAATCCACAACGTACGTGGTCTGGCCTCGCCGCTCCACAATGTCGTACGGGCCAGTCCACCGGTCCTGGAGGGCACAAAGCTCCCCAGGTTCCATAACCCACACCTTCTGTCCAACGTCCAACTCGACAGTCCGAGCGTTGCGGTCATACCACTCCTTCATCACGGTCTGGCTAGCCTCCAGGTTCTCTGAGGCCGCCTTCCACAGCTTGGCCATCTGGCTGCGGAACGCCAGCATGTAGCTGACAATGTCACGGAGAAGCTTCTGTGAAGTCTTCTCCCACCCCTCTTTCACTAAACTGAGGGGACCCCTAACGGGATGGCCATAGAGCAACTCAAACGGGCTGAACCCGACTCCCTTCTGCGGTACTTCCCGGTAGGAGAATAACAAGCAGGGGAGGAGGAGGTCCCATTTACGCCTCAATCCCTCTGGCAGGCTCCGGATCATACCCTTCAATGTCTTATTGAAGCGCTCTACAAGTTCGTTAGTCTGGGGGTGGTAAGGAGTGGAGAACCGGTAGGTCACCCCACACTCCTTCCACATGGCCTGCATGTAGGCCGACATGAAATTGGTGCCCCTGTCCGACACCACGACCTTGGGGAATCCCACTCGGGTAAAAATCCCCAATAGTGCCCGCGCCACCACCGGTGCAGTGATGGTCCTCAGAGGAATAGCCTCTGGGTACCTTGTGGCGTGGTCCACCAAAACCAGAATGAACCGGTGTCCCGCTGCGGTCGGAGGGTCCAATGGCCCAACAATATCAATACCGACCCTCTCAAAAGGGGTCCCGACCACAGGAAGCGGTTCCAAAGGGACCTTCAATTTAGTCCCAGTCTTGCCACTTGCCTGACAAGACTTACAGGTCTTGCAAAAGGTGTCTGAGGCAATCCTCATCCTGGGCCAATAAAAATGAGGGACCAACCGTGCAAAGGTTTTGTCCTGGCCCAGGTGTCCGGCTAAGGGAATCTCGTGCGCTAACTCCAGCAGGAAGGCCCGGTAACATTGGGGGACCACTATGGCCCTCGAAGATCCATGTACCGGCACCCTGGGCTCACTGTATAGGAGACCATCCTCCCAATACACATGATATCCTCCCATCTCCTGACTGGCCACTTGGGCTTCGGCCTGTCGCCGCATGCCTTCAAGCGTGGGGCACGCCCTTTGTGCCTGACAAAATTCCTCCCGGGTAGGGCCTCCTCCCACATGCCAGTCAGCAAGGGTCGGCAAGTCCTCCACGGGAACGACATCCACCTCCACGGACTCCGGGGGCACCTCTGCAGCCTCCCCATCCATCTCACGGGGTGTGTCCTCTACCACCTTCTTCTTTCCTCTTCTGGTGTTGGGTTGGGCCATTATCCCAGGCTCCAACCCAGGGTGAGTTCCATGCTGGGCAGCCATGGACCGCGTGACTACGCAAGTCCACCCTGGTAATCCCAGCATCTCGGTGTGAGCTCGAAACTCGACATCTTTCCACTTGGTGTGCTCCAGGTTGTTCCCTAGCAAGCACCCCACAGGCAAGGCAGGGCTCACAGCAACTCTCAGTAGGCCTTTGACTCCTCCCCACTCAAATGGAACACGAGCCACTGGATAGTGACTCAGACTGCCGTCAGCCAATACGGCGGGATGGAACTCCTCGGGGACTACTTGGTCTGGGGACACCAGCCACCGCACGACAGTGGTCAGGCTGGCCCCTGTGTCCCTCAGAGCATCCACCTCCTCCCCTTTAACTCTCACCCTCTGCTGATATTTAGCAGTGTTCGGGGGCAGGGACACTATGGGAACCACCTCTCTATCCCCGAGTGAAACCAGCGTCAGGCCTGTCCACTCCCCTTCCCTATCTAAGGGCAGCTCCGCCCCAAGCGCTATACTACTCACCCCGGGACTTTTCCCGCCCGTTGGGGCTGGGGGTCGCTTGCGACACTTGGGATCTCCCTTGTAGTGTCCAATCTCCCCACATTCGTAGCACCGCACAATCCTTGGCTGCTGACTCCTGTCAGGGTAAGTGGGTCTTGTGGAATTGGACGGGGGTGGGGTTCCTACTCCCTTCCCAAACTTATTTTGGGGGCCTTTAGAGAACTCCACCTTTTTATCTCCCCCCTCTTTCTTCTGGGGGAAACCCTGTCCGCCTTTCGAGCCATCTCCCCCGGGGCCCTTGTGAGACACCCGGGTGCTCACCCAAATATCTGCCTCCTCCGCAAGCTCACGGGGATCCATCAACTTGCGGTCAACCAGATGTTGGCGCAGCTCCGGAAAGCACTTATCCAAGAGGTGCTCCCGTAAAAAAAGATTGTACACCCCTTGGTAGTCCTGCACCTCGCTGCCACGCACCCAACCATCTAGTGCCTCTCTCGCATAATCAAAAAAATCCACCCATAACTGTGTGGACAGCTTATGGCTGCCACGGAACTTCTGCCTGTACCTCTCGGGGTTAAGACCAAACTTTTTCAGTAAAGCCTCTTTTTTTCAGTAAAGCCTCTTTCATGGGGGCATACCTGACCTGATCCGCCTTGGCCAAATATAGCAGGGTGTCCCTGACATTGGGAGGTATATACCGATATAAACCACCTCCCCAATTACTCTCGGGTACCCCATGGGCAGTCAAGGCTACCTCGTATGCCTCCAACCATTTAGCAATGTCGTCCCCCACTGTGTAATTGGCAATGACTTCCTTAGGTAGGTAGAATTTTGACTTGTGAGACTCCTTAGGTATGCTGCCACCATTGTCCTTATTGGACGCATTCAATTGGAGGGCGCGCAGCTCCAACTCTTTCAGCTGAAGCTCGTGCGCCAGCTTCTTTTCCTCCATTGCCCATTTCTTGTTCTCTCTCTCTCTTTCTCTTTCATGTTCCAATTTGGCCAGTTCCCATTTTCTTTCTTGTTCCAACTTGGCCAGCTCCCACTTTAACTGCCTTTCTTCCCTTCTGTCCTCGTACTCCTCTGGAGACGCGCTCCTCCTAGACCCTGTCCTACTACTGGCCCCAGAACGTCTCCCTGGGGGCACATTTTCAGACATATCCACATTAAGTATGTCTAGTACTTCTTGGGCGCTCTCCTCCTGAGGTGCATCTGGCGCCTCCTGTCCCTCATCCTCTCTCCCTTCTGGGTGGGCCTCTACCCATGCCCTAATGGCGGTACGGAGTTCCAGTCCTTTGGCCTTCTGCACCCCAGGCACCCCCATCTCCTGCCCGAACTCTCTCAGTTGCTTTACAGTGTACCCTTCGAGGTCAGCTAACCGGAATTCCATCGTGACAGGTGGGGACCTAGATACTAAGGAAGAAATTCATAGGATATGGGTGACAGTAACCAGCTAACCAGGATTCTCTTACACTCTCAGCCTGGACAGTGGAATCAATAAATGCAGCAAATAATGGTTGCAGAGCTTTTTGAAAAAAAACAATAGGCGTTTAATTGTGGCGCCCTCCGCTTCAAGGAAGGGTGCTGTATGGTCACAGGTCCTAAAATCCCACCGCTCGCCAACAATGTAGGAAACCGGGGTAACCAGTCCCTAAGGCAGTAATGTGACACGAGCGGCTGGGCACCCAAAGGCCTGTGTGTAAAGCAACCATACAACACGCACCTCTCATGGAACGGGGAACACACACAATAAGGGACACCACACTGTATGTTTTATGCAAATACACAAGTTTATCCAACAGTTCAAGATCAATGCAGTTCAGGATTTGTACCTGCAGCTCATGGGGTTCAAATGCAGTTTATGAATTGTACATGCAGTGTTTGAGACATATGCAGTTTAGGGATTGTACATGCAGCTCATGAGACATAGCGCTACTCGTGGTAAGGGCGTAGGGAACTCCGGTGAGCGGAGCCTATCACCATAGCGGTACTCGTAATAAGGAAGCCTGTAACAATTCTGCTCAGCGCCTGCAAGCAAAGCGTTCCTCGTAATCACCCACAGCATATATCGTTCGGAGCAGAACCTGCAATTATGGCCTTACTCGTAATCAGCAAAGCGTATAACATTTAGAGCAGAACCTGCAAGTATGGCATTACTCGTAATCGGCAAAGCATATAACATTCAGAGCAGAACCTGCAAATGCGGCATTACTCGTAATCAGCAACGCGTATAACATTCAGAGCAGAACCTGCAAATGTGGCATTACTCGTAATCACCAAAGCATATAACATTCAGAGCAGAACCTGCAAATGTGGCATTACTCGTAATCAGCAACGCGTATAACATTCAGAGCAGAACCTGCAAATGTGGCATTACTCGTAATCAGCAACACGTATAACATTCCAAGCAGAACCTGCAAATGTGGCATTACTCGTAATTAGCACAGCATATAGCATTCAAAGCAGAGACTGTTTCAGTGCGGTTCGAGGGTGCCACGCTACTCGGAGCGAGCAAGCTTCCAGTGTTCCTTCGGTGCAGTTCGTGGCGCACCAATCTTCCGAACAGTCTGGGGAAAGGGGGGCAAATCCCTCGGAGGGGTGTCCACCTCGTGGTGAACGGGGGACTCCCACGGAGAGGGAACCTGGGCCCAGGGTGCGGTGTGGCTCCCAGCCTACAGGGGGCGCACCGGGGTCAATCCCAGCCTCCGGGCTTACCTTGCTCTCGACGTCGGAAGGCGTCCGCTCCGGCGGCAACGGGGGAAATCGTCCACGGCCTCGCGCACCTTCTCCAGCAGCTGCGACGGCAGCGGCGGGGCCCCGGGCTTCTCCGCGGGCCTCGCCACGATGAGGGGGCACTCTTCCGGCTTCCGGGCCGCCGCGGTGATCGCGCTCTGGTCTCCGCGCCACGGGGGGGGGCTCAAGTTAAGCAGGGGAGCTCCGCGCTCAACGGAGCACGCTGCCGGGGGTCCCAGGCCAGGTCAGGGAGCGCAGGGGTCACAGCGCTAATACCTGGTCGATCCCCGGCGATTCAACAATCTGCTTGGCATAGGGTTTCAGTGTTCAGTCTGGACACGCAGTCTCAGCGCTTGGCATATGGTTTCAGGGTTCAGTCTGGACACGCAGTCTCAGCATTCAGTTCTTGCAATCAGTTGCACTAGCGAATCTTGATGGCGCAGATGAATCTGGCGCCCCTAAGGGGTTCTGTTACAGGGGGGTAGGGAGTGAGTTGGCGACTAGGTCCTTCCTAGTCAGGCTGGGCAGAGGTGTCCTGGGTCCTCCTACTGCTGGGCAAGATCAGTGGGTTTCACAGGGTCCCTCACTCACTTAAGAGGCAGCACCTAAATCCTGTCACTCTCAGAGGCATAAGTCCCTGGCTAGGCCCTACCGCCTACACTCCTGCGTGGATTCTCCAACTCTGCTTTACCCCACTGGCCAACTAACTAAAAACAATTCCCTCCCTCACTTAAGTAGCCCTAGATCAGGTGACCTCTAGCCAAGGCGGCAAAAGTAAAACCACACCTCCCTTCTAGAAGGTTCTAGCACATTCCAGGAGCTTCCCCATTCTACCTATGGGACAAAAAGGCGGGCTGGTGTCGCAACATTGTTGTGGGGTCCCAGCCAGCTCCTGGCAGCTAGGGTGCTACTATGAAAGACCACTCTGCAGTAGCAGGGGTCTGTGGCAGCCATCTTGGGAGAAGGGAACACCTGCACCTTAACACTGATTGGCAATGTAAAAGCGCCCCGAGACCTAGTCCAACATAAAAATGAGGGTGGAAAAAATGAGGCACTATCAAAAATAGAAGGGGAGACCACCCTAGGGCTGACAGGTCCAACACCCACCCACTGTGTTTGTCAGAACCCTGTCACAAATGCTTAAGTTACCTACCTGCATTCTCAAATTGCATGGAAAAAACACCATTTGGCCACATACAGTGCAACACGTAAGGCGGATCTGCATGGCTTGCTACGCCCGCTCACTACACTGCTGACTGCGTTACAAAAAGATGCATCAACTAAGATTGTGTCACACATAGGTAAAGTGTCAAAAGCTGTGGCCAAGGGACATACCCATGCACAAGTGCACTGTGAGAGGAATGCAAGCCAAATCCAACCACCCAGAGGAACTGTGCCAACTCAAAAATGAATGAAACATGGATGTCGCATGTAACACAATTAACATTGTCTCTCTCACACACAGGTCAACGTCGTCGATCTCCCCCCAACACTGGGGGGGAAGACTCACAGGACCAGGCTCTGCGTGAAGAGGACCCCACCGGCAGCGACGACTCTCACCACTCCGTGGATGACCCAGACCAACCTGGCCCCTCTGGTGTCCAACCACCTGCAGCACCTGCGTCAGGTACAACTGTGCCAACCACCACCCCCATTCCTGCCACATCCCAGGAGACACCCAGGAGCCCTGCCCGCACACAACAACACAGCCAGTCTGTCCAGGAGGGACAAGGGTCTCCGGGCACCCAGGAGGAGGCAGGTGACACCGCAAATGCCATCCCTCAGGGGTCCCACAGACCCGATGTGCCCACAACGGCAGGCCAGGCGCAAGTGGGCAGGGGTGGTGGGAGTGGAGGACGGCGGAGGCGCGAACCTGACCAGTTGGCTCAGGAACCGGTAATGTCACACGTCAGCAACATCCTGGACACATACCGGTGTGACACCAGGGGCATGTTCCAGATTGCGTCCACCCTCACAGACATCAAGGGGACCCTCGAGGAGATGAAGACCCTGCAGGCCGAGCAACATGCCTGTCAACAGCGACACCAAGGACGGATGGAGGCAAGACAGGCTGAGCTCGTGGCGGTGCAAACGGACATGACCCGTGTACTCTGTCGGATTGCCGAAAACATGGGCAACCCTCCCTGTGCCACCAGGCGAAGAACATCACCACCCACAGGGAGGGATCAGGAGGAGGAGGATTCATCCGACGGAGCATCACATGCATCGTCACGGCCTGCTTCTGAGGGTCCCCGCAGGAAGGTGGGCCGTCCATGCAAAAGACCGTGAGAGTCAGCGGAACATCACCATCTCCCAGGTCACCTGGCCTGGCACCTGGCCCTCTGGCCCAACAGCAGCACATCATCACATGACATTCTCTGGCACAATTGACTTGCTGGTCACTGTCTGACCAATGTTGACAAAGACTGTGGCATAGACTCTGATGACTTCCAATGGAAAGGATACCAACTCCCCCTGTGAACTTTGGATTCTACACTCCCCCCAAGCACCTCTTGTCATCCCCCCAAACACGTACCCCACCACAAATAAAAATCATCACAATCACGAGATGATGCCGTCATTTTGCATTATTCCACTACATGTGTGTGTTGTAAAGTCAAACCATGCCTGATTTCTGAAGTAACTCCAACCATCCATACCCTGGGGTCTGAGTCTGGCACAGGACACACATGGGTCACAATGCATCATCCAATACAGACATGTAGCACCATACTCACCCATGATGGGCCCAACCAGCTGAGGGGGTGCCCGCACAACTGTGCCTACAGACCTATTTAGAAGAGCAACAGTCATGCGCAGAGGTCAGGGATCATGTGGAGTGTCCTGGGGTGCTACTCCCAGGTATGTGTAGACACGTGGCAGAACCATGTCCTGCATGCTTGAGTCAGGTGGATGTGGAGAATGGTGGGCCGGCCAAGGTTGGATGCATGGAGATGGCACAATGGGGTGTTGGATCACAGTGCCACAAGGTTGTGTTGTGGTTGTGGGCTGCATCCTGAGTGTGTGCGTGGATTGAGAAGGTCATCCTGCAGCTGGCAGTGATCCATTCCCCCCATCTCTGTTGGACGTTGATGTGGCCTGGTCACCGGATGTAGAAGCAGAGCTGGGCAGATGCACCCTGGATGTGGACAAGTATCATGGGAGTTGTAACGCACATGTCCATAGAGTGCAGGGTAGGATTAGACATGGATGTCGTAGTTGACCTGGGGGATGGTCTCTCTTGCCTTGAGGTGGATGGACTGGGGATCTTGTGCATAATGCAGAGTGTGCTGCAGCATGAGGCACAGATGCTGCTGATCAGCATAGCACATGTCAGCAAGCAATCCATGATGAACACCAGCTCGTTTGCGTGGACACTGGGTGCCCTTGCTGCAGGGCCTGCAGCAGCATGCGGCATGTCAAGAAAACAATGCCACAAATTGCACACAAAGACAAGGATCTCAGGAAGGAACTATGCAAAAGGTGTATGTCAAGGAAGGAATGTCTGGTTCCACATGGCACACACACAATGGATGCACATGCAGCACAGTGGCCGTCGTGGAGACTGACATGCCACAATACCTACACAGCCATGGACATCATGCACAATACAGATTCTAATCCCTGACAAACAGCTTGCATCTTGCTACTCTACACATATACTCATATGCACTATCTCTGATAACTATGCCAGACATGCCGCATGCACAGTGGCAACAGACCACCATTGACAGAGATGT
Organism: Triturus cristatus; assembly: GCF_964204655.1. NCBI lineage: Eukaryota > Metazoa > Chordata > Amphibia > Caudata > Salamandridae > Triturus > Triturus cristatus. The sequence continues at coordinate 1,028,609,335 of NC_140579.1, read as the reverse complement.
GGCACCTTGGAGGCAGAGGGACACCTTTATTAGTCATGTGTGTCGGAATGCTAATGCAACTCTGTCAACACATACACAGGTCATGTGGATGAACATGTGGGACCGACACTGGCACCCCCCTTTGCACCACAGATGCTGGAAATCCATAGAACTGGCACACAAGTGACGGGTTACAGCTAAACACCCCCTGCTGCTCACGGAGAGGCTGCTATACACCATTGAGCCTCTAATGGGGAATTCACACACCATGTCAACCCAGTGCAACCCGTATGTTTCCGAGGGCAGTGTTACACACATTGATGGCTTCATCACAATCCACAATCCCATTACAGATGACTGTCACCAAGTCTGACCATCAACTCAGGTGAATTCAGCTCCATGTCATGTGCCCCATGGTGATTCTACATGTATGCAAAGTAAACAAACATGAACAGGAGCAGTGCACACACATTCAAAACAAATACCACACCCAAAAAGCTGTGCTGCATCCCTTACCCTAAGGAGATTTTCAAACTTGTCCGTGCATGTAACGCTGATTCAGCACATGTTGCTGTGTTCATGAGGAATAGCAGGAGCACAACAATGCCACCAGCAGACAGCATGCGCAAGTACCTGTGGATGAGAGACACACCAGAAGTCAGCCAAAAGAAGCACATCCGCATGCATGTGCATGTACTCGACACGTATAAGGTTGTCAACATGCTAAGTGACAATGATGACTCTGGAAAAACATTCTTCTATTGCACCATCACTCGAGTGACACATCCAAACACACCTCTGACTCACTTGGCAGACATGCAGATGGACACACACATTGCAACACATGCCACACACGGCCCAATGCGTGCACACTCAGACACTGGAACTCACCACGAAGCAAAGAAGTTGCGTATGAGCTGACTCCGGATGTCCTCTACCGCCTCCTCCTCCTCCACATCACTTGCCTCGTCACCAAGCCCTTCATCCTCCACGGGTGGATGGTCCTGCTCATCTGGATCCAGGATGAGTGGCACAGCTTTCTCCACTGCCATGTTGTGCAGCATGCAGCACACGAGGACGATCTTGCAGACCTTCACCGGTGCATATGGGAGTGCGCCACCGGTCTTGTGGAGGCAACGGAATCGGCTCTTCAGGAGGCCAAACGTCCTCTCTATCACTCGCCTGGTCCGCCCATGGGCGTTGTTGTAGCGGTGCTCGGCAGCCGTGCTGGGGTTGCGGAGAGGCGTGATCAGCCATGGCATGTTGGGATAGCCAGCGTCCCCTACATGGAAACATCATGGACAAAAGTGGGTCAGGAGAAGCAGTAAGACAGGAAGATGACGTTAAATACAGGACTGCCAGAGTATACCCACCAACAATACATGCTCATTCGTTGCGAAGCTGCAGCATCATTTCAGGCACCCTGCTACGCCTCATGATGTAGGCATCGTGTGCTGATCCTGGAAAACGAGCGCAGACATGTGAAATCACCATGTTGGCAAGACACACCACAAGGGCATTAATGGAGTGGTAATGCTTGCGGTTCCTATACGCTACCTCCTGTGCCTGTGGTGGTACCAAAGCCACATGTGTTCCATCTATGGACCCAATGACATGGGGCATCCCTCCCAGGGCATAGAACTCACGCTTGACACCTGTCAACTGCTCAGGAGTTGGGAATTTAATGAACTCATCCAGGTGATCCAACATGGCCTCTAAAAAAGTCATGCAGAACACGGCTGAACATGGTTTGGGACATGCCACCAACATGAGCAATGGTATATTGAAAGGTACCCGTGGCAAAGAAATGTAGGGCTGCCATCACATTCATCTTGGGTGTCAGTGCAGTAGGATACCTGTGTAGCGGTTGGAGGTGTGGTGCCAGCCGTGTTGTCAAGTCCTCAATCAACTGTTGGGGGAAGCGGTAGCGGCGTATACAGTCATGTTCCCTCAGGTCAGCCAAGTCCGGAATTGGTCGAGGGAGAGGCGGAGCCCTGCAGTGAATTTGAAGGGACAACAAAGAGTGAGTACAGTACACCACCAATGTCAATGTACTGAGCACATGTTCAACAGGCAATACACATATGCTACATACAGAGTCAGGTCTGTGCAATATGCCCTGGACACGTATGCCAGGCAGGTGACACTCCTACCAAGAGCCAGCTACAAACGTCGATTTTCAACCTCAATATGCCATGCCATGAAACTAGCTGTGGGCCAGTGTAAGTGAACAGGCAGACGCATTACAGGAGTTACAGACATCCACATATGTGCAGAAGAAGGATGTTTATTGTACAGACAGGCTGCGGAACACTAGATGCACAGGTCACATGTCATAGAAAAAGGACAGACCACATACCTTGCCATGAAGGAGTACATGTCAAGACTGATCACACATACATTGAGAGTATGCAGATATGTCCTTGTTTTGAAACTCCGTGTCGATGCATACATACACACCTTACGTTGGATTACACATGTGGGCTGGTGTGCGTAACAGTGTGCCATGCCCATCTACATACAGACACATGTCGGTTGCAGCAACTGCAGATGCATTTGACCAAACACCTACAGCAAACCAATGGGAACACATGACACACACATGACATAGTTACAGCATGCAACGCGGGCATTCACATGTCAGGGCTAATATTCCGTGTACCTGGCATCAGGGGACAGTTGCGGGTGTCGGTGACTGTGCCATGCCAGTGACGCATGGCTCAACAAGTCTGTACTACATGCACACATGTCAAAGGAATGAAGGGGATGTGTGGCACATAGGGCACCATCACACATGACATCTGTACACAGCTCATCATACTTTTATTTGCTTCACACCTCAGGAGTAAAGTGCCACATCACAGCCTGACACACCTGTGCCCGACACATGTAGTACTGCACAGACAATGCCTTGATGTCCAGCCTTGGCCAAGTATGACAGCTCTATTCCTGTCTGTGTGCCGCCTGTCACCACTGTCAGGTGTGAAACGCACCGTACATACGCTCTGAGGGCGTGTGTAGGGTCCCTATCACTATGGGAGTGCTGGCATATGCGTAAGCCATAGTGATACGGACCGTACACGCGTGTGTGGGGTCCCTATCACTAGGGGAGTGCTGGCGTATGCGTACGCCATAGTGATACGGACCGTACACGCGACTGTGGGGTCCCTATCACTATGGGAGTGCTGGCGTATGCGTACGCCATAGTGATACGGATCGTACACGCGTGTGTGGGGTCCGTATCACTATGGGAGTGCTGGCGTATGCGTACGCCATAGTGATACGGACCGTACACGCGTGTGTGGGGTCCCTATCGCTATGGGAGTGCTGGCGTATGCGTACGCCTTAGTGATACGGACCGTACACGCGTGTGTAGGGTCCCTATCACTATGGGAGTGCTGGCGTATGCGTACGCCATAGTGATACGGTCCGTATTACTATGGCGTACGCATACGCCAGCACTCCCATAGTGATAGGGACCCTACACACGCGTGTACGGTCCGAATCACTGCATTTGGGGTGCCCTAGGGCCGTGGAACGGACCGTACCTGTGTGTAAATATTGAAATAACATAGGGGACAATGAGGGACAAGTATAAGGGCCTAAATGCATGCTGGTTGTCATGGAGACCGAGTTTAAAGTTTGAATTATTGCATCAGGTGGCCAGCAGAAGTCGGTTGGAAACAATATACTTTGTTGCAAAGTGGTTGTTGAGTTGACATCATGCTCAATTTTTAAACCATGCAAAGCCACTCACTGGGGTAGGTTTAAAGGGATTGGAGGAAACGTAGGATGCTAATGTGATTGACCAATCACTCTGTACTCCTGTAAATGAAACAGGCCAGCAAGGCAGATATAAGGCAGCCAGGTCCCATGAGAGAGCACTTGCCTGCACATCCTTTCATTCCACAACACTGCTGCTGCCCGTGATTCCTCTGGCACCATGTCCAGGTCTGTGGAGAGGGCCCAGCCATTCACCATGGAGGAGAATATGGCGTTGGTGGATGTGATCCTCCCACAGTACACCATGCTGTATGGTCGACCAGGGGAGCAGGTGAGTGCTGACTCCACTAGCTTAGACTGTGCCCCTTTTTTGTGACTGTGACTTCTGGCATTGTGTCCCTGTGTGTCAGACATGCAATGTTGTTTAGAGTGGGTTCCAGGGTGGGGAAGGCCTCATGTCTCCCATGCAGAGCATGCTGTAGTTCCTGTGTGCACTCCTCACTTGCATAGTGCTTACTGTGACAATCAATGCATGGTGCATGCCACATTCTGCCTGGCTACTCCTCCTGGGAATGTTGTTGCTACAGTCCTGATGTGATTCTGTGGTCCCCCCAGTGTGACAGGTGACAGTACCCATAGATGTGTGTTTGTTTAGTGTACCTGTGCTGTGAGTGTCCAAATTATGTGTTCGTCCCCTGGACATTGGTGTGTGTGTGTGTAAGTCCCCTGTCATGTGGGTGAGTGCATATGGGGAGTGTTGCACACCAGCTGCATGAGGGATGGATATACCCTGCCCATGTGATGTGAGCAGGGAGCAGTGCTGTGTGACTGCCGTGCTGAGCCAGCCCCACACCTGTGACACCCCCCAGTCTAGTGGCACATGGGCAGAGTGAGGTTTGTACCCGCAGTTGGCAATGGCAGGTGATTGTCCTGTGCCTGTGTGTGTCTGTGTACTCTGCTGAGGTTGCGTCAGTGGGCTGGGGCATGTGACTGCTTTGAGGTGCTGTCCATAATCCTTGTGTAGCTTGTGATGCACAGTGTGATCCAGGATCATTGATTGTGTGGCACCCCTCATGCCACCTGTGTACTTTCAATGCCACGTAGTGCATTTTGCCTTCCACAGAGGATTATGTCCCTATGACAAAGGTGCAATGAGTTGCCTGCATACCATGGCCTGTTCAAACAAGACAAATTGTTAATATGTGTGTCTCTGTGTCATTGCTCAGGTGTATTAAAGTATTCTCACTTTTGCATCCTCACAGGTAGGCGTCCATGCCAAGGGGGAGATATGGAAGCAAGCCGTCAGTGCCGTGAGGATGACGGAGGGTCGGAAGCGGCCCAGGTGAGGAAACGCTGGCAGGATATCCGGTGCTGGACTAGGAGGATTGTACGGGTCCTGCTGGGGGACTCACCTGAGAGCCAGAAGAACTGTGGCCGCCGGCGTCTGACCCACATCCATAAGCGTGTGCTGGCGGTGGTCTTCCCCGACTTGGATAGGCGCTTACAGGAGAAGCAGCAGCAGGAAGGGGGTAGGTACATGTGTGTCTGTTGTGTGTCACCAGCTTTTGGAAGTGCGCAGTTGCATGGATACACTGCCAGGGTTTAAATGTGCAGTGCATAACCAGTTCCCCAAAGTAAACCGGTGCTGTTCTTTCTCCCTTCCCCTCCTTGCCATGTGTTCCCTGGTCTGTGTGTAGTCACTCTTGCACAAGGTAATCTAGGCTGGCAGTTAATCCAAGTGCCCAATGCTTGCAGCATCATGTGTGGGGGTGGTGTGTAACAGGTTTTGGGAACTTGGCTGTGCCCTGGCCAGTTCAGTCATTGTGGGGTCCATGTCAGTTGGCACTGATGCTGAGTCCCAACATAGGAGTGTGTCTTAAAAGTGTACTGCCTTCCAGCATGCATGTCCAATGTTGTGCCTTCTGACATGATGTGCATGAGTGGGAGTAATGCATAGTGCAGGGAGGGTTGCTTCAGTTGCAGTCATATCCATCCAGGACCATGGAGGAGTGTGGCCACTACCGTGCCCTGGGGCACCTTTTCCTAGGTATCATGTGTGTCATCCAACAATGTGGACATTCTCTGTGTCTTCGGGATAGGTTGGGCTCTGTGGCATTGTACCCTGGCCTCATCTGTATTGACGTAAACTGTGCTACATGTGTCCACTGTACAGTGTGACACAATTTTGCTTGTGCATACTCACAGTGGGCAGTGTATGTGTGTCTTGGAACGACAATCTGATGATGGTTGATTGTCAATGATATATGTGGACAGGTGCACCAGGGGTTGTTTGTGTACAATCAGGATTTAGTGCAGGCCATGTGTTTTTATCCCAGAGTAAGAGGTGTAAGTACTTCCTCTGTCTCAATCACATTGTCTCAGGTAGGGGGTGGTTTGTGCGGGCAAGGCCTACATGTCCAAATCTGAAGTCTCCCTGCTAGGTCTGGCCTGTGTGTGATGTTTGTCTGGACATACACTCAAGGTGCAGTGACCCAGTCATGTTGGGCATGTTTTAATGTATTAGCTTTGCAGCATGTGCAAAAAGTTAATAGACATGGTTCCTGCTCATCCCTTTTTTGACAACGCTGTGTGGTACAGATGCTGTGCACGATTGTCCCCAGAGCCTGGCTCCTCTGTCCAATTTGATATCAAGTAATTTGCTGTTGGGTCATGCTCTCCATTGTTTCTCAGTGGCATGGTGGGTCAACCAGCTGTGTGTTGCAGGGCCTACATATGTACCTTGTATTGTAGATGTTACTCATGTTGCTTTTCAGGCTATGCACTGTGACCTATGTAGATTTGACTCATGTGACATATGTATACAGGTGTCTGATTATTTCCTGTCTCTTCACCTTGCCCACAGCATCGTCGGGGGACTCCGAGGCAGACACTGGCACGGACCATGAGGAGGAAGCAGGCACCAGTGGCTGCAGTGCTGTCTTGTCTGGCGCATCGAGTGGCACGGAGGCCGAGGGGAGTGAGGCGGAGGACCTGTCCAGTACCACCACTGACTATGACGCTGACGGGTCCGAGGCTGAGCTCCCAGAGGGGGCGGAGGCTGCTCCCACAGCTGAAAGCAGCACTCGATCTCTACCCGCCCCCTCCATTCCCATCACCGGCCTCCCACTTGCTCTGGTCCCTTCCCGCCGTGCTAGGTCACCACGTGTCTCCTTCTTGCCAGGCACCGCACCCCCTGCCCCTGTCTCCACTGCTGCCGTGAATGCCGAGTCTGTGGACATCCTGCGCCATTTGCAGGTTGGTCAGACTGCGATGCCTAATGTCCTCCATGGCCACACCCGAGTGCTCACCCAGATGGAGGCATACATGGAGGGCATCTCAGCTGCGCAGTCTGACCAATGCCAGTTGCTGAGGTCCATAGACGCGACACTGACTGCAGCAGTGGGTCTCCTGCAGAGCTACGTCACCCCCCTACCCCTGCACCATCCACACTTCCCACTCCCATGCCTGTCCAAAGCACACCCAGACATACCCATGCACGCACCCCACCAGACACAGGCACCACACCACCAGGGAAGGCCAAGCGCACACCTCCTGTCACGCACACGCAGGGTGAAGTAGGCACACCCACTGGGTCGGGGGGAAAAAGGAAGACACGCAGCCACAGTGGGAGTCCACATTCATCACAACCCACTCCCTCCAAATCCACTCCCCTCAGCTCTCCTGGCCAAGATTCCACCAAAGAATCCTTCCTGGCCGCTCTGTCCCTGAGCCCCAGTGTGACACCACCCCGCAAGCGGTCGAAGGAGTCCCCGGTCAGGGTAGTTGAGTCCCCCCCTCTGTCCACACCCTCCCCCAGTAGCGCTGCGACCCATCCCTCCGACACCCCCCCTCCTTGGGGCCTGTGGTTCCTTCGGGTGCAGGGGAGACGCTGGAGGACCTTGCAACCGTGTGCAGCGCCATTCTCACCTCCACCTTTGGCGCTGCCCCACCCCCTGCGGTGGAGTCCTCCGTCCCTGCACCCACAACACCTACCCTTGCCCCTCCTGTCCCTGCGGTGCCTGGTCCTTCCCCACCACATGATGCCCCCCCCTTTGGAAGCAAAGGAGGTATGAACTGTGCAGGCAAGCTAGGGGACACGCGTCCCTATGTGTCCCCAACCAGGAATTGGACTATGGACTGCCCTATGGGCCTTGTACATATTGAACTTTTAATAACAAATGTTTTTTAATGCTGAATAAAGCAATGTTTTTTTCCCTTTGCACACTACTGCTTTTCTGGTATTGCTGTTGGTGGTGCTGCTCCATGATTTGGGGTGGGGATAATGTGTTAGGTGTCTGGGAAATGTAGTAGTATGCTGCTCATGGGGTGGACCCTGGCATCTGTGTGCCATCACAAGGTATTTGCAAAATAACTTTGTTCATGTAAGCTCTTACTGCATGGTGACATTGTCCCAAGGTATGTTCCTTCCTCTGTGGACCCTGAAATCTTCCCTGCAGGGTGTTTCCTAAATGTTGTGCTGAGCTGTGTCTACATATCCTTGGTGTGTGACGGATCCGTTCAACTTTGCCCATGCATGCTGGGCAATGTCTCCACCTGCATCATTTGTGGCATCCTTGGTGGTCACTGTACTTGTGTGTGGAGTATATTGACGTGACTTCATGTGGACATGTTCCCTTTTACACACTATGCATGTGTGTACTCCCAGCCTCGCACACATGTTATATGTTCTGCAGGGTCTTTGAGCACCTGACTGACAATTGTGGGCATTGTATCTGTGGGTACTGCACCCTTTTCTTTCCATGGGCACTGCTGGGGGACTCTGCACCCACCCCTCCTATGTCTGGGCACTGCTGGGAGGACTCTGCACCCACCCATCCTGTGTCTGGGCACTGCTGGGAGGACTCTGCACCCACCCCTCCTGTGTCTGGGCACTGCTGGGAGTGATAGGCACCCACCCCTCCTATGTCTGGGCACTGCTGGGAGGACTCTGCACCCACCCCTCCTGTGTCTGGGCACTGCTGGGAGTGATAGGCACCCACCCCTCCTATGTCTGGGCACTGCTGGGAGGACTCTGCACCCACCCCTCCTGTGTCTGGGCACTGCTGGGAGGACTCTGCACCCACCCCTCCTGTGTCTGGGCACTGCTGGGAGTGATAGGCACCCACCCCTCCTATGTCTGGGCACTGCTGGGAGGACTCTGCACCCACCCCTCCTGTATCTGGGCACTGCTGGGAGTGATAGGCACCCACCCCTCCTGTGTCTGGGCACTGCTGGGAGTGATAGGCACCCACCCCTCCTATGTCTGGGCACTGCTGGGAGGACTCTGCATCCACCCCTCCTGTGTCTGGGCACTGCTGGGAGTGATAGGCACCCACCCCTCCTATGTCTGGGCACTGCTGGGAGGACTCTGCACCCACCCCTCCTGTGTCTGGGCACTGCTGGGAGGGCTCTGCACCCACCCCTCCTATGTCTGGGCACTGCTGGGAGGACTCTGCACCCACCCCCCCTGTGTCTGGGCACTGCTGGGAGTGATAGGCACCCACCCCTCCTATGTCTGGCCATGTACGCTCGCGACATACACGGGTGGGGGTACGCTCCGAACATACACTGGTGTGGTGTGGGTACGCTCCATACATACACGGGTGGGGGTACGCTCTGTACATACCCGTACCCACGCTCTGCAGGCCTGGGTACAGCCCGTACCCATGCCTTTGGAACGTGGGTACGGTGCGTACCCCCATTGTTGGGGTGCCGTAGGGGTCCGCATCGTACCCAGGCCTTCAGGGCCTGGGTACGGTGCGTACCCCTACGGCACCCCATTGGGGGTCCCACCGTACCCAGGCCTTAAGAGCGTGGGTACGGGTCATACCACGCCCACCCCTACATCACCCCAACAATGCTGGTACGGCCCGTACCCAGGCCTTTGGAACGTGGGTACAGGCCGTACCGCCATTGTTGGGGTGACATAGGGGTGGGCGTGGTACGACCCGTACCCACGCTCTTAAGGCCTGGGTACGGTGGAACCCCCAATGGGGTGCCGTAGGGGTACGCACCGTAACCCAGGCCTTCAGAGCGTGGGTACGGGCCGTACCACACGTACCCCTACGTCACCCCAACAATGCTGGTACGGCCCCTACCCAGGCCTTTAGAACGTGGGCACGGGCCGTACCGCCATTGTTGGGGTGACGTAGGGGTGGGCGTGGTATGACCCGTACCCACGCTCTTAAGGCCTGGGTACGGTGGGACCCCCAATGGGGTGCCGTAGGGGTACGTACCGTACCCAGGCCTTCAGAGCGTGGGTACGGGTCGTACCACGCGTACCCCTACGTCACCCCAACAATCCTGGTTCGGCCCGTACCCAGGCCTTTAGAACGTGGGTACAGGCCATACCGCCATTGTTGGGGTGACATAGGGGTGGGCGTGGTACGACCCGTACCCACGCTCTTAAGGCGTGGGTACGGTACGTACCGGAATTGTGGTGTTGCCGGTTCGCGTCAACATCCACTTCCGTTGTGGCGGGCGCATGTGTTGCTGGACATTCCCCCCCCCTCGAAGTGACCAGGCCCTGAAGGTCAGGTATGTCCAGGTCAGGTATTTGTGACTTATGTGTCCTGCCCCTGCCCCCCCTTTGCCCCTGGGTGTTGTTCTGACCTTCTACGGCGTCTGCGTCGGTTCCTGTAGAGCAGGTGGACTGCTATGAGGGCTGAGATGATACGTAGATTCGGGTCCATGGTTGTCCGTCGCTTACAGGTGCTCCTTGTGCGCGTCGTCCTGATTTCCCGGCAGTTTTTGGCAGCCAGAAAATATAATCCGTGCGGGGTGACGTCGGTACGGATCGTACTTCCTGGTTCGTGAAACGCAGCCTGAATGCGTTCCGACGTCACGTCGGCGCTTTCCCGGATCACATTTGTATGTATATTTTCGTCGGTCGGTGTTTTGTATGAATCGTACGGAAATAGTGTTTCCATACGAATCGTGCTTGCATTTTTGTACTGTTTTTTGACCGGGTACGAGTCGGACGGAGAATACGCTCCGACCGACGGTTCGTACCCGGTTTTTCCAGGATCCGAATCGGCACCTAAATGGTCCAGGTTTGATATTGAAATCAGGGAATTATGGGTTGTCTTCAGATGGCTTGCTCAAGGAGGTGCAGTGTTATAAGCGTAACAAAAGGTGTGATGAGAAACGTTTGCAGCATGCCATCTATTATTGGAAACAAAGGTGCCGATTCCGATCCTGGAAAAACCGGGTACGAACCGTCGGTCGGAGCGTTTTCTCCGTCCGACTCGTACCCGGGAAAAAAACCCTACAAACTTGCAAGTACGATTCGTACGGAAACACCATTTCCGTACGAGTCGGAAAAAACACCGACCGACTGAAAAATACATACGAATGAGATCCGGACGTGATGTCCGGACGGAGGTAGGCTTGTTTTTACGTACCAGCAAGTACGATTCGTACCCACAGCAGTCCGGACGGCAATATTTTTACGGCACCCAAAAAGTGCCGGAAAAGCGAAGTACGCCGCGATGCCAGCGGAATAGGGGGCCCGGTACGCGCCGTACCCCCCCCAGCCCCCGTATGTATGCGCCGAACACCCCCCCAGCCCCCGTATGTACGCGCCGAACCCCCAGCCCCCCCTGCGGAAGTACGCGCCGAACCCCCAGCCCCCCGTGTATGTACGGACCGTACCCCCAGCCCCCCCGTGTATGTACGGACCGTACCCCCAGCCCCCGTGTATGTACGGACCGTACCCCCAGCCCCCCATGTAAGTACGGACCGTACCCCCACCCGTGTAGGTATGGACTGTACCCCCAGCCCCCCGTGTAAGTGCGGACCGTACCCCCACCCGTGTATGTACGGAGCGGACCCCCAGCGTGTAGGGGGTCCGCTCCACACATACACGGGTGGGGGGGTACGGTCTGTACTTACACGGGGGGGCTGGGGGTATGGTCCGTACATACACAGGGGCTGGGGGTACGGTCCGTACATACACGGGGGGCTGGGGGTACGGTCCGTACATACACGGGGGCTGGGGGTACGGTCCGTACATACACAGGGGGCTGGGGGTACGGTCCGTACATACACGGGTGGGGGTACGGTCCGTACATACACGGGGGCTGGGGGTACGGTCCGTACATACACGGATGGGCTGGGGGTACGGTCCGTACTTACACGGGGGGCTGGGGGTACGGTCCGTACATACACGGGGGGCTGGGGGTACGGTCCGTACTTACACGGGGGGCTGGGGGTACGGTCCGTACTTCCGCGGGGGGGCTGGGGGTTCGACGCGTACATAAGGGGGCTGGGGGGGGTTCGGCGCGTATGCGGGCACATGTCTCCATGGTTGCTATGGGAGTTCGGTCTGTACGGTGTTTTTTCCATGCAGTTGTAACATCGGACGCCCGGTACGGATCGTACTTGCGCGCTCGGACTTGAGTTTTCACATTTGTACGTAAAATCGTCCGGGGACGTGTCGGAAACGTTTTCCGACCCGAGGATGTGTGGGGGAATTTTCCCAATACGATTCGTATGGACTTTTTCCCATACGAATCATACTTGCCAGTTTGTACGGTACTTGTACGATTCGTACGGATAAAAATATGGATACGATTCGTACGGGGACATTTTTTCCAGGATCTGAATCGGCACCAAAATGTTTTAAAATTGCATGCAAATGCAGTTTTCACCAGATCTTTTAGGGATTAGCCAGAGTGCCTTTGCTTCTAGGATGTACATGGTTGCAATGGAATTTGCTAAATGGGGTAACTAACTGACGTGGCAGTAATGGATTAATCATGCAGGCAGCATGGCACAGATACCATTTGTGCACGATTCGTATCCCTTAGCACAGTATAACTTAGATTAAATGAATACCTCCACACTTTTTGTTTGTGCCAAGGTCTTTGGAACCCCCTAAATCCGCCTGGCCCTGATTGCAATTTGGATTGCACTTTGCACTTGCCCCACTATTCACCCCCCACCCCTTTGCTCTTCCGATTCTCGAATTTAGCACATTCAAAAGACCACTGTATTTTGTGGGTCCTGTAGATGCCTTGATGGTTAACTGCTTAACAGGTCTAGCTCTTAGGATTTTGACAGATGATTAGTTGAGCGAGTGCTACAAGTGAACATGTTGTGGGAAACATGCATAAAATGGTGGAATTGAAAAGGCTATGGCTTTTAATTGATGGTGGTACTAAGGCAGATTTCAAAACAATACACTAAAATGTTTATGACATTTAAAATAGAGTATACATTTGGTATTGAGGGATCATACTTGTGAATAATTGTATTTCAAGCCCTCTTACCTCCCTAGCAAAACCAGTAACACGTTAAAGTGGCAAGGACCAGAGTCTTCCGATGACCAAGGTATCTCTTTCAATATAAGGAGCTATCACAGATCAACAGAAGCATGGAGGCAGAGTTTGTCATCTGAAAATGCATTCAATCCTGCATAGGTCTCACTATTGCTTACTCCCCAGCCTTTTAACCCCTTCCATGCTGCGCAGATTCCGCCGCTGTGCTGACGGTATCTTGCGCGGGCGTGGTCATGACGGAACGGTTCCGTCATGAGCACAGCTCAACCGTGGCTCATGACGGAACCGTTCCGTCATGAGCACCGAAGGGGTTAAGTACTAGTTGTCAAGAATAATAAGCATTATGGGGGCTAAATGCATTACTATCACACAACTGAAATAGTTAAGAAAGCTGAGAAATTGGAGTGCGACCAAGGTCTCAAAGAAGGCTTAATTGCTACATCATTGCATACATTTCTCTCTTTATTAAAAATATTATTTAAATATTCTATTTTAATCTCAGTGTTCGACACAGATGACTCAGTTTGGAGCCTATGTAAGAGATAAACAATCCTACAACACAAACAACAGAGCAGAACACTGCATTAAGAGAAAGAGGACATCTGTGGAATTCAGATGCTTCAATACTTGCAATCCCTAATCTAATTTAGCATAACAAACCCAGATTCAAGAAAGTCAAGAAACCTAAGAATCAAGGATATCAGAGACAGATGGAACACCCACAGCAAAGGAACTTTCCATAGCCACTAAAAACCCATGCACAAACAGGCGACCTTTGAGAACTCACTGAACCTGGGAGGAAAGATGCTGAAGGAATGCCCAGCTGGACATAGAATCCATCTGACTCTACTGCAAGGATTGACTGAAGGACTTTGACTCCAACTGGCATTAGGAGTGTTTTTTCAGGAACCACTGGCTCTGGTCCCCTTATACTGTTTGAAGGAGAGTAGAGATATGGACCTGCTGGGTGAAACCTGAAGGAAGGAACTTCTGTTCACAGGCACTTGGTGGTGCTCATCTTCTTCTGTGGACTGGTTCTTTAGCTTTTTGACCTCGATTAGGATGGGACTACTGACTACACTGCTAACACACAGGTGCCCTGCAAGACAGTCAAAGGCATGGAAGATGGGGAGTGTGACAGCGAGGGTACTCTGCTGATGGGCTGTAGAGGGGCTCCACAGAAAGTCTCAGAGAGAAGGTAGGTGCCAGAGTCATGACAGTAGGCAGGTCCAGTGTCTAGTGAAACCCAACTCTAGGAAGAAAAATATATCTTAGAGGCCAGGAGGCTTTAAGAAACTATACCTGCAGAAGAATCGGCCCTGCGGGGCCTGAGAAAAAAGCCTGAGAAACTACTAATTTTAATGTATTTTATAATTTTAAAATTAGATAAAAATTCACAAATATATATATATATATGTACATTTATATATCATTTTAAAGTTATAAAATAAATTTAAATTAATAGTCTAATTGTTTTCAAGTAAATATATATGAACTATTATGTTTGTGTGTTTAACTTTTTTTAATTAAGTTTATTATTTTTTTAAATTTATATTAAATCTTTATATTCATTTTAATATTTAACATATTTAGGTGCCGATTCCGATCCTGTAAAACCCGGGTACAAATGGTCGTACGGAGCGTTTTCTCCGTATGACTCGTACCCGGGAATTCCACCGTACAAACCAGCAAGTACGATTCGTACAGAAATACCATTTCCGTATGAATCGTAAAAAACACCGTACGGCTAAAAAATACATGCAATTCCGATCCTGGACAGCGCGTAGGCGACGTCCGCACGGAGTCAGGTAGCGTTTTACGGACCAGCAAGTACGATTCGTACCCACAGCACTCCGCACGACTATATTTTTACGGGAGCCAAAGAGTGCCGGAAAAGCTAAGTACGCTGCGATGCACGAGGAAAAGGGGGCCCGCTACGTGACGTACACACAATCACCCACATCGTATGTGTCATCATATACGGTGCGTACCCCAACATTGCATATGTACGGACCGTACCCCCCACCCTGTATGTACGGACCGTACCCCCCACCCCCCCATATGTACGGACCGTACCCCCCACCCCCTGTATGTACGGACCGTACCCCCACCCCCGTATGTATGGACCGTACAACCCACCTGCGTATGTACGCACCGTACCCCCACCCGCGTATGTACGCACCGTACCCCAGGCATACCCCAATCCTTGCGTATGTATGCACCGTACCCCAGGCGTACCCCCCACCCGCGTATGTACGCACCGTACCCCAGGCGTACCCCCCACCCGTGTATGTACGCACCGTACCCCAGGCATACCCCAATCCTCGCGTATGTACGGTCCATACATACGCAAGGATTGGGGTACGCCTGGGGTACGGTGCGTACATACGCGAGGATTGGGGTACGCCTGGGGTAAGGTGCGTACATACGTGGGTGGGGGGTACGGTCCGTACATAGGGGGAGTGGAGGGTACGGTGCGGATGTACGCGGGAGGGGTGGGAGGCTGGGGGGCCGTACAACTCGTACCCCGGGCACAAGTGTACTCGGGGTAGGGCTCGTACAAAGTTCGCTCCGTACCGAGCCTTTTCCATGCGCTTGTGTTTTCGGACGCGCGGTACGGATCGTACTTGCGCGCTCGGACTTCAGTTTTATGATTTGTATGTAAAACTGTCCGGGGACGTCTCGTAGACTTTTCCCGAGGCGATTCGTATGTATTTTTCACGTACGAATCGTACTTCGCCGTTTGTACGGGACTTGTATGTAAAAAAATACGGATACGAGTCGGACGGGAAAAAAAAATCCAGGATCGGAATCGACCCCTTAATATTTATTTTATTTTACATATATTTAAAAGTCGATATTTTGTACAACTATATTTTTTACTTCGATTTTTTTTCTCGATATTTTTGTACTTACCTGTTTAAGTACAGGTAGTCGATATTTTTGCATTCTACATTTTTTTGCTTCTATATTCTTCACATCGATATTTTGTCAGTGAACCGAAACAGCAAGCTGTTAACACTTTTAGAAATAATCAATAGATGGATATTGTGAATGCAGAGACAAAACGCATTTGCCATTTAGTCCGAGTGTCTGCACCCCATCACCCAACCGATCTTACAGAGCAAGTATTGCCTGAACAACTCAGGTCACTAGCTCTTATAAGAAGTGTCTTTTTGTGGGAAATTGATGGAAATAAAATCACTCATGTACGAACGTGGGTTACTAGTGGTAAAGGATGTTAGTCATTTACAAGTAATTAAAAACAAACAAAAATTTAACAACAAAAATATTTAAAAACCAAAAGAAATTAAAAAAATATATAAATATGTTAAGCATTAAAATACAAATATATTTAATATTAATTAAGATAAACATATTATAATGTTAAATACATGACAAATACCTACAAATATTATATTAAATAAAAGAAACAATATTTCAAAACACAGAAATATTTTTAATTAGAAAAATATTTAGAAACAAAAACAATAATTATTACATAAATTAACTTTTTTTTAATTTCCTACACTATAGAACCGCACAATTTACAACCCACATCTAAATTTAAATAAAAATTAATTACTTAATTAACAGAATTAATTACGAATTAAAGAAATATTATTAATTATAAAACAAATTAAAACTTATAAAAATTATTTAACTTCCCACACTTTACCCCTATAATCCCCACAGCCCACAGCTAAATTTAAACAGTAAAAAAATGTATTACACAATTGCAACTTATTTTCAATGAAAAAGTAAGTAAAATTGATTTACTCCCCACACTGTACCCTTATAACAATAAAATTCACACACCAAAAATATAAACAAACCCTAATTAAATATAAATTAAATATTAGTTAACAACTAATTATTACTTAATTAAACATAAATTACGTCACAACCTTAACCCTACAAGCCACACCTAAAAAATCACACAATTACCATAATTAATTATCAATTAATTAGTTAACATAAATTAACAAATTATTAGTTACTTAAACATACATTGATTCCCACCCTTTACCCATATAAACCCTACAACCTGTACCTAACAACCTAACATTAATTACATAATTTTCATAATTCATTTTCAATCAATCAATATTATTATTATTAATTAATTAAAAATAGATTACCCCCCCTTACCCCATAAAACCCACAACCCACACCTAAAGAGACCATACAATTACCTTAATTAATTAGTTAATATAAATTGACAATTATTTATCAATTAATTGGACATAAATTACTTCCCACCCTTTTACCCCTATAAACCCCACAACCTGCACCTAAAATTAATTACACTATTTCCATAATTATTTTTCAATTAATATTCATAAATGAATAACTAATTATTAATGAATCAAATGTAAATTACTTCCAATCCCTTACCCTTATAAACCCCACAACCAGCGCCTAAAACAAATTACACAATTACCATAATTCAATATTAATTAATTCTTATTAACAACCAATTAATAATTAATTACAAATACATTATTTCCCACAATTAACAGTATAAAATCTAATGAATTAAATAAATTTAAAAATGCTCAGTAATTTATTATAATTAAATTACTTCCCACCCTATCCCCTATACACCCACAACCCACTACGGAACAAAATATTGCAAAATGTAATTAAAATAAAATTCATAACTACTAAAAATGTAACACATATATAAAAAAATATATATTAAAAAAAAATACTTATACAAGAAAACATGCATCACATACATTGAAAATATAAACTAAAATACATAACACTAATTTAAAAAATCGATATATTAAACAACTATATATTTGCAAACAATATTAATGACTTCTATATTTAAAAAAACAAAATTTCAACCCTTAAATTCGATATTCTTGATCACGATATTTCCAACTCGATATTTGTGTAAGTGGACATTTCCAACTCAATATTCTGTCTCAACCCCAGTCTATTTTACACTGTTACCTAATTTTTTTATTTAACCATAGGCCGCTTTCTTTTGAGTTGAATGTCTCGGGACTCTTAACCCATGTTTTTCTTGGAATTTCCAGTTTACACTTTATTTACACCACAGAGATGATTTAAGATATCAGTGAATTTTTTTAAATAAACTTTCAAACAGTCTCATGGGTATTTTTTTATGGCATAATCTAAAACCATTCTTAAATGACCACATCCTGCATATTTCTTAGCAATGTTAGTGTCATCAAAAACATGATTGGTTATTGCACAAACTGTTGAGCAAAATCGAGAAGAGATATGCATTCTTATTCCAAGCAAGTGATCATCTTCAAAATCATAAATGGATAACTTTGATGATTATAGAGGTCCAATTATCGCTATAATAATAGAGCATATAACCCAGCTTTTCTAATGTATCAAAATTTCACAAGTTAAGAACCATAGGTAAGTTATTCGAATTGGAAATTGCAATGCCAACGTTTAAAAATAGGTCAGTAAAAATATTATTCATGAAATGTTTGAACCCTGGGTACCCCAAACAACATAGCTGTTATTATGTACTTTACCCATACTTGCACACAATTAAAAGCAATTATTCATGAAGTAGAGGTAGATGCAGAATGGCAAACTCTCACAAAGTCAGTTACTAACTACAAGGTGGGGTTGATAACTGTTCAGTTGTTTAAAACTGAAGTTGTGGCCACAGCCATTGATAAATTCCACTTCTATGGAGAAAGGAATACTTCTATTTTTACTCTTCCTATCTGTGATTCATAATGGATCACAAATCTATTTTCAAGTGGGAAAAAAAGTCTGGTTCATAAAAGGGCTTTGATACATTTTAAAACAAATATGCCCCCACAAACTACCTCTGTACATATAGTCCTGTGATTCACTCACAGACTTCTATTTGCTTCCACAGAAGAGCAGTGCCTCCACCTCCCCCTCCGAGTGCCACTGGGACAGTAGGAGCTGACGTCCCACCTGCTTCAGGTAGGATTCGTATTTCAAGTAGCAATGTACTGTTTTCTTTTTTAATAGAATTCTGAATAAATTTTCATCACCCTTGCAATTATAATGTGCCTATTAACCCCTTGAGTGCCCCGCCCTTTCCCCCTCCTGTGCCGGGCATTGTATTAGCGGGCGGGGTCCATGACGAGATAGTCTCGTCATGGGCACAGCGCAACCGCGCTCCATGACGAGACTATCTCGTCATGGGCACAGAAGGGGTTAAGGGGCTGATTCCGATTCTGTAAAAATATTCCCCGTACGACTCGTATCTGGATTTTTTACTGTCCGAATCGTACAAGTCCCGTACAAACTGGCAAGTACGATTCGTATGTTAAAAAGTCCATACGAATCGCATTGGGTAAATTCCCCGACACGTCCTCGGGTCGGAAAAGGTGTCCGACACGTCCCCGGATATTTTTACGTACGAATCTGAAAACTGAAGTCCGAGCGCGCAAGTACGATCCTTCCCGTCCGTCCGAATGCACAACCGTATGGAAAAAACACCGTACGGAGCGAACTCCTATAGCAACCATGGAGACATGTGCCCGCATACGCGCCGAACACCCCACCCCAGACCCCGTATGTACGCGCAGAACACCCCCCAGCCCTCGTATGTACGCGCCGAACACCCCCCTAACCCCGTATGTACGCGCCAAACGCCCCCCCGTCCGCGGATGTACGCGCCGAACCCCCACCAGTGTATGTTCGGAGCGTACCCCCACCCGTGCATGTATGGAGCGTACCCACACCTGTGTATGTACGCGCCGAACCCACACCAGTGTATGTATGGAGCGTACCAACACCTGTGTATGTTCGGAGCGTACCCCCACCCATGTATGTACGGAGTGTACCCCCACCCGTGTATGTTCGGAGCGTACCCCCACCCGTGTATGTTCGGAGCGTACCCACACCCGTGTATGTTCGGAGCGTACCCCCACCCGTGTATGTTCGGAGCGTACCCCCACCCATGTATGTACGGAGCGTACCCCCACCCCTGCATGTATGGAGCGTACCCACACCCGTGTATGTACGCTCCGAACCCCCACCAGTGTATGTATGGAGCATACCAACACCCCACCAGTGTATGTTCGGAGCGTACCTCCACCCGTGTATGTACGGAGCGTACCCCCACCCGTGTATGTATGGAGCGTACCAACACCCCACCAGTGTATGTTCGGACCGAACCCCCACCAGCGTATGTATGGAGCGTACCCCCACCCCACCAGTGTATGTTCGGAGCATACCCCCACCCGTGTATGTTCGGAGCGTACCCCCACCAGTGTATGTATGGAGCGTACCAACACCCCACCAGTGTATGTTCGGAGCGTACCCCCACCCGTGTATGTACGGAGCGTACACCCAGCCCCAATGGACGGTGCGGACCAACACCCTGCCTGTGTCTGAACGTACCCTACCCCAGGACCCTACACCAGCACCCTCACCCAACCTCGCGCATGTACGAGTCGTACTAAGCCATAGCAAAAGTCAGCACTGTACAACAACATGGCCCATGTACGCACCGTACAGATGCCAAAAACACTCGTACTGAACCAGGACAAAGCAAAACAACACAAGGAGAGTCAATTCGATTCGCACAACACCACAAAACATGTCCAACAAGCCCAAATACATCCTATACACTGACCTGCAACTGCCAAACAGCCAAACAGAGGCCCAAAACACAACCACTCCTTATAACACACCCACCCAAAGTTCAAACACAGCCACAGCCACAAATGGACCAATAAAAAGGCCCAACACACACAAACCATGATCCTTTGCAACAGATCCACTACTGCCAGACCACAGAGACAACGCACTACACCATACTACATACATCAATACACCTTACACTTGCACTCCTTCACACAACCACCATCACAAACACCCCCTCATCACATTCACTCACACAACCATCCACACCCACACCCCCACAACCATTCACACCCACACCCCACACCATGCCCACTAACAGGAATCCAAAGTTCACAAAGGAGGAGCTGGAGATCCTTGTCGACGAAATCATCAGAGTCGAGCCACAGCTCTTTGGAACATTGGTCAGACAGGCCAGCATAGCCGAAAAATCAGCCATGTGGCAGAGGATTGTCAATTCTGTGAATGCTGTTGGGGCCACCAGAAGGACCATGCATGAGTGCCAAGCCAGGTGGTACGATCTGCGGAGGACGGTCCACCGCAAAATGACGGACGATCACAACCAGGGGAACATCACTGGAGGAGGGCCGCCCCGCAGACGGGTACAATACCATCCCTGGGAGGAGAAGGTGATGGCCACGCTGCCGCCGGTGGGAGTACACGGACTAGAAGGAGTCCGAGACCCTGGTGAGTACACAAACAACTCACCTCACATGGGGGAACGCCATACACAACCAAAATCCCAATCATGCACGCAACCCCCCCAAAGCCAGCACCGGACACAACCACACTCCAAAAACACACACATGCCACTAGCGCCTCCATGCCCCATGCACCAAGCAAGGCCATGCCAAGTCACAGGCCACACAAAACACCAACACAAGACAGGATGTCCCCGATGCCGGGAGGGTGGGCCTCAAAAGTAACATTGAGCAACTCAGAAGCACACAATGCCCTCAGCCCATATGGCCCAGGGCACAGCCATACAAACAGTGTGTCCCCACACAGTACTGTGTTGCCTGCAAATGGTGGCCGCGTTGCAGGATGACATGGGTATGAAGGCACAATTTGCACATAACAGCAGCTAATGAAGATGCAACACTCTGAAAGAGTGTCAGCACACACCGCCACAGCAGCAGCGCAGACTCAGACACTCCGCCCAATGGGTGCCCGGTGATTAGAAACAAACCCACATGAACAAGCCAATGGCCTTTGAAAGACCTGCAAACTGTGTGTGCCCAGGAAGCTGGGCTGAGGTGACAGGGTGACACACAGAGGGAGGGAGAGGGGGAGAGAGAGGGAGGGAGACAGAGGGGGACACAGGGAGACAGACAGAGGGAGGGAGGAGGGTGACAGAGGGAGGGAGAAAGGGAGACAGAGGGAGACGGACAGAGGGAGGAGGGTGACAGAGGGAGGGAGAAAGGGAGACAGAGGGAGACGGACAGAGGGAGGAGGCTGACAGAGGGAGGGAGGGAGGGAGAAAGGGAGACAGAGGGAGACGGACAGAGGGAGGAGGCTGACAGAGGGAGGGAGAAAGGGAGACAGAGGGAGACGGACAGAGGGAGGGAGAGAGGGAGACAGAGGGAGACCAAATCACCCTTGGGTGGTGTGGCCATGTCCGCTCGTCAGCAGGTGGACTGTGTGCATGTAGACAAGGTTTGGCAGTGCCTTAACCCCCTCCTTTTTCCTTTGAGAAACACTGGGCCATGTGTCAATCCGTGCACGAGTACATCCGTGCTGCAGGCACAAACCTAACCTTACACCCAGTGTACCCACCCACTGTGTTTGTCAGAACCCTGTCACAAATGCTTAAGTTACCTACCTGCATTCTCAAATAGCACGGAAAAAACACCACTTGGCCACGTACAGTGCAACACGTAAGGCGGCTCTTCATGGCTCGCTACGCCCGCTCACTACACTGCTGCCTGCGTTCCAAAAAGATGCATCAACTAAGATTGTGTCACACATAGGTAAAGTGTCGAAAGCTGTGGCCAAGGGACATACCCATGCACAAGTGCACTGTGAGAGGAATGCAAGACATATCCAACTACCCAGAGGAACTGTGCCAACTCACAAAATGAATGAAATATGGATGTCGCATGTAACCCAATTAACATTGTCTCTCTCACACACAGGTCAACGTCGTCGATCTCCCCCCAACACTGGGGGGGAAGACTCACAGGACCAGGCTCTGCGTGATGAGGACCCCACCGGCAGCGACGACTCTCACCACTCCGTGGATGACCCAGACCAACCTGGCCCCTCTGGTGTCCAAACACCTGCAGCACCTGCGTCAGGTACAACTGTGCCAACCACCACCCCCATTCCTGCCACATCCCAGGAGCCACCCAGGAGCCCTGCCCGCACACGACAACACAGCCAGGCTGCCCAGGAGGGACATGGTGCTCCGGGCACCCAGGAGGAGGCAGGCGACAACGCAAATGCCATCCCTCAGGGGTCCCGGAGACCCGATGTGCCCACAACGGCAGGCCATGCGCAAGTGGGCAGGGGTGGTGGGAGTGGAGGACGGCGGAGGCGCGAACCTGACCAGTTGGCTCAGGAACCGGTAAAGTCACACGTCCGCAACATCCTGGACACATACCGGCGTGACACCAGGGGCATCAGCCAGGCCGTGGAGGCCCTCAACCAGATAAAGAACGTGCAGGCCGAGCAATATGCCAGTCAACAGCAACACCAAGGACGGATGGAGGCAAGACTGGCTGAGCTCGTGGCGGTGCAAACGGACATGACCCGTGTACTCCGTCGGATTGCCGAAAACATGGGCAACCCTCCCTGTGCCACCAGGCGAAGAACATCACCAGCCACAGGGAGGGATCAGGAGGAGGAGGATTCATCCGACGGAGCATCACAAGCATCGTCACGGCCTGCTTCTGAGGGTCCCCGCAGGAAGGTGGGTCGTCCACGCAAAAGACCGTGAGAGTCAGCGGAACATCACCATCTCCCAGGTCACCTGGCCTGGCACCTGGCCCTCTGGCCCAACAGCAGCACATCAGCAAATGACATTCTCTGCCATATGGACTTGCTGGTCACTGTCTGACCAATGTTGACAAAGACTGTGGCATAGACTCTGATGACTTCCAATGGCAAGGATGTCAACTCCCCCAGTGAATTTTGGATTCTACACACCCGGCAAGCATCTCTTGTCATCCCCCCCCAAACACGTACCCCACCACAAATAAAATTCACCACTATCAAGAGATGATGCCGTCATTTTGCATTATTCCATTACATGTGTGTGTTGTAAAGTCAAACGATGCCAGAGTATTTTAAATAACTACAACCATCCATACCCTGGGGTCTGAGTCTGGCACAGGACACAGATGGGTCACAATGTATCATCCAATACAGACATGGAGCACCATACTCACCCGTGATGGGCCCAACCAGCTCAGGGGGTGCCCGCACAACTGTGCCTACAGACCTATTTAGAAGAGCAACAGTCATGCGCAGAGGTCAGGGATCATGTGGAGTGTCCTGGGGTGCTACTCCCAGGTATGTGCAGACAGGTCGCAGAACCATGTCCTGCATGCTTGAGTCAGGTGGATGTGGAGAATGGTGGGCCGGCCAAGGTTGGATGCATGGAAATGGCACAATGGGGTCTTGGATCACAGTGCCACAAGGTCGTGTTGGGGTTGTGGGCTGCATCCTGAGTGTGGGCGTGGATTGAGAAGGTCATCCTGCAGCTGGCAGTGATCCATTCCCCCCATCTCTGTTGGACGTTGATGTGGCTTGGTCGGCGGATGTAGAAGCAGAGCTGTGCAGATGCACCCTGGATGTGGACAAGTATCATGGGAGTTGTAACGCACATGTCCGTAGAGTGCATGGTAGGATTAGACACGAATGTTGTAGTTGACCTGGGGGATGGTCTCTCTTGCCTTGAGGTGGATGGAACTGGGGATCTTGTGCATAATGCAGAGTGTGCTGCAGCATGAGGCACAGATGCTGCTGATCAGCATAGCACATGTCAGCAAGCAAGCAATGATGAACACCAGCTCGTTTGCGTGGACACTGGGTGCCCTTGCTGCAGGGCCTGCAGCAGCATGCGCCATGTCAAGAAAACAATGCCACAAGTTGCACACAAAGACAAGGATCTCAGGAAGGAACTATGCAAAAGGTGTATGTCAAGGAAGGAATGTCTGGTTCAACATGGGACACACACTCACAATGGATGCACGTGCAGCACAGTGGCCGTCGTGGAGACTGACATGCCACAATACCTACACAGCCATGGACATCATGCACAATACAGATTCTAATCCCTGGCAAACAGCTTGCATCTTGCTACTCTACACATAGACTCATATGCACTATCTCTGATAACTATGCCAGACATGCCGCATGCACAGTGGCAACAGACCACCATTGACAGAGATGAGGCACCTTGGAGGCAGAGGGACACCTTTATTAGTCATGTGTGTCGGAATGCTAATGCAACTCTGTCAACACATACACAGGTCATGTGGATGAACATGTGGGACCGACACTGGCACCCCCCTTTGCACCACAGATGCTGGAAATCCATAGAACTGGCACACAAGTGACGGGTTACAGCTAAACACCCCCTGCTGCTCACGGAGAGGCTGCTATACACCATTGAGCCTCTAATGGGGAATTCACACACCATGTCAACCCAGTGCAACCCGTATGTTTCCGAGGGCAGTGTTAGACACATTGATGGCTTCATCACAATCCACAATCCCATTACAGATGACTGTCACCAAGTCTGACCATCAACTCAGGTGAATTCAGCTCCATGTCATGTGCCCCATGGTGATTCTACATGTATGCAAAGTAAACAAACATGAACAGGAGCAGTGCACACACATTCCAAACAAATACCACACCCAAAAAGCCGTGCTGCATCCCTTACCCTAAGGAGATTTTCAAACTTGTCCGTGCATGTAACGCTGATTCAGCACATGTTGCTGTGTTCATGAGGAGTAGCAGGAGCACAACAATGCCACCAGCAGACAGCATGCGCAAGTACCTGTGGATGAGAGACACACAAGGAGTCAGCCAAAAGAAGCACATCCGCATGCATGTGCATGTACTCGACACGTATAAGGTTGTCAACATGCTAGGTGACGATGATGACTCTGGAAAAACATTCTTCTATTGCACCATCACTCGAGTGACACATCCAAACACACCTCTGACTCACTTGGCAGACATGCAGATGGACACACACATTGCAACACATGCCACACACGGCCCAATGCGTGCACACTCAGACACTGGAACTCACCACTAAGCAAAGAAGTCGCGTATGAGCATACTACGGATGTCCTCCACCGCCTCCTCCTCCTCCACATCACTTGCTTCGTCACCAAGCCCTCCATCCTCCACGGGTGGATGGTCCTGCTCATCCGGATTCAGGATGAGTGGCACACCTTTCTCCATTGCCATGTTGTGCAGCATGCAGCACACAAGGAAGATCTTGCAGACCTTCACCGGTGCATATGGGAGTGCGCCACCAGTTTTGTGGAGGCAACGGAATCGGCTCTTCAGGAGGCCAAACGTCCTCTCTATCACTCGCCTGGTCCGCCCATGGGCGTTGTTGTAGCGGTGCTCGGCAGCCGTGCTGGGGTTGCGGAGAGGCGTGATCAGCCATGGCATGTTGGGATAGCCAGCGTCCCCTACATGGAAACATCATGGATAAAAGTGGGTCAGGAGAAGCAGTAAGACAGGAAGATGACACTAAATACAGGACTGCCAGAGTATACCCACCAACAATACATGCTTGTTCGTTGCGCAGCTGCTGCATCATTTCAGGCACCCTGCTACGCCTCATGATGTAGGCATCGTGTGCTGATCCTGGAAAACGAGCACAGACATGTGATATCACCATGTTGGCAAGACACACCACAAGGGCATTAATAGAGTGGTAATGCTTGCGGTTCCTATATGCTACCTCCTGTGCCTGTGGTGGTACCAAAGCCACATGTGTTCCATCTATGGACCCAATGACATGGGGCATCCCTCCCAGGGCATAGAACTCACGCTTGACACCTGTCAACTGCTCAGGATTTGGGAATTTGATGAACTCATCCAGGTGACCCAACATGGCCTCTAAAAAATCATGCAGAACACGGCTGAACATGGTTTGGGACATGCCACCGACATGAGCAATGGTATATTGAAAGGTACCCGTGGCAAAGAAATGTAGGGCTGCCATCACCTTAGTCTTGGGTGTCAGTGCAGTAGGATACCTGTGTAGCGGTTGGAGGTGTGCTTCCAGCCGGGCGGTCAAGTCCTCAATCAACGGTTGGCTGAAGCGGTAGCGGCGTATACAGTCACGTTCCCTCAGGGCAGCCAAGTCTGGCCTTGGTCGGGGGAGAGGCGGAGCCCTGCAGTAAATTTGAAGGGACAACGAAGAGTGGGTACAGTACACCACAAATGTCAATGTACTGAGCACATGTTCAACAGGCAATACACATATGCTACATACAGAGTCAGGTCTGTGCAACATATCTTGGACACGTATGCCAGGCAGGTGACACTCCTACCAAGAGCCAGCCACAAACGTGGATTCTCAAGCTCAACATGACATGGCATGAAACTAGCGGTGGGCCAGTGTGAGTGAACAGGCAGACGCATATGTGCAGAATAAGTATGTTAATCATACAGACAGGTTGCGGAACACTAGAGCACAGGTCACATGTCATATAAAAAGGACAGACCACACACCTTGCCATGAAGGAGTACATGTCAAGACTGATCACACATACATTGAGAGTATGCAGATATGTCCTTGTTTTGAAACTCCGTGTCGATGCATACATACACACCTTACGTCGGATTACACATGTGGGCTGGTGTGCGTAACAGTGTGCCATGCCCATCTACACACAGACACATGTTGGTTGCAGCAACTGCCGATGCATTTGACCAAACACCTACAGCAAACCTATGGGAACACATGACACACACATGACATAGTTACAGCGTGCAACGCGGGCATTCACATCTCAGGTGTAACATTCCATGTACCTGGCATCAGGGGACAGTTGCGGGTGTCGGTGACTGTGCCATGCCAGTGACGCATGGCGCAACAAGTCTGTACTACATGCACACATGTCAAAGGAGTGAAGGGGATGTGTGGCACACAGTGCACCATCACACATGACATGTGTACACAGCTCATCATACATTTATTTGCTTCACACCTCAGGAGTAATGTGCCACATAACAGCCTGACACACCTGTGCCCGACACATGTAGTACTGCACAGACAATGCCTTGATGTCCAGCCTTGGCCAAGTATGACAGCTCTATTCCTGTCTGTGTGCCGCCTGTCACCACTGTCAGGTGTGAAACGCACCGTACATACGCTCTGAGGGCGTGTGTACGGTCCCTATCACAATGGGAGTGCTGGCGTATGCGTACGCCATAGTAATACGGACCGTACAGGCGTGTGTACGGTCCCTATCACAATGGGAGTGCTGGCGTATGCGTACGCCATAGTAAGACGGATCGTACAGGCGTGTGTACGGTCCCAATCACAATGGGAGTGCTGGCGTATGCGTACGCCATAGTAATACGGACCGTACAGGCATGTGTACGGTCCCTATCACAATGGGAGTGCTGGCGTATGCGTACGCCATAGTAATATGACCCGTACACGCGTGTGTACGGTCCGCATTACTATGGCGTACGCATACGCGAGCACTCCCATAGTGATAGGGACCCTACACACGCGTGTACGGTCCGTATTACTATGTCGTACGCATACGCCAGCACTCCCATAGTGATAGGGACCGTACACACGCCCTCAGAGCGTATGTACGGTGCGTTTCACACCTGACAGTGGTGACAGGCGGCACACAGACAGGAATAGAGCACTCCCATAGTGATAGGGACCCTACACACGCCTGTACGGTCCGTTTCA
This sequence comes from Triturus cristatus, assembly GCF_964204655.1. Taxonomy (NCBI): domain Eukaryota; kingdom Metazoa; phylum Chordata; class Amphibia; order Caudata; family Salamandridae; genus Triturus; species Triturus cristatus. The sequence continues at coordinate 1,028,580,817 of NC_140579.1, read as the reverse complement.
CTGCATTTGGGGTGCCCCAGGGCCGTGGAACGCACCATACCTGTGTGTAAATATTGAAATAACATAGGGGACACATGAGGGACAAGTATAAGGGCCTAAATGCATGCTGGTTGTCATGGAGACCGAGTTTAAAGTTTGCATTTTTGCATCAGGTGGCCAGCAGAAGTCGGTTGGAAACAATATACTTTGTTGCAAAGTGGTTGTTGACTTGACATCATGCTCAATTTTTAAACCATGCAAAGCCACTCACTGGGGTAGGTTTAAAGGGATTGGAGGAAACGTAGGATGCTAATGTGACTGACCAATCACTCTGTACTCCTGTACATGAAACAGGCCAGCAAGGCAGATATAAGGCAGCCAGGTCCCATGAGAGAGCACTTGCCTGCACATCCTTTCATTCCACAACACTGCTGCTGCTCGTGATTCCTCTGGCACCATGTCCAGGTCTGTGGAGAGGGCCCAGCCATTCACCATGGAGGAGAATATGACGTTGGTGGATGTGATCCTCCCACAGTACACCATGCTGTATGGTCGACCAGGGGAGCAGGTGAGTGCAGACTCCACTAGCTTAGACTGTGCCCCTTTTTTGTGACTGTGACTTCTGGCATTGTGTCCATGTGTGACAGACATGCAATGTTGTTTAGAGTGGGTCCCAGGGTGGGGAAGGCCTCATGTCTCCCATGCAGAGCATGCTGTAGTTCCTGTGTGCACTCCTCACTTGCATAGTGCTTACTGTGACAATCAATGCATGGTGCATGCCACATTCTGCCTGGCTACTCCTCCTGGGAATGTTGTTTCTACAGTCCTGGTATGATTATGTGGTCCCCCCAGTGTGACAGGTGACAGTACCCATAGATGTGTGTTTGTTTAGTGTACCTGTGCTGTGAGTGTCCAAATGATGTGTTCGTCCCCTGGACATTGGTGTGTGTGTGTGTAAGTCCCCTGTCATGTGGGTGAGTGCATATGGGGAGTGTTGCACACCAGCTGCATGAGGGATGGATATACCCTGCCCATCTGATGTGAGCAGGGAGCAGTGCTGTGTGACTGCCGTGCTGAGCCAGCCCCACACCTGTGACACCCCCCAGTCTAGTGGCACATGGGCAGAGTGAGGTTTGTACCCGCAGTTGGCAATGGCAGGTGATTGTCCTGTGCCTGTGTGTGTCTGTGTACTCTGCTGAGGTTGCGTCAGTGGGCTGGGGCATGTGACTGCTTTGAGGTGCTGTACATAATCCTGATGTAGCTTGTGATGCACAGTGTGATCCAGGATCCTTGATTGTGTGGCACTCCTCATGCCACCTGTGTACTTTCAATCCCACGTAGTGCATTTGGCCTTCCCCAGAGGATAATGTCCCTATGACAAAGGTGCAATGAGTTGCCTGCATACCATGGGCTGTTCAAACAAGACAAATTATTAATATGTGTGTCTCTGTGTCATTGCTCAGGTGTATTAAAGTATTCTCACTTTTGCATCCTCACAGGTAGGCGTCCATGCCAAGGGGGAGATATGGAAGCAAGCCGTCAGTGCCGTGAGGAAGACGGAGGGTCGGAAGCGGTGCCTAGCCCAGGTGAGGAAACGCTGGCAGGATATCCGGTGCTGGACGAGGAGGATCGCATGGGTCCTGCTGGGGGACTCACCTGAGAGCCACAAGAACCGTGGGCGCCGGCGTCTGACCCACATCCATAAGCGTGTGCTGGCGGTAGTCTTCCCTGACTTGGATAGGCGCTTACGGGAGAAGCAGCAGCAGGAAGGGGGTAGGTACATGTGTGTTTGTTGTGTGTCACCAGCTTTTGCAAGTGCGCAGTTGCATGGATACACTGCCAGGGTTTAAATGTGCAGTGCATGACCTGTTCCCCAAAGTAAACCGGTGCTGTTCTTCCTCTCTTCCACTCCTTGCCATGTGTTCCCTGGTCTGTGTGTAGTCACTCTTGCACAAGGTTATCTAGGCTGGCAGTTAATCCAAGTGCCCAATGCTTGCAGCATCATGTGTGGGGATGGTGTGTAACAGGTTTTGGGACCTTGCCTGTGCCCTGGCCAGTTCAGTCATTGTGGGGTCCATGTCAGTTGGCACTGATGGTGAGTCCCGACATAGGAGTGTGTCTTAAAAGTGTACTGCCTTACAGCATGCATGTCCAATGTTGTGCCCTCTGACATGATGTGCATGAGTGGGAGTAATGCATAGTGCAGGGAGGGTTGCTTCAGTTGCAGTCATATCCATCCAGGACCATGGAGGAGTGTGGCCACTACCGTGCCCTGGGGCACCTTTTCCTAGGTATCATGTGTGTCATCCAACAATGTGGACATTCTCTGTGTCTTCGGCATAGGTTGGGCTCTGTGGCATTGTACCCTGGCCTCATCTGTATTTACGTAAACTGTGCTACATGTGTCCACTGTACAGTGTGACCCAATTTTGCTTGTGCATACTCACAGTGGGCAGTGCCTGTGTGTCTTGGTACGACAATTTGATGATGGTTGATTGTCAATGATATATGTGGACAGGCGCACCAGGGGTAGTTTGTGTACAATCAGGATTTAGTGCAGGCCATGTGTTTTTATCCCAGAGTAAGAGGTGTAAGTACTTCCTCTGTCTCAATCACATTGTCTCAGGTAGGGGGTGGTTTGTGCGGGCAAGGCATACATGTAAAAATCTGAAGTCTCCTTGCTAGGTCTGGCCCGTGTGTGATGTTTGTCTGGACATACACTCAAGGTGCAGTGACCCAGTCATGTTGGGCATGGTTTAATGTATTAGCTTTGTAGCATGTGCAAAAAGTTAATAGACATGGTTCCTTCTCATCCCTTTTTTGGCAACGCTGTGTGGTGCAGATGCTGTGCACGATTGTCCCCAGAGCCTGGCTCCTCTGTCCAATTTGATATCAAGTAATTTGCTGTTGTGTCATGCTCTCCATTGTTTCTCAGTGGCATGGTGGGTCAACCAACTGTGTGTTGCAGGGCCTACATATGTACCTTGTATTGTAGATGTTACTCATGTTGCTTTTCGGGCTATGCACTGTGACCTATGTAGATTTGACTCATGTGACATATGTATACAGGTGTCTGATTATTTCCTGTCTCTTCACCTTGCCCACAGCATCGTCGGGGGACTCAGAGGGAGACACTGGCACGGACCGTGAGGAGGGATCGAGCACCAGTGCTGTCTTGTCTGGCGCATCGAGTGGCACGGAGGCCGAGGGGAGTGAGGCGGAGGAGCTGTCCAGTCCCACCACCGACTATGACGCTGACGGGTCCGAGGCTGAGCTCCCAGAGGGGGCGGAGGCAGCTCCCACAGCTGAAAGCAGCACTCAATCTCTACCCGCCCCCTCCATTACCATCACCGGCCTCCCACTTGCTCGGGTCCCTTCCCGCCGTGCTAGGTCACCACGTGTCTCCTTCTTGCCAGGCACAGCACCCCCTGCCCCTGTCTCCACTGCTGCCGTGAATGCCGAGTCTGTGGACATCCTGCGCCAGTTGCAGGTTGGTCAGACTGCGATGCTTAATGTCTTCCATGGCCACACCCGAGTGCTCACCCAGATGGAGGCATACATGGAGGGCATCTCAGCTGCGCAGTCTGACCAATGCCAGTTGCTGAGGTCCATAGACTCGACACTGACTGCAGCAGTGGATCTCCTGCAGCGCTGCGTCCCCCCCATCCCTGCACCATCCACACTTCCCACTCCCATGCCTGTCCCACGCACACCCAGACGTCCCCATGCATGCACCCCACCAGACACAGGCACCACACCACCAGGGAAGGCCAAGCGCACACCTCCTCTCACGCACACACAGGGTGAAGTAGGCACACCCACTGGGTCGGGGGGAAAACGGAAGACACGCAGCCACAGTGGGAGTCCACATTCCTCACAACCCACTCCCCCCGAATCCACTCCCCTCAGCTCTCCTGGCCAAGATTCCAACAAAGATTCCTTCATGGCCGCTCTGTCCCTGAGTCCCAAAGTGACACCACCCCGCAAGCGGTCAAAGGAGTCCCCGGTCAGGGTAGTTGAGTCCCCCCCCTGTCCACACCCTCCCCCAGTAGCGCTGCGACCCATCCCTCCGACCCCCCCCCCCTCCTTGGGGCCTGTGGTTCCTTCGGGTGCAGGGGAGACCCTGGGGGACCTTGCAACCGTGTGCAGCGCCATTCTCACCACCACCTTTGGCGCTGCCCCACCCCCTGTGGTGGAGTCCTCCGTCCCTGCACCCACAACACCTACCCTTGCCCCTCCTGTCCCTGCGGTGCCTGGTCCTTCCCCCCCACATGATGCCCCCCCTGTGAAAGCAAAGGAGGTATGAACTGTGCAGGCAAGCTAGGGGACACGCGTCCCTATGTGTCCCCCACCAGGAATTGGACTATGGACTGCCCTATGGGCCTTGTACATATTGAACTTTTATTAACAATTTATTTTTTCATGCTGAATAAAGCAATGTTTTATTTTTCCTTTGTACACTACTGCTTTTCTGGTATTGCTGTTGGTGGTGTTGCTTCATGATTTGGGGTGGTGATAATGTGTTAGGTGTCTGGGAAATGTTGTGGTGTGCTGCTCATGGGGTGGACCCTGGTATCTGTGTGCCATCACAAGGGCTCTGCAAATAATCTTTGGTCATGTGTGTTCTTACTGTATGGTGAAATTGTCCCAAGGTGTGTTCCTTCCTCTGTGGACCCTGACATCTTCCCTGCAGGGTGTTTCCAATATGTTGTGCTGAGCTGTGTCTACATTTCCTTGGTGTGTGACGGATCCGTTCAACTTTGGCCATGCATGCTGGGCAATGTCTCCACCTGCATCATTAGTGGCATCCTTGGTGGTCACTGTACTTGTGTATGGAGTTTATTTACATTACTTCATGTGGAATTGTTCCCTTTTACACACTATACATGTGTGTACTCCCAGCCTCGCACACTTGTGTTACGTGTTCTGCAGGGTCTTTGGGCACCTGACTGACATTTGTGGCCATTGTATCTGTGGGTACTCCACCCTTTTCTTTCCATCGGCACTGCTGGGAGAACTCTGCACCCACCCCTCCTGTGTCTGGGCACTGCTGGGAGGACTCTGCACCCACCCCTCCTGTGTCTGGGCACTGGCTGGGAGGACTCTGCACCCACCCCTCCTGTGTCTGGGCACTGCTGGGAGTGATAGGCACCCACCCCTCCTATGTCTGGGCACTGCTGGGAGTGATAGGCACCCACCCCTCCTATGTCTGGGCAATGCTGGGAGGACTCTACACCCACCCCTTCTGTGTCTGGGCACTGCTGGGAGGACTCTGCACCCACCCCTCCTGTGTCTGGGCACTGCTGGGAGTGATAGGCACCCACCCCTCCTATGTCTGGGCACTGCTGGGAGTGATAGGCACCCACCCCTCCTGTGTCTGGGCATTGCTGGGAGGACTCTGCACCCACCCCTCCTGTGTCTGGGCACTGCTGGGAGTGATAGGCACCCACCCCTCCTATGTCTGGGCACTGCTGGGAGTGATAGGCACCCACCCCTCCTATGTCTGGGCACTGCTGGGAGGACTCTGCACCCATCCCTCCTGTGTCTGGGCACTGCTGGGAGGACTCTGCACCCACCCCTCCTGTGTCTGGGCACTGCTGGGAGGACTCTGCACCCACCCCTCCTGTGTCTGGGCACTGCTGGGAGTGATAGGCACCCACCCCTCCTATGTCTGGGCACTGCTGGGAGTGATAGGCACCCACCCCTCCTATGTCTGGGCACTGCTGGGAGGACTCTGCACCCACCCCTCCTGTGTCTGGGGACTGCTGGGAGGACTCTGCACCCACCCCTCCTGTGTCTGGGCACTGCTGGGAGGACTCTGCACCCACCCCTCCTGTGTCTGGGCACTGCTGGGAGTGATAGGCACCCACCCCTCCTATGTCTGGGCACTGCTGGGAGTGATAGGCACCCACCCCTCCTATGTCTGGACACTGCTGGGAGGACTCTGCACCCATCCCTCCTGTGTCTGGGCACTGCTGGGAGGACTCTGCACCCACCCCTCCTGTGTCTGGGCACTGCTGGGAGGACTCTGCACACACCCCTCCTGTGTCTGGGCACTGCTGGGAGGACTCTGCACCCACCCCTCCTGTGTCTGGGCACTGCTGGGAGTGATAGGCACTCACCCCTCCTATGTCTGGGCACTGCTGGGAGTGATAGGCACCCACCCCTCCTATGTCTGGGCACTGCTGGGAGGACTCTGCACCCACCCCTCCTGTGTCTGGGCACTGCTGGGAGGACTCTGCACCCACCCTCCTGTGTCTGGGCACTGCTGGGAGGACTCTGCACCCACCCCTTCTGTGTCTGGGCACTGCTGGGAGTGCTAGGCACCCACCCCTCCTATGTCTGGGCACTGCTGGGAGTGATAGGCACCCACCCCTCCTATGTCTGGGCACTGCTGGGAGGACTCTGCACCCACCCCTCCTGTATCTGGGCACTGCTGGGAGGACTCTGCGCCCACCCCTCCTGTGTCTGGGCACTGCTGGGGGGGACTCTGCACCCACCCCTCCTGTGTCTGGGCACTGCTGGGAGGACTCTGCACCCACCCCTCCTGTGTCTGGGCACTGCTGGGAGGACTCTGCACCCACCCCTCCTATGACTGGCCATGTACGCTCGGGACATACACGGGTGGGGGTACGCTCTGTACATACACGGGTGGGGTGTGGGTACGCTCCATTCATACACGGGTGGGGGTACGCTCCGTATATACACTGGTGGGGTGTGGGTACGCTCCATTCATACACGGGTGGGGGTACGCTCTGTACATACACTGGTGGGGTGTGGGTACGCTCCATTCATACACGGGTGGGGGTACGCTCCGTACATACACTGGTGGGGTGTGGGTATGCTCCATTCATACACGGGTGGGGGTACGCTCCGTACATACACTGGTGGGGTGTGGGTACACTCCATTCATACACGAGTGGGGGTACGCTCCATACATACACGGGTGGGGGTACGCTCCGTACATTCCCGTACCCACGCTCTGCAGGCCTGGGTACGGCCCGTACCCATGCCTTTGGAACATGGGTACGGTGCGTACCACCATTGTTGGGGTGCCGTAGGGGTCCGCATCGTACCCAGGCCTTAAGAGCGTGGGTACGGGTCGTACCACGCGTACCCCTACGTCACTCCAACAATAGCGGTACGGCCCGTACCCACGCTCTTCAGGCCTGGGTACGGTGCGTACCCCTACGGCACCCCATTGGGGGTCCGCATCGTACCCAGGCCTGAAGAGCGTGGGTACGGGCCGTACCGCCATTGTTGGAGTGACGTAGGGGTACGCGTGGTACGACCCGTACCCACGCTCTTAAGGCGTGGGTACGGTACGTACCGGAATTGTTGTGTTGCCGGTTCGCGTCAACATCCACTTCCGTTGTGGCGGACGCTTGCGTTGCTGGACACGCCCCCACCCCCTCGAGGTGACCAGGTCCTGCAGGTCAGGTATGTCCAGGGCATTTCTGATTTGGGACTTGGGTGGGGGTTATGTGTCCTGCCCTTGCCCCCCCCCCTTTGCCCCTGGGTGTTGTTCTGACCTTCTGCGGCTTCTGCGTCGGTTCCTGTAGAGCAGGTGGACTGCTATGAGGGCTGGGATGACACATAGGTTCGGGTCCATGGCTGTCCGTCGCGTACAGGTGCTCCTTGTGCGCGTCGTCCTGATTTCCCGGCAGTTTTTGACAGCCGGAGGATATAATCCGTGCGGGGTGACGTCGGTGCGGATCGTACTTCCTGGTTCGTGAAACGAAGCCTGAATGCGTCCTGACGTCACGTCGGCGCTTTCCCGGATCACATTTGTATGTATATTTTCGTCGGTCGGTGTTTTGTACGATTCGTACGGAAATAGTGTTTCCATGCGAATCGTACTTGCATTTTTGTAATGTTTTTTGACCGGGTACGAGTCGGACGGAGAAAATGCTCCGTCCGACGGTTCGTACCCGGTTTCTCCAGGATCGGAATCGACGCCTAAGTTGGGTAAATATTTTTATTTTCATGTTCATTATTTTTAAAACATGCTTCACTTACCAAATGTCAACTAGATAAACAAAACAACAGAGCTAAAATGGTCAACAGTGAAAAATGCACAGTTAAATAATGAAGATGTTGAAATTAAAAACAAAAGAGAAAATGGTGAATGTTCAGAATTTCATTGCTGCTGTTTAGGGCATAAAAACCGAAGCATGATGTTACTCCAACAGTGAGTTTGCACTTAAATGTGCTGCTAACCAGTTATGATAACATACTAATGCTTTCCTTTAATATCAAATGTTATATTGTGTTACTACATTTTCTATGTATGTTGAGTGATGTTGCCCCTAAATGTAATACTACAGTCCTGCTGACTTTACACTAGTGGCATTTTTCCACCTAAATATATCTATACTCTTGTTGATGTGGCAACAAGGCTGGTTTTACATTTAATTGTGCCTTACACCTTAAATCCACATTGCTGCTGATATTGCGCAAGGTTTCATGGCCTGACTGCTGACTTTAATGGATGCCTGCCACTCCAAAAATCAATAAAATAATCATAAAAATCTGGCTAAAAGCTGAGTCTACATACGGCTTCCAGCAGGGGGTACAGAACTTAAACAGAAAGTGGCACAGAGTACGGGATCAGGTGATGACACACACACCTTGCTGCTTCCTTACTCAGGAATCTCAATTCTTCCTCACTATATGATGATATCTGCATTAATAGTACAAATGAAAATTTCTCCTAATTCAGATTTAAGTCTGTAAATGTCAACGTCTTTTGCTACCAGCTCTCTCAGTGTTAGTACTAATACACTAGGCCCTGGGGAAGCAGGACTTGGCTTTCCAGATCATCTTTCTTGCTCCTGTGGTCGTTTCACCATTATATAAAGCAACAAACATCTAAAAACACATCCTCTTCCTCAGAATTGCTAGAAGCAATGTATTTTCCTTTTTTCACTTCCTCTTTTTCACTTTGGATTTCATTTTTAACGTTCATTTTCTTTTTCTCTGCTTCTGAATTAATTGCAGGAAAATCCTGCACACCATCTAACATGTCTTTTCTTCACTCCTTTTTTTTAACTACACCATCTCCCATCCAAACAATTGCTGCTACATTTCTAGCATGGTCATTTATCATTTTCATTTGCCACATGATCCTACTCATTCAATCCCTCCAACTATGCATGTCTAGGCTGTGGCTTTGTTTCATAGTAGCACTCCTCAAGTACTCAATCTATCTCACATTAAAATCACTAGTCAAAGGAAATTGCATGTTTTGTCATCAGCAGAAATCTTATACGAGCCATAAGCAAGTGTGATGCCCTGAGCTTATTATTATAAAATGGGTAAGTGAGCCTTTTCATAGAATATTATCACCTTATTATCAAATTAGATTGAGCGTACATATATCAACACAAACAATAAAACAGTCTTAATAAAATTTTAAAACACGTCTTGAAATGCACCACACAAACAAAATATTATTCTCTCAACCAGAATTTAGGAAAGGAAATCTAATTTATTAGGGAAAAACACTCAATTCACCTTGTGATTGAAAGTGTTCAATAACACTAATACATATATAGGTTTCCTACCATCCGTAATCTAACTTGACCATGAGGTCCATTAGGATGTAGGGCGGAAAAACACCCCGACCGCCATGGAAGCGGAAAACAACCACCCACCGGCCCCGTGGCAAAACCGGCAGCCAAATTAGCATTACCCGCAAAAAAAATCCAACCCGTCGCAAGTATAGTGGAGACACCGCCCCGGAAATTAGTATATCCCCGACGGTCCCGCGGTACCTACCGCCGTCTCCGACTGCCGCCGTCGCACAATGGGATGAATGGGAGAGCCAGTGGAAGAGCTGAAGCACAGCCACCGCGGCGGACGAACCGTCAAAAATATGGCGGACGAAGCCAAAACCCCAAAAGAAGGCTAAAAAGTGCACACAGAAAACTAGACATGCCTCCCACATACACAAAACACACCCCAATGACACAACCACATGGCAAAACGAAAAAAACAAATCCCAGGACAACACACCTGTCAGCAACACCCCAATTGGACACACCCACAGAGCTGAGTATAAAACCAGCCCCTTCCCTGACCACAATCCCTTGCAAAACTCCAGGCGAGAAGGGAAACATACCCAAGCTGACAGGAGAGGCAAAGGACACAACATTACCAGCCACACCACACACAGCACCACCACCACCTCCAAACCAGCACAACTAACCCCCCTGCACAACACACACCATACACAGCACAACCACAACCACCACTCACACTCCTGCACCCACAATCACTTTGCACACCACATACCATGGCCACACAGAAAAGGCCCAAATTCACTGAGAGTGAGTTGAAGGTCATGGTAGATGAGATAGTCAGAGTGGAACCACAGCTTTTGGTACCCTGGTCTAACAGACACCATTATCCACAAGGACACAAATGTGGGCTAGGATAGTCCAAAGGGTCAATGCAGTAGGGACCACCCCAAGATCATAAAAGGAGATCATGAAGCGTTGGCATGATCTGAAGAGGGTGGTCAGGGAGAGGAGGAGCAAAAACTGTGAGCTGGCTCAGAGGACTGGCGGTGGCCCTCCCATTCCACCAAAACCATTCACACAATGGGAGGAGAAGGTGCATGCCATACTGCATCCAGGGAGTCTCACAGGAGTAGCCGGGAGAGTGGAGGCTGGTAAGTACAAACAAATGACTACCGCCACTCTGCAATGTACTGTCTTGCAAAACTACACAGCTACACCACCTAGGACACATACCATCCATCTGCACCACACACTCACAAAAACATGGCCCACAGATCCAACATTCACCCACTCCCATTCACCCCAAACATAGCTAACAACATAACCATGGGGGCATGTGTACAGGCAGACAGCACTACAACAACCACCAGCCCCCCTGGCCAACACCTGAGCAGGATGGATCCCTTCCCCACCCCACCCAGGAGCAGTTGGAAGCCATTGCAGTACACCAAACAAACTTACAGATAGGTAGCCCTCTTCACAATGAGGGTGTCTGGGGGTGGGGGGCCTGCATCACTACTCCCACCATGCCCCCTGTCCCACACCTCAGCAGGATGGAGTCCTCCCATCACCCCACCCAGAAGCATGTGTCAGCCATTACACAACCCGCAGCAAACTTACAGGTAGGTAGCCATCTTCCCTGGGAGGGTGTTTGTGTCTGGGAGGGCTGCACTACTACTCTCAACATTCCCGCTGTCCCACACCTCAGCAGGATGGAGCCCTCCCCCACCCCACCCATGAGCAGTTGAAAGCCATTGCAGTACACCTAACAAACTTACAGGTAGGTAGCCATCTTCACAATGAGGGTGTCTGTGGGTGGGGGGCTTGCGCCACTACTCCCACCATGCCCCGTCCCACACCTGAGCAGGATGGAGCCCTCCCACCACCCCACCCAGAAGCATGTGTCAGCCATTACACAACCCGCAGCAAACTTACAGGTAGGTAGCCATCTTCCCTGGGAGGGTGTTTGTGTCTGGGAGGGCTGCACTACTACTCCCAACATTCCCTCTGTCCCACACCTCAGCAGGATGGAGCACTCCCCCACCCCACCCAGGAGCAGTTGGAAGCCATTGCAGTACACCAAACAAACTTACCAGTATGTTATGTTATGTTATGTTAAATGGGACTTTTATAGCGCAACGGCTACTCCAAAGGAGTGTCCCGGCGCTTTTGTGCTCCAGACCAAAGAAAGAGCTGGAAAACATAACAGTAAAAAGAGCAGGGGCCTAAAGAGGGGGCAGATTATCCAGTGAACAGCCAGGTTTTTAAGTCTTTTCTGAAGGCAAGCAGGTTAGCGGTGTTTCGCAAGGACACCGGTAAGGAATTCCATAGCTGCGGAGCAAGAAAGCTAAAGGACCGGCCGCCTAGCCGAGCCCTTTTGATGCGTGGCACCCGAGCCAAAGCCAAAGCTTCTGACCTGAGGGATCGTACAGGTCGATAGAAGTCCAGCCTCCTCTGAAGATATTTGGCACCATTGCCATGCAAGGCCTTATGGGCGAGAGTCATGGCCTTGAAAAGTATCCTCTTCCGCACCGGAAGCCAGTGAAGGGATACGAGGAGATTGGAGGCACTGGTGCGGCGGTGCAGGCCAAAAATTGCACGAGCAGCAGCGTTCTGAGTAACCTGCAAACGCTGGAGGAGGTATTCAGGCAGACCCAGATATAGGACATTTGCATAGTCCAATCTGGACCCTATGAGTGCCTGAACAGTGATCCTCCGATGTTCCTCCGAGAGAAGGGGAAAGAACTTGCGCAACATTCTGAGTATCCCAAAGCATGTTCCCGTAAGAGTGGAAACCTGGGATTTGAGCGAGAGCTCGTTGTCAATTTTAACCCCCAGGTTCTTAGCCCACTTAGAGGACTGAGTGGGAGGGAACATGTCAGCAGGCCACCATCCCTGCCAATCTGGTTCTGATGGGCATCCGAAGAATAGTATTTCGGATTTGTCCGAGTTGCATTTGAGGCTGTTGTGTGAAAACCAGCTAAAGACAGCCCCAAGGCACTCGCAGATCCTTTCTCCATCGAACTCTTCGCTCTTACGACAGGTGAATAGAAGCTGGGTGTCGTCAGCATAAGAGACGATCCGGGCCCCGTAGGACTCCGCCAGTGTCGCCAGAGGGGTCATAAGGATGTTAAATAGAGTGGGGCTCAGTACAGAGCCCTGAGGCACTCCGACTCCCAATGGCGGCATCTCGGCGGACCCGGGTGGGACCCAGACCGTCTGCCGGCGGTTGGCCAGAAAGGAACGAAACCAGTTGAGCACCGTCCCCCCTAGACCGATGTTATGAAGTCTAGTGAGGAGATCCTCGTGGGGGACGGTGTCAAACGCCGCCGACAGGCCGACAGGTATGTGCACCCACCCATTTTTCACAAATTAAATGGTGCCATATGACAACACTAGCCCTCACATTGCACAAAGAGGCATACCTACCCCATTGCCAAGCACAGTGTGCACACAGGTAAGCTAAGGAAACTGTCACAACCACCAAAGTGTGACACACCAATGCAAAAGTAGAAGATAGCCTGGGCACATTCATGCACAGCAACTAGTTACATGTGCATCACCATGGGGCAAGTGCAACAAGGGCCATTCTAAAAATATGAAAGCATGTGTGGTGGCACAAATCAAGATATGCACATGACAGGACAAAGGGATGCAGGAGATGACAATGGCCAGTCCATGGCCAGATGTGACGTCTGCTAGGTCAGACAAATAAACCATGAGTCCACAATTAAACACATGTTGTGCCAGGCCCTAGATGGTAACAAGTCCCTGTAAACCTCAATTGTACATGTTTTGCATGGTATGCCTTGACACCTCGCACCATGGACAAGTAATGCTTGTACCACTGCATCATGTCAGGAAGCACAGTACTGCACACAGTCAACAATGTGAAGATATGTCAATTGTGCAGTGTACAAAAAGTGAATGACACACAGCTAACACAAAGCTTGCCGGGTGCACTGCAATGACCATTTCACATCTGACCCACAGGTGACCAAGAACTCACTGCCGAGGACAACACCAGCAACCTGCAGAGCCAGTCTCCACCCCGGTACAGGGACTCTCAAATGTTGACTCCCAGGATTCCGTGGACGATGAGCTCGAGGCCGGCCCATCTGGTGTGCCAGGGAGCAACAGGTCCCAGGACCCCAGCGTCCCCCCCCACCACATCTGCATCAACAACAACTCCACAGCAGACACCTGCTGTCACGGCCTGTGCGGCCACCGCCACCGCCACCACCACCACCAGTGCTGCCTGCAACACCCTCCCTGTCCCAGAGGATGCCCAGCACACCCCACCCATGGAGGAGGGCAGGGAGAGGATGCGGGTGCCCACAGTGGTGAGGCAACAGAGCCGTGGCAGCAGGGCAGGTGGGAGGGGCAGGGTCACCCAGGGACACCAGGAGGCTGGGACCCACTCCCTGGAACACATCACCAGAGTCCTGGGCGCATACGAACAGGCCCAGGGACGAACGGGCCGGTCGGACAATCTGTTGCATGAGCTCATCCTGCTGATGAGGTCCATTGACAGATGCATGGTACAAATTGTGGACCTCTTGGGCCAGCAAGTGGCGGTACTGAGGGACAGGCATGCGCCCCAGACAACACCTCCACTTCCCTCTGGTGGGCTGCACAATGACAGTTCACCATCCTCCCCTGCGCCCACAGAGAGGGGTGAGTCCTCAGAACCCACTGGCCCTGCAGCAGGCCCCCCCCTGCCAAACGACAAAGGGGCCGTCCCAAGAAGACCCTGGGAGTATCTGGAGGCCAAGCACCTGCCAGATGCCAGTCACAGAGCCAGCCATGATGGCAACCCTCTCCACCACTGCTTTGACTCTTTGGACTGTCCATCCCCACACTGCCTTGTGAATGGCATCTGTCTGTTGGACTGGGTCACCACTGCAATGTTGTGACTACTCGACCATCTCATCTACCACAACTGTCAACTCACTGCTCCCCCCAATGGAAATGTACACCCCCTCACCTCTCACCATAGTAAATAAAATATCCTCACACACATGTTGTTGTGTCTGCTCCGTCTTTCTTGCAGGGTGTACAGTCTTCAACATGATCACAATGTACCAGGACCATGGGCTGTATGTAGGCAAGGAGAAGTTGAAGGCACCTAGGGAAACACAACAGAACAACTGTCACTGGTCTGGGTGTGGCATCACAGACATCACCCAAGCCCTAACACCAGGATAACCCAACATGCACATGTTACAATGGCCCCCAAGTGTCAACATACACGTCCCGTTGATGATCCCAAATGACATGTCCTAGAAACATTTCCAAACACCACTGAGTCTACAACTGGCTGATGCTACAATTCTCACATGCCCCTTCACAACAACAGCAATATCATCAGACAATGGGTATGTTGCACATTGACACCCACCGTCAAGTGAAGTAGCGGGCGATGAGCTGTTCACGCAGGTCAACACCTTCCTCCTCTCCACTGTCCTCATCACTGGACACGGCTTGGTTTGCAGGCTGGGGCCTTGGGTCCTCACCATCATACAGGAACAGGGGAATCTCCTTGCGAATGGCTAGGTTGTGGAGCATGCAGCATGCCACAACAATCTGACACACCTTCCCGGGCGAGTATACCAGTGCACCTCCGGTCTTGTACAGGCACCGGAAACGTGACTTGAGCAGGCCAAAAGTACGCTCCACCACACAATGTGTCCTCCCATGGGCCTCATTGTAGCGGACTTCAGCCGGGGACCTGGGATTCCACAGTGGGCTCAGCAACCAGGGATGGTTGAGATATGCAGTCACCTAGGTATGACAAACACAAATAGACATTGCAACGTCGCAGAGTCTCAGGGGAGCAGGTCACAGACACAGCACGCCACACGACTAGGCATACTCACCCACAATCCATGTATGCTCTGGAAGAAGATGAGCCATCAGCTGGGGCACTATGCTGTTCCGCAGGATGAAGGAGTCGTGGGCTGAGCCTGGGAATTCGGCACACACCTGCGAGATGGTCATATCTGCCAGGCACACCACCTGCACATTGATGGAGTGGTAATGCTTGTGATTGCGGTAAATGTGCTCACTTAC
This sequence comes from Triturus cristatus, assembly GCF_964204655.1. Lineage (NCBI taxonomy): Eukaryota > Metazoa > Chordata > Amphibia > Caudata > Salamandridae > Triturus > Triturus cristatus. The sequence goes on along the minus strand of NC_140579.1, from coordinate 1,028,565,242 downwards.
TTGTGGTGGCACAAGAGCGACATGGGTGCAATCAATGGCCCCAACAACATTGGGGATGTGTCCAAGGGGATAGAAGTCTCCCTTCACAGCTGGCAATTCAGCACCCCTGGGGAAATGGATGTATCTGTCCTTGTTTAGCATCATGGCGGACAGTACATCACTCAGCACCATGCTGAACATCGGTTGTGACATCCCACCAGCGCTGGCCACAGTCTCCTGGAACGATCCTGTGGTAAAAAAAATGCAGGGTTGCCATCACCTTATAAGTAGGGGTGAAAGCTGTTGGATATGTCCTACGTGGCTGCAGGTGGGGCTCCAACAGATCACAAAGGGTTTTCAGGGTGGCTCTGTCCAGGCAGCATTTGCGTATGATCGCATCATCCTCCATGTCCTCCAGCACTGTCAAGTGACAAGTCAAATTTGGCCTCCTCCTATTGGAGATGATAGTGGACACATGTCAATACAATACATCATGAGATGTGCAAAGCAAATCACGTTCTGGATGACACAACAACAACAATGACTGACATCTATAGTGACTAACAGACCAGCTTACATGGAGGGACACCTTCAGCTACACAAAGGGCACACGTGTCAACTTACACAAGACAAGTACTTCAAACACCACCTTTGGCTATGTGAATGCACATAGGGATATGGCCACAGTACACATGTGCACGCCTGGGAGTCTAACATCCAGCATATGTGTAACTAATCAAAACCACTGTCTCATACCTAGCTGCTGTACCGGTCACACCTTAATACGTCATTACAAACTGGCACACATCCACCACACAATGACCACAGTCGGTGCCGGAATGATGAATGTGTTCATGAGCAGACATGAGAGGCAATGCTAAACAGATCAACATTCATCGAGATGAGCATTGCTGTGATTGTCAATGGACCTCAACACATTGACATGTGTACACATTGTACAGTCCAGGACTACACTGTCCTGCCTACGCCAACATTAAATCCTTAAGTGACATGTGAGTGGGTACAGACAAATCTACGTTACACACACACACACACAAACATGGCATGTGTAGCCATCAGTGGAGTAAATTGAACATTGGCATCGTGTGCACAATGATGTGCCATTGAACATGTTGGCACTGTGCACTGTTGATGTTTGACAGATGGCCATCGCCATTGTATGGCACCGGCGGTGTGTCACCAGCCCCCCCCCCATTCACACAAGTGCGGTAGTCATAGGCATGGAGACATGTGGAAATGGCGGTTGGCATGCTCCGCCGCCAGAATGGCGGTGCTTCGTGTCAATGCATGGCACCCATATCGCGGTAGCTACCTCCTGGCACCGGCGGTGTGTCACCAGCACCCCCATTCACACAAGTCCGGTAGTCATAGGCATGGAGACATGTGTAAATGGCGGTTGGCATGCTCCGCCGACAGAATGGCGGTGCCTCGTGTCAATGCATGGCACCCATATCGTGGTAGCTACCGCCTGGCACCGGCGGTGTGTCACCAGCACCCCCATTCACACAAGTGCGGTAGTCATAGGCATGGAGACATGTGGAAATGGCAGTTGGCATGCTCCGCCACCAGAATGGCGGTGCCTCGTGTCAATGCATGGCACCCATATCACGGTAGCTACCACCTGGCACCGGTGGTGTGTCACCAGCCCCCCCCATTCACACAAGTGCAGTAGTCATAGGCATGCAGACATGTGGAAATGGCGGTTGGCATGCTCCGCCGCCAGAATGGCGGTGCCTCGTGTCAATGCATGGCACCCATATCGCGGTAGCTACCGCCTGCCACCGGCGGTGTGTCACCAGCACCCCCATTCACACAAGTGCGGTAGTCATAGGCATGGTGACATGTGGAAATGGCGGTTGGCATGCTCCGCCACTAAAATCGTGGTAGCCATAGAGCCAATGCGAAGCTCGATAGCGGTGGCATGATGCAATTTTGAAGATAGCGGTAGGCGTGCTCTGCCACCGCGGAGGCGGTCATTGGCTGCATTTGAAAGATGCACCATCGCGGTAGCGCACCCCAGGCCCCAGCGTTGTATCACCGCCTTGAAGCATGCCCTTACAGCCAATGGAAGCCATGATTGTGGTGACATAATGCCATTTTGAAGATCGCAGTAGGCGTGCTCCGCCACCGCAGAGGTGGTCATTGGATGCATTTGAAAGAGGCAGACTTGGACCACCAATTGCTGCAGCTTGGCACCTTTGAAATGACCCCAGGGGGCTATATATGTGGGAGTGAGCCTCACATTGCCACTGCTCACAGAGCCTGCTGCCTGAGACCCCTCACCTGCTGCTGCCTCCAGGGACTGCTGCCTGAGACCCCTCACCTGCTGCTGCCTCCAGGGACTGCTGCCTGGGAACCCTCGCCATAAAAATCCCCTGCTGTTGTCTCACGTCCACAGTGATGGCAAGGACAGAGAAGATCCATGCCAGTCCCTTCACGAGCGAGGAGCTGGAGGTCCTGGTTGACGAGGTGCTCACACAGTACCCAAGGCTATATGGTGGCCCAAATGTCGTGGTAAGTCTTCAACAGTGGTGTGGTAGGGCAGGGGGCCACACATGTAGTGGACTGATGCAGTATGTGCCTGGGAGTGTGGGGTAGTGTCATGCACTGCCTGACATGCTGTGTCCAGTGAGAGGGTGTGTGTACCCAATGCCACAGCTTTCCCTCCCTGCACATGTATGTATGAGTGACCCGTGTTGTGTTGTCAGCCATACAGTGACACAGAAGGTTGTTCATGTTGTAGTCAGGACAGTGATTGCTTGGCTGGATGTCTGTGTGTGCCCCTGTAGCCCAGCTGGCCTGCACAGTCCCCGCCTACAAAGACAAGGACAACTCACTCAACTTACAGAGTAGGACATCAGTCTTGTCACATATCACTCCAGCTATGGTCCATCTCAGCACTGTGATTTGCACACAACTGCCCTTGTGATTGACATATTGGATTTGTGATCTCATGTCCATCTATGTGACCACCATGACACATTCAAATATTCACAAGACAGGGACATTGATGGCTGCGCAGTCTTGGACACAGTGAGTCTACCCCCAAACACAGGTTGACATGTGATGTATGTGTTGCTCAAGCCAGCAATGGACTGGAGATGTGGGCAGGCTATATGGGTGTTTCAGTGCTGGCATCCTGCATGTGTGTGAGATGTGCAGGGACTGTGTTCCCCCTCACACCTGCATGCTTTAACATCAGCTTTTCCCATGCAGGGGTCCCATGTGGGCTGTACTATAGTCTTTGATTGACCTATCGTTGGATATGTTATGATGTTGTATCTTGCTACCATACTGATATATGTCAGTACATGGCACTGTGTCCCTGATCATTTCTCCCTCTTGTCTCCCATGCCTGCAGTTCAAGGTACACCAGCGTAAGGCCGTGTGGAGGGCCATTGCAGCGAAGGTGCGAGCCCTGGGGTTCTCAAACCGCCGGCGCACCCACTGCCACAATAGGTGGGACGACATCAGCCGGCTGGCAAAGAATGTGGCGGAGATGACCCTGGGACTGCTTCCTCACACTGGGCGTCTGGCAAGGCACAGCATGACACCACTAATGGGGCGCATCTTGACGGTGACACAGCCTGAGCTGGATGCACGTTTGAAGGAGCATCAGCAGCAAGCCAGGGATGAGCATTTGGGGAGTCTGACTTTGGATGGGAGTGGCTGCATGTGTACAGAGCCTTTGCCAGCGCTGGCCTCTGTGATGTTGGTAGTGTGATGCTGTGGCATGTAAGTGGCTGCTGGCCTGGGTGCCTGTGCTATGCATTTGCCCTACCTGTACTTGCAAAGTAGATTTGGATGTTGTGCCTTCACATTACATTCAGTTGTGCTCTTCAGGTTTCTTCTGCATTGGTGTAGTCTTGGGAATCCCATGGGAGGGAACGGTAGTGTGCCCAATCTGACTGTGCGTACATCAATGCGTCCATTGCATGCACCCATGTTGGGAAGGGCTAGACATCTTACAGCAGTGTGCAGCATTCTATTGTCCCCAAGGTACGACATGGTGGGTGGCATGGGCTAATGTCCATTGTGGACTGTATTGTTGTAGTCTGGGTCTGTGTTGTCCCCTCCTGTTCCATCCAGTGCTGTCATTGGCAACAAGTACTGTGCCCCCATCATGTCCCTAGATGTGCTCAGAACTAGTTGTGTGTCTGTTTGAACAGAGCCACAAGCAGGGTGTTGTGCTGTGTGGTCATCACATGGCTCACTCATGCCTGAGTTTTCAGTTTCCACGCACGGCTTGAGTCTATGTAGTGAGTTGGCACGATGTGATTGCACAGGGTGGTGTGCAACATGTAGATTTGCTCTACTTTTGTCATGCATTGCTTGCATATGTTTTTTCTGTTTTTGCGACTGACCTGACCCTACATCTCTCTCTCCCATGCAGCATCACCTGTGGTTACGGAGGGACAGGAGACGGACAGCAGTGGGGGTATAACTAGCACCACAGCTGCCCAGTGACACAGATGTCACCAGCGCATCAGAGGGGGGCAGGAGTCTGCTGGAGGAGTCCCAGCCTGAGACACAAAGCACCACATCATCCGATGCCAGCGGGGATGCGTCCATGTTGGAGGGCACAGGAAATGGGGACTCTGCATCGACTTCTACCACACAGCGGCCATTGCCCACCCTCCCAGCCACTTCCTCTGGTGCTGCCTGTGTCCGCCTCAGTAAGAGGTAAGGAGTGTCCTTCAACCCTGGCACCGCTGCCCCTGCTCCTGTTCCCCCTGCTGCCATCAGTGCTGAGTCTGTGGACCTTTTCTGCCAGCTGTGTGTAGGCCAGTCAGCTCTCCTCAATGCCTTCATTGGCCACAACAAGAAATTGGCCCAGGTGGTTGCTTTCATGGAGGGCATACATTCCGACGTGGGTGGGCTGCACCGGACAGTCCAGGCTTTGTCATCAACAGTGACGTCTGCCCTGCAACAGGCATATTCTCACAGTCCAGCTCCAGTCCCTTTGTCCCCCCCCGGGCAGTGGCCACGTCTGACGATAGTGACCATGGTCCACATACATCAAAGTCATGATACAGTACACGGAGCACAAAGCAGCAGCAACCCAAGCGACACCATCCCCACAGAAGCCCAAAGGCACCCCAGAGCGCAGGGAGGAAAGCCCGTCAGGCGACACCAGTGGACAATTTGCAAAGCAGCAGACCTCAGGCACACATGCCTCAGTGGCATCCCCATCCAAGGACTCGTCCTGCCCCTAAAGCATCGCGCAAAGATAATCGTACAGTGTCTGTGCCCACCAAGGAGGTGGTGCATGACAAGGGTACACCTAGGAAGGGCTCAAAGGCAGTATCACCAACCACCTCGACTCCCATTCCAAGCCCAGTGAAGCAGAGGCCGTAGGGCACTGTAGAGGTAACACCTAGTAAACAGGGGAAGGGGGGGCAGAGGCGAAGCAAGGCAAAGCGTTCCGCTGGCTCCAGCCCATCACCAGAGGGGCTGCCAGCACCTGCACCTGCTGCAGCAGTGGTGGTGTGTGTGCGTGTTGTGCCCACACCACTTCACATTGATCCCAAGTCAGGCAAGCCATTTAGGATCCCCAAGAAGTGGAAGGGCACCCCACCACAATCTCCCAGCCACACCGTGACTCCCGTCTGCATAACTCCACCTCCACGTGCCACTACACCACCTGGTCCAAACAGCCCTCCAGCTTGCCAAGCCACTGATAGCTCTACCTTAGCTGTTCTGCTCTCTCCCCCATCATGTGCCCAGACAGTCCCCGAGACACAACCAGCTCCCAGTCCGCCTGACAGCCAAGTCTGAGTGTTAGTCACCCTCACACACCTATATCTCACACAGGTGGGCCTTTACTGCACATTGTTGCCCCCTGACTGTGTTGCTGGCCATGGAAAGGTGCAGTCGCACACATTTCCTGTGCAGCTTCTCATGGACATTCTCTACACTCTTCCCTGGCCGGTGGCCTTGTTGTTCACTGCTGTTTTGCCCTTGCCTGTGCAGCTTCTCATGGACATGCTCTGCACTCTGCCCTGGCCACTGGCCTTGTTGTTCACTGCTGTTTTGCCCTTGCATGTGCAGCTTCTCATGGACATGCTCTGCACTCTGCCCTGGCCACTGGCCTTGTTGTTCACTGCAGTTTTACCCTTGCCTGTGCAGCTTCTCATGGACATGCTCTGCATTTTGTGTCTTACTCTCCTCTTACCATGGTGACTATCTGTGCAATTTGTGAATAAAGACAGTTGCTCCAGTTGTCTATTTTGTCAGTGTCCTTACTGAATAAAGTTCTTTTGCTGTGTGTAAATGGTTTACTGTGCCACATGGTCTGTGTGCCACTTCAACATAGTCAATGTTTGGGCTCACTTACTCTCTTTTCTTCAGGGGTGACGGGGTCTTCAGTTCTTCCTGGCCCAGATACTTGTGGGGCAATGGTGTCAATTTACAATGGATAGCAGTTGTCATTTACTTGATTAGTTCATGTTGGCTCTATTGTACACATGTCAGGTTGGGGGGCACTGTCAGCACAGGGTGGGATTCTGCACACAGTATTGCAGGCAGGTTGTCCAGGGTCATCATGTATGTGTTCTCCCTATATGTGTGTCTAGTGGTGTATGTGTGTGGTCATCTTGTGATGGCCAGTCACCCTAGTCTCATGGCTTACTTTCCATGTGTGCTCTTGGATGGCCAGGTAGTGTGCAGTGTGCAGTGTGAAGTGGGTGAGTTTGTGGGGAGGGTTGATGTGTGCATGCCTATGCAATGTCAACTACACACGTCACCCAGGAATTGTGTGCCTGTTTTTTTTTTTAATTAGGCTACGGCTTATTTTTAACGTGATTGATCTTATATGAACTACGATCCTGTATTTTATTCACTGTTATAAGTTTGGTATTCCCTACCTGTACAGATGTCATCGCACTGCACTTTATAACTTTTAACATGAAATTTAGTTTAAATCCTGAGCCCAATGGATATCCTGGAATGGTCCATCAGATATGTTTTCTTTTTTAATATTTTAAGATGAATTGTTCAGATTACTATATGTGAAATGTGTAAAACATTGTTCTTTTATGGATGTTTTAATATCCGAATAAAGATACTTTTTTTGATGATGATGATGGTGTGCCTGTTTTGATTGTTCATCCCTGTGGATGTCGTTGTATGCCCATGTGGGAGTTGTATGTTGTGCACTGTACAGTGTGTTGGTGTGTCCTTGCAGTTCTGTCTGACTCCTACTTGTTGTTTTTGTCATTTGTGAGTATGCAGAGGGTGTTACTGGCAATTCAGTGTTGTGTTATGTTGCACATCTATGTGTCTGGTGGCTGTTTGTGGGGTCTGTGCAGACCTGCTGTTCCACACTGCCATTGTGGTTGTGTTTTCTCATGCCTTGCTGTCCCATGGTGCCTTCTTGCCTCCAGTGTGGCATGTTGTGTGTGTTGTCATGCCATCCCCTATCTGTGCTTCAGCTGCCTACCCATGGTGGGTCTGCACTCCCTCTCTTTTTGTAGGTTACACTCCTACCATGTCCCCTACTGACATGCAGTACACTTCACTTTGGTGTGAGCTGTCCCCTTGGTTTGTATGTGTGTGTGCCTTCCCATGACTTAATTTGTGCCACTGTGCTTTGTGGTGCAGTTCTTTGGCCAGGGTCAAAGTGTCACTCAGTGCATTTCCCCAATGGGTCATGTGTGATGTTGTGGTGCTGTTTGTCAGTCATGGTTGCTGCTATGCAGTTCAACCGTGTGCGCTGCCCAGTCCTGTGGTCAAATTGTTTCCGCCTTGGTGTCCCAGACTTGTGCATCTATTGGGTGTTGTGTTGAATGTATGTGTGTTGTTTGTGTTATTACTTCACTTCCTGGGTGTGCTGTTGTCTTTGTGCTGTATGGTGTTGTGTGGGTTGCAGTTCTGTCACTGATGTCTGTGTGTGTCTGGTATGCTTGGTGTGCACACATTGTTGTGCATGCAGTGCTGTTTGTGTATGTTGCCTTGTGATTGCCTGGTGTGCATCCCCTAATGTTGTGCTAGGTTTGCTATGTGATTGTCCTGCCTGTGCATCTGTTGTCTGTTTTCTGTGGCTGTGTTGTTCTGTGATGGTGCACTTCTTGTGTGTGTTGTGGTATGTTGTCTGTGCATTGTTCCTGAGTGATGAGGTTGTGCACTCCTGTTGTGTCTGTGCTCCCATTGCCTTTCCACTGTTTAGCTGCACAGGGCATGTCTGTTGTTGTTGTGGCTCTGTGTGTGTTTCTGTTGGGTTATGTGTTTGTCTGTTGTATTTGTTTCTACATTTGTGGTGACATCCCTGTGTGTGTGTGTGTGTGATGTTTGTGGCTGAGCCCAGGGTGTGTGGTTGTTTGTGTGTGTATTGCCTGTCAAGTATTGGCAGCCTTCAGTGTGTTTGGCACTGGTGTTGTGTGCTGCTGGTGTGAGGGAGCTATGTGTGTAGATTCTTACTGGTGTTTGTCAGTCCTGAGGTGTGCAGATGGTCCCTGTGTGTAGTGCTGCTGGGGTACTCCTGTGAAGTAGTTGTATGGATGTGTGGCTGTTCCCAGTTTGACTTCAGGGCCTTCCTTTCATCCTTTCATCCTTGTGCCTCTACATGGTTTGCCTTGCAGTCTCCCTGTGTGGTTGCACTGAGCTGTCTGTGGTTTGATTTCACTGACTGTGCCAGCCATGTGTGCTTTGATGTTGTGAGGGTGTTGTGCTCTGTTCCTTGTGTTGATGTGATGTACACATGCTTGTTGTGTGTCTCCATGGCCTTCCATTTGTGTGCAGCCCACTTTGGTTTCCCTATTTGTTGTGCTACATTGCTGTTGGCATGTGGGGTGTGTATGTGTGTGTGTGTGTCAGTCTGTGATATGTATGTGTGACTGTGCAGGCTGTGTGTCCATTTGGATGTTGATTCCTTGTGTGTGTTCATTTGTTACTTGTCCTCATTGCTTTTTCCCTGAGTGTGGTGTATTGTGTGTTTCCCTGGCCCTGTGCTACTGTGCTGCGTGTTGTGTGTTCTTGTGCAGCCACTCCTGCATTGTGTGTCTCCATGATTGTTTGTTGTGTGGTGCAGGGTATGTATTGCCCTGGCTTGTTGTTGTGCATGGGGTGCACAGGGGGTGCACATGTCATGTGCCTTCATGGGGTGTGCTAGTGTGTGGTGGGAGTGGGTGTGTCCCTGTGGTCTTTGTGCCCTGCCCATGCCTGGCACTGGCCCTGCCTTCTGCATTGTGCGCATGTATTTGCTTGTGTTCGCCGCTGCGGTGACGTGACCGGGACATTGCTGCATGGTGGCGGTAGCGCTGTGTGTCAAGGATGCAGTGGGGTGACTTTGTGGCAGGTGGGAGATGTGTGGGTGCCCTTGTGGATGTGTCACTGTCCCCCATAGGGTGTCTGATGTGGATTTGGACCCTGCGTCAGGCCGTGGGTTGTGTGTTGTGTTATTGAGTACCTGCAGCGTCGTCCGCGGCGGTCCATGAGTTCATGGTGATGTAGCAGGTACAGCACCGGAAAGACGTGTAGAGCTGGGTCCATTGCGGTCCGGGTGGTGTGGACCGGGACTCTGGTTTTCGCTCTCTGCTGTCGAGTTTCCGCCGTCTCTGGTTGGGCGGTGTCTCCACTGCGGTGCATCTGCTTGCTTGAGTCATCCTAATTTGTGGAGCGGGGCGGACGTCATTCCGCACGGCGGAGTGTCTCCATTGGCTCCCACCGCTGCGGTGGCGGGCGCACTTTGATGGCGGTGCGCATCGCACTGCGGCGGTCGGAAATTGGCCTATGTTTGACCATACTAATATGGCGTGCGTGATGTCCGCTGCTAGCGGGCGGAAAAAGGCATTTTTCCGCCCCGATGGTGCAGCGGTGGTCCCACCGCCCTACATCCTAATGGAACCCCATGTGTTTATTTCTAGTGCAGAAATGAATTGCACAGCTCTGATTAGCTCAAACACGACTAGACCATTAAGGACTTATAGCACTATAATCATACACCTTCAGCAGACAACTGAAATATGTATTGGAGATAATGGATTTCTTTGAATCCCCTAAACCAGTGTTTCCCAAACTGTGGTCCGGGGACCCCCAGTGGTCCCTGACACTTTCCCAGGGGGTCCGCAGGCAGCAGTTTAAAAAGCACTGCACTTGTATAATTAGCAGTTTTCCAGCAACAATAAAAGTGCCAAGATAACACCAGTGATTAATGTACCTGCTGGAGAGAGATGAGAGTTTGTCCTGTGGCAGCTAATGAGTTATCTAATGTAGCACAGAGGGTTAATATGCCTATTGCAAAGAACACTGTGCATTTTAAATAACAGTACTTTATGTGCATAGGCGAGTGGGTTACTGCTTTTGTCACAAAGATTATTTTGTTACTGTGCAGTACATAAGTGACAATCGTAATCTAGCACAGTGACCTATAAACTGTCATCAAAGAGCTGCTTGCAAACTGCATGGTACAAGTTAGTAACTTATGTTTTTTCCCTGTCTTTCATTATCCCGATACTGCTAAAAAGGTTTATTAGAGTGGAAATATATTTTTATTGTTAAAGTCAATGCTAACCACTGTCTTATGTTCTGAATCCCAAGTTTTTTGTGCTTTTCTGGACCAAGCACTCTTTAAAAATGCCTACTAGTATAAATGACATGTGAATCCTACACCTTGTAGTCCCCTTTGCCTTATGTAACATTTTCTATACACTGATTTACACTTATGATTAATTGTCTCCATATGTGTGTGATATAAAGTGATAAACGTGTTGTAGACTGCACCATTGTTTCCTAAATTTCTTTGGGGGGAGAGCCTCCCAAAGCCCCATTTGTAGTGGTCAGGCACACTCAATGCACTTGGTGTGCACCGTATGGGGACTGGTCTGAAAACATTTGCCAGGGCTGCTTTGGGTTTCCAGTCTGGCCCTGGCAGGAGTAGGAGTCTCGTACTGCGAAATAAAACCAACCATTTAAAAGTTAGTCACAGAGATGCAGCACCAACCTTCCCATTAAAATGTTAGTTTTTTGCAAATTCTTTCAATATAAAATACTAAGGGGGATATTTACAAAAGAAGTGGTGGAGCATGTTGTTAGCCTCTGTGGCTTAACGACACGCGCCGCCACTTCAGAAACGCAGGGCTGCACCATATTTACAAGAATATGGTGCAGCCCTACCTTTTGCCCTGTGCTGGTGCTACACTTAGCAGTGTAGCGCCAACGCAGGCACCCTTGCAACACAGTGCAAGGGTGTCTGCGTGCAGGGGAAGATTGTTTATGTAAAGGAAGGTCCCCCCTTCCTGCACATAAACAATCTTGAAATGGGCGTTTGTCACTTGCATGTGTGCTGCTTAATGCAGCACACATGGAAGTTACAAAATACCATTTTTTTCTAATGATTGTTTATGTGCAGGAAGGGTGACCTTCCTGAACATAAACAATCCAAGGCGTTTTGCTTTTTCCATGTGTGCTGCACGAGCCAGCACACATGGAAAAAGCAAAAATGAGGAGAAATAAAGCATTTTTCCTCGTTTCGCCAAGTTAAGACCTGGTTTTCCCTGGTGTTACTTTTGGCGCTGCCTCCTATTTACGCTGCCCCTGTTAATAGGGGGCAGCATCAAAATCGATGGGTGTTGTGGTGGAATGCCCACTGCAAAACCCACTACCCACCTCTTTCACGCTAAGCATTGCGCGAAAGGGGGCCTTATTTACAAGGCAGCGTTAAGCCATATTAAGGGGCTTACCGCTGCCTTGTAAATAAGGCGAAGCCCCTATCGACACGCGAACGTTGCAAAAAGTGATGTGTCCATGGTGATAGGGGTTTGTAAATATGCCCCTAAAATCCTTAGTATTTCGAATATTTGTTTTGTGTGCACACGTGTTTATTTGTTTCGAATTACTGTTTTAACGTTTGAAATATAAATCATACAAATTGCTTAGGGGTCCCCGACTTCCAGTGGTGACTCAGTGGGGTCCTCAGGAGTCAAAAGTTTAGTAACCACTGCCCTAAACCAAAAAACAGTTTAAATCACAATATTTTCATAAAACACGAATGTAAAACAATGTCAACAATTACAATGCAATGCAGGTTCCAGCTTCAACACATTAAGGGGCTGATTCCGATGTCGGACGGACTCAGGTCCGTCTGACATCGGTCAGGAGCCGTAACCGATAGACCTGCTGGCGTCGGTTACGGCCCTGCTTGTACGATGCGACCGAACAGGGTTTGGTCGCACTCGTATACTTCACAATGCAAGCATGCATTCCGAGCGGAATGCGTGCTTGCATCGTGAAAAGCAGGGGTGCAGTTCATCCCTGCACCATGTGGCCAGCACCACAAGGTGCCTGCCACCGGGTGCAGGGATCCACAGAGGGGCACCTTAGGTGCCTCCAGGCTGCCATTCGGCAGCCTCGCACCCATGGGGGCCCCACTGGGGGTCCCCAAAGACAGCTTCCGACTGCCTCTTCGTGCCGGAAAGACCGGCATGAAAAGTCACTGAAAAACTGCCATCGTACTCCCTTGGTCGCAAAAAGGCGGCCGGGGGAGTACTGAGGGATTTCCGGACGGCAGACGGGCTCTCTGAGCCTGTCATCCACAATCCGGAAATTCGTGTCAGATTCCTTTCCGACCGAGCCCATCAGAATGGCTCGGTCGTAAAGGAATCCGGCCGACACGTTCCGTTTCGGTCGGAAGGGCTACGACCATCGTTCGGAGCCCTTCTGACCGGAATCGGAATCGGCCCCTAAATGTTTTGAAGTAGAAATCTGCATTATATTTTAATTGTTAACATTTTGGGTTGCATTTTGGAAACTGATCATCATTTAGACTTTAAATTACATAACAAAGGATCACTCTAAAAACCCTGCTAAACTTAATGCAATCAAACCTTTTAGTCTGCAGTAAGTGGGAAACAATATTTCATTGCTAAGAAATAGCTGCTTGAAAATGTGTATAAGCCACAGTTCAACTAGGAAAGATATCAAACTTGAATGTTTAAACATTGTATGCAAGTTCCTCCGGGGGCAGGCAGTGAGCTGATAAATTATTACAACTAAAATAATCATTACCACAAGACTGGTAGGCTGCTAAATTATGTACGATATTACAAAACACTTAACTTAGCTGCACATACAGAAATGAAAAATCACATTAGCACTGTGCATGATACAACACAGCAAAATGGATTTAAGGCCTTTCTATGTCAACTTAAAAACCTCATTATGAAAATTACAATGCATTTGCTCTGTTTGAGACCTATTTATATGTTAGTTAAGAGCATAAAGTTAATTCTAAATTAGCTTCACCAACAGCATTGATCCAGCGAAAAGCCAGGCTCCATCAGTATCAAAGAAACGAATAGTTCTGTATTCTGACTACACAGTGGTGGTGCAAGATGCTAAAAAAGCATTCAAGGAGTTAAAAATGGCAAGTGACCATGAGGTAATGTACTTCATGCAATGCACTGCTACATTGAGATATCCAATGGCAAACCCAAAAAGAATGATGCTGTCTTGAACTGCTGCGATGCTTCCCAAACACCAGAAAAAGCTGGACACATGAGTAATAATTACTAACAGAGACTCCATGATGGTTCCAATAGCTTCATTAAATGTTCCACTGAGTACATGGGTGATGTACCAATGGTCTCCTTGCTATGCCATTCTTTAGAAAAGGCAAACACTCACAACTGATATTGCAGACAGGAGTCTGTAGGAAAATGCCTATTTTTGCATGATAACCCCCAATGTTTTAGTCTGATGCTGCTGGTTTTTCACTTAGGCCTGCTAACCAGAACTCAGTGTCAGGACCCACAACAAATATATTGTTGATTGGCTTATACCCAATTGGTATACCTTTACTAACTGATATGTCCCTAGTATATGGTACCAGGGGTTTCCAGGGCATGTAAGTTAAAATGGCTCCCCATGGCTGCAGCAGTTATTGTGCCACCTTGAATGTGACAGAGTAAATCATGTCTCCCACCTTGCCACTGCACACTTGTAGAGCAGTTGTATACTGCTAACTCACCTCTGCCATTTATAGTAATGGCAAATGCAGAACCTCCCCTTTGAATATATATAGGTCACCCCTCTAGCAGGCATATTGAGTTGGATGTTGTATATTGAGGGGTCGATTCCGATACCGGGTCGGACAGCTCTCCGAGAGCTGTCCGTAGCCTTACCTTGCAACCGACACGTACCCGTAGCCGGTCCGTCCTGCAGAGGAAGTACGATGCACATAACTGCCAAAAACCTGACCGACACGTAGGCAGTGATTCAAGCTCCATTCTCCGTCCGAGCCGTAACTCCTGACGCTGAACCGAGTCGCCCGGAAGCAATATCCATAGCAGTTTACGGCCTGACAAGTACGATGCGTACTTCCTACGCGCCGGACGGGTCACCACGCACGGGACTTCACAGCATCCGGAAAACAAGCATATCAGCTACGATTCGTGCCACAACTCAATCCATGGCTACGAGACGGACCAGCTTGCAGCGGATACGAGACGGAGCAACAAGCAGCGTGTACGACAAGAACACATCATGAATCCCATCGCGCAGGTCATACCAGTACTCTACATCTATGAGCGGCTCAGGAACCGACGGCGCAGGCGGTAAGTCAGACACCTACCACATAAACAAACGACATGTACCCGCAAAATGGTACACACACACAGGGGATCCACTTCCTGGCCACTAACAACAGGCCACCATAGGGGTTGCATGGCCAGCACCACTACCACCCTCACCCATAGGGCTTATGTTCCCCAGCACCCCTGCCACCCCCAGCCATAGGGGACCTGTTGCCCATCGCCCCTGCCCCCCCACTCATAGGGCTTATGTTGTCCATCACCCCTGCCACCGCCACTCATAGGGGACCTGTTGCCCATTACTACTGCCACCCCCACTCATAGGGGGCCTGTTGCCCATCACTACTGCCACCCCCACTCATAGGGGACCTGTTGCCCATCACTACTGCCACCCCCACCCCTAGGGGACCTGTTGCCCATCACTACTGCCACCCCCCCTCATAGGGGACCTGTTGCCCTTCACCCTGCCACCCCCAGCCATAGGGCTAATGTTGCCCATCACCCCTGCCACCCCCACTCATAGCGGACCTGTTGCCCATCACTACTGCCACCCCCACTCACAGGGGACCTGTTGCCCATCACTACTGCCACCCCCACTCATAGGGGACCTGTTGCCCATCACCCCTGCCACCCCCAGCCATAGGGCTAATGTTGCCCATCACTCCTGCCACCCCCACCCATAAGGGACCTGTTGCCCATCACCCCTGCCACCCCCACTCATAGGGGACCTGTTGCCCATTACTACTGCCACCCCCACTCATAGGGGGCCTGTTGCCCATCACTACTGCCACCCCCACTCATAGGGGACCTGTTGCCCATCACTACTGCCACCCCCACCCCTAGGGGACCTGTTGCCCATCACTACTGCCACCCCCACTCATAGGGGACCTGTTGCCCTTCACCCTGCCACCCCCAGCCATAGGGCTAATGTTGCCCATCACCCCTGCCACCCCCACTCATAGCGGACCTGTTGCCCATCACTACTGCGACCCCAACTCACAGGGGACATGTTGCCCATCACTACTGCCACCCCCACTCATAGGGGACCTGTTGCCCATCACCCCTGCCACCCCCAGCCATAGGGCTAATGTTGCCCATCACTCCTGCCACCCCCACCCATAAGGGACCTGTTGCCCATCACCCCTGCCACCCCCACTCATAGGGGACCTGTTGCCCATCACTACTGCCACCCCCACTCATAGGGGACCTGTTGCCCATCACCCCTGCCACCCCCAGCCATAGGTATAATGTTGCCCATCACCCCTGCCACCCACACTACTAGGGGACCTGTTGCCCATCACTACTGCCATCCCCACTCATAGGGGACATGTTGCCCATCACTACTGCCACCCCCACTCATAGGAGACCTGTTGCCCATCACCCCTGCCACCCCCACTCATAGGATGGGTGATGTGCCACATATCCATCATACTCCAACATTAGGTATGTCAGCAAAATACATCCCCCCTAACATCATGACAACAGTGTGTAGTCTGTGACAAATGCCCACAACAGTGATTATGACTTCGAACATACCATGTAACTAACAGCACATGTGTGACCAACAAATGAGTGTGCCCTACACAAGGCAAGCATCACCATAGCACTGTGGCAATGTAAAAAGAACACCCCCTCACTGAGTAGAACAGAAGTTAAGTGTGGTCTTCCAAACTGCAGCAGATGTTGAGCATTGTGGTGATGGGGTCTAAACCCCCCCTCATCACAGTGACCAAAAGGTAAGTGTCATCATGGTCAAAGCTGCAAATAACAAACAGCATGTATGATCCCTGCTCCCAACACATTAAACACTTCTGTGGCAAACTAGTGGTTGTGTCCCATTCCCATAGAGATGTGGTGAGGCTAACAGTGCTGTGAAAACCTAACACACTCTCGGCCATGTGCAGACAAGCACCACACATGGGGGCTGACAATGCATACAGTGTACAATGACACAAGAGTAGAAGTGACCATCACCAAGCATACACACATTTCGAAAATAGAAACATTAATCAAAACAACCTGTGTAGACTGTAGGTGTCAGGTCACAAACTCACATTCCATGCCAGCAATGGCACCTAACAACCAGGATGAATGTGCACAATGACGTGATATGACTCACAGGGACAGTAGGGAAAATCACAGAAACAGCATCCAGACAAAGGCCCACAACAGCAATACCAATGCACTGATGCAGATGCACAAACACAAACAGGCAACCTCACACTGCACATCTGACACAGCATGTGTGTGTGTGTGTGTGTCACAGTATCCCCAGGCAACTGCACAACACATGAGGGGGGCTGAACCACAGTGACACAGATGTGGACAGAGTGCCATACAAAAGTAAACCATCATTGGGACACCCTTAGTGGGCAATCAGGCATTGTGAGATGAGACGGAGCACAAAAGACACATGTGACACAAGCTAGAATGAACACCAACTAACAAAGCAAGAGACTGACACACAACAGCACTACCCCCAGGGACCAGACATTGGGGTGACACAAGCATGCATGACACCTTCACTGTGATGACAAAGGCAGATGTCGAACAAACTGGGAAACCCAGACATGTGTCCTGTTCCACAAACGTACATCACACATACACAAACACAAATCATTCAGCATGGCCCCTCATCCAAACGGGAGGTAGGGGACCATCCATGCAAACATTTGCATCAGTCCAGCCTCAACACCACACACCCTGAACTGCAACAATGTGCATCTGTGAAGCCCACATGGACAGGTGACATTGCACATGCACCCATGACAAACACAGGAATGTTGGGAGGAACTAAGGTGCACAGATACATCACACAAGGACAGTTTACAACCCTGGGGAATGACAGACATACTGCACAGTATGCGGTACATGGCCATGACTTCAAAGCTCAAGTAACCTTCAGAATCCCTGCCACAGTCCCAGGACAATGCAGAAGCGAAGGAGAACCACAAGGCACACATGCTGACACCTGCCAACATTGCAGCCATGAACCCGACAAGTGGGAGCAGTCACACACACACATACAAATGAGTCAATCCCTGAAAGGTACCACCTAGGGACAACTACATGATTTTGCAAATAAACAAGTGCCTTGGGGAACCCTGACTGTGTCCCATCTGTGTCTGACAACATCATCACCACTCAGAACTGACAAATCCCAATGATGATACACCAATTAACAGTAGTGTGTCATGCACCCACACATCTGGTAGCCCATGGCAAAGTAGTGGGATGATCCCAGTACCACTCAGCAAGCATCAACAACAGGAACATATCAAGGGAACACTGTCTGTGTATGAAGAGGGATGTGGACACACACACATGCTCATACAACACACACCATGGGCCCAGGCTATGTCGCAGGACAACACACTTACTTGAGGGGACCCAACTCCTGTGGAAGCCCAGCTGTGCCAAACATATTCACAGCACCTCTCACTCATGTCTGCAGAACACTTGGTCAGTCAGCCATCAGTTACCACACAATGAAGGCTCTGGTCACAACAGCCTGAGTACGTGAGTCTCCCCTAAGTTATCTGCACATACTCAAAACATATGTCTAGCAAGTTGCACAGCGGACCCAGTTGCTCCTATACCAATGATGCCCACACCTGTAGGTCCAGTGGTGATGCGCACAAAGTTTGTGGAATTGACAAATTGGACAATGGGAAGCACATCATATGTGCATGGGTGCAAGTCAGAGATGTGACCATGCAAACACAAACAGGCAACCTCACACTGCACATCTGACACAGCATGTGTGTGTGTGTGTGTGTGTCACAGTATCCCCAGGCAACTACACAACACATGAGGGGGGCTGAACCACAGTGACACAGATGTGGACACAGTGCCATACAAAAGTAAACCATCATTGGGACACCCTTAGTGGGCAATCAGGCATTGTGAGATGAGAGGGAGCACAAAAGACACATGTGACACAAGCTAGAATGAACACCAACTAACAAAGCAAGAGACTGACACACAACAGCACTACCCCCAGGGACCAGACATTGCGGTGACACATGCATGCACGACACCTCCACTGTGATGATAAAAGCAGATGTCGTACAAACTGGGAAACCCAGACATGTGTCCTGTTCCACAAATGTACATCACACATACACAAACACAAATCACTCAGTATGGCCCCTCATCCATGGACAAACGGGAGCTAGGGGACCAACCATGCAAACAGTTACATGTGTCCAGCCTCAACACCACACACCCTGAACTGCAACAATGTGCATCTGTGAAGCCCACATGGACAGGTGACATTGCACATGCACCCATGACAAACACAGGAATGTTGGGAGGAACTAAGGTGCACAGACACATCACACAAGGACTGTTTACAACCCTGGAGAATGACAGACATACTGCACAGTATGCGGTACATGGCCATGACTTCAAAGCTCAAGTAACCTTCAGAATCCCTGCCACAGTCCCAGGACAATGCAGAAGCCAAGGAGAACCACAAGGCACACATGCTGACACCTACCAACATTGCAGCCATGGACCCGACAAGTGGGAGCAGTCACACACACACATACAAATGAGTCAATCCCTGAAAGGTACCACCTAGGGACAACTACATGATTTTGCAAATAAACAAGTGCCTTGGGGAACCCTGACTGTGTCCCATCTGTGTCTGACAACATCATCACCACTCAGAACTGACAAATCCCAATGATGATACACCAATTAACAGTAGTGTGTCATGCACCCACACATCTGGTAGCCCATGGCAAAGTAGTGGGATGATCCCAGTACCACTCAGCAAGCATCAACAACAGGAACATATCAAGGGAACACTGTCTGTGTATGAAGAGGGATGTGGACACACACACATGCTCATACAACACACACCATGGGCCCAGGCTATGTCGCAGGACAACACACTTACTTGAGGGGACCCAACTCCTGTGGAAGCCCAGCTGTGCCAAACATATTCACAGCACCTCTCACTCATGTCTGCAGAACACTTGGTCAGTCAGCCATCAGTTACCACACAATGAAGGCTCTGGTCACAACAGCCTGAGTACGTGAGTCTCCCCTAAGTTATCTGCACATACTCAAAACATATGTCTAGCAAGTTGCACAGCGGACCCAGTTGCTCCTATACCAATGATGCCCACACCTGTAGGTCCAGTGGTGATGCGCACAAAGTTTGTGGAATTGACAAATTGGACAATGGGAAGCACATCATATGTGCATGGGTGCAAGTCAGAGATGTGACCATGCAAACACAAACAGGCAACCTCACACTGCACATCTGACACAGCATGTGTGTGTGTGTGTGTGTGTCACAGTATCCCCAGGCAACTACACAACACATGAGGGGGGCTGAACCACAGTGACACAGATGTGGACACAGTGCCATACAAAAGTAAACCATCATTGGGACACCCTTAGTGGGCAATTAGGCATTGTGAGATGAGAGGGAGCACAAAAGACACATGTGACACAAGCTAGAATGAACACCAACTAACAAAGCAAGAGACTGACACACAACAGCACTACCCCCAGGGACCAGACATTGCGGTGACACATGCATGCACGACACCTCCACTGTGATGATAAAAGCAGATGTCGTACAAACTGGGAAACCCAGACATGTGTCCTGTTCCACAAATGTACATCACACATACACAAACACAAATCACTCAGTATGGCCCCTCATCCATGGACAAACGGGAGCTAGGGGACCAACCATGCAAACAGTTACATGTGTCCAGCCTCAACACCACACACCCTGAACTGCAACAATGTGCATCTGTGAAGCCCACATGGACAGGTGACATTGCACATGCACCCATGACAAACACAGGAATGTTGGGAGGAACTAAGGTGCACAGACACATCACACAAGGACTGTTTACAACCCTGGAGAATGACAGACATACTGCACAGTATGCGGTACATGGCCATGACTTCAAAGCTCAAGTAACCTTCAGAATCCCTGCCACAGTCCCAGGACAATGCAGAAGCCAAGGAGAACCACAAGGCACACATGCTGACACCTACCAACATTGCAGCCATGGACCCGACAAGTGGGAGCAGTCACACACACATACAAATGGGTCAATCCCTGAAAGGTACCACCTAGGGACAACTACATGATTTTGCAAATAAACAAGTGCCTTGGGGAACCCTGACTGTGTCCCATCTGTGTCTGACAACATCATCACCACTCAGAACTGACAAATCCCAATGATGATACACCAATTAACAGTAGTGTGTCATGCACCCACACATCTGGTAGCCCATGGCAAAGTAGTGGGATGAACCCAGTACCACTCAGCAAGCATCAACAACAGGAACATATCAAGGGAACACTGTCTGTGTAAGAACAGGGATGTGCACACACACACATGCTCATACAACACACACCATGGACCCAGGCTATGTTGCAGGACAACACACTTACTTGAGGGGACCCAACTCCTGTGGAAGCCCAGCTGTGCCAAACATATTCACAGCACCTCTCACTCATGTCTGCAGAACACTTGGTCAGTCAGCCATCAGTTACCACACAATGAAGGCTCTGGTCACAACAGCCTGGGTACGTGAGTCTCCCCTAAGTTATCTGCACATACTCAATACATATGTCTAGCAAGTTGCACAGAGGACCCAGTTGCTCCTATACCAATGATGGCCACACCTGTAGGTCCAGTGGTGATGTGCACAAAGTTTGTGGAATTGACAAATTGGACAATGGGAAGCACATCATATGTGCATGGGTGCAAGCCAGAGATGTGACCATGCAAATGAAATGTTCACAGATATGTTCACAAATAGTTGATCATGTCACACCCAGGTAGCTGCAAAGGATGACATGGATGCCCACCAGAATAGGATACATATCTCATGGACCACATGGAGAACCTCACAGCAACACATCAGTATTCAACATTGGAAACCAAGCATTACAGGTGCAGGGGCATGTTAAACATCATCAACACAATGTACAGCTAAATCAAGTTCACAGGGATAAAGAAAAAAGCTTTATTCAGCATATTAAAAGTTAAACGTCTGTTCAAACAAAAGGCCAATGGCCAGTCCATGTCCAAATGCCAAGGAGTGAAGTAGATTGACAACTGTCACACGTTGCTTGCCTGCACTGCTAAGGACCGGGGTCATCCCCTCGGAGGGGCATACATGGGGGCAGGCCAGGCACCACAGGGACAGGATCAGGGCGCAGCAGAAGGAGGCAGTGAAGAGGTGGTGTATGCAGGCGAGACACTTGCAACTGCAGTGGAGCTGAATGAAGTGGTGGGTGCTATCACAACTGTGGGGCACAAGTCAGATGGGGTGGGTGCCGGCACAACTCCAGTGGGCAGGTCAGATGGAGTGGATTGGGTCCCCACTGCAGTGCCCAAGTCAGACGGGGTGGTCGTGGACTCCACTGCAGTGCCTACATCCATGGGAGCGGAATGGGGGGCAGGTGAGGTCGGCAGGACGGGGGGGGACACGGTTCCCACATCAGTGGCACTAACCATCTGACCAGGTGTGGAGGAGCAAGTGGTAGGGGGGAATGGCCTTAGCATTTTAGGGATGGTATATCTGTGGGTGGGGGAACCCGGGGCAGGGAGTGGCGGGGGAACCTCTGGAGTGGTGGCCTGGGGGATGGAGGACGGAGTCTTTGCCTTGGAGCTGCGTGGTGGCGGGGGGTCTTGCTCTTCCGGCTCTGGGGGTACTTGCGGGTGGGGGTCTCAGTCTGACTGTGCCTGGGGGAGGGTGTCCGGGTGTGAGGGGCACTCCCCTCTATGTGTGGGGACTTCCTCTTCCCCTTGTAATCAGGATCTTCTGGGTCGGTGGGGAAGAGGCCAAGGTCACAGAGGAAGAGCTTCTGGGGAGATGGGGTTGCAGGTAATGCAAGGGAAGGGGGCTGGGAGGGAGAGGTCTTGGAGGACTGCGGAGTGGTTGTGGATGACTGTGTGTGTGTCTGCAAACCAGCCCCTGTGAGTGTGGTATCAGTTCCCCGCGCTTGCTTGTGTGCACGTCTAGACCTTGGTTTGGGTATTTGTGTGCTTGGGACAGGTAGGCTGCTAGGAATTGTGGGTGGTGCAGGGGTAGGAGGGGTGCTGGACTGTTGGAGGAGGGACACTGCTGCCATCAGGGAGGAGGCCATGGACTGATTGGTCCTCTGTAGGGCAGACATGTCAGAGGAAATGCCCTCCATGAACGACACCAGTTGTGTCAACAGACTTGTGTGTGCATGGAGGACCTTCAGCATCGACGTCTGCCCTACATGGATCTGTCAAAGTAAGTCCACAGACTCCTCACTTAGGGCAGCAGGGGAAGCAGGGGGTGCAGTGCCTGGCACGAAGGAGACATGCTCACGAACACGGGAGCCTACAGGGACCTCTGGGATGGGAGCCGATGGGAGGTTGGTGGTGGTGGTGGTGGTGGTGGTGGCAGGGACAGCCTCACTAGCTGGGGTTTGGTGGCTGCTGACACCCACCTCTACAAGGGAGTCATCCTCAGAGCTGCTGTGGCCCTCAGCTGGGGGTGCTGACGACTCCTCTGTGTGGCTCTACTCGCCCTCCATGCCACTGGGTCCCCCCGACTCTTCTCCTTCTGTCCCTGTCTGGCTCTGTGGCTCCTCCTGGTCCATGGAGCTGTCCCCTCCTGTGGCCGTGGATGTATCTGGATAGGAATAGGAAGTAAGAGAACAACATCAGTCACCTGCACCGACTGCACAAACCACAGTGAGTTCATCACATCACAGGGCAAGCCCTGGCATCATCAGCTGAACACAGCTCAAAGTGCCAACACTGTTTAGAAAAAGCCAATTGTCATTCTCAACCTCAACCATGGCACACATATCCCTCCTTGACTTTCACACATATGTCTGTTGCATGTTGGATGCTAACACCCCAATGTGCCAACATGCACCACCCACACCTCATTTGGACATGCAAGTGAACATGTAGGAGTATGTCACTATACACACAGCACATCTCTTGCTACTGACTCAGTACAGGTGTCCGGATGAAGGGATGGGCAAAGACTCATTTCACATGCTTGTGATGCATGCCAGCAACACACACTATGATGTTCTCATGACCTGATGGGCAATGCCACAATGGGGTGCATGGTGCACACTTGAACACAATACAGGATCACTCATAGCAAGTTAAATGCATGGCACTGGGATGCCCAGAAAGTCAGTCATCACTGTCTCCTGTCACAGGGGTAGGGCATCCAGACAACAACAATATGCACCGACTCACAATCCTAGCCCAGGGGTAAAGCTAACTCTGCAGATGACTGGCGCACTTGCCCATCCCCTGCAAATAACGTATACAGAATCCAGAAGACCCCACATCATGCAAATCAGACATATGAGTCTCTGCAAACACAACTCTCTGTACATTAACACATCACAGTCTGCCATGCATGTAACCCAGCTGCATGAAGGACACAGTTGCATACACCATTGTGCGCTGTCAGATGATCACACATCTATATGTCTCACAGTCACATCTCAGATGTCATGCTGACCCTCTGAATCATGGACACCCCAATTGTACGTAATAACAAGCCACACCCTAATGACACAGAGGCAGACACCTGAGGGCACATGTCACTAAGCACAACCTGTTGTTTGATACACAGGAGTGGGATTACAGAGTGTTTCTAAATGCCCTTGAGGAGCCATGACTGGCCAGGTCTACATGAAACAGTGTTTGGCCCTGGACAGTAGTCAGGTGGCTAAGCAAGTGTGACATACTTGATATACATACTCCTGAGGCCCCAAAATTGGAGTCCCCTGCTGCATTGGTTTGTTTGGAATACCCCAGCCACATGTGGCGAGTCAGACCAGCAATTGGAACACATCTCAAGGGCACACACAGATCACATGTCAGATCTCAGGCATTGGGTAAACAATTGACCCACCCATGAAACACACGGGAACAGATGCTGTCCGGTAGATGAAGCATAGCTGACTGCAGGGACACAGTGCCCTAGTGACACAAGCAACAGACTGTAGGGGCCACACCTGTGGAACAGATGTGGAGGATGCATCACACAATTGAGGGACCTGAGTATTGGACTACAAGACCCACGTAATGTGGAAGTGTGACCAGGCAAAAAGACTGCAATTGGCATGTCAGACATAGTACACAGATTAGGCATGGACTCACCTCCTTCCTGCTGCTGTCTGGCCTTCAGCTGCCTATCCAGGACCGGGAAGACCATCACCAGTATCCGGAGCATGTAGGGGGTCAGGGTCCGGTGTCCGCCCCTCCTGCACGGAGGTGACCGCTTCAGCTGGACTCTAGCTATCCTCCGGGTCCAGCCCCGAAGGTCCTGCCACCTCTTCTGGCAGTTGTGGATCCGGCGCTTGTAGACCCCCACCGAACGAACAGTCCGGGCGATGGTCAGCCATATCGCCTGCTTCTGGTGGGCATCAACCTGTGAGGATGACAAAGTGAAAAGTACATTAACACACATGCCCCAGATTCGTGCTGCACACATTTGGATATACATGTCATCATCACAAAGGGAAATGAGTTACACAGGTAGTGCAACCATGGGGAAGGAAAAATCACCTGCATGTCTGACATGTTAACAATGCCTGGATAGTTTAAGCTTGCACTAATGCACTTTAGCAGCAGGACACCTGTTCATTACATGTACCTACACACTTTGGGTCATGAAAGTAGTTAGTGAGAATGCTTGCCACTGGTGTACACACTGCTAGTCCTGCTAGTCAGACAACATAATTAGGAAGGCAGTGGACAGCACACTCACCTGCTCCCCTGGTGTCCCATAGAGCTTTCTGTACTCTGGAAGGAGCCCATCCAGCAGGGCCTGGTTCTCCTCCTCAGTGAAGGCTAGGGCCCTCTCCAGAGTACGTGCCATAGCAGGAGCCAGAGGATGCAGAGACAGCAGCAGAGGTAGCAGGGATGTGGTCCAGTAGCATGTAGTGCAGGCAAGTGAGCTCCCTGGGGGCCAGCCAGCCTTATATCTGTGCTGCAGAGGCAGAATCTGTGCCATGTGTCTAAAGTGATGGGTCCAACACGGTTGCATTCTATGAATCTGGCCAATCCATTTAAATGTAAGACTCGTACACGCCTTCCGCATCGTTCAAATCTTCACCTTCATGAAACACTTGAAATTGCAACATTGTTGTAGGCATCCAACTGAATTTCCAGTGCACAACTCGTACAAGTTTTGAATCCGCATCCGTCTCCATGACAGTCCGGACCCAATGGGTGCGCCCAGCTCGTTCAACTGACTGTACAACGTGTATTTTGGAAATACACATGCACCCGTCTCCATACGATTCAATGGCCAAGGCGTACGCCTGTCTCGGACCATGCCTGCCCGACGCGTATGCATGATACCCACCCGCGTCGGACCTCATTGCATTCAATGACAAAGCGTACGCACGGCTCAGTCATGAACCGTGCAATGCGTACGCATTGTCACCCGCGTCGGACCTCATTGCATTCAATGACAATGCATACGCACGGCTCGGTCCTGAATCGTGCAAGGCGTATGCATTGTCACCCGCGTCGGACCTCATTGCATTCAATGACAAAGCGTATGCACGGTTCGGTCATGAACCGTGCAATGCGTACGCATTGTCACCCGCGTCGGACCTCATTGCATTCAATGACAAAGCGTACTCACGGCTCGGTCCTGAACTGTGCAAGGCGTACGCATTGTCACCCGCGTCGGACCTCATTGCATTCAATGACAAAGCGTACGCACGGCTCGGTCATGAACCGTGCAAGGCACTCGCATTGTCACATGCGTCGGACCTCATTGGTGTGACTATTCTACGGATGCAACACACATTTCCTGGCCAGGGACACATGTGCACACCTACCACACTACAGCAGTGGCCACACTGTCCCATGGCATGTAAGGCTGAATTCCCTGGGTGTTTGGGGGGGGGGCACATATGGTTTGTTGGGTGGCACTTTTGTGCAGCCACTCCCAGACTGTACACGTGTACATGGGGGCAGAATCCTTTGTGTGTTGTGCACATTACCACTGTGATGTACAATTGTACAGTAATGGGCATGAGTCACAGACACAGTTTAATGTTGGATATGTTTGGGGCATGTCACATACACCCTGAGTCCAGGGGGTGATAGCATGTATGTCACAGTGAGACCTGTAGCCACAATACTGATGTGCACCCACAGTCTGTGTGCATGTTGTGTCTGATCAAATGTGCCCAATGGGTGCCAGTCTCCACATCCATGTGGTATATGCATCAACCTTGATGGTGTGTGTGTGTCTTAGAGACGTACATGTAGGGCCGGCAGGAACAACAGTGGCCACTACCTGTGGGACTTACGCTTGCCTTGTGGTGTCCATGCCAGTGTCGATGTGGCAATACAAGGACCCTGGGTTTCTGCATGGCAAAGATCTGTGATGCCTGGGAGACATCAGGCCTCACTAGTCACTGTGGTGTTTGTTTGGAACGGTGCAGCAGTACATAGGTTGGGTGACACAGCCAGATGATTGGCCATTGCACTACATGGGACTCATGTGGACATGTGGAATTGAGATGTGAGGTGGTGGTCATGTAGGTGACGTATGTGTACATGCACAACAGCACACACCTCAGTACATTGTGTAATGTCATGATCTATCATGTGCGATTGAGCCTGGTCATGGCCACATGGGTGGATGAACTGCCAATCTTCCTTTGTGCATCTCTGTACTGCAGGGCATCAGCTGTCCATCGACCGTTCCCAGACCTTGCAACCATGCAGGAACGCGACTGCATCAGCCGGTACCGCTTCACCAGGCCACGGATTGAGGAGTTGGCGGAGCAGTTGGCGCCATATCTGCTACCTTGCCGGACATACACTACAACACTGACCCCAGAAGTGAAGGGGATGGCAGCCCTGCACTTCTTTGCTACTGGTACCTTCCAGTACACTGTGGCTACTGCTGGTGGTATGTCGCAAACGAGGTTTAGTCGGGTGCTACGCGATGTCTTGGAGGGGATGTTGCATTTCCTAGACCTTTTCATCAAGTTCCCTAGCCCAGCTGAACTCCCTGAGATAAAGGATGCCTTTTATACACTGAGGAGGATGCCGAACGTCATCGGATCTATTGATGGGACACATGTGGCCCTGATACCACCACAGGCACATGAGCAGGCATACCGGAACAGGAAGCACTACCACTCCATCAATGCTCTGGTGGTATGTCTTGCTGACATGTCTATCACACATGTGTGTGCACGGTTCCCTGGTTCTGAGCACGATGCCTACATTATGAAGAGTTGGCGCATTGCAACGCTGATGTCACAGATGCCAGCTCAGCATGCCTGGCTTGTCGGTGTGTACTGACTGTTTCTCATTGTGTGTGTTTGTCAATGTTGTATTACGCACTCCTACAAAACTCAGCTACTTGATCATTTTTGTGTGTTTAGGTGACTCCGGCTACCCCAACATGCCGTGGTTGCTGATACCCCTCAGGAACCCTGTGACACCAGCCGAGCTGCGCTACAATGAGGCACATGGTCGGAGCAGGAGGGTCATTGAGCGGACATTTGACCTACTTAAAAGCCGCTTTCGCTGCCTCGACAAGACCGGAGGGGCCCTCCCATATGAGCCTGCAAAGGTGTGCAAAATAATCCTTGTATGCTGCATGCTACACAACATGGCAGTGCGAAAGGAGGTGCCTCTCATCCAGGATGACGATGACGATGACCAACCGCCGGCACCTGCTGGGCCAAGATGCCAGTGATGATGAGGATGAGGGTGACGTCCGCTCACAGCTCATCAACAACTTCTTCAGCTGAATGTGAGTTTCAAGTGTTGTTATGTGAATGTATGGAGGTAGCCTGGAATGTGTTGTGGCAGCTCTGTTGCTGTCTGAGTGTGTCTGTGTGCCCCTTGACTGGATGCGTGTGAGTTATGTTTCTACATGCATTGATGGTTCACAAACATGACATTTTCTACTTTTCAAACAGATGCCTGCCTGTACACTGCTTTTTCCCAGCTTGACACAGAGTTTGATATTGTTGTTGGCCATTTCCCAGCATGACCTTGTGCTCCCCACAACAGAACCCAGTGTCAGACATCTTGTCAGTCCCTTCCCACTCCCTGTGAGGAGAGTATGGTTCAGTGTGAGCTTGCTGGGCCATGTGGGGGTGTAGATTGTCTGTGACTGTGACTCCCATCATACTCTTGGCTACACCCCCCTTCCCAGCATGCACATACTTCCTTCCTCTTGACTCTGCTTCCCTGTGAGGGTGTCTGACAGCAATGGCAAGATGGCTGACTGTGCAGTTCTGGTGTTTGTGGTTGGCCATTTCCCAGCATGGCCTTGTGCTCCCCACAACAGAGCCCAGTGTTAGGCATCTTGTCAGTCCCTTCCCACTCCCTGTGAGTTGAGTATGGTTCAGTGTGAGCTTGCTGGGCAATGTGGGTGGGTGTAGATTGTCTGTGACTGTGACTCCCATCATACTCTTGGCTACACCCCCCTTCCCAGCATGCACATACTTCCTTCCTCTTGACTCTGCTTCCCTGTGAGGGTGTGTGGCAGCAATGGCAAGATGGCTGACTGTGAAATCCTGGTGTTTGTTTGGCTACAAGTCCAAAGAGAGCCCCTGTGCTTCACACAGCAGCACCCAGTATGGGGTATCATTTGCTGATATTTCAATGAGGTGTGTGTCAATGCATTCTACCCGGTGAGTTGTGTGGAGTTTGTGTTGAGGGGGGGTGTGTCTCCACATGCTGGTAAGTATGGTCAGGGCTGTCAGTCCTCCTTCCCATCATGAAACATGCTTCCATTGTAGGGTGTGCAAGTTGTCTTTCAGGATGTCAGTCAGTGGTGTCCTGCTTCTGATTTTCACACAACCCCTAGCAGTGCCTTGTGCTCCCCACAGCAGGACCCAGTGTCAGCCATCTTGTCAGTCATTTTCCACTCCCTGTGATGTGGGCATGTTTCAGTGAGGTCTTGATGGGCCAATCAGGAGGGGGAGCATTCTCTGTAACTACAGGACTCATCATGCTTTTGCATGCACTCACTTCACCTGCATCCCCACAATTCCTTCCTGTCAGTCAGCTGTACTGTGAGGTAGTGTGTTTGTGGTGGCAAACTGTCTGGCAGTGTCTATTTAGCTTTGTGCCACTGGCTTGCTCTATTTGTTTGTAGGTTGGTACATGTCATGACACAGTTCCAAGTCACTATGAGATGGCAGGTATTGTGTTTGTCTGTCTGGCATACACATCTTGGGATGATTATCTATTGGTTAGTGTAGCTTTGCTTGCGGTCCATGGTTTCACTATCCCCTTGCCACACAATCTTGGGTATGTTGTTTGTGTACTCACCAGGCTCTGGGATGTCTGTTAGGCCATGGACGCTCTCTGGTGGTAGGATGTCCCGCACCTTCTCCTCCCAGGTCCTGAAGTAGACTGGTTTGGCAGGAGGGCCACCGCCGGTGCACTGACTCAGGGCGTAATCTTTTTCGATGAGTTTCTTGACCCTCCTGCACACGTCATACCACCTGTTCTAGATATCGTCCTTTGTGCGCCTTGCTAGTGCTTGAGCGTTCACCTTGTCCACAATCCTCATCCACATCTTTGTTTTCTGTGACATGGGGGTCCTTTGGACCAATGTACCAAACAAATGCAGCTCTACTCTGACGATCTCGTCTACCAGCGCTTCTAACTCACTATCTGTGAACTTTGGATTCTTCTGTGGGGGCATGGTGATGGGTGGTGGTGGTGAGGGATGTGTGTGTTAGGGTGCAAGTGAGGGTGGGTTGGTGCTGGTTTTGCTGGCTGTATGTGTGTGTGCTTTTGGATGAGGTGCTGAGTGTGTGTTGGTTGTGTGATGTGTGAGTTGTGAGTGTGTCTGGTTGCTGTGTAATAGTGTTTGCTGCTGGCTGTGTCTCCTGATTGCAAGGGATGATGGCAGTGATTGTAGTCCTTTATATAGTTGGAGTTGTGGGTGTGTCTTTGTCCCATTTTTTTAATTTGGTATTTATTGGCTTTGTCATTGCTTGTTTGGTCCCTTTTTTGTCTTTTTTCTTTGGGTTTTGTAGGCATGAAGGAGACGTACATGTGATGGAAACGGACGCTGCTGTTGCCTCGTGTGGGCTTCTCCGCCTCGTTCATGCTGCCTATCTTCTGTGTTTGATACACGTCGGTAGCGAAGGTGTCTATTGCTTGTGTGCCTGGTTTTCTGTGCGTGTCGGTCGTGCGGCTTGGTCTCCGTGCGAGTCGGTCTGGTTTTACACACATTACATCGTACTGCGTGGATCGGACATCACGGGTACAGGTCAGTCGGGTTCATTCCGGGTTTGTGTCGGTCGGTGAAATTCGCGTTGGTTTTCCGGCCGGATCACTATTTTCCCTACGGCTTGGTCATTCGGCTTGTATTCTGTACGTGTCGGTTGTAATTCACTCGCGTTGCATCGTACTGCACGGGTCGTACGGCGCTGGACCGTGTTGGTCGATATTCGGTCCGGGTCCGTGTCGGTCGGTTCGTTTTGCGGCCGGTATCGGAATCGGCCCCTAAATAGTAGTACATGCATTTTTATTTGTCCTAACAATAAAACCCCTAAAATTAAAATTTTTACTGGGACAGGCTAGTAGCTGTAGCGTCCTCCCCAGCACGGTAGTATAGAAATGACCCAGCTCCACATGGAGCTTTATAGTGCATGTCTTTATTCTTCAGAGTGCAACCATTAAGTGCACATGTTTCATCATAAACTTTATTAACCACACCCAGACACACCCACCAACTTAAGTCATTCTCCTATGGCGTCCATCAGCGACCAGAAGGGTTTTGCTATTCATATTTACAAGTCACTACATTTCCCCGTTTGTTAAACAAAAAGAGTACAGATATTACATATATACATTATATTTCTTTAATGGGTCATCAAGGTGCTTGAAACAATCTTTCAGATCTCGTTGTGTGAGGTTGATGATGTGTTGAAGAGGGGCCCATCTCAGGTACAGGTGATGCAGAGGCAGGTGTATGAGCGGGGTTCTCTGAACTCTCAGGTGGATATGTCTTACTTCTAACATCTTGAATTGATGGACATCAAGGCAGGAAAGCAACAAGTCTCTCATGATGGACTTTCCAGGATGCTGAGCAGTCCCCATATGTTCTTCGCTCATCACAGCCATCAGTGGGTCAGCATCAAATGGAGCGTCAGACTTACGATTCTGTTTGGCCAGGACCCGGTCTCCTTCTTGAAAACCATGTCCTAAGCCCATTGGCATGGGTCAGCATAGGTTTTCATTCTGGACTTGTGAAAGTAATCTGATGTACATGATCTCGTATACATTGGTCAACTTATTAGTAGTCCATTGTGGCAATTTTGTTTCCATGGCTCTCCCAAACATCAAGGTGGTGGGGCTTTCACCTGTCGTGGGATTGGAAGTTGGCCTGTAAGCACAAAGGACTGAACAGACTTGAGGTCACTTCCGTCTAGTGCAGCATGCTGAACCACTCACTTTAGGATACCCATGAATCATTCAACAACACCATTTACCTGTGGCGATAGGGGTGTACTTTTCTGATGTTTAACATTCATGTTAGTGATAAAGGTAGGCCATTGTCAGATTTAAGAATGGAGCAAACCACCCATTTTGCAAAGATGTCATTTAATGTCCCACTGGCCTTGTCAAGTGTGGTTAATGATCAGCCTTACACAGGGAGAAATCGTGAGAACTCATCAGTTACTTCCATGAGATATTGCCCATTGTTGTGGGGTCCAAAGAAATCAACTGCAATCTCTCCCACACTTGCGTCAGAAGATCAGACAAAACTTGTGTATGCTGTGCTGTTTTGGGAGATAAGCAGTTACAAAACTGACAGGTCTGTGACCAAACACAGTCTGGGAGAACTGTTTTAGTGGCAACAATGCTACGTTGACCCTTGTGGGATAGTTCAATGACTTTTTTTCTCAAACTCTCTGGAATGACAATTCTCATACCTCCTACTATTTTGCCTTCTTGAGTAACAGAAAGTGCCCCTCTCACATTTTTTAACTTTTGTTATTCTAAGTCATCCATTAGAGGTCAAGTATGTTTCCTCCAGGTTTGCTTAGCAATAATATCTTTGAGGGCAAGCATATCACAATCAAACAGCAGGAATGTGTTCCACAGATATAGCTACAGGCATGCTAGTCTTGACTATGAAGTCAATAAATGCCTCAGCTGCATTAGATGTTGTACTGTGACACTGCAATGGTACTTGTGAAAAATTCAGCTGGATTTTGATCTTTTGCTGGCCTATGCACATAAGTGTAATCATACTCTTGCAATCCAAACCCCCACCTCTTGATGCAAAGGGGTATCTTGGCTTTCGGATTTCCAAAAATGGTGATTAATGCCTGGCGATCAGTAACAAGTGTAAAGTGCTTTCCACATAGAAACACAGGGAAGTGTTTACACGCCCACACCACAGCTAGGCTTTCTTTCTCTGTTTGGAAATAAGCACGTACAGTCTGTGACAGACTCCAGCTCACATAAGCCACAATGTGCTTCTGAACATTGTCATGTCCATTGTGCTGGGCAAGGATCGCACCCAATTTGCATATACCAGAATCTCAGTATGTTGTTTTTGATCAAAATAGGCCATTTCAGTCACATTGTCGATTGCAGGTTTGATTTTCTTAAAGCTCTGATCCCATTCATGTGAACACTTGAACAGAGCATTCCGTTTTGTTAAATCTCTCAATGGGCACTGACTGTAGCAAAGTCACGAATATACCTGGAGCAGAAACTGTCCATCCTGCAGCATGGTCACATTGTATTGGGGACAAGTGGATGATAAGGCTTGCACATTAGCCAGAGCTGGTGTAATCCACTTTTTAAAGAAAATACGCCCAAAGAATTAGAGTTTTGTTTTGTGAACTTCACAGTTTTCTGCATTCAAAGTGGGACATGAGTAAGCAAGTTAATGATATCCTCACTGTAAATAAAATCATGTGTGACAGGTTGTATTATATGGAAAATGACATCTTGAAAAAGGTCTGCAACTGACGACACCACAAAACGTAGTCTTTTATATCTGAACAAACTAACATGAGTCGAAAAGGTAGTAAAGTACCTGCAATTTTCTTCTAGTTCCAGTTGATGGTACCCCATGTTCACATCAAAGGGGGAAAAGACTTTGGAGCAATTCAGCTGTGTAATCATGTCTGCAGTGTGGGGACCTAGGTGTCATTCTCTCTCAATTGCCTTGTTAGCTTGGTGCATATCAACACAAATGCAGACAGCACGTCCACCTTCCTTTTTTGGCACTACCACTATGGGTGTAACTCATGGCGTCAGACCAGTAGAGGGTTAAATGATATCAGGCTTCAACAACGTTTTGAGTTCTTTCTCAACCGCTTCCTTTAGACGGAATGTCATTTGAAAATGTTGATGAGCATCAGGCCAAATCTCCTCATTAATGTAAGTTGCACTTACATTCTCTTAAGCTTTCCTAGTCCATGAAGCAACAACGGGAACTGACTCACTATCTAGTCATGTGCATTCAGATTATAATTGATATAAATTACGTCCCAAGCAGTGTTGAAGTCACTGAATGCCATGATAAGTTGTTTGCTGAAATAGGTTCTTATTTTATGAAGCCTTTGAGGAACAAGAATAAGGCTTCAACTAAGAGAAATAGATGGTATGACGGTGCTTGCAGAGAATCTAGCGCCAACCTGGTGACAGCTCTGTCTAATGGAGGAAAGGATTGTGTCCGCTTCGCCAGACTAGCATACAAAAAAGCTGTAAGAATGGCCAAAAAGAACTGGGACGAGCAACGTTGGCTTGATTTAAAAAGTGCTTGTCGTACTAGAGATTCCAGGTTATTTTGGAACATTCTTAAGTGGGACAGAGGTGGGCGGCCTGATAGTCCTTCCAATTATGTCTCACAGGTAGAGTGGGTCCAATATTTCAAACCCCAATATGCCTACAATTTCTCGTTTAATTTTGCATGGGTGCCAAATTATGTTTTTTTTTCCCAGGGTCCCTTTTGCATCCAAGACGCTAAAAGGGCCCTACGCTCAGTCACTAGTGGACGTGCCCCTGGCCAGGATAGGGTTCCTTCGGATGTTTTTGTCCATGATAAAGATAATTGGAGTAAGTATATAACCCTACTGGCTAATGCTCTGGCTGTAGGCGCACCAGTTCCAAAATCATGGAGGGGGGCAGTCATCATCCCTGTATTTAAGAAGGGTGATAGGACGCTCCCAGGAAACTATAGGCCAATTAGCCTTATTGATTCTATCCAGAAGGTGGTAGGGAGGATGGTCTTGAACCAAATCCAAGAGTGGATCGATGATAACAACATCCTGTCACCCTTCCAAGCAGGTTTTCGGAAATTAACCAGCACGGTGGACCAAGTCTTTTGCTTTGTCCAGCTCCATTGGAGGGTGGTGACATTGGGGAAGGGCAGTCTTTATGCAGCTTTTGTTGATTTAAGAGCTGCTTTTGACCTTGTCCCCCGCCACCGGTTGTGGGCAGTCCTTGAGAGGCTAGGTCTCCCCAAAGCAATTTTGACAATGGTTATGCGTTTGCATGAGTCCAACTATGCTAGGATTCAGTGGGGTGGGGCAGGTGAGGACACCCCTGAGTTCCCGGTTGAGCGTGGTGTGCGACAAGGTTGTACTATGGCACCCACGCTCTTCTCTCTTTATATCAATGGGATAGTTGATCTCATGCTTTCTGTCAATACCGATGCTCCAAGGTTGGCTGGTGTTTCCATCCCCATATTAATGTTTGCAGATGATACGCTTATCGTATCCAGAACATCTAATGGTCTGCAAAAAGCCCTCCGCCTGTTTGATGATTTCTGCCTTGACCATGGTCTGGAGGTCAATGTGGCAAAAACGAAATTTATGGCCTTCAACCCTCATAGTAGCTTCCGAGGGAAAAGAGTGTTCATGAATGGGCAACCTCTAGAAATGGTAACCAATTTTACGTATCTTGGTTTGCAAATCTCAAGTAGCAATAACTGGCGCAAGCACCTTGAAATGGCCTCCTTGCGATTTAAACAGCTAACAGGTGCCCTGAGTAGGGAATTTAGCAGGTCATTCACAAAACCAATAAGCCCGGTATTGCAAGTTTATGAAGCGAAGGCCCTAAACTCTGTCCTCTATGGGGCAGAGCTCTGGGGTTTTGATCAGCTGGCGACTCTGACCAATGTGGAGCATACATTTTTTCGAAGTATAACTGGTCTTCCCCAGAGCACCCCTCTGACCCCACTTAGGTATGACCTGGGCAGGAGGTCCATTAAGGATATCGCAAGGCTCCGTCCGGTTTTATACTGGCGGAGGCTCTGGACTACTCCTGAACTTTCCCACTATGCTAATGGCCTTATGGACATTATAAAAACCGATGTCTTCCATAAAATTGAGTGGCTGAAGAACTTACATGCGTCTTTAAAAGACATGGGTATGGAAGGGATATGGAATGATCCAGCGACTACCCAGTTTCCATCAAAAAGTTCTCTTAAAATGGCATACTGGGAAAGAATAGATTCCCAGGTATTGAGTAGAGCTACAGGGATGTCCGGGAATTTTCTCGAGTTCAAAGATTCCCCTAGCCTTGAATTATACTGGGATTTGGTGACTAATGTGGGTGATAGGAAACTCTACTTTCAGTTTAGAGCTGGCTCTTTGCCTCTTAGATTTCTGACTGGAAGGTGGGCCAGGAACTCGGAATTGCAGTGCCCTGCATGCGGGGCTGCAATAGAAACAACCCCCCACTTCCTGTTTACCTGCCCGGCATTTACTATCCCAAGGCGCGTTTGGCTTTCCCCCATGTGCAAGTCTCTCGGTACAAGGAGCTGCGCTGTGGCATTACGCATTCTGCGCACTAGCTCTTTAACAATAGTTTCTGTCGCATTGGCAAAATATTTGGGCTGGGCATGGGCATTGCGGAGAAAAACAATTAAGCGTACCCTTGATGGGCTTTAATGAATTCTGTGTCTGGGTTTTCCCTTTTAACCCTTGAATTAGGGATTATTTAAAAGTATTTTCTATCACTATATGTCAGTCTATTGAAGTGTTTAATGTTTTTTTAAAAAGTATTTTAATGTATTTATTGAAATCTATGTTTTATGTACTATGTTTGTGTCTTTTATGATTGTTTTAAATCGAATAAAGACTGATGATGATGATGAAATAATTGATAGAGATCAACCCCATGTCAGCAGCAGTACTGAAACTGAGTAAACATGCACTTACATTTAGTACCTTGAAGAACATGAATTGGTGCTTGTACTGTCTTCTTGTGTTGCATGATTGCTACAAATGTTCCTTGACATTGCAACGGTGTGACGTCAGCCCACATGTATATGTTTGTCTTCAACCGTGTGAAACTGGGCACTGGAGACAGTTTGCTGTTTTTTTCTACCAGCATCTTTATCGATGCAGCACTGTTGATGATGAAAGGTATGGAGTAGCCATTCACCTTTAGAGCCCGATTACAAGTTTAGGCGGTCACGACGCCACCACTGCACCCTACACCACTGAGACTCGACGCCTGCCAGAATATGACTTTAAAGTGGTCTGGCATGTGGGCGGCATGGTGGTCGCGAAGCAAGGTGGTGGTACCTTTTAAAAAGACACTGCAATAGGAATGCCTCACAACGTTCCTGCACGGCATGCACCCAAAAGTCCATGCCGGGCAGGAAGTGTTGTGCATGTATACAGGTGGCCACATGTTATGCCCTTCTGTGTGCATTCAAAAGTGTAGGAGGCACAGGGGACCCTCTAGGGCCCCCCTTGTTTTCACTCCTTCAGGCTTTACATGGAGTAAGAACCTTCATGTAAACCCTGGCAGTGAGGAAACTCGTAATATGCATGGCACTGTCCCGGCAAGCATATTGCGTGCTCCTGACTGCCATGGCACCTCCAGGGAACAGCGGTTTACTGGCCGCTGTGGCGGTCCAACCACCCAACGCATAATGGGGTGGTTGGACCACCGGTGCAGCGGTGGCTGGATCACCACCGCCGCACCCCCGCTAGTCTGGCGGTCCTTGGACCTCCAGACTTATAATTAGGACTTAGTGTGATCTTACGGGACTGTCCAAATTAATGCTGTTGTTTCACATGGCAATCTTTCTTTTACCGGGGTTCTTCTCTGCATGCAGCCAAACCTACATGTGCATGTTGTTTAGTGGTTGACATCATAATCACACAGCCATCTTCTTCACTATCGCTTGAAAATGACGTTGAAGAGCCTTTAGAAGAAGACTTTGATGACGATCGACTTCATTTTGTTTCCACTTGCCTCAATTGGTGTCACCGTTAGGCCTTGTGGATGTGGCTGGGAGTACTTTTGGAAGTTTCTGGCATCCATTTTCTCTTCTCAACTTGACGCAGTTGGTTACTCTTTCACTATGCAAACTGTTATGAAATGGTTTACTTTCCTGCAACCTTTGCATGCTTGTCCAATGGTGGGACGTTTACCTTCATGTGGGAAGGAGATTCCACATTGGAAACACAACTTATTTTCCCTCTGAGACTTCGCTTTATTGCCTTTGACTTTGTGTCTCTGCTTAATTTACATATTCAATGCAGATTTGCTCTGGGCTATTCCAGCTTCTGTATCAGCAGCTTGTTTATCTGCACATTCCTCTGCCCTTGCAGCCATGAGTGCATTCTCTAGACTGAGCATCTCTCTCAAAATACATAGTCTAAATAAGTCAGACAGGCAACTATCGATGACTCTGAGAAGCACGGCTTCTTCTTTTTTGTATTTGTTGAAATTGCAATGATTGATGAGGGTGTGAAGTCTTTTAGCAAACATTGTTTCTCCAGCCTGCTGTCTTGCTTTTCTCCTGGACACTTCTGTGAGGGAGCTTGCACATGTGTTTTTTCTGCAAATTCGCGGCTCAGCCTAAAACATGTGGCAAATATTTTGAAAAAATACTATTTTGTCATGAAAGGGTCCCGGGGGAAACCAGCACCAAGGCAAGGGAGTCAGAGATTTGTACCCTGCCCCCTTTTGTTTTTTTCACAAGATGGTGCTTGGCACGGTGTTTGGTGCATATACTGGGTTAGTCGCAGGCTGGGCCCTGCAATCAATCACTGCCACACTTGGCTGCAGGTCGTGTGTGGCGGTGTTTGGATTAACATAGAGTAATAAAAATTACTTTATATTAAAAAAATTAGAAATTCAATCAAAAAGCCGAAGTTTACAGGGACGTTATAGTTAGGAAATGGAATTTAAATAGCATAGAAATTCACTTAAAAAACTAAAGGTTACAGGGACATTATAGTTAGGTTCTGAATTTAGTCGCACAAAATCATAGAAATTCAGGAGTCATAGTTATGGTTAGCTGCAGTAACTATAACTGGTGCCCTAAGGTCACTATAACTCACACACTCACCATGCACTGCTAATTACCCCACATATTACAAAACTCACAACAACTTTAATAACATCATTGATAATATCAAAGTAACATTTGTAGTAAAATTATTGAGGAGAAAACTGTGCATGGCAGGGGCGATGTGTATTGGTAAATGTTTCCATATGTCATGTTCTGCTGCTGTGTTATTGTTTTTAATTTCAATAGCCTGCCACCAAAGTCTGATTCAGTAGTCTTGGCAAGCATGCATATGTTGCATATATTCCAAATGGACTGGACTCCGACCGGAGACTCCCAATTTTCTAAGCCAAAAATGTTTTTATATTAGCTGTCTCTTGCCTAATAGTGTCTTTGCTTCAATGTGTGCCAATAGGAAAAATGAAGTACCCGGATTTATTTTTTCAAAATCTTCATCTTCCTACCACCAAATGCGCCTCCCAGCTGCTCCTCCCTCCCACTTGGCCATTTATGGCGGAGTGCACGCGGTGGTGAGCAGTGACCCTTGACCCTCTGGGCCGGTCACCCCGCGCACCGCGCACACTCCCCATGAGTGAGCCCAGGCTGCCCCCGATCCCGCCGAGTGCCGCCGCTGCCCGCAGCTGTGCTCCTGGTCCTTGACCGTTTGTATTTTGTATTTTGCCTCTGTTGCGTTTGTATTTTGTATTTTGCCTCTATTTTTTCGTCGATTGCCTCTGTTTTCCAGCGTTATTGTGTTTTGCCCCACTTGTTGTGCCCAGCCCCTGCCGCGTTTCCCACCCTCTCCCCGCCGCTGCTCCCCTGCAGCCCCG
Source organism: Triturus cristatus (assembly GCF_964204655.1). Taxonomy (NCBI): domain Eukaryota; kingdom Metazoa; phylum Chordata; class Amphibia; order Caudata; family Salamandridae; genus Triturus; species Triturus cristatus. Next base: position 1,028,525,605 of record NC_140579.1, on the reverse strand, counting down.
CCCCCTTCTTTCTCTGTGTCCTTTCCTATTCGCCGCCCCGCTCCCGCCTCCCAGCTGCTCCTCCCTCCCACTTGGCCATTTATGGCGGAGTGCACGCGTACGCGCAGCGTTCACGCGCAGCGGGTGCGCCGATTGTGCACCGAAGGCGCGCCAAAGGCAAGCCCGTCTACGCCCATCCGCGCCTGGACCGCGCCCAGCGCCAGAAACCCTGGTCCCCGCAGATGCCAGCCCACCCGCCGGACTTACGACGCCGCCACCCTCAACGCACTCAACACCGGCTGGATCCCCGGTTGCAACCGAGCCACCCCGAGACGCACCCACGGACCCTTCACCTGCCAAAACTGCAAATTCACCTGCATCCGGACCTGCACCGCACCCGCCAAGCCGAGCACCTGCAGCAACCACCTGAAGTGCATCCTGCTCAACACCCGCTCCGTCCACAGGCACGCCGTGGAACTCTGGAACCTGCTCGACACCACATCTCCAGACGTCGCCTTCCTCACGGAAACATGGATGAACGCCTCCTCAGCGCCCAACATCGCTGTTGCCATCCCGGGCGGATACAAGATCACCCGGAGGGACCGCGTCAACCAGACTGGAGGAGGCATCGCCATCGTCCACAAGAACACCATCCACATCACGACCAACTCCGACAACACCCTCACAGCCGCCGAACATCTGCACTTCCAGATACACACCGACCCCAAGACCACACTCAGAGGCACCCTCATCTACAGACCCCCAGGACCTCGCACACAATTCAGCGAAGACATCGCAGACTTCATCAGCCCGCACGCCCTCTCCTCCGCTGACTACATCCTCCTAGGGAACCTCAACTTCCACCTGGAGAACAACAATGACAGCAACACCGCCGCCCTGCTGGACAACCTCGCCAGCCTCGGACTCAAGCAACTGGTGAACACCCCCACCCACTATGCCGGACACACGCTTGACCCAGTCTTCTCCTCCAGCAAGTACATCTCCTTCAGCCACTCCACCGGACTCCACTGGACAGACCACAGCTGCGTCCACTTCAGCTTCAGAAGGACCACGACCCACCACCACCCGCAACAGGCTCCCCGCAGGAGCTGGAACAAGATCACCACCGACCAGCTCACCACATCCCTGAGCCAGAACCCTCCCGCCAGCCCAACGGACCCCAACCAAGCAGCCAACAACCTCACACAGTGGATCGCCAACTGCGCGGACGACCTCGCACCACTGAAAAACCATCCCAGCAGGCCCAGCAGCAAGAAAGCCTCTTGGTTCAACGATGATCTCAAGAACTCCAAGAAGAACTGCCGTACCCTCGAGAAAGCCTGGCGCAAAGACCCGACTACAGACAACATGACTGCCCTCAAGCACGCCACCCGCAAACACCACCAGCTGATCCACACCACCAAGAAGACAGCATTCAAGGAACGACTAGACAACAACGCCCACAACAGCAAGGAACTCTTCAGCATCGTCAAAGAGCTCTCCAACCCCAGTGCCGGAAACAACGACATCACTCCCTCGCAAGACCTCTGCGACTCACTCGCCTCGTTCTTCCACAGCAAGATCGCTGACATACACAACAGCTTCGGCGCACAGACCACGCACCCAACCACCAAACCGACGACCCCACTACCACCCTCCGCGCCTGGACCCCGGTCAGCACCGAAGACACCATCCACACGATGAACACCATCCACTCCGGATCACCAACCGACCCATGCCCCCACCACGTCTTCAACAAGGCTGACTCCGTCATCGCACCCCAACTCCGGGACATCATCAACTGCTCCTTCAACACCGCCACCTTCCCGGAGAGCTGGAAGCATGACGAACTCAGCGCCCTCCTGAAGAAACCATCAGCGGACCCCACCGACCTCAAGAAATACCGCCCCATCTCGCTCCTCCCTTTTCCTGCCAAAGTCATCGAGAAGACCATCAACAGACAGCTTGCCGCCTTCCTCGAGATGAACGGATCCCTCGACCACTTGCAGTCCGGTTTCCAATCCAACCACAGCACCGAGACCGCCCTCATCGCAGCCACTGACGACATCAGAGCCCTGCTCGACAACGGGGAAACAGCGGCCCTCATCCTCCTGGACCTCTCCGCAGCGTTCGATACTGTCTGCCACCGCACCCTAGTGCAGCGCCTCAGCAACATCGGAATCCAAGAGAAGGCACTGGAGTGGATCATCTCGTTCCTCGCCAGAAGAACCCAGAGAGTCCGCCTCCCCCATTCAGATCCGAGGCCACCGAAGTCATCTGCGGCGTACCACAAGGATCATCACTCAGCCCCACCCTCTTCAACATCTACATGAGCCCCCTCGCGGCCATCGCACGCCAACACAACCTCAACATCATCTCCTACGCCGACGACACCCAGCTGATCCTCTCCCTCACCAACGACACCGCCACCGCCAGAACCAACCTACACGAAGGGATGAAAGACGTGGCCGAGTCGATGATGAACAGCCGCCTGAAACTGAATTCAGACAAGACGGAAGTCCTCATCCTTGGATCATCACCCTCTGCCTGGGACGACTCCTGGTGGCCCCCTGCCCTGGGCAGCGCACCCAAACCAACGGACCACGCACGCAACCTGGGCTTCATCCTGGACTCCTCCCTCTCGATGACCAGACAAGTCAACGCCGTCTCATCGTCATGTTTCAACATCCTACGCATGCTCCGAAAGATCTTCCGATGGATCCCCACCGAAACCAGGAAGACGGTCACCCAGGCACTCGTCAGCAGCCGACTGGACTACGGAAACACCCTCTACACCGGAACCACAGCCAAACTGCAGAAAAGACTCCAACGCATCCAGAACGCCTCCACACGACTCATCCTGGACATCCTCCGACACAGCCACATCTCCGGACACCTGAGAGACCTGCACGAGCTCCCCGTCAGCAAGTGAATCACGTTCTGACTCCTCACCCACGCACACAAGGCCCTCCACGACCTGGGCCCCAGGTACCTCAACGACCGCCTGACCTTCTACACTCCCACCGGCCAGCTACGATCGACCAGCCACGCCCTCGCCACCGTTCCACGCATCCGAAGAACCACCACGGGAGGAAGAACCTTCTCCTACCTGGCAGCCAAGACTTGGAACTCCCTCCCCATCCACTTCCGTCTGACCCAAGACCACCTCTCCTTCAGGAAGCAACTCAAGACCTGGCTGTTCGAGCAGGAGCGGACCCCCCCTCCCCCAAGCGCCTTGAGACCCTCCGGGTGAGTAGTGCGCTATACAAATTTCTTGATTGATTGATTGATTGATTTGGCATGCATGCTGGTGTGACCAAGGGCCAGATGTACAACCATTCCATTTTGCGACTCTTAAATTGCGACGTTTTGTGACTTGCAATTTGCGAGTTGCAAAATGGAATGGACAACAGTGTCTCAGACACTGTTTGCAATTCCTAATGGGGTAGCTAAAGACCTACCTCATTAATATTAATGAGATAGGTCACATTGTGCAACCCCTCCGGAATCTTACATATCACAGGGATGGTGGACTGCTGGCGATAGCAGACCACAGTGTCTGTGTTTGCTTTTAAATAAAGCAAATTTTTTTTTCAAATGGGTTTAAAAGTAAAAATGAAAATTGCTCTTTTCCTTTTTTAAGGGCAGGCAGTGGTCCGTGAGACCACTGCCTTCTCTTAAAAAATATTTTTGTAGACATTCATAAATAGGGAAGGGGTCCCCTGGGGACCCCTTCCCGTTTGTCACTGGCTTACCACCTACTTGAAGTAGGTGGCAGCAGCAATTGTTTTGCGCCGCATTTGCGGTCACAAAACAATGATACATACCACTGCTACTCACAATTAGGAAGGGACGCCCTTGGCGCACCACTTCCAAATAGCGACTCGCAAACCCTATTTTGGGAGTCAGTGATTGGTTACTGACTCACAAAATAGGGTTTGTACATACCGCAACCCTTTTTAGTGGTCACAAACAGGCGGATTTCCGACTGCTGAAAAGGGTGTTACATCTGGCTCTCTATGAAGAATGACATGACAGAAAGTGTTTTCCGCATCACTGGTTGGTTTCTGGCAAATGGGGTTCTTAGAAACGTTATAAAGGAAAGTATTTACAGAAAAAGAGAATGACACATTTGTGGCAGGGGCAATTTGTATCCCAAACCCCAAATGAAGACTTTCTAGGAGTCTATGAGGAACAACATGGCATAGGACAAGGGCCTGATGGGTGCAGTGCTTGATAAATGCAAAAGAAGGTTCAGCCATGTTCATTATCAACAAATGCATTGCACAGCGTGACTGTGTTGAGAGTATATGCTCCTTGGATCTGAAGGACGGCAGCCTATGAGGAGCCCACTCGCTCCAGGCTGAGAGACATGTTAGTCCGGGGCTTTAGGGGTCCCTGCTCAAAATATCTTTTTCCATTGGTAGTACGGTGCTCTGAAGATATACCATTGATTACAACATACCAAAAAAAACTGACAACTAAAAATACCCCTGTTGGACTTGGCCCTTTTTGCAGGGTTATCCCCAAGCCTTTTGCTTCTTCCTCGTATTTTTTCCTGACCAGTTGTTGTTGGTTTTAAGACTCTGGGCACTTTACCACTGCTGATCAGTGCTAAAATACATATGCTCTGTGTGTAAATTATGATTACAATTGGTTCTCCCTGAATTGGAATATTTGATATACTAGTAAGTCCCAAGTAAAGTGCCCTGATGTGTTCCAGGGCCTGTAAATCAAATGCTGCAGCACTGATTGTGTCCTCCACAAGAGTAGCCCTGGAAAGGTATCTCAGACCTGCCACTGCAGTGTCTGTGCGACGGTTGGTACTGCCATGTCAAGCTGGCAAGGGCACGCACTTGCCAGGCCCTAAGCTTCCCTTATTTAACATATGAGTCACCCCTAATGGCGGACCCAAGGTACCCCTGTGAGCAGGGTGCAGTGTTTGTGAAAGGTAAGACATGCCATGATGTGTGTGGTACGTCCCGATAATGAAATACTGCCAATATTGTTTTTCATTATTAAGAGGCAATCTGTCCCATAGGCTAGAACGGGGGTTTATTTATAACATCTTATAAATATAACTTCCTATTGAACAAGAGACAAAAGTGGAGCTTAGTATGCCTGAACTCAGAATATAAAAATGCATTCTCTGGTAAAGATTTTTATATTGTGCATTTGAAAATACCACTTTTAGAAAGTGGTTATGTTCTCGCTTAGCAATCCTGTGTGCCTCTGTTGGTTTGTGGATTGACTGTCTGGCTTTTGAATGACAGGGGCTGGGGATGTGCATTCTCTCAGACGGCCACCGGGCGGGTTGATGTGTGTCCTGCCTTTCCTGGATGAGTCAGGGCTGGGCTGAGTAGACCTGGGCTGCATTTAGAGTAGGGGAGGAGGTTTCTTTCACACCTGAATGGGCCTGGTCTGCCTGGGACAATGCTGTCTCTACCTCCTGCCAGGCAGCTGCTCCAGAGAAAATGGAACTGGTTTTGGCTGGGCAAAGAGCTTCTCTGCCACCAGAGAACAAAGGAATATGTGCCATAAAAAGTGGGACCCAGACCCCAAACTTTTAGATTACTGCTGAACTAAGGAACCTGCCAGGAAGAAGAACCGGGAATGATGGAGGAGGAGTATTGCCCCTTTGCTGTGTGCTGTTTGGGCTGGCCTGCAGTGGTTGCTACTGTCTTGGGTAGGGAAAGGACCGGACAGTGCTTTCATCATCCTGCTTTTAGAGTTTTCTCCAAGGGCTTGAAGTAGAGCTTGCCTCCTGTTGGAAGTCTCAGGAAAAGAAAAGACTTCAAAGACTACTTCTGGAATCAAGAGGAACCTTTGCCAAGGAGAAGAGCTTTGGAAATTGGAGGAGTACTGCACCTTTGCTGTGTGCTCTCAAGGGTTGGCCTTTAGTAGCTGTTTCTGCCAAGGAAAGGACAGGGACTTTGCTGTGTCCCTCTGCTTGAGGAAGATCTCCAAGGGCTTGGGTAGTGCTTGCCTCCTGTTCTGAAGTCTCAGGGACACAAAAACTTCACCCTCAGCTCCCCTGAACTTACTGGCTGGGAGCTCTGACCTGCCAAGAGGTGCCTGTGACTCTGTTGGGCCTCTGGGGGTTGTTCCTGCTGTTGGAAGTTGGAAAAGCAACAAAACTACAAGAACATAGACGTATCGCTCTTCTTGCGGATATTTTTCTGACGCAGCACCGCTGTGCGAGAAGAATCTCCAAGCAGCGCCTCTCGCCGCCGCAAGAACCAATGTATCAAGGGATAACGGCGGAAGAAACCGACGCAGTACCGCTCAAAGATGCCATATCGATCACAACGCATCCCGGATTCTCACGCATCGTACGTGTGCAGCAAGTTTTCCTGACGCATCACTCACGGACCAGAACCATCTCAAAATCGATGCATCACTTCCCCCTACAGACCGAATTTGACACATCACTTCTCCTGCGTGCAGAACTGTTGCACCACCTCCCCATGGATGCATCTCTTTGTTTTTCGACACTTCCCATCTCTGCGGCTGTTTGGCCTTGTGAATTTGGCGCAACCACAGGTACTTTGAGAGAAATCACGCATCCATAATTTTCTTTGGACCCAGTTGTTTTAAACCTTTTTAAAGTCATATTCTTAGTTCATGTATGCTGGATAGTTGTCATTTTGGTCTTGCTGAGTTTATATAAAGACACTTTATTTTTCTAAAATGGTGTGGTGTCCATTTGTGGTGTTATCACTGTATTACTGTGTGTTTTCAGTACAAATACTTTACACATTGCCTTTGGGATAAGTCTGCCTGCTCATGCCAAGCTACCCAGGGGGTGAGCAGGGGTTTTCTAAAGTGTGTATCCCCCTTAACCTGACTAGAAGCAAGGGTCCCTATTTGGACAAAGGTACCTACCGCTGCCAACTAGAGACCCTAATTTCTAACAACCCTATTCTATGTTCAAAGTAAATGCAGAGTTGAATCATTTTTCAGCAATTTAGTATAAAATATCCTTCAAAAAATATGAGAGCAAGCTTGCCTTCATAAGAATTTCCAAGTATGTGTTGCTGGTCATGGTTCCCCACTTCCTGGGAGCTGTTTTTGTTACTAGGGGCTGGTTTTGCTGCAGTGATGCAGTATCTGCCCCAATAACAAAAGCAGCAGTGCTGGGGGCCAGTTTAGATAAGCAGCAGTGCCTCACACTAGCACCCTTGCCCAAACCCTCCTGACCTTCCCACACCGGGGGCCAGTCTGATAGAATTGCAGGGGCTGCTTTGTGTTCTCAGTCCAGTCCTGAGTCCTCCACAACAGCACAAACTAAAAAGACTGCTCTGTTTAACTCAATGTCCAATGTAATCTGTTGGTGGTGTAAAAGCAGCAGTCTTCTTAACAAGCATTTGTAAATGCATTAGGTTTCGCCTATGTTATTAATAATATATATATATATTTTTGGTAAACTTTAACTTGGTGAGCAGTTTTGCCATGTAAGTTAAAGAAACTCTAGAAAAGTGTTATGAATTGTTTCTTGAGAAAGGCAGTACATTGTGCATTATCTGGTGATTATATAAAGCGGTCCTGTACCTTCAAAGAAACCAGGAAACTCATTCCTGGCCGGTGCCTGGTGAGGTAGCTCAGTCACTTGCATGTACGACTGTGTAACTGAAAACCTAGGGGATTCTTAGAAGAGCCAGTCACGCCATTCTATTTTGCCCAGTCCTGTTGAAGTGTAAGACTTCGATCAAATTGACCATTTTCTTTAAAGGGCGGTTTGTTCCGCCAAACTTACAGCAAAGTGGGAGTTCCGGACTCCAAATTAAAGTACCCTAAAAAGTGGCCCACATTTACATATCAGTGCAGTTTTAACTATGTAAAAGACATGCTGAATATGTGTTTTGCAATGTATGGGAGACTGCATGCATGTGTGCCTGCTGCAGACACTGTTTGGAGTAATATTGAGAAATCAACAGTAAACAAGCATTTGCAATGCAATAGGACTCGCATTTACGCGAGACCTCCTGCATTGCAAACAGGAGTGCAGGCGGGGCAGAGGGGCGGGAAGGCACGGACAGCAGGAGTACGGGCGAGGGTGGCGGGGGTGCGAGAAGGCACGGGGAGGGGGAAGAAGGCACAGGTAAAAAATAGTTTTCTAAATAACACTTCCATACAGTGTAACACTCAAAGTAAAGGGGCCAATAGCCATGGGAGGGTACAAATGATGACATGGCATAATAAGGCAGGACTAACAAGCCTTATAATAAATCACAAGACAGAATTTACGAAGGACAAACACAGAAGCCAATGAAAAATATGGGTGGAGAGTGAGGGCAGCTTTTCTCCCATACTCTACTACTGCATGCCGAGCAACGCATTCACGCTGCCGCTAAAGCTCGACCTAAAAAGTGCTAAAACCATGTTTAACGCTTTTTGTTTTTACTCTAAGCCATGTAGCACAGCAGCTCAACTGTTGCGGGACATGTAAATAACATTGACAAAGCCAACATTTTTTGCGTAGGCGAAACCTATTGGCTTTGCCAATGCTTTTTTTTTTCAATCACAAGTGCAAACGCTGTGCAGGCAAAAACTAAAAAATCCACTGATTCAGATTTGGTTTATTGTGAGTTTTAGCTTGGTGAGCAGTTGTGCACTTACTGAAACGCTGTAAAAGTGTTATGACTTGTTTATTGTTAAATTTAAAAAAAAATGAATATGACACAACGGAGTAGGGTAAAGAGATGCCATATAAAGAGTTCACATGTGGCCATACCCTAATGCAAAATGGAGCATTTCACATATATCCATATCAACTACTACATGCCCCTGAGTCTGCAGGGGGCTCAGAGGAGCCCTGGGGCCGCGGGGGCACAACAGGACCACAGGGGCTGCAGAAGGGTGAGAGGAGTGAGGCTGGAATGGGGCTTCAAAGGCTAGCTGAGTTCATGGAGGCTGAGAGGGCATGGGAGTGACAAGGCTGTGGGGGGGCCGGCTAGAGGAATACTGACTACTGATGCTATTGGGAGGTTAGGAAGGTTGGACCCTGGTGTTGCTAGAAGACAAGGCTGTCAGAGCGTCATTTGGAACCTTTGACTGATATCTTCCAATCCCTAGTATCACATTGAAACACTATCAGCCAGTCCTGGCCTTTTCAACACTTTGAGATGCCTGGGTCGAAAAGAGGTTAAGACGCCACATGCTGGAAAGTAACAAGCAATAGAAGAGTCGGGAATAGTTGTTGGGATATTAGATTTGTCTAGGACTTGCTACCACAGTGTAATATCTCAGTAAATAATGTGTTTTTGTGGTCTTAGACAGGGCTCGTTTTATTTACCTCGGGAGAATGCTATCTCAGCAGGCTCTACATTACAGCAAATAAAAGCTAAAGCAAGCCTTATCATTAAACGATCAAAACAAATATTTTTAATTACATCTCTTCTCTGGGAAAGCATGTTCCATATGGGGAGAGGTATTACAGTAACAACTTCATGCAACAAACATTATGTAAAAACATTATAAAGTGTCCCTAAAATTCCCCAAAAGCATATTTTCATTAAAACACAGAAGCATTTCACCTTAGAACATCAGATTAGATCCCTGCTTTGAGAGGTATTTATTAAAAGGCACAGTTTTTAATCATGCATCCTGAACTCACATATTTGAAGGCGCATTCGCCTGAGGTACTGCACACAGATCTCAAAATAACAAATATGACTCATTACATCGCATAGCAATACCACGCATGCCATTACAACGCGGGTAGTACTATGAGATGTCAATGACTACCATTACAACGCAAAATTTTACCACGACTATGCCTTTACCACGCATACCATTTCAACGCAAAGGAATGCGTGGAAAAGGTATAGTCATGGTAAACGTTTGCAAGGTAAGTGACTCCACCCTACCCTACCTTAACCCCTTCGGCGCTCATGACGGCTGGGAGCCGTCATGAGACACAGTGGGCATGTGCTCACGACGGCTCCCGGCCCCCACCCACGGGGGAAGCGCTGGCGCTCCCCCGTGGGACGCCGATCTTCATGCCTCCCCCGCCCCCCTCCATGTCATCAATTACATCAGCGCACGAGGCGCGCTGACGTCATTGGAGGTTTCACTTTGTTTCCCGACATGCTGGGAGCCATTTGCTTCCAGCGCGTCGGGGAACAAAGAAGTAACTTTCTCTTCTGGGGAGGGGGGGATTTCAACAAAAGAAGCATGGGGAAAGGAAAGGGTTTTCCTTTCCCATGATGCTTCTTTTGTGCATTCCTGCTGCATGATCGTGCAATCGTGCAGCAGGAATGCCCACTAGACCCAGGGATTTCTTTTGGGGGGGGGATTTGAAATCGATTTACTGTTTGGGGGAGCGGCCCCATAGGCAAGCGACGCTCCCCTTATGGGGGCATTATTAATTGGCTTTGTCAGGGGGGCAGATTTCTCAGTATTTGTTTTTTTTTTAAATTGGCCCACTCGACCACCAGGGAATACTTCGTGGGGAGTGGCCCCTTGGGCAAGGGTCACTCCCCTTTGGGAGCTATGTTTTTGGCTGTCTGGGGCAGATCTTGCCTTTTTTTTTTAAATCTAGGGCCCACTAGGCCACCAGGTATTTTCTTTTGGGAGAGTGACCCCTTGGGCAAGGGTCGCTCTCCTTTGGGGGCTGCCTCTCCCCATATTTGGCCCACTAGACCACCAGGGATTTGTTTGTGGGGAGTGGCCCCTTGGGCAAGGGTTGCTCCCCTTATGGGGGCAATGTTTTTTGGCTTTGTCTGCCTCCCTGGGGGGCAAATTTCACCCTTTTTTGTTTTTAAAGTGGCCCACTGGACCACCAGGGAATACTTTGTCGGGAGTGACCCCTTGGACAAGGGTCACTCCCCTTTGGGGGCTATGTTTTTGGCTGTCTCCCCCATGTGGGGGCAGATCTCACATTTATTTTTATCTAGGGCCCACTAGGCCACCAGGGAATTGTTTGTGGGGAGTGGCCCCTTGGGAAAGGGTCGCTCCCCTTTAGGGAGCATTAAATTGGCCGTTTCTGCACCCCTGGGGGGGCAGATCGGCATATTTTATTTTTTGTATGGGCACTAGGCCACCAGGGATTCATTTGTGGGGAGTGGCCCCTTTGGCAAGGGTCGATCCCCTTTGGGAGCATTAATTTGGCTGTTTCTGCACCCCTGAGGGGCAGATTGGCTGATTTCTTTTTTTGTATGGCCACTATGCCACCAGGGCTATTTTTTTATGTTGGGGATCGGCCCCTTGGACAAGGGTCGCTCCCCTTTATGGGAGGATGATTGTGGCCATTTCTGCCCTCTTTTGGTGGCAGATCAGCAGTATGTTTTTTAGGCCCATCTTCCCCCAAGGGGGACAGAAGCCACCAGACAACAGGGGTTTTTAATTTTTTGTGTTGGGGAGTGGCCTCAAGGGAGAGGGTTGCTCCCCTTTTACAGGGGTGAATATTTTATTTATAATCTTAGGCCCACCTACCCCTTAGCTTAGCTGGTGGATTGTGTGTGGACTGGTGCATTATTTGAATATGATTGTAATGTTTTTTTCTCGTTTATATTCTAGTGTAAAGTTTTTGATTCCTGTTTGCGGTTTCAGCAGTGGTTGTTCTGCAGTTTTGTGTAATTGCATTTATTTGGTAAGAAAAACATTTTTGTTGTGTTTACTCCAAATGAGTATTATTGTCATGCATGAATGAATTTGTTTTGTTAGTGGTGTCATAATGGCAGCATATTTGTTAGTGTTCTGAGCATGAAATTCTTTGCGATGTATTTTGCATTGTTTTATGTGTAATATTTTTTTCTTTTTCTTTTTTAGTGGGATATTGTTGATCCTTACTGTGTCTGTGCAGAGTAGGTGGTGGTGAGTCTAACTGCTTCTGTCAAGTGAATAGTGTTGGAGTATATAGGTCTTTGTGATAAAGCTACATTTTGTTTATTTATTTGTTTACAAAGGGTTTGTTGTTGTTGACTTGTTTGACAAGGTACCTTTATTAGTAAGCATTATGGCTAGCCGTAGAATGACTGCTCAGCAGGTGGTTGGTATGCTTCTTGAATCTTCCTCTGAGCAGGATTATGAGACTGAGGGAGAGAAGGGAGGGGAAGATTCAGGCAGTGAGTTTTCTCTCCACATGGAATCATCGGATGATGAAGCTACTCTCAGTGCGGATGAAGTTACTCTCGGTGTGGATGAAGCTACTCTCGGTGCGGATGATATGCCTGTTTTAGAGGAGGACACTGCTGTGCCGATGGTGCAAGAGGCATCTGGATTGCAGCCTGGGGCTTTAATGCTTCCCATTGGAAGTGCTGGACTCTGGGTTGATCCAAACATGGTGCAGCCGGTGTTGCCTGCCTTTAGTGGTGATGCAGGGTGTAGAGTGGATTGTGAACATTTTTGGCCTATACAGTTTTTTCAGTAGTTTATGGATGATGTATTTTTGGGTGAGATTGTTGAGCAGACTAATTTGTATGCTGAACAGTTTCTGAGGGACAACAGTGCCAGACTTCGGCCCCACTCTAGAGCTATCCGGTGGACTCCCACAAATCTGGAAGAGATGAAGAGGTTTTTGGGTTTGACTTTATTGATGGGCTTGATAAGGAAGCCGTCCATGGCTTCATATTGGTCTACCAGCCCCTTGATGGCAACAGCCATATTTCCTGCAATTATGACTCGTGACCGGTAGTTACTTTTGTTTCGGATGCCATTTGTAGATAATGCTTTGGCGTTGCCACGTGATCACCCTGACTGTGACCGTCTTAGTAAGATTCAGCCTGTTCTTGATCACTTTGTAGATCGATTTTCAGAGATCTATACTCCAGGGAAAGAAATATCTATTGATGAGTCTTTGGTCCTGTTCAAGGGCCGCTTGGTTTTTACGCAGTACATTCCTAGCAAGAAGGCACGTTATGGAATTAAGCTGTATATGTTGTCTGAGAGTAGGACAGGATATGTTTTTAATTTCCGTGTGTACAGTGGTAGGGATTCCACTATTGACCCCCAGGTAGTCAGTCCACTTTTGGAGTTTCAGAGAAAATTGAGTGGGATCTTGTTAGAGGACTGTTTAACAGAGGCCACCATTTGTACCTTGATAACTTCTACACTGCTGTGCAATTGTTTAAGGAATTGTTCAAAGTGGACACTTTTGCTTGTGGCACAATCCGCTCTAACCGTAAAGGTTATCCAAAAGAGCTTGTTTGCAATAAACTTCAGAGGGGACAGTGCAGGGCCTTGCGCTAGTGATGAACTACTAGCTGTGAAATTTGTGGACACATGAGGGATGTGTACATGCTGACTCCAATCCATGATGAGAGTATCTTGCCTGTGGCTGTTTGGGGTCAGATTGCTGAAGTGCGCAAACCTGTGTGCGTTTTAGACTACAATAAGCACATGGGTGGCGTTGATAGAGTAGATCAGAGGTTGGAACCTTACACTGCTATTCGTAAGGCTTACATTTGGTATAAGAAGTTGGCCATCCATCTCTTCAATTTAGCAACTTTCAATGCTTTTGTTGTGTTCAAGGAGTGTTCTCCTGCGTCAAAGTTGACTTTTGTTCAGTTTCAGGAGTCTGTGATAGGCAGCCTTGTTGTTGTGGAACAGGCAAGTGTTCCTAGAGGTGGAGTGTTGGAGGATGTGGCTAGATTGAAAGATCGCCACTTTCCTGATTTAATTCCTCACACGCCCCACGTCTTTGAGAGCAACCATGAGTCAAATAGTGTACTGCCTGGTCTGTATGGTTTTATATAGTTGTTCAGTTTAACGTTTGGCAATAGAATGATGTCTTCAGTTACTGCTGTTTTTGTAGTTACAGTTTGGTAGTGGTGGTGAGTGGACTGGTGCTTGTCTGGCGGTGTGTGTGGATTGGCGCTTGGCTGGAGGTGTGTGTGGATTGGCACTTGGCTGGCGGTGTGTGTGGATTGGCGCTTGGCTGGCGGTGTGCATGGATTGGCACTTGGCTAGCGGTGTGCGTGTATTGGTGCTTGGCTGGCGGTGTGCGTGGACTGGTGCTTGGCTGGCGGTGAGTGGACTGGCGCTTGGCTGGCGGTGTGTGTGGATTGGCGCTTGGCTTGTGGTGTGCATGGATTGGTGCTTGGCTGGCGGTGTGCGTGGACTGGTGCTTGGCTGACGGTGTGCGTGGACTGGTGCTTGGCTGACGGTTTGTGGACGGGCTCTTGGCTGGCGGTGTGTGAGTAGTGACTTGCTGCTAGTCACCACACACACTGCTAGCTAAACGCCACTCCACGCAATCCGTGAGCTGGTGTGGTTGCTGTGTCAGGAATGTGGGCGTGTGAAAGTGATGGGCCCTTGAATGGCGCTGTCTGCTGGTGTGAGTGTTGTAATATGCTGGGCCCGCGGCTGGCGGTGTGAATGGTTTTGTATGTGTCACATGTATGAAAGGTGTATGAATGGCCTGTAAAGCGGTTGGTGCCTTGTCGTGGCTTTACGGCACACTAGCTGTGAGTCAATGGTTCAGTTTCTCGTCCTTTCAATTATTAACAGTGCATTTCATTTTTGTGAAATCTCTGGTTAATACAATTGTATATACTGAACCATCACTCACCCTCATGCCAAATCCAACCAGTATGTCTGTGTGCTTGAAGAATAGGTCGTTTTGCAGAAATATTTGTCTTTTCTGTCTTTCTCAAGCTGGGTGTACCTTGTCCCTTTTTAGGTCTCGCCTACGCAGCGCGCATGCGCTGCATAGGAGGGTCTTTAGCTGTCACTCTGCTCTTTTTGAAGCACACACTCGTGTTTGTGGCGGCATTCACCTTGCAGGAGCGAGCAGCGGCACGCATGCTAATTGGCTGTTGCTCGCTCCCGCAAGGCAAATGGTGCCACAAGCACGAGTGTGCTTCAAAATAGTCAGTAACTAGAGCGGGGGCTGCTTTTTTTTTTTTACTTTCAGCGTGAGGCGCGCGTGCTTGTGTGTTGCTTTCCTATGGCCCATTCTGCCACTTCCCGCTTGCTTTCATCATTTTCTTTTTACCCTACTGCATTTTCTACACCCCCTGCCTTTCTCCACCCTGCCCACCCTTTCTCTGCCCCTCGCACCCATTCTCTCTCCCAGTCTCTCGTTTTCTTTGCTCTGCCCTCTTTCTGCTCACCAGTCCTCCTTCCCTCCCCTCCTCTTTTTTGGTTGATTTGGCCCTTTTCCTCTTAGGCTCTAAATTCATCGCCACCTTTCTATACCCATCTGCCCTTCTGGTCACCAAGTTCTGTTTTGCTTGTTTCATTTTGTTTAAGCACTCTGAGAGAGTGCTTGTGTTTTCCAGCTCGCTCCTGAGTACTTCGCTGCTGAGCTCGCTCGTGTTGCTCTATCGCTGTGTGCCAACCCAGGCCGCCTCTATGTTGTTTGTGTGCTTCTCCCCTGCCCCATGTTGCTTTATCTCTCTCATCCTTATTCCCCCCTCTCTCTGTGTTATTAACCCCTCACCCGTGCCTGGACCTTGCTTGCACCTCCTGACTTCCTGTTGCCTCCCCAGCCCTATGCCTTCCTCTCCATGTTGCTATCCCACAACTATGCTACCTTGTTTTTCTTTCCTTTACCGCTCCAACTCGGATCGGCAAACAAAAAGAAAACAAGCATTTGCAATGCAATAGGTCTCACATTTACGCCAGTTTGAGCTATTGGCATTGTGCTTGTTGTGAATGTTGTAATGTGTTGATTTCGAGCCTGGTGGTGTGAATGGTCTTGTTTGTATTACGTATGAAAGGTGTGTGAAA
The DNA here is from genome assembly GCF_964204655.1 of Triturus cristatus. NCBI lineage: Eukaryota > Metazoa > Chordata > Amphibia > Caudata > Salamandridae > Triturus > Triturus cristatus. The sequence goes on along the minus strand of NC_140579.1, from coordinate 1,028,509,951 downwards.
GGCCTGTAAAGCGGTTGGGGCCTTGACGTGGCTTTACAGCTCACGAGCTGCGAGTCACTGGTTTAGTTTTTTGTCCTTTCAATTATTGACAGTGTATTTCATTTTTGTGAAATCTCATGTTAATAAAATTGTATATACTAAACCATCGCTCACTCTAGTGCCAAATCCAACCTGTATGTGTGTGTGCTTGAGGAATAGATGGCTGTGAAGTAATATTTGTCTTTTTAGTCTCTCTGCCAAGGTGCACATTCCATCCAAGAATAACATACCAACTGTAGATATTGTCGTAAACTAAACACCCATGAGAGTACATGGTGATGTCTCTCTTGTGGATCCCACAAGTTATCTTACCCACAATGTCCTGTAAACCTCAAAATGTCTGTCACATTCTCCTTGCAATATCGTGCCAAAACTTTCACGCTGCAGCAAGAAACAAATTACCTACCCCTTCGCCTTTCTCCAAGTATCCCAAAAGAAATGGTACCTCACTTGCGTGGGTTGGTCAAGACCCGTGATAGGCAAGGGCCCAAAACCTTCAGGAGGCGACATCAAAATTGCCTATCACAAATCAACCTGGTTTTGCAAGGGGGGTCACCTGGGTTTTTGGCCCCGTGCTCGGTGGCCAGCTAGGGAAACCTACCAAACCCACACATTTCTGAAAACTAGACACCCTGGGGATTCCAGCAGAGGTATGGCTTGCATGGATCCCCCAACGTTTCCTTACCCAGAATCCCCTGCAAACCTCAAATTTAGCTGGAAAAAAAAATCACTTTTTTCACACATTTTTGTGTGGAAAAGATGTGGCATCACCGGGCTGACACAAATTTCCTACCACCCAGCGTTCCCCCGGGTCTCCCGATAAAAATGATGCCTCACTCGTGTGGGAGGCCCAAGTACCCGCGACGGGCAAGGGCCCAAAACGTTTTGAGGCGACATCAAAATTGCCTATCACAAAACGACCTGGTTTTGCAAGGGGGGTCACCTGAGTTTTTGGCCCAGTGCTCGGCGGCCATCTAGGGAAACCTACCAAACCAACACATTTCTGAAAACTAGACACCCGGGTGAATCCAAAGAGGTATGGTTTGCGTGGATCTCCCAACGTTTCCTTACCCAGAATCCCCTGCAAACCTCAAATTTGGCTGAAAAAATCACTTTTCCACACATTTTTATGTGGGGAAAGTTGTGGCATCTCCGGGCTGACACAAATTTCCTACCACACAGCGTTTTCCCCGGTCTCCTGATAAAAATGGTGCCTCACTCGTGTGGGAGGCCCAGGTACCCGCGACAGGCAAGGGCCCAAAACGTTTTGAGGCGACATCAAAATTGCCTATCACAAAACGACCTGGTTTTGCAAGGGGGGTCTCCTGGGTTTTTGGCCCCGTGCTCGGCAGCCATCTAGGGAAACCTACCAAACCCACCGATTTCTGAAAACTAGACACCCGGGGGATTCCAGGGAGGTATGGCCTGTGTGGATCCCCGGTGATGCCACAACTTTCCCACACAAAAATGTGTGGAAAAAGTGATTTTTTTCAGCCAAATTTGAGGTTTGCAGGGGATTCTGGGTAAGAAAACTTTGGGGGATCCACGCAAGCTATACCTCCCTGGAATCCCCGGGTGTCTAGTTTTCAGAAGTGTGGGTTTTGTAGGTTTCCCTAGGTGCTGGCAGAGCTAGGGTTCAAAAACTACAGCTAGGCACTTTGCCAAATAAGGGTCATTTTTCACTGTGAAATTGTGGTGTGTCCACGTTATGCTTTGCGCCGTTTCCTGTCTTGGGCACTAGGCCTACCCACACAAGCGAGGTACCATTTTTCTTGGAAGACTTTGGGGAACGCTGGGTGGGTGGAAATTTGTGGGTCCACAAAGATTCCAGAACTTCTGCCACAGAAATGTGAGGAAAATGTGTTTTTTTTAGGGCAATTTTTTAGGTTTGCAAGGGATTCTGGGTAACAGAACCTGGTGAGAGGCAGTCAAGTCACCTGATCCTGGATTTTCCTGGTGTCTAGTAGTCAAAAATGTATAGGTTTGCTAGGTTTTCATAGGTGACGGCAGAGCTAGGGTTCAAAAACTACAGCTAGGCACTTTGCCAAAAAGGGTCATTTTTCACTGTGTAATTGTGGTGTGTCCACGTTGCGTTTTGCCCCGTTTCCTGTCACGGGCAATAGGCCTACCCACACAAGTGAGGTACCGTTTTTCTCAGAAGGCTTTCGGAAATGCGGGGTAGGTGGAAATTTGTGGATCCACGCAGATTCCAGAACTTTCCACCACAGAAATATGAGGAAAATTTGTTTTTTTAAAACTTTTTTTAGGTTTGCAAGGGATTCTGGGTACCAGAACTTGGTGAAAGCCAGTCAAGTCACCCCTCCTGGATTCCCCTGGGTGTCTAGTTCTCAAAAATGTATAGGTTTGCTAGCTTTCCCTAGGTGCCGGCAGAGCTAGGGTTAGAAAACTACAGCTAGGCACATTGCAAAAAAGGGTAATTTTTCATTGTGAAAATGTGGTGTGTTCACGTTGCGTTTTGAGCTGTTTCCGGTCGTGGACACTATGCCTACCTACACAAGTGAGGTACCATTTTTATCGGGAGACTTAGGGTAATTCAGATTTGTAAAGCAACTGTTATTATCTATTAACTTTTGATGCATTTCTGCCTTCCAAATGAAAGACAATGTGTAAAAAAGAAGTCATTTTGAAAAATGACCGATAATTCTCATGCTAGTATGCGTATTCCCAATTTCGGAAATATGCAAATATCTACTATTTCTAAACTCTATATTTTGTTCCCATTTCAGAAATACATAGGTGTCTTTCATACCAATTTTTCCATGTATATATTTTCCCAGAATAATTGCTATATACCCAGTACATAATAAAAAACCATTGCAAGTCGCTGCTCAGTTTTTGGCTCTGGGTTCGTCGGGTTCTTGGTGAACCTCCAAGGCCTATATATCCCCACAACCAGTAAGGTCCCACGAATGTAACGGTATATTTCTTTCAAAGAGCTGTCATAATTAGAAGAAGTTACAGGTGAAAACGTTGACACAAAAGGCTGTTTTTTTCAACTAATTTTCAATTTTTCCGATATTTAACTGTTAGTTTCTATAAAGAAACCTTGAAGGATCTACACAAATGACCCCTTGCTGAATTTAAAATTTTGTCTACTTTACTAAAATGTATAGCTTTCCAGGATCCATTATTGCTTTTGTACCCATTTCTACCATTAACTGGAAGATGGTTGGAAGTACAAAAAAATAGCAAAAATAGGCTATGTCCCAGAAAAATGCCAAAACTGTGTAAAAAATGTTGGTTCTCTGACCAAAGGCTGTCATTCCTTAAAGCTGGGAAAATGGTGATTTGAGACCCATAAACCCTTTTGTGATACCATTTGCAGGGAAAAACCCAGATGCTTTCATTTGCAGCACTTTTTTCCCATTTTCACAAAAAAACTAAAATGTAACTGTATTTTGGCTAATTTCTGGGTCCCCTCCAGGGGAATCCACAAACCCTGGGTACCTTTAGAATCCCTGTGATGTGGGAAGAAAAGTACGCAAATTTGGCGTGGATACCTTATGTGGTCAAAAAGTTACAGGGGCCTAAGCGCCAACTATCCCAAATAGCCAAAAAAAAGGCTTAGCACAGGGGGGGAAAGGCCTAGCAGCGAAGGGGTTAAACCGTAATGTGGTACCACTGCACAACCCTCCCCGGACCCCTCCCTGGACCCCCCCCCATGTCCTCTCCCTACATTAACTCTACACTACCCTGCACGACCCTGACACTACCGTAAATCCTAAAACACTACCCTACACTACACAAACACTACAACACTACCCTAAACCCTAAAACACTACCCCCAGTCCGGACCCTAGAACACTACCCCCAGTCCGGACCCTACACTCACACACTACCCTGCACGACCCCCAACACTCCCCCTAAACCCTAAAACAATACCTTACACTACACAAACACCACAACACTACCCTAAACCACTACCCCCAGTACGACCCTCCCCGCCACCCAGTCCGGTCCCTACACTGAAACACTGCATGACCCCCGACACTACCCAAAACCCTAAAACACTACACTACACGAACACCACAACACTACCCTAAACCCTAAAACACTACCCCCAGCACTACCCTTCCCCTAGTCCGGTCCCTACACTCTAACACTACCCTGCACGACCCCCCGACACTACCCTAAATCCTAAAACACAACCCTACACTACACAAACATTACAACACTACTTCAACACTACCCCAAACCCTAAACAGTACCCCCCCCACCCCCCCAAGTGCAAACCCCCTTATCTCTTTCTCCTCGTGGTTCCTCTCTCCTGGTTCCAGCGTTGTCTGAGGAGCGGGGCACATCGTTATGAGGAAACAGAACAGCCTCAGTTTCCTCACAACGATGTGGATAGCCATTACATGGCATGCGTTATAAAAGAGCATGCGATGTAATGGTATGCGTAGTAATGCCTACGCGTTGTTACATCGCATGCGTTGTAACGCATGCGATGTAATGACTTGCGGGGTAACAGCTGCGTTGTAATGGCTGTTCACTCAAAATAACTGAGCAATTGAAGCAGGGAAGAGTGGAGAGCGGGCGAAGCATGGTTCCCGGTCATAACAACACAATTAAATATATATATCAAGGTAAGAAAAGAGAAAATATGGCAGCAAAGGATGATTAAAGCCGCACCACCTGACTGCATACTTCGTACAAACACAAGGGGTCACTATTGGTGTTGTTGCCCACCTCCTGACTTCAGAAAGTATTTCTTCTTTTCCTCACCTGTGCTATTTATGCTGTTTGTGTTGCCTCTCTGCGCTTTGTAAATATATATATCAAAGTGCCTCGGGGGAAGGGAGAAACTCAAAAAGAAAGAGAGAGAGAGAGCTTTCAATCTTTGTAGCAGTTGTAGCAGTTGTTCAGACTTTTTCCTGGTGTTTCAACATGTGACAACCTGCACTTTACTCCACACAAAGTTGCGTATAAAATGCTGCACTCCTCGTGAAACTTTTAAAGTTGAAGTATGAATCATGTTTGGTGGGAGTTAAATTTTATGTAAGTACAACATCTACAACAGCAGATATCTTTCCCTGAGCATACCTGCTGGTTAAGTAGAATGATTAATGGAGAAAGCATGTACTTACAATTCAGAGAAATCCCTCTGCAGCATGGAAGAGAAATATAGCGGAAGATTGCATTCACCCCATAATTATTCACAGCTGTTTAAATATAAGATTGTCGAAACTGTGATGATTGTGAGAGGCACTGCAGTCTGCACACCTGGTCACATTCTCATCTGATCACCTCAGCAGCACCACAAAGAGGCCACCGTCAAACTAGAGACATGGCAAGGAACGCTGGAATGAAAACACCAAATGGACTTTCGGAAGTCACGGCATGCGCGTTATTGTTCCGTCAATTGAAGCTCCCTATCTTTTTGATTCTTTATTTGCTCATGTGCGCATGCATAGAATATGTCTGTGCTCTGAAAAATGTCTCGAGAAACCAGTATTTTTCAGCTCCCATTCACACGTCAGGCTGCAGCAAGAGGCTTATTTTATTTTTCTCTTCCCTCCGTCCCCTCTAGGATGTACTCGCTGGTTCACACACAAGTAGCTGACAGGACACAGATACACGAGCTCTTTCCTTGACTCCTTACGTAGGGAGTACACAAAATCTTCTAAATTGTGCCTATCGCCTTGGGCGCTTTATCAAGCCATCAAACAGAGACAGAGAGCGGGTGCTGCTCTGGTGCATGATGTCTCCGCCGTGCTTATCGGGCGGCGGGCTTAGCAACCAAATGATCAGCACGCAAATTCAGGCACAGGGCAATCAGGCCATATAACTATATACACAGAGGCAGTAGTGAGGTACGTTAGAGCTCACGCGTATGTGCACCACTGGCGGTACACCCGCGCTGTCTCATTAGGTCTCGCCTGAGACAGCGCTTTAGCGCTGCTCTGGCGAGACTTATAGTAAGCGAGTTTTGGCAGTGCAAACAGTGGCTTTTCAGGCCTCCAAATACAGTGCATGTGCGCCGTCCGGGCGCGCGCACCATTTGGAGGCCTGAAAGCACTCGTTTGCTTTCACTTTCGCGGCCCCTTTGATGTCCCGCACCACTGTGCCCGCCCCCACTCCCCCCTCCCACTCTCTCCTCGTCAACTTCAGTGCGCGCTTGTTTATACAATGCAGCCCTGCTCTCTGCTCCCCCGCCTGGAATGCGCTCCCCCCACCCGTTTCCTCTTCCCATATATTTGTTTCTGTCTCTGCCCACCCCTCACTCTTAATCTCTGCCTAACTCTTTCTCTTTCACACTCGTGTGCTTTGCATGGATGCAGGCAGAGAACAGTGGTGCCAGTTTAAAAAATAGCGTTGGGGTTGGGGCTGTTTTTTTTGTTGGTGTTAACAGCCCTTGTAAATAACATACTTACACGCAGCGGCTTATTAAATTATTTACCTCGCCTCGTGCATCTTCCCCCAAAGATAAGCAGGCGACACCGAGACAGCCTCATCACAGCTAACTCCCCACCGCGGTGCATAATTCTTTATTGAGGCATATTCAAATGTTTGTGTGCCGTTTAAGCAAAAAAGGTCTCTCCCAGACGTTCTGAGCTAAACATGCAATTTAACGCTTCAGGTAGAAGCGTTCAGCGCCGTGCATCCTTTACCAACAACAAAACAAAGCGCACATGAGTTTTACAGATGTATTCTCCGAACTCTTCTCGTGTCACATTAATTTTGACAAAGTGTGCTGCTTCCTCTGGGCTCAGTGTAGCGCGCGGTGCGAGTGTCAGTCTCCCCCTCCTTGTATTTATAAACAAAGTTTTACTTACCTTGATCAAAAAATGGGGTTAGGTTTAAACGCCTTCTGTGGTGGAACAATGTGCGTCTCTTTCAGAGCAGCCTAAATGTTTTCGGAAATCGCTTTCGCCTAATTAAGGGGCTTATATAGACTGCTATAAGTTTCAGGACCGCGAATGAAGTAGCAGTACGAGAGAGGGGGGTATACATTTATTAAGTACACTTTTATTGTGCGTTTAGCTCGGTGCCTCGCTGCAGACACAGCTCTGGAAATAAAGGTGTTTAATCTCCCCTCACTGACGGAAGAAAAAATAGCCTGTAACTGATCAAACAGTCAATGGCGTTGAACCAACAGTTTATGGATTGCTGTTTGTGCTACAAAATAAAAAATAAATCACTTATAAATACGCAGATTCGTCGGAGGCGCTGAAACTGATTTGAACCACAGACCAGTTCTGCAAATACAGTACCGAGCCCGCAGGGACTATGGCTAGCGCCTCCCAGAATCTCAGAGGTCGAAGGACTTGGATATTTCCTAATTTTTTTTTTTTAAATCATACTGTCAGCGACACGGCTCCAGAATGGATCCCAGCAGCATTGCCTTGCAGTGCCAGAGGGTGGCTGCGCAGCCAGGGTGACCCCCCGACACCGGCCCCTGTGAGGGGTTGTGTTCGCACTCTCCAATATTGGCAGCTGGGGTTATTGTACTTGCCAATGCATGCTACTGTAAAACCGTCATTAGTGCCCCCAACCCTCAGCGGGTCTTGTATTATTGATCACTGGCAAGGACAGGTCCACACTGGGATCAGTATTGACGAACTCGGAGTCATCATTTGCCCTGCAATAGGTTAAGCATTTATGCAAGTTTAAACTATTGCCATTGTAAATGACAATGCATTTTATTTATGTCTCAAAAACAAAAAATAAAGAAAAAGCATTGTCATTTACAATGCCAATAGCTCAAACTCACGTAAATGCGAGACCTGTTGCATTGCAAATGCTTGTTTTTATTAGTTATGTCATGTGAACACCAGACTGGACCATTAACACAGGGAGCCTTGGGCACACATTTGCTCCACCCCTTCGGGCTCCTCACAGTGGGCCTAGCCCAGGTCGCCCCTATTCGGTCATAGGGCACGACACTACATTCCTCCCCAAACAGTATCAAAACTTCACCCATTACTGCCACAAAACATCAATAGAAATACGTTACTGGAATAGGCTCATACGACATGCTCCTTTAGCTGGCAGGATGGGACTGGGTTTTTCCGCAGACAGTACTGACAACCTCCCCAGCCTCCTACTGAGCTGGGCAGACTGAGCTCCATGGTGCCCCTTGGAGTGCACCCACCGGTCGGAGACACCTCAGGATTAGCACCGTCCACTGTCGGGCAGTCCACTTCAGTTGCGTCCAACTCATCAGTATCTGGCGACACTGGAGACAGTCCTACCAGACTCATGTGAGCTCACCTCAGGGGGAACATCTTGTGGTGGATAAAAAGTCTTGAAAAAGGACCCATTCCTTGTGACGGTTTCCACACCCCTCTGGGCTGTGATCTTCATGCAATTCATGTGGGTGACAGTCCATGGCACCTTTTCATACCACAGTCCAAACTTGCTGTGGTCAACTCGGTTTTTTAGAAGAACAGAATCACCCACTTTGAGACTAAGCGGTCGTGATCGCCGCCGCTGGCTGGGATGATCGTGTTGATGTTGACGACGTGTTTGGATCTGCAGTTCATTTGGTGACTCTGGACGCCACTTTGGATGATGGGGAATGGAGTCTGCAACCACCCGTCCCATGGAGAGATGCCCTGGCGCCACTCCGGTCATAGACTGTGGCGTTTGACGGTACACTCTGAGGAATAAGAAGGTGGCCAGTTCCAAGGACTGTTGACGGTCATGGGCAATGCGGATGACTTTGTTTAATGTGCGCATAAGCTTTTCCGCTTCCCTATTCGATTGCGGCCATCAGGGGTTATCTTCTTGTGGGTGATACCTATAGACGCCAGGTAGTTGGCTATTTCGTGTCCCTGGAACAGGGGACCATTGTCAGTCCGTATCTCTTGGATGAGCCCATGAGTGGCCATCAATTTCTCCAACTTTGGGATGACCTCGCTCACCATCAATGATTGCAATATTTCCACCTCAGGATATTTTGAGTGATCGTCGATCAGCACAAAGGTGTGTCGTTCATCCGGAAGGCTCCCAAAGTCTAAACTGATGCATGCCCAGGGTCGGTCAGATCGATGTTCCGTGATTATTGGAGTTGGTGAGCTATTGTCCACGAGAGCCTGGTACCATTGCATGACCTCACTGCCTCCTCTACTTTCTCATCCATTAGGGGAAACCATACTTTTGTCTGCAGGCGGGTCTTAGTTTTCACCATTCCTTCGTGACCCACATGCGCCAGTTGGATCACCTGATTGGTCAGGGCTGAGGGTATCAACAGGCAGTGGCCTCGAAGTAGGCATCCCGTGGAATCATCATTGAGTTCCTGCCGGATAATGTACAAACTTTACATGATTCTTCTCGCTTCCGTCATGAGGACTTTCCAGTCACTCCTCGCACTTTGCCACCGGCCATGCTTCATGATCTCCAGTGCCCGCTGAATTCACTCATCCCGTCTGGTTTCTTCCCCTAACACTTTCATGGACAATGGGATGGGGCACGATCTGGCGGTAATGTATCGGACGTGTTCTTCTGTGCCCTCTGCGTCTTTCTCCTCTTCCGGGGTAGCTGCCCTGGGGTGACGGAAGAGATAGCCAGCTGGGTTCTGCACTCTTGGGTGATATTCCACGTGGCAATTGTAGCCCTGCAGCTGAAGCATCCACTGTTCTATGCATGGGGGCAGATTGGAGGCGGTTCCAGCAAATAGTGACAGAAGCAGCTTATGGTCAGTAGCCACAATAAAAGGGTGTCTATATACATACAAATGGAAGTGGCGATACCCCCAGTGAATGGCTAAAGCTTCTTTTTCATTTTGGGAATATCGCTGCTCGGTGTCCATCAATGACCTACTGGCGAAAGCTACCAAGGCCCAGTCTTTCTCTGCCTTACTCTGCTGCAGTAAGACCGCTCCCAGACCCTTTGGTCCGGCATCGACCACAACCATGGTCAGCTTCTTAGGGTCAAAGAAAGCCTTGGTTCTGTTGGCAGACAGGGCATCCTTAACCACTTGGAACGCTGTTTCCTGCTCGTGGTCCCAAACCCAGGGTACAGAGCCTTTGGTAAGTTCTCGGAGTGGCTGGGTGAGGGTGGTCAGGTCCTGGATAAGTCGGCCACAATAGTTGAGCATGCCCAGAAAGCTTCATACTTCGGTGGCGCTGGTGGGGGCAGGGGCCAACTTGATATCACGCACCTTGTCGGGATCCGGATTCACACCTGAGGTTGAGAACACGTAGCCAAAGAATTGGATTTGTTGTTTAAGGAATTTGCATTTGTCTCGATGGAGTGAGTCCAAATTCCTGTATCCTCTGAAGTACTTGCGTCAGCCTGGCATTGTGTTGCGCGATGGTCCTAGCGTAAATGAGAATGTTATCACTGACTTTCACCACCCCTGGAAGATCCATTAGCAGCTCATGGATTACATTCTGAAAGACCTCCGCTGTGCTTGACACTACAAAACTCAGATGAGTGTCCCTCCTCAGGTCAATGTGGGTGGAAAAGGTTGTGATGTAGCGTGACTCTTTGTCCAGCACTAGCTGATGATATCCTGACCGAAGGTCAAGCTTAGAGAACCAGCACGCTCCGCTCAGTACTCCAATCAGGTCATCAATCGTGGGAGTGAGGTGTCTTTCTCTTTTTATTGCTGCATTTGGTAGCCTCATGTCCACGCAGATCCGCACCTCACTCGGTTGCTTGGGCTTCTGAGTGACCACGATAGGTGACACCCAGGGGGTGGGACCTGTTACCTTCTCGATGATGCCAGCTGCTTCCAACTTGGATAGTTCCTTCTCTACTAGTGGCCTCAGGTGAAAGGCAACGCGCCTGTGGCGTAGGGCGACTGGCTGAACAATGAGTAGATGTACTTCTTTTCCTCATAATATTCCAATCCCGTTGAATACGTCTGGGAATTCGGCTAGGATGTGTCTTACTGTCTTTTGGTGAATCCCAAAAGTGAATGTCATAGATGGAGAGGACGGAGCATTTAAAATTTTTGCAAATACAGCATGCACTGCAGAAAGCAATACCCAAAGGGACCATCATACCCGAGTCCTCCCCGCTTGAGGATCGGTTGCTTACGGACCACCTAACCAAGAAAGCCATATCATTGACATACCGAAAACTGATGAACCATCAAAAAGACCCCACAGAGATCCTTAAAAGGAATTGGGAGGCAGAGGTGGGACAAATGGACGAACAGGAATGGTATGAGGCGTTGGCATCTCCGAGAGAGGTGGCGATCCCATCCAAAATAAAGCTGGTGCAGCTTAAAATACTGCATCGGATATACTACACTAGATACACGCTTCATAAAATGGGAAAGGCAGTTGCTCCGCTCTGTCTACGAGGATGTGGCCTCCAGGGCACCTTCTTTCATACTATATGGGAATGTCCGGACATTACTTCGTATTGGAGGGAGGTTATGGCGACGGTCTCCAGGGTTACCGGTCATGATGTCCCGCCAGAGCCCCGGATGTGTTTACTGAATGTGTGGGATGCTACTGATCTTAACCATGCTGACCTAACCTGGGTAGCCTTAGGACTGGCATTGGCGAAGAGGAATATTGCGCAGCACTGGGGGGCGCAGTCAGCCCCATCCCACATGAGGTGGTGCCGAGACCTAGACGGTGCCATGATGGCAGAGAGGGTGGTGTGTATAAACAGGGGCTGCCCCCGGAGATGGCAGAGGATCTGGGGAAAATGGAACACATTCAGGGGCAATATCTGCGAACCCCCTTCGTCAGACTTAGAGTCTGAGTTGAGCGAATAAAATAAGGACATCAGCACACCATAAGGAACGACACAAACAGAGACTGGGGAGGATTGGTAGGTAGAGATGTGGATACTATGAATGAATGTGGATGTAATTGAATAACAGCACCAATAAGAGTGTTTAAACTTAATTGCTATGATAGCAAACTATGTCATACGAATGAAACCTGTATTGATAAAAGGTGTCCATTTCTTATTAATAAAAATTGTTTAAAAAAAAAAAAAGTGAATGTCATAACCCCTGGATCTTCGGCGGCCCGGCAGCCTAACAGCATGCCCTGTCCATCTTCTGCTACATAGACCTTAGGAATTTGGAGCCATGCGAGATCGTCGCCTTGAATTTTCCATGCATCACCAGGGGTCTGTCTTTTCCATACGCGAAGACTTTGATCACCATGGTGTTTAGCACAGGAGCCGGCTTCATCGACTTGTAGAGTTCCGAGGACATAATGTTGATGGTGACCCCTGTGTCTATGTCGGCGGTGATGTCTTGCTCTTCCACCCGTATTTGACGTTGCGGCAGCCGGCGAGACATCTGAGTCGCCGTTCCAATTATATACACGGTATGGACTACTTGCTAATCTCTGTCATCATCGTCACTGTTTCCACTTGGTGCTTTTGGGATGAGGTTGACAGCTGGCCGGGCTCGTATGTTCTTTCACGACCGGCACACTCGTTCATAATTATTGAATTTGCCAGTGCACTTCTTCCCACGTGCCGGACAGTCCAGTGCCCGGTGTGGGCTTCCGCCACAGTATCCGCAGCTTGTGGGCTTCCCTGACTCTTTCCGACTTGCTGTTGCAGCTGGGCGTGTTGTTACCACGCTGACGGGTTCTACCTTCACCAGTGCGTGTAGTGCTGCCTCCATGTGGGCCACTCGGGCCCGCGACAGTTCCTTGGTACTCCCTAGGGTTAAGATATCGGCCAGAGACTTCCCCGATTCCTCTAGTACTCTCTCCCTGAATTTTGCAGACGCGCAGCCTTGTATGATTTGGCCTCTGATTTCTTTTACCTCATCCGCGAACCCACAGCTGCTTGCTAGTTCCCTGAGTCGGGCATGAAACGTGTCAATAAACTCATCTGCCTGTTGACGCGCATGTCGGAAAACAAAACGTTCGCAAACTTGATTCGCCATGGCTTCGAAATGCACCATCAGGGCACCAATTTGTGTGAGGTGAGTTTTTGGGGCTGGCTCATGCAGTGATTTTGTGCTCCTATAGATGTCCTTCCCTCCCTATGTGCAGGAGCATGGCCCTCTTCTGGTCATGTTGCACCCCAGTGGCTTCAAAGAACAGAAGCAGCCTCTCTACCCACTCCTTCTATTTGGGTGCTTGGGCGGAGGGAGGGCCCTCCCCTATGAAGGGTTCAGATCACTGATAGATTATCTAGGAAAAGAATATCGAGCTGCCACAATATCGAGGTAAAAATTTCGAGTGACAAAATATCCACTTCCTATGTACAAACAGGTAAGTACAAAAATATTGAATCCTAAATATTGCTGTTAATAATATAGTTTGCTAAAATATCGACTTTTTTAATTGTCTTAAAAGTATTATAAAATTAATTAAATAATAAATATAATTAAGTAAAACATACTTGCAAACAATTAAAAAACATTAAAATTAATAAATAATAAATGTAATATAAAAAATAAAATAAACATGCATTTTTATTTTTTTAAATATATTAACTTAATAATATTAAAAAAATTAATATCTTTAATTATAAAATGTTAAAAACATAATTTTAAATATAATTACATATGTATATAAATAAACCTATAATATAAATATGAAAAAAATAAATTATATACAAGTTAAAACATTAAAATAAATATATTTTTTTAAATAATATTTTTCACTCCATTAAATATAACAATACTGAAAATGTTGCATAGCATAGGAGATAAAATTACTATTCCCACTCCAGCGAGTTGTACAGTAGGGAAAGTATTGGATAGTGGGTGGATAAAAATTACTATTCCCACTCCTGTGAGTGCAACAGTAGGGAAAGTGTTGGATAGCGGGAGGGTAAAAATTACTATTCCCACTTCAGCGAATGCAACAGTAGGGAAAGTGTTGGATAGCGGGTGGGAATAATTGAATATTCCCACTCCACCAAGTGTAACAGTAGGGAAAGTGTTGGATAGCGTAGGGGAATAATTTAGTATACCCACTCCTGCAATATCATTAACATTAATTAACAAGTAATTATTTTTTCAAAATGAATTTACCTCAATATTAATAAATTAACATAATTAATTAACAATTAACTAATAACAATTAACAATAAAATGAATAACCATCAAATCTAAATTAATTCACACAATTAACACAATAAAATAACTTTTAATACATATTATATAAAAAATAATAATCACATTAAAACTTAGGGGTCTATTAGGGTGGCGGTCGGAAAATCACTCCGACCGCCATGGTAGCGGGAAAACACAGCCCGCTTGGACCGCGGCATAACTGCTGGTCCAATTAGTCCAATTAGTCCAATTAGTATGCTCCGCAGTCGAAATCCGACCGCGGCGGTATGATTGCGGCATTTAACATTGCGATGTCCAAGAAAGCATGTCCAGCATATCCCTGCACTGCTTGCCAGGCACTGCACAGTGCCTGCCACCTGGTACAGGGACATGTAGAGGGGTACCCCCCCAGTGCACCCACACCCCCCAAACACATTGGGGGCCCGCAATGGGCCCCTGGAGACATTCTCTGCATGCCTTTCCATGGCGGTTCCACCGCCGTGGAAAGGCTGGCTACCGCCGGCATCATAATCATGCCGGTGGAGCCTGACACCGTACCGGCCCCATTTTTGCGTTCCAGCTCCGCCCGCCAGGCAAGCATGCGGACTGCTACCGGCGGAAAAGTGGCGGGTGTAAAATCTCACCGCTGCGGTCGTCACCACCATGCTTATGGGATATGATCGCGGGCGGATAACCACCGCCGGCCCAGCGGCGGCCAGCCAACCGCCATCCTAATAGACCCCTAAATTACTTCCTACCCTACTCCCCTATCAACCCTCAACCCAATCCTAAAAAATAGTACACAATTAACATGTTTACAAATGAATTATTAAAAATGTATATCTAATTAATTACTAATTAATTAAAAAAGAACACAATTAATATAATTACCAATTAGTTATTGTTATTAATCAATTTATAACTAAGTAACAATAAATTAATTAACTTGATTAACAATATAAATTATTAAATACTAAATTATTAATTAATAAAATAATGTGTTAATTAATTTCAATTAAATTACTTCCCACCCTATTCCGCTATAAACCCACAACCCGCTACAGAATTAAATTACACAAAAAGTAATTAACATATAATTAATTAATTCTAAATAATTCTTTAAACATATATTATAATTAAATTACTTCCCACCCTTTTCCCCTATAAACCCACAAGCCACTATGGATTTAAATTACGCAAAAATTAATTAACCCCTTCCATGCTCATGACGGAATGGTTCCGTCATGAGCATCGGTTGAGCTGTGCTCATGACGGAACCGTTCCGTCATGGCCCCGCCCGCGCTCGAACCCTTCAGCACCGCGGGGGAATCCGCGCAGCGCTGAAGGGGTTAACATAGTTTTCACACATATACTAAAATTCAAAACGCTAAAAAAATAAAATTAAAATAAAAATCGATAATATTAACAATGCTATTTATACAAACAACATTACTAACTTTGATATTATAAAAAACGATATGTCTTACCTGCATGTCGATATTCTTAACCACTATATTTTTGCAGGTCGATATCCGGTCCACTCGATATTCAAAACTCGATATTTTGTCCACTCGATATTTTAACTTGGATATTAGGACTAGTTACCGAAGGGTTCAATGGGTGAAATTGCAGACATATTGCAGGCAAGGTGCAAAGGTAGCCAGATGGTCTCTCCCACTCTCACTGCCCGAGCCCTACAGAAGGAGCCGCTCTCTTTTCTGGTGGAGGAACACTTTCGGGGCCTGTCCCTCCTGCAACTGGCAGCCTGACTCTGGCGCGTGTCATTACAACGCGTGCAGTTACATTGCATGCGTTACAACGCATGCGATGTTACAACGCTATGCCTTTACAACGCAAGTCTTTACATCGACTTGCACTAGATGGCGTGCTAACATTAGAAAAGTGTAATTTACTATTCCAACTCCAGTCCACGTAACAGTAGGGAAGGTGTTAGGATAGTAAACTACACTATTTGTAATGTTAGCACGCCATCTAGCACAAGTCGATGTAAAGACTTGCGTTGTAATGGCATTGCGTTGTAACATCGCAGGCGTTGTAACGCATGTGATGTAAAAGCTGCGCATGGTAAAAACCGCGTTGTAATGGCTGTTCCCCTCACGGGGCGCATCTACGGGCAACAAAAAAAAAATCTAAAGCAGCTCCACCCACCCCGTGTAGCTGACAGCTCGTTTACGCTTCGGCAATAACTGGAGCCGCTTTGCGAGAATTTTTTTTTTAAACTAACACTGATTTGCCAGAGTCCTACCACTCCAAACTCTTATGCATTCATTGCTCTTTCTACAAAATGTTACTAGCACAGACTAGTTTAGTCCTACTACTTGGCCGTCCCTGTGTAGACTCGTCCTCTTTCAATGTCCATACCTCTCCCACAGAGCCTGGGCTTCACGCCGCAGCTCCTCTTCCTCATCTACAGGACCTGGTTGCTGTTCCACCTGAAGGGATGGCTCATTCCCCTTCCCCCGAACCTCTGGCCTCTCCTCCTCGAGGGTCCTCAGGTTCGCTTCGTCAGAGGATTCCTCTACACCTGCACTTTCCATGCCTGTTCTAAACATGACGGAACATTTACTTTTCAGTGTTCCGCGTACGTCACTTCCTGTACGCTACATACCCTAATTGCGCATAAGTGATGGGCTCCTATTGCCCTTAAATCTCTACCCGTGTCCATAACCTGTCCGGACGTGTCAGTGTCGCACAGCTCTCTTTTGTGACTGGACTCGTACATAGTGCGACCGCTAAGGGTTGTGCAAAGAAACTCGAGAAGAGTTCACGTGAATTATATGATTTTGAGACCAGGGATGCTGCTGAAAGTAATTAGTGTGCATCTGACTCATAGATAATACTCAGGGGTTTAAGTGGGATGAAAAAATGGGGGGGGCGGTTTGTCAAAGACAAAGGGGCGTGGTCGATGTACTTAAGGGCATTGCTCAAAAACATGTAAGCTAAAAACCTGCGCTTAGCATATATGGTTTGCCGCCCAACTAGTATTTTGCTGCTTCTGTGATTGCATCCAGATATATAATACAACGCATAAAATTACAGCTACACTCAGGGCCACCACAGCATCACTCAGCTCCACCACAGCATCACTCAGCGCCACCACAGCATCACTCAGCGCCACCACAGCATCACTCAGCGCCACCACAGCATCACTCAGGGCCACCACAGCATCACTCAGGGCCACCACAGCATCACTCAGGGCCACCACAGCATCACTCAGCGCCTCCACAGCATTACTCCGTGCCACCACAGCATCACTCAGGGCCACCACAGCATCACTCAGGGCCACCACAGCATCACTCAGGGCCACCACAGCATCACTCAGCGCCACAACAGCATCACTCAGCACCACCACAGCATCACTCAGGGCCACAACAATATCACTCAGCGCCACCACAGCATCACTCAGCGCCACCACAGCATCACTCAGCGCCACCACAGCATCACTCAGCACCACATCAGTATCACTCAGCATCGCCTTTGCACTAGTACACCGCCACATCATCATCACTCAGCAAGACCTGAGTATCATTCAGCATCACCTCAACATCATCTCCACACCAGCCACCACCGCCACCACCTGCTCACCACCAACAAGATGCTTATGAGTGTCAAGGTCCCTGTGATACGGGAACCGGACACCTTAGATGCGGACAACATTTCTGGTGTTTTGTGCCCACACCATGCTAACCACTGGGATTTAGTAGCCAATGTAGACACTTTTTATGTAGATCAAGTAGGTCCCTTGTGGGAGATCTTTGACGTCCCTGAGATCTCCAAGAGTACAGGAGGCCCAATGACTGGCCCTTGGAGAGCACACTTCAGGGCACCACACTTCAGCAGGTCTTCAGCCCAGGCCAGCCACTATTAAGGAAGGGCATGCAGTACCCTTCAATGGCAGTAATCCTCCATATGCACAACAGAGTACTCTGGGAGTGTGCACCATTCAGTCTGGGTTCTCCAGTCCTGCGTCCCCACAAGTGTATCTCACCCCTTGCTGAAGGATGGCACCCGTAGTTATACTATCGTATGTCTTTAAAGTTAAGAGAAGCTTAAGGGGTTTCCATTTGAACCACTGATGTCTCCCCTAAATGTAGGCCTGTCTGCCATGGGGCCATGGAATGTAGATATTGATCTTTAGTGGAAACATGATCCGGCCCCAAGAGGCCACGTATAAAACCTCGCCCTCCTATCTTATCCATCTGACCCTCAAATAGCAGAGGTCTGTCATTCCCATTGTATGCCAATGGTTTATGGCTGTTGCTGGGGAATGCACAGATGTGCTCCCTTGACCCCTGGTGTCAACAGGAGCCAGGCACCATGGCACACAAGACACTTAAAGGCTTATTTACAAGCCCATTGTGCCACCGGTGCATCAATTTCTTTGACGCACCAGGGGTGCAATGGGCTTGCCCATAATAAGAAAGAGGGCCACATAAAGTCACCCTGCATGACATTTCATGGCTTTGTAAATATGGGCCCCTTTCACATATTACTCTTTGTGAAAGGGGTATTCCATTGGTGTTCCTGTGGATGTTCCCCCACAACATCCATTGAACTTAATGCATTCCCAGATTTACAAAATTTTGTAACACTGGGATGGCGCCAATATCCTACGCCTCCCCTGAGGGCACAAAAAAGAGAAATATCTTTATTTCTCCTTTTCTTTTCTCTTTCTATGCATGCTGCACATGGAAAAAGGAAAATTCCATTATTGGGTGCCGCAAAATGATGCAAGGGTGCCTGCGCTGGCGCATGGCAGCCAATTGTGTTGCAGTGCAGGGGAAAGCACTGGGTTGTGCCGTATTGATGTTTATACAACGCATCCCTGTGCTTTGAAAATGATGCAGCACGGTGCAGCGAAATGGCTTTAGGTGCATGCTGCGTCGTTATCTTGTAGTTGAGACCCTTAGAGCATAGAAATGCCCATACACACAGGCCTGCGATGGCAGGCTGAACACACGATCACAGGCACCATGGGTGTAGGTGCTCACACTGAGCAGTCTGCAATGGCAGGCTTCTCATGAGTTTAATCATTATAGATGCCAGTGTGCACACACCGGTCTGCAATGGCAAAACTGGCTTATGGGCTCACATTAGGTGTGAGCTCAAGCATACACCCATGCCCGGGTCATCCAGACACAGGTTGACCCCTTAAGGTTGCGATTGCACAGACCCTGTCTGCGACTGTGGACCGGTTACCTTGCCATTAGCACCATGAGTGCAAGAGTGCAGACACAGGCCTGCAATTGCCGGCCTGACCCGGGGATGCAGGTATGCACTCAGTGGCCCACGTTGGCAGGCCGGGCACCTATTCAAAGTACACAGGTGCCAGGGTGCATTCTCCAGCCTGCAAAAGTAGGCTGGACATGTATTCAAAACAGCATAAGGGCTATTGCATGCAACCAGTCTTGTACTGGTAGGCTGGGTGCATAGTTAACACACCACAGGTGCAAGTGAGCCCTCACAGGATTTAGTTGGCAGACTAACTCATGTTTCAGAACACTGTGCACACTGTCCCTCGGCATAACATAGGGAAAGTGCCCAGATTCCTACGGTCATGCTGACAGAGTCGGCAAAGACTAGGCGAAAAAAAGCAAAAGGCTTTCCCAGCTCCCTCTTCCAGTGTTCTCTCCCCTACGTGGTAGGAGATTCTACTCTTTCAACAACTGCATTTTACAGCCCAGTGACTAAGTAGTGGGGAGATTGGTGAAGTATAGATTATCATCAAGGCTGGCACTGCAGGTGGAATTGAGGGGAACTTTGTACATTGTGCCTGTTGCACCTTCCTAACCCACCAATGAATAAAGACATTCAAGCGCGATGTGCCTCTTTGCTGTGTAAAGGCATCTAAAGACAGAATACCACCGTCAGGAATTAAATATCTCAATGTTTTGAGGTTCACTGAACGCAAAAGGGCCTGAGCTTTTGGTTTGATAGAGAGAGGAATAATAGGGTTATTGCTTAAGGGTAACCATGGAGAAAAAGTGTCGGTGACATAAGTTAATTTAGAAACGCTTAAAACGCATTGTCCACCACATCCGAGTGTGGTAGGAGACGTGTGAAATTCTGCACTGTTAGAAATCGGGGTCTCTAGTTGGCAATGGTTTGCACCGTTGTCCAAGTAGGTACCCTTCTTCCTAGTCAAGGTAAGGTGGATACACTATTAAAATAACCCCTGCTCACCCCCATGGTAGCTTGGCACGAGCAGACAGGCTTATCTCATAGGCAATGTGTAAAGCATTTGTGAACACACACAGTAACCAAGTGACAACACTACAGATGGACACCACACAAGTTTAGAGAAATAAGTGTTAAAGTCTCCAGCCCAAATCACAGAAGATGCTGCTATGGCAACATATTGTTGCATAATCATGTCATAAAAGTAGATAGTGTCTGAGTTTGGCATGTTGGAATTAAAAGATGTGGTGCATTTGCCATGCACTGTTGCATAAAGGTCCTCAGAGCCTGTGACTGTCTTCTCATGCTGAAAGCTTACATTTTGTCATATCAGGATAGTTACCTCTAAGAGTTCGAACTGAAGGATTAGAAATACCTACATGTACCCCTTGTCCTTTGCCAAGTGAAGTTAAGTTTGTGGGGTAAGATGTGTTTCTTGTGGTTAAAGCCCATCTGCCCCATGCATTTCTATATATGTCATTCTGTACGTAGGTTTTTTGGGAAGATCAAGGCCGCAAACATTCCAGGTAATTAGTTTCGTACTAATTAAAAAAGAGTCAAACAAATCTGCAGTAACTTGGAATGTGTACAAGGCCTTGAGTGTTTTCCATAGAAGAGATATAAGGTTGGAATGCATGTCAACATGGTGTTGACGGAAACAACATGTACAAGTGATTTATGATGGCTATACTGAACAGAAAAAACACTGCACACCACCCTCCTCCCTCACTATAAACCCAAACAGTGAGCATTACCCCGACCCAATATTTGTAAAGCCCAGAACATAAGTAGGAACAATCAAGTAGAGAGACATCATAAACCCAATATGTGATATTTACCTAGAGGAGACTAGGAGTCAGCCAGCATATGAGATGTCACGGGGTAACACAAACATAGTGCCACAATGACACCAGCTGGCTGAGTTGTACAGAACATGAAAACACATTGGATATTGTCTTGCTCTCAACGCATGTTGTAAGAAGAAATAAAGAGAAACCGGACAGTCATCCACCACGCCATCCACCATGCCACAGTGCAGCAACATAATACAGTTATCAAACAAAGATAGCTTAGAGGCAATTGGAATTATCAGAGGAAACATTTAGCACCTCATGGGATTAATATGACAAAATGGTAAAAAAGGAACATTATGTAAATTCAATCCTTTTCATCAATATGTGAAGGATCAGACGGATCTGGTTGAAGAGATGGCATTCTGCTGTTGATATGTCATCACCGGTTTCGCTTCTGGGTTTTGTTAAGCAAGGCAAATTCAGGTTTGTGGGCATTTCAAATATAGGCAGTGAGGAAGAATGTTGTTGTGGTGGAATCTGGAGATGTGTGGAGTTTGTGCCATCTGGTCAGAGTGGAATCAAAGGTTTATGATGAGGGGTATGGGATTGCACAATCAATTTGACACCCACATTTCCAGTAGTTAACGGGTGTCAAACAAAAAGGGGGATTGTGAGTCCAGCATGGTGGAAAGATCATGATTTGTACGCAGCTGTGTG
Organism: Triturus cristatus; assembly: GCF_964204655.1. Taxonomy (NCBI): domain Eukaryota; kingdom Metazoa; phylum Chordata; class Amphibia; order Caudata; family Salamandridae; genus Triturus; species Triturus cristatus. Next base: position 1,028,488,246 of record NC_140579.1, on the reverse strand, counting down.
AGCAATTCTTAGGAGTTCTCATTGCACTAGTTATTAGTTATGGTTAGTTTAGTTTTGTGTAGATAACCTGCTTTTCATGTTTCCATTTAATTACATTTGTCTTTTTCTTTTCCTATTTGTGTTGGATTGCTTTGGGAAGGGAGAAGCGATATGGTTAGGATCTTTAAGGTACTGGTTATGCCAGGGCCTTATCACTGTGTGGGTAGAATTTGGAACTATGCTGCTTCAGTGTGTGGAGCCGCAGATTCCAATGGGGACAGCTAGACCTCGTGCCTTGCTGATGGTTGGCTGGCCCTTTTGTTCCAAAGGCTTTGGAGGATTGGGTATCATCAGCATATTGGAGAAAGGGGGATTTCTCCTTAGTTATACCTCACCATAAAGGACAAGGTAACATAACATTTGTAAGTTTAGCTGTTACATGTCTTTGGTGGAATGATTCTGCTTGGTGTAAACACCATTCGACACAATATCATAAAAGTGTTTTTTTGCAGATGATAATAGGTGACAAGATCATTCCGTATATATTTTTTGTGTTGCATTTAGTTGTGAAGGTGTTGTGCTGTGTTGTTTCTTGTGCTGTCATTTTACGTGCAGCATTATGGCATCCTGTTGTAGTGTACTGTAGTTGTGTCATGTTTTGACATATTAAATTGTGCCCTGTTACTTTTATGCTTATTGTTTTGTCTTGTTACACTCCTGTCTTTTAAATACCTTAGAGATGCCAACCAATTCTGCTATATTTATAGCCAAAGACCGCATTTTTCTTTAAAGTTGAAATAACAAACATTTATGGTGTTAAAATGCCTCTGATCCCATTTTTGAACAATTTCAGACATCAGTCAGCCCAAAAGAGTGGCAGAGAAAAAGGGCCTGATTTAGAGTTCGGCAGATGGGTTACTTCATCACAAAATTGTCAGATATCCGGTCTGCCATACTGCAAGTTCATTACATCTAATAGCACTTGTAATACGGCAGGCGGGATATCCCTTACATTTATGATAGAGTAGCCGATCCGTCAAACTCCAAATCACGTCCAAAATCTTAAATTAGCACTTGTCTTAAATGCTCACTTTATGTGAGAAAGCCCAAAGAGTTAAAAGTGAGGGGCCAGGTATTGCCCCTTGAGCAATTTTGAGAGGTTCTGACAGAATTGCTGATGTGGCCATACTGTGATTGCTTAATAGGGCCTGTTGCAATACCCATTCTATTGCTTAGGATTTAGTGGTTCCAAAGATTGCTCAGGGAGGACCAGAGTATCTTTGATTAGGTGAAGCATTTGCTTCTAATTGGTAAGTTTTTGTGCTGTGTCCAAGATATATTACCCGCATTGGAAGTCAGCTCCTTCCTGTTTTTCTGATAGATTAAAAATCGCTAGCAGTCAGCGCGCCAAGAAATAGAGGTTCAATTACTTCTTCTCAAGCCTAAAAAATTCGATCCAGAAAATAGTATGAAACAATCCTTTTCCAGCAGTGCCACAGGAATTTTGAATATCCTAGTCTCCACTCCATGTTTCGCAACTTTTAATTCCTCTTGTTCTAATAACACTATGATTGCAATTGAAACTATGTGGATTCATCTAATATTTATTTGGTTTTGTTCAGTGGCATTATTACTTAATGTTTGGTCATTTGTAAAATCATTCTAAGTCCCCTGGGCCAAGATTACGTTATAGAAAACGACATTAATAAATCGAAGTAAGAAATAAATAACAGGTGGAATCTGTGTGTTAGGTTCCTTAGCGGACCTAGTTTAAGTCTGTATTAAGTTTCATCTGTCTAAATTGTGCTGACAGTCTTGTGACAAGAAATTCAATGCTCAAAACTATCCAAGCTTTTCAAAATTATGCAAATTAATGGTGATTCACTTCAACTTGCTTTCATTACCACCAAACCTACTCCCTCGCACTCTTATATGCCAAATTAATGAGGTTTACATAAACATGTAAGCAAGACACAGCAAGCTTTACAGATTTGCTCTAATTTATGAGTGCTTTTACTTAGAAAGCTGCTTAAAGACATTTTGTTCAATTTCTTGGTAGCGTTATCCTAAAATGATAGGACATATACTATTCTGACAAGAAAGACTGGTGTGATAAAGCATTACTTGTGTGCATCTTTCAAGTAATGGGTGGTTATCTCAGCAGGGTTGGTTCTACTTTTTATCAATCAGAAGTCAGAAGAATGAATACCATTGAGTTGAGTCATAGTCATAACGCCTATCTCAAGCACATAACTAATAAAATAAAACTGCTACCCTATAAACGTTAAATGCTAATAACCTACTACTTAGAATAGTTAATACGTATTATTTACATTTTGATTTACTGACAAAAAATAATAATAATTAGCAATTAATTTTAAAAGGAAATTCTGGTCAGGTGCTTGACTCCAGCACTCTGCTGGAGTCGGGCACCTGAGGATGGCCCTCAATGGGTGTAGAATTTTGTTTTCCACAGCACATAATTTCCAAGTTGGCAATGTCAAGATGGCTGAAAAAGATTTTTTAGATTCCATCTCCAGACAATCACGTTTGTCAAAACACTGAAAATGTGATTGAGAGGACTTTAAATGGCAGAGATACACAATAGTGTTACTTGTATAAAGCCCACTTTGAAACTATTTAAGCAATGAGAGCTCAAAAACTAAACAGATATACACCAAGGCATTAAAAGCACATTCTCCGGATAAAGTTATACTTTCATGCAAGATTTGATGTAATTTCATTTAGCCGTTCGGGTTGTATGAGTGAGCAAAGTTTTCCAGGGGAGCTAAAATGTGAAAAAATGAAACCCCTTACCATTTTTTAGGTCGAGCCGAACATGCGCGCATGTGCTGCCCCTGCGAGGCAAGCTGTATCCACTTCTACGGGCCTCGGCCACGCCCTCCCTGCCCATTGGTTAAAATGTGTGTCCTTCCGAAATGCTTTCTTCTGTATAGTTTATTGTAGGTATATGTCCCACCTTCTGGTGTCTTACTCCTCACGTGGAGTATTGGCCTAGTACAGTATCCTTTCTCTGACGGCTGTATGTTTGCGCACTCTTTGCAGCTTGTACGTTGGCTTTTCAAACATGGTGCCGGACGGCCTTTCTTTTCTATTTATTACTTTTGTGGCATTCGAAGCATGCTATGCTTTAGCTTCACATGTTTAAAGCTGAAGCGCGGCATGCCGCAAATGCTACAAAAGTAAATAAATACATTATTGCCACCTTTGAAGCTTGTACCTTCAGCTTTAGCTTTAAATATTCCGTCTGCCCGCCTTTCTTTTCTATTTATTTACTTTTGTACCATGAACAGGTACTTGTGAAGTTAAACCGTGACGTGCCGCAAATGCTTCAAAAGTACATAAATAAGAAAGGCAGGTGGCTGCCATGATTAAGTCAAAAGCCAACATACGAGCTGCAAATATTGCCGGCTTTGGAGCATCTACATCGGCTTTAGCTTTAAATATGGCGCCTACCCGCCTTTTTTTTCCTATTTATTTACTTTACTACCATTCAATGCACACCAGGTTTTAGCTTTAAATATGTGAAGTTAATGTGCAGCGCGCTGCAAATGCTACAAAAGTAAATAAATAGAAAAGAAAGACGGGTGGCTGCCATGATTAATGCAAAAGCCAACGTACAAGCTACAAACATTGGCTGCTTTGGAGCTTCTAGATCATCTTTAGCATTAAATATGGTGGCCTCATGCCATTGTTTTCTATTTATTTACTTTTGTACCATACGTGGCACGCAACGCTTTATCTTTAAACATGTGAAGTTGAAGTGCAGCGTGCCATTTACAAAAGTAAATACATTGAAAGCAAAGGCGGGCGACCAGCTGCACATAATATGCTGCATGGCTAAATACTTATAGGGGCCCAAAATCGAAACAAATTGCATTGCAAATGCTTGTTTTACTCTCTATGAATCTTTAGGAAAAGGATAGGTACTCTAATGAATAAACAATGAGAGCGTTGTCGAGGTTTATTGGGTGTACTTAAATCACGTCAAGAGAATAGCTGGAAATGTATAATGTGCTTGTGATGGATTGGCTCACGTTGTTTTCATTCATTGTATCTTTCTCTTTTTCGCAGAATACTATGATCTCGCTGATGCGAGAGTGTGAGCGCTTCTTGCCTGGAGCCCCTTTCTTCACAACTTTACGTACTTTATCACTAAGGATACGCCAGCGGGAGAAGCTCTGAAGAACTGTGAGCAGCTTCCCTCGGATCTCACATTAGTCCAACTGGAATGTTTCACGTTGTAATGCATGCTTAAGTGCTATTTGATTTGTTTCCTGATGCTGCGGTATTTTAGTTAATAAACTATGCCTTGAAACGAATGTCCGTGTCCTTCATTTAACAACTAATAGATACTCGTGTTTTCTTTCTTTGTACTCTATACTTCGCTTTACTCTCTCGAAACTTCCCGGTGGTTAATGTATTATTTTTATAAAACACACTCATTTTAAGTACCAGGTGCTATCTGATCATTTTAGACTTTGTTACAATACGATGATCGCAATATTATTTTTATTGTATCCATATTTCTTTGCTGTCACCGTTTATCTTTTTATCTATATAAACCATTCAACAAATACATAAGTAAAATAAAACAGAGTTTAGATTAGTGAATGTTGGTCTTTGTATATACAAAATGAATACACATTGCCATGCAATGTGGTTTTTTGGGCTTATCAGATACACAATGAACTGGGGTTCTCTAAGAAAGCTGCCAAAAGTCAGTGAAAAAAGTGAAAAGCGGGAGTATTTAGGAAGAATCAGAAGATATAAACAAGCATTTGCAATGCAATAGGTCTCGCATTTACGTAAGTTTGAGCTATTGGCACTGTAAATGACAATGCCTTTTTTTTATGATTTGGTTTTTAAAACATAAATAAAAGGCATTGCCATTTCCGATGCCAATAGCTTAAACTTGCATAAATGCAACACCTATTGCATTGCAAAGGCTTGTTTGCTAAGCTGCTGGAATTTTCTTCATCTCCTTCCCTATCAACGCCCCCTTACGCCCTCGTGAAGCAGGCGCCTCTGGGAAACACTACCTCAGGGATCGCACAGGCATTTTCCTTTTCCAAAGTTACAAACGACGAACATGCAGAGTTGGACATTTTTGCATTTAGGTCACCTACAATTATTACCTTAGGGGAATCCTCCGAATTACTAATGTCACGGATAAACATGAAGATTGAGCTTACTAGATAATCATACATTTTGCCCGGTGGGATATAGATTGTTGTACACACGAGCACGGCATGCTGTTGTCGTGCTCGTGTTTGATGTAGTCTTGAGCGTAAACCTTGCTTCAGGCTCGTGTCCATTTTCATAGAATGTCGTCATCCGTCACATAATGCATTGGAGGTTGGTGTTAACGGTGGGGCACGTGGAGCTTCATTTGTATTGGGGGGTAAGATATATATATGGTGGTAATGACAGCTGTTGTTATTACTGTCTTGCACTTACCGCTGTCAACACGTCGCGCTGGAAATAAACGTTTGAATGTTTACAATTAACGGACTCTTCCTTATTAGTGACAACCTAGATCCTACATAGAGGTTAGCTATCAGAAAACAAGTATTAACATTTTCCACAAGGGAGCAGCAGTCTCTAGTCATTAAATCAGTGTCCGTTCTGTTGGAAACCTCTGTACTATTTGGAAAGATGTTCCCGCACTACTGAATACGCTAAAATGCCAAAGGACATGAGATTGTCATTTTATATAAATCACAAATAATAAATCAAGCAGTGCAATTTGACAATGCACTACGTTAATGCATGAATTAAAGACTTAATATAAAAATAAAAAACAAATACAGTATAATGTGTTCTCAGAGTGTGTAATATATTTAGGAGTCCATAGTTGTGTGTTCGTTTTGTACTTCAAACATTACTAAATCAAATTATAAAGGGTTTTTGTTTAGCTTCACATCCAACCACTTTGTGGCGATATGGTGCTGTGAATTCCAAGTGTGAACCAAAATTAAGTTAAGGGTTGCAGTACAAGTGTAAGTAAATATGCCACATAAAACAAGCTGATCGCAGCAAAAAGAAGTGGATGCATGCTTGTTTTTGCTGCCAGTTCCCCCGGGGCACAAGCAGGCATCCACTTCTGTCACGGTAACTGATTGCAGCAAAAAAGACAGAAGTGGATGCCTGCTTGTGTCCCGGGGGGACTGACAAAAAAAAAAACACTCAAAGCGTATTGGCACCAGATGGCCCGCTGGGTGTTGAGAGGACTCCATAGGCGACAGTTTTGTTTGTTTAGATACGAGTTTTCCGTCGCCATTGCGCAAATGTAAAAAAAAAAAATGACCATGCCTTTTATATATGTGTTCCTGAATCTGCAAGTGGTGCGTAGTTTAGGAGTAAGGCTCAGCACGCCACATCATGCATGCTAAAACACTTCGCAACATGAAGACACCAACTGAGGAGAAAGCAAGTAACATATTACTGTCCTTTATCTTTTAAAACCCTGATTAATACTGTGTCAAACAAACTGCAGCTTAAAGTCACCAAGGGTGGGAGTTAGTTGAAGCATTTTTCACTTGAAAACATAATAGGGGTGTGCAACAGCGATACAAATCAGGCATTCTTATCTAGAAATACATATGAATTAACATTTCTTGCGCTGAAATGTAATCTGGTGCATATTTAAAGCCCTTGGGCAAAGTCCGCGCTGTAGAAAGACTGCAAAAATCATAAATACATAAATGTGACTTTAGAAGAAACAAATATTGTTAAAGGCACACATTTAATAGAACTAGTACTGTCCGAGCTGTTCTGTTGAAATGTCTGCTAGTACAGAAATACCGAAAATCAATTTGTATGGGTGGCCTCTGCAGTCAATGGGTTTGATATTCCAGAGTAGAGCGTGAAAAGGCCAGCAGAGGGCATCCGTACAACAAACAAAAGCTCAAAACTCGCACCTTTCATAGTAGCCACACGGAGCATGTTTCAACGCGCTGGGCCGAGATTGTAGGGACAGTACAGGAGTTTGGCTATTCCCACGCGGTCTGCCTTGTCACTCACCAGCCTAGAGAGTCTGTCACCTCACCAGCCCGAGAGGTGCAGCTCTCAACCCCGCAGCTCCCGTAGCTCGATGCTGGCTCAACGCCCCGGTATTTCATTTATTAGGAGGGGGGGGGGGGGGCAGGGAAGGCAAGCTCGGTGTCAGCGAACGCAAGAGGCACATTTCAGTTTATATTAACAACGCAGGAACGGATGACGATTTCTTGAGAGGTTTCAGAACACTTCGCGAGATGTTATCATAATGTGTATATGGTTTTTTGATTTTCATTTTGTCTAAGTTGTCTCAGGTACTTTTCCGCCTTAATCAGTACTGCGTACTTTAAAACAAGAATCTCCACAAGACTAACTTAGTCTGTAATTGCACCACGCTAAAACAAGCAACACTGGTTAATGGGAAAAAACATGTGTTTTTGGACGGAACACGAGCGCTGAGACTTTGCTGCAGAACGACCAGAAAGATCGCCGTTTTTGGGTACAAAACAGAGAGCCGACGAGGTGACCCGCAGGGGAGAAATGGTGTGTTGGTGGAGTGCGAGGTGTGTCGTGGTGAGAGGCGGCGCCGGTCTCTTCGTGAACTTTGTGCGCAACCAGGCATGCAGCTACTCCAAACAGGCGAGAAGGGAGGGGGGAATGCCAGCAACAGAGGAGCCCGCAAAAGTGAAAGTGATCGTGATTACGATCGCTACGGAGGAAAGACACATGGCGCTGCGCGCGTGCACGTTCACGTGCACTGTAGCTTTAGGCCACGGCAGCACTTTGAAAAGCCCAGATATAAAATGTCTCTTCGAGCCTTTGGCTCGCGAGACCTAAAAAAGGGACCCTTAAACAGAGAATGGATTCCCATCAATTACCTTGGTGATCAGTATCATCATCTGGTAATCCTCCCAATTTAACGATATACCTCTTGATCATAGAGGCTATCACTTTAGGAAAACTCTCTCAAGTAGGTCACAGAAAGGAGAGCCAGAAGCAAGAGAAGAACAGTTAATATGTTTCTTCAAAAAGTGATCACAGATGGGTTCTCTAGTAACTATGTGAAATCGTGCAGTGCAAAAATGGTGAGTGCAATATTAAAATAGAATTAACCTTAATAGAAAGCAGTCATTTATGAACACTGCTTTTTGCACTGTATTTATTTAGAATGTTAGGGGATATATAGAATAAAAATTGTTTCTCTCCTAACAATTCTATTTTAATATTGCACTCACCATTTTTGCACTGCACGATTTCACATAGTTACTCCCGCTTTTCACCTTTTTCACTTTTTTCGCTGACTTTCAGCAGCATTCTTAGAGACCCCCGGTTCATTGTGTATCTGATATGTAGTGTTTGGGGAGAAGAAATGTGGCAGGTCGTTAAAATATCCCTTTGACCCTTATTCTCTGTGCGTTTATAGTTTTTTGGGCTTAGGCAGGCTTGGCATAATACCGTTAATATAAAATACTGTCAGAAAATGTCCTGCGTGAATTGAATATAAATTTTGTTTTTGCTTACTTAGTAAGAGACTTGTCAAATCAGGCATTCTGTAACGGCTAGACCCTGCCTTCAACCCGCTGCGAGTGCATATCCCCCACTGCAAACAACTTTCAGGTTGGGTGCAGCGCCTAGACTGCAGCCTTGCCCTTACACTTAACCCTCCTGTAGGAGAGTAGGATCTGCACTTATGTTGCCCCCAGGTTTTTTTCTGATGTTTACACTGGTTTCTGGCTATAGTCTGGCTGGGACCCTGCTAATCAGGGCCCCAGCCTCTCTGTTCTCTCTAAACAACTTGGAGTGCATATTAGATGCACTAGTGATTGGATACTGTGGTACCTTATGAGCCCCTAGAATATGGTACCTTAGGTACCTAGGGCATTGGTACTTCAAAGGCCTACCAGGGGCTGGAGCATGTATTATGCCACCCCTGGGAAGCCTTCTCAATCTGACACCACAGGCCTGCTACTGCAGCCTGGGTGAGGTAGTGTTAGCACTCCTCACTGAGGTATAGGTTCCTATATCTCACCATACACACACATATAAACCTATCAGTCACCCCTAAGGCAGGCCCTATCAATCCTGAGGGCAGGGTGCTTGGTTTCCATGTGAGGGGGTGCCTCTGCCTGAGCAGGGCCCCTCTGCAGCTCTCAGAGTCCATTCTCTGTAGCTGTTTGTGGATGCGGTTAAACCATATACTCTTAAGTGCATTATAACCTAGCGGTAAATGCTAACTTTGAGATAGCTGCATCAAAACATCGTGTTTGGTGTCAAACGCTTTGGAATCAAACCCCCACACCAGTAACTGGTGTAGGAGTATGATCCCACCCTTCTAGAGGGATAGACATGTACCCACTGTGGAAACACGGTAAAATCCTGAAGAGCCCTGGCATCACAAGATGGATGCCACCAGTCACAGACACTGGGCTGCCCTCCTGCTGCTGACCGAAACTCGCAGTGGAGGAGGCCCAACAATAGGCATACTGTCACAGGGAGGTGTGGTCACCTCCCAGACAGGATTTAGTGTATTGGGGCTGGGTGGGTGCACTCCTAGAGTGCTTTGAAGTCCTGCACTGGGGGAGCAGTAGGCTCCTCTGTGCATATGCCAGCCCACGTGTGGTCCAAGCCTCCAGCAGGATTTCCTCCAAAGATCAGAGGCCTACCTCATCCGGAGTGACCGTGGGCTCCTGGTGAGTGAATCCTCCCGAGGAGTCTTCGCAATCCCTTGCCGGTTGGCTTGTGGGTCCCCAGAAGACTTTTCTACAGAACCGAAGGGCTCCCCTGGTTGCTCCAGGCCTGCCCTGACTTACCCTCGCTGGGTGAGTCACTCAGACTTTCCTGGTCTACACCGCTGACTTTTTACACTTTCCACAAGACTTGCTGTTGCCAAGGCTTGTTGGCTCCAATCTGGTCGCCGACATCGCAGTAAGCTGCAAACTTTGTGGGACACACCGAATCCAGCTCCTGGTTGTCATCGACACCTCCTGGACCTCATGGCTGAAGAGTCAAGACACCCATGATCACCTGAAATCACCCGACGACTGTGGGCATCCAGCTTCCTTGCCCCGGGTCACTGCCAAGTGACTTTGAACACTGTCCCCTCTGCTTTCAGGTCTTCTTTCTTCTGAATCCAGCCTTGGATTCCACTGGACACTTCTCCTGTCTTCACAAGCAGCAAGTCTTCTTTGGCTCACATTGAAAACGACGCCGAGACCCAACACCAAAAGACACCTATGCACCCGGCTTCCCTGGGTGAGGTAATTCGAGTACTCCGGTGCTCCTGTGTGTGTTGGCTCTAGAACTACTTACCCTGTAAGTGACTTGCTTGTAGACTCTCCCGAAGTATCCTAAAACTTTAAAATTCCAACCGCGACTTGCTCCATTGAAGTCTATTTGGATCCGTGGCTGTGTTCTCACACTGCATGCATCTCCCGTGGGTCCTTTACTTACCTGCCTTGGGTGGATTAGTGAGGCCCCAGCGCTTCTGAAGACCTTAGGCCTTCTCCCTTCTCAAGTCGTCCTTCTTATACCTTTTTAGTATATGGTCTGGTACACCCCTAGGGCCCCAGCCATCTAAGTGCTTAATTTGGTGTGAAATGTTGATTTGTGCATATGTCCTTGAATTCTAATCTCTTAAAGAGATTAGTAGAGTGTGTCTAGTAATAAATACATATATATTTTATATATATACCTGTGTGGTGTCCTTTCATTTAGTGATTCAAGAGATTATAAGGTAAAACAAGCTGCTTTACATTCCTCTGGGACTTAGCCTGAAGGCTGCTCTCCACAGCTACCACTAGGATAGCTTTCTTTAAAAGGTTGTCTTAAACCTATCTACCATAAGAGTTGAATTGGACTGGTGCAAGGTGGCCACTTTAACTAGTGACCAGCATATACCAGGCCAACTTCTCACACCTCCTAAGTGCCCGACTCCAGGTGTAAATGGCTTTTAGTCATACGCAGCAAAGGTTCGACGCAGGGCGTGGCCTGCCTACAGCCATGCATTTTACCCCCACCTGCTCTGGGTGCCTATCATCACTGCACACATCCATAAACTGGATGCTCGTGTGTTCACGATCTCATTTTGAATCGTGAGCCAGGCATTTCTTTTTAGTATTTTGTTTATCATTGTAGTATTCAAGTTTCCCATGCCTCTGAGTTACACCCCCTCGCATCTCCCCCCCCCACTTAGCACTTTGCTGGGGTCGGGCATCAGAGGATGGCCCTTCATTGGTGTAGAACATTTCTTCCCACCTCAAAACCTCCCGGTTGGCAATGCCAAGATGGCTCAAAATATTCTTTAGATTCCGTCTTTAGTCAACCACATTTGTCAAAAAATATAAAATGTGATTGAGAGGAGTTCAAATTCAGAGATAAGCAAGTGTTACTTGTCAAAAGCGCCTTTGAAACTGTTTCAGGCTGTTTCAGGCAATGATAGCTCAAAAACGACTAAACAGGTACACACCAAGCCAATAAAAGAACACTTTTGGGGTAAAGTTCTACTTTCATGCAAAATTTGCTGTAAATTCATACAGCCATTCGGACTGTATGAGTGAGCAAAGTTTTCTAAGGGAGCTAAAATGCGGAAAGGTGTAACCCCTTACCATTTTTAGTATTCGCCTGCACATCGCTTGCACTGTGCTTAAGAAATCTATTATTTTTGTTATATCTTAAAAGACTCTTCAGTTTTTATTGGTCCCTATGCTTGCCAGTTTACTTTCCTCCATTTCTATTAGTTGTAGACTGTTCTACCTTCTGTGTCTCTGGTATCTGTTTCCGGTGGTCTAACTACTGATTACATATAATTCCTATCCGCGTTGGTGGTTCGAACATTTTTTTTTTGGGTTAAAGCTGCATACCGTTTACTGTTTATATTTTGTTATCTTTCCCGCTAAACACCTAATATTTCTAGATTTTACTACGAATCGTCAGTCACAATTGCAGCTACCTGGCAGGCAATAGGGTCATGATTGAAATGGTGCAGCAGGTACAGTGGCACCGGAGCCAAAGGTTGTCTCCTCTAAACACCAAATATTCCTATATTTTACTACTAGACAGGCAGCCACAAATGCAGTTATTTTGCAGGCACTAGCGTCATGATTTGAATGGTGCCGCAGATGCAGTGGCACCAGGCCCAAAAGTCGTCAGAATTCCTCTTAGCACCTAATATTGATATATTTTACTACTAACCAGGTAATCAGAATTGCAGTTACTTTGCAGTTAAAAGGGGCTTGATTTGAATGTGCAGCAGGTACAGTGACACCAGAGTCAAAGCTCTAGGGACCCCACTAAACACACATATTTATTTGCATGCTTTTAATGCATAGTATTTTAGCTTAATACTTTCTAAAAAAGGGTTTAAGTTCTCCAAAAGTAATTTAAACCGCCCCCTGTACTTTTGTTGTATGTAATATGAAGAATATCAACTGCATGTTCTTAAAACAGGCATACACTTTGTCTAATTTAGCTTGCTTTACACCTGGTATTTTAGCTTAATATTTGCTAAAAAGGGTTTGAGTTGTCCAAAATAAGTTAAACAGCCTCCTGTATTTTCATTGTTATATAATATGAAAAACTATAACCGCATATTCTTAAAACAGGCAAAGTGCAGTTTTCTAGTAGGCACTAGAGTCATGATTTCAATGGTGCAGCAGGTGCAGTGGCACTGGGACTTATTATAACAATTGATGTGAAAAAATATAGTATTTGTTACAACATACAAACTTAAAAGTATATAGCACAATAATTGAAAATGACACAGTACACTGTTTAAATAAATACAAATTGTAAACCATAAGTAACACAATTCCCAATGATAATGCATATGCAAATATGTGCTATATGCCCCTTATTGTTTTAGAGTTTATGTTCATGTTTATGTTTTTTCACAATAAAAAAAAAACGTGCAGTGCAAATTTGAAATAAGACTTCGCAAGAGAAATATGCAATAAAAAAAATAAAACGTGCCCATCTCAATAAAACACTAATCTCACTTTCAGTTTCTTTCTTTCACTTCTATTGCACAACTGCTCAAATGCTCATTTGAAAAATCAAAAGACAATTTTCATTAATTTATCTGAACAATGGACAATAACCAAACAACACGTTTTCACCTACTTTTCCTAATCTTGTTTTTTGGGATTTACACTGATTACGCGGCATTTGTATGCTTTTTTATCGACCTTTTACCTAGTCTTCCCATTGGTGCACCACTTTCAAGCCTACTTATCAGGTACATATCAGGTAAATGTTTATTTATTGTTGTCCTTCACCATTTTTTAATTTTTTTTTAGTTTTATATAGCACAACAGCCAAGCTTCAGAAAAGACTTCAGCATATCCAGAACGCCTCCGCCCGTCTCATCCTGGACGCCCCCCGACGCAGCCACATCTCGAGCCACCTGAGAGACCTGCACTGGCTCCCTGTCAACAAGAGGATCATGTTCAGACTCCTCACCCACGCACACAAATCCCTCCACGACCTGGGCCCAAGGTACCTCAACGACCGCCTGACCTTCTACACGCCCACCCGACAGCTACGATCCGCGAACCTCGCCCTCGCCGTCGTCCCTCGCATCCAGAGAGCCACCGCCGGAGGAAGATCCTTCTCCTACCTGGCGGCTAAGACATGGAACTCCCTGCCCGTCCATCTGCGGCTGACCCAGGACCACCTCGCCTTCAGGAAACAGCTCAAGACCTGGCTGTTCGAGCAGTAGCAGACCCCCTCCCCCAAGCGCCTTGAGACCCTTCCGGGTGAGTAGTGCGCGATACAAATTCCTTGATTGATTGATTGATTGAAGGTATCAGAGTGCTTTAAATGAGCACCAGTTACGTTATGAAGGTCTGAGACACTTTTACGCCGCTGTAGAGGCACTTTTTGTAACGCTGCAGTGGCGTAAGTAATGTGCCATGTTGTGCCATATTTACAGAGTGACACATCTAAGCAGATCTGTCACTTTGTAAAGGCCTGTGCTACATTAAACCTGCATCAGGTATAATGTATGCAGGCTAGGCGTTCCCCCGCAATAATGGGTCATAGAAGTGGCGCAGTTTAGGACGCTACTGCGTCAATATCTTACGCCTGCCTCACAGCAGGCGTAAGACTGACGCAGGCCCTTTCACATGGGGCTTGCCCCATGTGAAAGAACACATTGCTGGAGTCGCGTCTGTTTTCAGACGCACCCCAGCAATGTGCCACTTTTGCGCCAACTGAAATGTCAGGAATACTGTAACTCACAGGTCTTCAAACTGTGGGGCGCGCCCCCCTGGGGGGGCGTGGATGGGGTTCCCAGGGGGGCCCAAAGGCTTCTGCAAGCACATGTAAATGAAGACGCCTGGAAGTGCAGCGATGTTTATTTGCTGCATTTCCAGGCTGTCTTCATTTACTCCGAAGCCCTCAGAGTGCCGTGGGGTCAGAGGTCAGTGGGTGTGCTGCTGGGGGCTCGGCTGGGCAGTGTCTGGAGTCTTATTAAGACTCCAGCACCCCCCCCCGTTTTTCACAGGTCTTTAAAGACCATTTGCATACTTTTGGAAACTGGTTATGGAGGATTCGTTTTTTTTCTTTTTCCAGTACCCCCTGGGCCTATTCCTTACATTTGTATTGTAAATTTACTGCTGTAGTGTGAAAATGCATTTCATGAAAAGGAATATAAAAAAGGGTTGCCAATGTAAAAAATGCCAGCCATGTATGTTTAAAGAGCCTGCAAAGACCTTGCTTTGACACTAAATAGGGTCTTTAATAAAAAAAAGTATGTATTCATTTGTAATTTGACTTTCTGTCTGTTCCTAGGCAGCCCTAGAACACATTTAAAAGTGCTTTATATTACCTTTTCAAAGTACGCACAGATAAGTGCTGAAAATAGGGCTTTAGGTGACTGTTTATTTTTGTACCGTCTGCAACATCACAAAAATGACCTGGCAACCCTAATCATAAGACTGGAAGTTTGTTGCACGATCAGCACATTATTTATTTCCTTCACCCCTCGATTCCCTGATTAATTCCATAATAGCAATAGTTTAACTTATATCTGAAAACCTACGCCCCGTCAATAACATGCTGATTAACTTCAAGTGTCTGGGAATTCACCCTGCATTCAGACAACTCACTCCTCGTTCTCACCCTTCACTTTCACGCTCACCCTGCACTCACAGCGCATAGTTATGGTTTTCCCGCATTTGCCACATAATCCATCATCTGCTGCATAATTTACAGATTAAAAAATGCAGCCACACATGTTACTTCACAGTGGAAGGCCCTTTCTAAAGGTTGACTGGTCACCTTTCTGTTGCTTATTGCTACATGTGGATGTTAATGTGGTACTTATGAGGGGCAGTAAAGGCCAGGACAAAATACGCAGCATAATTCGCCTTTGCTTGCTGCAGAATTTAGTCAACCATGCTGCATAATTTGGCCTTCTCCTGCCACATAATTCCAATGGCCCTGTTTATAGTGCTATGAGGTCCCAGCCTGTGGCAGAAAACACTGTGAATATGTAAGTCATTATTTTAAAACAGTATTTAATACTCTAAGCTAGGCTGCTGCAAAATGATGCAGCGATTGAGATAAAACTCTGTTCTTACAAAACATACTTTTTAGTAATAAGTAATCAAACTGTGTCTAATGCAGACATTTTTGTAAGTGTCTCCACTATTCCAGATCCCAGGTGATAACTCCTTTACATTACATCTTAAAAAGAATAGATATTTGCCACCATAAAGCTTTAAGCAGATCCACTGGAATTTATCAGCACAAGAGGACGAAATTATGCGGCAGGTTTGACTAAATTATGCAGCAAGAAAAGGTAACTTATGTGGCACAATGCGCCACATTTTGTGGTGAGCATTACTTCATTATTTTGTCATTTTAACTCACGGTAACGCTGTCAGGGGAAACATTTCACCTCATTAGTACCAGTGTAGCACCCAAATACAGCAGTAAGCAACTACAAGAGCAACTTTTGGTCCGTTTGAGCTAGAATCAAGATTTTTTTGTTGAAATCTGCAGATTATGTAGCAAATGCAGCACACTGATAATTATGTGGAAAACAGTGCTGCTGCTGCATAAACTCATAATTCCATGGTTTCTTTTTTAATTTCTGCACTACCACCCACACTTCGATTTCAGGCAGAGGCATCTCAAAGTCAGTATTAACCATTCAGGGGCAGTTTTTGTGTGAAAGCTGAGTCCATAGGGTGGTAGGTAGAAGGCCAGCAGGGTTGCGTTCGTATGCAGAGCCCTAATCCTCTTGATCCGTAGGGCCTCACAGTAATGGTCTAGGAGACAGAGGAAAGATGTGAGATTCATAGATATTGCAAAGAGAAGGCCCAGAATAGGGAGCACGGTATGCAGACTAATTTTTGTGTTTACAAATGGCCAGAGACCGCTTCCTCAGAGAGATACCCCAAAGAAGGGGACAATATAAGTGTTTTTGTTTTTTTAAAAAGGGACATTCATTAGTGAAGCTGGTACTGCTGCCAAGTGTGTAATTGACCACTACTGGTTATCACAAAGGAGCAGATGCAACAGGACTGGGGCCCAGGGATTTGTGGTGGCCACTGCATCACAAATATGACTGTCTACCTTTAAAAAAAGGGGCATCAGAGCTTGTTGTCCTTTCAAGCATTAGGACAGAGGTGATGATCCTTCATGGAGGGGAAGAGGTAAAAAAGGCAAAGGAGATAGCCTGCTACCCAGGACTGCAGTTATTATTAGTGCAGCAGGTATAGTTGCATTGGGGTCAAAGAGTGTGAGGGGCTCACAACACCCCAAATTTGGGGAGCAGTTTGTTTGGGATATCTGTTTTTGTTTGATGCATTTGCTATTTTATAAGTCTCATATTTGGTGCAATTCATTAGCTATAGAAAATGTATTCCTGAAATCATCTCATAAGCCCCGCTCCCTGCATGCAGCAATGTCCCTCCCCCAATCCTTGTCATAGAGTTTTGAAGGGGGGCCCGACCTCAAAACATTTTGCTTAGGGGGGGCTCAGAGTAAAAGAGTTTGAAGACCTCTGCTGTAATTCCTTGAGACATGGAGCGCCATACATAAAATATGGTGCATCCATCCTCTCGCAAGGAGGGCGCAGTGAAAACTGTTTTCATAAATAAACCCCTTAATCTTACAGACGTCTCCAGTTGTAGACACAACAATTTTGGCGACGATTGTGGAGGACTAACTACATTCTCCTGGCACATGCTTCAGGCAGTGAACATTGGAGTCTGCATCACAGAAACACCTTTACGGTGAGTGGGTCCAATGCAAAGGCAGATGAGGGACGAATTGGCGTTTCTACACCAAGTTAGGAAGTTTTCCTCTCGGTGTGTTGGGAATATGGCTATGGTACGGTAGCTTTGAGATTGCGTGTGAGGCTGTGGATTATAATTCTTTCAGCGCACCATAATCTGTGCGTGCAGAGTGGAGGCCTCGCAACAGTTCCTGCCTACAGCACATATTGGACATGAGGTTGTGGAGCGAAATCCTTTCGGCGTGCGATACTGTGTGCTTGCAGAGTGGAAGCCTAGCAACGTAGGTTGTACTTTTGGGCATGTGTGCCTATGTCAGCAGAACTCCATATTGGAACTGAAAAGTGGATGCGGTATAGTGGGTCAAGCGCATCCTGAGCTGCCGATGTGTGGCGTCTAGCTGCGAGAGGCAGCATCTTTGTGTGTATTGTCATAGCCTAAAACAAAGCACGGCATTTTGATGCGACAGTGTGTCCGGCGGAGGATTCAGCACGAGTTCTACAACACGAGTTTTCACGGGGGATTATACAGAGATTTTGCAGGATTGCACAAGATAGTGTTGTTCAATTGGAGAAAGAAATCACTATTTTTGTTTTTTTAATTCATTTTATTTATTCGAAAAAGAACATTTTATGTGTAATATCTGCCATTCTTGGGTTTACTTTTATATAAAGTGAAACTCGTGTGGGGTATTTCTTTTCCAAATGTTTGCTGCTAATTGATACCTCCTCAACCATTTTTGACAGGAGTTGGAGAACCACCCATTAAGTGAAATGAGTGGAAGCAGTATTTTTTAAATTAAATCGATATATAGAGGATGAGGAGTTGACTCAAGCAAGAAGAAAAAAAAAGATTATTTTGCATTTATTAGGACCTCAGGGCATCATTGTGTACAATGCTATGGAAAAGAAACACGCCCTTCTATTGATAGTAATGTTTTTCTGCATGCTTTAGAAGATCTAGATAAGTATTACTCTACTTTTCTTTGTATTGCCATAGATAGAAATAAATGTTTTAGGCGTAAGCAAAATAAGAGTGAACCAATTGAAGAATATGTGTCTGCATTAAAAGGTTGGCTTTGACTTGCAGGTTTGGTCACTTACATGATCAGTTCATAAAAGATCTGATCATCATGTATGTGAACAACTAGCATATTCAGGAAAGACTAGATTTATGGGGAATCCTCTCTGACTGAAGTTATTTCTGTGGCAAAAAAGGCAGAGGTCTCCATTAAATGTGTGAAGGCCAATGCTGTCTCGGAAGATGAACAGAACGATGTTATGTGCAAGGTCAAGCATTAAAATAACGAAACACATTCAGGGGAAGACTGCAATAAAAACTATAAGGGGGAATTTGATAAGCAACAAGTAAAAAATGCTACAGATGTGGCAACAAGGTTCACTTAGCCTATAGTAGGAATTATCATGCCCGCAATTAAAAATGTGCTGAATGCGGGGTCTTTGGGCATTTTGCAAAGGTTTGCAGAAGAAGCAAAGTCAATAAGAGGGTAAGTGTAGTTATTCAGATTCAGACTCTCAATGGGATAAATCCACTGCGGATACATCTAACCAACAAAGTGATTGTGAACTTGGTGTTGTGGAAACACAGGAGGATGGATGTGTTAACTTACTTTCCACCATGTCTAGAATAAACCAGTGTGCGATATCAAATTTGGTGGGGTGGAAGTTACTATTATAGAGAATTTGGGTTCTCCATACACCATTGTAGATAATAAGGTTTGGGAAGAGAAGTTTGTGGGTGTTTTGGAAGATAGGTTATTTCCTTCGGATGTGTCTCCAAAGAGTTTCACTAGGGATCCAATTCCTATGGTAGGTTTTTGCAAGTACATTTTTTTTTTTTTTTGCAAATCTTTTTATTAAAACCAATTCGACAACATGGCCTAGTATCACTGAATCATACAATAGGCGGCAGCAAGACAGAGGTTCATAAGCATACAGGAATTTTGTACAGTAGGAATTATACTTCAAGGGAGACATCTTCCTCCAACAATCTGGGTGGGGAACAGATATTACCATGGTATGCGTTCCAGGGGGCCCACACTTTGGACCACTTACGGGGGCAGCCTCGAGCAATGTATACAGTTTTTTCACGGTGCATGCACCAATCAAGGTCATTCTTCCAGTCAGCGATTTTGGGCGCATGTGCCGCCCCCCAGAGTTGCGCTATATTTCTCTTTGCTACCATGCAACCAAGTGTAACCCACTGAATGGCATGGTGGTTCAGGTCTGTCGGCTCCCAAATATTGAGGATGCATCTGGGGGCTTCCGGCTGGATCTCAATGTTCAGAGTGTTGCTAATGATTTCATGTATCTTTCGCCAATATTCCTGAATATGTCTACAGTGCCATAAGGTGTGCATGAAAATGCCTGGGACTGTGCACCCCCGTCTGCATGTCCCATCTGTCTGACCTCCCATTTGTACCATCTGGGGCCCCGTTATGTATACTCTGTGTAAAATTTTCAGTTGCACCAACCGGAGTCGTGCTGATATCGCGACCGTTTTAGGGGAAGAGACCGCCTCCTGCCACCCCTCATCGTCCAACTCAATCCCATCCGCTGTCCACTTCTCCCGCAACAAGGTCAGTGGGTCGCTCATATTATTAATAAGTTTCCTGTATGTCAGGGAAATGGCACGCTCAGTCATGCACCCATCAAGAAGCCTGTCCTCTAGTGGGGAGCTGTCCGGTAAGGAGGAGTCACTAACAATCGCCGACTGCAGCGCATGCCGAACCTGCAGATATCTAAACAATTCAGAGTCTGCCAGTGAATATTGGGTCTTAAGAGCACTGAACGGTTTTACTCCCCCTGGACCCCACAAATCCCCAATTCTTGAAATGCCAATAAGGTCCCATTTGCTAAAACCTTTGGTGTTTCCCAAATAGCCTAATTTTTGTGAGTCCCAGAGTGGGGTGGCGAGTGTTAATCTATTGGCCCATCCTAGAGACTGTGTCACAGTATGCCAGATCTTTACCGTATGTTTAGTGGGCCCTGTGAGTGGGTACTTGGCAGGCTTGGAGTATAGAGCCCGGGCAAAGGCTCCGTTAGGGAGAATCCAGCGGTCCATCCGGTACCCCGGAGCGTCAGGGGGGCCATAGGTGCCGTGGTTTATGGCTATAAGGTGGGCAGCCCAGTAATATTTTCTAATGTCTGGTAGCCCTATTCCACCATCATACCAGCTGAGCGTTAGTTTCGGCAAGGCAATGCGTGGTCTTCCGCACCATAATAGGTCCCTCTGGAGCCCTTCTATTTCCTTAAAATACGAGTTTGGGACTGGATCAGCAGCATTTTGAAGTGCGTAGAGGAAACGGGGCAAGGACATTATTTTGAATAAGGCAGCCTTACCTAATAGGGAGATTGGCAGTGACTTACAATGTACGATGTCACTTTTAAGTCGCTGCAGGGGCGGGTCTAGGTTGCGAGATCGGCGGAGTGCGGGGTCAAGCGAGACAAATATACCGAGGTATTTAAATCCCTCAGTAGCGATTGAGATCAGACAATTCCGAGGCAGTTGCGGTGAGCTCCCGCGAAGGACATATATAAGGGACTTCTGCCAATTAACTCGGAACCCAGAGTATCGTCCAAAAACTTCCAATATGTCAAATACGACAACCAGGGACTTCTTGGGGGAGGCAAGGTAGAGGAGGATATCATCGGCGTAGAGGGAGATGGGATCTTCCCATTCAACCGACCACCGCAGCCCTCGAATGCTCATGTCCCTACGAATCCAGGCAGCTAGTGGTTCAAGGGCCAGAGCGAACAACAGCGGTGAAAGAGGGTAGCCCTGACGGGTGCCTCGACCAAGGGCAAAGGAAGCGGACTTTTTGTTGTTCACTACTACTTGTGCCAACGGTTCGGTGTAGAGGAGTTGTACCCATCTGATGTACGTCGGGCCAAAGCCCATTTTAGTTAGCACCGCGAAGAGATAGGGCCATTCGATGGTGTCAAATGCCATAGTGGCGTCTAACGACACTATGATTGCATCCTCTTGTATGGTATGGGCTCTACCCAACACCCCGTGAACTCTGCGGAGGTTCAACGCAGTGTTTCGCCTCGGCATGAATCCTGATTGGTCAGGGTGGACTAGGTCCCCAATAACTTTCACTAGTCGGTTGGCGAGCACCTTAGCTAGAATTTTGGGCTCAGCATTTAGTAAAGAGATGGGCCGATAGGAGTAGCAATCTGTCCTAGGTTTACCGTCTTTGTGTATGGTGACAATGGTTGCCAGACGTTGATCCAAAGGCAAGCTCCCCTCCTCAAGACTAAATGAATACATGGACTTCAAATATTGACTCAATTTGTCAGGGCGGAGCTTGTAAAGCTCAATAGGGATACCATTTGGGCTGAGAGCCTTGCCCGGGCGCAACGTTCGTATTGCCAGAGCAATTTCGTCAGCGGAAAGAGAACTATCTAGGAAGTGGCGATCCGCCTCAGGGAGGACAGGAAGGGAGATGTCTTCCAGCAAGCTCAAGGAGTCTGCAGCCGTATGTGGGGCGGCAGAAGTATACAGCTTGTGATAATGGGCTGCAAATTTGTTAGCTATATCTTGTGGATCTTTTATGGCGACACCCTCCGTCCCCCTGAGCTCCGGGACCAGCCGGCTAGCGCGTTCCCTCCGATCCAGCCAGGCAATCAATTTCCCTGTTTTATCTCCCAAGTCATATACGCGACCTAGTCGCTCTTGAGCCATTAGTTTGGCGCGGTCGGTGACCAGAGCCCTATATTCGTCTTGGCGGAGTCGGAGTGCATGAACAGCGTCAGGTGTGGGGTCCAAGTCCACGCCCTGCTCTAGTTGGTAGATATCCTGTTCTATGTCTGATATGTCTTTTAGTTTTTCTTTTTTTGCTCCCGCTATAAGGGACAGGGCCTGACCCCGTATCACCGCCTTGAAGGCTTCCCAAAGTGTCTGGGGGGAGTCTACTGTGTGCTCATTTTCCTGAAAATAATCGTCTATAGCTGTAATGAGGGCTTTGCGTATTTTGGGGTTTTTGAGATGCCAAGGGTTTATGGGGGCAACACGCCCTATTTGTTTATAGTCCAATACGACGTGTGCCCATAGGGGGGAGTGGTCCGATGTACCCCTAGCAAGGTGTCTGATCTCATGGAAGCTAGTGACCTGGGAGGCGGGGGCAAGAACGTAGTCCAGGCGGGAGAGACTATTGTGAGCGTTAGAGTAGAAAGTGTGTTGCTTTTTGTCAATGTGGTAAGTTCTCCACACATCTACTAAGCCCATTGCATCGAGGAAACCAGGGAATGACTGCGCCGTTAGGGGCAGCACCCGGGGCGGATGCCGATCTAGCTCACCCGATACCACGGAGTTGAAGTCCCCGCCAATTATGAGGAGCCCTTCCGGCAACCCAAGTAACAAGGCGCTAAGGTCATTGAAGGTAGTCGTTTGTAGTCCAGGGGGCGCATAGACTGAGAGGAGGGTTATGGTATGGCCCTCCCAAGTCCCCGTGATAGCAACATATCGCCCCCGGTCATCTAAGTACGTGGAATCTACAGTCAGTGGAAAGGATTTTTTCATTAGTATGCCTACCCCTCTCGAGTTGGACGTGAAGCCTGCGTGCGCAACCATCTTGTATCCCCACCTAGACATCACTCCACAATTGTTGCCTATAAGATGCGTTTCCTGGAGCAAGGCCACGTCAGGGGCAAGTCTTTTGACGTACTGGGACACTACACCTCTTTTGATTTTGTCTCCCAACCCGTTGACATTCCAACTTAAGAGCTTGATTTCCTTATTTCGCTGCTCACCCATTTAGATATCGCTAAAGTATGTCTATGCATTATGAAGTAAAGGACCAGGCCGTCGAAAACATACAAACAACATTTAACACTATAGGAACTCCCCTCCCAACTCCCCCCCTCCATGCGTCCCTGCACTCTGGGCCGCAAACTGCCCAGCTGAACACAAAATACAGAGTGCCTGTCGCCCATCTGAAATAAGAAAAAGTTAAATTGGCTAAAGAAAGAACGTTGGGGGAGGCCATCGTACTCCGCCGTACCCCCCTCCCATCATAGAAAGTCACCTGAATCGTGGCGCACAGGAGGTCGAAGGAAGCATAGATAGATTGTGAAGCCAGAAATGCGCAATTCAGGTCCAGCAGTTTCGAATGCGTCCCTGGCATGTGCCTGCGCATAATGGAAACCAGTTGCATCGTAGGAGTCTAGAGCAGCGCGAAGTCGGCACCATGTCCCTGTCAGATACTAGAAGCCCCAGTCGCAGGCAGGCCTCCCCCCCCCTCAAGCCAGTCCGACGCGGCCTCAGGAAAGTCAAAGAAATGAGTTTTCCCATCCGCTTCAACCCGCAGTCTCGCAGGAAAAAGCATGGCATATTTGAGTTCTCTGGCTCGGAGTTGCTTCTTGATGTCTTGGAATGAACGACGACGCATTTGCACCAGCCGAGTAAAGTCGGGAAAAAATGTAATGACTGCGTTCTCAAGTCGGACTGGGGGGGCAATCCTGGCGGCCTGGAGTATAGCGTCTCTGTCCCGGTAGTTCAACAGGCGCGCCAGTATAGGCCGAGGCGGAGCCCCCGGCCGCGGGCGTCCCCCAGGAACCCTGTGCGCCCGTTCAACAACAAAGAGTTTAGAAAGGCCTTTGGGTTGTAACTTAGTCATGATCAGGTCTTCAATAAAAAGGTCCATCGCAGGGCCCTCCATTTTTTACGGCACCCCTAGGACGCGTATGTTATTGCGTTGCAGCCTCCCCTCATAATCATCAAGCTTATCCTCAGCTGTCCGTCGGAAGGCCTGCAGCTCCGATACCTCAGATTGTACTTGGGAGACATCACCCGAGAGAAACGCGGTGGTAGTCTCGAGGTGTTTGACCTTTTCACGATAGTTAGCAAGGTCAGCTCGTATCAGTGACATCTCAGAGGTGAGGGTATCAACCGATGTTCGCACTCCGGTTATAGCCGCTAGGAGGTCTTTCATCGTGGGCTCCGAGGGGTCTCGCTCCGCGCCTCCGCAGGGTGCCTCGCCCACCTTTTTTTCAAGGGAGTCCGACTTCACGCAAGCGTACCTGTCAAGCTTGCTCTGCTGGGACGCCCTTGCTCCCTTAGCAGTAGACATGGTGTGTCCCTTAGTATAGCCCGTGGCAAAACAAAGCACTTTCGATTAATAGTGGGCAGGGCGATGGATGGCTACCGGGAGATCCGCCAAGGGGGGACGACACCCCGCAGTCGGTCCTGGAATGGCGCACCCCTCCAGACGTCCCACAACAAGTCGCAGGCGGCGAGGGCCTGGCGGAGGGCGATCGCCACAATCTCGGGCGAAGAGGTCACCCTTATGGAGCGCCCAGGATCACAGCCGGCGTCCGATGGCCCTGAACATCAGCCAGATCACAGTCAAGAATTCAGATGCCAGACGCACAGAGTTATGGAAGTGTTGTCCCCGGCGTCTGCCGCTCACACACACCTCAGCAGAATGTAGGCTTGCCCAAGAGGCACAGAGCAGCCTCCGAGCTCCTCCGCAGTGCGCCCCCCGCCGCCTCCAGGTTCAATCCTCTGCACCCGTGCCCTGCAGACGGTCCCTCGGTCCACGGCACAATCTACGGTCATCAATGGGGAGGGACAGACAGGCACCGCCAGCCACCGGCCGCCACCGCGGCGGGCGCGAGCTGCGCCGCTCACCAGGAATCCTCCGGCCACAGGCTGGGGCCAACAAGCAGACACCGCACCTCTCGGGCCCCACGGAGCCTCCGACGCCCCCGTATAGCTCGCCGCCAGAAGGATTGTCCGGCGCCAGTCCCAGCACCGGAGCGCCCACCACTTCCGAGGCCGCAGCGCCGCCAGCCGCAGGGTGACACCGCGGGGAGCGGTGAATTTCGGCCCGCGGCGGCCGCCTCAGCCGTCACTCTGCCGCGATGGCCAGTCGCACTCCAGCCCCCGGCTTCCGTTGTTGCCGTAGGCCCCAGACGTCGGGACCCGCCGTCAGCGTTTCTCTGCAGCTCCGGAGTTCACAGCGCGGCACCGCCTGGTTCCGGGACCTCGAATTTGCCGGCAAAGGTCAGGATAGTGTTCAGGATGTGTGGATGGAAGGAGGCTGACGACGGAGCGCAGTCCCTAAGCAGCCATCTTGCTCCGCTGCTAGGCCACGCCCCCCCGCAAGTACATTTTTGAATTTATGGGGAGGAAGGCGATGGGTAAATTGTATGTTGCTGAGTATGGCCCTTCTGTTTTGGGTTGGGTGGATCAAAGGGCACTCAATATTATCCTAGATCCAAAAAGTCTGGAACAAGATTTAGTCATTAAAGATGTAGCGAATGGGGATGATGTATATAAACAGAAGATTCCCAAAGTTTTTTCTGGGCGGGGGTATTCGCACAAGATTATTTTGAAACAGGATGCATGTCCCAAGGTACATAAACTTAGAGAAATACCATGGATCTTGAGGAAAGAGGTAGATCAGGAGATGGAGAGATTAATGAAAGAAGGGGCTATTGAGGAAATTGATGCAGTAGAATGGATTGCTCGGATTGTGGTAGCACAACGTTCCAATGGGAAGATACGCTTATGTGTGGACTTAAGAAATCTCAATGACAATATAGTAGTAGAAAGGTTTCCGTTGCCTAAAATAAACAAACTTTTAGCTCAAACCAAAGGAATGAAATTGTTCCCACCGATTGATATATCTTTGGCTTACCATCAAATAAGATTGCATGAAGAGAGTAAGATCTAATGGCCTTCATGACTCCTTCAGGATGTTTTAGATGTGTTAGGATGTCTTACGGCTTAGCTTCGGCTGTGGCCGTGTTTCAAAAATTGATGCATAAATTGTTTAAGGATCATATTGGGTTACTGTTTTTTCAGGATATTATTTTAATTATGGGGGAAAATGAGGAACTGCATGACGTGAGAGTTAATGAGGTATTGAGAATATTGCAACAAAATAGAATGACAGCTGAGTTTTTAAAGTGCAACTTCAAGGTAAATAGTTTGGAATATTTAGGTCATACTCTGACCAGCGAAGGGGTCAACCTAAGGAAGAAATGTTACGGGCAGTCCCACATGCAAAGATGAAGTAAGGTCCTTTTTAGGACTAACTGAATCTTACACAAATTTTGTGCGCAGATTTGCATATAAAACTTACAATTTGTGATAACTACTCAAAAATAAAGTAAAATTCAGTTGGTCTGCAAAGCTAAAAAGTGATTTTTAGTGTATTAAAACGTGTATTTGTAAGGCAAACAATCTACAAGGTTTTGAACCCACAACTGAATTGTATTCTTAGCATGGATTGGAGTATGAAGGGGATTGTCGCAGTGTTTGGTCAAAGGCATTGGAATAGCAATACTGTTGCATTTGCATCTAGAGTGTTGTCTCCATTAGAACGCTATTCTGTCATTGAAAAATAAACTTTAGGAATTCTGTGGGGTAGGAATATTTCTGGAACTTTTTGTGGGGGTTTGAGGTGGAAGTAAAATGTGATCACAAACCACTTCTGAGGGTTTGTAGAATGCAACACCTTGTATTGCCAGAATGTCAGTGAGATTGCTGGATTATTGGTATAGGTTATTTTATCTACATGGGATAAGAAAGAGGGTTGCTGACTGTTTGAGTAGATTACCTTTACCTTTGGAAAAAATTCCTGAAGGTGATGGTGAGGAACTGAGTGTGGCCTGGACTGGTGTTGAGGAATTGAATGCTATATCTTAAAAAATAACTGAAGGGAAGCTATGGAAGGGGATACTTTGTTAATGGATGTGAAGAAATTTGTGGTAGAAGGATGGCCCAGTAAAAGATTTTTGAAGGCTGAATATAAATATTTCTGGGAAGTACGCAATGAGCTGTCTGGGATGAAGGGTTCTGTTGTCAGGGAAAACAGAGTTGTACCTCCTTATTCTTTGAGATCCACTATTGTAAAAGTTATGTTGTTAGACCTGGCTTTTCCAGCGGGTTTATCCCCAGACCTTTTTCTTTTTGGCCTCCTGTTCTGCTCCCTGTTTTTGTTGGTATTATGACTCTGGGCACTTTACCACTGCTGGTCAGTGCTAAAGTGCATATGCTCTCCCTGTAAATTGTGTTTATGGATTGGTGATTCCATGATTGGCATATGTGATTTATTGGTAAGTCTCTAGTACAGTGCACTGTGTCTGCCCGGGGCCTGTCAATCAAATGCTGCAAGTGGGCCTGCAGTACTGATTGTCCCACCCACATGAGCAGCCTGCAAATGGAACTCAGACCTGCCACTGCAGTGTCTGTGTGCAGTTTGGATTGCCTTGTCGAGCTCGTAAGAGCACCCACCTGTCAGGGCCTAACGTTCCCTTTTCTTACATGTAAGAAACCCCTAAGGTAGGCCCAAGTTACCCTTGTGGGCAGGGTGCAGTGTATGTGAAAGGTAGCACATGTACTGGTGTGTGTGACATGTTCGTATAGTGAAATACAGTGTATTTAGTTTTTCACTATTGAAAGGCTATATGTCCCCCAGGATAGAATGGGAGTTTATTTATAACATCTTATAAATAATACTTCCCATTGGGACAAAATAGAAAGTTGGAGTTTAGTATGCCTGAACACAGAATCTAAAAATGCATCTTTTAGTAAAGATGATTGTTATATTGCGTTTAAAAATACCACTTTCAGAAGGTAGGTATTTTCTTGCTTAGCCATCCTCTGTGCCTCTGCTGGTTTGTGTATCGACTGTCTGGCTTTGGAGTGACGGGGGCAGGGGAGGTGCATTCTGTCAGACAGCCATCAGGGGGAGGGGAGGGAGGTTGTTTTGCATCGTGCCTTTTCTGAATAAGTCAGGGCTGGGGTGAGTAGACCTAGGCTGCATTCAGAGTTGGGAGATGAGTTCTCACTAGCACCTGAATAGGCCCGGTCTGCATTTAGAGTGGTGGGCAGCGGCACCAGAGAGGACAGAACTGGTTTTGGCTGGGCAAAGAGCTTCTCTGCCACCAAAGAAAAAATGAATTTGTGCTATAAAAAGTAGGGCCCAGACTACAAACTTTTAGATTACTGCTGAACTAAGGAACCTGCCAGGAAGAAGAACCGAGAAAGCTGGAGGAGGAGTACTGCCCCTGTGGTGTGTGGTGTTGGGGATGGCCTGCAGTGGTTGCTTCTGTCTTGGGCAGGGAAAGGACTGAACTGTGCTTTCATCATCCTGCTGTTAGAGCGTTCTCCAAGGGCTTGAAGTAGAGCTTGCCTCTCGATGGAAGTCTCAGGGATAGAAAATACTTCAAAGAATATTTCTGGAAATCAAGAGGAACCTTTGCCAAGGAGAAGAACTGGGGAAACTGAGGAGAAATACTGCTCCTGTGCTGTTTGATGTCTGGGGTTGGCCTGCAGTGGCTACTTTCTGCCAATAAAAGGAGGACTTTGCTGTGTGCTGTGTCCCCTGCTTGAGGAAGATCTCCAAGGGCTTGAAATAGAGCTTTCCTCCTGTTCTGAAGTCTCAGGGACACGAAGACTTCACCTCCAGTCCCCCCTGAATTCCTTTACTGGGAGTTCTGACCTGCTGAATGGTGCTTGCCAGTTTTCTGGACCTCTGGAGGTTGTTTTGGGACTGGTAACTGCAAGAACTGTGAAAATCAACACATCGCCTGTTACAGCGGTGCAAGAAGAATTTTCTGACGCATCGCCACCGCTGAAGAATCGAGGTAGTGCCTGCTCCTGGCTGACGTGTCTGCCATGTGACGAATCATGTGCACCGATCTCCAATGTCTGAGATCACTGTACCGATTCTGACACAGTCCCTGTTGTGGAAGAACCGACGCATCGAGGGGACGTGGCTGAAATCATAGCAGCGCACCCTGGGTCTTCACGCATCGCATTGTACCGGATTGTCATGCATTGCATCGAAGCAGCAAGTCAGTTGCATCGTTGGGGGACGCAGTAAGAAACCGATGCATCACCTCCCCACGCAGTAAGAAACCGACACATAACCTCCTCTCCGGTAAGGAACCGATTTATCACCTCCCCAGAGCAGCAGTAAGGAACTGACTCATCACCTCCCCCGACAAAGGAACCAATGCATCACCTTTGCTGAGTGTAAGGAACCAACCCATCACCTTCCCTGCGACCCTTTTTACTTGCATTTTTCAACGCATCCAAATTACTTTGTGTAAAAGTGTTGCATTCAACATTTTCTTGGAACAGAACTGTTTCTGCCTTTTAATAATCCTATTTCTAGTACTGTATTGTGGATTTTAGTAGTTTTGGGTCTTGTTTTGGTTTAGAGAAAGATTACTTTTTTTCTAAACTAGTGTGTTGTCCATTTGTATTGTTTTCACTGTATTACCGCATGTGTGCATAAATGCTTTACACACTGCCTCTGAGATAAGCCTGTATGCTCATGCCAAGCTACCATGGGGTTGAGCAGGGATTATTTTAGAAGTGTATCCCCCATACCCTGACTAGGAAGAAGGGTCCCTACTTGGACAAAGGTGCAAACCCTTGCCATCTAGAGACCCCCATTCCTAACATATGCCATGATGGACATTTGGGTATAGAGAATAATAAAAGGAAGATTAAAGTGTTGTATTGGTGGCACAGGATGGATTTGGAAGTAGCAACAATCATAAGAGAGTGTGATTTATGTGAGGGTGCTGATTAGGGGTGGGCGGAATTTGCAAAATTAACTTTTTTTTGATCTTTCTTATTTATTATTTCTCTTACTATTTTCCAGCTTCTATATTTTTGGTTTTTGTCTCCTTTTTTTAGTTTTTTAGCTACTTTTTCTCTTTCTATTGCCTGCTATTATTTATCTCCTTTACTTCTTTAATTTTATTACCCTTTCTTACCCCAGAACCATGTCTAAGGGTAGGGCTGGTCGCCGTCGCAGCCAGAGCCGCGACTGCCTTCCTTGTGGAAGGCGGCGCCCACAAGGGGTGCAGGCACGGGCCTTATTTGGAGAGGTGGAGTTGGCTGCACTAATTTTCTTTGTGCAGTGCCACCTCCCCTCAACCCTGGCAGCAGGTGGCAGGCCTGGGTCCGGGTACGGCCTCCGGGAGCGTCGGCAGCGGTGGGGGAAGGTGCGCCGGGCAGTGTCGCGCTTCTCTGGGGTCCGGCGCACCCAGGCGCAGCTGATGCACCGGTGGTCCGACATCCTGGACCTGCTGGACCTGCTAGGAGTGGAGGTCCCAGGGCTTGGTGAGTACCTATTTAATTATTACTACTTTGTGTCTGTTCTTCTGCTCTGTGTTATATATTGCGAATATCTTTTTTTTTCTTCCAACCAGCTAGAATGTTGCTGCTTACATTCCAGGTTAATTACGTTTAAAAGTCTTCTGTGATTTTTTATGACACAGGTGCTCTTCTACGCTACTACTAATCTTACTTGTTTGCAACTTTGCGTTTGCGCTCGCTTCGCGCAATTCTGTACGAGTTTATTTTAGAGAAATTAAGTTACATAATGCTACAGTGACTCTAGTCCACTCCTTACTTTGTCCTGTCACTAATAGATAGGGACGGATTGATACTTAAGTTTAGGTACTTTGTAAGTATGAGTTTCTAATTTGTTAGTGGTATGCGTGATGCCCCCTCAGTTGCATGACGTGCTGCAAGTACGGCAGTCTTTATTAGAACCTTTTCTAGTTTGTTCAATGAGTGGTGGTAATTGGCTTAGCACTAGCAGAACATCAGCATCAATCAATCAACCCAAAATTAGGTGTATACAAAAAATGTAGTCATGTGTCCTCCATTTGACCATATGCATTGTTGAGGAATAAAAGAAGTGGAAATGCATACTTAATGTACAATTGACATGCCTGGAATAGGTGGGCTAGGTTGGGTGGTACGTCGTACTTAGGTTTAGTTGTAACTTAGTATTCTGGAATCAGAATGGAAGACTGGATCACTGTTGATAAATAGTAACTTAAGTAGTCGATCCGCGAATCCCCCAATACTACTTGTTGACCAGATGAGAACGGTCAATTTAGTTATTGCAATTGTTGTTTACATAAGTGTTTTTTGACCGTTGTTGAAAAATATTGTATTTGTTTGACACCATCCATCAATGTTTGTCTCTTTCTTATATCTTTCCTGTTCATCAGCACCCAGGGGCAGACAGACAGGGAGTGGGGGATCGGCGGGACAACAGTCCGAACAGCACCAGGAGGACACCAATGAGGGCTCCTCTACTGGCCCCAGTAAGTCTTCTTGTTTTTAATAATATTTCTTATTCCATAACTTTTACTGCACCATATTTTTCACAAACTATTGTTTCAGTTTCCAAATGCTATCTTTTTTACCAACAATTATCCTTCGATCTGTACGGTTTCAAAAATCTTATCCCTGCCTCTGCTATGATGACTCTCACTACTACTACTACTATCAGTCTGTCTGTACTGTAGTAGCTAGTCTTGCCCAGTTGGCCAGTGCCACTCTTTATGTGAAAGGTTGTAATATAAAACTCATATTCACCAGTAGCTCTAGCCATTGAGTCCAATCCTTTGGGTCATCGTCTTGTACTACTTCTAGTCTTATTCATCTTGAGTCTATGTTAATCTTGAGGCTTTGAAAATTCACAGCAACAAAAGCCCAACCAGATTTATTACTATTTTGATATGATAGCCTATAGGACATACTACTACTGTTGTAGGGATCTTGCACATACACAGACCTTTGCACAAGAAAATAGGATGTTGGTGATGGTAGGTTGGACCTTCCTCACACACCTCAATCAGAAATTCAGCACCCACCACAATTCCACTGCTCGACTATAGTACTGTCTTGTCATAACTATTAGGTCTCCGAATCCTCCCCCCAAGATACCCAACAAGTAGACAACCCAGAACATAACACACCCAACCTCTCAGTCGTGGAAGCAATGCACATGCACACCCTTACTTTAATTTGCTCACTCGTGTAAGTTAGTTCACACCAAATACCACCAAGTATATGTAAGTTCAAAATGTTTATTTTGAATTGAGAAGCTCTGTACATTGTTTTATTATAAAATGCAGCACCAACCGGAAAATCAATAACATTAAAACAATAAACATTGTTACACTTATACAGTTGGGAATTAAATCATGATAACTGAACAGTGGTGGAATGCAGCACCACCATCCCCTAGGAATTTAGTTTATATAAATTTATAAATGAAGATGTGAGTGAAGGGACCCCTCACCTTAGGAGAACCTAGTACTGGTAGTTGTTGCATCATTCAGAAGCTCTCCAAAGCTCTGGTTCGTGGAAGGGAATCTTCCGTCTGTAATGCGAAAAATGAAATGGTGTGCATTAGTATATTGCAACTTGGAAGCATTTCTCAGCCGTGCCAAAAATTGTAGCATTTATGGATAAGCAATATGGACTAACAGTACACCAG
This sequence comes from Triturus cristatus, assembly GCF_964204655.1. NCBI lineage: Eukaryota > Metazoa > Chordata > Amphibia > Caudata > Salamandridae > Triturus > Triturus cristatus. The sequence continues at coordinate 1,028,455,714 of NC_140579.1, read as the reverse complement.
TACTTCCTAAAAAAGTGGCTTGTTAATGTTTTTGTTGACCGCTTGTACGCAGCGCGTAGACTAGACAGTAGCAGTGTGAGGCAGGTCATGTGGGCTCAAAGGTGTCTTATACAAGAAGCTGCAAGGTAATGTCAGATGTGCAAAAATAAAAGACACAAAGGTAAAATGGTAGCATGGCTCGGGCTAGTTAAGCAAAGGCTACAATGACCATATATTGTGGTAAATATTTCGTTACCGGTACTATTTTTTATGCGGTAAAGTCTTAGTGAGAATAACTCAGTAAAAATAAGAGGCAGAATCCGTGGTATTAGAGGTTTTAAAAGGCTTTATTCCTATACAAAGGAATACAATTCGAATTGTAGGCATTCTATTCCATCACCACGAAAGTTCAGGAAGGAAGGGCATATATTATTGACAGATAAGCAGTTTTATAGAAAATGCATTACAGTGAAACAGATGCAAGAGGCGTAACAGCTGATAATACAGATAAACTGTGCATACGTAACTAATAGAGGCGTATACATGGGTGTAACTAAAATACGTCATTAAACATGATGTCACAAGTGGGTGGATCCATAGAAGAATCCTGCAATGTCAGCAGAAATATTCGGCAGAGATGCGCGCGCAGCCGCATGACGTGTGATTGACGTGCAACTAGAGGGTGAAGGGGACTTGACATTTAGCTCTACATGTGGAGACAGAAGTCTGGGGTCATGTCAACCTAATCCCAAATCATATCTAATATCCTATGTTTAAAGAACTGTGTTATCCAAAAGGAAAGGTCTCTAGGATAGAATCTATTCTATACTGACTGTTAGTGCGTGTACAAGCGTCTAAGTGTCTACACTAGATGCGAGGGGGTAGGAATATTCCATGGTAACGGGGCTATGAATTACTTGCATGAGGACAGCGAGGCCTGGCCCCTTTGCACGGTAGCTGGAGGAATGTTTACCTAAACTGCTAGACAGGAATGCATCGGATGAGGAGGGAGGAGATAATCTTGAAGGTGAAATACAGTTTTTGGCAGGCGATAGGCTGGATCAGGCACCGTTAGCCGCGCAGGGAGTAGGACAAAGTTCATGGATACAGATGCAGGCTCAGACTGGAGCTTTCAGAAGCAGAAGGCAGGAAAAGGCTTGATGACAGAATTCAGGGCCTACTCGCCTGAATCTGTAAAATGTGGAAAGTGAACCACATAAAGTCGGTGGCCTTTCATACTTAGGAATGGAATATCTGACCCATTCATGGCGGATCTGAAAGAGGACATGTTGACGGTGGACGCACATATATTTGCGTCTTCAAAACTGGAGCAGGAGGGAACATACATGTACTTATAGCATGTACATGGAGCCGTTGGGGTCTACGATAGGGGACATAACTGATCACAAAATTCATATTTCCTCATTCCCTCCTTGTCCCCTACGGACCCTCAGGAGATATCGATCTTCATCAATCCATCGATCTGTTCATATAGCATCATTTGTTCTTCTTTCTTCTTCCGGGATCTTGAACGAAAACTTGGATGTGGGATACACGATGTGGCACACAGACCACAAATCGCTGGCCCGCATTGTAGACATAAGCAGCAACTGAATAGTATGAGAAAGCCAATACCTAGGAAGGATAGTATTCTCCATCCCCAGGCTGACAACACGCCCCAGAACCAACCGGACCAAGTCCAGGTGCCTGGACTCTGGTGTATCTGGCTTATAATCTTATGAAGGCGGGTTATGGCTTCATATACTGACGGCGAATTTTCTGGTATGAAAATGCAGCAACTTGATCCGATGACCCTACAAGCTCCGCCCCTATCGGCCAGGATGACGTCAAGGACAAGACGATTTTGAAGCACAACAATCCGCATAGCAGACTGCTCTTCTGTTAAATTGCCTAAGGCGGAAATAGTCTCGTTCACTACTGCTTCAAGGGTTCTGGTTAATCTACGTATCAGCTTACTATTAGTGACTGTACCTATATAGGGAAAGAATCCTTTATTGAAATCTGTGTATTTTTCCCATGCTGTTTCAGTGTAATCGACAATTGGGAGATCTCTCTGTTGTCTATTGTGTACTAAATGGGTATTTCTATGATAATCAGGAGGAGCTAGGAAAACAGGTGGCAGAAGGAATGCTATGTAACAGGTACCATCCCAATCTAAAGGTAGACATATATATGCGGTCTGGCCACATATGAAGTAAGAATGATGGGAAGCTCTAAATGTAGACTTGCCTTGATCACTGAATTTTATTACAGTGTTGCATTTACTATGGCCCATATGTATGGAACCATTCTTTCTTATACATAATTCCCCTTTTTCTGGGAATACTGACATGGCGGGCAAGATTGGTGTAGCTTCAGATTCAACGTTCAGGATCATGAGGTTAAGTGTAAAATTACCTAATCCATATACTTCATTTTCTAGATCAGTTCCTGTTCTTTTGGGAAGTCCCTCCTTGTTAGGGTAGCAGACTTTAAGCAAAACTAGGTTCAGGTTTCCCCATACCCAGTTGTCTTGATAAACTGCGGAATTTGAATCTAGGGAATTAATCAAACTAAACCATGCTCCACAGGAGCCATTGTGTGTGAACGGATATGGAAAGAGGGGCAAAACTCCCTTATAGTTTTGATAGGGAGGGAGTCGGCCACATATCCAACAATTTGTGGCATTGCTGGTCTGATGGGAATGATGTAACATACTAATGAATGTGTTGTTGCGCAGCGCAAATCTATATGACAACTCATGCGGAGGTAATTCGCTAAAAGAATGTTCTGCAGTTACATTGTAAGCACGCTTAAGAATAGGGTAATACATATGCAATAGTATGCTAAAAATAATGATCAGAAGACTTAGAAAAAACAAAATTAATAATGTTATTGTGCAGTGACTACGAAGTGATTTACAATACGCATGCTTTTTCAGCTGCATTCGCTGATTTCTTTCTCTATTCCGGTCTAGAGGATACATGTCAGAAACAAATTCAACCGATTCACCTTGGAGAGGACTTAAACAATCAAATTGTCTGACTTGCTAGACCTCAATTTTAGTTTATAAAGTTCTGGTTTTGATTTCTCAACCAAGGGGAGCTTTGAGTCTGTCTGTGAGGGAATACAGTGTTGAGTATTCACACTGGATGGTAGTCCATAAAATTTCTTGATATGACTCGAGTGCAACCACCCTTTGCGACCCTCAATCTTCACGGCAGTCCTTGTAGTCAGTAGAACCAACTTAGGCGACTTCCACCTAGGATCCAGTTGGGTCTTCCGGTCGAAATTCCTGACCAAAACCAGGTCACCAGGAACCACGTCATGGGGCTTCACCTCAGTATTATCGGGAAAAGCTGCGGTTACCTGTGAACGACAAGATTGTAGTGCAGACATCAAGGAAGCCAGGTAATCTGTCAGCATATTACAGTCAACATCAGTGATTTTGCGAGGTATAGGCGTCCCCCACATATTTGGTGGTCTACCGAAGATCACCTCGTACGGGGATAGCCCAGTTCGAGAATGTGCTACCATTCTCATGTAAAAGAGCGCAACTGGTAAGGCTACTATCCAGTCGACACCTTTTTCCCTACATATTTTGGACAATCTAATTTTCAGGGTTTGATTATGGCGTTCCACGAGACCTGCTGCCTCAGGATGTCGGACACAGTGGAATTTCCATTGGTAGCCTAACAAAAGGGAAACGTGTTTCATTAGTTCGGATGAGAACGGCTGGCCGTTATCTGAGTAGACAACACGTGGTAAACCGTACCGTGGGAAGAATTCTCGAACTAACTGTTTGGCAGTAGTCGGAGCAGTGTAATCTGAAACCGGGTATGCTTCTGTCCAACGGGAAAGAGCACAGACAACTACGAGAACATATTTGAATCCTCGACATCGTTCCATCTGGATATAATCCATCTGGAGGACTTCAAAAGCATGATTAGGAGGTTGAAATCCACCCTGCTCTACGGGGATGCTTTTACCTGGATTAAACTGACAACATATCATACAGGTACGAACTTTTTGTTTAGCTGCTGCTCGCAAGTGTTTGTTGAACCAAATGTGTTGAATGCTGTCTAGCATAGCTTTTTCTCCTAGGTGCGCTGGACTATGTATTGTGTTAATGATGACTTGAACCATAGAGTCGGGAAGAAACCATATAGATTTTTCCTTCGTCATCCATCCTTGATCCGTTTGGATCCCTCCTAATTCAGTCCATTTCTTTATTTCTTCTGGTGTAGCATGTGTCTGTATGTCAATTACATCAAGGGCGGGATCCTTAACGGTCATGCAATGTGTTAGTGTCGGAACTATTGTCTTTGGCATGTCAGTTGTGAGAGTCTGATTCTGAGCAGTCTGTTTAGCTGTTCTGTCAGCTAGGTCATTACCCTGAGAAATGATATCGGTAACTTTTGTATGGGCTTTGCATTTCATAATCGATATTGCAGTAGGTAGATGAATTGCGTCTAATAGGGCTTGAATGAGGGGTCCGTGTTGGATGTGGGCACCGTGAGAAGTTAAATAACCTCTCTCTCGCCATAGTACGCCGAAGTCATGGACGACTCCGAATGCATAACGTGAATCTGTGTATATGTTGACTTTCTTATTTTTGGCTTGCATACAGGCTTGTGTCAGAGCGATGAGCTCTGCTGCTTGAGCTGACAAAGTGTTAATACGATTTGTTTCAATGACTTCAGTGTCTGTTGTGACTGCGTAAGCGGCCACTAACTCTCCTGTACTTGTTCTCATACATGACCCATCTACATACAATGTCAAGTCTGGATCTGACAAAGGGATATCTGTCAAGTCTTGTCTGGGTTTCGTCGTGATAGTAATGACTTCGACACAATCATGTGCCAATGGATCTGTTCCGCCCACTGGTAACAGTGTGGCAGGATTTAACGTATTACAACGTCTGATTTCTATGTGTGGCTGAAACAATGTCAGTTCGTAACCGGTGAGTCTCGCTATAGTCAAGTGTTGTGTTTGTGTGCGGTTCAAGAGAACCTCTACTGCATGTGGTACTTGTACTGTCAATTGATGTCCTAACACTATGGCATCGCTTTGTCTGATTGCTAAAGCTGTTGCTGCCACCGATTTCAGGCACGCAGGAAGAGCCTGAGCTACTGGATCTAATGTACTAGAGAAATAAGCACATGGTTTGTGTGATCCTGCTTGTTCCTGAGTGAGTACTGACAAGGCAGTACCTTCGCGTTCTGTAACAAAGAGTGTAAACTGTTTACTGTAACATGGTGTTGCTAAAACAGGTGCTTGGCATAAAGCTTTCTTTAAACTTTCAAAGGCGTGTGTATGTTCTTGAGTCCAAGGGAGGACAGTCGATGTGGCTGCCTCCTGTGTTGTCAACTGGATGAGTGGTTTTGCTAGAAATGCATATTGAGGGATCCACTGCCTACAGTACGAAGTGAGGCCTATGAATGCCCGTACCTCCTTTTGTGTCTTGGGTGGTGGCATGTTAGCGATTAACTGGATACGGTCGGGTGTAAGCTGCCTTCCCTCCTTGGACAGCGAGTGCCCAAGGTAAACAACTCGCTGGACACAGAATTGCAGCTTAGAAGGGGACACCTTGTGCCCCTTGTCGGCCAGAAATTTCAAAACCGTCAGTGACGTTGTTTCACATTCATGTTCGCTTCGGGCGGTGATCAGCAGATCATCGACATATTGAAGCAAGGCAGTGTTAACTGGCATGTGGATACTGTCAAGTTCTCGTTTCAGTGCTTGGCTATAGATACTGGGGCTTTCTGTAAATCCTTGAGGTGCGCGTGTGAATTTAAAACTTCGTCCATTTAAACTGAATCCGAACAAATATTGACTTTCCGGATCGATTGGGACACTAAAGAAAGCATTCTTGAGATCAATTACAGTGAAGAACGTTGCTTCTGAGTCAATAGCTGTTAGTAATGAAGAGATATCTGGGACCACAGGGTATTGTGGTACAATACATTTATTTAATTCGCGCAGATCAATAACTAATCGATATACTGGTGGTCCCTTTGGATTCGTTCTTTTAAGAATCGGAATTATCGGGGAATTACATACATTGGAGTCGGTTTCGACAACCACTCCTTGTGCAATGAGCTCGTCAATGATTTGCAGCAAAGCCACAACAGCATCGGGTGGTAACTTGTATTGTCGTATTCGTGGTAATATTACTCCTGTTTTTAGTGTGACACGATATGGTGTAATATTCATGCAACCAACATCAGTGGGGCCTTGTGCCCATAAATGTGTAGGTAAATTCTGCAGTCGGTGATCCATGTCTCTGGACACATAGTGACCTTTAAAGTCACGTAAAAATAGTCGTACTCCTTCCGGAGAACAACATATTATAGCTCCTAGAGCTTTCAATGTTTTTATACCTAACAAGTTTTCTGGACATGATTTAGTAAGCAATAAATCTGTAGTACGTGTCAATGGACCAATCGTAAGTGGAAGAGGTTGTGTTACGTCGTTTATTATAGGTTTTCCTGAGAATCCAAGGGAAATATTCTGTGAGCCTGAGAGGGGTGCCCCTGGAACTTCACTGCGTCTTATAGTTGTTCTGCTTGCCCCTGTATCAAGTAAAAACTTTCTGTCTTCCCCTAATAGTTCACTATGTACATAAGGTCCCTCTTGGTCTACAGGAACCTCAATAAGGGGTAAGCCAACTTCCCTCTCTAGACTATGTCATGTATATCGCTGATAATCGGGATAATCTGCTTGTGCATACTGATACATCTGTTGTGTTGTTGCTTGTGTTGCAGCAATAGGCTGCGCTTGTGGTGGTGCTATGGTCTGTTGTGGAGCTCCCTGTTGCGGAGCTAATTGTTGCGGAGCTAACCTAGGTTGTGCATGCTGAGGGATTTGTTGTTGATTCTGATCCTGTCTAGGTGGACGTGGTCTCTCCTGGGTTCTACCTGTAGCAATATTATGTTTCAGGACTGGACAATCGTGTATATAATGACCTGGTTGTTTACAATAGTTGCATGTCCCTTTCGTAGGACCTGCGGAATCACCTTTATGATGACCATCGGCTGGAACTGACTGAGCAACAAGCATTTTCATTTTTGTATCTTTCATACGTCTTTGTTCGTGTTCTTGTTCTTCTCTAATTCTATTGTGATGATATTGTAACATCTGTAACATCTGTGATGGGGTATTACCTTGCCAGGTACTTTCGAATTTCAATACTCTATTCTTGACTTGTAGCAGAGAATTTTCAACTAATTTTGTCACAAACAGATGCGGATATGACTCACTACTGGCTTTTATGCCACTATTTATACCAAAACATTTTTCAAATCGGGAATAGAAATCACTAGTGTCTTCATCTGGTTTTTGTTTACAGGCTGAGATTGCACCCCAGTCTTCCTTTTACGTAGTTAATAAACGTGGCAGTACCTGCACTAGTAGTCCTGCTAGTGCTGTAGTCTTTTCCCCAAGTCCTGTTTCTGCAGCTCGGGCCTTCTCTTCGTTCTCTAATGCTGTCCAATCTATCTTTTGGTCTCCCACCTCCCATTCCTTTTCTTTGAGTTTCTCATAAACACCGGCGGGTAATAGGACTTTTAATATTTTCATAATGTCGGGGTAGGTATACTCTCCCATGAGTAACATGTCTTTTATCTCGCGGTGGAAACCTGCTGGGTCCTTGTCATGGCTGGGTACTACTTTCTTCATTTCCAATAATTCTAGTTTAGTTATAGGCGTGTACACAAACACGCGTGTAAAGTTATTACCGTCACCTCTGATTGGGTGTACTTCGCGTAACGGGTTCTGTCTATCTATGTGATACATTTTTCTTCCTTTGATGGGAACTGGAACGTGTTCTGGGCATACGAAATTTAAATATTGGTTTCGGAATTCTAGAATTTCTTTAATCAAATCAGTACTTGACCCTCTCCATATATTCGTGAGCAGTTCTGTCAATATGTCAGGTAAGGGTCCTGGATCGGAGTGTTGGCTTTTATATAATATAAGGAGGTGTTGAATCATGTATATACTAGCTAAACGCTGTTCGTATGGGTCAAGATTCAGAAACGTGTGTGCAAGTACATCATCATTGTATTCGCTGGGACTGTCAGCCCATTGTACTGCTGACCTAGCTAATTCTTGTTCGTCCATGGAATCGAGCATATGGTACCCCCTTCGATCTCGGAGTAATCTATCAGCGGCTTGGAATAGATGTTCGGGGGACTTTGTATTTAACATAGGATTTGGAAAATGTCTATTATATTCTGGACGTAGTGGACGTATCGGGTCGTTAAAGTCTCTAGTATTATTATGGGGTCTTCCTCTACCTACATAAGCTATTGTTTCGACTTGTTCTGATTCTTGCTCCTCCTCCTCCTCTGATTCTACTCTGTCTGTTTCTCGTCTTTCTTTATGTATTCGTTCTACTTCCTTGCGGATCTTTCGACTCATGGCGATTATACACGCCTGTCTATCGTGTTTCTCTTCTGATATGTTCTGACCCCATTTGACAAGTCTTTGCATGGTATCGTGATCTGCCCCGGGCCTGTCTTGATTCCTAATTACACAATTTATGAAAAAACGTAGTAGTTGTCTTTGGACATCCACTTTCTGGTATTCCATAGCTTCGTTAATACTTTCTGGACCTCGCCCTGTTTGGACAAAGCGATATATTTCGTCTAGGTGTTCACCCATTCCTGGTATTGTCATTAAATATAATGTAGCTCGTCTTATACGTAGTGATGATATGAGCAATTTATCCTGTCTACCTGGTACTGGATCGTATCTACAATCCACAAGCTGTTCTTTAAACATGTCGGATGTCGCTAATTGGGGTGTACGTTGGAGTGCTAAATCTCTAAGGGTCTGTTTATTTCGCGGCGGGGTGGCAAACATGTCTGTCGTACCTCCTGTAGCACCCTCTGAGGTGCTAGGCACGAAAGGATTCGTTGGACGTAGGATAGAGATTGTAGATGCGGGAAAAACTGTAGAAACGGACGGACCTGTGTGAACTTGTGTAGGAGTTTGTAGTTGCGGGGATACAGACGGATGCTCTTGGTGTTGAACACCATCGGCAAGCGGTGAGTGTGGTATGGCATTAGCATACTCGGGAGCTACGTCATCTAAATAGGAGGAAAGGAAAACGTCCTTTGCTGTTTTGGGATGTGCTTTTATCGGGAGCAATGGAGGAGTTAAATCTTTTGGTATTTCCGGGGTAGCCTTAGGTAACCCTTCGGCCAGAAGAGGATACATACCATTCATAAGAGTGTTTCTTTGTCTATCTATTTGTTCTGATTTTACTCGGGTACCTTCCTCAAGTAATAGATTTTCTCGAGTTTTGTTTGAATTCTCTCTACCTTTCTCGTCCTGTCTGAGTGCTTTTTCTGTACGTCGGTATGATTCTTTACGCCATAATTCAATGGCATCTTTCTGTGACTGTCTGGCTTTCTTTTTCCATAATTCTTCTTCTACTCTCATGATGCAATCTGCATCCCAGGTCCCCGTTGCGGGCCATCTCTGACTCTCTGGTAATTCTTTGGTGTAGTCCACCCATAAATCAAGAAATAATACGGCATCTAGACCATGCTTATGATACATAAAGTATCCTGGAGTGTCCCTAGGTGGAATGGGAACAGCTTCTTCGAGTACACCTTTTCTAGTTTTGATCTGTCCTAGTTTCGAAAAGAGCGGCATTTTTAGACCTTATTGCTAGAACACACTTTATACAAGAAAACACAATAATGAACAGTCATTCACACCACAATATATATAGAACGTATTTAAAACATTTAACGCTTAACAGTTTTACGAACAATGATAACTAATAGAAAACTAGTTACTGACATAATACTGACACTAGATAGTACTTATTTATATCCAAGACATACTATATATACTGCTAAACAGTACAGATACACTGCTAAAACAGTGCAGACCGGATTTGTGTACCCAAACCCGTCTTGACCGGCACAGACTATGTGCACGTTAATTGCCTCCCCGGTAATGGTACTCACCGGGTAGCTCGGAACGGAAGGCCTCGGAACGGAACTGAAACTGGACCGGACTGGACTCGACTCGACTGGACTCGGAACTTTGGAACCTGGTGGGCCTCTGTATACCTCGGATCTTGCCCTCTCAGCTAGGCTCTGGTCGGGATACTTCGCACTTCTCACCGCCTCGTCTGGGTGTTGATCGCAGCCTCAGTCGCTCCCGCTTGGCCGGAGGGAGATACAGGAAATCCTGCAGGTACGCGTTTTTGTCCGTTCAGCTGTGGCAGGAGACCGGGCCTGCAACGCACCGCCGGCGCGTGAGATGAGAAAGTGTCCCTATTCGGGCGCCAATTTATGTGGTAAATATTTCGTTACCGGTACTATTTTTTATGCGGTAAAGTCTTAGTGAGAATAACTCAGTAAAAATAAGAGGCAGAATCCGTGGTATTAGAGGTTTTAAAAGGCTTTATTCCTATACAAAGGAATACAATTCGAATTGTAGGCATTCTATTCCATCACCACGAAAGTTCAGGAAGGAAGGGCATATATTATTGACAGATAAGCAGTTTTATAGAAAATGCATTACAGTGAAACAGATGCAAGAGGCGTAACAGCTGATAATACAGATAAACTGTGCATACGTAACTAATAGAGGCGTATACATGGGTGTAACTAAAATACGTCATTAAACATGATGTCACAAGTGGGTGGATCCATAGAAGAATCCTGCAATGTCAGCAGAAATATTCGGCAGAGATGCGCGCGCAGCCGCATGACGTGTGATTGACGTGCAACTAGAGGGTGAAGGGGACTTGACATTTAGCTCTACATGTGGAGACAGAAGTCTGGGGTCATGTCAACCTAATCCCAAATCATATCTGATATCCTATGTTTAAAGAACTGTGTTATCCAAAAGGAAAGGTCTCTAGGATAGAATCTATTCTATACTGACTGTTAGTGCGTGTACAAGCGTCTAAGTGTCTACACTAGATGCGAGGGGGTAGGAATATTCCATGGTAACGGGGCTATGAATTACTTGCATGAGGACAGCGAGGCCTGGCCCCTTTGCACGGTAGCTGGAGGAATGTTTACCTAAACTGCTAGACAGGAATGCATCGGAGGAGGAGGGAGGAGATAATCTTGAAGGTGAAATACAGTTTTTGGCAGGCGATAGGCTGGATCAGGCACCGTTAGCCGCGCAGGGAGTAGGACAAAGTTCATGGATACAGATGCAGGCTCAGACTGGAGCTTTCAGAAGCAGAAGGCAGGAAAAGGCTTGATGACAGAATTCAGGGCCTACTCGCCTGAATCTGTAAAATGTGGAAAGTGAACCACATAAAGTCGGTGGCCTTTCATACTTAGGAATGGAATATCTGACCCATTCATGGCGGATCTGAAAGAGGACATGTTGACGGTGGACGCACATATATTTGCGTCTTCAAAACTGGAGCAGGAGGGAACATACATGTACTTATAGCATGTACATGGAGCCGTTGGGGTCTACGATAGGGGACATAACTGATCACAAAATTCATATTTCCTCAATATAACTATTAGTGTCTACTCTACTACTACCTGATTTGTACTAGTGATGTATGTTAGTATTAACTCATTGTTCAACCTTGCTACTGATCAATAGGGGGGAGGTGTATATGACGCCTAATAAATGTGTAATGTTTTCTAGGCGCACTACCGACCACCATTGCCGGGGCCAGCGAAGGCGACGCGGAGGGTGAGGATGCGGCAGTTGCTGCAGATAGCAACGGAGCGGTAGGGGGAGTGGCAGCACCAGTGGCGGGCGGTGGTAAGTTAGATTCATAATCCTTAACTATTGTTGAACTTGACAGTACACTCACTGCAAGGGTGTACTGTATGTATATATATATATATATATATATACTGTACTGTTGAGACTTAGGGCCCCATTAGGATAGCGGGCGTATTGCCCCCGCCGGGCCGGCGGTATTCACCGCCGACACCACAGCGGCAAACCTCCCGCCATCCCTGTAGAAAAGTCAGACCCCCCATATGTCGACCAGGCGGAAAAGGGTTCAATATGGCGGTGGTGTCTCTCTGAACACACCGCCAGCCATATAATCTGCATTTTGGAATGCCTTTGCGTGCCGGCATTGTCATCCGCCACGGAAAGGCATGCAGACATTGCAGAGTATGCTTGGGGGCCCCCATGGAGGGTACCTACCTATGCTATGGTACCCCCCCTGCCTTTCAAAGCAAAACGTGACAGGCTCTGTGCGGGGCCCATCTTGTTGTGCTTGGAAAAGCAGCACATGTACTTTTAGCATTGCTTCGGCACCGCCAACCACAATGTAAAAAAAACAGGATGCGCCCGCCACTGTGCCGGGCGCATCATCCTAATTAATTGTCCCCACGGGACCCCCACCCTTTTTAGCATGGCGGGCGGACAAAGTCCACCCGCCATCCGATGTCGTAAGTAAGTATGAGTTGTTGGGGACGTTTGAAGAGTGAACTAGAAGACTAGAATCCCTTTAATTTGCATAGGAGCGGGAGTATTGAGTAACCAATGGCCTCATCTATCTGATTTCAACTCCGCTTTGAAAGTTTTATGGAGAAGAGCACCTGGTGCACTGTTCAACTAAAAAGTGAAAGACGGGTGGAAGTAAGAAGGACGGGCGAGATTTAAAATGGTATGTACTACTGTGCTTTATAGTGCTACTCTACCATGCCGCTATGTGTATAAATAATTAACTTGTCTTACTGTTTTTCTAAGAGTATATTTTACAATTGTCTTGTTTTTTTCTTTTTGATACACAGCTACTCCTAAACTAAACCGCAAGGAGTTGGCCGCCAAGGCACGGCGCCGGAAGCTGGAGGCAATCCAGCGGGAATACCGGCGGCTGGTGGTCTTAGCCGAGGAGGAGGAGACTGCGGCAGCAATTCTAGCCTCCTCCAGTGCCCCGGGCCCCAGCCACCGCCCTCCAGCGGTACGGCGCCACCGTAGTGCCATCTCCGGTGCCCCCCCCCCACTGTGGCTGCAACTGCCACGCCCTCAGACGCCGCGTCGCCCGTCTAGAGCACCAGATGCGTGTCCTCCTTGAGTCCCGCCCCACACCTTAGTCCCGGTCATTAAGTTCTGCCCCTTTTTTAATTCTTGTTTGGGTGGGTGGGAACTTGTTTGGGCGTTGGGTTTGGGATATTTTCTTTACGGACTTTTTCTCCAATGGACAATTGGACATTTGTTGGGGTTAGGGAGGGGGGTGGGTCAGCTTTTGTGGGTTTATTTTATTTTTGTTAGGGTAAATTAAATATATTTTTCTATGTTACATGCAAAGTTGTTAATGTTTTGTAGGTGGGGTAACTGTTTTACATCACACTGTTTCCTTGCTGGTGCATGGCAGCCCATAGCCTGTGTTTGATTTAAATAATTGCCTGACTGTGTAAGACACAAACAGATAGATGCGACACACCTCACTGATTGACTTGTCCTTCTAGTACTTTCAGTCTGCCCTCTAGTCTATGCATTCTTTATCTGGACTGGTGTGTGAAAATGAAATCATTGACAACATGTCCATTATTAATTCTGCCTCCCCCAAACTTCTCTCTTACCTGTGCTTGATGTTTATGTCCAACTGTGGCACAGCAATGGCTGAATGGTGAAGATGGTTTCCTTTTTCTAACATGCCATGATTGGGGTGGTGGTGGTGGTAGTATAGTAGTAGTAGTAGTAGACACTGGCAGGGCGGCAGCATTTGCAAAAAAAGGAGAAAAGGAGACAGTCAATCGCCTTTGAGAGACTGTTAGAGGAGTAGTAGAATGAAGTACAGTACAGAACTTACCGAGCAACAATAATATGCGCAAATATTAGACAACAAAACATAATGATGGTTGGGATAGCCTACTAGACAGAGTTACCAACTATAGTTGTGTCGAGTCACTTGACTTGGCCTACAGCCTAACAGTTAGTGCTGTATATGAGGAATGAAAACAAACAAATCCAATCAATGCCGGCAATTCATGCTGAGGTATATGTTCCTTTGTTAAATAAAATAACCTAAAATATCCTACTCATGGGTGGGCAAGCAGAAGAAGATCATCGCTCTGCCTTGAAATTGAAGTACTGTTGCTTTCGCCACATCCCCCCCAGCAAGTGTGTGATTAAGTATTGGTGTACATTTAATTTAGTCACACCTCGACAATAAGTCACACAGCCCGGGGAAAGAGGGTTAGGGTTTGTTGAATGGATGGGAAGGTTTTTTTTGGGAAAGGTTTGACATAGAAAAACAGTATGCATGGACAAACAAACGACAATCATTGAAGACTACCATATCCATATGTTAAGGGAGAAAAAGGAAATTCATGCATGATGATGAGAGACCCGGATTACATACACTTCTAGTTCTTGTTCTGTTGTTCCGGCCTTAATACTTTTACAGATAGCAAATAGAAATTTTAAATATTGGTAGGGAAGAATCGTAAACAGAGAGCAAACCTAATGATGATAATAACAACTCCAAGAACACACTGTTGTAAAGATTGTATACAAAATATTAATCAAATTATTTAAAAGAAGATAAAAGTGGATACTGTTACTGTGTTATCCTGGTAAAAAATGTGGACTGGATTTGCATCTCGGCATTCCTCTTGGTCCTCCTCTCGTCCATCAATCTTGGGTGTGTCGCCTCGCCACTCGCCACTGCCCGGCTGGAAACAAAAATGTTGATTTATTGGTAAGGTAAGTGTGCATTGTAATGTTTTCCAAAGTATAGGGCAAGGCCCGGCCTGTAATTGTAGATGGAAAACCAAAGGGGATATTGAGAAACAAAGTTGAAACAAATGCACAAGTTATGGTGTAGTGCAACAAGAACACTTTCCGAGGTGGCATGTATGCATCATCTCTACTCTAGTCTGTTTCCAGCGTTGACCTTCAACAATAACAGGAGAGAGCAGGCCCACAGTGCTTAGCAGTAGCACATCCTACGTTAAGACTTTAGAGTACTTTATTTTTTTAAAGAGTTGGACAAAGGCAAAGCACATTATCCATTCCAAACAGAGCATTTTACAGTTTAAGTTAGTAAATCAATGCACCGCAGTCATCCCACCGCTACACTATATTCCACTTCTACAGACATTTGGGTCTGCTGTGGTTGTTGTTGACGTGTTTACCTTTAGGCTTTTAAGTTTATGCCACTCATGAAACGTCCTCCTGACTTCATCATCATCTCCGATACTTTTACTGACTGACTGTGAAGATCGGCCTGCAGTAGAAGTAAAATTGTTATTACACAACAAGAGTAGAAATATTATTGGCTTGAGTCAGTCTTTAGTGTGTACAGAAAGATAGATTACTAGTACACTTTAACTTCACTTTGTGCACAACAAACAAACAACGAAAACACAAAGACAAATCGCTCAGAGTCAGGTGTCCAATGCATGCCATTAATTGTCATTACCTGTTCCTTCTCATCTTAAGTTAACGGGCCATCTATTTCGCCATCATCATGATGGGCGGTGCTGTTGTGTCATCATACTCATTGCGCAGATATAGTGAGTCCCCTTCCTGTATTGAATTAAAAGCAATTTCTGATTTGCAAGAAGGGGAAAATTGAATTCACCTTGAGTTAAGTTTAGTGTGTTCTGTAGAAAGTTGATTAGTGGCAGTGCACAATTACATAAATTCATGCACAACAAACACAACAAAATCATTTAGTCTGCGACTTTGCGTCCAATGCATGGCATCAATCATTACCTGTTCCATCTTATTTTCAGTTAATGGCCAGTCTCTCTCGGCTCTTAAAAGGAGGATAGCTATAGTAGTCATCTGATTCATGCTCCACTTCTTTTGGCAGGACTAGGAAAGTTTGAATTTTTTCTTGTAGTATTTTACCATCATCTAATCATCATTCATGAGGGCAATGGATTTGGGCGGGAGATTCAGTATGATGGAGCTGGATTCGGAGGACTGTACTGTCAAATTGCAGACACCTGAAAATTGTATATTAAATAAGAAGAGTAGAAGACGGTGGTAATGGATTTGTTGTGATTCACAATTTTGTAACCGGAACAACAGACACACAAATAACGGTGGGAAAAAAGGGAGGAAGACAGTAAGTGCAAGCCTAATTGTCAGGGAAGTATAGCTCGTCCTCAAACTCTGGGGGTTCAGCCAGTAGTAGGTAATCATCATGTGACACACTACTTCCGTCACCTGAGCCGCTGTCCTCATCTTCCTCCATTGCTTCATGTATTGTGTAATTCGGTGGTATGAAGTGCTGATTCATTTTGATTATTGTTAACCTCTCCACGTTTTTGGGCGAGAGACTGGTCCTTCTCAATGTTACAATGGAACGAGCAGCACTGAAAACACGTTCAGAAGAGACACTTGCGACAGGGCAAGCCAGATAGCTTATCGCCAGCCTGCTGAGCTGTGGCCATTCAGACCTTTTCCTATACCAATACTGCAATGGGTTTTGATCAATGTACACCTCTGTTGGGTCGTCCAGATAGGCCTGGACCATCCGCTCAATGTTCAGGGTTGCTGCTGGTAAGCTTTCGTGCTGTTTTTTCTGTGCATCAGCACTGTCCTTATTAATGCCTAACTTTACATACCAATCGTGTAATGATTGTACTCGGCCTAATGATCCAGTTATTGTTTCTGTGGTCGATAGTGATGGTGAGTGTTGTGATCCAAACGCACTGCCCTCAGCCGACGAAGTTGCACTTGATCCTGCATGGCCTGCTTCAGTACTTCTTGTGGGTTGATCTTGCGGGCTTTTAATTAGCAGCCGTTTGTTTTCCAACTTACTGGCTGCTTCAGCTATACAACTTTTGTAGCGGGCAACATCAAGCTCGGAAAAAGCAAAGAATATCTTCAGTCCAAATTGTGCACGTGGATCCAGAATTGTGGCACAAATGTAATGTTCTTGTGACAAACTTTTATTTTGTATCCTTACATTTTCAGCTAAGCACCGGGATAAGCTCTCCACCAAGTCATGGGCTTGCCTTTTGTCCTCTACAACTTTGTATTATTCAGACACATTATTCAGCTGATGCTCTAGCATTTGCAATAATGGGATAGCTTGGCCCATTGTACAGTCCTCCTTGCTGACTTCACGTGTGAAAACCTCAAAAGGACACAGCATCTCAGTCAGGCCTTTAATTAGGCTCCATTGCTCCATCTCAAGGTTCATGCCTTTAACAGTAGCATCCCCTCTTCTGTTCCAGACATATTCATGGAGTGACCTATACTGCTCATACAGACGATCAAGCATGTAATACGTTGAGTTCCAACGTGTTGCCACCTCCTGGATGAGTGCCTTGACTGGCATCCTATGTTCACGTTGGATGATCCTCAGCTGCTTCCGAGCTTTAAAAGAATGGCGGAAATGAGTGCATATTCTTCGGCAGATGGCCAGTAAATTGCTGACTATGGGTTCTTTTTTCAGAAAGTTTTGAACTATAATGTTTATGCAGTGCGCCAAACACGGAACCCTGAAATAGAAACCAAGTTCCATGGCCTTAAGTACATTACTGCCATTGTCTGTGGCAACAAAACCAATACCAAGCCCTCTTGGCCGCAACCATTCCAAAACCTTGCTGCGAAACTCGTGTAAAATGTTTTCAGCCGTATGAGATTTCTCCATGGCGAACATGGCTACAGTTGCATGTTTCCAAGTACCTTCAAAAATCGCAGCTGTGTCAACAGCACCTCGTGCAGATAGCTTATCTCTAACCCCCACAAAAGAGATCCAGTGTGCAGTGATGCACATGTAATCTGTGGCTTGGCAATTGGTCCACATGTCTGTTGTCAGGTGGATATTGTGCACAGCACTCTGCTGCAAAGCTTGTCCAACCAATTCCAGTACATCATGATGTAGTGCCGGAACAGCAATTCTTGCGAAATAGGACCGGCTGGGAAACTTCCATTTAGGGCAGATGGCAGACACAAATTCAAGGAAACCCACCCCTTCCACAAATGAAATAGGAAGAAGGTCCAGCGCTAACATTTTAGCCAGCTTCGCATTGTACAATCGTGCCGTCGGTGGTTGCGTTGGAACTGCCCCTCCAACCTAAACATGCTCTCAATGGTAGGCTGGATTACTTTCCTTTGTGGTGCTGTTTTCATTAACCCACTAAGGCTCAACGACACAGATTGTCTCATTGCGGTACTCGGTCGCCTTGGTGTCTCACTCTCAGCCTGACTCAGAGTATGGCTCTTACTGCGGTGCCACTCTAATGTTACTGAGGAGGATGTGGGCGTTACCACTGCACTACTGGGGACAGGGCTAGAAATGCCTCCCTCTTCTTCACCTACCACCGCAATAATATGGCTCCCTGATTCATCCTGACCAACTTCAATGGGTTGAGTTTTTCTACTTTCTTTTAACTTAAGTAGGTGATCCTCCCACACGATAGTCTGGTGTATTCTGAGATGACTTGCTTGTCCTCCGGTACCATAGTTTGTACCAAGCTTACCACGCCAAACACCTTGCCGACAAATTGAGCATATAGCAACGTTCTCCTCCTTGGCGATAACAAAAAAGAAGTCCCAAACTGGGGAGGAGAACTTTCTGGCACTGCTGGATGTGCCACTTTCAATACCAGATGAACTGGAGAGTGTGCTTGAAATGTGACCCTGTGCACCTAGACTGTGACTTTTACTACCACTACCTACTGAGATGGTTGAGCTGGATATAGGTCCCTGCCGGGCCTTGGAAAATATGGCAGCTGGAGGTAGTGGTGGTGTAACCTGTGTTGGTGATATCCGTGCTACATTCCGCTCAGTAGCAGCCTTTCTGGATAGGGTGAGAATGTTGGTCTCCAATCCCTTTGGGGCGGGAGTAATGTGCGTGATGACTGGCTCGTCTTCATCAACATCATCACCCCCTCTTCTACATCTACCTCCATAACATAAGTTTTTCTGGGACCTTCCTTTTCAGAAGCATTGTCTTGTGGCGTATATCACTCTCAGACTGAGCTGGTGGGAGCCAAATGTCATCACGATCATCAGAAGCGGGGCTTGAAGAAGAAGATGATGGACTAAGCCTCCTTTTCCTTGCTGGTGGTCTGGAAGACAATAGATCTTCTGAAACAGTGGTTTGATTTTGCTCCACTTTGTCTGCAGGAAGCTCGATTTCCTGAAATGCCCCTACGTCAGGAGCAACAACTACTATGGTGGGCTGTTGCGGCCGCTGCTGTTCTTGTTGCGGCTGCTGCTGTTCTTGTTGCGGCTGCTGCTGTTCTTGTTGCGGCTGCACACTGATCTGCTGAGTTTGCGCCTGCGTTGAACTTGATTGTGTACTACTTTGCGGTAATTACATTTCTTCAACATCGCTGCTCGTTAGTAGACTGGCTACCTCTGCGACACTAAAGCCCTTGGGCCTAGGTTTGTGGGGTTGGACCGCTGTGCTGCTCCCAGCTTGGTTCCTGGACAACGCTGCTGCAGGCGTAACTTTTTTGGTGCCCAAAAAAACATTGGCCGGCACACCACCAGTCGTGGTTAATGGCACTTCTTTTTCTGTTCCTTCTTCTCACCGGCAACTTTCTTGGTACTGGACCTGGTACCTTTCTTTGGGGCCATCTTCTTCAGATGTCAGGCAGGATGCAGATGCACAACAAGTTCTGGTCACACGTGGACGTGATGCGCAGCAGGACTTCTGTCTGGCTGGCAGTACAACGGGTAGCCGGGTGATGCTGATGACACCTCCTCCTCTGTCTTTTGTGCACCTAAAAGCAAATAAGCCAGGAGAAGAACATCAGTGAAATGTTGCATTTGTTGTTGTGGTTCGGTTACTTAGTACTGTACTAGTGCAAACAAAAGATAGTCTAGCCATTTATGACTTTTTTTTAACAAGGGCTATGTTATACTACTGTGTACAGTCACACACTACACACTCAGGAAGGATAGGA
The DNA here is from genome assembly GCF_964204655.1 of Triturus cristatus. Taxonomy (NCBI): domain Eukaryota; kingdom Metazoa; phylum Chordata; class Amphibia; order Caudata; family Salamandridae; genus Triturus; species Triturus cristatus. The sequence goes on along the minus strand of NC_140579.1, from coordinate 1,028,435,888 downwards.
AAGTTAATAATAACCACCAAAATAAAAATGTAATGGAAGTGGGGTGGGCCCTATTTGCCATTAAATTATTTGAGCATCTCAGCATCCATGGAGCTGCTGCTGGCAAAGGGGGTGGATGGATGGAAGCAGTAAGCCAAATAGCCAATAGGAAAACCATGCAGGCCTATGGCAAAAGCAGGACACTAATAACTCCCAGTCCAAACACAAAAAAAGGCCAATACCCACATGGACACTCACAAATCACAAACAAGCCGGGGGTCTGGGAAACACCAGGAGCTGACAAAAGGCCTATAAAAGCCAGGTAAAGGATGCATGCTAAAGCACACTGCTCTGCCTTTTTAATGCAACAAAATGTAAATACGAACATTCACAGGCGCCAAAAAGGTCTGCAGGGTGCATGCATTGCACACCACCACACCAGACACATACAACAAAAGCATGTCTTTAAGACAACCAACATCAGAAAGGCCACCCCAAAAGAAACACACTTCCCCAACTCAATCCAATGCCATCCATGCCCTAAATGCTGTCTAAAGTCAACAGACCACACAGAAAACACTTGATTAATAAAGCTGTGGCTACCTGCTCTGATCCTAGTGGATGAACGCAGGCCTGTTGGCAGACAAGGCCAGGCAAGCTTGCAGGCCTAGGCTTCAAAATGGCCACCAGCCACATGGCCAGGCCTAACAACATCAGAAAGGCCACCCCAAAAAAACACACTTCCCCAACTCAATCCAATGCCATCCATGCCCTAAATGATGTCTAAATTCAACAGACCAAACAGAAAACACTTGATTAATAAAGCTGTGGCTACCTGCTCTGATCCTAGTGGATGAAAAAGCAGGCCTGTTGGCAGACAAGGCCAGGCAAGCTTACAGGCCTAGGCTTCAAAATGGCCACCAGCCACATGGCCAGGCCCAACAACATCAGAAAGGACCCCCTAAAAAAACACACTTCCCCAACTCAATCCAATGCCATCCATGCCCTAAATGATGTCTAAATTCAACAGACCACACAGAAAACACTTGATTAATAAAGCTGTGGCTACCTGCTCTGATCCTAGTGGATGGAAAAGCAGGCCTGTTGGCAGACAAGGCCAGGCAAGCTTGCAGGCCTAGGCTTCAAAATGGCCACCAGCCACATGGCCAGGCCCAACAACATCAGAAAGGCCACCCCAAAAAAACACACTTGCCCAACTCAATCCAATGCCATCCATGCCCTAAATGATGTCTAAATTCAACAGACCACACAGAAAACACTTGATTAATAAAGCTGTGGCTACCTGCTCTGATCCTAGTGGATGAAAAAGCAGGCCTGTTGGCAGACAAGGCCAGGCAAGCTTGCAGGCCTAGGCTTCAAAATGGTCACCAGCCACATGGCCAGGCCCAACAACATCAGAAAGCCCACCCCAAAAAAAACACTCTTTCCCAACTCAATCTAATACCATCCATGCCCTAAATGAGGTCTAAATTCAACAGACCACACAGAAACACTTGATTAATAAAGCTGTGGCTACCTGCTCTGATCCTAGTGGATGAAAGCAGGCCTGTTGGCAGACAAGGCCAGGCAAGCTTGCAGGCCTAGGCTTCAAAATGGCCACCAGCCACATGGCCAGGCCGAACAACATCAGAAAGCCCACCCCAAAAAAAACACACTTCCCCAACACAATCCAATGCCATCCATGCCCTAAATGATGCTTGAAAATGAAATGCATTCTAAAAACACCAAAGGAACAGTTGCATCATCATGCACACACCCATGAGGCCATGCCCATGACTAGTTCGGGCCTACTACTGACTACTACTACCCACAACATTTTAAAAAAAAGGAATGATGATAGTTACCAAAAATAAATTGTAGTTACAACAACTGCAATGCCCGCAATCAAACAGACACAACAACCACTTACTTATAAAATATCCTATTAAAAAAATCCTCAAATCCAATTGCAATGATGCAGCAGACAAAAAGAGTGATCTTTCCAGCTCAAAATCCAAAGGCAGAATGAGCAGGAGATGGACAAAGCACTGGGAGGAGCCTGCTGGACAGGAACAGGAAGTTGGAGATTCTGTGTCACTTCCTCCCTCTCCCCACCTTTTTAAAAAAGGACTCCTTGCACAAAAAAGGACAGCCAAATGTCAATCTGATGAGTTGTTTTCATCCAAAATCATCATTTGCAGAAGGTTTCATGCTGCGAGAGCTGATATTCTTCTCCAAATTGAAAATTTTACATGTTCGAGTTCTCGAGCTTCACATTACTTCCACCGGATGTCGATGGCGTGTCGAAAATGACATGATCTCGTTCTCTTGCTCCCTGTCGCGTTGGATACGACGTGTTCGGGGTCTCTTTCTCCTTTTCGCATTCGATTAGACGTGCCCGCGTCCTCACGCTCTCGGTGTAAAATGACGTGTTCGAGATCTCAATCTTCTCATACTCGCGTGGTGCATGATCACGCGACAAATGACGTGATCGCGCGACAAATGACGTGATCGCGCGACAATGCGAGCGCGAACTGTTGCGAGACAGCGCAAAATGGCTACCAATACTCCAATATCTCGTGGAGAACGTGACCGGGTCGGGAAAACTTGTCAGCAAACGCGGGGATTCAGGTAAGGCGCACGCGCGCACGCGAGAATGTATTTTTTTACAGCGTGAGCAAGAAACAAATTATCGCTAAGCTGCGGGATGCGGAAATTGACATTTTCGCGCTTTCCGCGGAACGCGAAAATGCCAAATTATCGCAATTTCCGCGAACGGAACGGAATTTTGGCCCAGGCCTAGTGCTGATAAGTCTCAGGTTGTTGTGAGGCATCCGGTACCTTGTCCGGATATGCTGTGGGAAATTATTGGTGTGAACATAATGGGCCCTGTAAGTGAAGCAGATGGTAACTGTTCTTATATTTTGGTAACCACAGGCTATTTTTCCATGTCCCCTGAGGTAGATTTTGTGCAAAGAGCCACTGCAGATTCCATTGTTGCATTTTTAGACAGTATTTTTCAAACAGAAGGATTACCCAAAAAAGTTATTCCTGATAAGTACAGATGAGGTGTGATATTTTTAACGATTTCATATTTCGAAATGGTACTGAAAACAGTTACACATCTCTCTATCATCCTGGTGGGAATGTTGAAGTTGAGAGGTGTAATAGAGTGTTGAAGGGTTCTTTGCAAGCAGCTAGGAATAAGGGGTTGAACTGAAAATTGGGTATTAAACGTACTGTATGGATGTATTGTACAACTCCCACCCTTACAGGATTCAGACCTATAATGAGGGGCTGAATACCTTTCATGAAAGATAACCAAGATTGGTTGTTGAATTCCAGATTGTCACATTGGTCTACTACTGTGGTGAAAAGTGTTTTTGAGAAGGTGCACAGAAAATGCAAGGAGTATCAGGAAAAGAGGAAAGGTGCAAGGGATTGTCGGTGGCTATGGGGGATTTTGTGAGGGTTATGCTGCCTTTCAAGGTGAAAAGCATTGGCATAGCCAATAGGTCTCGCTTTTGGGACCTTATAAGTATTTAGTTATGCAGCACAATATCCTTGGTGCAACAACATCAACTTTTGCATGGCTAAACACTTATAAGGTCCCGAAGGCGAGACCTATTGGCTATGCCAATGCTTGTTTCTATTACAACCCCGATGAAGTGGCAGACGCCGTGCAACACGTGTAACTGTCCTTCCAGTCGAACAGTTTAATTAAACAAACTGTTCCTGCCTAGCCAAACACCTCTTGTCTTGTGTTTTTTAAGGAAATCCGATTCTAGCGACATTTATTTCTGTTTTTTTCTTACTCTTAGTGGGTAGAATATTACAACAGCATTTTAACCTTTCTGATTAGGGCAATCCCAGTTGCTAAAGGCTCTCGCCCTTTTAATTGGCCATCACTTGAGGCGTGGGGCTGTAACTCAGACAATGGGCCTTTATCAACTGATATACCCCCTGGCAACGGCTATAACATATTCCGCCAGTAATTTACCAATATACACAATTATTATATTGGAGCCTTCTGTTGCTGGCCAAATGCTTTCACGCACAGTGCAGCAGGCAAATCAGATGTATCTGGTCAAGCTGCGGTTGGTTCAAAGTGAATACTATCAAAGAACAAAATGCAGTATATTATAACTGTGCGCAGTGTCCCAACTTGTCGGTTTTTTAGATGGGTTGGTCCAATTCATAGAGCTGTCTTCTTTGGGAAAGAACCTAACTGAACACTGTTAAACATGGAACCTTGTTTATGACATGCTTGTCTAATCAGAAACTAAAAAGGTTAACAGCTCGTCCTTTAAATTTATCATCAAGAGGGTCAGAATGACATCATGACAAACTTTGGAAAAATGTAAACTAAGAGGTACGTCGTTAAAAAATAGAACTGCATAAAAAAGATAAGCATTTTAAGTAAACTCACATCTACTGATTGTACTATCATTTTAAGACAGCTGAAAGGTCTTGGTCCTAAAACTGTGCTTAAAGCCCAGAGAGAAACTGGTTGAGTTGTGGAGATCCACAGGCGACTAACTTGAGATACTTACAGAGGACAGAACCAACGTTCTAGGATTGCGATTGATCGCTAAATTAAAAGTCTGTTTCTTCTCTATCACTACAGGTGCACAAGGTAAAAAAGCTGTGTAGTTATGCAGTACTTGTGAGATATTAAGGCACTGTGTACACACAAAAAATCGGGTAGAAGGGTGTGAAATAATTGGAGTATGACCTAAAAACTGCTTTCTGAAGCAGAGTGGATACTTCCAGGAAAGAGGACGCGGATATAAGGGGACATCTGGAAATGAACCCTTCCACAGGTGGAAAATTGTGGTGGACAGTTGCTCTGGTGCTTATATGCAAGCAATAGTAAACACAGAGTCCCCATGTTTATTATTTTCCCGATTCTCAGAGGAAACCTTTGGTTGAGGACTTTGGGCTGCAATCACCAGTAGATTGGTCGCATGAGGTGCAGGTTGGATAAAGCATCTGGCCACTGGCCACTGGCATTGAAAGGCAGACCTATAACTTCAATCACCCTTTCAAATCCGCGGTTTACAGTGCAGGTGTGCGCTCACACTGTAATAGGGTAGAGAGTCCTGGTCCGAGCCCGGTGCACGCATTTAAGGATGCAGAAGAGTGAACCCCATCTGTAAAGCAGCCCCTACAGTGCTGCTGACTAGCTAAGATGTTCCCAAATGCTAGAAATCTACCTGACAAACTATAGCTCAGCTGGGGTGTGTGCATGACGTAATGGAGCTTGCTGAGAGTATTTGGCTTTATGTGCACGACTGGCTAGATGGACCGCAACGGGCAGATGTTTTGGCAGGGCGCTCAGTGATCAGTCCCAGGTTCGGACTGGAATGTAGGGCAATCAGGCAGTGCCCGAAGGGCTGGCCTGACAGGTTAGTGAGGGCTGTTTTTTGGCAGTGTGCCTGTTTTATGGCCTCATGGGCTAGTGTTTACTGATGAATAGATAATAAAAACAATCATTGCCTGCAGCAAGGTCACCTAAATGCAGTCTTCCATACAACCTGTCATTACAAAGTCAAAACGTCCCCAATTTGCAAACATGGTCCCCTTTCAAAGCAATCTACTTCACTAATGCGGCCACTTTTACTTTGGTGCCTGGGCCCATTTCCTATCCCAGTCCGACCCTGCTCAATCCCACTGTCAGGAGGGAGATGTATTGACAGAGATCCGCTGCAATAGTTCTGTTAGAGCTCCAGTGCTTTTCAACGCAGCAGTGCTCCTCTTATTTTTCCAAGGGAGCACTTGTGTTAGTGCCTCAATGCAATGGCGGTGTTAGCACGCTGCTGCTTTTCACTGCATGAGTTCCGCTAGTACTACACTGCGGCCCAAGTGGCTGCGGAGTAAAGGCATATATATATAGGCAAAAAAATAGAGAAGTGAAAGACAAAAACTCAGTTCACTTACCATTCGTAACAAAATGGCATTCAGCTATGCAAGTCAGCTATAACAGCACTGTGCAACAGGTGCAGTATGTCTCCACATTGGTAGATAAAAATGAACTCCTGGGTAAAGCTCAAGAGGGAAGTCAAAATAGACGGGAAATGGAGGAGCATGGGTGACTCTTTGGACATCAGCTGTGTAGCATTAGCAGTTTTACAGGAAATGTCCATGAGATGGCAGCATTCGCATAAGCTGGGAATTGGTGAAACTTGCAGCAAGAACATGTGAGGGCCTGTGCGTCTCGGGGAGGGGAGGGGAGGGAGGCATGCATAATATATATATTTTTTTGGAGCAAGTAATATTGAAAGTTAACAGCAAGGAAATAAAATAACGGAATTCCAAAAGCCAGTCATTCGAATGCGTTCATCAGCTCTGTAAATATTTGTAACTTGTTTGGATGGATCAAGCGCAAATATTGGAAGAGAAATGACGTAACTCACAAACCAAAAAGTAAAAGGATAAACACTAGTTACGAGAAACTGGACAGGTTTCTTCCAATGTTATTTTGTGTAAGTTGCTTAAATATCATGCCCTAAATCTGCCGCAGGGAAGGGGGCAGAGAGGAGGCTATGAGGGAGAGCGACGTAAAGCCATATGGCTGCTTTGCGCACGTGCACGCCTCGTGCACTGTAGCTCTATGTCAGCGGTAGGACTTTGAAAAGTCCCTTACAAAATGTCTCTCCGAGCCAGCGCATGCGCTGGGCTCAGCGAGACCTAAAAAGGGGAGTGTCGGTTTTCTAAACCAATGATGATACCAGAATCATTAAATTATTCAGTAAGATTGAGTGATGGTAAAGTTTGGCATTTGAGTAGGTTGGTGAAATTTTGGAAAGGTAGTGTGGAAGGTGATGAAGAGGAGATGAACTATTACAGGTTGGATGAGTTATGGATGAACAGTGAAGGAAACTGTAATTTGGATTTGAATGATGATAGATCGGATCATGATAACAGTCATGAACATTCAGAGGGGAGTGGTGGTTTGGAAATGGATGCTGAAGTTTCAAGATGCAATGGATCATATGAAGGAATTCTGCATTGCATTGGATCAGGAAGGGTGATTAAATATCCTGTATTTCTACAGGATTATGTTTCTTGAAATTCTCTTATCTTTACTTAGTTTCTGTTGCATTTGTTTTTACTTCTTATAGTTATTTTTCTTTTCTTTTACTAGTTGTTAATTTTGGGCCAATGGTTTGCTTTTCTGGTGTATAGGGGGAATATGTGTTGTGTTGCTACATGCAGGAGAGAACATGAAATATTCTAGAGTGTGTTATGTCACTATGGGGTTATACATGTATGATATAGTGAAAGCAGTATGTTCCTGCCTACAACGGATATTGAATCTGTTGGCCCCAACTTCATTGAGCTTAAAATAAATTACAAATCTTACAGACGTCTCGAGTTTTAGTACACAACACATAAGTTACCTTCGGATCCGGGTCTTATTTGTGGTTGCAGCATTATCTGGCGGTTCTTCATTGGTTTTTGATCGTGTTGGGACACCTCTTCGTCCACCTCCTTAGATGGAAATGCTTCTGCACTTCATTTCGTCAATCCTGCACACAAAAAAAAGAAACAAAATATAACGAATCTGCAATCCTTCAAGTTTGGGTAACGCTCTATACATGATCTTGAGTTTAAAGTATAGTAAAATATATATTTATCTGACTATTCATCTTGCTCATGGATTCAGCCTACATTGATGCCTCTGATGAAGAAACCAAGAACAGAGATATACTAGGTTATGATGTAATTACTTTCCTAAAAGACTGGGCCTAATAACACCTTTTGATTCATAACACTGATGCATTTTGCTATTTACCTTAAGGCTCTTTATATTTTCTTTTTGTTTTTTACTTGGTCTAATGACTAGAACTAAGATTCACACAGTAATTAATAGTATGTGTTTATGCTTTTTTCTTTCACTCTATTTATCACACATTTTTAGTCATTCTTTGAGCCTACCATGAGATGAGAACAGTGCATCATAAGGTACGCTATGGTCAATAATTTATTGCGTTATAGACCTCTCCTATTTACCTTTGATATACAATCACTCCCTATTTTTTCCCTTTAGATGTATATCACCAGCTGACATCATATCTACTAAAAGACTGAAGAGGGGCATTCGTAAGTATTTAGCTATATGTAAGAATCATGTACTATGGGAATTCACAGGTTTTAGAGGTTGGTTCTGATACCTTCTTTATTTTACTTTCATGTAGGAGAAGTCTTACACCGCCCAGATAGGCACATCACTACAACACAGTCTTTGTGGGACATACATGTTTTTTTTCTTCCCTTCCCCTTTTCCCCTTTGATCTGGGTTGGCTTTGATAAATTGTTGGGATCCTTTGGTCATTAGGGAGGTTGGGACCTAACATAGTGACTTCCTATTGCTCATGCAGAAAATGAGTTAAGAATCTGACAGACCACAAAGCACACACCAAGTTTCTGCCTGAGCAATATTGAAGAAAGAGATATAACAGTAGCAGACCTAGCCCAGATTATAGGTAACCTACAAAACAAAATACAAGCACTATCAGAGAAAGTTGACACATTACAGAGTACGGGGACTGCTAGCCAAGCACCAGGAACTAGCACAGGAGCTTCAGGTGGCACATTTCCCACATCCACTACCACAGGAATGGCATGAGTACGGGAGCTTCGGTAATATATGTTACTACTTGTAGGACCTGTCCCTTTTTGTAGATTAGTTTCAAACGTTTTGCCTTCTTCCCCCTATTCTGTCTCACCTGTTTATGTTGGCTTTAGGACGCTGGGTACTTTACCACTGAAAATCCGTGCTAAAGGGCATCTGCTCTCTATCTAAATTGCATTGGTGATTGGCTTATCCATGATTGGCATATTTAATTTACTAGTAAGTCCCTAGTAAAGTGCATGAGGTGTTTGTAAATCAAATACTACTAGTGGGCCTGAAGCACCGATTTTCCCACTTACACGAGTAGCCCTGCAAACATTTTTCAGACCTGCCACTGTAGTGTCTGTGTTTGCAGTTTTAAACTGCCATTTCGACCTGGCAAGTGAACCCACATGTCTGGCCCAAACCTTCACTTTTACTGTATGTAAGTTAGTCCTAAGGTAGGCCAAAGACAGCCCCATGAGCAGGGTGCACTGTTTCTAAAAGGTAGCACATATACTGGTGTATTTTACATGTCCTGATAGTGATATACGACAAATTCAGTTTTCCCACTATTGCTAAGACTATCTCTTCCATAGGGTAACATGGGCATTGTCTTGAATTATCTTTTAAGTGTTAATTCCCATTGGGAGCAGATATAGATTTGGAGTCTGAGATCTCTGAACTCACAATTTAAAAATGCATCTTTCGTGAAGTTGGTTTTTAAATTGCATGTTTGAAAATGCCACTTCTAGAAAGTGAGCATTTTCCTGCTTAACCATTCCGTGCCTCTGCCTGTCTGTAGAATCCACATCAGGACTGGCTGACAATTGGGCTTTTGTGCATTCCCTCTTGATAGTCACACAAAGGGAGATGGGATGTGCCCTGCGTATCCAGATGGCCCATCACCAGGCTGATGGGCCTTCCTGATCTAGAGTGTTGAGAGGAGTTGTCACTTATACCTGAATAGGGCTGTGCCTGTCCTCACACAAAGCTGTCTCCACCTGGAGCCAAGTCAAGGAAAGGCAGGGTCTTGTACACTACGAAGGCTTTCCTTTGAAGTTTGCCTACTTCAAATACAGAAAGGGGTATAAGCATTGGACTTCTGACACCCCAAAATCAGAAAATCAGAACACTTTTGGACTCGGGACATTCTGCCAGGAAGAAGAGTTGAATGCTATAGACGGAACTTCCACTCTACCTGTTTCTTTGTTCTGCCGGCCTGCTGCTTGCTGCTTCTGTCCTGGGAGTGAAAGAACTGGACTTTGTTTCTACATCCTTCTTCCAAGGTTCTCCATGGGATGTGCATGCTTGCTTTCTGTTAAGAATCCTCAGGGCCATCAAAGACTTCACCTACCAGTGCCTGGGCTCTTTTGCTGACAGGCCTGACTTGCCAAGTGGCGTCAAATCCAGTTCCGAGGCCCTTAGAAGTGTACTTTGGAGAGACAGGACGAGAGTGGCCACTCATAGGGTGCCCTGAAATACCTCCTAGGCCTCCCAGTTGACTCCAACCATCACTGGCGTACTGCATTTCTGAAACCAAACACTGAGACTGGATGCAGCCTTGAGGAAAGAAACAAGTACAGGAATTCGGGACCATGATCACGGAGGTGAGCCCAGGGGGCTAATTGAGACATAAGCCTCTCCTGCTGGACATTCATCAACTCGCCTCAGGCTCTACTGGACACTGCCAGGGTCCTACAGGCCACACATCACTGCAGCGGTCACACACTGCCCAGGGCCTCGTCCACATTGGGGAATCCAAAGACATTGGAGACCTCCCTTGAGTCTTTCTGTGTGGCCTACTAAAGCACCATAGGATCAGGAGTACCATTCTCATGCCCCTATAGCTTTTCCACCCTGAGACTTGACTCTGTTGCTCAGCCAACCTTATAAATAGGTGTGGCATTTCGTGGAAGTACCCTTCCGGTGACCACTCTTGAAACGGGATGAAGACCATTGCCCTATCATAACCGGATCAGTGGGGATGTGCGACTTAGCTTTGTCTCTGCCCCTTACTGTGCCTGACATCTGGGACCATGGTGTTGGCAATTCTTTCCGCAAACTGCTCTCATGGAAGGGCAGGCATCATCTGTGACTCCAACACCAGCTGTGTCCTTGAATGCCATCTTAAAGTAATTCTGTTCTATAGGGTCCTGAATGTCCACAATGGACCTAAAAACATGGACCTCATGCAGAATGTCAAAACCAACAAGGTTGACATAGGCTTCTTTCAGGCTTGGGTGTATGCTATGGACCAATGCTTGGCACTGTAGAGGATCGCGCAGGTTGCCTGGAGTCTCTGACCCTAGGCATCCAATTCCTGTAACAAAAGCTGGTGGCCCCAGAGTGCCGGTCACTCTGTGACAAAATCCTATTTTAAGGTGTATTAGAGGACCTTGAGAACAAAGTCGCCAAGTCGTTCCTCCATAACTGGCCGGTCTTTCATCCCCCTGTTGGAAATTCAGAGGAAACGTAGGATGCAAACTCACTACCCCTGTAATTCCTTCACAGATGTCATCAGATCAATCCCCTTAATCGCCTGCTCCTTACACCATGCACATAAAATACTAAACTGACAGAGGCACAGCCCGAACTAAGTTGACATAGGCAACACATCACAGTAGACTTCTCTTCAGAGACCAACGCCAGGAGGAAGACTGTTTCTATGCCCACAGTTGGAGCAATCAGTCATTATATACAGGCTTCTTGAGTGGGCCACCATGCCTATCACTATGGATGCCCAGTCCAGAGATTTACTTGACCCCTCAGACCTGGCTCGCTTCTTGAACTCATTGTACACCCCCAGACATGGACACTGCAACCCCAGTGTCTTAGTGGGATGGCAGGGTCGCATCTGGAGGGGTGGTGCAACCCTGCTGGGGCCATCCATTTGACAGACCACAGCGACATAGTTCTGAGAGGGACCTGGTGCTTCACTCTGTGGAAGAACTCACTCAGGCAGACTTAAGGGACACACGTCATGCTCCCACCTGAAGCCCTCAGACACAGATGCTGTCTCTTCACCCAACCACTTGAATGTAGGGGTCTGAATATGGCCAGCGACCTTTCAAAAATTTGGAAGAATGAGTAGTGTAGGATGTGGGGATGTTCTACCATCAGCCCTTTTGCTACCTTGCACCAATCCATGGTATGTCACTTTTGAACATGTAACCTCTGCTGAGATCACTCTTGCCCACAACCCTTGTTCTCAATTGCCCCCTCAGAACCATGTTGCCAGGTGGACCTTATTGAGGCACAGCATTCACATAAGCAATTTATGTTGTTGATTATGTATACATTCCTGTGATTGCACATGTCCCAGCTCTTGTGCCATGTGTACTTTTCAGGGTGCTCTCCTTCAGGGTGAACTTCCCCACCTACCCACCCTTGCTCCCTTAATGTATACGGATTTCCCGTTCCCCCCGCCTAACCCCATTGGTTTGGTGGTACCCCTGAGGGACGAAATAAAGAAACATTTGCTTAACCAACCCCATGAAACCCCACATGCACTAGCCCATGTGTGATATTAACCTTTGCCCCTCTGCACCCAGAACCTTTACTGGGGCTCTCCATCTCCCCTCCTCAAGCTTGTCAATAGCTGCACATGTCCTTTCTGCGTACAAAATTGCAAAAACGGTTGTGGTCTAAGCTCGCCTGCACACTGTTTGTCCTACTATTTTAAACAGTGCTCACCCTCGGGGTCAACCGTTATGAAAAACCCTAATCTTGGTTATTCAAATGTACAATTAGAGGAGCACATAGACTGAGTATCTAAACTGTTTTTTCAACAGTAACAAGATTCATTAATCAGTAGTTCCCACTATCATAGTGTGTGTACCATGCTTATAAACAGCAAGTCAATACTGTATATGGAACAACATAAGCATAGCTTTCTCAACAAAAGGAGGAAGAGCTTTCCATGTTCTTTTATTCTTTTTCTTTTTTATTCATGCATCACAAATACGTAGTGCAAGAGACTTGACACAACTAGAACACAGCCTATGCGTTTCGTCCCTGTTTTACAGGACTTCTTCAGGGCAAACTAATCAGGTATGTGTCCAAACTTACAGCAAAGCAACAAGTCACTCTCTCCAGTTGTCAACTATTTTGTAATCCTGTGTCTAAATCCTCCTCAAGATAGAAATATAAATCGTCCAAACGCATTATTATACTATATAAATCAGATGCTCTCCACCGTGGTCAATGCATATGTTCCTGTTTTTCGTAATTTTGGAAAACCACAATCTTCCTTCTATAAGTCGTAAGGCCATGAATTTACGTTGGTCCTTATTTCGCTACGCCTATTAAGCGTTTCATCGCTCCCTGTATGAGCATGCAGAAAGACGTACACTGTAGTGGGTTTCCTTTCTACCAATGACCATTGCAAGTGGTATTGACCCGCCAGCAAAAGCCATATTAAACCTATATGGCTACTCTACCACCACAGCCTATGCAGGGTCTTACAGTGCCCCCCCCCCACTGCCCACCACCATACCCGTTTCCAGCACACAGGCCTCCTCATGTCTACCTTCCCTTTCCTGCACTCTTCCCTGCATCATTAAACCTCTCCTGTCCTGCTCTACCCCAGCTTGTATTCCACCCCGCATCCTAGCCCCACACCTTAATGACCACACTTCTAGCCTTCCCCATCCTCTTCCTCTCCTTACTGCAGACTTTACTAGTACATCTCTACAGTGTCAGTTGCTATAGCCTCAGAACATCCTTAAATGTGTTACACATAATGTCAATGACATCACTTCCCATGTCAAAAGTAAAAAGATCCTTTCATTCCTCACCTCTAGGCATACCGATATAGTCCTCATTCATTTCATTCAGGAGAAGCCCCTTTTGGTGAAGGAGTTAAAGAAGCCCAAGAGGGGACGGACTGGGTGACGAGAGTTATCTTTAGTTACAGGACATCAGTTGGCTCTGCATCTGCAGGGTCCAGTGACGCAGTAGCTGGCTTCAAGACATGCAGATTGGCAATGCTTTTTCATAAATCCCTTGCCTGTACACTCTTCCAGACTTGATCTGATGAAGAGCACTGGTATGTATTCACCAAAAGTAGGGTCCGCACCAAGGTGTTTAGTGTAGGCTCAGTCTATGCCCTCAAATCACACCATTACAAAACTTCTAACTTCACACATCATACTGGGAGGCAATTGGAACTAAGCTTTGGATGCCGTCCTTGATGTACGGGCCCCATTGATATTCATAATAGTTGGGATAGGGCACACCTTTGTGATTTCCGTCTGTGATGATCAAGGCCTCTTGGATATATGGAGCCTCCTCCACCCGGCAGAGAGAGAATGCTCATTCCTCACTGTCGTAGACGGTATACAGACCTGCCTGGATTACTTGCTTACCCAGCATTTGGTTTGCTTAGCTATTAACTGGAACTTCCAGAAGCTCATCCAGAAACCCTGATGACTAAAAACTGTACATTGCAAATCCTCCAGGAGAAGGCTCACCTGAAGTCTCACATGGCCGCTTATCTCCTGGACAAAGAAAGATCTGTACATTCAGCAAAACATCTCAGGGCAGCGGCTAAGGCCACCCTCCGCCGACAGCTAGTGCGAGACACCCAATTAGCAAACAAGCTCGCAGTGCAACAGAAAATGGCCCTGGAGAATGGCATCTACAACCATGCTCAAATGATGAAGGCAATAATTAGGCTAAAGTCTCTTAATATGTCTCAAGCTCTATAAACTGAAAGCACGCCACTATGAGCATGGGGAGAAAGTGGGGAGGCTCTTAGCTGAGAGAGCTACCTCAGGCAGCAAGAGGCTGCAGAGGCCATTCCGGCTATCAGAGATGAAACAGGCGGCGTGAGTCTCATCCCACAGCAGATAGTGAATTCCTTCAGGTCTCCTAAGTATGACTGTACAGCTCTGACTCCAATGATAATGTAGACAGAGTAAATTCCTTCAAGGATCCCATGATCCTGCCAAGCCTCAATGATAATGGCCGGGCACTCCTAGACGGTGAGATCTCCTAGCAGGAAATAGAACATGCTATTACCAGACTTCTATATATTATGGCTTGGAGGAGGGTGGCTTCCCAGGAGAATTTTACTGATAGCTCAAGAAAGAGACTGTGGACTGCCTCCATACTGCCTTTCAAGAGGCTGTCAGCACTGGATCGTTCTTGCATTTGTGCAACAACGCGGTAAATATTGTTCTTCAGAAACTGGGCTGGGATCCCCTACTCTGCTGTACCTACTGTCCTATTTCCCCCTGACCTCTTGCCAATGTCTTAGCAGCCCGCCTCAAACATGCCATTCCCTCTCTGATTCATCGTTCTCAAATAGGGTTTCACCCAGGAAGTTCATCCCGAGGCCACCTGTGATCTCTCGCACAACTTTTTTGGTTGTCCAAGAATACTCTGTTGGCAGCTCTGGCCCTCTCACTGGATGCCAAGAATGTGTTTGACCACATTAATTGGGACTACATATTCTGCAAACTGCTATGATTTATAATAAGTGAGGTCTTCATCACAAAAGTTAGATGACTTAATACCATGCCCACAGGACAAGTCAACTGCAGGGGTATCCCAGTTCATACAGTCACCCGACAGGGCTGCCTCCTCTCTCTGCTGTTGTTCTTTCTCATGGTGGAACCCCTAGCAGGAGCCATCCGTCATGCCCCACACATCGCGGGTATCCCCACCCCAACTGGACTGTTCAAACCTTTTTGTGTCTGCTGATAATATCTTTCTAATTTTTACTAACCTTGATGATGGCCCTCTTGTCCCTCATTGCAGACTTCTCAGCCCTCTCAGGATATAAAATAGATAAAATCAAAAAGAGTGAGGCCCTGCTTACTTCACTGGTTACGACCAGAGCAACATAGCTGACTTTTCTTTCTGGTAGGCTCCACAAAACCTGAAGTACTTAGGTATTTGTGCATCATCAGGCCAGGAAGGAATGGTCTCATTTACACTTCATCCGCACAAAGCTAAGGCCACCACAGATGGAACCATCTCAATCTATTGACGTGGTGGTGTCCACAGATGGTAAAATTGGTAGTGACTCCCCTTTTTACCTAGGTCCTTGGCATGCTACCCAACCTAGTACGGCCACTGTTCTCTCTATAGAAAGGGATATGCAATCCTTTTATGTGGTATACTATAAGACCCCACCTGAATGCCTCTAAACTGATCTTCCACTGCTTGAGTGGCGGCCTGGGCATAACCTGCTTTGAACTGTACTATCTGGCCCTACAACTTGCCCTTCTGTCCTCAATGTGGCCTAGCGTGGCTGACCGTCCTTTCTGGATGAAACTGGAAAATGCCATTGCCTACTCTGGCCCCGCCCTGGATCTCGCCCATTGCTCCAACACTCCCTTGATCTCCACCTCCAACCCCCTCATTCAAACTATGGTGAGTATCTGGAATCATGCCCACAAACTGCTGCAGTGTCCAGCACGACTGCACCCCCATGCTTCCTGGAAAAAGGTTGCCATACAGATAAATAGTGAGCCAGTGCTCTGGGGCACATGGCAAATCTCCGGTGCCACCCCCTGACAAACTCATATCAGAAGGTCAAATTAAAACTTTTGAGGCCCTCTGGGAGGAATTTCACCTCCCAAAGTCTCAGAAACGGCGATATGTGTAACTACGCCATTGTTTGCAAAGTGTCCTCGAGGTCCAGCAATGGCAACTTCCTGACTCCTCTTTCCCAGAATTCTGAAGATCCTGGACTTCAAGGGTCATGTTTTTTTTCTGTAACCTTATTTTCCAACACCTACATTCATGGCCCCTCCTGACCCTCCTGACCCTCCTGCACACTAAGTGGCAGAGATGACTTCAAGTAAAGTATGACTAGCAGTATTGGGCAAAATTGATAGGGAAATTGGACAATGAGACTTGCGAATCCCGGATGAAGTTTTGCCTCTTTAAGATGGTCCAAGACTTGTACTGAGTCCCACAGAAGTTGGAGGCCTCAAGTCTTCTCCATCACTTCCGATGTTGGTGCTGCACCACTCCTGACTGCGACGTCACCCACATCCTCTATGATTGCTAAGCCATACTCTGCTGTGGTCCCAAATCAGCTCCATACTCCATCGCTCAATAGATTTGTCACCAACCCTCCTACGTGCACTTCCTGACTCAGGAATCCACTGGGGACACACCAGCTGCGCAAGCAGTATACTGACTACTGCCCTGACTACAGCCAAGATCTGCATCCTACGACAATGGAGGTCAACTCGGCTGCCCACATGTGAATAGTGGATGGGCGAGGGATGTGCAAAAGACCTGATCATATACCGGCTCCAAGATTGCATAGAGGGCTTCTGCGCCACTTGGGCCCCTTCTTGGGCGATGATAGAGCCAGTCCCTAGAAGAACCCAATAGGCCTATGACCACCATATAGTTCTGATCAGATTGGAACTGCCCCATATAATCCTGCTTGACCATGGACTGCTGTCTTACTGTTAATTACAGATGCTCATGTTTATTTTCAGTTGATTACTGCTGAACACAGTTGATGACACAGCAGATGTACCCCGCCCTCCATAGGTCCTTGGGCCTCCATACAACCCCTCTGGCACTGCAGACACATTTTAAGTTTATATTTTAATTTTAGCTTATATTAAAAACCATAGAAATTAACTGAAAAGACAAAGGCTAAAGAGATATTATAGTCAGGCCTTGTAAACTTTGGAGGCCAGCATGACTGTGCATGCTGAATGTTACGTGTTGCACCATTTATAAATCACTGCCTGTTAAAAACAATGATTTTGTTGCAGGAATTCTGCTTATGCACAGAACTATGCGCAGGAAACCAGGACCTCAGAGAATTGTGGTGTACCAGAAACTCCCCTCAGAACTAAGAACCCCTATCCGACTAGCTTAGTGTCACATTCGTTATCCGAGATTTAACTCGGCGGTCCCAATGTATAGACAACCCAGAACAAGCGACTTAGATACTCTCAGGAATGGTGGGAATCCGAAATACCCGTTGGTAGCTATATATCAGTCCACAACAGAATAACAAAGACACGGTAAATGTAAATGTAGTTGAGCTTATATAGCGCACAGCTACCCGCAGTGGGTTTCCCGGCGCTTGCTTAGGGAACCCGTCCTGGTATTCCCCTGTGAGATAGCAGGGTATCCACAAGGTGAAAGTCAGGCATCCCGCCGCGAGGGGCCGTTGTGGAGATTAAGCAAGCTATTGCCCAGAGTCACAGAGTGTGAACCTGTGAGTCGAGGAGGCACCGGGGCGAGAATTATCGAGTCCGTGGAATTTTTAGCCCAAGACCTGCCGAGGCGGGGAATTGAACCCTGGTCCAGGACCGATCTCAGCTTCCGGGTCTGCTGCCTCTAACCCCTGAGCCACACTTCTCCACGGTAAAAGTTTAAAGAGTTTATTTTATAAACCTCGCGTCCTAAGATGCAGTACTTTGGCTAACACAAGTAGACAAATGGTTAGGATCAGCACCATCAGCATTGTTACAATACCATAGAAAATGAAAGGAGCAATCATAATAATAATGACCGTGGAACACAACCACCCTCCTTTCTCTAGCAACTAATAATGTATTATTAGACTAATAGAAGGTCTCTTAGGCTTGCATGGGGGACCCCATACCTTATAGATCAGCTTAGTGGAATCACATCACAGGATCAGCTAGGCTCTCTCCTGCATCAGCTCTTCGTTTCTAATGTAACAGAAAACATACTGCTCTGTAATATTAAAGGGCTCGTCTTTCAGGTATTGGCTGCTGTATGTATGTTATGGCTAAAAAGTGGTACGATCAACCTGAACACAACAACCTGCCCCGTCTAGTGACCCAGACTCGTTCCTTTACACGGTGTACAGACCAAGGTCACTACTCGCTGTTAAGGATGTTAAACAACAGACGGTTCTCATGTGAAGCAAAGTCGAGTCAGCAGTTCTCGAATGAATAACATGCAACAACAGTGTCGCATGCAAAAGCAGCAGAAGCAGCAAGCTGGCTTTCTAACAGCCATCGAGGTTATGTACATAGGGCGTGGTGAACCCACACTACATCCCCCTTTGATCGGACTACTAACCACTAGGGGCGCACTTATCAAGAACGCAGAGTTCAAGTTAGAAAGAACGGAACCAAGGGCATGAAGTATAAGTCCATATAAGGTAAGTGTAAGTTCGAAAAGAAAAAAAATATACAAAAACAGAAAAAAGATGTCGTCCGGTGGAAAAAACCATGAAAAATGGGAAAAAACGACATCGATCGATACATCAAGGGTCGATCAAGATAAAAAGTCAATCCATAAAAGTATAGGCACAATAAGTTGCAACAGCCTCCAAGAGGAAATCATTGGAGCGCTCCGCAAAAGTATCTGCCATCCAGTTTAACAAGGGAAAGGAACACACGTGTTCACTCACAATCGGAGCCTCCAGCACCACACGGGGACAACAGGAAGGTTCCTCGATATAACTTTGTTCCAGAAAGTCAATCGCAGCCTCTTCGATGGCCCAATTACCAAGGACTCCATGTGCCGCACCCAAGGCCATAAACCCAACACCAGAACATTCAGACTCATGAGCCGTTAAGGGGCCCATCAGTTGACCAAAATCTGGTACAGGTGACACCGAGGTTGAAAGGCACAAATCCAGAGCCCACTGGAAAGGACAATCTCGGCAGTGAAAGACGGGTTGTACACAAGTAAAGAACGGAAACCGGAAGGACAAATCCATACGCGACACTTAAAGTCGCCAGGGGCAACGTGCCATAGTATTCAAGCATCCGGTTGCGCAGATGAAACAGCTGGGGCATGTTGTCTCTGTACGCAGGTTGCGCAAACCAGCAATAGTATTCCAGCAATAAGGGCAAGAAGCAATGGAAGACCTCCGAAGACGCTGCAAAAAATAGAGTGAAAAAATGCGGGAATCACACCAAAAATAGTCTGAAAGGAGGTCACGAGGCCGGAGCCCACTAGTTTAAAAAAATGGACTATGCCAGTCGTAGACGAGGCATTAAAGATAGTCTGTATCAACGTTCCAAAATGGAAGGGGAGGTTAGTATTCAAAAGCGCCTGCACCTCTGTGCGGGTGTTTGCTACATGAAGAAGAAAGGTTTCACGGGATGAAGTTAAAGCGACCTCCCTTTGAGACAAAAGAGCCCTTATTCTGCTCATCTGGTGGAACTCTGCGCTCAAGGTTGGAATCGAAGGCAAGATAGAAACATCGAGCCGGCCATGCGGGGACGGGAAAAGGACATTATTACAGCAAACTACACGCTGGGAAACAGTGACTATGTACGGAATGCCCTTTAGCATCCCACAGCAATTTTCATTATTTAAAAGCAAATAACTACCGTTAGCAAGCAGTGTAAATGAAGGGGTTATAACTGGTACAGGTACACCTTTCAAAACGCAAGCTAAATTAGGAGCGTGTACATTGCAAGCACCATGTAATGGTATATGTCTGCACACTACAGAATGATCAGGAGCAGAAGTGCATTCCTCACCTTTCAGATATACTTCTGTGCCCTCCCTCATGCATCTATATGTAAACGGACGCGACCAAACTTCGTGCAGGAACGCACTACCAAGTTGTTCATACCTGCCTAGAGCATAATGTTTCATGCAAGAACTAAATTTAAAAAGCGAAAAAGGTAAAGTGATTACGCCGTGAAAAAGCCACGTGGCCGAATTTAACTCGGCAATAGAGAAAGGCAAAGTTTCTAGCTTCTCAATGTGCAGTAATGAATATGTGGCATCCTTCATAGACATAAACTGTTGCTTTGCAGTCAAATTAAAAGGGAGGAACAAAGAGGAAACATTCATGTAATCCCATGGAACTTTCCCTGCCTTTAACGTTTGCAAAGTCCAGGCAAATTGCATAACAGAACGCAACTGATTCTGGCCATGATACAACACAGACAAATCATCCTGCACAATATCTACGACAGATGAAACAATATTATCTAAAGTGTAAATTCTAGAAGACAAGGTATTTATACTATTATCAATCACAGCCAAGACTTTTTCCATATTGGCCTGGTTAATAGCACGTAATCTGGAGGCAGCCTCAATTTGCGACAATTTCCAAACTTCGTTGTAAATAGCATATACCCATCTTTTGGACCTGCCTACTGCAAGACCTTTAATAAAATCATTCAAATCAATTTTGTCGTCTAAACGTGACAAATGAAGCTTAACTGACGCTAATGTGGAATGTTGCAACTATGACTGGCATAACTTACCCACCGAGTAGGTAGTTACAGTGTGTGATGATTCAAAACGAGGATCTACCCTGACTTGAGTGTACCCAGGTGTCAGTGATAAAAATCGGCGTTGACAAGAATCTGAACCAGTCTGCCAAACCAACCAACCCTCAGGATTAAATGCCGAAACATTAAAGGTGGTGTTGGAAATAAGGGACTGCAACTTGGTAAGGGAAAGATCTGTGTAATTTCCCCAACCGGGATAAGCACCCAGATCCGGAATTGCGGGGGAATTCATTCTTTTAGACGTAGACAAGCCAAAGCAAGTCGTCTGAAAAATAGATTAATTTAAAAATAACATATGGGTAGGGATAAGACAGGCACAATGCAAAGCTTCTGTCCCCTGAACCTGCCACGGTTTAGTACCCCAAACCGATTTAAGATCAATAGTAGCTTTCCATAGCTCATAGCCTCCAATTGCCAATTCGTCCATGAAGGACTGGGAATATAATAATTTGGTATGTGTCAACCGTACCTTCGAGGCGGTTTCGGGTGCCATCTTAAAATAAAAGGAGGCCGGTTTAGACACACTGAAATCCGAAAAGTATGTGAACTTGTTCACTAACGTTGAAGAACTGCCCTGACGAGGGGCCGGACAATGTTCCCATTGTGTGTAATTAACAAAATTTCGAAAGGTATTTGCTCTATGTAGGAAATGTGTGCCATAATGTTGATAACAAAACTGTTCACCATAATTAGCAGAATTTAAATATAAATCCTCAGCATCAAATGCAGCATAATATTTAAGATCAGAAAACAGTGCTTCTATTGCGTGTACATCCCAATCATCAGATCTAATATTCTGTTTAACTACATCACCCATAGAAACACGAAATACATTAGGCACATTAACGACTTCTGTAGGTCCATGAATTTGAAATTTAACAGCATCCCAAGCGATCCCATCACGCACAGGCCAGGCAGTAATGTTCACAAAAGTCTGGTCCCTTTTCATAATGTGTGATGAGGAATGGGGGCCAAAGTTCCAGCAATGGATTCAATCGAAGATCGCTCATTCAGGTAGTGTCCATTTATAATTTTAAAAAACACTACCACAAAGCCAATTGTCATGAACAAAAAAACACAGATAAGCACCAGCCAGATGTAAGTCTATGGTGCCACTAAAAATGTCTCTTGAACCAGGCAAAAAATATAGCAATTTTGGATGGGGCAGTGGAAGTCATTGATTCAGTGTCAAAGGAAGAACGGGACTGGTCCATCGCTGTTGAATGTAAAAGAGGCAATGGAACACTTGCAGGATAAGCATACTCAGGATCATCAGGCAAACCACCATCAACGGGCGGTATAAGAGGGGAAGCAACAGCTTGCATCTCAACGGCAACCTCAGGCATGATGGTCGAGGGCGGCAGCGCAACAGAATTTCGCAGAATGGAAGGGCAAGAAACTGAAGGTGTCATACTATGAAGTATCGGCCACTCGCTGTAGCTTGACATTGTCAATCGAGATGTACCTGTTTTCCTTGCGACCAGGAAGTGGTGGTAAAATGACTGTACGGGTACCCTGGACTCCAAGCACCGGGACTGGTGCACGATAAGAGGGGCCAAACTCTTTCTTGTTCTCCACCTTCTCACGGACCAGATCACCAACTCGAGGTAGCCAGCCGACTACCGGAATCTGGAGCTCAGCTTCGCATGTAGAGGGTACGTGTTCCTTCGCCAGAATGTCTCTTGCTTCTTGCAGATTCTGTAATACAGCACAGTGATCATCTAGGTCAATAGGCGCGGCAGCCGCCGCCATGTCTAGACCCTCAAGGTCTGGAACAAACATTCGTACTCCAAAGAGCATCATGTATGGGGTCCACCCACCCAGAGACCTTCTAGGGAGATTATTAAGTGCACGTTGCACGTCATACAGGTGGGTTAGCCAGCTTCGGCCTGTACCTAATACCCTTGCTGTCAAAGACTGCCTTAGGTCACGGTTCATTCGCTCCACAACACTATTGCCCTCAGGCCGGTATGGAGACGAAAATTTGACTTGGACCCCCAAACTTCTCATGGCTTCTTTGTAAGCCCTAGAGGCAAACGCAGGGCCCTGATCAGAATGAAGGGTACCACATGCAAAACTCCCAATAAAGACACGCAAATCCTTGATGACCGTCCGGGCATCAGTACTCCTTTGCGGCCACACCCACAGAAAACGTGTGCACGAATCCACTGTAACCAAGATGTACTTGTACGCAGTATCAGAGGAAAAAGGACCGCAGTGATCTAAATAAACACACGCAAGTGGTTGATTAGAAATAAACAGCTGCGTTTGTGGTGGACGCGCGACAGTAGAAGGTATAATCTGCTGGCAAATGTCACATAAAAGGACATAAGCTCGCGCTTGTTTGTACAAACCGTACCACCAGTAACGCTGCTGTAAAAGAGACACAGTCGCCGAAACGCCGGCGTGCGCTGACGCAACACCTTCGTGGGCAGCTGTAATCAGAGATGGTCTGCAGTCCGCATTGGGAATCAATCTGTCACCAACGTCGTTAATCCTCACTAACGGGACGTTATCAGGACTTAAACGATAATGGTAGCGGGAAGGGAATCCTTTCGGAAAGCCCGACCCTGTCTCGGACGCAGCAATAGCTGCCAAGATGTCATCATCAATCCTAGTTTTGGATCTTGTAACTGCTGCTACTAAATATGTCGCCACTGCGGTTTTTGCTGCCTCGTCAGCCAAACTGTTACCGACAGCATGGACACCAACACGCTGGTGACCAAGAGTGTGAACTACATTCACGAGGGGCAGGGCTTCTTTAAGTTCTGCCACTCGAACCCAAAGCATCTTGTGCTTAACTGTGCTACCTTTCGAATCATGAAAGTCATTCTGACTCCAAAAGTGTAAATTCTCGTTGTATGATTGAACACAATAAAACGAGTCACTCACTATAAGAGTGGTGACCCGAGCATCAGCAAACTCCAGTGCAAGCACCAGAGCTTTCAGCTCTGCCAACTGCACGGTACAATCACCCAATGACTGCATATGCACGACATCAGGCTGGAACTCTCCGTTTACGAAAGTACCTACTACAATTGCGCAGGCCGCTGAATAGGCGTGCTTTGATCCATTTGCGGGTTGCGCAGACCCATCAGTGTAAATGACACAATGGTACTCCTCGAGCGGGCGCAAAGTCAGAGGAGCCGGATGAACAAATTCATACTCCAAGAACTCCTGTGTCTGTAATGCCGCGTCAAAGATATATGTGACGTCAGGCGAAGTCAAGGATGTTGCCCATTGTATCTACCTTGGATGCAAAGCCTTAGAATTAGGTACACTGGCTTTAGTAACCGCCTCAAGGGCAGGGTACGGTGTTACCACCAGCATGTGCTTTCCCTGTGATAGCGCTCGCTCTTTCAAGATCGCCATCTGAACTGCTGTACTTTCTCGACAGCGGAAAAGCGCAGCTCAGCCGAAGTGTACAGATGAGATTTGTATGCAATGGGGACTGTGTCGCCCTCATTGAACGTCAAGTAGGTGAAACCCACTGCACCCGGTACGATTCTAATGACCAGGTTAGTGTGGTTATCACGAGTTTGTAAAAACTTCGAAGCTAGAAGATCAGACTGAAATTAATGCAATGCAGCCGAATGCTCAGGCAGCCAGCAAGATTTGGTATAAGTAGGTTGTACCAAGGCATAAAGCGACTTGATACGCTGGGCATAATCAGGAATGTAGGTACGACCGAAATTCAGAAACCCCAGCAAAGATTGTAATTTCTTCAGTGTCGTAGGAGTACTGAGGCGTGCGCATTTCTCAAGGAATTGCGGAGCCAAGCCTCGACCCTCATTATTGAGTTCGTACCCCAAAAACAAAACTGTGAACTCGGCAATGTGGGACTTGGCAAAGTTGAACTTGTAACCATGGTCTGCAAACATAGTTATTATGTTATCCACACGAGCAAGGTGTGGAAGCAACTCGTCGTCCGTTAGGTAGATGTCATCTACATACGAATATGCTTCCGGGTCAATCATCTCCAAAAGTGAGACCACACGAGCAGCAAAGACCCCAGGGCTGTTTTTATAGCCCACTGGGAGCCTCTTGAACCATTTTTGTTTGCCACCCGAGGTAAACGCCGTCCACTCATAGCTATGAGGAGACAGGTTATGGCTATAAAAGCCATTGGAGATGTCAAGAGTAGTTTTAAAACGTTTTCTCACAAGACTATCGACGAGAGCCGAACTGTGTGTATTCTGTACCGCGCACGTCCGGCAGTGCGAATTTAAGTGCCGGTAATCCAAAACTAGGCGGTACGATCCGTCAGGCTTCGTCACAGTAAATAAAGGATTATTCATGGGTGACACACATGTTTCAATTACTCCCTGATATTCCAATTGCTCAAGGATGGACGCGACGTGAGAACGTGCTTCGCGATGCATGGGGTATTGGCGTTGTGGCTGGGGCTCCGACCGCAATGGAATCTTATGATTGGGAGAAAATTTGTCCCAGCCAACCTGAGTACGGTACAACGCAGGCGCAAGCACCTGCACCCACTCCCCGGCTAACCTGTTAGAATGTTCCAATGGCACAGTGTGCCCAAAGGAAGGGAGGATGACCACCTCCCCTCTAGGAGCCTCCAACACCAAAGCCGGGGGCCAATCAGCCTCCGCCAAAAGTATATCATAGGTGGAGGTTAGATGATCCCAAAACACCACCTTAATTTTACGCTGTATGTCACCTTCAATTAAAAGGGTAATTTTAAACATTCTTTCAGGGGGAGCTACGCGAGTATCAGCAGTCTCAACACTTACAAATGTATCAGTTGCTGTCGCCGCCAGAAACGGACGCAGCGCTTGTCGCACTATTGTAACTTCCGCCGCGCTGTCTAGCAGCGTTAGTGCCCATGTCTGGTTCAGAAGCTGTGTCCGTACCATCAGAGGCATATCTCGCAGTCAGTGTGGCAACTTTCTTCTTTTGAAACGGAGGTCTTTGACGTGCAGACTCGTCCTGTTTGTCTTTACCGGCAGTCTGACGGGGCTGCTCACGACCTTGAGCACCCTTTCCCTTTCCACGATCTCCGCCACCGGATTGATAAGCCGATGTTTCCTGTGAAGAACGAGGAGAGCGTTGTTCAGGAACCTGATATCAGGTGACTTTATATTAGAACGATCGCGCAAATCATAAGTGCGTTCACTCTGCGTCTGCACCGGTGATGCAGAACGAGACCTCCGTTTCTCTTGCTGCTTCCCCTGTTTCTTAGCTCGCCAACTTTGTTTCGGAAAGTTGGGCTTTTCGTCTTTTGTAGACAAACTCACTTTAGGCTGCTGTACTGCAGTCGGAATGACTACGGTGGGTTTCACACCCAAGGCGCTACGACCCACCATTCTGTAGGCTTTTGCTATAACTTTAGCGAACTCCTTTGGCCTGTCGCCAGGATCCACAAGTGCCATCATATTGTACACCTGGAATTGCATGGCATCTCCTTTGAGGTTGCCCATAACCATGGAACTAACCACATCGAAGCTATCGACAAGCCTCAAACCCAACTCAATCGCTGCCTCGGCACCATGATTGTCTTGGACCTTCTTGATGACCGAGGGCAGTACAGACATAGACGGAGTGCCGTAGCACTTCGCATAGGTCGCAGCAAAGACCTTGCCCCAATTGTCACAGTCAACAATATCTGGGACCAGGTCCTTAGGTAATGTTATAGTGAGGATCCTGTGTTTATCCACAGGAGAAGTATTGGGAAACACGGCTTCAAATTGATCAAATTTTTCAGCAAGCCAGTAAGGGAATTCATCCCTCTGCTGGGGGCGCTTGCCGACAACCGAGTTAACCATAACTGGACTTATGACCGTCGCATGATGGTCAGTCGTGTGTCCCGCAACCGCAGGTGCCCCCACCTGCACATTGCGAGACACGTACTGCACTAACGCCCTATGGACCGTAATCAGGGCAGTGTGTAGCACTCGTAACTCCGCCACCGCCACAGTCATGTAGCGGGGATGGGGAGCATAACCGGCTAGCACCGGCCATGTGGCCCCTGCAATTGACAACGGGCCCATTCTTGCCGGCGCTACCACATGGGGAAGGGCGCCATTAAACCAAATAGTATGCTGCCACGCACTAAGGGGAATTTCAAGTGTCCGATAAGGGGCATAGGCAGCAGGCATCGCGGTGTGAGTATAATCGTGGAACAAATTGTCGTTTGCATCCTCTTTGTCAAACGTCACCCAAGAGTAAAATAACTCATACGGGAACGCCGCATCAGCGCCTACTACTAAAATAACAGCCAAGCCATCATCCGGGACCCCATAGACCCTCAAATGTGCGGTCAGGGGAACCCTGCTATGCGCGGCAACGTTGACCGCCATCGGGACACTTGAAAGAACAACGAAAAGCTATACTGTAGCACTGGGGTTCAGAAATGAAAACCTTTTTAATTATCAAGCTTGAAAGAACCATTAATCGAAACCTAGGTAGGTTAAGCCGTCACTCACGTTATCCGGAAACTAGAGTGAGGGCATTGTGGACTAATAAAAGCACTACTAAGGCGTTTCAGATCAAAAGACCAAACGTTAGGTGCGCCATATTGCAGGGATTCTGCTTATGCACAGAACTATGCGCAGGAAACCAGGACCTCAGAGAATTGTGGTGTACCAGAAACTCCCCTCAGAACTAAGAACCCCTATCCGACTAGCTTAGTGTCACATTCGTTATCCGAGATTTCGCTCGGTGGTCCCAATGTATAGACAACCCAGAACAAGCGACTTAGATACTCTCAGGAATGGTGGGAATCCGAAATACCCGTTGGTAGCTATATATCAGTCCACAACAGAATAACAAAGACACGGTAAAAGTTTAAAGAGTTTATTTTATAAACCTCGCGTCCTAAGATGCAGTACTTTGGCTAACACAAGTAGACAAATGGTTAGGATCAGCACCATCAGCATTGTTACAATACCATAGAAAATCAAAGGAGCAATCATAATAATAATGACCGTGGAACACAACCACCCTCCTTTCTCTAGCAACTAATAATGTATTATTAGACTAATAGAAGGTCTCTTAGGCTTGCATGGGGGACCCCATACCTTATAGATCAGCTTAGTGGAATCACATCACAGGATCAGCTAGGCTCTCTCCTGCATCAGCTCTTCGTTTCGAATGTAACAGAAAACATACTGCTCTGTAATATTAAAGGGCTCGTCTTTCAGGTATTGGCTGCTGTATGTATGTTATGGCTAAAAAGTGGTACGATCAACCTGAACACAACAAACTGCCCCGTCTAGTGACCCAGACTCGTTCCTTTACACGGTGTACAGACCAAGGTCACTACTCGCTGTTAAGGATGTTAAACAACAGACGGTTCTCATGTGAAGCAAAGTCGAGTCAGCAGTTCTCGAATGAATAACATGCAACAACAGTGTCGCGTGCAAAAGCAGCAGAAGCAGCAAGCTGGCTTTCTAACAGCCATCGAGGTTATGCTAACTTAGCGTTGTACATAGGGCGTGGTGAACCCACACTACAGTTTGACAGTAGGATTTTAGGCTGCTGCAGTCAGACTACCCATTTTTAGTGGCCAATGCAGTGGATGGCACAATAGGTGCTGGAGTCAATATGTGCATTCAACTTCCAGAGCCTGTTTGCATTTTCTACACCATATACTAGGGACTTATAGCTAAGTTGTATATGTCAATCACCCATAGGCCAATTTAACCATGAATAAAGGGTGCATTTACTGCATGCACAGAGTGCTAAATATGCTAATGCCAACAAAAATAGGTACCAGAAAAAGGCAAAACTTTTGGGGTGGCAATGCACGAAAGGCAGATTTTCCAGAGGAAGGAAAGTCATTCACAAAATAGAGGGAGTCCTCTTGAGACCCCTTCCCATTGTGAATACAATACAAATGTTTTTGGAGAGGAGGAAGTTGGCCTCTTCCTAATTTCAAACTAAGATTTGCAACATTTTCTTAACAGCCATTCTTTTTCCACTTTAAGAGAAATAGGCTACATTAAAAATAAATGTAATTTAAAAAGTGGCCAAAGACGTAGAGGTCTGCTAAGCTAAGTAGGATACCATCCATGTGATGGCCACCAATCTTAGTCAGTCACAATTCAAGACCTACCTCTTTAATTTTGATGCAGTAGGTTGAATTGCAATGCACTTTGACTTGGAATTTTGTGAACCAGCCAATTAGTACATAGGTCAGTTCAAGCATGTGATTTATCAATCCTTAATCAATGTAATTGTTAACAGAGATGTACTCTCAATCCATGCGCTCTTGGTCATCCAATCATTAAATGGTCTCCTGGGAGTCTTTCAATTGATTTATCAATTTTCAAATTTTATTCAAT
This sequence comes from Triturus cristatus, assembly GCF_964204655.1. Lineage (NCBI taxonomy): Eukaryota > Metazoa > Chordata > Amphibia > Caudata > Salamandridae > Triturus > Triturus cristatus. Next base: position 1,028,406,762 of record NC_140579.1, on the reverse strand, counting down.
CCACGAAGCATCATGAAAACAATCCAGTCAATAATTAAATCGACGATATTCACAAACTATATTCTTAAATATATTGTGCTCATCATGTCACCTCAATACGTCATTTTAGTTATAATTCCCACCTACTACGTCTTGCGTTCACTTCTTCCGTAACAACTGCTTCATCAATGCACCAATTCAGAATTGACTGGATTATTTTAATTTCTTCTGTTGATGAAAATGTGGACAAGACTTCCAAAGGTGTCCATGAGTCTGTCCGGATGTGGAACATAGGGAGCTGGGCAGTACACAAACACACTATGGATGGTTCTGTAGTGGGATTACTGCACAGTAAATTGGCATAAATTGAACTTTACCATTAGAGTATATTTACAAAACCTCATGTAAATGGAAATTATCATGTGGGTCCAGTTGTCTACCCATAAATCTACAGATAATTCCCAATTCTGTGAGGTGTTCTGAATCCATTTACCTTCTGCTGTGAGCAGGTGGTAAATGTATGCTGTGCCCTCTATTTAGGATTGGGGTGGAAAGGAAAAGTGGCTCATAATGGGGCCCTGTTGCTTGAAAGGATGCTCATAATTTTCACTTAAAATCTGATAGTTGAGTCGCTAGTCTGTCATGGTGCAAAAATACCTGCTCACCTGTCTTTCAATTCATTATATGATCTGAATTCTTTATGAAATTTACATAACATGATCTATTTGTCTGTGGATCTATTACACAATCTGATAGCGTTTCTTCCTCCTTGGGATCCTAGGACTATATGTAGACATGAACTGTAATAGAAGAGCCTCCATTTTGTGGAAGAAATGTTCAATTCTTCATTAGAACATTACCCTTAAGTGGAGGTTCCACCAGCAGAATTTACTATCAGATCATATGATAGAGGAACGTTTAATAGTGAGTTCTCCACTGGAGATGAATAACAATTGCTTTAACTTCTAATGACCAGATAATCAAGATTTTATCAAAGACAGGGAGTGTCATATAGTAAGTGTTTTCCTCTTAACCACTCCTATAGCAGTAATGCAGATTTCTCACAAGTCATGCTTGAACTTCACAACATTGTCCAACACTTATATTTTGCATTCTGTTTGTCTCAGTGGAACATGGTCATGTAGTAGCTGTTAGAAATCTTTATTTTGGTTCACTAGGGTATGCACCTAAGCCAAGCAGAACCCACAACTCTAGTCAGGGCAAGTAATTTACACACCAAAGATAACCTGTGCTCACCCTCTGGTAGCTTGGTGCAGAGCAGACAGGCTTATCATCAGAGGCAATGTATAAAGCATTGGGGCTAACCCCGGGTGGCCAGCTCCGCTCCGCCAGTGGAGTTTACGGAGTTTTTCCGACTCCGCGCTCCATTGGGAACGTGGAGTTCAGGCATAAACTCTTACTCTGGGGTGTAGCGGAGTTAGCCCATGCCCAAATAAGCAGGAAATATTCACTTACCTGCTCTGGCATCTCCGGGCTGCACTCCTCCTTGCCGTTGTCTCTCCTACTAGCTGTCCTTGCCGGTCACAAACCCCTACTTTCTATATCTTGGGAGCACCGCACATGCAGGCGCATGTGAGTGCATGATTATTCAAATGTCTGTAGTCTAAGACAATGCGATAGGAATGATCTGGTTTTAAAACAGGAAAAAGAGGATTATTTATCCGAGTGATACAGGGTTCAATTACTCCCTGGTACTCCAATCGACTGAGAATTTCTTCAACACTTTAGCTTCTCGTTTAGTGAGATATTGTGGATGCACTTGTGGGCTGGATCTTAAGGGTATAATATGATAAGGAGACTCCTTATCCCATCCAACATGACTGCGATAAAGGGCATGGGCAGTATCTACCCCCGCGGGAGGTGCTGTAGTCCGGTGGCGGCGTGCCCTGTGCTGCGGATCGTTGCTGGCGGAATCAAGGTGAAGTGCCGGGAGAGCGCTCTGTGTCCCCGCGCTTGGAGTGCCTGGAGGCCATCCGGGAGTCGAGGAGCGTGGGCCTACGCCGGCGTTCGGAGGACACTGCGGGATCACGTAAGCCGAGCTTGCTGTGCCGGACCTCACGGCGAAAGGAACCGCGTCGTACCTGCGGGGCGCCTTTGCTCCCCTTGGAGCGCTGAAACCTGCGCCGGACCTTGGGACCTGAGGCGGAGGGCGGCCATCGCACCCAGACCAGCGACGTTACGGTTGCCTGCGTGAGAGCTCCCCGTGACAGCGGACTGACTGCAAGTATAGCCGGGGGGGGTGTGTCCGCTGCCCGGTCCCGGAGACTGCGTGCTGCTGAGCCGTGGCCCTTCGGGGGCCGGTGTGTCTGCCTGTGGTGACGAGGGCGGGTGGCGTTGGCGCCTGAGAGGTGCCGTGCGAATCGCCATTTTGCCGGATTGGAGCGCTACTGGAGCCGCGCGGTGTTAACACGAGGCCCTGACCGGTGAGTCCAAAGTGAAGCGGTTGCACTGGGGGCGGCCTGCGACTGGTGACCTGTGCCGCAACTGGCCCGGGGGGGCGGATTGTTCCGCGGAGGGCATACCCTGCCGTGGGAGACGGTGCCCACCCTGACTGCTGGCGACGACCGTCCGATTTGCTGTCTGCCGTGGAAGCCCGGAGCGGAGTGTCTGGTGACAGTAGGGGCCGCGGCGGCTCCGTTCCATTGCTAGCGTTGTGAGGCAGCAATGGGTAAGCCTGATACCCGTCAGCCGAGACTGACATTTGACAAATCTAAACAAAAAGCGCCGGACCCCGACGCTCGGGACTCTGAAGCTGCGAAGGACGCCCAGAGTGGTTCTCAAGACGTGGACATTAAATCAATGTTCCAAGAACTAAAGGCGAGCCTGCAGGGTATTGATGGCAAGATGGACGCGCTAGCGGAACGCATGGATGGTATTACGACGCGAATGGACAAGCAAGAAGGCAGAGTAGAAGGGTTAGAAACACGTGTCGCAGAGTCGGAAGAGAACCAGTCTGCGCTAGTCGCACAAATGCGGGGCATGGACAAAATATTGGCTCTCCTACAGCAAAAGAACGAAGACTTGGAGGCGCGCTCGAGGCGCAACAACATCCGCGTCACGGGGGTGGCAGAATCAACGGACATCACCAACATGGAGCAGTATATTGAGCAGATGCTGAAAGATCTGTTTGGGACGGGTCTCTTGCCGATGTTTCTCGTCGAGAGGGCGCATAGGACACTGGGACCTAGGCCAAAGCCGGGAGCGCCGTCCAGGCCCATTATTGCACGCATCCTGAATTACAGGGACTGGGACACGATATTGCGCATGGCACGAGACATGAAGGACGTGCAATACAAGGGCAACCACATCGCGCTATACCCGGATTTCACTCTACAGGTCCAGGCCGCTCGCAGAGAATTCATGCCGGCGAAGAAAATCTTCCAACAAACGGGCACGAAATACTCATTGATCTACCCTGCCAAGCTCCGGGTGCAGGGCCCGGGGAAACCATCTTTTTTCGTGGATGCGAAGGCAGCCCTGCAGTATGCGAAGAAATTGGCCAGAGACCAGAGGAACCAACCGCTTGCAGAGGGACCAGTTCTCCAGGACAGGCTAAGTGATATTGAGTGATTGTATCCGCTGGGGATTTGGTGTACCGTTATGACCTGCCTGTATGGGCTGGATTGGAGACTGGTGACTGCTGGGGACATCGGGGGTTGCCTCCAGGTGGCTGGGGTGCTATTCATATGACTTTTTGATCTAGGGGGGGAGGTCCTCGAGCTGACACGTTAAGCCGGCGCTCGATCGCCCTGTCAAAAGTACGGGGTTAGTAGGTGGCCAACCTGCACGCCTCAGGGGATGATTCCCACTCATTGGTTGCGGCCAATGGCCTTAGTTAAAGTTTGTGGGATTTGTGGGGTAGGGAGGGTGACCTGGGGGGACTTTGCACAACCTGATTGGGGGGTTGGCGCGGGTGGGGATTCTGGAATTGGGTGTTTGGAGGATGTTGTGGTTGTTTGTTGGTTTTGTAGCGAAGGACCAGAGGAAGCGAATCACTGTGATCTACCAATTACTGTAAAGTACTCACTGCCATGTTGTCCGTCAATTTGCACGATGTGCTACGCTCACTCCTGTGCCTGGTTGCTTGTCGAGCCGCTGGAGTTTGACCCTCGCGTCTGCGGGTGGGGAGAGTGTGGCGTGCTGACTGGATATGGGCTGCTGTTGGACCGTGGTTTTCTGATGTCCTTGTCGCCGTGCAGAGCGTGAAGTGCCTCACTTGGAATGTGCGGGGTATGAATGACAGCCGAAAGGCCAGGCTGGTGCAGGCCTACTTACTTAGGAAAGGCATAGATATCTGCCTCCTGCAGGAAACCCATTTAACTGCAAATGCGGTGCAGCTGCTTCAGCGGCATAGATGGGCAGAGATAGTGCATGCGGCGTATTCCAACTACTCCAGAGGGGTGGCGATACTGATCAGAAGAGGGCTTCCATGGACCACACAAGAGTCAATTAGGGATGCTGAAGGCAGATACATAATCCTTGTGGGGGCGCTGTATGGCATGAGAGTGGTGCTGGTAAATGTTTATGGCCCAAATGACGATAACCCGGACTTTTATGGAGACTTATGGCATAAGATACAGACCCGGGGACCGACGGCGGTACTGTGGGGGGGGGGCTTCAATGTGGTGATATCCGACACGATGGATCGGCAGGGCGCGGCTAGGGGACCACCATCCTAGAGCGGCGGAGGCGCTCGGCAGTATTATACAGGATGCGGGGCTGGTGGATTCCTGGAGGCTACTACACCCCGGGGATCGCGCGGGCACATGCATAACTTGCGCATAGGGCTGCCTGGTCCAGGCTGGATTACTGGTTGTTATCCAGAGATTTACACACCTCGGTACAAGAGGTGGAGCACCTGCCGCGGTCACTTTCCGACCATGCTCCGGTGTGCCTGTCCATGGCCACCCCCTCCAAATATGTTACACCGTTTAGCTGGCGGTTCCCCTCCCGGGCGCTGCGTGACCAGGTATTTCAGCAGGGTCTCTGCGACAAGCTGGAGGAGTACTTCGAGATCAACGAGGGCTCTGTGGAGTCCCCGGGCACGTTGTGGGAGGCCTGTAAGGTGGTTACGAGAGGGTATTGCATGTCTCTAAAGACGGGAGTTCTGAGATCCATACGGACTACGCTTCACTCCCTAGAGACGGAGCTAGCGCAGCTAGAGTCCACGTTGATTGCAGCGCCTTCTGATAGCGTGCAGGCTGCATTTCGATCGACGCTTACTAGGTACCAGGAGGAGGCTGACCGTGAAGTTGCGTATTTGTCTAAGGACTGTCAGGCCAGACGATATGGTGAGGGGGACCGCGCTGGCCGCACGCTGGCGAACTTGCTGCGGGCACCGCGGGGGCGGACCATATCCTGGAACTATAGAGTGCAGAGGGTGGAGTGGTGAGGGAGCCACCGGCTATACTCGCCACCATGACAGACTTCTATAGAGAATTATACACTTCCAGGGTGGATCCAGACGACACGGTTCTCCGAGAGTACCTAGATACTATAGCGTTGGCGTGGTTCAATGACAGCGCCAGACAGTATATGGACCTCCCGTTTGCGCCTGACGACATACGGGCAGTAATCTCTAGCTTGCCCCCTTGCAAGGCACCAGGCCCTGATGGGCTGACGGTGGCCTTCTATAAAGAATATGCTGATATCCTGGTTCCGCGATTGCACAAGGTACTTGAGGAGGCGGTGGAAACGGGCATCCTCCCCCAGTCGATGCGCGAAGCGCTGATTATTACGCTACTTAAACCGGGTAAAGACCCTACCAGCCCGGACTCCTATCGCCCACTTTCATTGATAAACCTTGATGCTAAAATCTATGCGAAATTGCTCTCCGACCGCTTAAAATTTATGTTGCCACAGATAGCGCTGTCTGATCAGTCGGGCTTTGTCATGGGGAGGTCCACCTCACATAACCTGAGGGTGCTTTTTGGGCTCCTACACTACCTGGATCCCAAGGTGCAGGCGTCGGCGGCGTTATTGGATGCGACCAAAGCATTTGACTCCCTGGAGTGGAAGTTCTTGCGGACGCTGTTTACCCGAATGGGTTTTAGCCTGCCATTTGCCAGGCGAATCGGCGTACTTTATAATGACCCGACGGCAAGAGTGCGGGTGAATGGTCAAACATCTGCACCTATAGGCATAACCAGAGGGACTCGACAAGGTTGCCCGCTGTCGCCGTTACTCTTTGCTATCGCCACGGAACCACTGGCGGCTCGCTTATGGCAACACCACACTCAGCGCAGCATTGGCTTCACGTCGCGTGGTCTGTTAATATCGATGTATGCTGACGATATTACTATATACATGCTGAACCCGTCAGAGAACTTTGATCCGTTGATGAGAGAGGTGATACGCTATAGTGGCCTCACCGGCATAGATATCAACTGGACAAAGTCGGTGATGCTACCGCTGACGGACGGAACGGCCGTGTGTCATACGGAATTCCCGATCGAATGGGCAACTGACGAGGTCAAGTACCTAGGTATTAGGATGAGTCGCTCAATTCAGGACGTATGGCTGTCTAATTTTGGGGTGGCCATGGAGTGGCTGGAGACTAAGGTGAAGAGATGGAAGACGCTGCCGCTTTCTATGTTGGGCCGCATTGCTATCGCAAAAATGGTAGTTGTGCCTAAATTCCTCTATCTATTTGTAAATATCCCTTTGCCACTAACAAAAGCATTCTTTCGCCGCCTTCGCTCGGCCGTGATTGAATTAGTCTGGGCGGGCAAGCAGCCTAGAGTGGCTTGGAACCTCCTTACACTTCCCTTCCGTCAGGGGGGCCTCGCAGCCCCGGACTTCGAGCTGTATGCGTACAGCGCACAGGCACAATATTTGCACTACTGGCATCACCCGATTCCTTACCAGCCTCATGTGGCGATAGAGATGGACATGGCGGCACCCTGCCCATTACGGACAGCGGTGTATCAGAAATACAAACGACCTGGGGAAGACATTGACACTGTGGAGATGGTGCGCTGGGCTTGGGCGGGCATTGCTAAGCGCGCGGGCATTTCTGACCTCTACGCCCCGAGCATGCCTTTGGATGGCAATCCCCTGTTGGGTCCGTTGACGGACGCGGCGGTGGCGCGCCGGGCCTGTGCTTGTGGGCTGACAGTGGCAGGTGACCTGTATCCGGATGATACTTTCATTACACTGCATGGTATGGCTGCGGCTTCTGAGCCGACGGCATCTGAGCTGCTACTGTACTATCAATTACGGTCGGCCTGTAAACAGAAGTACCCTACGTTCCCAGAGGCCCCGCCGTCGCTGGCGGCCTTGGAGGACGTACTGTCAAACTCCTCCTCGCGGAAATTAATAACACGCATATACAGGGCTACACAGCACGCAACACCTGTTGCGCATATGGATTCCAGGGCACTGTGGGAGGGGGAAGCAGGCTTACGCATCACGGAAAAACAGTGGGAATTCTGTTGCGCCCAACTTGAGCAACTGTCGCCTAACTATAGACTACGGCTGGTACACTTCCACTACTTGCACAGGACGTACCGTACACCCATACAACTTTTCAAAATGGGACTGCAGGCTGACACGAAGTGTTGGAGATGTGGCGAGGGGGAGGCTACGTTCTTCCATCTTGTATGGATGTGTGGACCCATAAATAGATTCTGGGACGCTGTTTTAAAAGCCGTAGGTGAAATAGTGGGCACGGCCATTGCTCCGGACCCACTGGTGGCCCTCCTGGGATTTGTCAAGAATGTACCCACTGCGTTGCGGCGCCTGGTGGCCCTTCTTTTATTGCTCGCCAAGCGTCAACTGGCGGTACACTGGAAGAGGAAGGCCCCGCCGACTGTTGCGGGATGGGTAAGGTCCGCGATATACTGCAAGGAACAACTCACTGCCTATTGGGACCAGTTGCCGCAGCGCTCACGACCTGTAGACATATGGCAGCCGCTGGTGGACTGGCTGGCGGGGGCAGGTGCGACTGGCGAGGACTGAGATCGTGTGCGATTAGACTGGTGGTGTGGCATGGTTGCGTTTTGGGTCTGCATAGGGAGGCAACCGACAGTGGGAAGCGCTGCATTGATCATGGTTGCTCTGGCGGCTGGACTACGCTGTGCATGACTGGGTTGTCTGGTGTTTCCGCGGATACGGCACCACGGGGTAACGTGACGGTAACGACAGAGGTATTGGTCTTTAACGTGTGCTGCTGTTCCTCGACTATCGCTTTCAGTTGTTGTTGTTGTGAATTGCGAACCTTCTTACTTTGGATATTCTGCTTAGATGTACGGTGTGGATGGGCTCCGGCGGCGTGCCGCCACGTAACCAAGCTGCCTGCCTCCGGGTTGTTGGCTGAATAGCAGTGTACACTTTGAAGTAGCAATAAAGGTTTTGGAAAACAAAAACAAAAAAGATAAAGGGCATGGGCTAATGCAAGTGCCCAATTGACTGCATAAGCTTGTTTGACTTCGTCAGGGACAAGGGCAGGAAAGGAAGGAAGAACCACATCCTCTTCTTGGGGGAATGCAAGTAAAATTGTGGGGGCCAATTAACCTCCCCCAAAAAGGATGTTGTAAGACGAAGGCAAATTTTCCCAGAAAGTTGCATTAACTGTGCATTTAACGGCACCCTCTATTTGATTATCTAAGTGATATAATCTAACTGGAGGGACCACATGTTCATCCACTCCTTCAACTGTAGCAAAGGTATCAGTTGCTTTCACTACCAAAACTCCTGGAGATTCCGGCGTACTATGGTGACCTCTGCCGTGCTGTCAAGGAGAGTCACTGCCCAGCTTCTGTTCAGAAGTCTCACTGTCTGTGGCACATTTAGCAGTTAAAGCCACAACTTTCTTATACTGAAATGAGGCTCTCTATTGAGGAGTTTTATCCTCCTTCTTTAGCTTCAAATCAGAAGGGCATTGTGTATCTTTTTTTGCTTTCACTTACTCTTTCTGTGTGCGTTCGGATCGTTCACTTCTGTTATATCACTGATCGGACGATTCCTGAAAGGAATGTGGAGAACGTGTATCTGGAACCTGATAACTGTCTAGAGTCTTGATTTTAGTGCAATCACAGAAATTGTACCACCTCTCAGAAGACTCCGGGGTTGTAGAACCTCCTTGAGGTTTACTTTTCTATTGTTGTTTAGATTTATCCCATGGTTTTTTAACAAACTCAGGGGCTGGGCTGGCATCCTTGTCAGTGTTAAGCTTGCCAAGTGGTAGTACTGAAGGTCTGGTTCCCAACCTTTTGCGCCCCAAAGATGTATAAACATTAGTAATAATTATAGGCAACTCATGTTCGAAGTTGGCTACCGCCACCGCAGTAAGTTGGTGGCCTATAGCAAATTACCCATTAGTTCCATCCCCACATCTAGACCAGGACCTGCCCCAAGTTCATTCTGCATCTGTTTGAGAACGTTTCGTAAAATGGACATCAAGGGAGTGCCATGACAGATAGTAGAGACTGTGGCAAAAACTGTCTGCCAGATGTTACAGTCTCTAAGTGTAAGAACCATCCCAGAAGGTAAAACCATAGTCAGAATGCCTCATGATTAGTGGATCTTTGGCCGATAACTGAATGAACAATTACAGGGCTAATAACAGGTGCTGCAGGCAACTGGGCTTGCGCTTGCAGGCCAGCTCTAGCTGGATCAGCTAACAATGTACGTGAAGAAAACTGGGTTAAGTGCCTGTATAAGACACAGAAAATACTGCACAATGCTCGTGCCTGCACAAGACTTAAATTGCCTACATCAGGGTATAGTTTACATCCAGCGAATGCTGGCCAAGTAGCCCCCTCATTACTGAGGGGGACCAATCGAACTGGCCCTGGCACATGGGTAAGGGTGCTATTAAACAAAGTATGGTGCTCCCAGACTGCAAAAGGAATTTCAACAAGTGCAAAAGGTCTGTATGCAGCAGGTGCCTGTGGGAGAGTGTATTCATGGAAAGTACTAGTTTTGGCATCCGCAGCTGGAAATGAGACCCAAGGATAAAAAAAACTCAAAGCGGTATGCAGCGTCCGCTTCTACCACAAAGATTACAGGAGCTCCTGCATTAGGGACTCCATGCTGTGTTACATGTGCATAGACTCCCTGGGGCAGTTGGCAGCATTATTTACAGGTTGTGCCATTAGAAGACACAGACAACTCTGGTAAAAGGTATGAGGGTATTGTGGACAAGCACAAGCACTACTCAGGGTTCCCACAAATAAGTATCTGACCAAACGTCGGTGGTGCCATATTGCAGGGATTCTGTTCAGGAACAGAACTATGCTTAGGACCATAGAACATCGGTATGTAGGGGACTGAGTCTCCAAACCACTATTCTATGAGCCAGAGTCCGACTAGCTATAGTGACTCACTTGCCCTCCTAACCTTTCCAGAAAAACAAGTGATTAGGTACCCCAGAACATAACCCTCTCAACCCTCTCAGGGATCATGGTAACAAGGCGCACCCTTTTGCTCTCTAACTCGTATTTGTCCGCAATATTATAAAAAAGAGACACAAAGGGAGTTTATAATGTTATTTTAACTATCGTGCTCTAAGATGCAATCATTACACCACAATTCTTAAACAGATACATCTCAATATTGCCATAAAAATGGTTGCTCAACCATCTACCATAAAGAGCCATGTTATGTTATATGATAGGTCAGCCTAAGTCCTCCCCCACTACTAAATCTAAGCAGTTCTAGAGTATGGATCTCTAGGTTCAGTGACAGACTCGGTACCTTAGCATACATAAGTGGATGTTCTACTTCTTGGCTGATGCAGCGCTCTTGTCTCAGGACCTTTGCTCTATGAGTCTTTTATTTTTCCAGAACCCCAGTCCTTAGTTATATGACAAAATATGTGTATTGAAAACAGTAGCTGCAATCTCCAATAATGTCTAGTTGCTAGTGTCTGTCCACAGAAAATCACAAGGGGCAATATTGTTTGACGTTGCTTAGGCTGTTCAGACTAAATCCCAGGAAAAGAATAACATGCAAAAACATGTGTTGGTTCTGTGTGAAAATACAACGTGGCACAGAGCAAGAGTGATATTTAGTAATGTGTGCAATACTAAAGCTGCCTACAATGTGCGTGATAAAGCTGACAAAGGGAAAACGACAATGGGTCATGTGAGAAACACATGACACTGGAACATCAGGGCATGAAATGCAGCAGGTTAGGTTTAGGGAAAACACAAATCACCATTTGTCACCACGAGTCAGACCCTCCAGGATTTCGCGATTTCGCGATTTCGCGGTTTGCCGCGAAATCGGTACTTTTGTAAAAATGCCGCGAGTTTTACTAAAGTGCCCGCGAAATCGGCACTTTTGTAAAAATGCCGCAATTTTTACAAAAGTGCGTGCAAAATCGGAAATGTACAACCCATCTCTAGAAAGTGAAAAGTAAATTTCTACACCTGTGCCTGTGACAAGCTGACTGTGATTTATGATCTTGCTACAAGATATCTTTTAAAGGCAGTGCAGCTGTAAGCTTCCTTTGTATGATGCCTGGGAAGAGGGCAGACACCGGGAAACTGTGAGAAGGTCGATTCTGAGTGGTTCCCTCTCAAAAATGAAAATGCAAACCTGCTATAGCAATCATTTTGATGCATATGAAGCCACCTGTAAAGCAATCTGCTAGTATTGAGTACAACTGGAAATAGGAAAATCTACAGTAAAAAGTGTTTTGTGGTTGCAGCAAAATAGTGCAGAACCTTTGCAATCCAACCCATGCTATCGATCGTCATATTTGCACCTCCATCTGGTTTTGATCTTATAAGGGTAAGTAGTGGCAAGAAGTTAATCGTCTTGATGTCACTTGTTGGCACACTTTTAACTGGGTGCTCCAGGTGCAGAACGGACAGTGCAGCCGATCACAATAATTGCACTTCAGCGGCGGCTCCTCCGCAATGGCAGAAGAGCGTCGCCCCACTGTCTGGCTCAGAGCCTGCAAATGAAAAAAAAAACTATGTTCTAGCATAGTTTTATTTTTCATTTGCAGGCTCTGAGCCAGAGCTGTAGGGAGGGGCAGGGCCGAGGCATGGGAGGGGGAGGAGGAGCGCTATGGGCACTCCCAGAGTGAGCATATGTGTTTGGCTGGCAGTCTCAGGCCGGCCAAACACACATGCGTTCTTAGGTATCTCCAGCCCAGTTGCCTTGAACAGCCAGGCTGGAGAAATCCCACAGACTCCCTGGTCTGAGCGGAGCGTCTTTCCAGCCCGCTCAGGCTAATCTCCGCGCTGCTCTCGTAACATGAGTGCAGCGCGGGGATTAGATGGGAGTCTGTCCGAGGGGCTGATGGGACCAGGAATGGAGAATTGCATTTCCAAAGGATAACAGCCTTCACCTGTGAGCTGCTTCCAGTGTTCCATATTCCAGGTTGCCTATTCAAAGTAGAATACTCTGCTAAAAGAGTTTCCATTGATTTAAGGCTGAAAATGAAGGATTATGAGTAAAATAAAGTGCCACAAAAATGCCGCTAAATTTCCATATTTGTGCCGCTAAATTTCCATATTTGTGCCGCTAAATTTGCGAATCCATGCCGCTATATCCTGGGGGGTCTGACGAGTACATCAATCACACAAGAGTGTGAGTAATGCATTTTGGTTTGGAGGCAAAATATATGAATACAGTTGATCTTATGACACAGCGAACTTGTGCTCTTACTAAATGTTATATGGTGCACAAGCACCAGAACATGGGGCACAGAAGCACCTGTGTGCCTATTGCAATTAATACAGTATATTTTGTGTTTTCCAAATGCGGCAAGTATCTTGCAGCTGATCAGGACCTCCATTGAGGGGTCACCCCGTAACATAATAGAAGAACAAATGCCCCGCAAGGTAGGTCTCAATGAGAAGGGGGGGTGCTCACGCTGGTCAAGTTCACCCAAAGAACTCACAGGGGAGACCTCACTGGGTTCACTGCCCATCGAATAATTAGTTGCTGCTGCCTAATTCATGTGGGATGGCTACAGAACCTAGGAAGGCCAACGGACCTCGAATCCTGGGCCACAAATTTTCCCTTGTTCCTGCAATGTGTCAGAAACCTGCTGGGCATTGTCAACCTTCCGCAAGGGGGGGCAACGCCGACTGCGATCCCAGTGGGCCTTGGAGAATGGACCCGCCTCCTCAAAACACCACCTCAGATAAGCTGGAGGGTGGATCTAGGCTGTTGGATCTCCTGTGCCTGGCCACCCCTGGTTGCTAAGCCACATGGCTCTAAAGCCCAAGGATAGAGATGCTGCATCGCTCCTTGATCTGCTGCGGAATGAGCGGAGAAGATGGGACCGCTGCAATACTCATACAGAGGCACTCTTTCCTGGCCTTGTAAAGCAGGAGTGCACGACCCGGTAAGGAAAGCCAAAGGCAGGTTAACTGCTACAGTGGCAAAAGGAGAAGTCTGTGCCCAAACCTCTGATGATAAAACAGACATGCTCTTTGCAAATGAAGTGAAAGTTAAAAGTGCCCATCATGTTCTAGTTGTAAGGACTGCAAGGTCTGGACCACTTCTGGGGCAGCCCAGTCCCATGAGAATACTTGGGAGAGACACAAAGCAGGCAGCAGTAGGCAGGAAGACCAGCACAGCAAGTTTTTCTAATGGCAATCTCTCCTGGCAGTACCACAGCGCCTTGGCAGACCACAGTCAGGGAGCAGCTGGCAGCAGGGCAACAGCAGAAAATAACCAGTGAGTCCTTTAGGCCACCAGGCGAGTTGCAGGCAGCAGGGCAACAGCAGAAGAGCAGTCCAGGTGAGTCCTTTGAGCAGCTCTGCAGTCCTTCTGACAGAGATTCGGTTCCAGTTCGAAAAGTGCTCTGGAAACAAAATAGTCTATGTTCAAGGGGGACTTCAGAGGAAACCTTAGAAGTCCACAATACTCCCTTTCAACACCAGCCCTGGCTCCAGACATCAGTAAGGGGTAAATGAGCCCTTTGTGTGAAGGCAGGACACAGCCAATACAAATGTAAAGTGTGAACGCCCATCTCTCTCCCAGCCCAGGAAGATCATGAGCATGCAGATGAATGCAGATGTAACCCTGTTACACCCAGCCCTTCCTGTATGATGGCTGTCTGTAAAGTGTGCTCAAAGTGTAGCTGTAACCCATCCCCATACGTGGATTAGAGTCAGGCTGCAAAGCACAAAGAGTCATGAGCACAGAGAAATGCCCACTTCTAAAAGTGGTATTTCTAAAATAGTAATGTAAAATCCACCTACACCAGAAAGCAGGATTTATCACTACCATTCTAAACATACCAAACATGGTAAACCTATTCCTTTCAGATTAGGAATTACTACTTAAATACATATAATGGAATTCCGAAGGCTTGCCTATGAGAGGAGTAGGCATCACAGTTGTGTGAAACACAATAGACTGTTTGTCACTACTAGGACATGCCACGCAATAAAGGCACATGCCCTTCTTTTTACTTACACAGCACTCTGCCCAAGTGCTAACTAGTGCCTACCTTAGGTGGGACCTATATGTATTAAAAGGGGAGTTTAAGGCTTGGCAATTAGTTTTAAATGCCATGTCAATGTGGGAGTAAACTGTTCACAATAGCCCTGCAGTGGCAGGCCTCAGACAGGTTTGAAAGGACACAGGTGGCACAATCAGTGCTGCAGGCCCACTTTTAGCATTTAATTTTGAGTCCCTGGGGTTATGGTATAGCACTGTACATGGGACTTATATGTAAATCAAACATGCCAAACAGGTGTAAACCAATCATACCATGTTTTAGGGGGAGAACATGTGCACTTTAACACTGATGAGCTGTGGTAGAGTGCCCAGAGCCCTAAAGCCAATAAAAAGAAGGTCAGAAAAAAAGGAGGAAGAAGGCAACAAGTTTGGATATAGCTCTGCAAACAGGGCAAGGCCCTACAGTAGCATTTATTGTGTTTAGGATTCAAGTCCAATGCACGTATGTTCATTTAATATAAGCATTTGACTGCTTCCTTGGAGTCCTCAATGCATCATCATTATTGTTCTAAGAATTTGAAGAGATATTTCATAAGGTATTGCTGATGCACAGATTATAATTATTTTTAAAATGCTAGCTTTACCTAATAAAGTATTGCTTCTGTCTTTTGTCTGTTTAAAATAACATTAAACCATCCCCTAACTGGTGTTCAGAAATGCTGAGGGTTGTTAGAGTTGTCTGATTGCAAGTTGACCCAGAACCCAAAGACTTAAACTATTCCCCATGATCAGTGAAAGGAAATTAAGATTACTTTAGATATAGTATCGTCATTTAGACTGACAGAGAGGTGGTATACAATCTCCCATGGATGCAGAAATACTGGCTTGTGCCCAGGGTAGGGTCCATTGTCAAGATGGTCCTGTACCCTACCCCATTCCATTTCTTCCTTTGTAGTCTATTAGGCTCTCAGCCCCCCTTGTTCAGCAGACTCTGCCCATCCTAGGGGTGGGACATGGTTAGAGAACCCATCAGGTCATCAAGGATAATAATGAGACCCAGAATGGGGTGCTGGACATGCCTATTCTGGTACTAGATTGCAGCTCCTAGCTTCAGTCACTATTGTCTTTCTGTCCCCTTAGAAGGAAGGTTGGATGGTTCATCTTCTATCTTCCTTCTCCAGTGGGAAAAAGTCCTCTAAACCCCATGGATTTAGGTCAAAATATGGAATGGGGTGGGACAGTGGCTGACTTTGGCATCTTGTTCTAGACTTCAGTACCAGATAGTAATTTTACCACATGGGAAAAACAAAATGGGGAGTTTACCTTTCTCTCTACCACCATATATGTCAAAACTACACCCCTGAGAAATTATATTTCATCTCAATGGCCATGGAGATGGCTGCAGTATTTAGGCTCAAAGCATCCGAAAGAGGGGGTGGTTAGAATATTTTGGGCTTCAGTGGTGAGGGTTGTGGTGTGATACCAGGATGGACTGGCCCCAACCTATTTTTACTAAACAAAATCCAAGAAATTCAAGCCCGAATTGCACATCAGAAGCATTGTTTTTTTTTGTAATATGGTGCACCCTGAATTAGTTGCATGTAGTGCAGAGCAGAACAGAGCGCTTGATTATGAAAACATACTATTGTCCTCAGCATAGGGCCAAGCTCTAGCCATTCACAAGGAGCACTGACAGGGCACTTTCTGTTATACAGTCCTTTGTTGCTAGTTCACATTCAGCCCTCCAATCGGAGTACTCCAGGCCATGGGTGTGGGGGTGTGGAAAGACTGATGCCCGATACCAGGAGAGGCCCATCTGTTTATCAATATCTGTCCTGGGTGTCTAGTGTGTTTTGTTGCCCATTTGGGAGGGCAGATTGGGCCCTTCTCAGAGGTGCAGAATGACTGTTAAGGCTTTAGGGGTATGGGTTCTGTCTGGTACCAGGGTGGCCCAGCCTTCATACCATGCTTTTTTCTAAACATGCTTTTTGCGCAGCTGGAGAGGGCAGATAGGGGGTAAATCCCACATGTTTCCTGTAGGGCCAGAGAACATGCCTAGGCTCTGGTGGTGGGGGATATATCTCGATGTCAGGATAGACCAGCCCCCACCACATTAGCTTTTTTGAATGTTCAAACCCTGACATCTTGTTGGGTCTGTGCCCTCTGGATAGGCCAGATTGAAAGTTACTCCCAGTACTGCTCTGCCGAAGGGGATGGAAAAAATGATGTGTGGGAGCTATTGGATATGGGGGGGGGGGTCATTTCTGGTGGCAAATGAGCCCTGCTCATTGGGTGCCTTGTTTTAGACTGGGGAGATATTCCCCTTTCCAGCTGTGTCTTTCAGTTGTGAATGGTCCTTGGAGGCTACGCGAAGCCCCAAGCATCATTTTTACTGAAAGACTGACATTAGAAAGGATGGTGCACTTCGTATCACTACTAAGCACAACTAGGCATCTCCACTTTTGAGGGACGCTCTTTCCTCACAAATTCAGAGAGATTTGCGCCCTGTAATGAGATGACGGGACAGTCACACAATGCCCCTTTATATGGTGTAGATAGGCACTCACATCTAGTTTGGACAGGCTGACAAGCTGAGAAAAATGTGAGTTTTAATAATCCACTTACAGCCTTTATGTGTGGCTTGCTAGCTTGATGAAAGTAAAAAAACACACTCAAAGCAGGCACCATCAATCATGGTTTTTACAGCATGTCAATCACATCAGCCCAGAAGCTTAATCTTCAGGATATTGCCTCTCAGGCATCTTCTCAGTGATTGCTTCTATTGCAATCGATGGGTGCATTGTTTTCAGCGTGTGGCCTTAGCTATTTGGTAAACAGAGAATCCATCTTCAAAAGAAGGTTTCCCCCTCCAGAAGCAACACAGTTTTCATGATACTTAAAGTGTGATTTAAATATTGTTTGCCAGTGTTACCTACGATTATATCCTTTTTTTTGTGTACAGAAATGCTACGTACAAATTCAAAGCAAATTATGAAATTAAGAGAAATAAGACCTGAAGCTCTGCTCAGGTTGATATCCTTTTGGAACATTGAGCCAAAAGTGAGCTGAAGCTTCATATGGCTTCTGTCACTCACACTCTTACCAGTTCTGCAGCGGAGGAGGTGCTACCCAGTGCTGTGGAAAGCTCGTTTTCGGAGATGGACTAATAGTGAAGACCATTCAGAGTGTTCCGAAAAAAACCAATGAGGGCTGTAATGCTGAGGATTTTTCTCCAATAGGTACGCCCATATGAAAAATGCAAAAAGATGCAGCGTGTAAGAGTCTGCCAACAGATGCGTTCTGCAATTCACTCGGGTCTTGCAAACTCTAAGGGCTCTTTCAGATCTTTCTTTCAATTTCCTTCACTGACTGTATTGTGCTGCATCTAAAATCTCCTTTATTAAGTCAGGGAGAGCAGGTGATACTTGCATTAACATACAGTACCCAGCCCGTCCTTCACATTACTTTGTACTTTCATCTAAACAGTCTTGTTTCAACTAGATTTAAAATTTAAGACATGACAGACAGGAAGAGATACCCATCTACTGACTGCGCTGCACAAAATAAAACCAGGAAACCTGGGATCAAGCATAGCTTCTCTTCTTGACCAAATTCAATGATCCCTGGCAATGGCCTTTCTTCACTGTGCCTCTTTTTCCTTTTTCATGTATATGTTTAAACAATGTTAATTTTGAGTCAAGCTTATTAGTACTATGGGCCACATACACTAGGTGTGCTTAAAAACTGATTTAGCTCTTAGTTCAGTAACATCCTTGTCAACCGAGCAGTGGTGGAGGGGCATGACTATATTGTTGCAGGGATTTTGCTCAGGAACAGAACTAAGCTTGGGACCATAGAACATCAGCATGTAGGGACTGAATCACCATACCATCTCAGTATGTATGAGCCCAAGTCTGACTAGCTATAATGCCTCACTTGCCCTCCTAACCTTTCTTGAGAGGCAAGTGAAGTGGCAACCGAGAACACAACACTCTCGACCCTCTCAGGGATCGAAGTAAGAGGACACACCCTTTCGCACTCTCACCCATACTTGTCCACAACAAGATAAACAAGAGACACAAAGGAAGTTTATAATATTTAAGCAAACTATGATGCTCTAATATGTAATATTTGTGCCACAATTAGAAAACAAATGCATACCAGAAATATTGTTAGCATGGTTGAACAACCATCTACTATAAAATATCTTGTCATATTTTAAGACAGATCACCCCCCCCCCCCTTCATGATGAAAAAAGTATGTGGAGAAAAAGTGAATATGTTGGATGATAATCTATACAGTCCTCCTAAATGTGTTGTGTCTATCAATAATGTCTTGTGGAAATATAGGCGTATTCATGTTCGTCTTATACGCTCAATGACTGAGGAACTTGGGAGGGACTGAAGAAAGAAGATCTAGCTACAACTAAGGTGGAATTGGTTGGGTACAGGGGAAATAAGTTGCCTATTATAGGATGTTATCAAACTAAGTTGTTGTTTAACATAGAAAAATCACATGTTGCATTTATGCAGTGGAGAAAGGCGATGTTTGCTAGGATGGAGAGAACAAAGAGCCCTGAACATTGTGCTGAATCCTAACACAGTAGAACAAGTGCTATCAATGGTTCATGGAGATGCTTAAAGGTGGCAAGGTGAATTTCCGAAATTGTTTCGGTGAGGACGGGATGTCTGATGAAGTTTGCACATAAAATCGTGTTAAAGGAGGGGGCTGTTGCTAAAGCTGACAAAGTAAGAAGTGTACCTGCAGTGTTGAGGTTGTTGGAAGTAGGTGTGATTAAGCACATTGAGGGATCAGATTGGTTAACTCTGGTTGTGATTGCCCGTAAACCCAACTGAAGTATTAGAATGTGTGTGGACTTAATAGATCTAAATGAGAATATATGGGTGAACCACCATCCTATACCTAACATCAATGAGCTGTAGGCTAGAGTTAATATGGGGAGATTCTATTAAACACTTGATTTATCAAGAATATATCATCAGATATTATTGCATCCAGAATCAAGTCATTTTACCACATTTTTAATGCCAGAAGGGGCATTTCAATTTGTGCATATGCCATTCTGGCTTGTGACAGCCTCAGCAGTGTTTCAAAGGGCTATTCAGAAGTTACTGGGGGACGTAGAAAATGTATGATTTTTCCAAGATGATATCTTGATATGGCCGAAAGACAGAAAAAAGCACAATGAGTTGTTGAGGAAAGTGTGTGGAATTTTGAAAGGTGCAAGACTCACGGTTGAGGTAAATAAGTGCAAATTTGTCATTCAGTGGAGTATCTTGGCCACACTATATTGTATGAAGGGATCAAGCCAAAGCACAAGCTAATGGAAGCAATTGAGAAGGTGCCGTGCCCAACGGATATGGACCAATTGAGGTCATTTTTAGACTTTGCAGAATATTATGCCAAGCTGATATTGCAAAAGTATGACTGGATGTGTAATGCCAGTCGGCATTTGTGAGATCAAGAAGAGTATAGTGAATGCCGTAAAGCTAAAAGCTTTTGACTTGCATGTTCATACCATGTCCACCGATGCCAGCATGCATTGGGTTGGGGGCTGTACTTATGCAAGGGAGAAATGGAAAAGAAAGTGTTGTAGCTTTTGCATTGAGAACATTAAAAGGAGCAGAAGTAAGTTAGTCTACAATTGAGAAGGAGGTGTTTGCCTGTTGGTAGGGAGTCCACCAATTTAGAAATTGTGTGGGGAAGAATGTTTGAGTTGCGGACCGACTGCAAACCTTTGGTCGATGTGTTTACAACTAAAGGGGCTAGTCGCTCTTCCCCAAGGATTGCTATATGGATGTATAGATTACACCAGTACACATTTGATGCTTCTCAAATGTGAATGCTGATTATTTGTCGCTGGTACCGGTGCAGAGAGACAATGAGGAAGAGGATGAAGAATGGATGTTAGCCAAGATGATAGTTACTAAAGTCAAAGCAGTGTCTGAAAGGGAATGGAAAGAAGCATTAGCAAGAGATATGGAGAGGCAAGTCCTTGCGAGAGGAATGGTCTAAATTAGAAGAAGACATGAAGGATTTGGTGAATTATAAAGATGTATGGTCAGAGTTGTCATTATAGGAGGGTGTAATAAAAAAGGGAGACAAATTTGTTGTGCCACACTTGTGAGAAAGGGTTTTGGGGGTGCTGCAAAAAGGGCACGGAGGCATGTCAGGAATGAAAAGAAAAGTGAGTAAAATTTTCTGGTGGCTGGGATTTGATCAGGATGTTGAGAGGTATGTGAGAGATTGCATGAGTTGTGAGTGTAGCGATAACATGCACATGATAAAGGAGACACCAGTGGTTCCTATTTCATTTCCTTGCAAATCATGGCAAAAGGTTGCAATGGAAATCTGTGGATCATTCCGATTGTGGGAAAACTTTGCTGTAGTGATGGTAGATTCCCATTCGAAGTGGCCGGACGGAAGTGTTGTGATTGATGTCAAGTCATGAGGCATAAGAGAGGAGGAAGTATGGCGAAGGGAAGGATATCCTGAATATGTAGTGATGGTAAAAATGTGCTTTTGGGCTTCTCCCAGGTCTAGTGAGCTAGTGGAAAAACTCAGTAAGGAAATTAAATGAGGGTCCCCTTTGGATGGTGACATTTGAAAGTGGTGAGTCGTAAAATGTTTGTCATACTGCACCATAGCGAGCGAGCATAGCGAGCGTGCCCGAACAACCTAAGGGGGATTTTGGGGGGCTATCTCCCGGAGAAAATTTTGTAAAAAGAGTGGAAAAATAGTGCATTTTCAAGCAAATTTGAGAAAGCAGGAAGGTTAATAAAGCAATTGTGAAAGTGCAGTTATTACATTAATAAAGAGATGCCATAAAATAGGTAGCTGCTTATTCAGTATAACCACAGAGCTTCAAAACAGACTTCGAGATATAATGCATTTCTGAGTACCTCACAGATGTTATTTATTTATCTGCATCAGGTACATGTTCTTCGCAGCAGGCACATTAACCTTCTGCGCTACCTTTCCATGAGTCAAAACTTCCACTAGACAAAACTCTGATCTCTCTCTAGGAAAAACATTAACCATCAGCGTTATCGTGACATTTTTATTGTCTCTCGTCGGGCCACAACTGAAACCCAACGCACCTTCCACCCAAGTGTGATTGCTGAAACCAACTCTCAACATGTAACATATCAGACACCAGCCCTCCATATATGAAACCTGACACCAACAGTCAACATGTGATTCTTGTGATTCTTTAACCTACATATGTGAGATCCTTGTCACCATCCTTCACATATGAAATAAACCTTCTGATTTCCACAGGTGCTTCTAGACACCCACACAGAATATGCCAGGCCCTTTCTACAGACAGCAATCCCGTCTGCAGACCCCGTGCCCCTGTACACCTCCCAGCCAGCACACACTTTATTACCCCAGCCCCTTATGCTGACACACTCTTGGTGCCCAGTCTTCAATGAGATTCAACACGTATGGCCTTTCAATACCAGCCAGCAAACAATGTGGCACATAAGCAAGTGTTTTTATATAGGAACATGTGCAATGAAAAAATGTGGCCTAAAATGTGCACAGTTAGGCTAACACCGGAAAACCACAATGGGCCATGCAGGAAACACACAACATTGCGATGCGTTCTATCAAGGATGAACTTTCATTCAGGAAAGCCCTCAAGACCCGTTTATTTGCATCCTGCTAGTTCCAGCATTTGGGCACCTTAGTATGGACTCCTAGCGCCGGGACACTCCTTGGAGGAGCTGTGAGCTATACAAATTCATTCATTCATTCCTTCACTAGGGACAAACTGTAGCGGGACAGCACTCTGTTCAGAAGTTCTACGGAGCATTAAAATCCAATGCAATATCTGCCATAGGAAACCTGCATTTGGTAAACACTGTCTGAAACCTCTCAGAGTCAATTGCTGGCTCGCCATTTTTGTGTCAATATACGCATAGAACACAAAAGAATGCTATCCCTCCACTGTCTGCCTAATTGACCACACAGAGCGCCTGGCTTATCTCCCTCTATGGCCTGTGTGCTCCTGGCTGTGGGAATGGGAAACCTGACCTGAAGAGGTGTGGCTGCATCATGCCCCCTGGTTACCTGGGGGCACTGCAGATTCTTGCTTTCTTATTTTCCTCGTTTGAGGCGAATCTACACAATTTTCTGCCCAGGCCACCCCCTCTTAAAAATGCCAGAAGCCTTAGGAAGGAATTTTCTATGAGTGTTTCTTCTCATGTCTGGAGCAAGGGCTCAAATATAATCAAACCCCGGTGCAAATCAGGTCGTGCATCACCCTGGAGAGGAGGCCTGAAGCCCGCTCTCTCGCCGGACAGGCACAGAGCTAGACTGGAGGTGGATTCCAGAACTACCCTGAGAATTCACCTCATACAGCCACCACTGTGACGTGACTCAGAGTCTCTCACGCCTCGTCAGGGGTAGTAACTACGCGCTATATAAACACAATTACTCAAACGATTTGTAATTTTTCACAGACACTGAGCCACATCTCTTGGCGAGATTCGAATCAAGTGGGGCCTGGTACTGGGCAGCGCACAAGGCTGTGGGGTGCGTCTATGGGGCAGAGGTGACATTCTTAGGGGTTTTAGTCTTTCCAGGTCTGCTGTCACTCATCACTGGCCCTTTACTTTGACATCAATATCCTATTATTCAGCTTCTCCATTGTGAGTACATTATCTCCCAGAGTGTAGCTCTTACCTTGCTTTGCAAACCCCTTTAGAATCTAATTTTCACTTTCTTGTCTCTATCTGTGTTTCCCTTGGTTTCTGTTTTTGTGTTCTCTCACTCAGTTCAGTTCAGTTCAAAGACTTTATTCGGTTAAAAAACATTGATAACCATAAAAGTACATAAGACACATATTAAACACAATTTGCACAATATAAAAACAAGTGAGGTATGTATAGATTGTTAGAAAAACTCATAGACTCAATGCCTTTAAAACATTATCGATTTTCTTACATTAAAAGCGCTTCTAAGAAATACAGAGACAGATGCTACCGTGAATATATCTTCAAGTTTCTGAATTATTAGAAAGGCAGGGCGGCATTGTCTAAAATTCATATACTTTAAAATTGGCTTAATCCACCTTTCCCTAGGTACTGAATAATATTTACAAAAGAATAAAATGTGAATATCCGATTGGGTGGATAAATTATCACAGGGGCATTTGCTTATTCCTGCTGACCAATCATTGTTGACAGGAAAACTCAGAGTTCTAAAAAGAATCCCAAATCTAAAACGTACCAACAAAAACCTTTCATGTTCCGTTAACCGCAGGGTTAGGTATGGTTGAATAGCCTGCGAGGTTAAGGTCAGTTGATGAGACATCACTGTTTTTTTAGTCAACTCAGTTTAATCTCTTAGATTCACAAGATACGTAATACATAGCCTTTTCAATTCCTTTCTCGGGATCTTCACCATTGACTCGGGATCATCATAAAAATAGGGGTGATTAATATAGCCACAAAAGCTTTTAATATATCTCAGCCATTTTATTCGATGAGCACCCTCCAATTTTAGAGCATCCCCAATATGAGACGATTCAGATGACACTCATTTGTAGTCCAAACCCGGTGCCACAAAAGAACCGGCTGGATTCTAATGGTATCCTCAATATGTAACATGCCAAGTTCAGCGTGGCAGTTATAAGTGGATGTACTCACTGGCGTGGTTAGGAGATATTTCAAAAAGCTATTCTCTGTAAACTGTAAACTAGTTACATTTGAGATGCCCCATATTCCCGCACCATAGGTTGCCACTGCCACACAACTAGTTTTGTAAATGCGCAAAAGCTCATTTACTGGTTTCTTTCCCATCTTTTTACTGAAAAGTTTAAGGGCCATTATAGACTTGGTGAACAACAAATTTCTCCCCTTAACTGCAGTATTCCACTGGCCTGTGCACTCAAACAAAATTCCTAAGTAGGGAAAGGTAGAGATGTGATCTAATGGCTTAGAGTCTATAAACATGTTTTTTTTCCTCTGTTTTGTTTTAGTGCTACAGTTCATAGCAAAGGTTTTGGTGCAATTTACCTTCAGATCCAAACCGGTCATGAAGGTGGAAAAAGAAGTAATCATAGATTGCATTGCTACGGGGGTCCTAGCCATCAGAACGGCATCATCAGCATAAATTAATGCCGGAATATGACGTTGTGATGCCGTGGGCATATCTACACAAGATATCCTCTAACTCGTTGATATAGATTAGGAACAAAAACGGGGCAAAGACACACCCTTGTCTTACTCCCCTTGCAATGTTAAACATTCTAGTGCACTCTCCATTTAGGCCATATCTGATTGTTGCCCTAGCCCCATTGTACAGCTCCCTTAAAAAACATATAATATTATCCTCTACTGCCAATCGTATTAAAATTAACCATAATTTACTGTGATTAACACAGTCAAAGGCGGAAGTTAAGTCCACAAAGGTTAAAAACAATCTCCCACCCTTTGCCTTGGTATACTTTTCCAATAATATAAATAAGTTAAGTCCTTGGTCTACTGTCCCTACCCCTCCTCTAAAACCATATTGCAGGTCACTAATGATCTTGTGCTCATCTGCCCATGACTGCAGCCTGTCTAAGATAACTCTACCCACAATTTTAACAATTGAATCTAGCAGAGATATAGGGCGATAGCACTTACAGCTTGCCCTATCGCCCTTTTTAAAAATAGGTACTATAATTGATTCGTACCAAGTATTAGGGAGGCCCACCGAGCAAGCTGCATTGAGGAATCTTGTTAATAATGGTGCCCATAATGTTAAATTATTTTTAAAAACATCAACCGGTACACCATCTGGTCCCGGTGCCTTGCCCCCCTGACTCAAACTAATGCCCTTCGTCACCTCACCCAATGTAAAAAAAAAAGGTTCAAACCTTTAGTTTTTGTAAATACTTTGGGCGTGTCCTGCTCACTCGCTTCCCTCAGGGGGTCTGCAGGACTATAAAGAGACTCAAAATAACTCACCCATTATCACTCATCCTCGGCAATGGCAATCTCAACCCGCGCCTTAGTATCATCCTTAAAGTATGGTGCGTTAACTGCCCTCCAGAAAGCTGTCATGTCCCTCCGTTCAGAAGCTCCTAAAAGGTCCTCCCATGCTTCCTTCTTTATTTTAGCCCTCCTATTCTTGATGGCCAATTTATAGGATTTCCGATACTTCCTGATCTGTTTCTTGTCTTTCACATGCACGTTCAATGACCGTTTGAGTTTAGAGTGTGCTTTAGTGCACTCTTGATCAAACCATCCCTTCTTTTTACCATTATTGTGTATTTTCAAACTGATCCACAAATTTTCCTTCATACATATTATAATTGATTTAAAGTTATTAAAAACTTCAATATCATTGGACGCCACTCTCTCACTCACTTTCGATCTCTCACACTTTTTCTACATTCTCTCTCTCTGGTTTTTCTCCTCTGTTAACCATTTCGTCTCTTTCGCTTTCTCTGTTATCTTTCTTTCTTTGTCTTTCACGTTTTACCATCGTCCTCTCACTAGTTTAAAAAATGTGTCATAATTGAAGAATCGTAAATGCGAAAAATACACGTGAGTGTGGCTCTGAGAGTCTGAGGCTGCGGTTCGCTACCATTTGATACCAAACGCTTTGTTGCTATAAAATTAAGGCGATCAATAAAGTTAACATTTCCCCAAATGCAGGCCATAAACTAAAGTGCAGCGTTTGTGACACACAGAGCCCATTGAACGTGCCAGCCACAGCTGCGCCCTCCTAGTATCCGGCGATCGCCGACCTTCCTCCAACAACGCTATGTGCCACTACACATAGGGTATTTCATTTATTT
Organism: Triturus cristatus; assembly: GCF_964204655.1. Lineage (NCBI taxonomy): Eukaryota > Metazoa > Chordata > Amphibia > Caudata > Salamandridae > Triturus > Triturus cristatus. Next base: position 1,028,380,570 of record NC_140579.1, on the reverse strand, counting down.
TTCACTCTCAAAGCTGGTATGACATTTTTTCGGCTTGGGTATAGTGGTAACTGTTTATTATTATTATTTGCAGCAACAAATGTAGGCACGCACGGAGCAAAAGGGTGATTGGGGAGCAAGACGTGTGGGGTGATGGGACTGCAGAAAAGGACAGGAGGGGTAAGGGTTCGCTAAGGGAAGGGGAAAATCGTGAGTGGAAGTGAGAATACCTGGTTACATATAACCTGTTGTACTTGGGGAAGGAAGGACGCTGAAGGGCTGAAATGTAAGAAGGAAGGGAGGTGTGCGTGCCGTGGGTGTTATGAAGTGTCACAGTCTCAGGCTTAGGGACAACATAACGTTTCAGGAGGGCCTTATCGGTACCTACATGTCTCGGACTCGCCGTCACGTCGCACAACACGAGCCACCCAACACGAGCAGTAGTAGTCAAGACACCGCACGACGAGGTCTGTGTGTGGTGCAGTGTCGTGTGGTGGCACGGTGACATGACTGCTGCGTTGAGACGTACGTAGGTAGGAGCAAAATATGGCCATCCAATCAAACTGCATGGCTTCACAATGATAGCCACAGTGATTGGCCAGACAAGTGCGGTTGCGGCAGTGCCACCATCCACGCAGGTACTCAAGCCAATACTCAGTTATTCCTGGACCTGCCCTCAGGCTAGCGGTGTCCAATCCTGGGGTTGCTTGCAGCGCCAGGATTGGCTAAGAGCAGGGTGAGTCACCGCCCATTATGAGACCCGGGGGCTGCTGTATGAAGCACCCTTGGGTCCCTCCCTCGCCAGTTGCGCTGCGGGAAGGTGGTTTGCTGCGCATGTTCGGGCTGGTCATAAAAATGACCAGCCCAAAAACAGACATGCGCACTAGTGGTGCTGCGCTGAGTGAGTCTGACTGTCACTCAAGCTGCCGCAGACCCACCCCCTTGGCCGTCCGCGTCTGACTGCTTGCCTCGAGTCGGGCGTCAATCACAAGACTTTATTTTTTTACATTTATTTACGTAAGGTCAAGGAAGTTGGTGGTGGTGACGGTGACGGTCAGTGGGGCAACGCCCCCCAATGGACGCTCCGCCACTGCTTGGGACCCTTGTCTTCACACAGTACTTAGAGGTATAGCCAATAAAGTAAGTCATATTCTAATGAAAATTCTCAACGCCAAGTTTACTTCAGGAATTTTTCCTGCTTTATGGAAGGATGCATCTATCCTCCCGTTAATAAAACAATCAAAATTGAATGTATACAATCCAAGCAATTATCAGCCCATTGCTAGACTGCCACTTCCAGCTAAGATAGTGGAGAAAATTATGAATCAACAGCTAGCTCAATTAGTCCAAGCTAATGAGTTACTTGATCCCTCTCAATTTGGCTTTCATCCACAACACAGTACGGAGACTGCCTTAATTAAGGGTACCGAGGAGATTAGGACAGTGATGCAGAGAGGTGGTGCCACTGATCTAATTCTCTTAGACTTATTGGCAGCATTTGATACTGTTGACCACAATCTGCTAAACCTGCGCCTGAATAAAAGAGGTGTTAAAGGTCGGGCACTCTCCTCCCCATCTTCTTTTCCAATGGAAAGAAGACAAACAGTGACCCTTGATCATTTCAAATCAACCCCCTATGTTCTGCCTTGCGGAGTTCCACAGGGCTCGTCGCTTAGCCTATGCCTCTTTAATATCTATGTGTCAGAACTGACTCCTTTGATCCGGCAATTCAACTTTAGCTTAACTTCTAATGCTGATTATACAGATTGAGGTAGCAGCTTATAAAGATCAAGTTTCCCCTGTACCTCAGTTTCAAAATTGTATGCTGGAAATTAATAGTTGGATGAGCAAACACTGTTTGAAGCTTAATTCGGAGAAAACCGAGACAGTGATCTTTGGTAATCTCCAACCTAAATGGGTCGGCTTATGGTGGCCTATTGAGATGGGAGAACTACCAAAACAAGTAGCAAAAGGAAAAAAATCTAGGAGTACTGATTGATAACACGATACCATACTCACAGCAAACTAATGCTATTATATCTGCTACCTTTCATCTGATTAAGAAATTGGGGAAGGTTCTTCCGTACATTCCTATTGATACTAGGATGACGGTTGTGACTGCACTTGTGCTATTAAAACTAGATTACTGTAATGGATTGTATCAGAATATGCAGGAACAAAATCTAAAAAAACTACAGACGGTACAAAATGCAGCCGCAAGACTCCTATTGAATCTGCCTAAACACGAGTCAATCTCTAAGGAAATTTAGAAACTCCATTGGCTTACAGTGGCAAGCCACGTCAAGTGTACGATACTACGCTTAGCTTATGAATGCTTGAATAACATGGGACCCATATTCTTAAAACGTTTTTTTTCTTGGTACCAGTGCTTAATTTGTGCCGGTGGTTTCAGGTGCTTAGCACCCGCACTTATTTATTAGGGCTGGGACTATTGACACTCTGTCTCCCCGGTGAAGAGTGCTTAGCCGATAACAAATCCTGACGCCTTTCATTCATTGTTGCCGATGGATGGGACACTGATTGGGCTGGGTTTGGTGTTGGGGGCAGCCGCAGCAGCATGCTTGACATAACCTTTTTAAAATTCCACGCCCGCCACGGCCGCCCCGCCCTATCATCATGAGCACACTGCGCATGAGTCAACGCACCGGCAAAGGCAGTCTGTTCGGTTGGACGATGGGCGGCACTGTAATTTGAAACAGCGTGTCATTGTGAAGTGTGAGTATATAGGAACAGTGGTCCCAGAAAACGGTCATACAATATATATTTCACAACATAAATACAAATTCAAGGCTGAGACAAAGTATTTGTTGCTCCTAGTGTTTAATTCACACAGAGCATTGGTCTATTATTGACAATGTTCACATATTATTATATACAGTTATGTCCCTAGGTGGGGATGAAGGGGGAAGAAGGTGGGGTGATTGTGATTCAGGTGAGGGTGGGGTAGTGACTACAAATGTGTAGTGTGCATCAAAACAATAAATCACTTAGAAAGCACGTGGCTCATTCAGCGAGCCCAATAATCGCAATTTACACCCAAAAACTTTTTGTAGCCATGGTTTCCAGTATTAACACAGTACTGAAAACTCTCTGTTGTTCAAGCTGGCTTGATAGAAAAATGTCGACGTTTCGACCCCAATAGCTCAGTAGGTTATTACAATCCTTACGCCGTGGTCTTCATCAGGACTGGGGTGTGGGGGTGGGTGAGGGGATCTAGGGAAGAGCATGAGAATGACTTAAAAGAGACTAGTCATACAGATCAAGTAATGCATCTATAGGATGGAGAGAGCGGTAAGTTACCATAAATCGCCTCCGAAGAGAGGCTGAAGTTATGTAAGGGCACATGTGGCTCCTTGGACACGAGAGCGGGAAATCAGCACCTGTGAGGATAAGATGCAGAATCAATGTTCAGAAGTCTGGGTTTCGCTACCAAAGTTAAATAAAAAACTTAAAAGGGCAGAGCATCACTTACTGAAAAATAGAATGTCTCTGTGTCACGCCTGATTAATTGGCTGTCGATGACATATATCGAGTAATCTGAAAGAAAACATAGGGAAGGCTAGTCAGGACCGTGCACATGTGCACAAGGAGGTATTAATCCAAAAATAGTGGCCCATCATAAAATTATGCGCATGAGAAAATGCCATTATCTGGATTACATGTAACACCGTAAATCTAAGGGTCAAGTCAAGAGAGATATTAACAAAATCAAGCCAGTACATCAAGTAAAAAAGCAACAAAGCAAAGCACTCGTCAGCCATTACATACGTGTTAGAGAAACCAGATGGGGATGCTGTGTAATCACAAACCTTAAGGGTATCATATAAGCCTGAAAGCAAAACCTATGGGAAGCCGTTCATGTCAAAATTACAGATCCCCATATAAGCCACCTCCTGAAATGCATAGCATGCTGCAAAATGAATATGACACACACCACAATAAATGTAATATGTGTCAAAATAATTATGATACCTGGCAGAGTGAATCTGACTTGAATCAAAACAAATATGAAACCTGGCAGAGTGAATATGCTACTTTGTGATTAATATGAATAACACGCACTCGAATTAAATAAGAGATATACCTAAATATATATCAATCATACTGAAATGAATATGGCCCTCGCTATAAACAATATAGCAATCACTGACACAAATACAATATGCTTCAAACAGAATGGGACATTTCTTGAAATGACTGACATATGCCAAGAGGTATATGACATACATTGAAATGAATATAACAGATTGAAATAAATATATTATATTCTGAAAAGAATGCAATGCACTTTGAAAATATTATAACTTGCACTAAAATGAACATTACACATGTTGCAATAAACATGAATTGCGTTGAAATTATTGTTACCCAGATTGCAATGAATATGAGAATTTCAGAAATGAATAGAAGTTGATTTAAAATGAATATGGCTTGTGTTGAAATTAATATAATCCCCATTGAACTGAATTTGACATGTCTTAAAATAAGTATGACCAAAGCTGATAATCTCACGACATTTGTCAAAATTAATATAGCATGCATTGAAATGAATATGATACATATTCAAATGAATATGATATATGTTAAAATAGATATGTTGCATCTTAAAATTAATAAGACTAGTATTAATATGAATATGACATCCATTGAAATAAATATAACATTGATTGAAAGGAATATATAATATGTAAAAAGGAATATGACATGCATTGAAATGAATATGACATTTATCAAAGTGAATACGGGTTGCATTTAAAGTAATATGATACACATTGACATGATTATGATACATGTTGAAATGGTTATGATTCATGTTAAAATGAATATAAGATGTGTTAATGTGAATGAGACATCTATTGCAAGGAATATGGCATGTGCTAAGATGAATACGACATGCTTTGAAATATGAATATGATACATATTCTAATGAATATGATATATGTTAAAATAGATACGTTGCATCTTCAAATTAATAAGACAAGTATTAATATGAATGTGACATCCATTGAAATAAATATAACATTGATTGAAAGGAATATATAATATGTAAAAAGGAATATGACATGCGTTGAAATGAATATGACATTTATCAAAATGAATACGGGTTGCATTTAAAGTAATATGATACACATTGACATGATTATGATACGTGTTGAAATGGTTATGATTCATGTTAAAATGAATATAAGATGTGTTAATGTGAATGAGACATCTATTGCAAGGAATATGGCATGTGCTAAGATGAATACGACATGCTTTGAAATATGAATATGATACATATTCTAATGAATATGATATATGTTAAAATAGATACGTTGCATCTTAAAATTAATAAGACAAGTATTAATATGAATGTGACATCCATTGAAATAAATATAACATTGATTGAAAGGAATATATAATATGTAAAAAGGAATATGACATGCGTTGAAATGAATATGACATTTATCAAAATGAATACGGGTTGCATTTAAAGTAATATGATACACATTGACATGATTATGATACGTGTTGAAATGGTTATGATTCATGTTAAAATGAATATAAGATGTGTTAATGTGAATGAGACATCTATTGAAATGAATATGGCATGTGCTAAGATGAATACAACATGCTTTGAAATGAATATGAGCCACATTGTAATAATGCAACATGCCTTAAAATTAATATGACCAATGCTGAAATTAAAATGAAACTTGTCGAAATGAATGTTATGTTTTGAAATTAATATGATACACATCAAAATGAATATTGCATGTATGGAAATGAATATAACCTATATTGAAACGAATATGACCAATGTCAAAATTATGACAATTGTTAAGGTGAATAAGACATTATTGAAATGAATATGAAATTCATTGAAAGGAATATGACAAATAAGTGATGGAGAGTGAGTAAAAAAGAGTGGGAGATTAAGAGATGGAATAAGGGATGAGGTATGTGGAGGGACAACTCAGGGGTGAGGGATGAAACATAAAAAGTCTATTGAGTGAGTGATGTGAAGTGATTATTGGAATTCAGAAGTTAGAGATGACTTGTATATGGGAAATAGAGGATGGCTGATGGATGGTGAAAAATGAGGAGTGAGGGTAAAGGAGGAAGTAGGACATTTAGGTCCTCCTTTATATTTTGTCGGTCGGCCTGTCCTCGACCAGAGTGACGGAGTAAATTACCACATCACCCTGATGGAGGTGCAGACCGCCACATTTTGAAATATCCATTGGCCTGATGGACATTTCAAGCATTGGCAGGTACCAAAGTTCCATCTCCACCAAAAATTTAAAGTAGGCCCTAAGCGTGACAGAAGAGAAGGATAAATAATGGATCAGGACTGATGAGCGAGCGCTGAGGAGTGAGAAGGAATACATGAGGAGTAAAGGATATGGAGAGGCGTGTGTTGTGTGTGGAACAGGGATTGTATACCTACAGTGAAGACCTGGCTGTATGATATACTGCAACGACCAACTGGAACTCTACTATTCCACCATTTCCCAGGTTCTGTGGCACAAGAACATCTGGGGTCCCTTGAAAGAATATCTGTTGATTCATGATATAAACTGCATCAACCGGTTAAAGCTTGTGCTAAACATGCAGAATGGGGGAGGGATGGGAGAATGATGGGAATGTGTATACTGACTAGTTCCTTAACAACAGCTCCAAATGCCATGGCACCTGAAGCACTCTTGCAGCCCCATTTTAGCTGTGATTAATGCCACTGTACTATAGAGGTGCCATCTTGAAGTGCAGAAAAGATTTCTGTGACAAGGGCGACACTTCTGGACTGTTTATGTATAATACACAGGGCCACTGGAATTATGCAGCAGAGAGAGGAAGGCCAAATTGTATGGCAGGGTTGACTAAATTATGCGTCAAGAAAGGCAAATTATGCAGCATAATGCAGCACATATTATTATTGCATTATTTTGTTATCTATTCCCAGGTTACCGTCCTCCAGGACCACGTCCAGCCTTCTGCAAGTTCATCGCCCCCCTCGCCATAGACTCCAATAACTACATTTTCTTCGGTGACCTCAACTTCCATCTCGACGACCACAATGACAATCACTACCAACCTCCTCGACAGCATGAACAACATCGAACTCACCCAACTTGTCCATGGCCCCACAAACACCACAGACCCCACACTAGAACCCACATATATCTCCAGCGACTGCATCAGGTACAGCCTCACCACAGAACTCACCTGGATGACAACTCCATCATTCACTTCAACATCACCAGCTCACAAACCTCTGCCCCCAGGCTGCCCAACGCCCCCCACCGCAGCTGGATCTAAGTCTCATAGGACGAATGAATCAACGCCATCAACACCACCCACCCCATCTCCACCAACAACCTAGACCAGAACGCCAGAAACGTTAACGATTAGATCACCGACTGCGCTGACAGTGTCACTCCCATCGGCAACAACACCCACAGAAGGTCCACCAAGAAGGCTACCTGGTACACTGAAAACCTAAGAACCACTATACGAAACTGTAAACAACTGGAAAGGAGATGGCGCAATAGTTAGGACACAACTGACTTCAAGACAGCCCTGAACCTCTACCACAGAAAGTTGAGAGAATCAAAGAAAAAGTCCTTAGCCTCAAGCATCAAATCAAGCTCCAATAATATATCCCTTCATGCTTTGCTCGTACTTTGCTGTGTTTTTGTGACTTGACTCCTTGACACACCCATGCTTCCTACCTTCCTTTTGCATAATAATGCCATTTTCATCACTTGGTCCCAATGAGATCTTACCTCCATATCTATCTCTCCCCTGCCACACTCATCTTCCTATGTAATTGCCTACCTGGTCCCTCTAACCATTGCAGTCTTTCTCTCAAGAAGTTACTTATATTTGTTAATGCCTTATCAGGTAGAGAATCTATCTAGCTGCAGAATCCTAACCATAGAATATTCCCCAGGAGTCAGACTAGAGATCCAGAAGTTTTCAAGCAGTACCCTTGAGGTGGCCACGTTCGGCTCTGTGTTGGTGGTCTCTGCGCCGGCAATGCAATGCCTGGTGCCTATATAAATGCCACCCTGGAGGGCTGAAGTCAGTTCCTTTTGCGACTTTCCACGCCAAGCATGCAGAGCCACGATGAATTCTGACAACTGAACTGAAATTCTAAAGTCCTTAGAAGGATGACCCCCACAATGTAAACAGTTCTGTGAGCATGGAGGATGGAATGACCAGTAAGCAATCTGTGGCTACATAGATACTCTACCAGATAAGGCTTAACCAAAGGTAAGTAACTTGTTGATATGATAGAGACTTCTAGCCGCAGATTCATTACCTTAGAATACAAAACCCAAGCTATGCCTTCCGGGGGGTGGGTATGCAAAGCTGATTTAAACCAGGAAGTCCTACAGGACTGAGTGGACAAAGTGACCATCACAATGGACTGAACTGTCCAGGCAGTAGTGTTTGGTAGACATTTGCAGAGATGCCCATGTTGCTGCCTGACAGATGACCAGGACAGAGATTCCTTACTCGAATGCAGTGGTTTCAGTCTTGGCTCTGGTGGAATGAGCAAGCAAGCCCTCAGGGGGTTGCTTCTTGACCAATACATAGCAGTTATTTATGCAGGGCATTATCCTTCTTGAGATGGTCCATTGCTGCACATCCTTCAATTCCTAAGCCCCTTCGTACCCCACAAAGAGTTGATTGACCACCCAGAACTCTTTTGTGCGATCAAGTTAGAAACTACAACTCTTTTTGGGTCCAGACAATGGAGTCTTTCCTCCTCCTTTGAAGTGTGAGGTGGAGAAAAAAAGTTAGGCAGTGTGATGCTCTGGCCTACATGGAAAGGAGCCACAACCTTCGGGAGGAAGGAGGCATGTGTCCAGAGTACGAAATTGTCTGGATAGAAGATGGTGTAGGGAGGGTTTACATAGAGTGCCTGCAATTCGCTGACCATTCTGGCTGATGTAATGGGCGCCAAAAAGGCAGTCTTGATGGTTAATCAATGGCGGGAGCAATTATGCAGTGGCTCAAAGTGTGCACACATTAAGTCCCAATTAAGCATGCTGAATGACCTGGGAGAAATGTATGTTGCAAACCTTTGAGGAAACTAGCCATAAAAGGTGCCTTGAACAAAGAAGATTGGTCTGGAAAACACAAAAAGGCTGAAATGCCCTATAAGCAACTGTGCCGAGAGCAGGGCCCGGCTGGGCCAAGAATAGACCAAACAGGAGAACCTGAGAAAGGGGTGCAGATAGAGGATTAATGTTCCTAGATAAACACCATGCAACAGATTTATCTCAACAGGCTGGTGTATACCCACTTGGTGGAGGTACACCTAGCTGCCACAATAACATCACATATTTTGTGAGGAAGTTTGAAAGCTGTCAGCTGTTACCGCTCAATCTTCAAACATAAAGATGAAGGGTGTGCTGGATCAAGTGTAGGACCCTCCTGTTGCTGCACCAGAAGATTCTCTCGATGAGGAACTTGATCGGGGGACCAATGCTTATGCTCAACAGCCTGGGATACAAGTCTCTCCTTGCCCAATCCAGACTCACAAGAATGACTTGGCCCCAGTCATTCCTGATCTTCTTGAGAACTCCGTGCAGAAGTGGTTCTGGTGGAAAGACATACAGGAGGCCAGAGCTCCACTTGAGATGAAAAGCGTCTCAAAGCGAAAGACACCATGGAAACTCACCTGCACAAATTTGTGGACATGGTGCATTCTGGGCCAAGGCTCTCCCCAATCTTGAAAGAGACCTTGTACCATCTCTGGATGGAGATGCCATTAGTGATACACTAAGCATCATCCACTGAGTTTGTCTACTATGACCTTTAAAGATCCCCCCAGGTGATGAACCACCAGGAAAATGCACTGATGTTCCAGCCATGTCCAGAGATGCAGAGACCCTTCCCAAAGAGTCCATGACCCTACCCTACCTTGTTTTTTGCCGTTCAAAATGGCGTTTCTATTGTCCATGCACCAGTCTTCCCTTGATCAAAGGATGAGAGGCTTTCAATGCCAAGCTGCTCATCCCATATTGATGTGAAGCTCGAACTCTGACGGAGACCGAAGTCCTCTGATCTCCATCTCTCCCAGAGTCCGCCTCAGCCAAGGAGTGATGCTACGGTCACTGTAGTCAACTCTGGTTGAGGAAGGTAGAGAGGGTTGCCATTGACCCAATCGTGGTTCGTCAGTCACCATTGCACATCTTTCACAGTTACCTCCAAGATCTGGACTATGTTGGAGAGATACACCTGATGCTGTGCCCAGTGGAACTTCAGGTCCCACTGCAGAGTCCGCATATGCCAACAAGCAAGTGTTACAAGCAGGATACAGGATGCCATGAGGCCCAACAGCCTCAGGGTCATTCATTCCGAAATCCAGGATAGTAGCTGAAACATCTGTATCATAGACTGAATATATCTGGCTCTCTGAAACTGTAGGGTTCAGAACAGCTCTGATGAAAGGAACATTGATAGTGAACCTCCAGCAAGTGCAGGAGGTTCGCCGTAGTCTTGAGGTTGGAGACAACTGCCTGTTGAGTGACCGGCTTAAACAGCCAATCATCGAGGTATGGGAAGACTGGAATCCCTGACCTCCGCAGATATGCTGCAACCACCATTATCACCTTGGTGAACACTCAAGGGGTGCTGGTAAAGCTGAAAAGGGGCACAGCAAACTGAAAGTGCTCTTGGCTCACCATGAATGGTAGTAACGTCTGTAGACAGGCAGGACGGGCATGTGGAAATATGTGTCCTGCAAGTCCAGCGCTACCGTCTAGTCTCCTGAGTGCAGGGCACACAGGACTTGAGCGAGCATAAGCATTTTGAATTTCTCCTTTTTCAGAAATAAATTGTGAAGGCGCAGGTCTAGGATGGTATGAAGGCCTCTGTCCTTTTTGGGCACCAGGAAGTAGCGGTTATAGAATCCTTGACCTACTTCTGATTCCGGCACCCTCATGATTGCTCCTTGGCCAAGAGAGCCAACACTTCCTGATGGAGCAAGGAGAGGTGGTCCTCCATCAGCCAGTTGTAAGTGGATGACATTAATGGAGGGGTCGTCACAAAGGGGATGGAGTAGCCCCTTTTGGCAACCTGCAAAACACAATGGTCCGATGTTTCCAAATTCCAGCGGTGCAGCTGGTGGCCTATTATGCCTCCCATGGGATGCGCATGATGGTAGGAGGGCAAACTAAAGGGGTTTTGAGGCTATGCCTGATGGGGTAGGTGGGGTTACAGCCCAGTCCTTTGGCTACCTTTCCCAGGTGGTCTGTGGGACCTGCATCCAAATTCAATAAAAAGGCTGGGAATGTATGAACGTGGTTGAAAACCCCTCTGTGGCGGAAAGTTAACTGAGGTTGGCAAGGGGCCAGGGAGAAGCGCAAGGACCTGGCTGAAGCTCTGCTATCCTTAAAGTGCTCCAGCAGTGAGCCCTCCATCTTTCCAAAAAGAAAAGAGATCTCAAAAGGCACATCCATAAGTGAATATTAAGTTGAATTTTGCTGTGTCTCTTCCCTCAGCAATGGCTCTGGCCTATCTGAGACAATAGGCAGCACTTGCGCAACCGAGTCCCAGATCATACAGGAGTATCTGCCCAAGAGGCATGCTGTGTTCACTGACCGCAGTGCAAGGATGGCAGAAAATGCAGAGAACATTAATTTCCCAAAGGTGTCCAGCCTCTTGTACTCCCCATCCAGTGGAGTGGTATGCAACCCACCAGGTTTGACACTAGAGTTGGAGGCTTGGGCCTCGAAGCTCTCTAGGGTGGGGTGCTGTGTAAGGAAACTGGGGTCCCCAGCAGTGGAACAACTGTGGCATGAAATTATACCATGCACAGGATGCCCAACGTAGGGCTTCCACCAGGCCCTTGTAGAATATTAGTAAGAGCTTCATTACAAAGTTAGGGTTCAGATGGGGGACTCCCGGTAGAAGCACCTCTTTCAAGACATTCAGCTTGACTGCCACTTCAAGTCCAAAACCTCAGCCTCCCTACACAGTACCACAGTGAATGAGGCACCCTCCTCTTCCAGAGCCTCGGAAGGGGGAGAGACCAAGTCAGTGCCCATATGAGTTGTCCTCTGTATCGTCTAGGGGATGCTGGTATCCATAAGGTTCCGCAGACCCGTTCTATTCGTTTTGCTCTTCTGGCCTGTTGAATGAAGATGGCACTGGCTTTGACCTGGAGTGCATGGTCCCAGCCCGTGCCGGAACAAGTGTCAGATGATGCCCACTTATCTCTGTGTCGGAGACAGAAATGAGGATGGGGATGGTGCCACAGTAGTGTTTTGGTGGCGGCGCGGGAAGGTCAGTACTGGAATGGGCGCTGAGAAAGGTCTTGCTCTCAAAGGCAGCTTCGCTCCAGATTCAACACTGGCTCCATGTGGCCCCACTGGCATTGAAGGTGAACCTGCCAGTAAGAATATGATGTACATGACCTAAGAAAATTCTAGCAGCTGGGCAGGGGTTGTTCCGACTCAGGGAAAGTCAGGAAAGCACGGAAGGGAGTCTGTCTCAGGCTCTGCTGAAGTGCATGGCCTGGAGTGCCGATGCTCCCGCACCTTGCCGACGACTTACATCGGTGTGGCGAAGTCAAAGATGTCTAAGGCTTCTTTGTTTTCTTCTTCCGGTAGGACTTGCCCAACAACTTTGAATGAGACAACGACCGCTGGGTGCAGCTCGACTTTGATCTTGAACGTTGTGGGGTTGTCTAACATCAGACGACAAGGAACTTGAGGGAAAACTCCTTTACTACCTTTGGGTCCTTGGCTCAGCAGTACTCATAGGTCTTAGAATCATGGTCCTAGGTGTGGCTCGGTCACAGATATCTGCCAGTGACAGGCTGTTATATTCCTGGGTTAGGCCATATAGTGAAGCAACTTATTTCTTACATTATCCTCACTCATAAAGTTTCCAAGTTGTGACCATTTGCATAAATTTGCACGCACGACACTGCTGGATTAGTTTCTCTGAAACGAAACTTGTTTTCACATCTATCTTCACACAACATTATCACAACACCCTGAACCTCATGTACAAGGTCTTGTCCCTCACTACGTACAACTGTCATCCCTATCTTCATCCACGGGACGACAGGGCTTTCTCCATATCCACATCACTAATCTATGTGTACATCGCAAGTCTGCTTTCTATTATAAAAGATGAGCAACCTGATAGATTAGTAGAGGAGGTACTTCCGCTGCCAAAGAGGGTCCTTGCCTGCAGAGAAATCATCACGCAGCTACCTGACATCTCGTGAGGGGTGTCCAGTTTGTGACCAAAATGGGGTCTTCATTCTCTCTTATCAGGTAATGGGGTTGGATCGTCCCTTGGGGGGATTCTTGGCTCTACACCTACATACACTTAAAGTATGGTTCGCATAGTAGGAGTACGCCCAATTACTGCCTTGTTTATATGCCTGCATATATACATTGTTTTAGCACCATGGTAGAACTCTACCTACTATTTATGCTTTTGGTGCTTGTGATCACGTTTATCTGCTTCTGTCTCCTAATCATTGCAGCACTCGTATTTTATGCAAGAATAACATTGGTTCAATAAATATTATTGAAAACGTCCAACTGTGTATTCTCTGTATATTTCTCTGAGAATAAGGTGGACACCTTGCCCAAGCTAGAGAGATAACTCTGCAGGACTGACCATATAACATTTAGATATTTGATAACTTTATATATAAACCTTACAAACCTTTTATGCAGATCTCAAATCTGCAAGCACTAAGAAACTCGGCTAACTAAATGTAATGCTAGCAAAACTTGGGCATCCTTACAGATAACAGTGTCAATGATCTGATGATTTATCTCCTTTATCCGTCCAGCGTGGGTAGGCTGCCATTGATCTGACTCCATGCTATAAATTCAAAAAAGTAATTTTTATTTTTAATTGTCAACTTCATAAACGCTCTGATCTTGAGAATAAGTCCATCCTTCCCTTCCACTGTGAAACACTTGTTTACTCATCTGTTATCACTACCATTCCAACAGGATCCCCTCCCTATGAAATATCATTAAAACTTAATTTACCTCTTTTTTCCTCCTATGCCGCTCATTCACTAATTGTGTGTTCTTTGCAGGGAAGAAAGTGCTATTTAATTCCTATATCTATAACTATAAAGCTATAAATTCCAATTGTTGCTTTTTTCTATTGGAGCAACCCAGTTTCCAAAAGAACATACAGGACAGGTCATCTGACATCTACAACACCATACAGAGGTGGCTCCGACTATCACAATTTACAGACAACACCAAAGCCCATGAAATGACACACTATATTCCAATTTACCATATTAAACAGTAAGTATCACTACTACTTATTCCTGTTCCACTATGCTAGTTAATCAGATACCTCTGAAGATCAAACAACAATCCAGCATTCAACATTGTAACTTTTCAGTTCTGTCCCGATATAGTTGTTCTTTCCCATACTCCAAATAAGAATGTTAGACACACCACTGGAGACAATAAAGTGGACACCATGACACCACAGACATGCAGGGCATGAAGCTGATAGCAATTTGCATATTACACCACTATGTCCACAAATCAGAACATTTTACAGGAGTAAACTTGGGAAAAATCCTGTCACCATATTTTTTTTATTTTTGTGGGCGTATCAAAGTATTATTAAGCCGGAGCAAAGTGATTTACAGCTGTTAAATAACTATTTTGTGTCCTGTGCATTTGTAAATCTTGCCATTAACACAAATAGATTTGTGAAACAGGTCAATAGTATATTAAAAATTGCCATCTCAACTGCAAATGAACATGAAGCTATTTATTTTTCAGCCTCCAAATGAACAAACTCTGCACACCAGTTGGTCATCATACGCTCAAATAAGGCATTAAAGCCAAATGTTCGTTCAACATCTAGATGTTCCATTACCATAACATGTCCATTCCATATCCGAACCATTTAGAACAAGTGAACCTAAACATGGCAACTGAACTGAAGATTGGATCAGATAGTTCTACCTCAACCAAGCACTACTGATTAGGTATCACTATTAAACAATGGCAAACACAAGCCCCACACAATACTACAAAGTACTGTTACAGTGTTAATTAGTTTTCCCATAGATGAAATGGGCTTCCGTACCAGAAATCTCCCCAGGACCATAATAAGAGTAAATGTAATACAGAGATCTTCATGACTTCGTACAGCACCATAACATACTCTATTAATGTTATACCATGTTTAAAACATATTTTACCGAGGATTCTCAGATTTATAGCAGGGAACATTTCACCAGCACCTCAACTGTAAAAGATGTAACACTGGATAACTGGCATTGCCTCCCGTTATCACAAGGGAAAAGGGTATGACAGTTGTATAGAGGCCTTTAAGACTAACCATGTGTTGTGTTAAACAATGAAAGACGTAACTTTTTTTTGTATTTCTTTATTTTTATTTGCATTTTATATAAAGAACAGAGAGGCAGAATTCTGTGTAGTCATCGAACCATTATATCATCCCATAAAACTTTTCATTCAAGGAGCCACAACTATGAATAAGAACAAGTTCACAGTAAAGCACAACAATGCTGTGGTATTTCCTAATATGGCAGTTTTGAATACAAAGACCCACTCCAATGGACTAATTCAAAGAGAAAAGAGGAATTGTCAGCTGTACGTCGCATCAATTTGGCTAGATGGACTCGTTGACAGCAATGGCCAGGGAACTAATATATATCACACATCGTCTAAGAAGGGGAAGGAGCTTGGAATCGTAGGTAAGTTAAGAATGGTTCCCAAATGTCTATAGGGCGGGAGGTCAGCGGCATTAATTTCCAGTAATAGGCCTATTGCTCTTGACAGTAGGTGACGTCTCATAACTAGGGTTTTCTCCCCCAACTATTAGCATTTTGACATTTGGACTTGAAGCTAGAGCATGGCCGTGAGGTGTCAATGTTCAGGTGGGATGTCTATTACATAACACAATAGACTGAATAGTGGAGTTGGCGATAGTGAGTGACAAACTTACTGGTGGATAGTGTGATGTATTTCACTTCTATAGTCTGCAAATTTGGGGCACTCCCAGGCTATGTGTAGGAAGGAGGCTTGGGGGGAACTGAGCATCGCACACAGCGTGCCTCTTTCAGAAGGCCCATACAATACATATGTTCAGGAATAAGATATAGCCTGTGTAGGAATGTGAAATATAGGAGTCTGAGTTTGTAATTGAGCGAAAGGGCCCCCAGTTGTTCGCAGCAATAAGTCCATTGTGCCTCCGTAGGCGGGGGGACTATGTCTGCTGCACACCCAGCTAAGGCCATGAGGCTGCGACCAGGTGCCTTATCTTGCATGGTGGCTAACAGGCAGGTGACTAGTCTACGAGGGAAGGCATTTGTCAATATGTATTCAATGGGCATGTAGTTTAGGCGAAGGTTCAGGAAATGTAGTGTGTTGCGCCATGCAAGTGGCACGAATCTGATAATAGAGGAGTGTGTCGAGCATGGTGTGTTCTCCTCCAGTGCAAATGGGGGGGAGAATTGACAGTCAGGGTACAAATCACCGTATGTAAATAGTTTCCTGCTATGTGCCCGCGCTTAAGCACCATCATCATGTAGAGCTGGCAGCATTGGATTGTAAGCTGAGGGGATGGAGGGGGCATATAGGCAGGGTCACTGACCCCAACAAACACACTCCACGGTATTGACCTCTGCCGGTGGAGAAAGATGTAACTTTAAAAGTGTTTTTGTTTATTGAGACAGGAATTTCCCCTACATGGTGTACAGCTGTGTTCTCCTGCCCCGAGTGCCCGGTTGCAAGTATCTGGTTTCTTGATTTTTGATATTTGGCCCTAGCTTCATCATAATGTAGATTGTGCAATGAGGCCTAGGCCTGTACTTTGACATGAGAGAGGCTCTGGACATGTCCGGTAACCTGGTTGGGAACATCAACCGTACTGTAATTTACTGAAAGAGAACTACTGTCCCGGTCATAGGTTTAGCACCTATTTCTTCGCTCTAGAGAGAAACCTCTGTGTGCCCCTTGCGCTCACAGAACTCTGCCTTGTGCTGCTAGCGTGCCTGACCCGCCCCCTTGTAGGTTGTTTACCAAGCCCACTCTTGCCCGCTGTCCACTAGGTCATGGGCGGGAAAACCACCCACATAGCGAAACAAGCATTTGCAATGCAATAGGTCTCGCATTCGCGAGATTTTGAGCTATTGGCGTTGTAAGTGGCAATGCCTTTTATTTATGTGTTTTGAAAACCTGCGATGACTAGAAGTACAAAGTGCATATAACTAAAAGGCATTGTCATTTACAATGCCAATATGTTGGAAAATGAGGCAGCATCTGTGAGGCCTGCACAAATAACATGACTACATTTGTCCTTCGCTGGGAACCAAACACCCAATTATAGCGCCTGACTCTCAGAGGGTAGCGTTGCAGAGCAGTCTGAGGCTTACTCAAGGGAGGTGGTGTGGGCTAGTAATCGACATTTACAGGTGCGCAAAAATAACACTCAATAATTGATTGTCCAGTCTGTACTTTGCTTTATAAAAGCAAGAGTACATTTATTAAACACACACACTACTCAATACTATGCACCAATTTACAAATATACATAAGCTGTTACTAGAATTACTTTGTGACATTGCATAACATCTCCATCCCTCCCGCAGGGGGGGTGGTGTCTAGTACCACCACTCCCATGTATGCACATCATCTTGCCCCCAATGCAGTTGGTTGAACTTAGCTTGGGGCGAGGGCCCGGCGCACTAGCACCATCCCAGTTGCGACCCCCCCCACGCCATTATCTCCACAAGCATTTAAAATAGGTAACCCTGCCCTGGTGACATATAACCCTGACTGAGCATGTCCTACTGACCATAAAGTATGCACCTCTATACCTTAAGGGTAGCAGTCTGGGTTCTTCACCTAAGCGCAACAGCAAGAATACATGTTTAAGCAACACTTTAGAATGACAGTACTCATCACATTTGTGGATGCATTGCAATTGCAGCCCCTAAGGGCATCAAATATAAAATCATAGGATTACGCATATACAGCCAGACAGTCTAGGAAGAATGTCTGGCAATATAACCCCACTTTTCTTGTGACATAACCTCACACAAGTACTTCACATTACACATGTGACCTTCAGTTCCTCTAAAAGAAATAACATTAGTAAAAGCATTTCTGGTGCAACTACATCTCTTCACCTCCAGGGGATGCCCTTCTCTAAACATCCTCTACTCAGTCCTTCACTCCATTATGCACTTCTCAACCCTCCTCCAGCTGTAGAATAAAAGTTCCAGCCCAAGAGGAGTTAAAATGCTGGTTGATCCCTTGAGGGGTTATTCCTTTCAAATCCCCAGGAAACTTAGGGTGACTTTCCTCTTCATGCTGGGGGGGAGACTGCGCGTTTCCAGCAGCTCCTCCCAGCACCTTTTCAGAAGTGAGGATGACCCCCCTCCTCTGGGGGACCACCAGGCACCAAAAACGATAACTTCCCCATGCCTTGCAAGGCATTATGGGGCGCTTGAGGCTCCTTCTTATGAATATTTTATTAGCGGCTCTCCTGCTGTGCCAGGGAGAGCCGTGATGTGGGCCTCCGGCCGCTTCATGGGGCTCGGTGGGGGGCCCGGTCCCACCCGGACCCCCAGGTGAGCGTAGGCGGCTCGGGGAGCCCACCCCCGGCCGCTCCTCCTCTTTTCCAGGGCCCAGTCCCACCAGGGCTCCTCGCACCGCTGGTGGTCTTCCTCGGGGGCCCCGCTCCCACCCGGGACCCCCGCATGGCTATTTGTGGGAGGGCAGCCCGGAGAGCCCACTCCCGGCTGCCCCCGCCGGCTCCCCGCCCGGCCAGCACCCATGTGTGCTGCAGCGGGAGCCGGCACTCCTTTCTGGTCTGCCCGCTCCGGCGGACAGATGGGCCAGTCTTCACTGGCTTCGCCGGGCTTTGGGGGAGTGTGATGTCACTCCCCCCCACTCGCCAGTCATCACCGCGGGGCCCGGAGATGGGGTCCCGGGCCCGGAGGCTTCTTCCCGTGGGGCACGACGGCGCTCCCCGCTGCCGGTTCTCCGCATGGGGCCCGGAGATGGGGTCCCAGGCCCCTCCCCCTGCTTCACGGGCAGCCCCCCGGCTTGCGCTTCTTCACCGGGGGCCAGGGTGGGCTCCTGGCACCCTGTAGGGGTGAATGTTCACGGGGAGCGTGCGTCGCTCCTCGGCCTTGCTTCGGGGCCCGGGGATGGGGTCCCGGGCCCCCTCTGGTCACCTTCACGGGGGGAGTGCGGCGGCGCCCCCCCACCGGCTTGACTTCTCTTTGGGACCTGGCCCACCCCGGGGGCATCTCTGAGACCGGCGGCGGAGCCCCATTTGCTTCATCGTCGGTCTTCTTAGGGGTCAAAGGTTGCCTACCTTCCGGGGGGCCATATCTCAGCCCCTGGGGGTCCGATCTGCCCCATTTTCGCGTCTTCTTGCTCCTGGTGGTGCCCGTCAGCCACTGGGAGCACTCTCCTTCGCCCTCCGGGTCTCCAAGAGGGTGGATTCAGCAGGGAGCTGTCTTCACTGGCTCCCTGCGCCAGCCTTTCGCCAGCCTTTCGCCTGGCTCTCCTTCTTGGCCTCTCTTCTCCCTGCGCAGAGGCCACTGCTTCAGCGCACCGGTCCTGGGCTCTTCTTCTGGTGCTGATAGGGTCCTGGGGCAGTCAGGGGGTCTCTCCTTCCAACTGCCCATTGCGCCAGGCTCCAGCACCTTCAGCCTCAGCAGACCACACCCCAGAGAGAGCTTTTCTTCCTGTGCAAGCACTTTTTAAAAGTTGAGTAGGGGGCTGGCAGGAAGTCTCTGTTGGTCCTATCAAACAGCGACACATCACTTCCCTGCCGCTGCTCCCTCCTTCTTGTCCAGCCTCTGGGCTTGTTCAAAATGGCGTCATCCAGGGTCTCTGGCCACATGTCTCTGAAGCCCCTTCCCCCACGCTGCCTTCCCTCCTTGGTGCAGCCTGGTGCCTGGCACCCAGTGACAGCTGCTAATGGATGAGCCTGTAGCCCTACCAATCTTCTCTTCATGGAGAGGAGGCCCTAGCTTGTGGAAGAAAGGTTATCAATCCATCCAGCTGAGGTCAGCCCTCAGCCTGGGTCGGGTCATGGCTGGCTCAGAGAAATATGACAGTTCTGGATGACCCAAAAGCAGTACAAATATGACTTTGGACTCTGCAGAATACTTCTTTTCACATCCGCTACAGTGGACTTAAGTGTGTGTCTGGAATCTGTAGGCCTAATGGAAGTTAATCTAGCCCATAGGCTCTACATTCCCATAGGGGAAAAACGAAGTAAAAAAACAGTAAGACACACTGACTTTCCCTGGCATGTTTCTTTCCAGTGTATAAAGCCTATTCCATGTCACCACCCAATACTGCATAAGTGCTGCCACACCATTCACTTTGTAGCTGCTCCTGGACTGCGCACGCTAGGAATCTCCCCCGCGCAGCCCATACACGTGTGCACACGCATGTACACATGTGTCTGCATGTAACCAGCCCGATGTCCCTTACTCCAGCTGCTGCGCAGTGGCCTGGTCAAGCCAGGGGGACACCAGTAAAATCCCCATGCAGTCTCTTACATCCTGAGTACACTGTGGGTGAGTCCCAACTTATGAGGCTCCCCTACAGTAAAAGCTCAACAATTAGGCGCTCAAAAAGCGAAAAATCCGGGCAGCCGATAGTGTCAGAACCACCTTCTAACACAATAGGTCAAAGCTTAAAAAATGCGAGACCTATTGCATTGTGAAATGCTTTTTTATACCTTCTTGCACTGCAGAACCACAGACAAATCACACTGCTGTCTCTAATGTAAAAGTGCTAGGCCATGTCTTGCTACAACATGATCCGTGTGAGGGCCTGCTGGGTCCTCAGGGTTATTTACAATACCACAGGGCACTGACAGGCAACGTGGTACGCTGAAGAGAGAGGCCCGGGCTCCCCTTGATTGATGCCCCAGTCACGCTGTGCGTTAAGTTAACTGTATCGTAGAACTAGTCAGATATCATATGATCGTGAGTCTAAACAAGCTCAAGAGAGGACACGGTGCATTTATGAGACAGCACAAGGCTCAAGCAGCACAGCTCCATGCACAATACAGCTCCTCACTGAGACACCTCACAGATGGTCGTTGGGCGCTATAAACGCGTGACCAGCAGTAATGCAGACACCACACTAAAATGTATTAGTCTTATCCCTGATGTGTGGTACTTGGCAGTGCTGGTGATAGTCGCAAGACATGAAGCCTGTCTTGTCCTCTCTGTCCATGGTTTGGGTGGGTGGAAGTGAACCATCTCCAGTAGAGCCACCCCCGCCAACGAACCCTGGACACAAAGAAAGAGTCTTAACTGACGAAGCACAGATACACGAAGTGGCTCATCCTGCCTGATAGTGCCCCAAAGTTCAGATGCGAAATAAAAAAAAGTCTGTCTGAAAAGTTCCTATAAGAGAAGGACTAAGGCAAGAGAAGGACTGAGGCATGCAGTTGTTGTTCTAGGACTTCTTGTTGACCGGTGGTGGCCCCGCCCACAGGGAAGTGGAGGAATCCACGAGGATCCGCGCTGACACCACAAAGGCGGCTCTCCGGTTAGGTGAAACCTATGGAGAAACAGAGAGGGGGGGGGGTGAGGCATCACCTTGAGGTTAGTGAGGGGCACGGGAGTACTCCCTGCCACAGGGTAGCCCAGCTGTTGCCCTGGTGGAGGAGCGGTCCAGAATGAAACACACTGAATAACCAGCACAACTGCACTATGGTACGGGGGAGAGGGGGAAGGCGTGGGTGGACCTACCCGAGCCCTTGGTAAGCCCTACACCCATATTCAGAACTTTGCTTTTTAATTAGAAACTTTTTTCATGGCACATCACATTTTTCACGACAAGGGATTACTTATTCAGCCTACTTTTTGCATGTATATGCGTTTTCATGTTGTCTTAATTATAATTTGTGCATATTTTGTATTTTATTGTACCAATCCAAAACATTAGTTAGTAAACAGACACAAGAGACCACCACCCTTCTGCCTTGGTTCTATAAATGACTTGACATGCCCTTCAGGAGTGAACTTCTCAACATGAGTTGTGACCGAGTAAGTAAAATTCTCCAGACACTTTTGATTTGTTGTATCCAAGGACACCTGTGAGACAACCTCTCGCCGTCTTCTGAGCAATCGATTCCTTTCTGCCACCCATTCTGTAAATAAAAATATTTTATTACCATATTTCATTCTCTAAGAGTCTGAGAATGATCTCATGTGTAATTATAAATAAGACCAGAAAAACTATACAGGCAGGTGTGCTAGACGCGTGACAAGCTCGTTCTGCCCTGGTTGGTTTTTCAGAAACACCACAGGCCTGTTGGGAAACCGACAGATCTTCTGTACTGAGTCAGTCTGTCTTTGAACACAGCCTACCTTTTAAATGCATGTCTGAGAAGATCCGGAGCGTTCACATTTTTTAAACCCCCTTTGGCAGCAGACAAATTAAGATGCCACAAAGTGACTGATTTTTAGAGGGGATATGCCTTTTGACACTGGGCAACACAAGATAATATCCACGAACAGCTGTGAGACACCTTCTCGCCGTCTTCTGAGCAATCGATTCCTTTGTGCCACCAAAGAAGAAAACTAGGAAAGTGAAAGCGCGCCATGCGCGCGTTTTGTTTTGTTTCGCGAGCCGTACACGTGCACATCTCCTGTCCCCCTTCTCAAGCTAAATCGACAACAATAGATCTCGCAAGCGAGCAGCACATGTCGTAGGCGAGACCTAAAAAGGGGGGGGACCCCGGCACGGACCCATACCCCAGCCCCACGGGTCTATAAGAGTTGGAAGGCTGGAGAGCGATCCCAGCAGACACTCAAGGGCCCGCCTCCCTCTTCTCCCCCTAAATAATTATGCAGGTGATGGGTAACTACATAGGACCGTAATACCCTATCACTGCGTCCCTGGGCACTGGTTTATAACCTGCACACCTTTAAAAGCCATCATATCTTCCTGAAATATAAACCTAACCCCATGCGCGATGCACAGGTAGTATTTAACAAGACTACTCACCAAGGTTGAGCCGCTGTCTTGCATTTCGCATAGTTTTCAGCTAAGGGGATACTGCCGCTGATCGTTCAGATGCTGCCCACCCACACACGGGCAGCCGTGATCGTCTGCCCACAAGAGGGCTGGAAATGGTGCCCGGAGAAAAGGATTCCGCTGAGGGCCCGTGATCCACTGGGGTGGCGCTCAGACCAGTGTTCGTGCCTGAGGCCGAGCACCAATCGTAATTTAAAGCCCCCCCTAGCCTTGCGGTTGTGCTGGGGCGGTGCGCAGCCCCTTGTATGCCAATAAAGGGGCTCCCTCGCATACGGCCAGCGGTCGGGTGTCAAAGCACGCACTCAAATGCTTATACATTGCGCGTCACCCTTGACCCCAGCAGCTGGGGTGTGCGCCTCATGGACTTGGACTAGGTGGGAGGCCCCGACTGAACCCAAGGCCCGAACGCGGTCCGGGGCCTGGGCACACTTTTTTAGGTCTCGCCTGAGCCAGCGCTTTAAAAGTAAAAAATAGACAAAAAATGAATTTTTTTTCTATTCCTTTACTTTTGAAGCAATAGCGGCACCCGCGCTTTAGCTTAAGATGCTTAAAACTAAAGCACGGGTGCCGCTATTGTAAACATTAGTAAATAAACAGACAAAAAATGCATGTACACAGCAGCTAGCCTGCTTTCTAGCATCCCTGGCGTGGCAGGCTTTCCTCCCCCTCTCTCACCCGCTCCTCCCACTCCCTTACTGCGTGACAACAGACAACAGGCGCCACTGGGCTCGATCCTCCCCCTCCCTTACTGCATGACAACACCACTGGGCTCGAGAGTCATTTTCTCTCTAAAGCCCTGTTTGCAGGCCATTTTTCTTCTTCTCTACAAACAGCTACGGTGACTCTCACTTCATAGTCAAGACAAATCTCCTAATATGCCTAAAATCACACGGTGTGTCAGATCACACGGTGTGTCGCTTGTGGTAGAGTGCAGAATTAAAACCCTAAGCCCCCTTATTCCTGCTTTTCTAAAAGTTTTTCTCTGAGTTAGGGGATGTTCTAGTGACTCAAAATGCATTTCCCCGGGGCGTGCTGTGCAGCGGGTGATGAAAGCCGCAGACTAACAGACCGCACCTGCCATGTGAACGCCGGCAACAAACTAACAACACGCACATAGATAATGACAAAGAGTGCAGCCACATGTCTCCTTTACCAGGGACCCCGAAGAGACGCGACTGACCCCCTCGCTTTATGCGCCGGCCGGTATCTGCTGATCTCGGCCTCCTCTCACCAGTCATGGGCGCACACTTCTGTCATACTGGAACAGTCCCAGCGCATTGTGCTGTTTGATGACAAACTGTCCAGCAGCACTACGCTCCACTGTTTACAGCGCTTCGAGGGGGCAAAAATCTTTAGCAGTAGTCAGAGCTGCCCTTTGGTCAGAGAGCGCCCTGGGTAAAACTTCGTTTGGCACCCCCACACTCGCACTCTGCCTATGGTTTGACATTTGTGTAGGAGTGGGAGGGAAGTGGGGCCAGACTCAGGAGCGTCATGAAAACAAAAACAAACAAAAAGCAGCCAAGGACCCAACAGTCTTCTCTACAAGTGTTCAAATTCACTTTTCTTTGGACGTAAGTCAGATCAATTCTGCTGCGGGAGCTCCAGCACCTCTGATGGTCGGCGCCCTGGGCGTCCGCCCAATGCACACTTGTAAAAGACCTTAAGCACTGTGGAAAAACAAGTTATTATCATTCTGATAAAGGCGGCAGAGCTTCGAGCCTGCGCAAACTTTCCCATGATGACATTCGAAGCATAACGTTTTTTATTAAGCGACGGCCATGGTGGCCCAGCCATGCTGCACCCGCCTCTCTTGAGACCTGCAGACCTGCATCCCGGAGCTGTCTTCACAGAAATGTTCATTTCTTTAAAGAACCGGACGATTTCCTACTACAGACAGCACAGCACTACATGAGCGCTGCACCATTGTCTCGCGAGAGAGCACTGCAGCACCGGGTCATACTTTAAACAAGCATTGGAATAGCCAATAGGCCTATTTCCCATAAAAAGGGAACAAATCAGAATTACTTAAAACACTAATAATTCAGTAACAAAACAAGTTTACCACCACAACCGGCCTTCGCACACAGAGTTTGCCTCTCTTCCTTTCAAAGAAATGCACACACACACACACGTGCCGTCCTGACTTAATCTTCATTAGAAAAGGACATCAAACACACCCGGCTCTACCACTCCCCATCACACATAGGTGCTCCCACCACGCACCCTCATAAACACTCGGGCCACTTCTCAATCAAACGTTTCTCCTTTTTGCTCACAGGTTATCCCTCTCACTACACATAATTTTATGCTGTGTCGACTGTACATCTCTGCCATTGTGTCTATATATATATATTTTTCTCTCTCTCAATGCGCTGTCACCAAACACTATGAACACCTCGGGAAAGTTTGGGAAGTCACCCCCAACTTTGAAACCAGTTGCTGTTTCAGAGTGTGTGCTGTACACATGGCAATACCTTGACACAGCGGACTGTTGCAAGGAATGCTTTGAGCCTCAGAGGCTGACAGACCTCAGTCTCTGCATTAGTTCACCCCGTCTTGGTGCTGCATGAAAACAGGGTGCCCACTGTCCAGCATGAAGTGAGACATTGTGATCGGGGCTGGAGATGCTATTTAGCAATCTGCTTAGAACATTGTGTTTCATTAATAGCATTAAACATAAAGGAGCACTGGCAACGCTGATAAAATGGATTTAAATTTGAGTAGTGACTAAAACTTTAAAAAAACCTGCAGTACTGAAACAAGCATTTGCAATGCAATAGGTCTCGCATTTGCAAAAGTTTAAGCTATTGGCATTGTTCATGACAATGCCTTTTTTAATCTATTTTATAAAGCAAACACATAAATAAATGCCATTATCATTTACTAAGCCAATAGCTAGTGTTGCATTATTATTGGCAATGCCAACTGCTCACACTTTTATAATGCGAGAACTATTGCATTGCAAATGCTTTTTTTTTTTTGTAGCAGGATGATGAAGAGTCTGCTTATCTGGACTCGAAACCAGTTATGCACAAATCACTGCAGCCTGCGATCTGTACAGTGGGCATCGAGGGGCGCTAACGGCAGCGCCACCTCGCTCCTGACCTCACCGCAGCTGCCCCCAAACCTGGGCCGACCAAGCAGAACGTAGCCTGCTGTCCTACTCCCCCCCACCCCATAGTGGCCAAGGTTTGGTTGGCTTATGTGCGACATTCCCATGTGTGCAGTGCTTTTATGTGTGACATTTCAAGGCTTATGAGTGACTCTTCATTGCGAGTGAATTAAACCCTTTAGTTACAGGTGGTGGTTTAAAGGGCACTTAAAGGAACTGCAATAGCGTGAAACCATCAATCATTTGATGGTGATAGTTGCCTATCAGACCTGATCCTGTGAACCACAGAGGATTCACAAGCTGAACATGGGAGCCTTCACTGTTCCTACCCAGTCTCCCCCTCCTTGGCACTCGCTCCTTTCATTCCTTGTTTTCTTTCTCTCTCCCCCTCAAGTCCACACTCTGTTGTGTCATTCTTTACTTCCCTTGACCTCCTCCGCCCTTTCTGGCTCCTCCCCCTCCTTCATTTGTCTACCCATTTCCTAATCTTCCCTTCTCCTTTTGTCTGTTGTCACCTCTTTCATCCTACCTTTGTCTCTCTCATTCTATCTCCTCCAGTTGTCTCTCTCTTCTAACTCTTCCCTGTTATCTCTCTCCTTCCCTCTAATTTTTTCATCTCCTCCCTTTCTTTAGCTCAGCTCTCCAACAATACTTTGTCTCTCACCTTTCCTCCTCTATTTTGCCCTTCTTCTTCTGACACCACTTTTCTCCTTTCTCTCACTCCATCACTCTCCTAAATCATGGTGACTCCAGTGCATATTTAGTGCTCATGCCACTTTTTGTTTTAAAGGGTGTCAGTTAGTTAAAGTTTTGTTTCCAAACAGTTCTATATCATGTATGACACCTTATTCTAGTTCTGACTTCTTAGGCTACATAATGTTGCATTTTGTAAGTCATAGATTCACTGTTCAAGTTTGGCATTCAACTGTACATGTCCAGGTGCACACGCTTTTAAGCAATGCCATCAGAAACGAAGAAAGAACAATGCCGAGAGGAGGAATGACTGTTCTAAATCATGACATACAATCCAGTAGAAAACCGAGCTCACTGCAGCCTGTCCAAGGAGTAGAGAGGGAAATAAACTATGACCGCTTTGGTGTCTGTTGGGACTTCCATGAACTCGAAAGACATAATGTGTGCTATGAGACTTGTAGCGAAACCAATGTGATTATAGAAGTGTGTGAACCCTGAGCTTCTCCCTTCATAAGAAGTGTAAAAACAACCCCGGTTTGATTTCTTAATTGTACACAATCACTTGTTCGTAGCAGCGGTTGAGCACAGCAGTGAGCTTGGAGATTGCGACCACTTCTAGTGCAATGGATGAGTTGCCAGAACTTGATATTTTGAATGTTATGCTAATACTTTATTAAGGTTGTAAACAATGTTGATCTTTTTAAAATGTACATACAGCTGGTTAAAAAAACACGAATTGTCAGATGGCAGTAAATAGGGCCAGCTTAGTTTACGGTGGAAATGCAGGCACACGCTCAGCGGAGTGTTGGCAGTGAATACATAGCTTTTATGCAGATTTAACCCCCAGCCTAAGCAGGTCTCCAGACGGTCCGAATCCTAATTCATAACTCTTTTCAAGACTTATGGTAGTCCTAGATTGCTCATGAAATTGTGCATTTGGCAGAAAACAAACAGGCAAGGAAGATGCTCACTGCTACCTGCAGCACAAGAAGGATGATGAGACCCGAGAGTGTCATGACTGTGAACCACGGCCGTGACGAGTCTCCGGCAGACGGTCCCACTTACTGTCAGCTCAGCCTGAGGAGAGTGCGCTACTTACAGGCTGACGCTGAAAACTTAAACAGATTTCCAAAAAGGTTGAGTGTCCAGCAGCCGGGTCAGTCATGATGAGAGGGGCTCCCCCCCAGCCGCACAGGTGGGCCCGCCCCCAGTCCTAGCCGAGCACTGCATTTGTAGAGAGGGGGTGGGGGGAGGGGGTGCGGACGGGCGTGCCCCAGGGCAGGACTGGTCGTGTGAACCAGTACCGGCTGGCCCGGCCCTTGCTGCTTGACAATCTAGCATCCCCAAAAGGAGGGAGCCGACTCAGCCGGGAACCGGCGAATCAACAATACCTCTGTCCGTGTTCCCCATAAGAGTGGTGATAATGGCGCTTAGAACCGGGGCCTCATCCATCAACGCATGCGCTCCCCCACTGAGCTGCGTTCCTGGCGTTGCTTCGGTCGTGAGCAAGTCCGGACCCCACCCCGACCTGTGAGCACAGACAGAACTGTGAGACTGCAAGACAGACTATCCTGTCCAAGCCACAGATTCGAGAAGGCACAGGAGTCTCCCACAGCTTAGACGAGGGAAATACCCGGCCTTCCTGCTGTAGGCATTTTCTCGGCTGAGGCGCCGGAGCGCCGCATGTTTTCCCATTGAGCTCCACTGGGATTGGCTGTCAGTGTCATGTGCTTTTCAGTACATGTGATACACACAGTTCACCATATCCAATTCATTCACATCCTTATCCAGTTCATTCAGTACTCTATGCAACTCAATGTGATTCATATCCAATTTCAGTGATGCCCATATTAATTTTGACAACAGTATTATTTGCTTCACTGTAAGTTATATCAATTTCAAGATTTGTCATATTTAAACCATTTGTAAGGAAAATGTTTTAATTCATTTTTAAATTAGCTTTTGTGTTATATCAACTGTATGCAAAACAGTACACTTGCCTGTAGTAAATGACAGCACCTTAACACATGGGACAGCATGTCATTTAATACATTGACAGTCCAGCAGTATCCCTCTTTTCCAAGAACATCTTTTCACACATAAGGATGGCACCTCCAAATCACAGTGGCATTAATCAAAGGTATAATGGGGCCAAGATGGCGCTTCGGGTACTATTACATTTAGAGCTTTTGTCCAGAAATCAATGTGTATGTACATTCCCATCATGCCTCCATCCCTCCCCTATTCTGCATGTTTGGCCACATTTTAAACGGGTTTCGATGACATTGATATCATGAGTTTACAATTAAGCTTGCAATGGGCCCCAGATGTTGTTGGGTTGGACACACTGGAGAATGGTGGAAGAGTAGAGTTCCAGTTGGTTATTGTAGTGTATCATATCATGCAACCAGGTCCCTACAGTAGGTATGTGATTCCCTACCCCTCATACATGACACACGCCTCTTTGCCAACAGTAGTGCCATCAATGTGAACGTCACACGGCGCAGCCTTAGTATAGCTCCTAGAACATGAAATACTTTGCCCCAGTAGCCAGCAATCAGTGGACATGCTCAGGTCAGGTGCAGGAAGCCCACTTATAGCGCGTTACATCTTACACACCTGGAGTGGCCTGTAATTTGTGAGCAATCAGTTTGAGGAGAGTATGGTATGTTCTGTGTAAACATGCTGATGGAGATAGCTCCTCAATTTAGCTACAACAGTAAGGCCACTCCGTATCTGTAATTAGATCTCCCAGGTCCACATCCCACAGCACCTTGGTACTAGGCCTTAGTGTTGAGAGCTCGGCCTGTATGGAGGAGTAGAGCTTGGTTACCAGTTGTCTAGCCATCTGTGCATTTAAGACAGGGGCGCAACTAGACCCAAACTTTGGGGGAGCTAAGACTCCCAGCCAGGCGCAGCTCGAGCACTGGTGGCGGCCGTTACCACAGGCTTTTTTGGTGCTCTCCTCCCCTACAACATCCTTCTCCATACATTCCCTCATTGCCACTCTCCAACAGTGCACCTCATCTCTCCATAGCCTTTCTCTGATGTACATTTCATTTTTTTATAGTGTTACTCACAGTTGACTCACACTCAGTTGTGTGATCCGCATGGTACACATTCTTTGCAGCAGGCACATTAACCCTCAGCGCTACTTTACAGTGAGTCAAAACAGCCACTAGACAAAAAAATACAGCGCCCCCCCCCAGAGTCAACACCAGGTGTGGCTGCACTGGTCGCTTCGCCCTAAAGCCAGTCCTGTCCCCAGCAATGGGGCAGGACAAGCATTTCCAGAAATGGGGTTAGAGCTAACCTCTTAGCCATTATGAGGAAAAAGATCTATGTAACGGCTGAGTTGTGATACTTCCCCCAAATTCCAGCAAGCAAAATAAGTTAACAGATTTCTTGTAGATGATTTAAGGGAGAGTAGATTTCTCCTCTGAAAATGTTTTTGAAATGTTTGGGATCAAATTTGCTAAAACGCCAAAGACCCTTATAGGGCATTCATGAAATATTCCAGTACTTTCATGGTGCACCAGGGAAACCTGGCCTTTCCTCATAGCAGATCTAATTTTTTTCAAATGTCTTAATTCAGAAATTACTTCCACTATACCAAGGTCATCATATTTCATGGGTGAGCCCCTTATGCCAAGGAGTACATTCAATATGACAGTGCCAGAATTTAATGTCATGTCAGGGGTACCTCTAAAATTCACTCCAGTATACATGGGTCAGCATTTTGTCATTGACACCCCATATAAAATGAGTACAGGAAATCTCATAACAAGAGTTACCTCAAATATCAGTTCCAACATTTTGCTATGGATCCACCCCATATGCTAAGAATCACATGCATCATGTTGAGGTCTTCAGCCAGGTGTGGCAGCATGTTTTACTGTGTCCCTGCCATGGGTATGACTGGACTAGTGGCTTTCTTACTTAGACAGTTCAAGTCCCCTCAGCCAATGATGGTGTCTTAATAGAAGCATGTCAGGGCCTGCAGTTTGCCATAGGTAACACCTCCCATCCATATGCTGTTAGTGCCCTTGTCAATAAGGCAAGAATAACCTCCAGAAGCACACTTGCACACATAACATATATACACTCACAGATTCTCTCACACACACATTCTCATTCTATGTCTTGCACTCTCTCCTACATATGTACTCTGTCACACTCACACACAGACACACTGCCACTCTCACTTCCATTAGTCAATCTGCTTTTATTGTGTTAGATAAGCTTGCTCGGCTGCTTCTGCCATACCTGCCTTTCCTTTAAGTGAAGCTTAATAAAAACATTTTCTTTACACGCTATCCATAAAGAATAATATATTGCTGTGTCAATGTTTGTTACAAGTATGATGTGAATGAAAAGTGCACTTCCTTAAAATAGCTGTACAGGACTTATATTTGGTTTCACGTGTGGATCAAACAGTTACAGTACTGGAAAAGAACTAATCTACATTCTAACATGTAATATCACAGCATCCAACTGATCTAATAAAATGCTTGACTTCTTCGGCAACCATGGATTTTATCCAGTAACACTTTGCATGTTTGGGTTTTTGAGACCCAATTTACAATGTAAAGAAACACCACATGTCCCGGAATGAAGCATTGTGGTGAATGGAAAGCCAGGAATGACTGAAGGTGTCACATGATCCTTAATCACACCTCAAAGCCTCAGCCCTAGGGCTGAGTCTTTGGGATATGGTGCTGGATTGAGGATTGTGTGCCAGCCCCATGTGCCTTCCCACATTCTCAGTCCGCTCTCCCCTCTTGCACCAGCCCCGTTGTTGCAGATGGAATTTAGTAGGCATTTAGTACTTTGGAAAGAGCAGGTATTCTGTGGGTACCTTTGTAGAAATATGTTTATATTCATGACAGTTGTGTCATTTTTATATGTGCAGAATGATAGGTATGCTCATTTAAGTGCTGGGTGATGGTCAATAGTATGAGGGAGTGCAGCGTGAGTGGTGCTAGTGTAGGGTAAAAAATGTGCCTATGTGAGTGTTGGGTGAGCTAAATGCAATGTGAGAGGAGGTCCCATGTGAGTGTCGGGTGAGAGGAGTGCGTGCAGAGTGAGAGGAGTGAATGCAGGGTGATGTAAGCAGTCTAAATGCAGGGTGAGTGGTGTTCCTGTGTGTGGTTCAGGGTGAGCAGTGAGAATGAAGGGTGGTTTGTGAGAGTGACGGGTGAGTGTATGGTGAGTGAGTGGTGTGTCCCAATGAGTTTAGGCAGACTATTGTCCCTGTGTGCAGGCAGGATGAACAGATTGCCTATATGGAATACAGGCTGAGAGGTTTGTCTGTGTGAGTACAGGATGAGAAGAGGAAGTGCAGGGTGAGAGCTCTGAGTGTTGTGCTTATTTGCATGGTGTGAGTGCAGGGTGAGTGCTGTGCCCATGTGAGTGAATGGTGAGCTGTGTGAATGAAAGAAGTACCTGTCAGTGCACAGTGAGCGATGTGACAGTGTGAGAGGAGGGTGAGAGGAGTGACTGCAGGGTGACTGATGTGACAGATGAGTTTGGGTGCAGGTAAAAGAACAGAGTGAGAGGAATTAATGCATAGTGATTGATGTGCTTGTTTGAGTGAGATTGAAGAGTGAACCATGAAAGTGACAGGTGAGTGAAGTGTCAAATGAGTGCAAGGTGAGTAGTGTGCTCGTGTAAGTGCAGGGTGAAAAGCGTGAGTAATTGGTGAGTGGCGTGAGTGCAGTGTGATCACTGTGTGTGCAGGGTGAGCAGTGTGCTCATGTGACCACAGGGTAAGTAGAGGGAGGACGGCATGAGCTCAAAGCAAGGAGCAAGAGTGCAGTGTGGTCGCTGTGAGTGCAGGGTGAGCAGTGTGCTTGTGTGAGTGAAGGGTAAGAGAAGGATGAACAGCATGAGTGCAGGGTAACATCGTGAGTGCAGTGTGATCGCTATGAGTGTAGGGTGAGCAGTGAAAGTTACAGGTGAGTGGAGTGTTATGTGCGTGCAGGGTGAGCGGTGTGCAAGTGTGAGTGCAGGTTAGGAGGAGGGTTAATGATAGGAGTGCAGGGTAACAGCATGAGTGCAGTGTGATAGCTGTGAGTGTAGGATGAGCAGTGAAAGTTACAAGTGAGTGGAGTGTCATGTGCGTGCAGGGTGGGTGCTGTGCAACTGTGAATGCAGGGTAGGAGGGTGAAGGGGTTTGAGTGCCTGGTGAGCAGTGTGAGTACTGTGTGACTGCTGTGAGTGCAGGGTGATTACAAAAGTGAAGGGTGAGAATGAAGAGTGAGTTGTCTGAATGCAAGATGTACTCCCAGGCACCTGGACTAACTCAGCATTGTATTGACGGCTGGCGTAGGGTTTTAGATATAAGCTAAACTATTACTATTATGGTATCAATCAGGGATTGAGAGTGGAGTACATAAATGAAGTGCTGATCCTGCAACAAACTTTCAGTCTCCTGATTCGGGTTGCCAGCTGACCGGATCTCTCCCGGCAGCACCAGTATTTTGATGTCCCAGCCAGTACAGAAATAAGTTAAATCACCTAAAGCCTGTACTTCTAGCACTTATCTGCCCCAGCAGCTGGAGCTGCAGCAGCCCAGGCTGAGACACACGAAAGGGGGGGGGGCTAAAGCCATTTTAGCCCTAGAGACATTGCACACCTGATTTAAGAACATGGTTAATATCTTGGCTTCAGCAGCTCCTCAGGAAACAGGTGATAGTACTCTCCGCTCAATGCCTGAAAGCAAAAGTAGGTGATTGTGCCCATCAGGAGCAAATCAGCTTTTGGGCAACCCAAAAATTGGATGGTATGGAATAGCTTACTTAGTTAGTTGATCCCCCATTTAGTCAACCTCTGCAGGACAACTTTATCTTTAGTCAGCAGTATTGAAGGGAAGTGATGCAAGGATTGTTCAGTGGAATAGAGTATTGGGCAACCCAGCCTTCTACGGATCTCCTCCCATGCCAACTGTGTGCATGCCACAGACTCTCTCCCTACTTGGCTGCAGCGTGGGGCCTGTCAAGCAAGGCCCCCAATGGATTGGGGTATGCGATTGTTGGATGGTGGTTTGGTAGTAGGTGCAAGTAGGTACCTACTGCTAGTATCAACACCACAATCGCAATATAAGGCCCAGTCAAGGTCTTGATAAGTTATTCCCCTGCTCAACCCTTGGTAGCTGGCTGCCAGCAGGCAAAGTTATCTTAGGAGACAGGTGTGTAAAGCCTTTAAAAACACCAATACACTAAATAAGAAAGAAACAACAGACAATAAAAATCCAACACCAATTTATTAAAATAGGAAATATTTTTATGATTAAAATGACACCAAAATGACAAAAATCTAATGTAGGGAACCAGAGACATACATTTTCAAAGATTAAATGTAAAACTGTGCTTTCTAGCGCCAAAAAGTTAAAAGTGCCAACTGCAGCTATCTGGATGCACCAGACCAGGACCATGTCAAAATTCAGGCCCACCGTGATGGAGAGCGGATCAGATGCACTTGTGGGTTTGGGCTGGTCAAAACTTTACCTTTGGCCGTAGTCACTTTTTTGGTTCTTTTTCTCTCAACGTCATGCGGGTTTCGTCACCAGGCCATGTTTGGTGTCAACGATGGTGGCTTGGTCCAGCGAGCACCTCATTAAACTCCTGGAGGTCTCATTGACGATGCAGGGCTCCGGAGTATAGGCCATAATAATTTAAACATGGGTCATATCCATTTCAACATAGGTCATATTCATTTCAATAGATGCAATATTAATTTTGATGTGTATCATATTCATTTTAAAGCATACCATATTCATTTTGCCAAGTTTCATTATAATTTCAGCATGGGTCATATTCATTTTAAGGCATGTTGAATTAATTTCAAAGGGGCTCATATTCATTTCAATGCGTGTCATATTCATCTTAGCATGTGCCATATTCCTTTCAATGGATGTTTCAATCATATTAACACATCTTAGATTAATTTTAACATGAATCATATCCAATTCAACACATATCACGATCATGTAAATGCATATCATATTACTTTCAATGCAAGCCGTATTCATTTTGATAAATGTCATGTTCCTTTTAACTTTACTTATATTCATTTTGAAACATGTCAAATTCATTTCAATAAAGCTTATGTTCATTTCAACGTATGCTATATTCATTTTAATATGTGTTATATTCATTTCAACTCATGCCATATTCATTTCAGTGGATGCAATATTAATATTACCACTTGTCATATTAATTTTAACATGAGTCATATCCATTCCAAAATATGTGATACTCATTTCAATGTTCATCATATTTATTTCAAAGCATGTCATATTTATTTTGCCGGGGGCCGTTTTAATTTTAGCATTGGTCATATTCATTTTTAAGCAAGTTGCATTAATTCCAATGAGACTCATATTCATTTCAACACATGTCACATTCATCTTAGCATGTGACATATTCCTTTCGCTGGATGTCACATTCATACTAATACTTCTTATTTTAATGTTAACATAAGACATATCCATTTCAAAACATATCATATTCATTTTAATGTGAATCATACTTTTTTCAGTTCAAGCCATATTCATTCTGACAAATGTCATGTTTATTGCAACATTACTCATATTCATATTAAATCATGTCAAATTCGTTTTAAAAAAAGCTTATATTTATATTAACACATGCCATATTCATTTTAATGTGCCCTATTCCTTTCAATCAATGTTATATTTATTTCAATGGATGTCATATTCATATTAACATTTGTCATGTTCATTTTAAGATGCAACTTACCCTTTTTAATATATATTATATTCATTTGAATATATATCATATTAATTTCAATGCGTGCCATATTAAGTTTGATGGATATCATGAGAATTTCAGATTTGGTCATACTCATTTTAAGGCTTGCCAAATTCAATTCAATAGGGCTTATATTAATTACAACACAAGCCATATTTATTTTAAATCATCTCCTATTAATTTCTGTATATCTCATATTCATTGCAATCGGGGTAACATTAATTTCAAAGCAATTCATATTCATTGCAACATGTGTAATGTTCATTTCAGTGTATGTTATAATATTTTCAATGTGCATCATATTATTTTCAGACTATAACATTCATTTCAGTAACTTATATTCATTTCAATCTGTAGTATACATTTCAATGTATGTCATATTCATCTTGGCATATGTACATCAATTCAAGAAATGTTTAATTCTTCTTGATGCTTATTGCATTCGCTTCAGTGATTGCTATATTGTTTACAGTGAGGGCCATATTCATTTTAGTTTGACTGAAATATATTTCAGTATATCTCTTATTCAATTCAGAGTGTGTGTTATTCATATTAATCACTAAGCAGCACATTCACTCTGCCATGTTTCATATTCGTTTAGACACATGTTACATTCATTCTGGTGTGTGTCAAATGTATTGTGGAGCACTCCATGCATTTCAGGAGGTGTCTCATATGGGGATCTGTAATTTTGACATGAACGGCTTCCCATAAAAACCGGCTCAGAATCTAAATTTCATCACATAGGGATATCGTGCTGATGAACGCGTGTTCGGGTTCGTTAAAGGGAGTCAAACCAAACCGGGTCAGAATCACAAAGATAATCACATAGGGATAACGCGCTGGGAAACGCGTGTTCGGGTTCGTTAAAGGGAATCAAACCAAAGGGAATGTATCTAGGACTGCAACACTGTACTACGATAGCAAAAACGACAAACGCAGTAGATATTCAAATTACCTGCGTTAAAGGAGTGCTGGCTTGAATTATCAAGCTTCCTTCATGCCTACAAACCAAACGGAGTATAAGCAATTAAAAACTGGCTGCGTATATGAGCAGCAAGAGCTCTCACCAAAGTAAAATTGTGTAAAAGACGCGTTGGCTCATAACTCACCGCTGCTCTGTAGGAACAGCTCCATGTGAGCGGAACGACACGAAGAGCTGGTGTCAGCTGAGTTAAATAGAAGCATCAATCACGCATGGCAGGGCAAAACGTGCAGGCCCTACATGCTCACGGGCTATGACAGGATAGGAGAGGGCACTGAAGACAGACTCTGGTCTGGTGAAAATACTATTGTTAGGAAGCTATTCGGTTTAATTAAAGAACGGGAGAAAGTATCTCCAAAAGTAGGGCATGTGTAAATGGGATCAAAACGGAAATGGAAGACACATTGAGTAGACGGACGTGTTGGGATGTTGATATTTGCGATATTAAATTAACAAAAACCTGTATTTGCATATTAATGATGGTGTCATGTGGCATAGTAACGAAACACTAGCCATTGTGCATGATGGTTTATACATGAATGGAAAAACATTCCAGGGTGTTACAGTGCGCTGCCCAAATTGATATTAGAGGGGCTACAATGCGCTCCCATATATAGTATAATGACTTTTTAAAGAAAAATACATTGAACTGTATACATCCATTAAGTGCATAGGTCAGGAGGTTGGCAAACTACATGGGACATTGCCTAGAAGTTGACAGAGTACTCCCACAGATCCATAAAATCCGACACGATCCAGCCTATGAGGGATCAATGGGGTGCTGATCGGAAGACTCAACAACTGCCTCCAGAATCGATTCCCTGCCACTTCTAGACACTTAACGTATATCCCCAAAGTTCAGCACCATAGAATGTGGAGCCCAACACTTGTTTATAATACCTGAGTGCAAACTTGTGTTACTGAAGAAACTGTTTCAAGAAAACACCCTGGATGAACCTTCAGCAGTCCACCAATATATTGCTCCATTCTGAGTCTTCGTCTACAGATGATAGATGCACAATCCAACCTCTCACTAAGAGATACTCAAAAATGTGCACCTGTTCAAATGGTGTCCCATTCAGGATAGGAATGGATCGGCTGAGTGGCACGGGTTGGATACCATATATTTTGTTTTTTCTAAATTTATTTCCAGGCCCCTCAGTGTGCAATAATGACTAAATTCATCCAGGATCTTCTGGATGCCCTTAGGCAACTTAGATAAAATCATTCATAATAATAAGCCAATGCTACAACTGTCAAAAAGGGACAAGGTAATGGGTAGCTGGAAAACGCTGTATGGAAAAGCGAGCAGGATAAAGTCTGCAAAATAATGGCAGTGCTTCTAACCAGGAACACACACTAACATAAAAGTCAAACATAATAATGCAAAATGTGTAGCAGGACTCTCCTCCTCATTCAATTGAGTAACAGCATTTGTCTGAGAGTGAGTTCATCTTTTCTTTTCCCACAAAATAGCATGCAAATTTCGGTAGTCGTCATTCATGAGATTATTTAGTTCTAATTCTCTTTCAAATATTTTATTTCTTTCTCTGCCCTTTCTCTTTTATGAGTAGTATCTACAGCCTTTTAATGAAGCAAATAAAAATAGTAAGGAAAGCCTTATGATTAATATTGGCATAAGTATAGCATTCAAAATACCTCCTCCTGTTGTTGTGATCCAATTTCCAACTAAACAAATTCCTTTTCCAAAATCTTCTAAAATGTTTGACGTTTGCAACTCTACTAATTCAGGTTTCAAGTTTGTAATGTTCTTCGCAAATTTCTCTATTTCTTTAATTTTATCAGGGTTGTATGAACACCAATGAGTTAATTGGAGCATTTTGCAGACTCCACCTTTCTCTATGGTAAAATAACGAGTACTAAGGGGTGTATCAGCAAGGAACGGCGATGAATAGCGCAAAGCGCGCTTAGCGCTTTGTTATTCATCGCCGTCTATCTCTGGAATTTATCGCCCTGGTAGCGTGTTATGAATAACGCATTGCTCCAGGGCAATAAAAATTCCAGAGATAGCGGGGGAAATCGCCGTTTTGCAGGGAACATTGCTGGTTTTCCAGCGATGTTCCCTGCAAAAGGGTGACAACCTTGCTGATATGACCCTGTGGTCGTAGCAGCATAATCCACTCCCTATGTTAGGGATGGATAAGTCAGGATTTTAGCAGACGTTAGTTTTTGGAGAAAACAGCGGTTTTCTCCAAAAACTAACATCTGCTAAAATGCTGTGGCAGCCTTGTAAATATCGCGATGTGCACATCAGCGATATTTGCAAGGCTGTACTGCCCAGTGACGCCCCCTTTGCATCTCATTAGAGCTGCAAAGGGAGGCATCGGGAAAAAGGGTGCTAACATGCGATTATGCATGTTAGCACCCTCTTGTAAATAGGGCGATAGTTTTAAAGCCGAAAAAGCGGACATAAAGCCCTTGTTAATATGCCCCTAATTGATCCTGCAAGACAATGTTTCTTATTGTGAGAAGCTTAGTGTTTACAACTGATAAAACTCAAGAAGTACTGGTTGCCAGCTTGTCAACAACCGTTGACAGTTTTCAAATCTTTTCTTCTTTTATGATGACTCCTATAGGTAGAATGATTACACCAAATAGGTCTCCCACTAATTGACATCCACCTTGTGCACTACATGTGTGTCTGTGTGCTGGTGTCATTACTAATGCTTCCATAATATATATATCGTTAATTTTCAAGACAATGCAGCTAAATAACACATACTTTCCCAATCAGCAGGTAACTGGAAATAAGCTTACTGTCCACAAACAAAATTAACTCCCGGAATTTCAGAATCTTTCCCCTGCGAAATTTGCGATGTTCCTCACATTAATTAAAATGTGTGTTCACAACTACTAATCCCACATGCCTTGTTCATTTGGATGTCTTTCTTTTATAAATGCAAATATTTTGTTTTGACTGTCTAATCTTAATTTCCGGTAAACCGTTTTCCTTCCAAATTCATATTTTTCTTTCTTCCAAACATTTTTAATAACATCACTATGTTTATCATTACTACATATTATGTTAGTGTTTCTTTCCTCTAGAGCCATAATAAACACTTTCTTTAGTGGTCTCATTAAGCAGGTTAAATTGTCTGATAAGCTTTAACACTATCTATAGGTCTATGTGGCATAAAGAAGTACCAAGGTATGTCCATTTCTTTTGCTTGCGGGTGTCAATTCATGTTTTCTACTAAAGGCACTCTAGAAAGTATTAAATCATAGTTTGAATATAAATATTCATATTGTTCTCATCTATATACAAGTGAAAGAATTATGCTACAGGAAATTGTATGCACTAAGGGTATGTGATAATATGTCACTTCTGCAGTTAAAGATGATAGCATATGATCACAGACATAACTGTCCTTTTCTCCCATGGCATGTGTATATTCCTGTACTAATGTAGAGTAAGCGTTAGTTGTGTAATCTTTGTAGCTTGTAAATGAGCCATTAAATTGCACCTCATTATTCATGTGTGTATGCATGTTGGTTATGTTTTAGACCGGATGTCTTTCTCAGGTGTTAAGTAAAATCCTACTAGCACTATTGTAATCATTATTATTGATAGTGCAAAAATTGAACACAAAATGTATTTTCTCTTATTTCTAAGGCAACACATGTTTGACTAGAACCAGATTATATACAATAAAGTTCAAAAGTTTAGCGGAGATTTTTGTAAGTAACTTCTTATTGTGGTTAGCTTTTATGAATAGATTTTTATCAAAGCTATCTTTGTAGAGATGATCCTTAGCCCTACTCCATGTTCTTCTAAATTTGTATCCCCACTCTTCTACTGCATAATAGGACCTAGTTAAATCTTTTTTTTAAATAAAAAAAGTGAATGAATTAGTGTCAGTCTCTTTTATACCTTGCAAATAATCCTGTTTAGGCTTTTCACATGTCTCTTTATAATTGCAAAGGTTTTATCTTCAAGTATCTTTATCCAACAATGCTCAATGTGCTGATGTCATGAAGGTTAAAAGAGTTCAGATTTCACATTACACAACTCATTTACTGTGACATTCTGTACTTTGTCCATGTAGTAAGACTACTCAGGTGATGCAAAACTTCGACAAGGCACTCTTGCTTTTTTTAATCTTGTCAGTTTTGGTTTATCTCCTTCTGTTTCATTTTCATCACTTGACTCTGTCTCCTTATGGATAGTTGATGGAATCTGATCAAATGATATGCTCTTTTGCAGTGTTTCTTGATTACAGTTCAATGGCCATTCAACTCTACAGGTGTTATTTCAAATTTCAGTCCTTGTTCATTCACCTGGATCTTTTAGCTGGACTTATATAGTCTAACTGACATTTCCAACCTCAGGATTAGTCTCTGTCTCTCCTGTGTTAGTGACTTCATTGCCACTTTGTGAAACACCGGGCACTTGGATTGGTGTTACAGTCTGCCAATCCTCAACCTTTTCTTCTCGTTGCTGCTGTTGTGATCTAGATATCACTGCTCTTTGTGGCCTCACAACTTGTGGGGGTGCAGTCACTAATGCTCTTCATTCAGTACCTTAGTATCAATTCTCGCAAAAACTGTTTGCTACAGTGAAACTGTCATTTCTTTGGGTTGGGTAGACTTCCACAGGCAGGCATCTTCATAAAGTCAATTTTCATTCTGTTGAAAGTACCACCTGATCTCCCTATGCGACTCAGTGTAATGTTTGTGCTTTTCCCTGCATTAATTGTTTGACAAGTCACACATCGATGACACACTTCTTCTGCAAGTGTCCTAAACTCTGGGTTGTACCAGTTCTGTCTAAATAGTCATATCATGGAGTACCTCCCTAGGTGTGTGTATTTGTGAAAGTATTGTGTCATTGGAAACAAGAAACAATCAGATAACACTTGTCTCCCATCAGCTGGCATCTAGATGTAATTTGCATTTTTCTGCTCCGATCCAACATTATTATTCTGCTTCTGAAACATTTTCCTGTACTCTTTTCAATTAATCCCAAGAATCTATCACTGTCATCAACATAGAAATGGAAGTGTCCTCCTCAGACTCACATGCAAAAGTTCCATCAAATATGCAGGCCAGTAGTGCACAATATCATGCAACTGAATCAGCATACCTCTTGCTCATAGCAATGAAGCCATTAGCATTTTGATGGGCTGCACATTTAACAACTACAATTTCTATAAGCAACCTCTAACAGATCTCTCACTTGCACCCATTGCTAATAGGGATTCCTGAAGAGGTCATAAAACCTCTTTGTGACCACAGTTGCTCAAAGTCATGTACATCACCAAAGCCCCACTGACTATCTGTAAACATAGTCACTCTCATTTGAGTAGTTAAACTGCATGCTCTGGAAAGGGCAATCAGTCCTGCAACTTGTGCTGAGTTAACCCCTCAAAGCTGTGAATTTTCAATGACATCATTTATTGTGCACACAGCATAAGCTTCGTCTTTAATATCAGGTCTAGGCTTCATGCATAAATTTGTGATATCTGGGCAATCATGTTCAACTTCATAACAAAGGGTATAATTGGTGGCAAAGTAGAAAGATTCAGAATTTGACTTCTCAATACAGCATTCTCAGATGATAAAATCTCCTGCTCATATTTCATGAGCCTATTATGAGTCACATATCGGGTCTTCGTTCATATCAATAGTAATTTGACAGAGTGCGGGACCATTACAGTTAAAGGGCATCCCATCACTATGCTCTCACTCTTTTTGAGACTAGTGCTCACTGTGGCAACAGCTTTAACCTCTTGAGTGCCCATGACGAGCTGGTCTCGTCATGGGCCGCGGTTGCGCTGTGCCCATGACGAGACCAGCTCGTCATAAACCCCGCCCGCTAATGAAACGCCCGGCACAGGGCGGGGAAAGGGGCGGGCACTCAAGGGGTTAAGACAGTTGGGAAGTCCTGCGGCAACAAGGTCAAAGGTGGTCGAGAACCATGCCACAGGAGTCTCAGCATCACCATGCATTTGAGTTAGCACTGACAGAGAGTAGCCCTCCCACTCACTACAAAACAAGGTAAACCCTTTACTGTAATCTGGCATTCCAAGTACAGGGGTATGACAAAGTTTTTCTTTCAGCTCTAGGAAGGCTTTCATATACTTGTTGTCCCACTGAAGCAGAACAGATACATCTTTGTGTATCTCAGTTAAGGCTTTGCCACTAGGGAAACATTTGGTATCCACTGTCTGCAGTAGCCAACAATTCCAAAAAACATTCTGACTTCTTTCTG
This sequence comes from Triturus cristatus, assembly GCF_964204655.1. Classification (NCBI taxonomy): domain Eukaryota; kingdom Metazoa; phylum Chordata; class Amphibia; order Caudata; family Salamandridae; genus Triturus; species Triturus cristatus. The sequence goes on along the minus strand of NC_140579.1, from coordinate 1,028,337,720 downwards.
AGTTCAAGGTGGATTCATCTAAAGAATTGCTTCTACTCTCACTAACTGGATTCATCTAAAGAATTGCTTCTACCCTCTCTGGTGACATCTTTCTAACTCCATTTTCCATGATGTGTCCCAGGTATTAAACCTCTTTCTGACAGTACTGCAGTTCACCTGGAGACAGTTGATGTTCATTCTCAGCCAGGTGATTTTTATAAAGCAAGGATATCTTGCTTATAAGCTTCTTGTGTCTCTGATGCCACCAATAGGGCATCAGTATATTGCATGAGTACTGGTCTGTAGGGCATCTGTAATGTCTCCAAGTAATTTTCAAGATCTGATTATAGATAGGTGGACTCTCTGTATAGCCTTGTGGGACTTGGCACCATGCCAAAACTCTCAGCTGAAACAAGACAGAAAAAATAAACTGCCTATCTTCATGCAATGGCACTAAAAAGAAAGCTTGACAAAGATCAATGACAGTAACCCATTCTGCAGTATATAGAATTTGGTAAAGTATTGTGTCTGGATTCAGTACTATGGGACAATATGGGACAACTAACTTGTTAATCTTCCTAAGATCTAGGGCAATCCTATACTTTCCATTTGGTTTCTATACACCCAAAGAGTTACATGGACTCCCAATCAGTTCCCTCAGAATTACTCTCTGTATCATGTCTTCTATGACAAGTGTTATTCCTACAATTGATTCTGGGGTCAAATGGTGTGGTGGAGTCCCAGGATACACTGCATTTGCCTTTAAGGTAATTTGGGATGGTTCTGCACCTTTTAGCATTCCGATGCCTTCCCCGGTGAGAACAGACACTTCTGGGTTTACAGTTTCTCTCCAATCAGAGGGTAGTTCTTCTACCCTTATTAATGAGACCAATCATACAGCTGTCCTTTTGTTGAGCCATTTTAAATTTCACATCCTGATCATGAGTCTGAAATTCTACACCATCTGCTGTATAGTAAATTGTATCATTTAACTTGTACAATAAATCTACCCCTTACAAATTTACAGGACTCATATCACATACAAGAAACTGGCGATTTCCCTTAAATGAACCAATTTTTACAGGAAGCCTTTCTGAGACTGGATTTGTAATTTGTTTATTTGAAACTCCTTCAACTTTGATCTTCTTTCCCAAAAGGAGTAGTTCTGGGACTTCCACAGTTTTAACAGTAGATCTGGTAGCTCCTGTATTAAAGGAAAGATACGGTGTGGCCTTTCACCTCACCTTCTACGAATGGCCTCTCAGTTCTACCTTCAAGACTTCGCCAAGCACACAATCTTACTCCCCCCTCAGGCATGTTCATTGAGAAATGTGGGGACCTGAACTGTCATTATCAAAATAAGAAATTGCTAAAATGGATTTTGATTTTGGTTGGAATGAGCTTAACCCCTTCGCTGCCAGGCCTTTTCACCCCCTGTGCTACACCCTTTTTTGGTTATTTGGGATAGTTCACTCTTAGGCCCCCATACCTTTTTGATCACATAAGGTATCCAAGCCAAATTTGTGTCCTTCTCTTCGAACATCCTGAGGATTCTAAAGGTTCCCAGAGTTTGTGGATTCCCCTGGAGGAAACCGAGAAATTAGCCAAAATACATCAACATTTTTTGGGGGGTGGCAATGTGAAAAAGTGCTGCAGAAGACAGTGTCTGGTGTTTTACCTGCAAATGGTATCAGAAAAGATTACTGGTGTCGTCGCATCACTGGACAAAGGTCCCGCCGCTGTAGCTGACGCATCGAGCCGAGATCTCTCGCAACATTGAAGAAGCGAGCCGCATCAGGAAGATCTTCACGTCTTTATTTCTTTGCACCAAACTTTCATTGCATCAACATCGTTGCAACACTTTCGTTGGCCTGCGTGTCGCATCTAAAGGTACATTGACTTAAAGTGTTGCATTTAAGAACTAAAGAGAACTAAGCTAAAACTACCATTTGAAGTAACAGTATTGTGGATTTTTGTCATTTATGATCTTGTGGTAAATCTATATAAAGAATACTTATTTTTGATATAAAACTTGTGTGGTGTCCATCCGTAGTGTTGTCACTGTATTACTGTATGTGTTCACAAATTCTTTACACACTGCATCTAAGATAAGCCTGTCTGCTCGTGCCAAGCTACCAAGGGGTTGAGCAGGGGTTATTTTAGGAGAGTACCCCCTTACCCTGACTAGAGGCGAGGGTCCCTATTTGTCACAAGTGCATACCTGTGCCAACTAGAGACCCCCAAGTCTAACAATATACATTTTTGAAAAGAAGACAAATGTCTGAATTCAGCAAGGGATTATTTGTTTAGATCCTTGAAGGTCTTTCCGATAGAAAGTAACAGTTGAAATATAAAAATATAGAAATTGAGTTTAAAAAACAGCCATTTGAGCCTTTATTTTCACTTGTAACATTTTCTAACATGGCTAGATTGTTTAAAGCAATATAGCTTTATGTCTTAATGACCCTTCTGGTTGTGGGGATATATCGGGCATGTAAGTTCAATAACTGAGCTGTACCTTGCAATGGTTTTTCATTGTGTACCGGAATACAGCAATTCATTTGGTAAAATATAAAGGGTGAAAAATAGGTATAAAGAAAACCTATGTATTTACAAAATGGGAAAAAGGTATGGAGTTTAGAAGGAGTGGTTATTTACACATCTCTGAATTTGTGGGTACCCATGCTAGCATGTGAATTAGGGGCCATTTTTCAAAAGGTCTTCTTTTTTACACACTGTCTTATATTTGGAAGGTAGATATGGATAGAAAGACAACTGTTAATAACACTTGTTCTACTATCCTGTGTTCTTCCATGTCTCCCAATAAAAATGGTACCTCACTTGTGTGGTTAGGCCTAGTACCCACAAAAGGAAATGGTTTAAAACGCAATGACGCAATGTGTCACATCAAATTTTTCCACTGAAAACCAACCCTTTTTTTGCAACGTGCCTAGCTGTGGATTTTGAGCCCTAGCTCAGAAGGAACCTGGAAAAACTTAGCAAACCTGTACATTTTTGAAAACTAGACACCCAGTTTTAAGAACTGTCTGGATTTGGTAAGTTTTCCTAGATGGCCGCCAAGTCCGGGACTAAAAACGCAGATGACCCCCCTGCAAAACCAGGTCGTTTTGTGATAAATCATTTTTGATGCCTGTAAAATACATTTTGGGCCCTTCCCTATCACAGGCCCTTGACCCACCTACACCAGTGAGGTAGCATTTTTTGGTGAGACCTGGGGGAACACTGGGTGGTAGGGAATTTGTGTGGGCTTGGTGATCCCACAACTTTCCCACATAGAAATGTGAGGAACATGTGATTATTTTTAGTCCAGGAACAAAAGCGCAGATGGCCCCCTTGCAAAAACAGGTTGTTTTGTGATAGATAGGGTGCACCTGCGTTTTGGTCCCGGGTTTAGCGGCCATGTAGGGAAACCTACAAAACCCAGACATTTCTGAAAACTAGACATCTGGGGGAGTCCAGGGATGTGTGGCTTGCTTGGATCCCACAACGTTTTTTTTACCTAGAATCCCTGGCAAACCTCAAATTTTGCTAAAAAGTCAAATTTTCCTCACATTTCTCTGTGAGATCAATGTGCCGGCACACATTTGCCACCACCTGGCGTTCCCCTTAGTCTCTTAATAAAATTGATACCTCACTTGTGTAGGTGCGCAAAGCAGTAGCAGCCTAAAAACACTTTTTTTATACTGCCCTTTTGGTCCCATTTTGGTTCCCCCTCAGTTTTTTATTTTATCAGTTTTTAGGTTCTCTGCTTGAGGCATCCACACTTGAGGTATCGTTTTTATCAGAAGACCAAGGGGAACGCTGGGTGGTGAGAAATTTGTGTTGGTGCAGTGATTCCACAACTTTACCACACAGAAAGGGACAAAATGTGTGCACAAAAAAAGGGGGAGCGACCCTTGCCTAAGGTGCCACTCCCTGACATGCCCATAAACATATCTCTAGTGCCTTTTGGAGGGGGTAGGGGTATTAGCATACCCATTCTGGGCATCCCCAACCCCATAGTATTTAAAAACAAATAATACCTGGTGTCTAGGGTGGGCAGATAGACTGCGCCCCTTTTGTTTTAGATTGGGGTAGGGGTATTGGCATGCCCATTCTGGTCAGCCTCCACCCCTACTTGGGGTTTAGTGGGATTTCTGCCTTTTCCAGTGGGAGGACTGGGGGGAGATTGCCCTCATTTCCCCCCCAGGGGGGCAGAAAGTCTATGGCTCTTTTTTGGGGGGGCATTGGCATGCCCATTCTTAGCTGCCCCACCCCTACTCTGGGAAAAATAAAATACTCCCTGATGGTTAGAGGGCTTTTTGCCCCCACGAGGGGTAGATCAGAGACTTTTGCACCATCTGCACCCAAGAGGGGCAGAAAGACTTGCTATTTCTTTTGGAGGGATCGGGGGTATTGGCATGCCCATTCTGGGCAGCTCCTACCCCTAATTATTTAAAAACAAATAATCCCTGGTATTTAGGGTGCTTTCTGCCCCCCAGGGGGGGCAGATTTGGGGATATTGTCCCCATATGCCCCCCCAGGGGGGGCAGAAAGACTGAATCTGGCTGATTGTATATGGAGGAGCAAAGGCCCTTGCTCATGGTACCACGCCCCCTCCTTGGTGTCTAGTGATGGCTTGGGGATTGCTCTCCTGCGGTGATACCCAATCAGGGATCTACTACGGAGTGGTGCCATTGGAAAGGGGAGATTCTCCTCTTTCCAAAGATACCTCTCCCCTGTGTTTTGGTGCTTGGGGGCCTGACATAGCCCCACAAACACCAAAGCAGTGAAAAGGAAACAAGCTGATCAGCTTATTTCAGTTTGGCTTTTAATGTAATGATGTCAGCGTGCCATGTGTGCGATTGTCATGACATTGAAGAAAAAAATGCCTCGGGAGGTTGGGGAAGCTCTCCCTCACCTCCTGAGGAAAAAAAAAAAAAGGAAATCCCTCTGTTGTTCACAGCAGAGGGATTTTGTGGTGGTGTGCCCTGGACGTAACTGTTACGCCCTTGGCACACCAGCGCCACAGCCGAGGATGTAATCGTTAGGCCCTTGGTACCGAACCGGTTCAATTTGCTTTCGGCATCTGCTTAAATGAAATCTGGAATTTCCTATATTTTGCAAAATCTTTTGGGCTTGTGGGACCTGTATCTGCAGAATTTGTTTTTGTATGGGCATGTGTATTTGTCATGCTGACATATTCTGCATCTGCATTGTTCTCGGCATTTGTACATTTCCATTTGTATTATCGCGATTAAAACTACACTCCCTCTTCCAATGCCTGATCCTGTTACAAATGTGACAAGGGAACATCTTCAACATTGCAACATCCATTATTGAACTTGGATCAACTGTAATACATCTGCTGCTACCTTGTGAAACACCAAAAACACCTCCTGCATTACCCTGAAAACCTACTTGTAGAACAAAAACTCCTTGCATACCCCCTTGATTTCTGCAAAAGAAGGATTCTGAAAGCCTTTCTGAGCAAACTTTGTTTCCTCCAACATTAATTTCTCTTTAATCTTTTTCTGCTTCACCTCTTGTTCATCACTGCAATATTTTGCATACATCAGGATCCCAACAAGGGATACATTCTGCCAGCACTTCACACTTTATTGTATATGTGCACTAATCTCTGGTTTGAACTCTAGTATGAAATGGGATACAAGAATTACCCAATCTCTCATCTGGATGTTCTCTGTCACTGTGCTGTTGAAACACCTGCAACCACCACTCATACAACTCATGTACTGATTATTTTGTTTCTTGGGGAGTTTGTTTGATTTTTAACCAATCAAGATCTTTTGAGGGCACCTTGCCTTTCAGGAAAGTAATCACTGCTTCATATTTCTCCATACCTACAGAAGATGGTGTATTACTGTGTACCATTCTCGTTGACTCTTCATACGGCCATTGTACAGCAATTTTTCATTCATCCCACAAATCACATGGCACCACAATATAAAAAAAAGTATTCAAATCAATCATCACAAATCGATCAACTTGTGCGTACCACTGCACATGCTTGTCTCTTAATTTTGGGAAATTGTTCGTAAACGTTGCAAGATCACCTCTGCTGTATGGTACATGGACATACACTCCTCCCGCTATTTTTTCTCAGTGGATATGCTGAAGCTCCTTCCTCATCCTGTTCATTGTTTTTCCCTACTAACTCATGCTGTTTCTTTTTCTTGTCAAGTTTTTTTGCCCATTTGTTTTCTAGTTTTTCAAAATCACTCCATTTTCAAATGCGTCTGATTAGTTCTACATTATATAACCTCAAATATGAAGAATGCATTGTTTCAATTGCTTTATTGTCTAACTGCACCCTATAACTTCTCTCCAATTGATAACTGTTAGAAAGATCAATTTCATATTTCGAGTCAATTCAGTCCATTAATCATGTATAATTGCTGCTTGTCTTCTAATTTCTTTACATAGGTAAATAAATTATTTCTCTTGATATAGATTCAAATGCTCTAAATCTAGACATCCCCTAATGATTTCTTCTAATTCAATTTTACTTTGGGAATATTTAGTGGGCTCTCTGGCTCTGTGCTAGCCATCTGTAAAGTGTTTTCCGTCTTTTTAATACCTGTAGCTTCCTCAAATCATGGTGGAAAAATCCCATCTTCAAACAAATGTGTTTCTCCTGGGTTATGGATGTTGTAAAAACAATCCTTCCCCCATCTCTGAATGCCTGGTCTGCAACAATATGTGAATTCTGAGAAGTCAGAATAAATCCTGATGTAGGTAAACCTACTACCACTTCTCGAACCTCTGGAGTCAGGTTAACACTTACTGGGGCATTCGGCCCAGGCACTGTCTGTAAGGTTGCTGGTTGTGGTACTTGTACTGGCCCAGACATAACAAATGTAGTCATCATAGGTGGACTAACCATCTGTGGTTGAGCAACCTGTGATGGGGCAATCTGAAGTATTTGAAGGGGTCTCTCAACATGTACTATAATGCCTTCTACAGGGTCAGTAGCTCTTCAACTGCTCATATGGGCATCATTTCTACTACTAACAGTTGGTGTTGCATAAGGTGGGGGTCGTGCAGCTAACAATTCCTCTAAAATAATATACTCTGAATCAGAATCTGTCTTGTTTTCTTTTTTCTCTTTGTCTTTTTCCTGGGTCTTTGTCTCCTTCCGTTCTCTGGTATTTACGTAGAAACAGCTGGATACAATCTATTCCCTTCTACTATGGCTTCCCTCCATCTCTGCTGTTCAATCAATCAATCAAATCATATTTTTATAGCATGGCTAATCAGACCAGGGTGTATCCAGGAACTGTGCTGCAAGTATCAGTCAAAGAGCCATTTTTGAAGTCCCTTACTGAAGTGGATCAACCAGAGTGCGGTGCGGAGGTAAGGGGGAGGGTGTTCCAGGGTTTGGCGGTGATGTGGGAGAAGGAGCAGCAGATACGTGGTGACTGAGCGAAGTGTGCAGAGTGGAAATTTCTGGTTGGTTGGTGGAAGAGCAGGCGGTGGTTCATTTAGACTGGTTCTTGGTTTTGGAGGGCTTTGTAGGCATCGGTCAAGAGCTTGAAATGGCATTTGTTCTTGATGGGGTGCCAGAGGAGTTCTTTAAAGTGCTAGGTGATGTGTGTCCTCTTCTGGAGGATGAGGATCTGACTGACTGCTGCATTCTGGATTGCCTGGAGTCTTTTCATGAGTTTGGTGATGGTACCTACATTGAGTGCATTGCTGTAGTCAAGTTGGCTGGTGACGAGAGTCTGTGTAATGGTTTTCCTTGTGCTGATGGGGAGTCATCTGAAGATTTTGCGGAGCATGTAGATATTGTGGAAGCAGGCTAAGGAGATGGCATTGACTTGACATTTCATGGGGAGTTAGCTGTCCAGGATGATGATGAGGATGTGGGCGTGGTCTTTTGGCATGGGGGTATGTCAGAGCTCCACCAGCCACCAGGAGTCGTTCCAGAGGGCGGTGTGTCTGACAGACCTTCTCTTTTGTCCATGAAGTGATGTTCTTTATACAGTTGTGGAAGCTGGTCTTTGTCGAGGTGGGGTCTGCTGAGAGTGAGAGCATGAGCTGTGTACCTTCGGCGTAGGACATGGTGTTGATTTCACGTGATCTGACGATGTCTGCCAGAGGTGTCATGTAGATGTTGAAGTGGGTTGGACTTAGGGATGAGCTTTGGAGTATGCCAAAGATGGTTTGCTTGGGTTACCATGTGAAGGAAGGGAGGTGGACTCTGGGTGTGTCCTGTGAGGAAGGATGCCATCCATCTGAGTGCATCATCTGGCGTAGTCAATCAAGGAGTGTGTGGTGGGAGAAAGTGTCAAAGGCTGCTGTTTGTCATCCCACTGAGCGTTTGCATGATTAGGCATTACTCTTTTTGTCCTTTTCTGATATTTTTCACTATCCTTCTCTTTTGTAACTTTCTTCCACATATTTAAAGCTTCATATTGTGGGTCTGGGGGACAGTTTCATTTTGTACACTTTTTCTTTCAACCCCTCAGTAATTCTAGTCTCAAAGCTGTCATATTTTGAAAATTTTAATGCACTTTCCTTCTCAGTAATCTTAAGCCATTGACGAAGCCATAAATATGTATGTAATCCCAATTCAGTTGTCATGTAATGTGCAGGCGTTCCCTCAGGAGGGGCCTCTTCACCTTCCTGTATCAGAATTGTAACATCACCCTTCACAAAACTCTTAAATTCTTTAAAGCATTTAATGTTTCTCACAAAACCGTAAAGCAAAACAATTGAAATTCAGTATTTTGATTTTGTTCCATAAAGGTCAGATTTCTTTTACTCCATTCCTGTCACAGTTCAATCCTGTTAAGTGCGATATTCACACAACCACTGACTTATCACAGCCCGACACCCTGACTTCAGCAACCAATCACAGCGAGAAAGTTCACCTACCAACCAATCTCAGCACAAAACACTATGACGTATGATGATGACACTCCTTGCAGCAGCTACCCTCCTTTACTATTTCGCGTGTACTTGAACAATTCAAACAAAAGTCATTAAAATTACAATTACAAACATATATCAACTCTTGTTTGCTCTGCTAAAGAAAATAATAAATACTTCAATAACTGGAATATTAAAGGTTTTACACCCTCCAACTTTTACCCCCCAAAGAAAATTAACATTTGCAAGTGAAATCTCGAGCAGTATTAAACCACTGTATTCAATACAGTTTCACAATTGCACAATTAGGTTCTGCTACCATCAATCAATATTAAAAATATCATAACAATCCATCAGTGTACCCATCACAATTGTGTAGAAGTGGTGGTACCTCACACTCTTCACCACAAAATCCTGCAAACTAGAAATACCATTCAACGATGGCTACTTAAATGTTTTCTACCCTTGTCCCAATATCTATCTTTCTATCCCAGGATCTTAGGCTACGTCCAGCCCAAAACTCTTCAGCTTCTTTAGATATATAAATACTTAACGAATCCATTCAGCCAACCAATCACTCTCAACTCATCAAAACACTAGTAAACAAAATTACAATAAACAACGCTTCACCCTATTAATGCTCCCACCTCCAAAACAGCAACTGCCTTCATAAATCTCTCCTTATCAGCTCTTCAAGCTCTGGGCATCTGATTTCAGCATTTAGGTATTTCATACTAACTTGGGCAATTATTTTATAGCTCCTTGTTCAAAGTGTGAACCATATCTCTGCTACCAGAACATGGTTCAACCTTTTCTCACCATCATGTTCAGGGTTAAACCCTATTCCAGGGCTGGCTCCAAAGTACCACTCGCTTCAGGTGTCTGATCTTTGCAACCATGTTTTGAACCAGAAGCTAGTTCATCATCATAAATGAAATCACAACAACCGTTCTAATGTTGAGTCAATGATGAGAGTTTGAAATAGTTTTAAAAGCTTTATTTCTCATTTAGAGATTAGTAAGTATATTTTATTCCTTTTATTCAAATGTGTCAATAAAATGAGCAAGTTTACAGAAATCTTATCAAAAAGAATGGTTATAACAAATAATCAAATAATGCATAAAACGTGTTCCATGAACAACAGAAATCCCTATTCTTAAGAACACGATCAGAATTTTAAAGTCAGTAGAACTCACGAAAAGTTCAAGTTCAAAGAAAAAGAGTGAGATAAAGAAAGCATACAGCTCAAAATCCAATTAAAGCAGGACGAACTTCCCATTAAGGGTAGTTCATGAAATTCAGCCAAGCCCCAATAATTCGAGCAAAAGAATATAGCTGCCGTAGCAATCTGTCAAGATCGAGCATCAATTCTTAACCAAAGGAAGAACAGCAGCAGCGGTAGCCACAACTGTCAAAAAGGAACTAGGGGATGGTTTTCTGGGCAACGCTGTACAGAAAAGCAAGCAAGATACTGTCTGCAGAATAATGTCATTGCTTTTAATTTGCACTGTAATCATTATTGCTAGAGTCTCTTCTTAGCTGTCTGTCAGGATCTTGAAACAAAATAATAGAAAAATATATAAATATATAAATATCCATATAGGTATATAGAGGGCATTTGGTTAAGTTCTCTTCTGCCATTGGTTTGTTTGAGTGTCATGTAGACTCTGCTTCTATGCATGACACCATACTGCATAGGATATTGGTTCAATCTACATCAGTCACTGTCTCTCTTGTCCTGTGAATGACTCCATTTTGTGATCACATGTGTACATCCACCTGAAAATGAGTGTCTGGGCTAGTTTGCCAGCCCTTCAGTTTTCAATTTTCTACTTTTATAGTTCCCCTTTTACTTTTCTGCTTCTTCTCTTTTTATTGTAATATTTCTTAAGACAGTTAAACAGCTCTCTAGACAGTGCTAACGGATCACTTGCTTTCCACTCATTTTATCTACAAGTCCCCACAACCCACGTGGTCACTTCCTCTAATCTGGGAGATATTTTTGGAGTGCTGTTGCCCATAGTGTATGACGGTTTTACCTTTCCAGTATGGCCAGTGCCTTAGTTCTAAATGTGGTGGCCATGCTGGAACGTTAAAACAATAGACTTTTTACAAAAACTCTGTAAGACAGACACACACTTCTATGTTTAGCTTCATTATTCCAAATGTATGCCTGCAGTGTATAGACGGCAGCATGTTTTACAAATTTTATTTATTTAAGTTATTATACATTGTTGGGTTTGTGTGTGTTTTATTACAATTGGATCAGAGGGTGAATGCACAAATCAGTCAATGGATGGATGAATGGAGTTCCTCATCCCATTAGTGACACAAAAAGCACCTTCATTCATAAGTCATACCTAATGGCATTGCCAATGCTTGTCTCCGTTATTTAGATATCATACTGAGAGATAATGACACTGTGATACTAAGGAACCAAGACTGTCTGAAGGAGTGTCCTTTTCAGGCTGCAATTGCAATTACAAACTACAGATTAAATCTGAATTTCACTTTTTTCACTGTATTCTCAGAATTTCTGCCATTTACATGATCGAGTCACTGTTTTCACTAAAAGAAACTTAAATGCTAAACAAAATGCTTTCTGGCTATGTGTTCTGGGCCAAATGCACAACGTATTTCATTGCCTATATTTTATATCCTTGTATGTTGTCTGGCCACGGATTCAATATCCATCTCATCAGCTAAATTGTGTTATTTCACAAATCAGAATTTAAAAGGTCCGATAATTGTTGCATATTTCGACTAGACCCCTCAAAAATGAGGCATTACATGAGGATAGAGGTGCCAACCGTACTAAAATTCACATTTTTTTGCATCCATTTTTTCCTCTAGAAACTTTGGCAGGTTTGAACAGCTGAAATATACTCAGGGAAAATTCTGAAGGTGTGGTGTTGGCTGCAAAACTTAGCATTTTAATATGTGCAATAACAGAAGTCTAATCATGTACCAAAATGTCATGGACTGCTGTTAATGAGGGCCTGATTAGGTAAAATAGCCCTGCTCGTGTAATTATGTTATGTTATGTTGATTTGTATAGCTCTGCTTATCACCTGGTAGGTTATATAGGTATAAGTCTATGGGTGAAGTGAGCGAGTCAGTCTCTGGTAAATTAGTTGAAGAGCCAGGTCTTCAGCTTCTTGTGGAATTCAAAGAGCAAGAAGGAGACCCTGATGTGTAGAGGAAGGTCATTCAAGGTTTTTGGGTGTGATTAGGAAAATGCTAAACCTCCCGTTTTGCTTTTGCAGATGTGGGGAGTGTGTGTGAGTGAGAGTGAGGCTGAGTGCAGGTGTCTGGTGGGTTGGTGGAAGTGAAGCCGGTTTTTAAGGTATGTTGGTTCTATGTTGTTCAGTGCCTTGTATGCATGCTTGGGGAGTTTGAATTGGCACCATTTATGTATTGGGAGCCAGGGGAGCTCTCTAAGATGTGGTGTGATGTGGGTGGTATCATGGGAGGTCTTGGAAGAATCTTGCTGTGACATTCTGGATGGTTTGGCATTGATGGAGGAGGTAGTTGGAGATTCCGGTGTAGAGTGCGTTGACATAGTCTACACTGCTTGCTGTGAGGGCTTTTGTGATTGTACGTCTGGTATTCTGGCGCATCAATTTGAAAATGTTGTGAGGCTTGTAGAGTATATGGAGACAGGAGGAGCTGACTGCATTAACCTGTGCTGTCATGTTGAGTTTGTCTTTGAGGATGATTCTTGAGTTTCTTGCGTGGTTGGTTGGTGTGGGGTTGGTGCCTGTTCTGGTAGCCACCATGTAGAGTCCCAGGGGAGTTATTTTCCCTGAATTGAATTTAAGGCAGTTGCTTTCATCCAATCAGCTACGTTGATGCTGCAGTCAGAGAAGTAGGTTCCAGTGGTAGTGGACTTGTCGGACAATGATGGGATGAGTTGGATGTCATCAACATTGGAAATGATGGAGATGCCATGTGTTCTGATGATGTTGGTGAATGGAGTCATGCAAACGTTGAACAGGGTCTGAAAACATTGAAGTGAACTAAAATACAGCCAAACAATATTTGGTACCGTGCCTAAGGCCTGTTATCACAACTGGAATGCAAGAATGAAATGAGAGTCATCAAATTCTGGAGCGCTTCCTGTTTCTTTGTTTATGCAAAGGTGTTGATGTTAAACTTAGTTAAAGTATTTATGATGGAACATGCCAGAAGGAATCGGACTGTTGTCAATAATTTTGTTGCATTGTAAGGGGGTACCAAGATCTAATGCATAATCGCCAGCTCCATGCACTACAAACATGAAGGTTTTTGGTATGTACTGAAATGAGTTGTGTTGCTGCTTTTTTAACAGGGGTGCAACATGTAATTTAAAGGCCTTTTTCAGAGTATAGCAGGGAGGGGATGGATACTCTATCGAAGATGTGGTCGGTAACCTTCCCATTTGTTTTTATAGAATTGGGAAACCTGACCATGTGTGAAGGAGTATGCCATCTTCCAAACTCTAGATCAGCCATAATTCTGAATTTAACTGTACGATTTGTTGTATCATATGTCAGAGGCAGACGCAAAATAATGCCCCCCCTGCAGAATGTGATGAGGACCCCCCCGAGTCTCCCATTTATCTCAGATTTTTATGGGTCCTGGGCTTATTTGGGTGCCCCTGAAGAGAGGAGGGGTGCTGATAAATTGGGGACCCCGTTACACCCCTGTCGTATGTTTTTATGTTGTTTTAATCATGTAATTGACCACATAAACTCTAGCTAAAACAGCCAGATTCCATCTGAGCTACCTTAGGAAATTGAAACCCTTCCTTGATGCTCCCGACCCAAAAATGGCCGTCCAAGCACTCATCATCTCTAGACTTGAATACGGCTGCTCTACCCTCTCGGGCTTACCCAAGATTTCCCTGGCACCTCTTAAAGCATGCCTCAGCGCGGCCGCTAGACTACTTACCGGCTCAAGGAAATACGATCATATTTCCCCACACCTGAAAGCTCTCAACTGGCTTCCCCTGGAGGCAAGAATATAGGTAAAACTAGCTTGCATCACGCACAAAGCCTTACACTCTAACTCCCCTGCATACCTGACACAGAAACTCGTGATCTCCGGAGAAACCAGAAACTCCAGATCCGCCAGAGATCTCCTGCTCCAACCTGCACGATTTCGGGGAAAAAAAACATACAATCGGGCCTTCTCAGGGGCTGCTCCTAGAATATGGAACTCTCTCCCACCAGACATCAGAAGAATTCCCTCACTGACTTGTTTCAAAAAGGATGCAAAAACCTTCCTTATGGGCAAATTTCTTGTCTAACATTGCCTTAACTACTTTTATGGCACGAACTATGGCGGCCTACCCCCCCGAACTACCGGATCTCCTGTAACATCAGAAACTTGGGACCTGTTCAGAACAACTGAAAACGTACTCTGTAAATATGGTATCTCGCTTGTGTAATTTGATTACGTAAACTGTAAATACATGCCCCTCTTTACCCTTATACTCCGCACCATTGCCACTCGAGCTGTAATTGGTTGATTCTAAATCTGTCTGTATATCTTTTTGCTCTCCTGTAAAGCGCTCTGATACCCTAACGGGTCAAGTTCGCGCTCTATAAAACACATAAATAAATAAAATAAATAAATAAATAAATAAAAATTTAATAAGTGTGTAATACATGGAAGCTTGCAATACATTTATAATGAGTGTCTAATTTTCATATTGCAGGTTAGTTGTGTGACATCACTAGTTCCCTGTAATAACACAATGATGTAGCTACGTTACTGTAATAGGTTATTCTATGTGAGTTTAAAGTTCACAATACCTGTATCACAAGTTACCTTGGAGTGTTATGCCCTATTAAATAAACTACTAATTCATTAGCCTGTAGAGCTATAGAAATCGTTGCTGACTTGTAATGACTCCATAACTTATACTGGTATGCTATATGGAATTTTATCCCAAAATGTATTGCCAAGCCTCTGTAATGATGAGGAACACGCAAAGAATGACAATCTTCCTGTATTGGAAAAAGAACTGCTTCATTTGATAATACAAAGACATGCCCTGTAGAGATCAAAGAACGCTAGAATCCACCAAGAAGAGAAAAGTCCTAGACTTTTTTGTTTTTCCGTAGGAATACACTTATACACTTACACAATAATATAATGGTAAGATACCTTTCAGAAGCATTGTTCGTGGATTTAAAGATACATTTTGCTGCAAACAAGTGCTAGAGCATCCTCCGCATTTCTCGGTGTCTGCCATGTTGTTAGCTGGATCTAGGTAATCCCTAATAGCCCTGAGAGCACAGTTCAAGCAATCAGCAAAGCCCTCGGAGTCATCTTTCAAAGCCTTCATTTCTGAACTCCAATACCTACGTGCAGCTACTGATGTACGAATCAGCGATAACATCCATTTCTCATCACATCACAGGTCTTTGTAACCCTGTTTGGCAGACGTGAATGATGATTGGTGGTTGACTTTACAAAGCCCATGTTCTGATAACCCCATTATGCAGTCTTTCTTCTTTGCACTGCTGCTTTCAAAGGAATACCTCCATTTGGAATACGGACACAAAAGGCGCGTATTGGGAGATTAAGGGGGGAGGGGGGGGGAAGCCGACACCAGACCACTTTATTGTGTGTGAAAAAGGTCGCTTTATTGAAACAGGTGCATATCACAATTTAAACTCCTTGGCCACTGCCTTACAAAACTAACACCTCGCTATACAATAACTTCCTGACCCCTTGTTTCTTCCCCCACCCCTACGATCCCCACATCAGTTCCCCCATCCCCCAAAGTACAACATAACATTCCATAACCAACATATAACCCAATCCTACACCATGTAGCCTTTCCCAACTCCCAAACTCCCCTGACCGTAACCCCTACCTGCCTTCTGTGCAACTGTAACTATCCAACCTCTAATCTAAACTTATCCAACCTGGATACCCTTTACCTGTCCCTGGACCCAAATTACCAAACCAATAACAACAAACTCTAGCCAATCCCGGCCAACTGTCAACCACCCCGCTTGCACCTGTTCCAAGCGACAAATACATCAAACTGCCCCTATGTACCTGTTCCAACAAATGCTGCCTGCCCTAATTTCCAAACTCCGTCTAACGCCCCTCAACCTACGCCCCCTCAACCCCTAAACATTAGGGTGGGTGGGAGGGAAAAACTTTTTGTCTAGCGCTCCCAGCCACCAGGTCACCAAGCCTAAAATGGTGGCTGGGGAAGCGCGAAAACGCCTTAAATAACCCTTGGGCTACTTTTCTGAATTTGGGCTACATTTGGGCTATCCCCAAATGTAGCCCAATATTTCCAAAATGGCCGCTCCGGCCCCTCCCCCCCTCCCCCCTCCCAATCAGCCCGGGGGGCAGACCTCGCTGTTCTCGGCTGCCCCCCAGGCTCCCATTGGGAGATTAAGGGGGGAGGGGGGGGGGGGGCAAGCCGACACCAGACCACTTTAGTGTGTGTGAAAAAGGCCGCTTTATTGAAACAGTTGCATATCACAATTTAAACTCCTTGGCCACTGCCTTATAAAACTAACACCTCGCTATACAATAACTTCCTGACCCCTTGTTTCTTCCCCCACCCCTACGATCCCCACATCAGTTCCCCCATCCCCCAAAATACAACATAACATTCCATAACCAACATATAACCCAATCCTACACCATGTAGCCTTTCCAACTCCCAAACTCCCCTGACCGTAACCCCTACATGCCTTCTGTGCAACTGTAACTATCCAACCTCTAATCTAAACTTATCCAACCTGGATACCCTTTACCTGTCCCTGGACCCAAATTACCAAACCAATAACAACAAACTCTAGCCAATCGCGGCCAACTGTCAACCATCCCGCCACCCAGAAGAAAGGGGGAAGTGTCGGCGGCTACGCCTCTTCCTCCCTTTTTTCTGCCCCCCAAGCCCCGCGGAACCGCGTGAAAACTTAATGCCTGTAAACCCCTAGCAATCGTGCCAACACCTCCCTCAACTCCAAAAGATACAGGTCCATCCCCATCCGCGACAAGTGCACCCCATCATCCCTGAACATCTCCTGTGCATCATACCGTATGTCCCTATGTGCCAAGCGGCCTATCCCCAAATGCCGACAAAACCGCACCATCTCCGTGTTAAGCTTTCTCCTCGCCTTATCCACTGCCCCCGGGTTTACTGCCCCCCTCCAACTCCTCCGGGGGACAAATTCAGTCCACACAATGGAACAACCCGCCCATTTCTCCTTAATCGACTCCAAGTCCCTTTTCATCGCCCGCATCAGCGCCAAGCCCGTCTCCCTGATCATGTCATTCTCGCCCACATGTAGTACCAACACATCCGGGCACCGACCCGCCCGTAAGATCCCATTCAACACCGGTACCAATTCCTTCCAGCGCATGCCGCCCCTACCCCTCCACCCCACAGAGAACAAATCTTTATTGAACCCCAAACTTTCGCCAAAATAGCTCTCCTGTGCCTGTATTTGCGCCCGCCTTACAAACGAATGCCCCACAATCCAAATGGACATCTCCCTGGCGAGGGGTCCCATAACCGAACCTGGAAAGAAAAACAAGAATGAAAACCATGCCAAGCCCCCCCCCAACTACCTATTCTGCTCTGTTTGTTTTTTTTTTTTTTTTATAGTACCCCACCCCCTGTCTCGCTGCGCACATAACGCTGATAGCAATTCGATGACCACCTCCCCAACTTCATAATGTCCCCGCTGTCCCAACCTCTCGCATGTGCCTCCGACGCCGCCCCAATTCGGAAAGAATGCGTGCCAAAACCCTTCTCCTTGACCCCCAGTCTCCTAAGTGCTTTACGCAGCACTGCCAGCAATTGCGAAGCTTTAACGCCCCGCCCCTACCGATGGGAGAAAACCAGGTCCCCCAGCCCTTCAGAGCATGATTTCCACCGCAGACCCCACCGAAAAGGACAAACCGTCGGCGAGCGCCCTCTCTTCGGAGCCACCCATTTTCCCCGACACTTTTGGTCTGTTTTCGCCTTCCGGAGCCAAATACTCACTACCCGCTCCCCGGAAAAGACCTCCCCCCAGGCCAGGCCCGCTCCCCTTTTGACCCCAACAATTCCGACACCCGAAAGGCCCCGAAAAACATCCAGGACATGAGCGTGGAAAACAGTGTGGCCTCCCCTGCATCCCAACACACCTCAGGCAGGACCCCCATCACCCCGTCCAACAGCTCCCAAGACAGTGGTTTCCTCACCCAGGCAATGCTCCCACATTCCCGCGCCCAGCCTTCTAAAATCCGAGCCCCCAGCTCCCCCGCGGATGGCGCGTAGCCCCACAACAACTTCCCGACGAAAGCAACCCCCGCCAACTTGCCAACTATCGTCACCCTCGTCAGCCCTTTTCCAACCAGGTCCAGTATGAATTGTACGACATCCTCCCGTCTCTCCACCCCGGAGGCTCGCCACTTCGCCCCTGAACGGACAAACTCTTCCCACGCCGCCCGGTATGCCAGCCTCGTAGAATGCGCTAAAGAGCCTAGAACCAATTGTAGCATCCTGTGTTGCCTACTTCCCATAATTGGTTCGGCATTCTGGTCGGGTTCACGTCCGCGTCCTTGGCGAGCCCACGGAATCTCCCCCACTGTGAACGAGACAAGGCATCCGCAATGTCATTGTCCACTCCTGGCACATGCACCGCGCAAAACGCCATATCATGTCTCAAACACCCTAGCACAAAAACCCTCAACAACTTGAGCACCTGCGCGTCCCGTGCCGACTGCCTGTTGACCACCTGCACCACTGCCATGTTGTCAATCCTGAACGTGACCTTTTTGTGTGCTAACAAAACCCCCCAGAGCGTGACCGCCACCACTAAGGGGAAGAATTCCAAGAAAGCAATGCTCCTGCCTCCCTCCAACCATTCAGCGGGCCAGGGCTCTGCACACCACCTCCCCTGCCAATACAGCCCAAACCCCTTGCTCCCTGCTGCATCAGAGAAAATCTGCACATCCCACACCATGTCCACTTCTCTCATCAAAGGCACCCCATTAAACTGCTGCATAAAAAACTGCCACATCCTCAAGACCTCCCTCACCCCGGCTGACAGCCGCACATGATGGTGTGGAGGCCTCTGCCCCTCCAACGCTCTCCCCAGTCGCCTACAGAACGTCCGCCCTACTCTGACCACCCTACAGGCAAAGTTGAGATGTCCCAGCAACACTTGGATATCCCTGACTGTCACCTTCTGTCGTGCCAACACATTGGTCAGCAGCTCCAACATGTTTTGCTTTTTATCTGCCGGGAGGCGCGCCTCCATCAGAACGGAATCCAGTTTGATGCCTAGAAAAGCCAATGCCGTACTGGGACCCTGTGTTTTCTCCGGGGCCAGTGGCACGCCCATGTCCCCCATGATCTCATGGAAACTGTCCAGAGCCTTTTGGCAGTCCGCGGAGTCTGAGGTGCCGACAAAAAAGAAGTCATCCAAGTAATGCGTCACGCCTTGGTGACCCGTCTGTTCCTTAAACAACCATTGTAGGAACGTGCTGAAACATTCAAAGAGTGCGCAAGACATGGAGCAGCCCATCGGCAATGCTTTGTCCACATACCAGTGACCGCCGAATTGTATGCCCAACAGATCCCAGTCATCTGGATGAACTGGCAGCAGCCGGAAA
Source organism: Triturus cristatus (assembly GCF_964204655.1). Taxonomy (NCBI): domain Eukaryota; kingdom Metazoa; phylum Chordata; class Amphibia; order Caudata; family Salamandridae; genus Triturus; species Triturus cristatus. The sequence goes on along the minus strand of NC_140579.1, from coordinate 1,028,318,223 downwards.
GCTGACTTTATGTCGCACTTTGCCATCTGTGCTGTTGCGCCCGCGGTCACCACCAGTGACATAGCCACGTCAACAGAGGAGTAAGATACAGTGGCCGCACTTTCCTCAATAAAGTCATTGACCGATCCACCTTCCGGCCATGACAGATGCTGTATCAGGCGAAACTGCCCCTGCTCTTTTTTGGGCACCACTCCAATGGGTGACACAATCAAATTATGCAAGGGCCAATCCTGAAAGGGTCCCGCCATGCGGCCCTCCTGTACCTCTTTGTCCAGTTTCGCTTGTACCACCTGTGGGTGCTCCCGTGCTGATCTCAAGAAGTTGTCTGCCCATCTCCGTACCCTTGGACCCTCATACCCCAGCCTGAACCCGTCCAGAAACCCCAACCGTAGCCGCTCTGCCGCTGTCCTGTCCGGATACCCCCCTAGAGCCCCCAACAAATTCTCCACCTTAACCGGAGTATGAGCCCTTTGGCCCAGGCCCCTTAGCCCCCCTCCCCTCCCCGTCTGCTGTGCCTGCTGCTGTCCCCCAGCCTTAAAGGCTCCTGACTGCCACTGCTGCCCACCTTGCGACTGACCCTGGGCCCCCCACCACTTGACCAACGCATGCCGCTTGCCGCAGCCTGAGCATTCGTGCCGAAAACGGCAATATTCCGGCGAGCACAGTCCTTTATTATAGTCCCAGCACGCACCTTTCTCACTTGTCGTACCCCTGCCTGCTCCACCCACCCCCCCATCTTCCCCGACCCCGCGAGCCCCATCGTATGCTGCCACAGGTCCGTGTCCAGCTCTCCCCACTTTGCCTTTGTATCCCACGCCATGCACGCCCGGAATTCCTCATCATACTGCGCCCAGACATATCCACCCCCTGTAATTTGCGCTTTCCGAATGACGTCCATGTATTTAAACATGGCCACTGACCTCTTCGGAAACTTCTCACAGTACACACTTGCGTAGATGAGGAAAGCTGCTGTCCAGTTCTCTATTGTCAGAGGTACCTTAGGCCTCCTAGCCAACTCGAATTCCTCCTCCTTAGAGCCCTCCTTTGCCCTGACCTCCCTGTGCAGGAGTTTGAGCATTTCCACATATTCCCCTTTCCAAATCCTCTCTTTTGTTGTCAACATCAAATGCGCCCCCAAGGGCTTCGTTAACCCCATATACGGTAACCGTTTGATCTTCAATTCCTTACTTTCCAATTTAGTCTCCGCCTCCCGTCTCTGTGCGTCAACTGTCTCCTTCTTGTCCGTCACACCCATAGGGGTCTTACCTTCGTCCCCCTTTCCTGTGCCTTCCGTGCCCACTGCCACATCCACCATGTACGCTCCCTTGCGCAACCTCCCCCTGACCCCCCCCTCCTCCACAGCCCCCCCCACCCCTCTTGAAACCATCACTGGGCGCCCGAGCAAATGTTTATTACCTGGCGCCAGTGTCTCTGTCTGCCGCTCTTCCCGGCGTCCAGTCCTGGGGACCGAGCTGCTTTCCCACCTGGATGTCCGACCCGTGGGCCGCGCCTGGCGTCGTGACACCTGTAAGAAACTAGGCACAACATTACTCGGCCCCCCGTCCCTACCGTCCCCCACATCACGCAACTCCCCTTCCTCCATACTATCTTCTTCATAATCCAATTCCTCCTGCCCTGCACCCCCAGCGCTCCCCGCTAGTGGTGCCAACTGCTTGAGTGGTAAACAAACATTCTCCACTGCGCTGCTCCTCTGCCGATGCCCCCCGGGGCACTGTGACCCCGTGGGTGTTGGCGAGCCCGTAACGGGCCTACTTATGCCAGCCGCGCCGGGATCCCTCGCCGGTACAGGATACGCCGCCCAAGGCTCCACCCTCCCTTCTCCTTGGTGCCGTCGAGCCGCTCCCAGCCCTACCAAGTCCGGCACCCCGCGACAGTCAAGCTGTCGGTCCACCTCCTGAAAAGAAAAGGAATGGTCTGGTGTGCTGGGCCTACCTCCTTTCCTACTACCATCCCATCCCCGCTTACCTGCCCCCCACGCCCCCGCGACCCACGCTTTGCCCACCGCGCTCAGATCCACGACCTCCTCCTCCTCGCCGTCCCCGTCTTCCCCGTCGCTCCACACCCACTCCCCAAACCCTCCCACCCCCTGTCCGCTCGGCCCAGCCCCCTCCGCGGTCCCCTCCCAACCCCCAGACCCCCGACCCTCCGTCGCCCCACCGCTCCCCGTACCGCCCCACCCCGCCCCCTCCCCCGGCACCATGCCGCCCGGACCTTCGCCTCCTTCCCCTGCCCCCGACGCCCCCCCCAACCCCTCCGCCCAGGACTCAAAGATGTCCAGGCCTTCCCAGTCCCTCTCGCTACCCTCCGAGTCAAACAGCACCGGGGATTCCCCCCCTGCTGCCCCCCCTTCCGTCCCGTCGTTCGCCTGGCCCCTCCCCCCCCAACTTGTGCTGGCAATCCTTTGCCCACATCCTCCCGTCCAACTCCTCCCGGACCGGGCGTCCCCCCACCCATCCCCCCCTTTTCCGCGTGTGCCCCCTGGCCGCTCAAGCTCTGTTCCCCACTGGGGCCCGCACCACTGCCACACGCGTGGCCTCTGCCTCCCGGGCGCTCCATCTGCGAGCCCCGCCGCGAGCCCCTCTCGTGTATGCTCATCCCTGAATTTCGGGACCTCAGACCACAGTCCCCTGCACCCTCCCCACGTGCACCAGACAGCGGGGCAGCATTCCCCTGCCTCGCGCTGCCCCGAGAGACATCCTCCGTCGAAATTCCCTTCCCGGGCTCTCCCCCCTCCACCCCGCCCCTCACCGGTTGCTCTGACAACCCCAGCCCTCCCAGCGCCGCTCCCTGATCGGAGGCGCGGGCCTCCCCCGAGCGTCCCCGCGCTCTCACAGTCGTCCTCACTACTGCCGCTCCCCTGCCTGAGGAGCGGCCTTCATAAGATCGAGGCCTCGGCAGGGGGGCACCCGACGCTCTCCCCCGCCGAGGCGCTCTTCCCCGCCCACGCTCAGCCTCCGCCCCGCCCGCGCTCACCTCCGCTGACGCTGTAAGCACAGGGGCCGCGCTCCTCACATACGCGCCGCCCCTGCCACTCACCGTTCCGCTCGCCGACCTCCCAGGCGCGCGCCTCATGGGGCGCCCCGTCCATGTCGCGTCCGGAATGAGGAGATCCATTCTCCCCGCCTCACTCAAGAGCCGTATCGCCTCCAGTACCCTGAAATCCCCGGCTGCCATCCTCTCAGGTACGAGTTCTAACGCCACACAAAGCCAACGCCTACACCAAAAACTTTTTGTCTAGCGCTCCCAGCCACCAGGTCACCAAGCCTAAAATGGTGGCTGGGGAAGCGCGAAAACGCCTTAAATAACCCTTGGGCTACTTTTCTGAATTTGGGCTACATTTGGGCTATCCCCAAATGTAGCCCAATATTTCCAAAATGGCCGCACCGGCCCCTCCCCCCCTCCCCCCTCCCAATCTGCCCGGGGGTCAGACCTCGCTGTGCTCGGCTGCCCCCCAGGCTCCCATTTTTAGCCTCTCCCATTATGCATCTTGGGCGGGTCTCTTTAATATGAGATTTGCTTGCACTGGAGCATGCTGGGGGACTTGAAAAGGTATGTTAGAAGTAGTCATGAAACAGTAATGATGAGCTAAAATAGGTGATAGAAGCACATCCCACATGATAAGGGTGATGACGAAGAACTCAAAAATCACATCTTGCTATGTGTTCGTTTATCTCTTCTCACACACGAACTCAAAAAAAGATTACAAATCAAAAAGGGCATCTTTGTGGAAGGTTATCTCTTGAAAAAATGTTTTGAAAGCTTTTTCCTTACAAGATGTTTTATTCACTTATAAAGGAAGGGGTTTGAAGTTCAACGGTTTTGTGCTGGGACTCAGATTGTTCTGTCGCAAAAAGTGGGAGTTTCTGGTCTAGTAATGTACTGTAAAGCTTTGTTAGCAGACTGCAGACGCTGTACAGAGATACAAGAGTTAATCTGGGTGCATATGAATGAGGTGTATTCTGCTTCATGTGCTATTGTCATCGTCTTGAATACATTTGAATACATTTACGTACTTACCTATCAGTCAATGCAGGGATTTAGAGGTGGAAAATATGTTCCCTGAAGTACTGGCCAGTAATGAGGCTGACTGCGTTCTTTTGCAGTAATAATGCCCTTGTAAAAGTTTGGACTGAACTTCCAGATAAATGGCATTACTCCCCGTAGTCTTCTGGTGTTGGCTGCATCAGATGGATGCCATTTAGAATTGATGAAATGAAGTAACATTTTTACATGTTTGATTTGCATTAAGCGGGAGCTGACTTCTCCTGGGACCAGGGTATCATGCTTCATCTATCTGGGTCCCAGGCGTTTAGAAATGTTTCCGTTTTACTGTAATTTTAATTCAAAAAGTTATTGGCCACTCACCACAGAAACGGAGTCAGGCAACCTACCAGATATCAGTTAGCAGGAGACTGATTATCCTCCGCCTATTGTTTATATATGAAAACACCAGCTGGAGATCATTAGAATAAATAAATAAAATGTTGCTCCTACTGCATGGAAGATTCTAGCCAATGACCGCATGTACAAGTTAAAAAGAGAGGACAGCAGTATCGGACCATGTGGGATGCCACAGCTGGGAGGAAGGCTTGATGACTGACCGAGATCTGTTGTAAAAAAGAATGAATTTAGCCATGCCAGTAGCATCATGCCAAACCTGTTTCCGACAGTCTTTGGAGCACATGTACCACCTGGGACTGTGGGGTATATTCACAAGAACGTGTGCTAAACATCACCAAAAAATGCTAACGCAACTTTATACATCGCAGCCTATCGCGGGAAAATAACCCCATGTCAACGTGGAATTCACAACACAGCGGTACCATGCGATAGTCTGCCGAAAAACGCAGCCAATGTCCGCGATACAACCACCTCGACGGAGATAAGAACACAAACCTCAACGTGGAAAAACATGCGATGAGCCAAAGCGCGATGAGGAAATTAGCGATAAGCAGCGCCAGGCCTACAATGCACACATGGCAGGCAGGAATAAGCACAACAAAAGCCTGAAAAAGAAAGACAAACTAAACAAAAAACAACAGCCAAGCACAATGGAGGCAACCCTAGCCAGGATACAACCTCACAAGCCCCATTGGCAACAAAACATTGTACATGGCAGGCCTTCTTGGGCAAGGTGAATGCAGCCTGAGAGCGGAGGAGGATAATGGAAGAGAACAATAAGAACATAAGAGGGTCCCTGAACTAATAAATACAATAGCAGGGAATAAACAATTCAAAATACAGGGAAAAACAACCCAGGTGACAAGACAACCTCTTAAAGGACCACAGAAAATGAACAGTGAATGATTCTCTGTTTTTGTTTTATTTATAAAAATATATATATATTATTGCTATTCAAGTCCTTTTTTAGAATAAATCTTTTCATTTTTTTGTAAAAAAATCATACATCACTAGCTATAATTCAAACTAAAGTGAACGAAGCAATACAATCAACGAAGGACATATATAAAAAATGACAAAATTACAAATTACAACATGATCATGAACAATTATAAGCAATACAATACAAAAACCATATGAACATACATTTGTGCCAATAGATACACAATTACGCCGACGCGCGTTTTGGAATCTTCCTTCTTCAGGGCGGTATAAGTGTAAAAAGGCAGAAAGATGAAAAATAATATACTACACTAAATCAACACTAATAAAGAAATAACAAACATGGGTTGATTTTAAGCCTCGTCACAAAAAAATGTTTTTCTGTGGGAAAAAAGGATAACGAGGTTATCAATTGTCATATATGCGAAAAATATACATTTATCGAGCACAAAATGCTTCAACATTGCTAGAATATGTGGAGAGGTGAAAAATAAAAATATAAGATAGCCAAATATACATAGGTAAAAAGACAAGAAATGACGATATACGTCCCTAGGTGAAGAAGTAATTTAGAACCCATTGTGAATGAGAGGGAAAGGGAAGATTTGGAAAAAGAATATTAAACAGTTAGAGAAATACTAATTCAAAAAAGAGAGAATAATAATGACAGATCACCGAAAAGTGCAAACCCTGAAATAGCACAAATAAGAAAAACATACTACACACTTGTTATCTTGATAATGTAGCTCACAATCCAATGAAGCCAGGGGAAGATAAAATGTAGGGACCTTCCCAAAACTGGAGACGCAGTCAGGTGTCAGGTATAGGAATACCAGATATAATTCGCAGTACGATAATGAGTCTGGTAAGAAAAATATATATAGAGCAGATGAATGTAAAGAGGTCCAGAGTTAGGACACACAGGTCTCTTAATGCTAGAGTAAGTACTAATGTAAAGATAATTACACCACACTTACAAGATGATCAGGAGTAGTCTGGATAGGGATATGGACATGGACTCACAAAGTCAGAATTCATGCAGGAAATGCCAAATCGCTTATTCTGTCGTCTTATGTCAACAAGTAATAATATTCTGAAAAAAGACAAGAATTCTTAGTATCTAGGTGGCTCCTAAGAGTTGTGATCAATAGATATAGGAGACCAACTGCTTCAAACTTACAGGATATAAGTTGATATCCTTCTGATGGCGCTATCGAGAATAGGTTGTGAGTATACAAATTTATATGTCCAAAGCTCCGACAACCTCGTTGTAATTCAGACCAACAGTCGGTCTAGATTCAATCTAGACTAATAAAAAGACAAGGAAACGAGATGTAAAGAAATGGGGACCCAAAAGTGTCCGGTTTACATAACAATCAAAAGCTAAAATTAACCATACTGGTGCGGCAATAGCCCCAACAGTCAAGCTGTAATTAAGACCAGCAACTTGTCTATGTTCAATATAGTTTGTCCATGAGGGCGAAAACATGATATTTAAAGATACATGGACCATTGATGTCTGGCATTAATAAAACGGAGCACAAGCTAACATTCGGATTAGAATTAAGCTTAACTAAACAACCACTGCAAGAAAGAGTCACAGCAACAAGTACTTACTTTGCTCGGAACAGAATTAGAACGCCAAATAAAGAATTCCTCTTTTACCCCACCGCCACGTAGATGGATCACAGATTGAATCAAGGTTTAAATAGTACAGGTCACACCTGAAGACGATTAAGTGACTCGGGGAGTCTAGAATTCAAACGTTAATGCCGCGTGTAATAACGGCCGCCATCTTGGGAGAGGGACTCAAAGAGTCTAGAGTTCAAACGTACATGTAGCGTGTAATAACGGCCGCCATCTTTGAAGAGGGGCATGAATGAAGGAAAAAGAACACGGTAGTAAGTCTAAGACCACCAAAAGAGGTCAGTGTCCAGATTGACCACAAGAATATATATTTATCAAAGAATTTTTAAAGAATAGATACGAAAAATAAAAGGAAAAAAAAGCGTTGTAAAATAAATAATAAAGCGAGTAAGGGTATTCAGCCTATTACAACCTGAGATAACGGGCGCCATCTTTGAAAGGGAGCAATTGGAGGAAGGGGAGTCACTCCAACTTGTGGTCTGTGCTCATACAAAAATATATACGCCCTCTTGGAAGAGGAAAAATCGATAAGATTTAAAGCTGCCAGAATAAACCTGTATCATAGTTATCAACAAACAAATCCATTTATATGAGATTATTTGAAATGGATAATAAAGATGGGAGAGTATCAATAAAAAGAGATAGAACTAATCCAAATGTAGAGCCTACCACTGTTACAGCCTGTGATAATGGGCGCCATCTTGGAAAAGGATGAAGAAAATAACCTTTGATTCAGATCATTCAAAGAAGACCCGCAATTGTTATGGTTTAGTCGGAGAATATTAGGACTAGTAGGGGAGGTTCGAAAAACGTGGCCCCTACAATATATATCATCTGTCGCCCTCTTAAAACGGAGTAACCAGAATAAAAAGGGAATTACTGAGGAGCCCCCAAAGCGCTACCAAGGCATCAGATTTCAGGGTTTACAGGACTAATATCAGTATTGCAGGGATATATTAGAAATAAGTACTAGGGATCTAGTGGCCTGCTAATGAGCGATAATGGTGATGAGAGAGTAGTCAAGATGACAAATGACTACATTGTCAAAGAGAGCTAGTGCTTGGGAAATATATAGTACCTCAAAGGATGGCATTTTCCCAGGGGAGGGATTCATTAAGTCCATTGTCAAAAGTCTGAAGAGTAAAAATCCAAAAGACTTCTCTCTTCTTCCTAAGTGCTTCAGTATTACGATCTTTCGGTGTCTTTATACATTCCAGAATAAGCCATTTAAGGTCTTTTGTCAAATGCTGTTTTTAAGTCCAGTGTTTGACTAAGGGGGCTCCTGGACGTTTGTTGTTGATGGATGATTTATGTTCGCAAAAGCGAACACGCATCTCTCTGCTCGTCTCACCCACGTAGCCTTTGCCACAAGGGCACAAGATTAGATAGATCACATTCTTAGTCCTGCAATTCGACATTTCTGTAAAGGAGAAAGTCTTTTTGCCCCATTCAAGAATCTGAGTAGTTTTAACAAAAGCACAAGCTTGGCATCCGCCACACTTATGCGAACCGAGAATAGGTGAAGCACCTGTAATGGAGCGTTGGATCAAAGGTTTTTTAATGGGCAAAATAGATTTCACTAATACATTTCGCAAGTTCCTATTCCTGCGAAATGCAAAAATAGGCTTAGGTAGATCTTCCTGTTGGTTGCCAGAATTTAAGATATGCCATGAAGAGTTGATCACCTGGCGAAGTTTATTGTTAAAGTTGGAATGCTTAGTTACAACCACAAGTTTTTCCTGGTTGTTTCTACTTTTCGGAATCAACAGGGTGTCTCTATTGTAGTATTTGGCCCTTTTGTATGCATCCCTAATAATTCTATTAGGATATCCCCTATTCCTTAGCTTATTTTTAAGGGTCTCTGCATGTTCTTCAAAGGATTGAATACAGGTGCAGTTCCTGCGAAGACGCAGGAACTGACTGAAGGGGATACTGTCCTTCTGGCTACGGGGTGGAAGCTGTGGTATTGGAGGAGGGTATTACGGGCCATAGGTTTAGTATATAAAGATACCTGAATCTTATCTTCAATGACCTTTATCCAGATGTCCAGGAATTCAATTTTATCTTTGCTAGTTTTAGAAATAAATTTCAAATGAGGATCACAAAGATTTATCCATTATCGAGACAGCCAGAGAAGTAGTTGAGACACTGATGAAGGAAATCGCTGAGCTAGAAGAAATTATGAAGAAGAACAATCCAGTGGAAGAGGCTAAAAGGAAACTTGACAATATTAATACTGAGTTGAGTTCTTTCAGTGATTACCTGATTAAGAAAAAGACTGATAAATTATGCAAAGATATAAGGTTCTTTTCCGAGGAGAGAGTTTATCCATATTAAGGAGCTCATTATTATAATGGCTCTAGGGATTACACCAACCAGCCTGATCACCAATATTGGTCCAGCAAGAGAATTTTAACATTCTCAGATACATCAGGATCTGAAGGGGAGGATGGCCATGGGTCGTTTGATAACTATGGCAATAGAAGAGGTGCCTTTGAGGGCCAGAGAAGAAACACCAGTTTTTTAGGCAACCGACGCGGGAATATGAGAGGGAGATACAAAACACAGGAGAGGGGTCGATACCAACAAACAGAAAACAACCCCCCACAATTCCTCCAAACCAGACGCAATCAATATTGGAGAGAATAGATTCCCCTTCTCAAGCTGAACCCATCCCTATCTTTAACCTTTCTATGACCAAAATTGATAACCATGTTGAGGATCTCCTGGCAAGAGGCCTTTCATTTGTACCCAGCACTGGTCTTAACCAGTTTGAGCTAAATCATGATTTACAGTCTTTTTTCCGAAAGGTCCGCCTCAATAGATTTTTTGCTAACCGCGACACCCAGGAAATTGAGAATAAATCGGGACTGAAACCTAAGTCCATTTTTACTCCCAGTCTGGATGAGGTTGGCCCTGAGGTAGGGATTTTCGAAAAGGTTGTCAACAAGAAAATCAAACAGATGATGCGCTTTGTGCCTAAACCACCTTACAACTTGACATATGACGAATACCAAGCCATGAAAACTCTTGCTAATAATCAGGAAATCACGATTAAACCCAGTGACAAGGGCGGCGGTATCGTCATTATGGATTGTGATCAATATAAAGCTGAAATCAACAAAATGCTCAGTGTCCCTGAGAATTACACGAAGGTGATGAATTATCCTGATCAAAGAATTAAGAATAATATCCTTGACATTACGAGAAGAGCGCTAGACACCGGAAGTATCTGTACACAAGAATTTGAATATCTTAATAGAGAACATTATCAGATCCCGATTCTCTATGGCCTCCCTAAAATACACAAAAGCTTGGAAAGACCTCCGTTCAGACCTATAGTCTCCACGATTGGTTCACTTACGGAACCATTCTCTAAATTTGTGGATGTGTTCCTGGCCCCATTAGTTAGCAATTTACCCGCATTTATTAGGGATACAGGAGACCTCATCACTAAGATAGAGGGCATTGAGTTTAGTCCGGCCACAGACATTCTGGTCTCTATGGACATAGAGGCTTTATATTCTAATATACCCCTCACAGGAGCTTTGGAGGCCGTGAGAAGTGTTCTTAATGGTTGTACTAACAATGCAGATAACCTTTTCATCCTTGAGTGTCTGGCTATTGTTCTAAATGAGAACTACTTTGAATTCGATCAGGTTATATACAAACAGACACTAGGCATCAGTATGGGAGCCGCTTGTGCCCCTAATGTGGCTAACCTGTATATGGGGGTTTTTGAGGAGAGGTTTATATACAATGAGGTAGCACCTTTTTCTGAGACTATTACCTACTACCATAGGTTTATTGACGATATATTTTTCATTTGGAGGGGACCGGAGGAACAACTCTCCGAATTTATCCTTTGGATAAATCTTTGTGATCCTCATTTGAAATTTATTTCTAAAACTAGCAAAGATAAAATTGAATTCCTGGACATCTGGATAAAGGTCATTGAAGATAAGATTCAGGTATCTTTATATACTAAACCTACGGCCCGTAATACCCTCCTCCAATACCACAGCTTCCACCCCCGTAGCCAGAAGGACAGTATCCCCTTCAGTCAGTTCCTGCGTCTTCGCAGGAACTGCACCTGTATTCAATCCTTTGAAGAACATGCAGAGACCCTTAAAAATAAGCTAAGGAATAGGGGATATCCTAATAGAATTATTAGGGATGCATACAAAAGGGCCAAATACTGCAATAGAGACACCCTGTTGATTCCGAAAAGTAGAAACAACCAGAAAAAACTTGTGGTTGTAACTAAGCATTCCAACTTTAACAATAAACTTCGCCAGGTGATCAACTCTTCATGGCATATCTTAAATTCTGGCAACCAACAGGAAGATCTACCTAAGCCTATTTTTGCATTTCGCAGGAATAGGAACTTGCGAAATGTATTAGTGAAATCTATTTTGCCTATTAAAAAACCTTTGATCCAACGCTCCATTACAGGTGCTTCACCTATTCTCGGTTCGCATAAGTGTGGCGGATGCCAAGCTTGTGCTTTTGTTAAAACTACTCCGATCCTTGAATGGGGCAAAAAGACTTTCTCCTTTACAGAAATGTCGAATTGCAGGACTAAGAATGTGATCTATCTAATCTTGTGCCCTTGTGGCAAAGGCTACGTGGGTGAGACGAGCAGAGAGATGCGTGTTCGCTTTTGCGAACATAAATCATCCATCAACAACAAACGTCCAGGAGCCCCCTTAGTCAAACACTGGACTGAAAAACAGCATTTGACAAAAGACCTTAAATGGCTTATTCTGGAATGTATAAAGACACCGAAAGATCGTAATACTGAAGCACTTAGGAAGAAGAGAGAAGTCTTTTGGATTTTTACTCTTCAGACTTTTGACAATGGACTTAATGAATCCCTCCCCTGGGAAAATGCCATCCTTTGAGGTACTATATATTTCCCAAGCACTAGCTCTCTTTGACAATGTATTCATTTGTCATCTTGACTACTCTCTCATCACCATTATCGCTCATTAGCAGGCCACTAGATCCCTAGTACTTATTTCTAATATATCCCTGCAATACTGATATTTGTCCAGTAAACCCTGAAATCTGATGCCTTGGTAGCGCTTTGGGGGCTCCTCAGTAATTCCCTTTTTATTCTGGTTACTCCGTTTTAAGAGGGCGACAGATGATATATATTGTAGGGGCCACGTTTTTCGAACCTCCCCTACTAGTCCTAATATTCTCCGACTAAACCATAACAATTGCGGGTCTTCTTTGAATGATCTGAATCAAAGGTTATTTTCTTCATCCTTTTCCAAGATGGCGCCCGTTATCACAGGCTGTAACAGTGGTAGGCTCCACATTTGGATTAGTTCTATCTCTTTTTATTGATACTCTCCCATCTTTATTATCCATTTCAAATAATCTCATATAAATGGATTTGTTTGTTGATAACTATGATACAGGTTTATTCTGGCAGCTTTAAATCTTATCGATTTTTCCTCTTCCAAGATGGCGTATATATTTTTGTATGAGCACAGACCACAAGTTGGAGTGACTCCCCTTCCTCCAATTGCTCCCTTTCAAAGATGGCGCCCGTTATCTCAGGTTGTAATAGGCTGAATACCCTTACTCGCTTTATTATTTATTTTACGACGCTTTTTTTATTTTTATTTTTCGTATCTATTCTTTAAAAATTCTTTGATAAATATATATTCTTGTGGTCAATCTGGACACTGACCTCTTTTGGTGGTCTTAGACTTACTACCGTGTTCTTTTTCCTTCATTCATGCCCCTCTTCAAAGATGGCGGCCGTTATTACACGCTACATGTACGTTTGAACTCTAGACTCTTTGAGTCCCTCTCCCAAGATGGCGGCCGTTATTACACGCGGCATTAACGTTTGAATTCTAGACTCCCCGAGTCACTTATTCGTCTTCAGGTGTGACCTGTACTATTTAAACCTTGATTCAATCTGTGATCCATCTACGTGGCGGTGGGGTAAAAGAGGAATTCTTTATTTGGCGTTCTAATTCTGTTCCGAGCAAAGTAAGTACTTGTTGCTGTGACTCTTTCTTGCAGTGGTTGTTTAGTTAAGCTTAATTCTAATCCGAATGTTAGCTTGTGCTCCGTTTTATTAATGCCAGACATCAATGGTCCATGTATCTTTAAATATCATGTTTTCGCCCTCATGGACAGACTATATTGAACATAGACAAGTTGCTGGTCTTAATTACAGCTTGACTGTTGGGGCTATTGCCGCACCAGTATGGTTAATTTTAGCTTTTGATTGTTATGTAAACCGGACACTTTTGGGTCCCCATTTCTTTACATCTCGTTTCCTTGTCTTTTTATTAGTCTAGATTGAATCTAGACCGACTGTTGGTCTGAATTACAACGAGGTTGTCGGAGCTTTGGACATATACATTTGTATACTCACAACCTATTCTCGATAGCGCCATCAGAAGGATATCAACTTATATCCTGTAAGTTTGAAGCAGTTGGTCTCCTATATCTATTGATCACAACTCTTAGGAGCCACCTAGATACTAAGAATTCTTGTCTTTTTTCTGAATATTATTACTTGTTGACATAAGACGACAGGATAAGCGATTTGGCATTTCCTGCATGAATTCTGACTTTGGGAGTCCATGTCCATATCCCTATCCAGACTACTCCTGATCATCTTGTAAGTGTGGTGTAATTATCTTTACATTAGTACTTACTCTAGCATTAAGAGACCTGTGTGTCCTAACTCTGGACCTCTTTACATTCATCTGCTCTATATATATTTTTCTTACCAGACTCATTATCGTACTGCGAATTATATCTGGTATTCCTATACCTGACACCTGACTGCGTCTCCAGTTTTGGGAAGGTCCCTACATTTTATCTTCCCCTGGCTTCATTGGATTGTGAGCTACATTATCAAGATAACAAGTGTGTAGTATGTTTTTCTTATTTGTGCTATTTCAGGGTTTGCACTTTTCGGTGATCTGTCATTATTATTCTCTCTTTTTTGAATTAGTATTTCTCTAACTGTTTAATATTCTTTTTCCAAATCTTCCCTTTCCCTCTCATTCACAATGGGTTCTAAATTACTTCTTCACCTAGGGACGTATATCGTCATTTCTTGTCTTTTTACCTATGTATATTTGGCTATCTTATATTTTTATTTTTCACCTCTCCACATATTCTAGCAATGTTGAAGCCTTTTGTGCTCGATAAATGTATATTTTTCGCATATATGACAATTGATAACCTCGTTATCCTTTTTTCCCACAGAAAAACATTTTTTTGTGACGAGGCTTAAAATCAATCCATGTTTGTTATTTCTTTATTAGTGTTGATTTAGTGTAGTATATTATTTTTCATCTTTCTGCCTTTTTACACTTATAAAGCCCTGAAGAAGGAAGATTCCGAAACGCGCGTCGGCGTAATTGTGTATCTATTGGCACAAATGTATGTTCATATGGTTTTTGTATTTTATTGCTCATAATTGTTCATGATTATGTTGTAATTTGTAATTTTGTCATTTTTTATATATGTCCTTCGTTGATTGTATTGCTTCGTTCACTTTAGTTTGAATTATAGCTAGTGATGTATGAATTTTTTACAAAAAAATGAAAAGATTTATTCTAAAAAAGGACTTGAATAGCAATAATATATATATATTTTTATAAATAAAACAAAAACAGAGAATCATTCACTGTTCATTTTCTGTGGTCCTTTAAGAGGTTGTCTTGTCACCTGGGTTGTTTTTCCCTGTATTTTGAATTGGATAATGGAAGAGAACAAGAACATCCGGAATGATGCGAAACGTACAAACAATCAGAAACACGCCAACAAGAAGGCAGCAATGCACATCAGAAGCGGGAGTCCAGTGCCACACCAGGAGCTGGATGACATGGAGGAAATGGTGTCGACCACATCAGTCTGGAGATGGTGGCAGGACTTGGGGATCGTAAACTGCCCAAAACAACAGACACAACAGCAACAGGGAGAGGAACCAGCAGGGACTGGGGGGACGGGGGGAGATGGGCACATTGGCACACATGCACAATTAAGCACAGCACAACTGCAGACAAACCATGCCCAAGAGTAACAACACCAACCAAGAGCACAAGTCACACAACCACTGAACAAGCACAGAAGTGAAAACCACACTGCCTGAAAGGGAGAAGGGTGAGCCAAATCAGAGCTGAAGGGACATGTCTCACACAATGCAGCACACACACATAGGAAGCAGAGCAACCAACATTTGCACAACCAAACACAGGACACAAGTGTATCCGCCTGTGGCCGGTAAACGGCCATACACATCTGGCAAAGCACGAAACAGGGACATGATAATGCACAAGTACAAACCCACAGTCCTGATGGGGTAGCACTGCACGTATGGCAGGGAGCCAGAGAGTCGGTGTCACACACATTGGCATACAAATCAAGACACCACACAGTGGGAGACAAGTGAAAGTGCGGAAACTTCATCAACAAGTGTGTGTCAGTACGGCCAAGAGAAGTGCCACAATATGCAGACCAATGCAGCAGCATGTCTGAATGAGGAACGCAGGAAAGCGCCCATGTCCACCTCGGGGGAGTCCATCACCAACACAAGTCAGTGCCAAACCGCGTTGGTTGTCCGCACCTGGATCATGAGTCCAGGCCAATGCAGCCATGTCCACTGTCGTCTTGGGACATATGACCAGATTCCCAACACGCAACCAGGTGTCGGGACACGCGCAATAGGTCACATCCAGTTGTGGCTGCAGGTACCTTGTCACTCGTCCATGAACGCGAGTGCAGCTGCATAGGCCAACATCTACAATGAGCGATTGTTGTCCACCACATCTGACATGTCATCGATGTAATCCATCAGCTGAACCGGACCGATGTGCTGACTCCAACCACTGGACCCAATGTGCACCAAAACCCAATCAGGTAGTGGCTCAATGTGCTCACTGCACACGACGACACGTGCAATCTCCCAGGTCCAGTTTCCAGCCTGCATGCCAAACATCCATGCATGCCATAAACGGGCATCACAGTGACACTCCTGGTCGTGGGCCAACAGGGGGTGCACACAAACGTCGTAATCCAGGTCAGCTACCGTCACGTTGGAGAGGCAGACATCCATGGACCACTCGAATGTGCACGAGCGACAATGCAATACAGGCTGACATCTGCAAGACGGAAGCACAGCCGGTAACTGATTCGCAGCACTGGCAACGGCAGTGCCCCCAGTACATGCAGCAGACGTGCACGGTAAACCTCCACGTGACTGGAGTAGACCATGTGTCCAGGATGGTAGGCCATTGCGTCAGTGGCTCTGCTTGAAGCGGTACTGGCTTGCCCTGCACCAGTCCTGTGGATGAAATGGCCCAGCTCGGTGGAATGAGCAGTGTCTGTGTGCAATGGGTGCAGGCCTGGGGTGGGGTGGGAGTACATGTAAAGGCCATTTCACGCATGCTGACTATGACCAAGGATGCCTGCGTGTGGGATGTGTACACGTTGGTCTCACATCGGGCAGTGCGTAGTGTGGGAGTCGCAAGCAAATGCTATCGTATCTGTCAGGGAGTGCTGCCCACATGCAAGTTCCTGCTCGGAGCTGCAGATGTGCTACTGCCTGATAGTTCAGACAAAGGACCTTTCATCCCTACAGTAACTTCGCCATCTGCATGCATACAGGAGATGTACAGAGGCCTGTCGTGGGTGTGGTGGGATGTCTGCGACCCTGGGAATCATGGATGATATGCCCAGCACATGAGCGGCCTCACTGTGTGTTACGTTGCCACACAGCTGCTCCTCCCTTCCACGAGCCCCCACACTTGTGTGCGCTGCGCGGTTGCATCACTGGCACTCCTACGGCACACCATTGTAATGCCTGTCCGCGCATGTCCAGCACCATGCCAACAACACCTTGACACTGGCCTTTGAAGCTGGGCGACCAAGTGAGTGTGGGCCAATGGACCAGACAGGGCGGACACAGGTGTACAGCCCATGGCTGGCTGTCATCGCACTGCTAATGAGGCCAGGCAACTGACTTATGCATCCGCAGGACTGATACACATAACACTTGGCATGCATGTGCCAAGACCCGGGCGGTCTTGCGCTCCTACATGTCCCTGTATGTGCGGGCCCGCCCTCCTGGTGCATGCCACATTGCAACATCGACTACTGTGGCCCTGGTGGCGACAACACCCCAACACAGAGACACACTTACCGCACTTCCTGTCCAAGGCCAGGTCTGAGCCATGCCCTGCTCCCCTGTGCTGACCTGACGTATGCTGGACCAGCACATGCCGCTTGTGCATGCAGGGGGGTACGTGCACAGTTACATGTCCAGGGTCACTGCCAACGCTGCGGTGACATGGTAACATCCGATGAAGACAGCACACTGTGGTGTTGCAGGGCCCGTGCCCATCATGCTGACACAATGACCACATGGACACACTTGCTCAGATGGTGTTAATGGCTACGGGCACGTGCGCCCGGCCACATTTACTAGCAGGCACACATACCAAGTGACACCTGTGATGGATGTGTGTGAAGTGTGTGCACACCAGCCGGCAAGGGCTGCCAGGTGCAACAGTGTACATCGTGAAGGACACAACCATTCAACCATAAAGGCCCCATGACTTGTGCTGCACAAAGTTAGTGGCCCCGGATGCATAGCGTCCTGCAAGGGCCTACCACCAGGAGCCACTGACTTGCGGTGCACTGGGGCAGGGTCATGAGTGCAGAACAGGTTCCCATAGATGACATAGGGGCTTGTCGCGGAGTATCTCGGTGGACAGTGGAAGATGTACCCCCAGGGCATGATGAAGAGGGCAGGACCACGCTGAAACAGTCTCTATGGTGGAGATGAATGGAACTGACACACGTGGGACACCAAGCCTGGTCCTGCCAGATGAAGATGGAGAAGACCACCAGGCCGTGGACTCAGACGCCACCAAGGTCCAACCAGAGGGTTCCCATGACTCATTGCGCACAAAGTTAGTGGCACCAGTGCTGTTTGGGGATGCCACCTGCGATGAGGCGTGTCCAATGGTGTGGACTCCTCCACATCTTACCTAAAACACAGTTACACATGTGTGACCTACTGGACCGCAGTGTAGGCCTGAGGCAGCGGTCAGCACGGGCCATTCACCGAGTGTCGCCGGCTTAGGTTGGATGGCCCCACCGGCCTACGTAGTTTATGTTCAGTGGCACCACGGGACGCAGACTTGCAGCAAACAGGGTTGATGGCACCAGGTCAGTTGTTGATAGTGTTCGATCACCTCCGTGACTGTGATCCGGCTTTCATCCGGACTGAGCTGCATCTTCCTCTTATTCCTCTCCGTGCGTTCACTGCTGTGGACTCTGCGATTCATAATTCACGACTATGTGCTGGATATGGGACCTACTGGTCTGCAGGGTAGGCCTGAGCCCTCATCACGTGTCACTGGCTTGCATTGAACAGGGTTAGTGGCAATACGTGTCGCTGGCTTGCGTTGAACAGGGTTAGTGGCACCACGTGTCGCTGGCTTGCGTTGAACAGGGTTAGTGGCACCACGTGTCGCAGGCCTGCGATATGGAATTATGCCTCACTGATCGAAGGGAGTCTGGTGCTGTGGCCGCTGCCATGGACTTGGGGTCACTGTTATTCAGGACTCGGGATACAGTTCCACATGTAGGACCTACTGGGCCGAAGGGGACACCGGTGGAGAAGGTCAATGAGAAAGGAGTAATGTGGGCCAGCGTCGGCGTGGCCAGCGATGGTCTGCGGAGGCTGCAAAGGTCGCGGGACTGGTGCTTGGAGCTTGCACCGGCATGTGGTGGGCCCTCTCTGACACACGCCGGTGTAGGCAGGTGAGTGGAGTCTCATTGGTGTGCTGGGGCTGGCACGACGGGTCTGGGGTGCAGCAGGCGCACAGGGACGCAGGCCCTGCCACGCTCGGTGCAGGACTCGTGGTGGGCCGAGAGGCACCGCCCTGTCAGACACGTTGTCCATTCCGAATGAGAACCACGACCAGTGCGACAGGCTTTTTGTTCACACCCCTGTGCAGGCCTGGCGTACACAGGTCCAACCCACTACGCATGCACATGCAGGGGTGGACATGAAATGAGACATTTCCGCGTTCTGCCCCACAGCCTGTGGGGACATGGTAGCATCCACTGGCCACTACACTCCATGCACCAGCAGTTGATCTCCCCATGGCCATTTCTGTGGTTTGCACTTTTTGGTCTGTCCGGCACCTCCACGCCACACCTGGCATTGGGTAGGTTCACATTCCTTAGTCACTTACCGCTCTCGCACATGCCTGCTCCATGCCTCTCCTCACATCTGCTATTGTGTGTCTGTGGTGCCATGCCGTGGCTGGGTTGTGGGCATAGCAAGGCAGGATTCCCAATGGAGTTGTGTTGTCGTGTCTGGTCGGTTGGCATATTGTGTGTCATGTTGAATGTAGTTGTCCTGCTTGCCCATTGGCAGTGTCGTGAGTTGCATGACTGTGGGCTGGAGGTGTGTGGTGTGTATATTTTGGACTTACCAACGGGCACTGCATTTCCATGTGTGCCATCCTGGGAGGGCTGGGTGATGATGGACTTTCGGGAGAGGTGAGTTTCATGCACTCTATGTGGGGAGTTGGCCACGACATTGTTGAGGAGTCCCGGGTGGTCCACTATTGCCAGCACATTCAGGGTATGCGTGTGCTTTCTGTTGTGGTAGTTCTGTGCAGTGTGGGCAGGGGCCATGAGGTGTACATGAGTGCAGTTGATTGTCCCTGACACGTGAGGGAATCCAGCTATGGAGTAGGGGCCTTGCTTGGTCTCCAGCTGCTCCTGCGCAGTGTGGGTGACGTGGGGGTGCTGGGGTACCAGGCTCATGTTGGCATCCAGGACAGGTGTGATGACCTTGGATGGGGCTGGTTGTGTGACTCCTCCGACTATGGCAGTTGTGGGTTGGATGGTACCAGAGGCCGGCATGTGCTGCGCAGCCGGCAGCTTTGTCTGCGGTGGGATGGTGGTTGTCTGCTGGGTTGGTACCGTCAGCAGTTGGGGGATGTGGGTCAGGATGCGGGGGATGGTTGTCCTTTTGGGCCTGTGGTGGGCAATGTCCTCCTCTGGCGTTGGGTCTGGGCGGCAGGTGCGTTTTAGGTGGGTCCGCTGACTTTGTCTTTGCGGTGTTCCGGGGGGGGGGGGCGGGCCTAGGGTGGTGGCGGTGGGTGTTGTGGCCCTCATGGGTATCCGCGTTGCATGATCATTGTGTCCATGGCATCTGTGGGTGTTCCGGTGCAGCTCTTGGCTGGGCTCCCTTTTATGCTGCAGGTAGTTGTCCTGTTTAACACCAGCAAAAGGCAGGTGTTAATTCCCTGCTGCTACCACGGCTTATTGCCGGTTTTTGGTTTGCATCGCGGATCTGGCATTTCGTTGTGAAAGTGGTGTTGTGGTTTTTTCGTGTGTTTTTGCATGAGAACGCCTACTCTGCATCTTATTAGGGTTAGTTGGTGGTGTCCACCGTGGAGATACATTTTGGGGCAGTTATCGCGGGAATACCGGTGTTGTCTGCAGTTTGCACCAGCCTGTGAATGGGGTGTTAAATCTATCTCCACTTTTGATGCGTTAAGGTGGAGATAAATCGGAGATTAGTCCTTGTGAATATCCCCCTGTCTCCCTATCACAACTACTTTTGTGGTCTCTTGTTTAATATAGTTTTCGAAAACTTTGCAGTTGCTGTCGTAAACACCGGCTAAGCAATAAATCATCTTGTCACAGGAACTGGTCATCCATGGTTCTTTTATTTCATTTCATTTTTGTATTCAAATTTCATTTAGCTGTGCCCAGTGTCTCATTCCCCAATAGCTTTCGGTTCGCAGACGATCTTTTGTTAGGGGGTTTCCTTAAATTAATCCAAATCTTTAGGCTTGCACTTGTCACTGGCTGGATGCAAGACAGATGGGCTCTTTGACTTAAACCCAGATAGTTCAAAATAGTAGTCATTTCTTGAAACTGTGAGACCAGACTTCAGGCTGTCTGGCTTGTATGCTCATGAATTGTGTGGTTGTGATTAGAGGAAGAAACATAGACAGCAGGCATTTTAAAATGAAGAGGACAGGGCAACAGTATTTCATCATATTGGATCCCACATCTGATTGTTTATGGGCTGGGAGGGAGGCATGATGGTTGACTGGAATTAGTTGTCAAAAATTAATACATTTAGCAATGCCGGTAGCATGCATCCTGAACCTGCTTCTGTCAGTCTTTGCAATAGGAAAGAATAATTAACAGTATTAAAGGCCTGAGATGGATCCAATTACAGCGAGGCCATAACATCATCCCTATCCACCCTGATCTGAAAGTCAGTTCTGCGCCCTGACAGAAACCCTGTTTAAAGCGTGTGTGGACAATTATGTGTCATGGTAAATGATGCAATCGTGGCAGCACTATTTTTCTAACAATTTGCCCAAATAATGCAGCAAGAATATTCAGTGATCGTCACTGACGTTTTCCATTGTGGCTGATAGCTGAGTCTTGCTTATCATTTAGAAAACCTTCAAGGCACTCTTAAAGAGTTCGACAGCTGAGATTCGTGGTAAGTTCCAGGCTGTAGGTTTAACTGCCTGTCCCATCTCTGAATTATTTTCCTATCTTTTACTTGAAACACAGAGAGAGATCTTCATAGAGCTTAGGGGAAGGTATTCGGACAACACGAAAGTGTTTAAGAATTTGTCAATTCACTATTATGTAAAACAATAATTTTGCCAAATAAGGTGTATTTTGGATTGACTCAGAGTAATGATGGAATTGGAGCCACTCATCAGTTGATCATAGGATGACAAGAGCCTCAAGCAGTGATGTTTGATTCAGTGGCATAGACTTGGTTTGGCAAGCTTTCACCTCAGCATGTCTGTTCATTTGTAAACAATTTTTACCAAATTCAATAGGACAAATTCTTCTCTACAAAATGTGTATTCGTAGTGTATGTGTACGTGTTTTTTTTTAAAGGGGTATTTCACCCCCCTCTGTATACCCTCTTTCCTACTAAAGCTCATTTTCCTCCACTTCTTTCTTACTTTGTTCTTTATAGGTCTGCCGTTAGCCAAGACCTTTTGATTTTACTAAAATCACAGATATATAACATATTTACTTAAAGAGGCTGTCAGGCACCTCTCTTCATCCATTAGTCTGTTGTTTCATTCACGTTTCCACTGCCCACTACAGCATACAGCATGGGGCATTGAGTCAGCCTACTTCAGGCACTGGAATTTCACTTTAAGTGACTGTTTTTAGGTCTCGCGTGTGGCAGCGCATGCGCTGCATGCGCTGTCTCAGCGAGACTTAAAGTAATTTATATATTGGCTTCACCTCCGTGTAATTTCTCCTGCCCCTCGTGATTGGTTTAAGTTTAGCATTGCTGTTGTTTTCTTGATTTCTGTTGGCTGTTGGCCCTATTGTCACTTCCGTGTAGTCCCGAGGCAGCGGCACCTAACTACAGTTTTCTTCCGCTTCTGCTCGCACTTAATTGCCTGCAGTGTGCCATCTGGTTGGGGGAGGGGTGCCTACTCTCCCTCGTTCCGGCCGCTTGTCTTTGCAGCCTACTGTTTCTTTGTATCAGAAGATACTTCACTTCCATTCAGCCTGCCTTAGATTCTTACCTCGTGGATGCGTGTTTCCTTTCACTTTGTCCTACCTTTTAACTTATATTGGGCAAACTGCAGGTTTGTTCTTTGCTTCCTGCCGCAATTACATATTCACTGCTGAAGCCACACAGGAGGCTGCTCAGAGGATTTACAGTGCAAAACCTCTCGTATTATTCAAAATAGCCAGCTATTTACATTGCAAATGCAAATTTTTATTTCATTTCAAAGTATGCCAGTATTAGCATAAACAAAGAAATTATTTTCACGAAGAAAAGGGTGCAGTACCACAGGCTGTCCCTAGGTGTCCCTGGTCCTGCACCCTTTCCTTCGTGAAAGACATTTCTTTGCGTACTGGTGGCATACTTTGAAATGGAAACCAGCTATTGACATTGCAAATGCTAATTTCTATTTCATTTCAAAGTATGCCAGGATTAGCATAAACAAAGAAATTATTTTCACGAAGAAAAGGGTGCCATACCACAGGCTGTCCCTAGGTGTCCCTGGTCCTGCACCCTTTCCTTCGCCAAAGAAATTTCATTGCGTACTGCTGGCATACTTTGAAATGGAAACCAGCAATTGACATTGCAAATGCTAATTTTTATTTCATTTCAAAGTATGCCAGTATTAGCATAAACAAAGAAATTATTTTCACGAAGAAAAGGGTGCAGTACCACAGGCTGTCCCTAGGTGTCCCTGGTCCTGCACCCTTTCCTTCGTGAAAGAAATGTCTTTGCGTACTGCTGGCATACTTTGAAATGGAAAACAACTAATTAGCATCTGCAACGCCAATCGCTCACATTTACACAATGCTTCATTTAGGATTCATCTCCACCGAGGGAGCATGTCTTTCTCTCCACTAATTAACCTCTGGAGTTCCATTTTTTTACGATTATTTCCCGTTGTCTGCATGTTGGGATCTCTGATCACACAAGCCATCCATCTGCTCCCTATGTTTGCGGTTTCCTTTTCTTCCCTGGATTATCTAAACGTATTTGATCATAACCGCTAATCCTAAAAAAAAAAAAATAATACGCAAAGAAATTCCTTTCACAAAGAAATGGGCGCAGTACCACAGGCTGTTACTAGGTGTCCCTGGTCCTGCACCCTTCCTTCGTGAAAGAAATATCTTTGTGTATTATGCTACTGCTGGCATAATTTGAAACGGAAACAAGCATTTGCAATGCAAAAGGTCTCGCAATTACCCTAGTTTGAGCTATTGGCATTGTAAATCACAATGCCTTTTATTTATGTTTTGGTTTTTGAAACATAAATGAAACACAATGCCATTTACAATACCAATAGCTTAAACTTGCATAAATGCGAGACCTATTGCATTGCAAATGCTTGTTTTTATTTCTGACACAAGTGCATCTGCACACATGGTAGATCCCTTTGTACTAGGTTTTGTTTTGTTTTCCCTCTTTATTTACTTTAGTGTTGCCTTTTTGTTTAGACTCTGGGGTGAAAGGAGGATCTTTATAACAGATGTGAGCACAGTCCTCATTCCACTCTTAATTAGTTCCTGCATCCTGACAATCCTGTTGTAAATTCCTTTAGCAGTGTCCTTTGTTTATCTGATTGCGGGTAATTGAAAAAATAACAGATTGGATCTATTTGAAACTGTTCCGCATTAAATTGTCCTAGTTTTACTATGCATATAATACGCATGCCAAATGTTTTATGTAGCACATGTGATTTTATATGTGAACACTTCTTCAGAACCCGTTTATTCTGGACTCAATTTTATCAATAGAAACTTTGCCCAGGAAGAAAACAGGCCTTCATCATGTTTAATTTCCAGCACTTCTAACATTCATTTATTTATTTCATTCTTTCGTTCTTTAATTCATTACTCTTTCTTTCTTTCTTTCTTTCTTTCTTTCTTTCTTTCTTTCTTTCTTTCTTTCTTTCTTTCTTCCTTTCTTTCTTCCTTTCCTTCCTCTTTCCTTCTTTCTAGCCTTCTTTCTTTCACTCTTCCTATCCTTCCTTAATTCTTTTTCTTTCTTTCTTTTTTCTTTGTTTGTTTCTTTCTATTTTTCGTTATTTCTTTCTTTGTTCCTTTCCTTTCTTTTTTCTTTCTTTCTCGATTTCTTTTTCCCCCCTCATTTTTCTTTTTTTCCTTTCCTTTCCTTTCCTTTCCTTTCCTTTCCTTTCCTTTCCTTTCCTTCTTTCTTTCCTTCATTCCTTCTTTTTCCATCCTTATTTCCTTCGTTTTTTCTCTTCTCTCCTTCTTTTGTTTTTCCTTCCTTCTTTTCCTATTTCACTCTTTCTTTCCTTCTTTCCTGCCTGAGATGTTTAGGGAGACAATGAGCCAGTTATTGGTAGTCACAGAAGTGGCAGGTTAGTAGTTCGAATTCCTCATTGGATTCTGAAAAAGGCTTAAGTTTGGCCCCCGAGAAAAGATGGTCTAATGCAGATACTCCCCATGTTTCAAATTCGATCCTGAACTAGCCCTCAATATGAATGGCAGTGTTCCTCCAGAGTTTTGCCTTGTTATGCAAGTGTCCTTAAACCTAAAATAGTGTATGGGTTCTATGCCATCCAAATACCATTGATGAATAAGGGTATTAGTGTATTCAGACTACCATTTGTCTTTGGTGCATATTAGTCCCATACCAATGAAGGGTCCTGCTTTCTGTTGTAACTCATATAGGGGTTCCAAGTACTGCATGCATATGACATCTGAATCGTGATCACTGGAAGGATAGCCAGTACAATTTCATGTGCAGTAGGTCGAGCCCTCCGCACTCTGTAGATATGTGTAGTTTGGCTCGTTTGAGGTTGTGTGTCTGGTGTTATTACTGCAAATAATGTAACAGAGGCATTGTTTTCTCTCTGTGCAACTTGTAATATTCAGCAGGGTAGCCATCAGGACCAGAGGCTTTGCTCATAGGCCGAGTATCTATTACTAACACTATTACTTCAAAACAGATCACTGCTTCTAATGTGTGGGCTAGGTCTCGGCATAGCAATTTAAATTCCTGCTCTTGTGTGTTACAAGCGTCAGCCTCATACAGTGATTGGTAAAAGTCTTAGAAGGGTGTTAGTATGTCAATGGGGTGCATTAGCAATACACCTTGGTCTGTGTCTATTGCTGGTATTGCCAGCTGAGCTTCCTCTTGCCTAAATTGAAGGGCCAGCAAACAGCCCTTTTCAGCCCCTCCTCGTAGTGGTGTTGGTACAGGCGAAGTAGCGCTTT
This sequence comes from Triturus cristatus, assembly GCF_964204655.1. Classification (NCBI taxonomy): domain Eukaryota; kingdom Metazoa; phylum Chordata; class Amphibia; order Caudata; family Salamandridae; genus Triturus; species Triturus cristatus. The sequence continues at coordinate 1,028,292,429 of NC_140579.1, read as the reverse complement.
TTTCTCCTTCAAAGCCATTTGGGAGTTAAGGGCATGTTTTTCCTACAGAAGGGATTGGAAAGCCATTTGGTTAAGGCAGTGGTTGTATGTGTGCATTAGTGTTTTGACTTCGTCCTCTAGGAGAGTATGTTCCTGGGCCATGTCCCACTTACATCTGATGAATCATATCATCAATTGTCCTCTAATAATAGCTTTCCCAGCTGCCCACTGTATTTGTGTGGTGGCAACTGTGGTTTTTGTTTTAAGACAGGTAAGAGGTCAAGTAGGACCATAAGCATTTTTTACCTTCCAGCAATGTCTAATAAGACATAATAATCCTTCAGATGCCTTGAGTTGGTTTCTATAGCCCTATGTACAATATGATCACCTGCACCTCATGCTCCGATATTCTACATGGTATAATACCAGTGGTACATATTCGCAGAAGCAAATTGCAAATTGCTTGGTAGTACTCAATCGGGGATATTCTCAAGGATCTATCGCTGAGTTAACGGCACTTTATCGCAGCCAAAGTTGTAATAAACGTATCGCCCTAATCACAAGCTGGTGTTAACAGCCCACAGCACCATTTTTCCCGCGATAGCAGCTGCAGAAACATCGCCACAGATGACCCCTCGCTAATGAGATGAAGAGTAGGCATTCCTGTGCAAAAAGCCGCATCAACACCACTCCACAACTTTCACAACGACAAGCCAAATATGCGATAAGAACACAAAACAGGCGATATGGCGCGTTACTAGCAGGAAAATAGCACCTGCTCTGACCTGGTGCAAAGTCGCACCACAGCCTGCCCCAGAAAAGTGAGCCCAGCCTTCAGCCATATCGGAAGGGCAACAGATGCCATGGAGCCACTGGACATGCAGCCCGGAAACCCAAGAGGGCCACAACACCCACCTCCACCACTTCAGGACCCCAACACACACACAGCACCCCCTCGGACCACCACAGATGCTGCGCAGACAAAGACAGCGGACCCCCAGGAAATGCACCAGCCTCACAGACCCAACACCTGACAATGTCATTGCCCACGACAGGCACAAAAGGACAACCATCCTACTCATCCTGACCAACAACACCCAACAGGCCGATGGCAACAACACAGCAGACAACCAAGAACTAGCCCACACAAAGCTGCTGGCTGTGCTGCACCTGTTGGCCCATGGTACCCCCCAACCAACTCTCGCCAGAGGCGGAGGAGTCTCACAGCCAGCCACATCCAAGTCCCTCACACCTGTCCTGGACATCACAATCAGCCTGGTACTCCAGTCCCTATATGTCCAACACAATGCGCAGGATCCCCTGGAGACCAAGCAAGCACCATATCCCATAGCTGGATGCACGCACGTGTTGGGGGCAATCCACAGCACACATGTCATACCTATGCCCCCTGGTGACACAGCACACAATCACTGCAACAGAAAGCACACGTCTCACATCCATGTGCAGGCAACATCCGAACACCGTGGAACCTCCACCAATGTCGCCTCCAAATACCCAGACACTGTGCATGGCCCCTTCTTCCTCCGACAGTCCTGCAGCAACCAGCATTCCCAGGATGGCACCATAGGAAATGCACAGCCCCTTGGCAAGTTCCAAATGAACACCCCACTCACCTCAACTCCACAACCATGCAGCTCACAACCCTGGCAATGCACACGTCACAAAATCACAACCAACATGCAAAACAACATGCCCACCCACCAGACACGACAGAACGACTCACAATGGCAACCTGGGCAAGCCGTGAGCATGAGCCATCAATGGCATGGCACCTCAGCCACACTCTAGCCCAATGTGGGGAGAGGTGGTAAACAGGCATGTGAGAAGGATGCATTGGGAAAGGACACAATGCCAAGAGTGGCGGAGATGTGCTGGACAGACGGCAGTATGCCGAACACACCCATATCCATGACGACACACACCTCTGGTGTATGGAGTGTAGTGAACAGTGGACACAACCATGTCACCCCAGCCAGTGGGAGAGTTTGCAGAAAAGTTGCCTGTTACATTCCCCCGTAAGCGTGAGCAGAGCGGGATGGCCCAGCGTACGCCAGGCCAGCGTAGAGGTGTGAATAAAAAGCACATAGCCCTTGGCGTGGTCCTCTTCCGGAAAGCCCAACGTCTCTGCCAGGGCGGCACCTCTCACCACCCCACGAGGCCGACGCCGTCCTCGTGAGCGGAGTTGCCTGCGATCCTGTGCGCCTGCCGTAACCTGGCCCGCTGGACACTGAACCCGTCAGGCCCGCCCCTGCGCAGCAAGGCCGCACTGATCACCTCCCGACACCGGCGTGTATCAAGGAGGGCCCACCACGTGCCGGTGCAAGCTCCAAGCCTGAGGCCTGCGACCTTGACAGCCTCTCAGACCATCACGGCCTCCACGACACAGGCCCGCTTTACTCCTTTCTCATTGACGTACTCTACTGCCGACTCCGGACTACACCATGGTCAAGTAGGTCACACATTTGGAACTGAGTCTTGATTACACCATGGCAGTGAACATTATTTAAGGCAGAGTTCATGTCACTATACTCCCTTGGATGTGGTGCCACCAAGTCTGTGCATAGCATTACAACCACACGTGTCTGTGGGCCTACGCAGACTACTGCCCTCGGCCAACACTGCCCAAGAGTAGGTCACAGATTTGGAACTGAACATCAATTATTCAAAGGCAGAATACATATCATCGCATGCAAGGCGAGGCGTAAGAGGATGACGCATTGCAGTCCGGAGGGAATTGGATCATCGTTACGGAAGTGATCGAACACTACCGACAACTGCCCTGGTGTCACTAACTCTGTGCATCGTGAGCCAACGACAGGTTGGTGTGGGCCACTGCTGACCGCTGCCTCCGGCCTACACTGTGGTCCAGTAGGTCACGGAGTCTTGATTTAGCAATGGCGGAGTTCATATCAGTGTACCGGCATCATCGCAGACTTCATCCCCTCTCAGCACTGGTGCCACTAAGTCTGTTCCCAGACATTCATGGACACTCTCTGGTCATACATTTGTGGCGTCTGAGTCTATGGACTAGGGGCTCGTTTTCATCCTCATGTAGCTGATACCGAATTGGTGGTGAAAAGGAGGCTGTCGCTTTCCACTCCACCATTTGCTGCTTCCGGATAACATCAGACCTTCCGCATCATGCCCTGGAGGACACTGTCCTCTGTCCCCCGCAAGACTATGCCACATTCACCTTTGACATCAATGAGGACCCGCTCACTGTGCGTGGACCTACCTTAGTGCACCAGTAGTCACTGTCCCGTGGCAGGGTGCCTGTGCCGCCCGCTGTGCATCCGGGGCCACTAACTCTGTGCTGGGCAGGTCCGGGACCCCTTCTTCTGAGATATTGGATGGTCTCTGAGGCAATGGCCTTAGGGTCATCGATGCCAGGTGTCTGTGGCCCTGCACTGTCCGCTGCCTCCGGCATCAACTGCGGTCCACCAGGCCTCACAAACCAAATCGAGTCCTGACCGGCCCGGACGTCGCATCACCGCAGGAGGCACACGCCACCATCGCCAGGACCACCTACAACCGCCATCTGCCAGAGTCGAAACGGTGGTCCTGACAGACTTACGGAGTTGCTCACACCTGTCGTGGATGCCATCATCAGACTTATATCCTGCTAGGCACTCCAGGTGCCACTGACTCAGTGCACCGCAAGCCAACATCCATTACTGATTGAGTTTTGTGCTGTGGAGAGGTTGTGCAGCTATGTCACCTCAAGCAGTGTGGAGAGACCTGGGACGTTGATGAGGAAGATGACGCAGGTGTAACACACCCTACTGCATCTGCATCAGGATTATCTCGAAGGGACACAATCCGAGACTTTTTCTTCACATGGGCGCGCTCAGCTGTAGTGCCCAGACCTCAGTGCGCTGCAACTCACGGACACTTCTGTTTGCTCATTGTGTGCCCTCTGGACTCCGTGATGCTCCACAGTTGTCCCTGTGATTCTGGTGTTGTCTGTTTACGTATTCATTGTGTTAACTGTATTTGTTGCCAGCACCAACTCCCTGAGGGCTGGCTTACACCCAACCCACACACATCCAGCACAGGCGTCACTGTACATATAGCCCTGCCAATATAGGGGCCAGGCACACGTGCCCGTAGCCAGTTCAACATAATATCTGCTTGTGTCCCTGTTGTCTTGTTGTATGCATGAGGGCCTAGGGCCCTACGACATTACATTGTGCTGTGTACAGCAGATGCAGGCCTGTCACCGCAGGCATCGGGTTTGAGCTTGAACATGTAGCTTTGTCGTCACCCACTCAATTCATAAGGGGAGTGGCCTGGGCCATAGTACGCAGAGTCAACGTGGGTGTGTGACTGATATGTGCGGGCCCCTGGGCGTGGTTGTGTGCTCTGAATGTGCATCTGCATGTGTCTCTATGGCAGTGTGGCTCTCCTTTGTGGGGTGTAGGTGGTCCCTGAAGGATAATAGACACCAACGTATGTGATCTAGTTCGCCTTCCATGGGTTTGAAGCCCACACACACCTGTTGGACCACCTCCTTTTGGCGTGCTGACACATGGCATTGGTGTGCCATGTGTGGGTGGGTGAAGTGTCGTGAGCCGGCAGTGCTTGTGGGTACTTCCTGCTGTGTGGTCTGTTGCAGGCTCTGTGTTCTCCTCTAAGTAGCTTGGCTGCCCGAGTCCTGGTGGTGGGTTGCGTGGGACATCCATGCGCTGTTGTAGGGCATCGGTGTCGAAGGTGTGGTGTTCCTCTCCAGCATCACAGATGGGTTGTCTTCTGTGCTCTGCTGGAGGTGTTGTGTTCCCCTCGGCAATGTGAAGGGGAGATGCATGTTGACATTGTGTTGACATGTATTTTGGCGCATTGTACTGGTTTACATGCAGACTGTATGACAATGTACATTGTGACAGTTTGGCAGGTGCTGGATTCTTCTGCGGGACAGTGTACATTTGGACTACATGACGGATGTGAGGTTGTACGCGTACATTTCCATTTCACAGTTTCCAGCTCTGTCAGATGTAGTAGGCATGTTTCTGTGCGGAGCCAGTTGTGTCCTCTATTCTGCGGTGTTGGCTTTGCGCATTGTACCACGTTGTCCTCAATGTGGGTGTGCTGTTCTTGCTATGTGTGTGTGCTGCAGTGTGCCAAGGGGATCAGGGACATGATCCTGGGTGATTGTGGGTGTGCAGTGTGATACACCTCATTGTGCATGTGTGCCATTGTACCCATCTGCACCCAAACCCCCAGTCCCTGGTCGTTTCTCACCCTGTTGATGTTGTGTCAGGTCCTCTCTAGCTGTGTCCGTACTCCCTACTCCTTGCACCGTCTCCACACTGATGACTGTGGCCTCGGTTTCCTCCAGCTCCTCCTGTGGCGCAGGACTGCCACCTCCTGTCGCCGTTGTAGCCTTCCTGTTGGCAGCGGGTTTGTGCCTCGTTTAGGTTGTCACATCATGCCAGTGCCTCCTGGCCTCCTCGATTGGCCTCCTTGGCACTCCAACTGCATTCCAGGTGGTCTACTTGTGGGTCAGTTGCTGGTAGTGTTCTGTCACCTCTGTGACGCTGATCTGGTTTTTCTGTGGACTGCACCCCGTCTTCCTCTCCCTCTTCTCCTCGGCCGTCCCCGCCCCCGTTGTTGCTTGCTGGTGGTCTGTGGGGGTTGTGGGGTTCGCGTTGGCCTCTGCGCTGGGTCAGGGTCCATCCATGTTGCTACGTGCTTTGGCTTCTTTCTGGTGTGTTGTTTCTGTGGTTTTTATGGTGCATTTTCCCGCCAGACGCATGGGATTTGCAAGCCTGTGGCTGGTTTCCGCTACTTTTTGTACCGTGGTTGGCCTCATCGCATGATTTTTTGTGTTCGTGATTCGCATTTTTGCAGCGTAGCATTGATTTTTGCGCGGCCATGTGACCCGTTATCTGGTGACTATTGCATGCTACCGCCGTGTTGTGAATACTTGGTTGGCACGGCGTGATTTTCCCACGATAGGCTGCGATGTTGTGAGTTGCGTTAAGCTACTCTTGGGGTAGTTATCACACGTTCTTGTGAATATATCCCAATGTGCGTTAGTGTGCTATGTATTACATCCTTCAATGGATTTCAATCTCTGTGGCTAGAGTGTCTATGCAATTGGGACTTGTCAGGTAGAGGTCCTTTACGAAGCAATAGTCTGGTTATATTTTTCAAAAGGGTACATTTACCTACCACATGGGGTATATATCCGCCCCACTATTAATGTTTGTTTTTGCACATACAATATGAGGAAAATGCAGTGCTCATCAGAGTCTGATCAGGTTTAAGCAATGTGGATTGGAAGCCCTTCACAGATTAAAAATAGCCCCACTCCTTTACTCAGCATTCTGGAAGTCATTGTATGGTCATCAAGTGAGGGGGTGCACAGTTTCCAGCTATCCCAGTCTCCAGAAAATGGGGTGATAGCACAAAAAGGGGGATTACCTAAAATCGCGCACATGGTTCATTACGCAGGTAACACCCCAGTCTTAGTTGAAAATTGATGACTGATGATGGATTTTTATGTAAACTGTTGTTGGTGAGGTTTAGTTGTTACTTGTTGTATGGTCCTTGAAACTGTTTTTGCAGATTTCTCTAATATCTATAAGAGAGTCATCTATCCTATCCAACCACTTCTGATAATCTTTTATGCTCTTTGCACAGGTTTTGTTAGAGCTCAGGCATCTGCAAATTTCTTTTAGAGTTTCAGAGAGTCTGTCCCTCCCCTTCATTTCTTCAACAGTGGTCTGCTGTGTTTTGTAGATGGCCAATTTGAAGATTACTAATGGATCTTTGGCATCCACAGGGTCATAATTGTATGGAAGAAGGGCTTGGTGTTGTATGAGAGACACTCGCACATTTACTTCCCTTACTAAGGTTGTTGATCAAATCACCAATGATGTTGTGTATCGTATCTTCATTCAAGGAGGTCAGGGATGGTTCTTATGACTCCAAAATGTGTAGGGCACCCACCCCCACACAGTGCATACTGAGCATTTCATGACAGGTTACAAACACAGGGGGCCAAACTTAAAAAGTAACCATGGGGGGTGCGGCGGGCAAGATCAACCCATAGCTGGATAGCTCCTACCTTGTCCAGCAATGAGCAGCATCACTCCTTGCACCAGTAAAACAACCTGCTAACTGTAACACAGAATTAAAAATCCATTCAACCTGCCCCCGTTAGATCCCTGATTGCAGCCCACGACATACTCTGTCTTCAAGAAACCTGGTCATTAGGTCCTACAATTAAGCCAGGCTTCCATGAAATCCATTATCCTACAAACAAAAACAATATATTCGGAAGCCTGTCTGGTGGCCTCTCAATATATTTCAATATAGGTTTAGAGGTAAAAGCAAAAAGACTCACAACTGGAAACAGCATGATATAAACCATCATAATGGAAGGTGCTAAAATTAAGCTTCACAATACAAGAATACTACTGGTTAATCTATACTTTAACAGTTTTGGCTCAGAACGGGCTAGAAAAATGACACATTTATGTGACTCACTAGAAGACGTTCTCTATGATAATAGTAATCTGCGGCGACTTTAACCTCCACCATTTAGGGGCACCAATTTCTAAACACAACCCTGCAGGAACCCCGCCAGACCAACTACGGAACATGCTCAATAGATATAATCTTAAATCTAATCAACATACACTACAACAGAGCACTGTAAATCCTCAATTCGTCAAAACCTTTAGATTACATGTTTACGACGGCCACTATTATTGAGCAGTTAGGTGCATATCAGCAAGGCGAGGCGATAAAATTATTGCCACTTTTGCGGCCGTTTTCGGCCGAAAAGCGGCGATAATTGTATCGCCTAATTAGCAAGTTTACGCTAACGCGTGAAAACTTGCGTTAGCATAGGAATTCCTAACGCCAAGCTTTGCATCTCTCATGAGATGCAAAGTGGGCGTTCCTGACCTGACATGACAGGAGAAATGTCGCTAAGCGACATTTCTCCTATCATCAAGCCCCACGCTATGTAGCATAGCGGCAAGAAAAGTAGCGATAACCCCTGTTGTCGCTACTTTCCTTACACCTGCTTCAGGACTGACTTAGCCAAGATATCCTATGGAAGGTGGATATCATGGCTAAGTTTGTGAGTCCCTATCATCAAGCTAACGCCACATTGCGTGAGATTATCGTTGGGTTTCCAGCGATAATCTCACGTTAGGCAGTTAGCGTGAGGATTTTTATCGCTTTTGAGATAAGCGTTGCTGATAGCACGCTATCTCAGCGATAAAAATCCACACTAGCCGGCGATAATTATCCTAGTGCTAAGTGCGCTTAGCAATAATTATCGCCGATTGTTGCTGATATGCCCCTTGGTGAGTTTCAAAATCCCTCCATCTTCTGCGAGCGACCATCTTCCACTCTGCACTGAGCTACAATTAAAACCAATGAGTCACCCCATGAAAAAAATTGGGTTTTCGAGAGGGGATGAAAGAAAACAATTAATTCGCCTAATAAAATGGGGCCCAACTCCCCATGAAAAACGTAAATCCTTTAAATCCACTTGTACTCCGACTCTTCAGATGCAAAATGGAGAAAGCCTTCTTGCACACTGGGACACTATCATTAATGACATCCATACTATATTAGGTCCTAAAATTCTCCCTCGCAGGCCCAAGGCGACATTTAGTCATCATAAGAGTCCAATAACAGCCAGCACGACTCAATAATACATATAACAAACTGTACACAGCGAAAACATCTAGTGCCCCGCTAAACATCAGTTTTTGCTCAGACGTTGTGTTGCCCAATAAAGCCCTGAACTTTACAGCAAAACATATTTCGAACACCTTGTCTAGAATTAGATCAACAGGTGCGCCAGGACCAAACAGCATCCCAGCCCAACTTTTCAAAACTGACATAGAATTATGAACCTCCATACTGCTCCCATTATATCACTCATGTAAAACGACTGGGCACATACCAGAAAGTCGGAAAGGTTCGAAACTCCATCCAATATTCAAGAAGGTTGACAGCCTGGATCCAGGTAACTAGCGCTTAATTGGGCTGCTGCTACTGCTGAAAGACCTAGAGTTGTTGGAAGAAAACGAGCTGATCCCGTTTTGTCAAATCGGCTTTAGGAATAATTCATCAATGGCAGACAATATAGTGACCATATCTTTTTAATTCAACAAACCCTTAGCCGCAAATCTCAGTGTTTATACGCATGTTTTATTCATTATTCTGCCGCCTTTAATTCAGTGAACAGGAGCATTCTGTGGCAGTAATTACAGGACTGGCGCATTCCAAATCAACTGCTGCGGGTAATAATGTCATTAAACACAGGGCCGGACTGAGAACAGAGCCGGCCCTGGCAAACTGCTCAGCCGGCCCCCCCTGGGGTGAGGGGAAGTGCAGCTGAGCAGTTTGCAAGGGCCGGTTTCGTCCGATTCTGCTACAGGGGGCCGATATTGCCGACCCCCGGTTACAAAAACGGTCCCCCAGGGGCCCAAAACCGGCCCTCACCCTAGCAGCCTACCAGGGAAACGCCCGGCGCCCGCTATGGCCAGTCCGGCCCTGATTAAACACTTCGACATGGGTCAAGATTAAACTTTCAGAAACAGTCACAACAGGGAAAATAATGACACATAGCGGATTAAAGCAGGGGTGTGTCCTGGCCCCCCTTTTGTTTAGCCTGCACACAGCTAAGATTTTTTCAGCCTTAAAACATGCAAATCTGATCCCACCAAAAATTGGGTCTTGCAAGACAACATTATTACAATACGCGGAAGACATAGTCTTACCGGACATCTTGCGAACTGGGACTCAAGAAGCCCTGCAGTATCTTCACATGTACAATGAAGCAAACTAACTGACTGTAATGAGGCAAAGACAAAAGTGGTTGTATTCGGACAAACTAACAAGAAAGTAAATGCTGTTTGGAGCCTGGGACCCTTGACTGTTCAAATGACAAATGATTATAATAACCTGGGTGTTTGGCTGTCAACAAAGGGAGGACCCAAAACCCACTTGGGACACCTTAAAACCAAGTCAGAGCTGATCGCTACAATTAAGCCATCTCAATACAATTCTAGAGAACCCATCTAGAACACCAATTCGATGAGTAATCCAGCCCTCCCTTTTACCAGAACTCAATTATGGTCATGAGGCCTTCCCGGATATTCTCACAAAATCACTTGATAAATTACAACTTCAAGCCTATAAGAGTATTTTTAGACTACCAAACCACACAAGTGGTTACTTGATCCGATTAGAACTGGAAATCCAGCCGCAAATGTGGTCTAACATGGGAGCATTTCTTCAATATTACCATAGGATAATTGAGGCTCCTACCAATACCTGGAAATCCACTCTCCAACAGATCTTCACCATAAAGCTAAACCCATGGTCAAACCACTTAACTAAATCAGTGGGCACACTCCAAATATATCTGTCAGTGCTAAACAATAAACTTTTATCACATTTGATCCTTAAAAAATCCTTAAACGGCAGATTAAAACTCAGTCAATACTAGCCGATATAGCAAAATTAAAATCTAGGAGCATTCCAGCATTTGCTGCAGTGGCCGCTTCATATGATACTGATGCTCTGCCATAACCAAGACCACAGCCATACCTTTGGTGCACGATTGGAAGGTCATGTTTCAAACAAATCATGGCTGCAAGATTGATGTGCTTACAGACTAGAGGGCTGAATACAAAATGTCACTCCCTTTCCATGAGCATTAAGTGCAGACTTTGTGGATACCTAAAGGAAACCTTTAACCACCTGTTGTGCTGCTGCCCCGTGCTCTTGAATGCCTGTTGCTTCTTGCTATAATCTTTGGTCCTCAGACACGGGATCCGAATTTGTAAAGAGGCCATAAACTTGGTTTTTAACATAGTAGAGCCAAAGCGACCTGACAAAATTTGGCAAGTACGTTAGCCTGTTTTAAGAATCACTTAAAGACTCTCATAAGTCGGATTAACACCCTAACTATTATCGCAAAGAACTACTGACTTTCAGGGGCAAATGTACAAGAGGCTAACGCCGCCTTAGGAGCACTTTTCCAATGGTTTTGCAGCGATATTTTAATCGCCATACGTACAAGCTGTCGCTAACATCTGTTAGCTGCAGTTTTTAGATGAAAACGTCTGTTAGCGATAATGACATGCAAGGGAGGCGTTCCAGTGCGAAAACAACTGCTAACCCCACTTCGTGATATTTACAAGGGGATTCCTGAACTTTGGAGGACCCAAAAAACTGCCTCTACCTGCAGTTAGAGGCAGTTTTTTTAAGACCAGAAAATAGCTAGTCTTAAAACTGGTGATAACACTTGGGGGCTCCTTCCAGCAGGTTTTGGTTCTGGACAGCGCTAAAAGCAATGTTGCAGTGCTGCCCGATGACAAAACTACAGGGCAGGAATGTGCACCATCAATAACATAGTGTGCATTCCTCGGCCTCAGTCATGAAAAGTGTTGCAGCGCTGCGACAAGACAGCATTGCAACACTTTTCACTATGCCCTTCTTGTGACACCACCGATGTGCAGTATTTGCTAGACAGCACTCCATGACGCAAGTAATAACAAATACGTCTGGAATCCTGACGTATCTGTCTGTGCTAAGGTCATGCTGCAGTTGTGTCACAAGCATGACGCAAATTCAGCAATGCATGTGGCCAGCCTATCCCTGTGGCACTGTGTCGCCCTTACTCCTGCCATCAGGCAGGCGTAAGGTACAGTCCTACAATTGTCGCAGGGAAATCTGAGGGATTTCACTGTGCCACTCGTATGAGGCCTTGTCGCGTGGGAACGCACAACCTGCGTACATCATACCTGATGCTGGTATGATGTGGCACAGGGCTTCACAAGGTCACGCATATGCCTACATGCGTCACTTTGCAAATACGGCGCAACATGGTGCCAGTTTTGCCTGGTCCATTCTTGAGGGGTGCCAGGGTGTCGGCACTGTTGGACATTCATCGGTGGCAGTCGCGCGCTGCAGTCTCATCGTCTGTAAGCGTTGACGGAGTGGTGCTGCTGAGGGAGTTGACAAGATTTTCTTATGTGGCCTTGATCCAGCTGCGAGGGGAGCTATGATGGTGGTGTATGGTGGGCATGGTGAAGACGTGATGTATACAATGATGGCCGTCCAGGATAGTCCGGTGGTGCGGCTGTTGTTGAAGTTGTGTGTCTGCACACAATAGTGAATGATGGATGCAGCCCTACTGTAAAAAGCTACAAGGAACTATAATAGTGTACTTATTGTTAGTAGGTGGCAACAATTGAAAATAAAATAATAATTGCTCCAATTGTAAATTAGAAATGCTTGAAAAGAATACAGTGCTTTTAAAAATAAACACTTACAGCTTTGTGCCTGTTAGACCTGTCAGCCTTGGTGTGGTCTTTGCCCTCCTTTTCCTTCTGATTTCGTTTTTGCAGGCATTTGGACTCTAGACACTTTACTATTGCAAACCAGTACTATAGTGCATGTGCTCTTTCCTCTAAACATGGTAATATTGGCTTATCGCCTATTGGTATTTTAAATGACTTATAAGTCCCAAGTAAATTGGTACTATATGTACCTAGAGTTAGAAAATTAAATGCTAATAGTGGGCCTGCAGCACTGATTGTTGCACTCACCTAACTAGCCCTTTAAATAGGCCTGCAAATGCAGAGCCTCTGTGTGCAACTTTGAACTGCCATTTCGACCTGGCAAAATAAAAATGTGACAGGCGCAAACAATACTTTTTAATACATATACGTCTCCCCTAGTGTAGTCCCTGGACAGCCCAGAGGGCAGGGTGAAATGTATGTAAAAAGTTGAACCTGTACCTTAAAATTGTACATATACTCGTATTGAAAAACTCTTAGATTTGTTTTTCACTACTGGAATGCCTATCTCTTCCATAGGAAAACCTTGGAGTTGTCTTATTACATTTTCCAACCAGGAATAGATTACCAGTTCATGTTTGGTGTCTCTGGAATCAAAATTTAAAACCCTAACTTGTGATGATGTCATATTTTAAATTGCAATTTAGAAAATTGCACTTTTTGAACATTGGCGTTTTCTTGCTTTAGCCATTAGGTGCCTGCAGCCTGTACGTGGTCACATGACTGGGTGTAGTTGGCACTTGGGATTTGTGTATTCCTCCTCGACAGCCACACACAATGGGAGCCTAGGCCCTATCTCCACACAAAGAGCCTAACAACTCTGCATTGTTACGTCAGCCAGGGAAGGGGAGGCAGGGAAAGTCAATGCTCTTCAATGACACTGTCTAGAAGCTTCTCCCACCCAGAAACAGAGCACCGGTGTATAAAAGAAGGACCTCAGACACCACCACTTCAGTACACTTCTGGGCCTGTGGATACTCTGCCAGGAAGAAGGACTGCTGTGCTGCTACAAGGACTGCCACTCTGCTGGACGTCTGCTCTACAAGAAACCGCTGCCCTGCTGTGCTGACCTGTTGCCTGCTGTCCTCTTGCCTTGGGAAGATGAACTGGACCTGCAACCCCATCATGAACCCAGCACCACAGAGTGACTCAAGGGGCTAGAGTGCTGGCCTCTTGATCTGAGCCCCAGGGACAAAACAGGCTCCTCAACAGCTCCCGGACCCATCTTTAGCAAGTTCCTGGCCACCAAGAGGTGCCCCTCAGGTCCTGAACCCTTGAGGTGGCTTTTGAGCTTTTATATTCAAGCTTTTGGGCTCTTCGGGACCACGAGCAGGATTGTTTTCACTGGAACCATGCCGCTTGCTCCACAAATCAGCACAAGCCACCACCAGCCCATTTCTTCATACAGCAGCATCAAGGTGATGCTCCAGCCCCTGTGTCTCCGATGCCCGGCCTGCTCTTTGCTCCATGCTGCTCGCTGCCTGCAGTGCTCTCCTTGCTCCAAGTGACCTTCTCTCACACAAACAGAACTCTTGCCACAAAACATGAGAAGGTAAAGCTTCAGGGGGACTAATCTGGGACTGCTCCATCGCGGTTGGCCTGAACATTTGACTTTGACCCTGTCCTGCACAACCAGATAGCCACTGCTTGTGCTTTATTCTTTTCGGCACTATATTGCAGTCTAATAATTGAAACTTCATGACTCCACTTCTGCTGATTGGATTTTTGTAGTGTTGATCTTGTATTATTTATTCCATTTTGCTCTATTTGTCTAGCTGGGTGGGGGATCTTTTTGTGAGGTTTTTTCACTGTTGTACTGTTTACACATTGCTTCTAAATTAATCCTGGCTGCTCTGTGCCAAGCTACCAGGGGGTTGACACGGGATACTTTGGGGGTTTCTTGTGCCTTACCCTGACTAGGACTGTATGTTGCTGTTTGATCAGTCTAACTTAGAACACACTACTAATGTAATTTGTAAAGTTCAGAGTCTCTTAAAATTCATGTAATTAGTGTTTACCACAGTTCTCGAAGAACCTTTGTGCAACAGGAGCTTGTATTTGCCTGTCATCCATCTTCTAAATGTTGTTCTCAATTTAGCAGACTCAGATCCCTTGCTGTGATTGATCTATAACTTGTATCATTTTAACTGAAGATTGAATGAATGAGAATGAGCCTAGAAACCTGTAGTTGGAATGTATGTTCGGAAGGATTGAGGTAGACCAAGTTCCAGTCAATTGTTAAACATTCAGAGTAAAGATACTGAGGAGAGTAACAAATTGACCCCATTTGTTTGTGGGATATAGAATATTTCCATTGTTGGGTCGTCAAGTAAAAAAAACTACTCAGATCATGATAGCTAATTCTCAGTCTGTGCTGTGAACTTGAGTTAATTATTGACCTCTGCATGGCTGTATTTCCAACACATGATACACATTTTCATGTTTCCAATACCAGAGAAAACCAGTATATGGCTGTGTGTGATGAGCTAAGATATTTTTGCAAGGTGCCTACATCTAAACAATAGAGCAAGGTATTGCTTAAATAATGTTTGCATGGAGTTCAAGCATGCAGATGGAAAGGAACTCGTAGACATGTGTAGAGGACTTGATACCAAGCAAGACAAAAGCCACAACATCTGAATGTGGCAAGCTGACAATTCAACAACATAATTACACATCTCAAAAAGAGATGTCTAATAATATAACACCTCCCACATGGGAGATAAAGGATTAGCGTACTGATAAGCATGATACTCAGTTAGACAGAGAACTATTCCACTGGAACTGTTTAAAAGGAGAAACCGCATTTACAACAAAGTCTAAACCACGTGCTGCCTTTACAATGTGGTCTAAACAACAGGGCGTCTTTACCACTGCATTCCTTTACCATGAAACTATTTACAACTACTTGCAATATGACAAGCAGTGTTGAACTTTGAAGTTCAAAGCTTTCCCTACTGTTACGCAGACTGGAGTTTGGAATAGTAATTGATACCTCTCTGAAGTCCAGCACTTTCCCCTATGGCAAGTCATTGCTCATTGTAAAGAATAGCATGCTAAAGGAGTGCAGTGGTAAAAACGGGTTGTTGTAAAGACCGTGTTTTAAAGCCACGCTTTGTAATGGCTTGCGTGGTTCCGACATACAACCGGTTAACAAGGCTAAATGACTGAACCAGGAGAGACTGCGGAGAAGTACATTGGAGTGGATATGTGAACATGGTCAATAATGTAACTAATAGCAAATCAAAAAGTGATTATTATAAGCATATTCCGAAGAAAGTGAAGAGCAAGAGTAAATACCTGATAAAGATCCATACATATATAGCAGTGCACGGCAAAACTGTATTCCTTTGTATTGGTTGCACTTTTTTATATATTAAATATGTACTCTGTGTTTTATGGTCACTTACATAAAATGTGTCAGATATTTGAGCCCTGATTTGCAGCACTCAAACAATCCCTCACTAAGTAGAAAGACAAAAATTACCACCACTGCCAAGGACTGAAATATGTTATCAGAGTCTTTGTAAAATCAGTTCTAGGACATCAGAGGCAAACAACATCCGTGTCTGAGTTCCAGAACTCCATGGCTGCCCCATGTATCCAAAAAACTGGGGCATATTTACAATATAGTTGCGAAGCGTGTCTTTAGGCACACTTCGTCACTTTAGAAACGTAGGGCTGCACCATATTTAGGAGTATTTTTCTCCCTGCACTAGTGCTAACTTTAGCTGCCTAGCACCAACGCAGACACCCTTCCACCATAGTGCATGGCTGCCTGTGTTGAGGGGAAGATTCTTTATGTGCAGGAAGGTACCCCTTCCTGCATATAAACAATCTTTAAGTGCTGTTTTGCAACTTTTATGTGTGATGCTTAATGCAGCACACATAGAAGTTGCAAAATGGCATTTTAAAAATAATTATTGGTTATGCGTAGGAAGGGGGACCTTCCAGCACATAAACAATTATAGGCAATTTGCTGCTTTTATGTGTGATGCACAAAGCAACACACATGGAAACAGCAGAAATGAGGAGAAATAAAGCATTTCTCCTCGTTTTGCCTGCTTAAGACCAGGTTTTCCTAGTCTTAAATTTTGGCGCTGCCTCCTATTTATACTGCCTTTGTAAATAGGGGGCAGCATCAAAATCGATGGGTGTTGTGGTCGAACGCCCACCGCAACAACTATTGCCCTCCCCCTTTCACGCTAAATACAGCGTGAAAGGGGGTCTTATTTACAAGGCAGTGTTAAGCCGCCTTAAGTGGCTTAACACTGCCTTGCAAATAAGGCGAAGCTTCTATCGCCATCACAACGTCACGAAAAGTGATGTTGTGGTGGCGATAGGGGCTTGGAAATGAGCCCCAGAGTTTAGTAAAGTTAGAAATAAACTAAACGTGCCTCTTCATTATGAACACTTACAAGCATGAGTACATAACAACAACATTGAATTATTCAATTAGCTCAGCATTAACCGTGGTAGTGTTTTCAAGGTTGGTGGTGTCTATGCTGTAAATTCCACCATACATCTTGGGGCCAATGATGGCTGATACCTGCTCCTCCATATGTCTCAACTTCTGCGGTATCTCCGGAGAGCCACCACTCGTCATCGAAGTCTCCTTCGTTGTTGTTAGTTCAATTATTGTAGTCATGCCACCATTACTTAGACTCATCCACAGTTCTGAAAGTTGGTACTGCAGCATTAACTTTGTCAAGTATTCTATACAAAGCAGCTCTGTGAAGCAGCTTGTGAGAGTTTTGAGGTGCCCTTGAAATCTTGCTTTGCCACCTCCTCCTCGTCCTGGGTAAACTTAAGTTTCCTCTTTCTTGCTGTATCTACTGCTTGTTGCTGGTTGAACTCCATGCTTTTACTCTCTTTCTGGTTTTACAATCCAGAAATATTGCATCAGATGCAGTGTTGTGCCACAAGCATTTCTTTGCCGCATTGCATGATAAATAGTCATTATTGCACTGCTCAATAAAGAAGAAAAGGATTTGCAAAATTATTTTCACATATTACAGCACTACCTGACTTTTCATAAATCTACCCCTAAGTAAATGGGGATTATCATCTAAGGGGTCATAAAAACGGCGCCACGCTGCATCACTTCCGAATCACAGGGATGCAACACATTTACAAGAATATGTCGCTTCTCTGTTCTTCCCCCTGCACTGGCACACAAACTGCTGCCATGCGCCGGCAAAGGCACCCTTGCACCATGGTGCAAGGATGCCTGCGTCATGGGGAGATTGTTTTTGTGCAGGAAGGGGCACCTTCCTGCACAAAAACAGTCACTACAGGCATTTTCATCTTTCAATGCATGCTGTAGAATGCAGCACGCATTGAAGGAGGAATAAACGAGGAGAAATAAAAACATTTCTCCTCGTTGCGCCTCCCTACACCACCTCTAGGGTGGCGTAGCATTCACACGCATCTCCAGATTTACGATTTCTCGTAAATCTGGAGATGTGTCTTGTTCTATGGGTGTTTCGTGGGAACACCCACAGCAACACCCATGGAACGCCCCTTTCACGCAAAGTGCTGCGTGTGAAGGGGCCGTATTTACAAGGAGAGGAAAAGTTTTCCTCTCCTTGCAATTATGGAGGAGCCCCCTGCGCCACCAGTACTTCACGAAAAGTGATGTACTGGTGGTGCAGGTGGCTTCTACATCTGCCCCAAACTATTTACAACCAAAGGGTTTGACACAACTATTTCAAAACATCGAAAGATAAATTCTGTTCAAGGGAAACAAAAACCATGCACTACCCAGTTTACAACAATACAATTATGCTTCAATTTGAAAGTAACTCGTTTCCTAAAAGAAAATAATTTCAGGATTATGGCTCAATATCCATGACTCAACATCTTTTATGTTTCCCTATATTAGAAAGACAATTGGCATTGTAAGAAATTATTTTAAAACTACACATTGAAGAAGCGGTCTATGTAAAATCAAAAGATACTGGTAACAGGATGTTGCCAATAAGGGCACCAGTATGTAACACTTTAAGAAGAATTAATCCTCTGATCAATAAGCATATATCCAGCTTTTTTACCCACTTTTGCCTGCAAAAGAGCAGATTCAGAGTTTGTGACTGAAAAAACACTTTTAGCAATGTACTAAACTCATGTTCAGAATCAGTAGCAGTCTTAAACCAATGTAAAGTTACTAGCCTCCAAGCTAGAGTGGTAACCCATTTGCAAAATCACTGCAAATTCTATAAAAATAATAAGACTTTCTTTATAAACGCAGCTTGCTTTCATTTATTGAAAACGGGCTGCATTTAAAAAATATACTTTATTGAAATACAGTCATAGACATGGTGGTCTGCTGACCTCAGCAGGCCACTATCCCTGTGGTATCATCCAGTCGTAATAAGTCAAAATTTGCGACTAACCTAATTAATATTCATGAGGTAGGTCGAATGCTATACCACTACAGTTCAGATTTTTAGAAACCAATCTATTAGCACATAGAATGTCATAACATACCAAGAAAGGATGGTTAAAGGTTCTTCAATACTTTTTTTAAAGGTAAGAATCTGTCCTTCTATCCTTTAAAGATCTCACTGTTGAATAGCCAGACCATATATATGGATTGTGCCTCAAGCTACATTTATTTATCCAAACAGGTGAGTAAACGTTGGCAGGATGCAGGTTTTACACTCTTACCAGATTTCCTCATAGGCATGATATGGAAGCTTTGGGAGGTTTGCTGATCATAAAGTTGATTTTGGCTTACATACAGCACTTGACAAGTTTATTTGAAAAAGGTTTTATTTGAACAGCTTAGCTGACTCTCCTAGATTTTAAGAAATCGTTTGAAGTAAAAAAAAACAGAGGAAATTGTCTTCATTTTACAATTTTTTGCAAAAAGGCAGAGAGCAGCACGGAGAGCAGAGGAGCAGCAAGCGGCTGGCGTTTTTGATCCACCACTAGAGACCACTTGAAAACCCGCAGGCTTCTGCTCCTACGCCCCGCAAACCACGTCAGCTGGCTTAATCACTTAATTTCAGTGAGATCGGCAGGAGCGGAGGTTAAGGTACATAACAAGTGCAGCCACCATTAGTGGGTGGCCGCTGAGAGTGTGACCTGGCGGTCTGTGGAGGCGGCCCAACTAGGCTTGGGTTGGGCGTTCAGGCGCGCTGTGTAGTCCCCGCTTGTATCCCTGATACCTCCAAACGACGAGCCACCTAGACTTTAAACAAAACCTTGATCGCTAATGACTATTAAGGCGAAGTTGCAGTTAAGGCTGGACTCCGTTACATCAGCAGGGCAGATGGAGACGTGCTGAGGGTGCCGAAAGGAGCAGGGACAGGCGCAGGGATAGGAGCGACTAGAGCGTGACACTGAGGAGAAACGGTGAGTCAGTGAGTGGGCCCAAACCGCCTGCACCTTGCCTGTCTGCCGTTGCCTCCCGTGAGACCTGCCATGCACCCCACTCTGCGATTTGTCCTGCCCCTGTGATTTGCACAGCCACCAGGCACCCCTCTGCCGGTTTCTGGCAAGTAGGGTGTTTCATCACGAGTGCGGCTGCCTTTGGCGGAGGCAGCCTGGATAGTTCCAGGCGCAGCCTGCTGCCCCTCCATATAGCCCCACTCGCACTGCTCTTATTCTACCACACCCACAGCAGAGCTCAGCTACAGCCAGGGGCAGTAACCAGCCTACAAGTGAGCTGGTACCGACCACAAATCAAGGGCCAGGAGGAGGGCCAGTAAGGAGGGCACCGCAAGCTGAATTTTCAAGGCGAGCACCGTAGGCTCAAATTCCAGTGCAGCAGTGTTCTCGCAGTCACCGGGCCCATATTCTATTTGGCTGCACAGACACAGCCGATAATAGGCCACCGTGCCTCGAGCATAAGACAACTCTGGCTTCCGACCACTCTGAGCCTTTACCCTTTTCTGCCAAGCCCTGAGCCACCATGCGATCAGGCAGGCATCGAGAACCTGTCAAAACTGCAAGAAAAGTGCTGCCAGCGTAAACTCAAGCAGCCCGCGGAAGTAGCCCACTTAGCCGAAGGCGATATTCCACCAACAGCTGACCCTTGCACATCATCCTCACTGGGTCCCGCCGCTAAAAGCAATCGTTCCAGGATTTAAAAAATCATGGACTTTTTTAAAACCCCCAAAAAACAAGCCATGCCTACACCGAAACATTCGCTACCGACCCTGCCTAATCCTCCAATAGACAACTTCTCAAAAACACCCTCTAGCGACACAACAGTTAAAGCCCAAGTCATTACTATCAACCATGACCAGCAAAAGCTGGCCCTATCTCAAG
This sequence comes from Triturus cristatus, assembly GCF_964204655.1. Taxonomy (NCBI): domain Eukaryota; kingdom Metazoa; phylum Chordata; class Amphibia; order Caudata; family Salamandridae; genus Triturus; species Triturus cristatus. The sequence continues at coordinate 1,028,271,814 of NC_140579.1, read as the reverse complement.
GTTCAACCCCAGCTATCATTCCCGGGTCCAGCCAGCCCATACTCAGTTCCCCAACCTTAGACTTTTCCAATCCCGGCAACCCTTGCAATAAAGATCCAGACTGCACATATTCAGGAAATTTACTGGAGACATTAGTTAAGCTGCAGGACCAGTTACTCAGTCCATTTAACGAGAAACAGGATGAAGCAGCGGCTTGCTCTAACACATCTGCAATCTCTGGCCTTATGCATGACTACAATGCCTTGCTCTCTTCAATTAGACTTCAGTGTGAAAAGGCCCCCGCCAGCCATAATCACATCCACAAAGTAACCTCAGAAGACACCTTCATAAATAACAAGTCTCATGTGAGCATCGCAGCTCCACTCCTCACACAAAGTAAGTCACAAAGTAAGCCAGCTCAATATTCAGTATCGTTCCCACTGTCCTCTGTGCCTTTGTGGTCACCATTTATAAACACAATGGAGGTGATCTCATCGGCCCTACAATTTCATTCAGAAAAACTTAAAATTCAAGTGGATTTACTGAATGCCTTGACCACGCATGTCCTGGCCATTGAACAAAATTCGCAGGACTTAAACAGTTTAATAAAGAGAGTAAAAAAGACCCTGAGACAGCATACCACTCCTGTAAATGCTCCTCCACCTTGGATCATTTAATAGCAATCCCAAATATTCTGTCTGAAATCCTTATGGAACTAATGTCCCCAAAGCTGCCTGCTGCAATTCCAATGTCCACCACAGAAAACCCAGATAGCCCCGCCCCACTATTCCCTAGCAAATCTTTAACAATGAAGAATGACCTCAAGGTCACATGGGGCATTGAGGAAAAGCTCATCACTCCCCTATCAGTGAGCCGTCAACTGGGAACAACAACAAACAAACAGCAAAGCGGGACATCTTCGGTTTGATATGAGGACCCTGACCAACTCCAGCGACCACCCCCTAACCAAAAGGGAACGCAAACGCCTAAGGAAAGCCAGGAACAACCGACAGAAAAGTTCACCAATTCAACTAGATCCTCAAATACTCCAACATCGCACTGACCAGCCAATGCCCAGAGACATTCACCAGAGGTCGGACATGTACCCACTTTTTTAAACAAGCAAAGCGCAGTCCAACAACATGACAACATTATATAGCAAAGACAATCGCAATGTTGAACCCGTGACTCAAACAGAATTCTCTCTGCACCAACTGAAATTTTGTTTACATCAGCATAACACCCTAACAGGTCATGGTGGCCCATCCACTGGGAAACTAAGGTCTCAGCACCTGGCCTTAAACACCCATGGAATTACTCAGTGGGAGATAAAGCCAGCTTCTGCGAAAGTACAAAGGCAATCTACCACTACAGCATATGCAACTCATTTAAGAGAGCAAACGTCACTACAGCACATGAAGCAAGCACGAGAACAGCCAGAGGCTCTGCTAAATTCATAGAACACAATAGACTCCTGCGCACCTGACTCAAAGTCAGTGCCACTCATTCAAGCTTGCTCCACCATCCAAACCCTTCCAGCCTCCGTTAACATCCAGTGTGTACACCACCTTTTCCCCCAAACGGCATAGCATACAACACGTGCACTTTCTGGGAAAAGCTAACAGGCTCATATACCCCTTGAGCCCCCCCATTGATTACACTTAGCTATTGTCTCGCCCAGAAACTTATGAAGACACCACACAGAGACTATAAATGATCCCTCTTTTTAGGTCCAGAGGACGCCATGACACATTGAACAGAAGTGCAATCTTGAAACTTACCAACACAATAGAATCCTAGATCCACGTGTCAATGAAAGACATAGATAGCATTGAGTTTAAACCTAACGGAGAGTGGGCAGGGCAGGAAAACACGGTAGTCGCTTGGACCAACATTCAAACAGCTGTGATGGTGTGGCAACAATGAGATTGCTTCCTAAACTGGGGGATTGAACTAAAAAGAAACTAGCCCAAGAGGTACCTCAGCCTGTTACAGCCACAGCAGAACCACCACTTTAAAACTGGCAAAACATCAACCAGCACCCTTAGGGGAGCAATAGGACCTGCAGGAAAACTCCTTTTTAACATGGTCAATTTGCTCATCACCCATATAGCAGCGCCCAGGGCCCCGAGTTATGTGCGACAGGTCGTCGCAAAAAGCCCACGGGCCGGTACTCAATCAGTTCGAATGGCATGATTACCCTCGGGCACAACAAAGACCCCTCCTAACCAATTGTTGAAACCTGCTTTTGGAACATTAACGGCCTCAAAAGTAAGGTGGGGGAGTCAGACTTTACCTCATTTCTATAAGAGTTTGACATCCTCCTCTTCCAAGAAACCTGGGCCGAGGAGCCTACACCAATCATAGGCTTCAAAGAGCACTATCAACTAGCAACCAAAAAACTGAGGAGGGCAGAGCAGCAGGAGGCCTCTCAATCTACATAGCTACTGATCTCCAGCTGCGTCAGGACAGCATAGACCTTGGGCTGGCATGGGCACAATGCTTCAAACTCTGATCTCATCAAGACCTAGGATCACAATACCGACAATTTTAATCTACTACACTGCAATGTTTATATACACCCATCTTGTAAGAGCAAACTAGACAAGATCTTCACACTAGCATCAATCCTAAAATCACTCCAGAAGACATTCCCACAATACAAAACCGCACTGTCTGGGGATTTTAACATGTACTTACTACAAACAGATTCCCAAAACACATTCCAACAGTTTTTCGGGGCAACTGCAAAACAATTACCTCCGGTAATAACAAAATATAAAATCTCCGACCATCTCAGGAAATCATGTATTACAACCTTAGAAGCAATTGGCTTGTACACTCCACAAGAACAACCAGCTGCGTTCACAAGGAGCTCTAACAAAACTACCTCCATTTTAGATTACACATTCATGGACTTAGAGTCCTTGGATAAAATGTTGTCTTTTCCATAAAACCAAGAATAGAAAGTGGCCACCTTTCCCGACAGGTCGGACTTCTTGTACACCTTACAAGAGCTCTAGAACGCACCGACTTACTTGCCCACCCCTGTGCCTACAATCAAAACCGCCTGGCTTGGTATGGAAGGATGGCCTCTGTCATGATGAATTTCATTATCACATTCACCTCTCAACCTAATACTGCACAACAGGTGACGTGGACCAACTGGGAACTTCTCACAGTGGGACTTGTCACTAACTGGCCAGCAAATACTTTACATACCCTCAAATCACCCACCAAAGGGGCCTACTGGTATACTGCAGCCTTGCGCAGAGAAAAAAGAGCCATCAATAGGGAAATCAGGCAGCTGCGCAAAAGTAACTCCAAGCCTAGCTACTCCATCCCAGAGCAAATCACAGGCCTAAGGTGCGCCTATAAGAAGGCGCTCTGGGCAGCAAAAAGTTCTCACCAGGAAAACATTTGGATAAAATTGTTACATACAAGCAAAACAAAAAACTGTAAAAAATGTGGGCAGAAATCAACACACTTGCAAATGGCAGCTATTGTCATCATAACGCAGGCATCTCAGAATCGGATTGGATAGAGTATATTGAGGCTTCCCGTCAAGAGAAAACCACCCATCGTGCCACACTAAAAGGTGCAACTATTAAGGGCGTATCGCCCAATGTAATTTGCTAGACACCAATTGGCTGGACGAATCGCAGGTTGGGCAATCATTGAAGAAACTTCAACAGATGGGGCACCGGGACCAAACGGTCTTCCCAATGCTGTATAAAATACGACCAGGCCTTTTGGGTATCTTATTTTACACCCCTATTCAACTTGGCATTCACCACCAACTCAATTCCATCATCATGGAGAGGCAGTGTTCTCCATCACATCTTTTAATCTGGCTCATGGACAAATCCCGCAAACTACACATTAATTGCTTTGATCAATGTTGAAGCAAAACTGTACGCTGCCAATCTCTTGACTGTCTTGGAAGCATGGGTATCCGCCGAAAAAATCATTCCGGCTACCCAAACCCGGTTTAGGGCAGGCATGAGCACAACTGCTAATCTCCTGGCTTTCACACTTGTGATAAAAAAAGCTACCAATAAAGCCTCCAACAGATACACCAGCTTTGCCGATTTAAAATCAGCATTCAACACAGTCCCGCGAGACCATTTAGGGGCCAAAATGGCAAAATGGGGTGTGCCTCCAAACCTTCTCAAATCTATCATTAATCTACACTCTAATACTTGGGTACAAATTAAAATAGGCAAGGCTGACCAGAAAGATCTCCACATCCATTGGTCTCAAACAGGGATGTGTTCTAGCCCCTTGCATTTTTAATAATTACACAGCAGACCTGGATACCCTGCTATCTGCAGTCTCGAGTGACTCTTCAAAACTCTCACATAGACCAGTGCATAGCCTACAATATGTGATTGATATCGTTTTGTGTAGCCAGATCCCTATTGGCTTGCAGCGGCAAATAACTACCCTATACAGTATAACCAAATCCCTAGGCATTAAGCTAAATTACAGCAAGACCAAAGTCATCTGCTTCTTGCCAAAAAACAGACAGCAAAACCTGAAACTCAACTGGCAAGTTACCGGGAATAAGATCGACCAGGTCAGCACCTATAAATACCTTGGGGTGGGACTGGACGCTAGACTAAATTTCAAAAAGCATCTTGCCTAACGAGGGGCCTAAGCAAACAAACTGTTTTTCACCCTCAACTTAATAAATTAAAAAATGGGGAGTTAATCTCAAACGTATTTACTGCAAATCATTAGAGCCAAAGTCTTACCATCACTAACCAAACAGCTTTGAAATTATTAAGGGCAAAAATGTAACGACTCTTAATACTCTACAGTCCGTCCTGTTCAAAATTATCTACCGCATCCCAAGAAACACCTGTCAAGCTCAAGTCCGCCTAGAATTTGGGCTCCAGCACCAGCTGCCGGTGAGAATGTCTGCACTCCTCAAATTGTGCTGGAAGTTAAGAGCAGCCCTACCCAAGTCTTTGGCTGCCTTGTGTTGGTTTGAAATGAAAAATCAGCACACGACCAAAAACAGCTGGCCAACCATGCTAAGCCAAGCATTGTCATCCCTCAATTTACACAAGGCCTGAGAGCTAAATATTAGCCACGCAGCATTAAAAAAAATTGCCAATAAAGCCACCACACTAAAATCATAGTCGATGGACAAAGCGGAATTGGCAGACAAAAAAACACAGCTGGTCAGTTTTACAATCTTATAGCATCTGGGGGCCTCAACCATACCTTACGTGCCATATTTCTCAAACCATTCAGCATTTTTACTTAATAACACGAATGGGAGCCTTCCCCTCAAAAGATCAGGTGACGCTCTGGAAACGAAGATGGTCAAACTCTCTCTGCCGACTTTGCGGCCAATTTAACGAAAGTTTATTACACCTTCTGTGAATTTGAACACATCAGAGCCTCCCCCTCACTTCTTGAATTCCACAAGAAGTTAAAGACCTGACTCTTCATATAAGCACCTTGGGACCACACACCTACACAACTTGCCCAAGTACAGATTCCCTTTTGGGTGATTAGTGCACTATACAAATCAACAACAGAACAGAACTCAATGCAACTTAACATAACAAACCATAACATAACACAACCAGAATGCGGTAGGAGAGTGATCGAAGACATGCTTAACTAAAAGCTTAGGTTACAAATCAGCTCTGGTTCCTACAGATCAATTCATATACAATTATTTCACTTAGGTGGCAAACCCAGTCCCTTCAATATATCAACATCAACTGTAAATACCATACTATTAGTGCCAAGAAGTAAGATTATTGAATCCTTTATAGTACAATCTGTACATTTGTATGGAGTGCGCCTAAAGAAAAGTGAGACAACGCAGTGCCAATGGGTTGTAACAAAATAACATACAACTTGAACAACCACTTAAAATCATAAGGATCTCAGCTCCCAGCAACACATATCTGGAGATATTGGTAGGTGTCCAACAATCTATCCTCTATTTGTATCCAAACTGTATTTTAGAAAGTCCAAGATCATATCTTTTTTGACATTTTGACCTCAAAGGACATAATTTGTGCAGGGTCTTCATCAGGACATCTTTAGGGACGCTCTGCGCATAAGAAGACGGAGATAAAAATAAAACGAATGCCTTGATTCTAAAACCATAACAGATCAACAACACCAGCCTAACGTAATAATCTCACCATCATATTAGTGTGATCTTTTACTTATAACATTAAAAGGGAGATAAGGAATTCATTTGAATAGGTGATAAGAAAATAGCTACTAGGCAAATGTCTTAACAGAGTGACACTAGAAGCAGCAATAATTGACTTGTTAAAATATTAGCCAAAATTGAGTGAAATCAAGCAATGGTGATGGAATTCTTAACGTTGGTAAATCATGCAACCAACACTAACCAATGTTCATTTAAAAAAAAAAAAAAAAAAATCAGTGTCAAGAGCTGGCCATTGCCTCTGAAAAAAAGATAGAATATTTGAAATTCTGTTACCGAAAAATCTCTCGAAAACGGACAAACATATCCCCCCATAGTCTGAACGACATACTTACCTGCCACTCAAATGCAGAAAAGGTGAATGCAAATACCCAATGCCGAGATATGCATGATCATAGAGAGCAACAATAGGTGCTGTCCAATGTGCATACCTAAATGTATAAAGCAAAGCAGAACATGCAAGTTCAGAGTTTGCAACCAGAATAAGTCTTTTGACAATGTGCTAAAACCATTTTCGGAGGCAGTAACTTCAATAAATCAATTATAAATCTCTATATGAAAATGGGATGTAGTAGGCTTCCGTTCAAAACAGCAATTCCTGTCCATACATATCAATGGATTAGAATTGAAATAGTGGTCGTAAATAACTGAAAAGTTACGTAATTCCAAGTTGGGATTGGTACTCATTTTCACAAGGATATGGTTCTTTTCGGAGTCCTTCCAAGTGCTTAATTTGAGCTGGTGGTTGCCAGTAGAGGACACGCCACTTATTTTTGGTGACCGGCACTTAGTTTTCTACAGATGTTTTCAAGAGAAAGTGAAATACACAAAACAGGAAAAACGGAGGAAGAGAAAGCAAGAACCTGCAAAATTAATCTGAAGGGGCAGGGATGTGTCTGGCAGTGGCTTAAATCGGCATGAGATGGATTTAGGACTACGCAGCCTTGGTATTCTGTTTGCACACATTTAGTTGCACCGGCTGTGCAAGAGCTTTGGGCACCGGAACTCTTTCATTTACTTTTTGAACACTGCCCCTTCCCCTTTGTCAAGAACTAGTTTGGGAGTAGTCCACGGGACTGCAGAGCAGAGATAGAAGAATAAACAGACCTGCCCACTCAGGAGACACCGCTATCATGCATGTTGCAAAGCTTCAAATAGAATACTCATTTGCTTTCCCCTTGTCAAAGAGATCAAGATTCTTATTGACAATTATGATACTTGAGAATAAAAAAAATTCTTGCTAACGGGCCAAGAATTTTCAATTCTATTAAGGACACGGAGGCGCGGATTATGCTTCTCTTAACTTTACTGGCAAACAGCAGCCAATGAACAACTTTAACACTCAGCATACCCCGAAAGTACAACCCCCTCCATCGTTTGCACCAATCACTATCAGACCATAGTGTATATATAGTTCGACATGAATACATCACTTCCTCTTTCTTTGCAAATAGAACGTTTTCAACACAGTCCTCAAACTTGAGAGTCGAACACTGGACACCACCGATTCTTCCATCGACATGAGTCCAACTTTTGATCACGGATTATCCTCGCCAGATGCAGAGCCGAAGTCTCCTGAGCCTTTATGCCAGTTTGTTCTATTCCCCTGAAACGAGAATATATGTCGTAATATACCATTCACCGAATGTATGTTTCAACAAAATGGGCGGGAAGAAACCCTTAGTAAATTACATAATACAGATATCATCATCAGCAATATGAACACAGTCCAACATCATATTGAAAACACAGTTTCCAGGGTGGGATAATCCTCACCTCCGTGTCCTTAATAGAATTAAAAATTCATGCCGCGTTAGCTAGAATTTTTTTATTCTGTATCAGTCCACGGAGGCTCAGATTATGCTAGTTTAAAGTTGTCCCACCACATTAGTAGCAACATCAACAATAGGCTTATAATAAAACGTTTTAAATGTATTATCAGAAGACCAATCCGCCGCAGCCATAATATCCTCCAAACGAGGAACCTGTAGCAAAAGCCTTGGAAGCCATAGCTCCTCTTACCGAATGAGCGCCAAAGGCCGAGGTATCAAATGCCTGCCAAATTCAACAACCAAGTAACCCACCTGGCTAAAGTTGAGGCAGTGACTGGGCAGAAAGGCCTCTTTAAAGAAATTAACAATTGTCCTGCCACATTATTCCTAAACTCACGTGTACAACCCTCATAACATTTCAAACATTGAACAACACACAGTTTACTATGATGCGGAAATGCAGGATTGGAAATGCACTTAGAATTGGTTTTAGTTTGTTTTGAAATTTTGAATGAAACCTCCGAAGGAGCGAATACTCTACCTGCAAAGTCCAGAGCCCGTACATCAGACACACATCCACATGAAATCAAATATAACAATAAAGTCAGTTTAGCTGATAATTGCTTACGGGATAGGCCCTCATTAGCTGGCCAATTCCTGAGAAAACGAAGTACTACGTCCATATCCCACAATTGGGAGTATCTTGGTTTTGGAGGGTTTACCAACCTGATACCTCTCACTACCTTACAGACCAGAGGATGTTCCCCCACTGGCTTACCATCCACGTGCGAATGACCCGCTGAGATAGCAGATCTAAAATTGCTCACTGTCCTATAGTCTAGCCCTGTACTTGCCATCTCCGAAATGAAATTAACAATCATATGGATTCCAGATACCATGGGATCCCCTTGCCGTTCAGTACACCAACTAACGCACTTACGACAAGCTGATTCATATCGCTTGTGTGTAGCTGGGGCCCATGATTGGGATAAGAAAAACAGTGTGTTCTCCGAAACTCCTGGCACTTGCCAACGTCTCCGGAAAGTTTCCACGCCATGAGTGGCAACTGATCTTGAAGTACCAGAGGATGAGGTTGACCCAGAGTGTCTGTCAAGCTCACTGGAAACAATAGCAGACATATTGGAGTCTGCGGATCTGCGCTAACACTCTCGAAATCATGGAGAATGGCGGAAATGCATACAGCATGCCCATCATCCATGATTGAAGGAATGCGTCCGAGTTGCTCGCCAGAGGATCTGGTCTTCAACTGTAAAACAGAGGCAGTTGTGTATTGAGCCTGGACGCAAAGAGGTCTATCACACAAGGACCCCACTTGTTGTTCAGTTGTCGGAAAATCCTGGGTTGAAGACGCCAGTCGCTGGAATCTCGGAGAAAACGAGAATTCCAATCTGCCACCACAACAGCTCGTTTTCTGCGGAGACAGCGTCCTGATCGCAAATGAGCCCGCCAGCAGCTCTAGACAATTTATGTGGAGTCTCAGCTACTCTGGAGACCATCTGTCCCCCTTCTCCACTGAACCACAGTGAGCTCCCCAGCCCCATCTGCTGGCATCCGATTCTATCACTACTTCTGGGACTGACGCAAAGATGGCCTTGCCATTCTACGCATCCATGTGTTCCAACCACCATGAGATTCCTGTCCTGGCCTCGTGACTCAACAGAACTTGTTCCGTGTAACTCAGGACCTTGCGTAAGTGTAAGATTTTTAATTGCTGGAGTGCCCTGTAATGAAGGGGACCCGGGAAAATGGCCTGGATCGACAAGGCTAACAGGCTTACTAACCTGGCTAAAGTCCATAAGGATATGTTCTGAGAGGACAGCACTCTCCTCAATTCCTTCTTGATGGCAATCCATTTCTTCAGTGGAAGTAGAAGCTGTGTCCTCACAGAGTTCACTTGGAACCCCAACAACTCCATCGACTGAGCGGGAGTCATGATAGATTTGTCCGAATTGATGACAAACCCCAACTCTTGTAGGAGTTGTGTCATCCATGCCAGATGTTGAAGAACTGTGTTCACACTCTGAGCCATTATCAGGATATCGTCTAGGTAGATGATAAGCCTGACCCCTCGCTCCCTTAAAAATTGAATTACCGGTTTTAGGAGCTTGGTGAAACACCAAGGCGCAGACGAGAGTCCGAATGGCAGAGCGGAGAATTTGTACCAGTCGTCTCCCCATTAGAACTGAAGGAATCGCCTATGGGGGGGAAATATAGGGACCTCTAAGTAAGTGTCTTTGAGGTCTAGCCGTACCATCCAATCCCCTTCCAAGAGCAAGTCTCGGAGTAAGTGTATGCCCTCCATCTTGAAGTGACGATACACTACCAAAGAATTGAACTCTTTGAGGTTTAGTACAAAACAAAAGCCCTGATCTTTCTTCGGGACAAGAAACACTGTGCTGGTGAAACCGTGAGGGTGAGGTATAGTCGGTACAATTGCCCATTTCTGCATCAACAATGCCACTTCGCTGTCCATAAAAGACCTCTCTAGTCGGGAAAAATGTTGTGGTTGTGGTCTGTGTGTCTGTCGAAGTGTGGCATAAAAATGTATCTGAAAACCTTGTACTGTCTTCAGTGCCCAAGGGTCGTAAGTCAGGGTTCTCCATTTGTGTAGAAACAAGGCAATCCGACCCCCCACCTTGACATTCCCACACTGAGGCAGAATTAACTGAATAGGAGGAGTCTCTGTCGCCACCCTGCCCTCGATAGCCTCCTTTCTGGTGTCTGCCTCTACCTCCACGATTTCTGGTGGGGTAAAAATTGGACCTCTGGGCTCCGCCACGGCCTCTCTGTTTGAAACCTCTTGGAATAATATACACTATAGTTTTCACATAGCAGTAAGGTCAGTATGCTCCTATCGAGTACATTAAACTTAATTACTTTGTGTGCAAGCTAACTCAGCGGTCGCTAGAAACTTCTCGAATGAACAAGAAGGGATTAATTTCTGACAACCGCATAAACATGACAACTTTGTTTCCCTTAGAATTGGAACGCGTCTCAGAATCATGGAAACAATAGATAACAGTTTCACTCAGTCAATCGTGCATGCTTAGTTTATCCAGAGTTACACAGAAATAGATAGACGGCCGTTTCAATAAAAGGTTTTATTGAACAGTCTTGTTTCTCGTGTAAGAGATATGAGCTGTTACGATCATTAGACAGAAAGCTAGATATAATACGCACAGCATAAGCAGTAAGAATAAATAATACTGCAATAGCATTGTCTCTTAGCTATGACATATATTCATAAATACATACATAAATAACACAGGCTAAAAAATGAATGCTCGTCTGATGCTTCTAAATAGTCCTTTCCTCGTGTACCTAACCTAAGTGTAGCGCGAGGTAAGAAGTAGGTGCTGTTTTCTATAGTATGGTATATACTAAGTTTAGTATGTCAAGAGTCCCTCTAGGTTCTAGTCGGCTCCATACCTTTAGAATGAGCGAGGTGGGAATCTCTGTCCGGGTCTCAAACTCTAACACCCCGCGAAGGGGGTCAAAATACTGGATGGTGGATTCTCTGCGAGCAGGGATGACAGCGTCTGGTCAGTGCGTCAGGCCGGGATATGGTCTCTTCCAAACTTGCCGTCGCGAACCGTGCAGTCAAGTCGTGCCGAGTCGTGCCGTGATTTGCCATGGTAAGGGAAGGCATATTTATACCTGGAAGGTGCTTCGGAATGCTAGCATTGACGTAAAGTTGGGCAGAGGAAGACGTCATGGGTGAACCCCTAAGGAATAGTAGTTCATGCATAATAGATGAGTTCTTGGAGAAATCAATAATCCTAGCCAGGGAAAGTCCCGTTTGGCTTAAGGGTCTGTTTTCTAAGAACTCGTTGTGACGTGGGATGGACGGATGTAGGTGACCATGCCTGTATTTGGTTAGGGTGGCTAATGCCTAAATAAGGGCTGGGATTCTATGCCTAAATAGGGGCAAAGCGAGTTGCGCCTATATAAGGACATGATTCAGGGAAACCTATATACGGGTATCTAAATCGTAACACAACAGACCGGGCGCTCGACCTCTGAGGCGACCGCCCTGGTAAAAAGGCCAGTATGGAAGACCTTCTTAATGTTGGCTTAGGCCTTATCTAACGCAGAGAAAGTTGCAACGTATTGGCTTAATTCTTTCATGAATTTGTCGCCAAACAAAAGTCCATTGGCAAGAGTGCCTGCTTCCATCGTGGCCATGTCTGCCAATTGAGGGTCAATTGGCATTAAGAATGGCCGCCTACGCTCAGTTATAAATGCGCAATTAGCATTGCCTAAAAAACAAAGTGCCCTCTGAGCCCATTCCAGTATTTCCGTAACATCAAGAGGGGTATTAGTATCTTTGGCGTGTACCGCCGCATCCAGGATCTTAGTGATCGGTCCAGAGAAATCTAATAACTTATCCTTCCTGGCACCCTCTCCAGGCTCTATCAAAACATTTTTCGGATCTTTGGAACATTTCTTCAGAAAAGAGGCCATATTAGGGTCCAGTTCGGGGCTGTCGGCCACTTTGCCTAGTAATGCTGGTCTGGGGCATTCAGAGCGTAAAGTGGTACGCGCGTTCAAAACTCTGGCGGAGGTTCTCTTGCACATAATGTGCGACTTCGACACAGGGTACCCATTCCGTGGAACGTGGGTGACCTATGTTCTTTGGGTCAAACAGAAGGTTTTTGGGAGGTGGAGGTGCGCTGACGTGGTGAGTCTTGCTCTTCTTTTTGGCCAGTCTGGGAGGTTCCACTGTGTCGTCTGTGTCCGAAGTATCTGGGTCCGCCGGAGACAATTCCTCCGTGTCTCCTGTCAATAAGGTAGATTTTCCGGACGGGAGGGACCCGCCCTATGAACCATGGTCAACGGCCGTAGACGCCACCTGCGCAATGCCCTCCTGCAGAGGAGTGTCAAGCTGTGATGCCCAAAGCTGCCTGCATTTGGCGTTTTCCATTATTTTTCAGAGGCTCAGCATATGGCTGTAAGGCTTTAATTAGCGCCCTGTTCACGGAGCCCTGGACGTGGGTATCCAGGGCTTCAACCAATTGTTCCTGCAATTGGTGCTCTTAAGGCACCTCTTCAGAGCCACCATAGTCATAATAGTCATAGTAATTAACCCACTGAGCATCCTCCTCGGCGTAATACGCCATCGTGGGATAGGAGGTGTGGAGGAACTTCAGGGGGGGAAGAGCCCAAGGGTGTAATATATACTGGCAGGAGAATAGATCAGAAATGACCCTAACTAGACTGTCCCTGAAACTGAAACAATAAGTCACTCTCCCTAATAATTATGAAAAAACTTGCCAGACAATCGTGTAATTATTGTGGAGGCAGCCACCCTTTCAGTTTCCCTAGAGCAGACCTCTGTAAATGTTTATGCGCCCCGTCGGGCGTTCCAAGGGCTGAGGATCGGTGCAGCTGTGGTGCGCGATGCTCGATAAACCGATCGATAGTGAAAGTTCCGATTTGGTTTCTCGCGCATGCGCGAGATTCGTGGCCCTAGAAAGAGGACTGCTGCTCCTCAAGCGCGCAAAGTGCGTCTGCCCCGCTCCCCCGCCACACACCAGGGGTCCTCAAAAAGCACCGGACCGTCAAACTACAGAAAAAGGACAATAATTACAGCCCTAAGCATTACTATTACCGCGAGCACACAGGCATCAATAATTAAACAGTTCAAAAGAGCGCGCAAGAGTCATTAGCATATCAATTCCGAAAGAAAAGGCAAAAACTTAACTATATATACACTATGGAGTGAGAGTGATTGGTGCATCCTATGGAGGGGGTTATACTTCTGGGGTATGCTGAGTTTTAAAGTTGTTCATTGGCTGCTGTTTGCCAGTAAAGTTAAGAGAAGCATAATCTGAGCCTCCGTGGACTGACATAGAATCCTCATAATCAGAGGCTGTAGACAGGGAAGTTACATGAATTATTTTGTAGACTTTTGTAATTATATGCTCATCATGTTTTGAGGAGCACTTTGGGAGAGAACACGGAATAACTTTAAACAGAGTAGTAACTATTGTACACTTCTCTAAAATGATAACGTGCAAAAGCTGAAGCTGGGGAGATATAATGTGTAGAATGGCCGAGCATGGGACATAGAACATGTTTAACCTTCTTCAAATCTATTTTCGACGAACGTTTCACCTTTTGCTTATTTATTAAGTGTTGGGCTGACAATCTTTTTCAGCTTTAATTCACAAGGGTCTCACAGGCGAATGCACTTTCTGAGGGTGAACAGAACAGTAACAGAGTTGATGGCAGGAGCCCTCACATACTTGTGTTTGCTACTTGTAATAGATAAGAAAAAGAAGCAAAGAGTTTAAAGTTAATTGGCTGAACTGCCAATCATTTACGAGTAGAGTTCTTTAAAAAAACACTTATAGCATGTCATGCAGTAATTTTTTTCCCAATGATATCTTGAGGAAAATTTTGGGAAAAAAGCTTTTTAAATGTCAAAAGCATCATTACATTTAATAAAAGATATGCTATTTTGGAAGACAATTTGGCATATTCTTTCATGATTTGGAGGAATGTTCTTTAGAAATCAAAATAGTTTAGCCCTGGATGAGCATGAAAAACCAATGCATCATGTAACTCTTTGCAATAAGTAGATTAGAGATAGATCTGATGCAATCACATGCAATTCATATACATCAGGTTTAAGGAATTTCAGTTCAGCACTGAGTGTAAAACGCAAGAAGAAATACAAGGTAGAAGGCCAGAAAGCAATGTCTCCAAAGAAAAAGAAATAGTTTTTTTTAATGTGAATTTTCCTTTCCACTTTAAGGTAAATGCCCTGCCATTGAACCGATTTGCAAAGGCTGCAAAAAGAATTTTTTTTTTTAATGGTTTGCAAAGCAAGGGAAAGAATAAGTGAATCACGTCAAGAAAAGAAAATGAAGGAAATGACTAAGTGCATCACTTCTAAAAACAAAATGGAAGGTAGAAAGTTCCAGAGATGCACCAACCATGCACACAAGGCCAAGTGGCAACACCAGTTGAGGCAAGTAGAAACTGAATGACGTTGATTGTCATCAGATTTCTCGTCTAAACGTTTGTCATTGTCGAGGGTTGTCAATGTTTACCACTGAACAACATGTGCTTGTATAATTAGCTTCTTGCAAGGAAAATTAAAGTACAAAAGTCAGTTGGAACCTGTCTCACAATCACACTGGCGGTAAATGGGTGCTCTATACCATTTATCATAGACAGTGGCATGTCGGTAAACATTATTCATTGGATAAGTACAATGAACTGTCTCTAGTGCCATGTTTAACTCTGTTGCAAAGTCAAGGTTCATTTATAGCAACTGTGAAACATAAAAAGACAAAAGTACAAGCTCCAATTCATGTCCTGCCAGGCACTTTATCGAGTGCATGTTTACTGACATGGGCTGATTTCTGTAACAATGTATATCATGAGTCAGTTTCCATCATTGTGTCATGGACTAGGAAGACTTAAGAGACTGAAAGCGCATTTTCACATAAATGAGGACATCTGCCCTATTCCTCAACAACATTGTCAAATTGCATTCCATTTACAAGTGGCTGTTAAGAAAGTATTTGAGACATTTTTGAAACATGAAATCATTGAGCGATCCACTGGTCCGACGCCATGGGTGTCTCCCATCATGGTAGTGCCAAAGAAGGATATTAGAGGCATTGTGTGAATCTGCATTGATCTGCACTAAGCAAAAAAGGCAATTGAAAGAGAATGATATCCAGGTCCACATTGCTGACATGATCATGCAGCTGAATTGAGCCAAAGTATTTTCCTGCCTCGATTTGAACAAAGGATATCACTGTAGTATCTGGTGCACTTTGGTTCTCCCTTGGTTGCTCGTATTAGCAGCTTTAGGCTGCCTTTGCTATGTACAACCACTCATAGGACACTTGTTTTTGTGACATGATATTATTTCAGAAATACTCTGCGCATATTATCTGTTATTCAGTGATTCTTCTTGGGTTCCAGTCTGAACATTTCGTACAATGTCAAACAACATGGTGTACTGTTTTCTTGTGCCTGGTCAGCATTATCTCCTAATGTTTTTAGACATAACACAGTAGCACAGCTGGAGTTTTGTAACACAATAGTTCCTATTATATAAACTGTGTCCGTTGGAGGGTAGAGGGGAGAATTCGAGCAGAGAGCACTGTCTTGGAACAAAGGCAGCAGTTTTGCATGAACTGAGTTTAGACATATGAAGTGGACCACCTAACCACACATACCAGGTATGGGGTTCAGTGCTATTCCCAGAGATCACTAATATATCCCTGTGCTCACAGAGTAGGGTAGGCTTACATAGAAATATTAGGTGCAGGGTTGGGTTGTTCACTGTTTACAGCCTGTTAGTAATGTTGATTACTTTTCTCAGTTGTATCTCTTTACTAACTGCAGCAAACCTGCTTCAAAATAGACTGCAATATTTTCAATAAATATATTGTAAACTTCCTTCGAGCCCTTCTTCTGTTTACTAATGTCATGCTTGAGTGAGAACAAAAGGTGATAATCCATTTCCGCTGTTCCCTTTGTGACTAAGATTTATGTTTTAAGTTTTTCGATGTCACCTGCTACTCTGGAAATGTTAGAAGTGGAGATGAGGCACTGTGAGCTAGTCAGACTTGGGCCTACAGGTACTGACATGGTAGATATACTCTGTCCCTACATTCTGACACCCTGTTCTCCGAGAGGCACACTTCTGTTTCTAAACAGAATACTTGCAATATCACAAACGTGAACTGAAATAAAATTTGCAGGTATGTTTTGAGTGTCCTCAGCTGCGTAACTTTTTCATGATGTCATTTGTCCCATAATACAGCCCATCACAAGTACTTTCAATTACAGTGATTACGTACTAGTTTTTGGGGCCATACAGAAGGAACTTGATAAAGCTCTTACACAAGTGTGCTGTATACTTGCTGATGCAGATCTCCTTTTAAATGCAGAAAAGTGTGAATTTCATAAAACAGAACTTTTTTTGGTCATATCTTTTCTAATGGGCGAATGACTCTTGATCAACGTAAAGTACAAACCTTGTGATCCACTTCTCCCTCACAAGATATAACAATGGTGCGATCCTTCCTTGGTAAGGTCAGGTACTGATCAAGGTGTATACATGACTTTGAAAGTGTGAGTGCCCCATTGAGAGACTTGATGAAACAAAATGCTCCATTTCGATGGTCCCATGACTATGAACAATACTCAAGAAATTCAAACATGCAATTGATAATGCCACTGAAATGGCATACTTTGATTAGAAATTGCAGAGGGAGGTTGTTGTTGATGCGAGCCCAGTGAGTTTAGGTGCCATCCTTGCCCAACACACTGTCCATCTCAATGCACCAAGATGCATCATTGCATATGCTAGCAGGAATTTGTCTTCAACAGAATGTGCCTCTTCAGAACCTGAAAAAGAAAGCCTCGCTGCGGTGTGGGCTTGTGAAGATTTGCACATTTTCCTGTATGGGAAGCATTTCACTGCTGTCACTGATCACCAAGCATTGCTCACCATTTTCAGCAATTCGAAAGCCAAGATACCCCCTCTTGTTGAGAAATGGGGTTGTGACTGCAGAGATATAAGTAAAGGATTGTGCATCATCCAGGGAAAGATCAAAATCCTGCTGACTGCTTCTTCTTACATGCTCTAATGCAATGTCATGGCACTTCTTCTAAAGATGCAGATGCTTTTGTTAACTTAATTGTAAAATCCAAATTAAAACTGAAAACCTACTAAAATTCAACAGAACTCAGCAGCCATTATCATCCAGTGTCTACTACATAGAGGTAACATCAAACCACACCTCAGAGAACTCCACTGGCTCCGTATACACAAACTCGTTCAATTCAATCTCCATACACATACACTCCAGGCACTACATAACTTAGGACCTCCTATCTGAACAGCTGCATGCCCTTCCACCAACCACGCTGACAACTTCGCACCGCAGGACTGCTACTCGCTTAAATCCAACTCATATGCAGAACAAGATCAGAAGGACAGGCATTCTGTAACATCACTCCTAACGCATGGAACGACCTTCACTCCACATCAGAGCATCCTCCTCTCTACTTGAATTCCACATGAAGATAAAGGCATGGCTTTTCAGTTAACAACCTTCCATAAGCAGAGCTAGGCTTATACACCGGCTGCACGCCAGGATACATTTGCAGGTGATAGTGCACTTTACTAATACGCACAACATAATCTGGTTATCTGCATCTGGGGGTGAATGTTTTGATTTGTTCTGCATTCCGTCTATCAATTGTGTGTCTTTTGCATACACAAACTATGGTCATTCGCAGCAGGACTTGGATGAAAAGTCTGCCTGTGACCAGGTTCTGCAGCAATCTTCTACTAGCAGCCTGCTTATGCTGTGTATAGCCTTTATCCTAGGAAGTTGAGTGACTCAATTTTCCATGGATAATACTAGGAATGCCAAGTGACATATTCCATGAGATCAAGGGGAGGAGGGAGAAAATAATTTTTCTCCCCATCCAGCATGCTTTTTTTCTATGCCTCCATCAGATATGGGGGTTGACAGTAACACAACATCTTGGCTGGAATAAATGCCCTACCATATCCATGGTGCAAAGTGAATTAATCAGAGCTTGTGAGTGTCCACAAATGTCCATGTTTTTGAGTGTTCAAAAACCTGCAAGGCTAATCATGCCTTGGAAAGCCAACTTTCCCACCTACTGGTGGACAAATCTGCAGCAGGAAACGCCATTTATGCCTTCCAGGAATCGTTTTGAGAATTCCTGACAGGTAGTGAAAGAAGAATTTTTCATAGAAATGCATGTATATGGGCAGAAACACCTCGTTGACTTCGGTCCTTCTCCCCGTCTTAAATCTTCTCTGTTTAATTGCTATCAGGGAATACTTAAATTAGAGGGCTTTGGAGTGCAGGAGCATTTTGTCTTGATTTAGAAGTTGAACAACTATGTTGTCATTCAACGGTCAGCTCTGCCTCTGATAGTTTGCGATAGGCCATACAGAAAGGGCTCCTTTTTGTGATCGAACTCACTTTTGGTGTGCCTGGTCTGGAACTTTCTCTCATTCAGCATGTGCACTCCTTGGTGCTACTGACCATTCTACAACCAGCAAAAGAGGAGGCTGTATTCTTTGTAATTCTGTAATAGTAAAATGCTTAAGTATTTCACATGAATATTTAAAACTTGAGATATGTTTTTAGTTCTGGAGTGTTTGTGTAGGCTGGGATGTTAGCTCTAGAACCTTGGGAGTTCAATTGGTTCAGTTGCTGTTGGGACTTGGTGAATAGGACATTTCACATTATAGATGTTACTTGTTTTAAATAAAGAAGAAGCTGTCCAACCTCTACAGTATTCAAGAGATCTTCTTTACAAATTCCTTAATGGGTCACCCTCTACTTTACTATAATTTAGGACGCAATATAAAAAAGACACTTGATGTAAAGGGAATTCAATAAAAATTAGGACATAAAATAAGGCAGGGCAAAGGTATGGTATCACCATGACCATATAAATGCTAATTGAAAAGCAATCAGCATGCTTGAAGCTGAAATGCATGTGTTAGAAATACAGTGAACTCATTTTGCAAAGTGCGGTTCATTTTACTGATAAATCCTACGCGTGGGTTTGCATCCCATCCTCGTCGCCAAAAATTTAGTGGGCTGGCCCCACGTGTTCAGGTGATAAAGTAGAAGTAGCCGAGATGATTTTATGTAGTTTATTAAGTCCATAAGTAGATGTTACAGCAAGATAGAACAAGCCCCACCAGGAGCAGCCTCCTAGCTGCTCAACCCATCTTCCCAACTGTCTCACAGACACACAGGCACCCAAGCATTTCACTCACACTAACATTCTACACAGAACACTCACACTAGCAGCTAGGTAAAGGATGAAAGGGAAAATATTAACATGACCTGAGGATACTACAATTTGCTTTTCACATTCTGTCTTGTTTCTTAGAGTCACTATCAGGAGTTTTCACGCACTTGATTCAACAGTTTTTCTATGACAGGTGGTGTAGACTGGTTGGTATGAAATATAGATTTTCTCAGCAAAATTCATGGATTGGTCAGACAACCATATGTCTGTTTAGACCTTAGTCTTTACACAAGCACAATAAAACCCCAGCTCAAACATGTAAAATCAATAACTAAAAATCGGCCCAAACCCACAGTTAAAATATGATATTACCACAATACATCCTACCATAAAATAATCAGATTTTTCATAAAACGTCATCCACAGACAGTAACAATCGTCCCAAGGCATAGGTTACATCCAAGAGTAGATTATCCACTTGTCCCCTATCCCTAATATTATTTTTTTTCAAACTGGTTTTACTAAAAACTATTGTGGAGCTAAAAACCACAAGCACTCCACTAAAATATGTTTTAGCTCACCCCTCTTATTCAGGCCACATTTGCAGGTTTGGATCCTTGTATAACAGAGCATTATGAGCATCCGACCTTAAAATCTGGTTTACCCCACTTATATATTTCAATTCACTTCATCGTAGCTGTATGTTAGCCAATTTCACCAGATAGGGAAATATCTCCTCCTCCATTCATGATTTCATCAGGAGAAAAAATGATTTCTTCTTCATTAGATACAATAAATATTCCTCTCTAGACACATGTTTAGTTGCTCTTCTGAGCTCAGATTTACTCACTCCAGTCCGATCTATCTCACATTCTATTCTTAATTTCTGGCAACAATTGAGGATCCTCCCTCTAACAGATCTTGCCCAGGTTAACTAATTTCTTAGAATTTTGTTCTTGCATAAAGGTGACGTTTCGGGGAGCTCCTTACTATCTATTCTCGTCCAGGAATTTATTGTCTCTTTGTATGTTATGTGAATCCATCCCATCATACCAGTTTCTATTCTAACAGCCTGGACCATAGTAGATTGAGGGAGAGAGAGTAATCTTTGTATTTAGAAGCCTTTAACTCATTTAGATGCTTCTCAGATACTCTTCTCCTTAAACGTTTCAGATACCAAATATTTACAGGAAGTACCTTCTTATCTGAAGCAATGCCCAGACTAAGAGTTGTACTTAATAGGTAGTGGTCA
This sequence comes from Triturus cristatus, assembly GCF_964204655.1. Classification (NCBI taxonomy): domain Eukaryota; kingdom Metazoa; phylum Chordata; class Amphibia; order Caudata; family Salamandridae; genus Triturus; species Triturus cristatus. Next base: position 1,028,250,804 of record NC_140579.1, on the reverse strand, counting down.
CTCCTCTCCATCAGCAATACCTCAAATTTCCTTATATGATTGAAGACTCATGCTTGGACAAACAAGTAATCTATTAGACAATTCTGGTTACCATACAGGAAGGTTTTTCTTGCTGGGATAGCAGGGCCAGTAGGACTCACAAATCAATTTGATGTAAGAAAAGCTAGCATGACTCCATTCCTTCCTGTTGTGTCACTTACTGGGAAACAAGCACATTTTATATGAAAACAGATGATAAATTGTCATACCTTTGGTCAATCATCATGGGGACCAATTTGTGGTTAAGTCCCCCATGACGACTAGCAAGAATTTCAGGTATTATGCACCTATTCTGACTACATCTCATTTAAACAACTCCACATTTACATTGTAACTGAGAAGACTTCTTGCAAGCAAGTAGATATTAAGGATTATAATATATTTCGGGCTCGTCATAGCATTTACCATTTTTACACTGTGAGCTAGGACCCATTTACATGTTTTAATTTTCCACGCCCTTGAGGCAGTTTTAGTAGATATCAACGTTAATATCCCCCAGAGGGATGACCTGAGGAAATATTTAAATCCTGATGGACTTTCAAAAACCCATCTATCGGCGATTGTTCCTTGCGCAGCCATGTCTCCTGGAAACACAGAATGTAATACTGATCAGTTATTACTTAAAAGATTTGTTGCTTTCATATATTACTGAACCCATGTGTATTCCAGGAAAGCAAGGTGATGGTGTGCATCGATTCTCATCCCTAATTTACATTACTCAAGTTGTCCCGTCCCTCTCTGACATCCTTGTCTCAACCTAGGCAGCCATACCTATTTTGGTCAAAGGGGAGTTGCCTATTTCCCTCCTATTGCGGCAGAGATATTTTCAGTTTACCTTCTCTAATTACCATTATATGCCTAGACCTAAGATTATCCCTGTGCAAATCCAATATAACTTGATTTAGCTGGAGACCACTTTGACATTGCTTGCAAAAAGCTCAGCCTCGGGAATCATACTGATCTGACTCCGTTCGCTGGAGGATTCTAAAGCCTTGGGATTTTAATTAACTTTTGGCGTTGAGTAGAACATCTTCAACCAGTCCTGTGTATAGGAGGATTTTTGTTACCTCTTTGCCTCCTTTATTTACCAGAAAGCCAACCTGTTTCATATCATTGGTGGATATTGAATGGAGGCTTGGGCAGAATGAAAATACCACAAGTAAGCGAGATCTATGTAGATTATTTAACTTCTTGTGTCTTTTCCTCAGCGTGCTTTCAGAAACTGGTTCTTAGAGTACCCATAAGGAACTTCAATCTTTCCACTGAACCTCTCTATTACTTTTGCGCTTGAGGGTACCCACACTCTGGATACTACCAGGTCTATTTTATATATGTCTGGACCTCTTCCCCTTTCCCTGGAGCCCACCTTTCTGGGTCCCTCTCTTTTACAACCCTTGTCCTTACACCTCTGTGCCCTTTTTGCTCACTTTACCCATCCTGTTCACCTCTGACCAAAATAGTGACCTAGGCCTGGCACGTACATTTATTCTTTAGGGGCTTGAAATTCTCACCTACTTTATCTGCCTCTGAGCTGACACATCTACCTTTGTCCTGGATGGCACCTGGGGTCCCTCTTTTCTTCACATCATTATTTCTTGTTGTGTTCTGAGATTTACTCCTCTTAGTCAGGATCTTATTTTTCCTGACCCTAAATCTTGGACCTCTGTCCCCCCTTGTGTTTGCTGCCTCTGTCTTATGTGCCCTAAGGCAGAGTTATTGCCACTGAGTTAATTGTCCCATTTCTTATACTAACATCAGATGATTAGATATATACAATGAGGGTAACGGTGCAGGGGTTAGAGTCGGGAGTGAGATTTTTTCTATATTGCCCTCACCCGCATCAACATCAGCACATACACCATGACTTTGTAGCACTTCCCCGCATTCCAAAGATCTTACTAGCTTAGCAATACAGCAGTTATTCTGTTTCAATTCTGAAGCAATAGTCTGCAAGTAGAGCTTATGCGACTTCATAGTGTCAGTATTTAGAACTACAGCCTCAAAAATGCCCTGCAAAGTTTATTGCATTAAAACCATAACATCCATCATGGATGAAGAAGAAATTGTTTCAATATGCAGATCAGTGGTCAAGTTAGGGGAAGATCACGTGGGAGGTTAACGCCCATAACTAAAAGGGGCTTTTGACAATGTTTCTGCATCTTCTGCGTCTTCTGTGTCCAGTTTCTCTTGAGTCCATCTTGAGGCCATGGACTTGCCTAGGTGAGAGCTCCTTCCCCGAATCCATTCCATAGCAGGCACAGTGAGGATAATTGCAAGGGAGGAAGGGGAGGATCATGATCTCGGAGAGAGGGAAGGCAACAGAGGGAAAGACCATTTTCTTTTCTTGAAAAATTCCCCTGAAGTGGTTCCCTACAAATTCTTATTAGAGTTCACCAAGGGGGATGCCTTTGAGGCCTCTGCTCAATCTAAATCAGGCACCCTCACAATCCTGGTTCGGCCAACTAATGAAATTGACAAATCTAAGCTGCCCCTTGTAAGGCTCACTGTACATAGGGAATTTTGCTTGCCCCTTGTTTTACTTGCTCTCTTTGCTCCAACGGCTCTGGCTGATCTACTCAGAACCTTAATATGTAAAAACAAATTAGGTAGACCCCCCTTTCTCACAAGGAGGGACATTTTAAAGATATTAAAAAGTTTACAGTTGAAAATTTCCATCAACGGCTGCTCAGAGTCTTACTGTCTTAATGTCTAGGAGGTAAACTTAGAGTCCTAATCTTTCCTCTGGGGCTCCTGCCTCCACCACTGACCTCTGGGTTTTTCAAACATGAGTCAGATCAACAACAGCCAGACCTTGAGTACCGGCATATTGACCAGTTTTATGCCTAAGACGCATGATCAGAACTCTGCGGGGTATAGGGATTGACCCAGGCTACCACTTCAAGTTGCCATGGACGTGTGATCACCACAAAAAAGTTGCCATTCAAAACCGGGCTCCAAGAAGCCACAATGCCACATAGCTGCACATCTGAAACTGCCATGGCTCCCCAAGGCAGGCCGACTCCATTAGGGCCGGTCCTCCCTGGAGCACTGCCAGATGTGGCTCCTTTGAATTGCCCCCACATGCCTGGCTGTATCCTCTGACCTCTTCTGACCACCACTGACATCCACTGACACCCCTACACCCCCTACCTTGAGGGGATGGTGGCGGTGGTAGTTCTGACAATGGGGTCCTGCGCTCAGCAACCACTGAGCCTCAGATCCTCTGTCCAGCGATCTGCGCAATCAGTGCATTCTGTTTCCTGCAGCATTCTGTGATGTTCTGTGGTGGGCACTAGGACTGCTAGATTGAGACAAGTAACATCACAAATTGGTGTTTATTGAGGAAATAATCATTGTTGATAAATGTGAGAATGTGCCTTTTTTGCCTGGTTCGCTCCATTTTGTTGCTTACTGGTATTACTGTTTTTATAAACACTGCTCATGGGAGTATTGCCGTCAAGGCTCCAGTGTATGTGTTCTGACCATTAAAGCATAGTAAAAGTGACTAACTCTTAATTGGCCTACCTGTGGACTGCAGCCCATGTTGAGCCATTCCCTACTCTGACACAGAGAACATGTATTCAGGGCTACCTCTGTAGCTTGGCTCCTGCAGCACTTAAAACTACGGTAGAACCTTTTAAAATGACCCCTTTCGACAGGCAAGAAGCTGACATTTAAATATTTATTAAGTCACAGCTAAGTAGGTCTTTTAACACAAATGCTAGGGTATTTAAACGTGGTACATGCAAGAATTTAATGTTGGCATGCACCTACAGTGACTCGCCTCCAACAGCTATTCTACTGTGAAAGAACATAGCTGTTCTAGGAGAAAATTATAGTTTAGAATCCAGACATAACTCTAGTTTGAGAAGAGCTACTTGAACAATTCAAATATTATTTCAACTTTTTGTTTAAAATCAAATTCATAGGTGAAGACTAAAATGAGTTTTACAACTTTGTCTGCCTGAACCTCCAGTTAGCTCCAGTTAGCTAATTAGTATTAGCCAAATGACATATGGTCCTGCCAGTGCTTCCCCTTATTCAAGTTTGAAAAACAATGGATGAGGGTTTCTGCCAGCTAAACCTGTGTGAGGTATGTGATGCATATCAGCTCAGGATGGGAAGCTGGGGAGGGTTCAGGAATTTAATTTACTAAAAAGGGATCAGTGTGTGGCCTGCCCATTTACAAGTGTAAAGGGAGGGAAGAAGAAGAGAAGCTTTTTGTCCCCCAGCCTCTCTGTAGCATGTTTGGCACCAGTCCAGTGGGAGGAAGAGCTAGTCCCAGACCCTGTTAGGTGTAACTGATTAGAAAGAAACAGCTAATTCACCTAAACATAACTCTAGCTGGCAAACAAGATCCCTTTCGAGGCAGAACCGTGCAGAACCATGTTGGATTTGCCTCAGAATAGCGCACAGTTGATTAGTTTGCAGTAAGGCAAACATTATGTGCTGAAAAAGTGAGAAGGATTGCCCCTGGCAACTTAATTCTCAGTGATTTGGAAGTGTCCATGAGTCACCTCTACCCACTGGTTACTGAAACTTACAAAGCTTGCATCTCACCCACAGCTCATCAGAACACTATTGGTACCTTTGATAAAGAAGAGGACTGGACCTGTTGTTTGACACTTGTGTGGAGACTCAAAGAGCTAGGCCTCTATCCTACTTGTAGCAAGAATTAAGGAGTGGAGGTCAAGGGTCAGTTTGCTGTTCTCCTGTGAGGCTACTGGGATGCAATAAGCTGCAACAGGCATTTTTCCTGAGGTGCACAAATAACTAGTAGGAACTGAACCTGAACTGGACCATGCCGGGTGGCCTCTACTGATATAAGTCCTAGCACCTAAGTGCTGTCCCTGAGGTCCTGGCAGCCTTATGAGGGAGCAAGCAAAGCTGTTCTAGGAAGTCTGAAAAGTTGGAACTTCCAAGACCTCCAGGACTTTGGTGGATATGGCCTGCATCTTTATCCCTCAGGGGAATTTCAACTCCATTTCAGAGATACTGGGCTTGATTACAAGATGGATGGTTAAGTCCGTCCAGAGTGGAAACTTCTGTTTATTGAACGATGAAATGATGAGTTTGGTATTATTTAAGTGGAAACTTCTGTTTATTGAACGATGAAATTATGAGTTTGGTATTATTTAACACATCTGATAATTATCGTATGCGTTATACAATCGAAACTTCATTAAATTTGGGCACAATTTAACAGGGAAAAACACACAGTATTTGCCATGGCATGCATATTTTGGTGTGTTAAACAAAAAAATCTGCATTTTATTCCCCATATACTCTTAATAGGTGTTATTTACCTGACAAATAACATACCCTGTGGCATTGTTATTTATCAGGAGTGCTAAATAATGCCTCAACTTGTAATTAGGCCCTAAGTCAGAAAGTAAAAGTTATGACTAAAACAAGCTCAATGTGTCTGACCTGTACTCCTTAGGGGTCGGCCTACAATTGTACCTAAAATGTGTTCAGCCACAAATAGTGACTACTGGTTGACATTACATTTTTCTTGGTACTATTGGCCTTAAATATTTAATAATGTATATGTCCAATTCCTCTACTTGGAATTTTGTCATTTTGGTGTCAGATGTAATTTTATTTACTTTTTACTAATTTCCTTTATTTAAGCCTATCTGCTCTGTGCTATAGCTATCAGGGGGTTGAGCCCAGGTTTACATTATTAAAACAGTATTTCATGTTAACACATTTGTGGCCTTATTCCTTGTGATGGACTCTCATACACCTCAAATAATATTCCACTTTCTTGCAAAGCAGGAATATGTGCACCTGGCAAATTCTGAAAAATAAAAAGGATGAAGTTCCAAATATAAATCAGTATGGCCTGAGGGTATCAGGAGGGTTTACTAGGAAGACGGAAAGGAAAATTATGTGCCCGCTGTATTGTACTGTCTATATCCGAGTCACTCAAAGCAGGAAATGCCTCTTGGAAGAAATGAACTACAAAGCCCCAAGGAGCATCACCTTCAGCCCATCTGGAACCCATAAAGCCTGCAGATTTTTCCAATGTGACCTGTTCTCCAAGTCCCCCACCCTAGAGACAAGGTGGTAATCTGCTGTTTGAGCTGAGCCACCCCCGGGCTGTTGGATCCCACTACCTTTTGGAGAGTTGCCTAGGATGCTTACACAACCCCCAGCGGTGACTAAATTATATCCATATTTTTAGATGGTTTACAGAGAACCACTTGGGTCTTAAGTTGGGCTGCCTTCAATGACATTGAGTCCTTACGATAGTCCTCTCTGTGCTGCAGAAGGAGATGATTGATGGCCCCTAACATTGGGGAATCCTGTGTTGAAGCATTAGGTGGAGAACCCGAGGGGGGCCCATGGACTGTTAGATCATTAGAGACAGCTGGTGCATCCAAGGATGAGCCCTCAAGGGAGAGCCATTTGTAGGCGTAAACTCCGTTCCATCAGGGTCCCATAATTGCTTGTCTTCCACCTCCAGTGGGGCAATCAGATCAATTAGGCCTTGATCAAACACTGCAGACACAAGAACCTCTGCCGGATCTGTGGGCAGGCAATTCCTGTTACCCCTCATTGAGATGGCAAGGTAGAGAAAACTGAGTGCTTGTACTAACCATGGAGGGATCATCCCGGACATTAGTGGCCAGTACAGTATGGGTTGCCTGTTCAAGACCATCATTCAAATCAGTGTAGGAGGGACCAGAATTAGAAAAAAAGGCCTCAGGACCATCCCTTCCAGTTGCTGTGGGCTCCAAGCTACCAGGGGATTGAAGCTGAGCAGCCAGAATACCTTGTGACTTGGCTAACGATGCTGGGGAAACCACTGAAGGCTCTGCGGCATGGGCCACTGAGACCAGGACCCACGGAGGATCCAGTTGAAGAGGTTATATGAGGTTTGGTGGGATCAGCTTCTCACCACTGGATGTGGTCATTTGCCCCCTCATCCTGACCAGACTCAGTAGTTGGAACAGGGAGGGGTGGACTGACCATCAAAACACTTCCAATGTACGTTGGGTGTGAGATACTGACTTTCTGTCCTTGGTCCGGCCGATCCAACAGTGTCCCCAAGTGCCTTCTCAATCAGGGATATCTCAAGACTGGTCACCACCAGGGAATCCTCAAATTAAATTTAGGGGGAGAAGAAGAGGGGACAGGATACAACTTTGTTCCCCCTTAAACCACTGCAAGTATTGTTGCTGCCAATTCCCTCCATTACTAGGCAACAAACACTTACTCTCAGCTTCAGGGACATCTAGGAAACATGAGAGGTTTCTGTTCCCAGTTGCTCCACTTTTTAAGAATACACTTCGCAGGCATCCTGCTTGAAATCTTTGCCTATCCACTCTGTAGACTCAGAGCCTTTCTCTGATGAAACACCTCAGCCGTCAATAGGCATAGCGCAAGGCTTCCAGGCTGCAACAGTGTATCCAGAAAAGGGTAGCTCAGCTATAGAGCAGTGCCTGAAGGATACAGCAGGTAACAAAATAGCTACTGCCACAGATACACGCCTTCCTCTACCCCGCCAGCAGTTCAGGAGTATGACTACAGGGCCTCCAACCATCAGCCTATCCAGTAGCTGTTGCACCAAGGATTTGCATTCCTCTATTTCGAGCCGGTAGCGACCAATTTGGCTGCCGGAAACACTAGCGGGAGCCAGTCAGTACCTCCGTTGCAGCCGGTTCGGGACCTTAAACCTGGCATCCGGAGTGGAATACAGAACACCACTGAGGACCGACGATTCATCAGTGGGTCCCCCCCAGACAAGGTGAGAAAACAGGCAGAGTGCTGGGGGGTTGTCCTCTCAGCTTAGACACCGCTTAGAGGGCCTCTAAGGCTCGGAAGCACTGAGACATAATGGCAGTACAGACGCGAGCCGCTATCTTGTCAATGTCAATGTCAAATGTTTTTGTAGAGCGCGCATATCACCAAAAGGTCTCAGGGCGCTTTGCAACCAAAGACAAAAGGAATGTACAGTGACTAAAATGCTCAGATACCTAGATTTAGTCAGCAAAGAGCCAAGTCTTCAGTTTTCTGCGGAAAAGTACATGGTCAGTTATAGACGTTAGCTCCAAAGGAAGTTTATACCAAAGTAAAGGGGCTAGATATGAGAAAGATCGGCCTCCGTTACGTACCGTCCGGATAAGTGGTTGGGCAAGAAAAAATCTGGAGCTGGACCGCAAAGAGCGTCCAGGAACATACCATTGAAGTTTTTTTGCCAGATACAATGGACGTGCTCCATGCATTATCTTTTGGGTAAGACTTAGAATTTTAAAACACCCTCTTTGGCGAACCGAGAGCCAATGCAGGGTTTTAAGAGTAGGGACAGAGGGAGACCGGGGAGGAAAATTGAGAACCAGTCTGGCGGCCGTGTTTTGGAGAATCTGAAGCTTGCAAAGTAAATCTTGATTGAGCCCGATAAACAGGGCATTGCCATAATCCAAACGGCTGATTATGAGACCCCGAACCAGAGGTTTCCTTGCTTCCAAAGGTAGCCACTTAAAGATCTTACGTAGCATACGCATAATCCCAAAACAGGTCCCAAGCACTTGATTTATATGGGTCTTCAAGGACAGAGAGTTGTCGATTGTAATGCCCAGGTTGCGAACTGCTTGCTTAGGCTGGGGATAAGTGCCCAGCTCTATCGGCCACCAGTCACAGGTCCAAAGCTGTTCTGCTTTTCCGAATTAGATAACCTCCGGCGTAGGAAATTGTTTCAAAGCCGTAGGTCCTGATGATGTCAGCTAAAGGTGTTAAGTAGACATTAAATAGCATGGGGCTAAGAATAGAGCCCTGTGGAACCCCGACTGTTACTGGATATGTATTAGAAACAATCTCATCCACAGATACCATGGTAAAGCGGTCCGCCAGGTAGTTCTCAAACCAATTAAAGGCCTTCCCTCTGATACCCACCTCCCCCAGACGTTGTTTAAGAATGCTGTGGGAGATGGTATCGAATGCTGCGGACAGGTCCAAAAGGACCAAAATTGCAGATTCTTGATGGTCCAACGCTAACCTGATATTGTCCACCACTTCGATAACTGCGGTCTCAGTACTATGATCCGCACGAAAGCCGGATTGTGAGGGATCCAGTAGCCTATTCGTCTTAAGAAAGACAGTAAGACGTTTATTCACTAAGAATTCCAAAACCTTCCCAAAGTAGGGGAGCAGAGAGATGGGACGATAATTAACAGGCAGACTGGGGTCAGCTCGAGGTTTTTTAAGTATGGGCTTAACCAGTGCACGTTTCCATTTCCGTGGGACCGTGGCTTGATTCAGAGATATATTAAAAACAGTTGTTAGAGCATCCACAAATAGAGGTAACATTTTGGTGCAGGCACGAGGGGGAAAGGGATCAGCTGGGGAGCCAGATTTAATCCTTCCTAGACTTTCAGAGACTTCACAATTTGTTATGGGTTCAAACTCAGTTAGGAAAAGAGCACTATTGGGCTCTATAAGAGAGAGAGGTTCGCTGATGTTAATTATATGGCGACCATGGGCGGTTTCCAGAGATGGAAATGAAGCATAAATAGCTTTGATTTTATTATCAAAGAACAGTGAGATAGAATTAACCCACTCCTGTGTAGGCACAAAAGAGGATTGTTCGACAGCAGGAACGGTAAATTCCTTCAATATTTTTAATAATTCTTTGCTCGAGTGTGCCGCATTATTAATGCGCCGTGTAAGGTAGGCCTTTTTTGCGGATTTAATATTATTAATATAAATTGAATGGAGCTGTTTATACTTCCTACGGTGTTCATCAGATTTGGATTTCCTCCACTGACGTTCGGCTGCCCGACTTTGTTGTTTATCCCTTTTTTTAATGAAGCTGAAAACCAACACCACCTCCATCCTTCGAAAGGAGATTTTTCGGGCAGCGATTCCTAAGCTGCCGGCTAAGGCATGTGGCATTGATTTCTCTGTCCATTCAGAATTTTGTCATCAAACAGTTGAGAGGCTTTGGCAGCTGCGGGAGTTCATTCCAGCTCTCCAGAAGTTGGGTGCCCCTGTTTCTCTTATGAAGCCTGTAAATCTACGAATTTGTAAAAATGGGCAGACTTTTCATTGCTATCATGGTCATAAAATACAGGAATTGCTAGCTGACCCTATTTTCTCTTTCTTTTTTTTTCATAACATATTTTATTAGAGTTTGGCATCATATGATCTGTGGAACCCGGACAGGATACAGTAAATATTTCCATATAAGGATAAAGTTGTATTTCCAGATCACAGACCATCGATGACAGTAATAATTATGGAAAATAGAAAGCACAACAAAACAATATGAAACATTGCTCTAAAACTAGCTATGTCTCAATCTCACCCTCCCTAGGCCTTCCCTCCTAGTTAGGAACATTGGATGGTTAAGCACTATTCGAGCCCCGCCCAAATGACATCATCTCAACCTCTAGCTGATGTTCAATTGTGGAGTGTGGCTCCAGTGTGAGGCCCCAATAGTCCGCCCATCTTTTCCATATTTTTGTTTGTTTCTGTGGGCAACACTGTGCTGTAAAAACTGGCATTTCCAAGTCCATGTTGAAATCTGTACATCTTTTCCAAACTTCCAGAAGGGGAGGGCTCTTTACTTTCTATTGTCTGGTAATGTCACGTTTAGGAAGTGTGAGGCCCAGAAACAGCAAATGTCATTTGTAACTTTTGCCCCTCACTCCATCCTTGCAGTGTAGTAACAGGAGCTTCAGAGACCTGGGAAGGTCCCATGCCAAAACCTCTGCCATGCAATTGACCACCCACCGCCAGAAGTTATCCAGTGCAGTGCAGGACTAGACTGTATGTAGGAATGTACCATCATTCCGTTGGCAGCGCAAACACTCCGTGGGAGCTGTTAGTTCCATCCTCTAAAGTAGATGTCTAGTATAATATACGCTGTGTAGATATTTTAATTGTATGAGCCTCAAGCATGATGAGATTGCCGCCTCCCTTAGAGACTCTAGTGCCTCTGTGCAGTCATCTTGATCAACGGGGCCTAAATCATCTTCACAGGTGCCCTTAAGGCGTCTAAGGTGGTTGAAGTGTTCGTGATTTTGGATTGATAGATCTTCGTGATTTTGTGGTCGACGCCCATCAGAAGTTTACCCTCCAGCAGGCTAAATTCTGAAATGGTGTAAGGTCTTCAATGTGGGCATATAACGCATGCCGTAGTTGTTGATATTTATCAAATTGACTGCGGGGCATAGAAAATTCTCTTTGAAGGTCTTGAAACGATTTAAGGACATGACCCTGCATGACATCTCCTATCGGTGATATCCCAATACAGTCCCAGCTTCAAAATCCCAGAGGTCAGCTACGTGATGAAGGAGTCTGTTTCGCCACAGCGGAGTTTCTCGGGTGATGCGGCCCCACTAATTGATTCAGTGGAGGGATTGACGCCAGGTCAAGATAACTACTCTTGTCGCCAGGGGAAGATCTTGCGGATCTGATCTATTGTATAGATATGAATATACAGATGGCTCCCCCATAATCCATTGCACTACTCTGTGTGCTGTGTCCCTCCAGGAGCCATACCTCCATTTAGTCAAAACCTGCAAGTGCGCTGTCACCACAGTATTTTGAAAACATGTGCAAAGTGCTACTCGCGAGGCACTCCCCCCTCCACAAAAACTGACCATTTATCTGTTTAAACCATGTCAATAAGATTGGGTATGGATGACATTGCAGATGGTAAAATAAGCGGGGTAAGGATACCATGTTATGGATGGCCGTTCTCCCATACAGAGACAGGAAGAGGCTTGACCATGACTGAATCTCTGCATTAAGTGGTCCAAGTTATGCTCTCATGAGATGGGCTGGGTGTCAGATAAAAAGACTCTGAGGCATTTTAGGCCATCTATTGCTACCGTGATTTCTTCTGTCCAGCGGCCACCGCCCAGAGTTCCCTTCAACGACTATATGGTGGACTTAGGCACGTTCATATATAAACCTGATGTATCCCCAAACATACTCATGATTTGGAGGATCCTAGAGCTGGATCTATGGGGGCTGGTGTAGAAGAAGAGCACATCGTCTGCATAGAGTGCTATTCGGTCTGAGATTCTGGGCATCCATTCAAAGCCATGCATCAAAGCCGTCATATCAATGCAGCCAATGGCTCTATGGCAAGAACAAATAAGAGAGGGAATGGGGGCAGCCCTGTCTAGTGCCTTGCCCTATTGAAAACAGTGCTGATACAGAGCCTGTGACTCGGATAGATGCCATGGGTGCAGTGTACCATAATCGCACGTAAGCTAAAAATTGAGGGCCCACATTTAAATGTTTTAACAGTATAAACATATATGTCCAGCTCACTGAATCAAAGGCCTTGTCAATATCAACCAAAAGAATCACCACGAGAGAGCCCAGGTGATCCACTGCTTCTATCGAATTGTGAGCTCTGCAGGTATTGTGTCCTGTTGTGCGTTAGGGCATAAAGCCGGCCTCAGATCAGGCAGGTGGGGCAATAGTCTATTAGCCAGCACTTTTGCCGGTAACTTAACTTCAATGTTCAGGAGTGATATTGGCTGGTTTGATGTGCAGTGTTCCAGTTTGCGACCCGGTTTCAGAAATACCACAATCTCTGCATGTCTCCAGTCAGGGGGCATACATGCCTCTTTCAGGGTCATTTGAAATGTAGCTAGATAATGGGGTCCCAGAAGGGACATAACATAAACTCTTTGAAAAACTCATGGGGAAACCCATTGGGGCCTGGAGTTTTCCCTGGCTTCATTTACGATATTGCAACCGTTAATTCCTCTAACATAATAGGGGCCTATAGGGATTCTTGTGCATCCGCTGATAACACCTTTGGTGGTATATCTCGAAAGAAGTCTTCAATCAGCGGTCCATCAGGATTTCGTGTTGGGCTTACAGGGTTTGATAAAATGTTACGAAACAATGGGCTACCTCAGCCTGATCTGTGAGTGTCATACAGTAGCAATTTCGAATCGCAGGTATCTGAACGGGTTTCAGGGCATTTTGGTAAAACCTATGCAGGAGCCTTCCTGACTTGTCTCCCCACTGATAAATCCTGATCTGCGAAGTCAGCCAGGTGCATCTGGCCTCTTCCAGCAGTTCCCCTTGGTACTGTTGATGCATTATACTCAGTTGTCTGCAGGCGCCACCACCGTCGCTCTCTATTCCTACTCTCTCTAGCTCTAGTAGATGGGCTTCTATTTGTAATAATGTTTGCTTTTCTCGTTTATTCTCAGTGGTACAGTAACTGATGTTGACCCCACGTACAGTGGGTTTCAGCGATTCTCATAAACCTGTAACAGAGGGTGCCATCTCCTCATTAAGTGAAAAATAATCGAGTAGTAATTTGTAAATATGTGTTTTATAGGACAAATTGTGCATTTGCTAGGGCGATAACTGCCAGTGAAGCGGAGGCCTCCTCTAGCTCACCAGTAGTCGCAACCCCACCGGGGAGCGGTCAGAAAGTCCCCTGGGAATGTCCGGTACTCTATGGGTGTGTTCGCGTGTAACAAAAATATAGTCAAGCCTCAAAAATGAACCATGGACAGCAGAAAAACATGCATATCCCGCTATCGCCGGGTGTAGGGCCCTCCATGAATCTGTCCATTCCAACAGCCTCATTAATGGTTTCAACCGGGACTCCCGTGGTATCTCACACATCTCAGTGTTTCTCCACCTATTTTGCTCGGGGTGTATCACCTCATTCCAATCTCCACATAAACACTACCCAACACCATGGGTTCACCGCCCACTGTGCCCTGCCCAAAATGTGTCAACCCACGTGCGGATCACCTAGAATGGGACCACATATTGTATCAACATAGCCACCCCACTAGAGCCTCTTGTAAATCCAGCATGGACTATGTGTGTGAAGCCAAAGCGGGCTAGGCAAGGTGTGTTGGTGCCCATTAGATGGGTCTCTTTTAATAACACAATGTGTGCCCCAATGCGCTTGGCTTGTCTGAGAACAGCACCCCGCTTTATCTTAAGCAGCACACCACGGACATTCCAGTTCACAATGTGGAGCTTCCCAGCTGGAGTCACCTTAATTTGTTCCGTCATCGAGGTATAGACCATTTATGATTGGGGATGTAAACTGTGGGGTGACGACCGTGACGGGACTCATGATGCGCCATAACAACAACTGTAAAAAACAGAACTAACAACCAAACCCCCCTACCATTCCCACCCCCTCCCACTCCTACCCCAATACCTCAAGAGTCATTGAAGCATTTGTCACGGAGGGAATTCTGCACACGCCCCAACGGGGAGTAGCCACTAGATCTGTCCAATGGATCCCCAAAAACCCCATTAACAGTTAGTGTCTCGAGTAGTTCAAAATGTTCTTTTTGATTGAAGTAGCCCATTAATATGCCAGCATACCTAATACCATTTACACGTATATAGCTCCACGCTCCTTTCTGTTCCTTTCAACTGGTGGAACGATTTGTGGAAACAAGTAATCAGTTGCCAAGGGTTCCAGTGCGATTGTCTCCACGGGATCTAGAGTGCCATGACGATCGTGATCGATGTCGCCGCTTTCCCTTCTGATGGGTCTGACTTTGCTGTGGGCCACCAGATGAGGAATCTGAGTCCTGAGGTGGGGGTGTATGAGGCCTCAACTGTTGTATACCATCAGCCCATGTGAACACCTCTTCTGGCGTGTCGCAAAACATGGTGCAATATTTGTAGCTGACTCTCAGGTGGGCCGGGAACATAAGCATGTAGGAGATCTGTGAATCGTGGAGGTAGTCCTTCGCTGCTGTAAAGGACTGACGTAATTAGGGAAAAACATTATGTGGTGGGAAACAAATGTAAGGGACTCTTGTGTCCTAGCCAGCAGGAGAATAATGTCCCTATCGTGAAAGGCAATAACTGGATGCAGTCTGGCACATGGGGTGGGGGGGTTCGCAGCCAGGGATCTGTGGGAATATTCTATGATAAAGCATGATGTTTTGAGCAACTGAGAAAGACATGCACCATATGTGCCCTTGTAGCCTTCAGTAAAGCTCACAAAGTGACGATTGCTCCTACGGGTCCTTCCTCCATGCGAGTAGCCATACCTCATGTATGTTTCTCCAGGGTGTCTACGTACCTCCACGCCAGAGACTCTGGTTTCGGCCTAGGTGAGATGCTCTATGCAATCACGTAAATCTTGGCATATCATCACGTCTGGCCCCACAGCTCCAATTTTGGCCTCTGACATGTCCCCAGATAGGGTCATCATGGCTAGTAGTGTGGCCTTGTCCGTATTTACGTTCTGGTCACCCTCCACTATGGCTGTCCCTGCGTCCGACCCAGTGTGTCTGTCCAGCCTGCTTTGCTTAGGAGCTGGGCCTGTTGGTTTGTCTTTCGTCATGGTGAGGCAGTGGTATCTTTGACCAGGGTTAGATGCTAGTGTTGGTGGAATGTCTCCCACTCGCCAGCCAATTGCAGTGTATGTCCCCCTGTGGTCTGTCTTTTATGGGGCGTCACCACCTGTGAGTCTCAACCTCCCAATGGGGAACAGGATCCAGGGATCACTTCATTGGGTGCTCAGGGGGGCCTCTCCTGGCCAAAAGCTGCATTGAGACCTGGCCCGACTGCCTCCGTGAAGAGGGAAGCCCCCCACCTCCAACGGGCACCACCCCACTCCATTGGGGAAAATTGACTGTGTATCTCTGGCCCGAATTTCCATCAGTTCCACCAGAGGGTGTTGCTAGGTCGCTGGGTCTGGCAGGTCTCACCTCTTCTGTCCCAGTGCTCCTGGTGTGCTATCTTCTACTGCAGGTCTCTCTTGCACAGCGTCGTGGACATGGCACTTCTCACCGCGATGCAGGGCCTCAGCCGTCTTATGCCGTCCGGAGAATCTATCCCTCTGTAAGAGGGCTTGTGTTGTCTGACCGTGGCCAATTCTTCACTCTAGATGCCCTTGGAATCTGGGCTCTTGCAGCGTCCGTCAGCCACGCTCACTGCGGCGCTCCGAAAGAGCTGTGAGCAGTATGGGGTTCAATGGGTCACTTACTTGCACTGTGCTCATCACCTCAGCCCCACACTTCCTCAGGCTCACCGGATAGCCTAAACAGGGGGTCTCTGGGCTTCCGGTGCAGCCTCCTTGTGCAGTCTTCGGCCAGGGTTACAAGCTTCGCGCCCTGATGGGATCGTTATAGCCACGCAGATGTCTTGTAGGCATTACTCCCTGCCGACGCGGGTTGGGAAGATATCATATCACATTATGGTGCCGATTACGATCCGGTAAAAAAATTCCCCGTACGACTCGTATCGGGTCTTTTTACCGTACGAATCGTACAAGGGCCGTACAAACTGGCAATCACGATTCGCATGGGAAAAAGTCCATACGAATCGCATTGGGAATAATTCCCCACACGTCCTCGGGTCGGAAAATGTGTCCGACACGTCCCCGGACGAATTACCGTACAAATGTGAAAAGTGAAGTCCGACCACGGAATCACGATCCATCCCGTGCGTCCGACGTTACAACCGTATGGAAAAAACACCGTCCGCACCGAACTCCCATAGCAACCATGGAGACATGTGCCCGCATACGCGCCCAACACCCCCCCAGCCCCGTACATTCGAGTCGTACCCCCGTGTATGTACACCCGTGTACGTTCGAGTCGTACCCCCACCCGTGTATGTACACCCGTGTAAGTGTCCTACCCCCCGTGTATGTACACCCCTGTACGTGTTGTACCCCCGTGTATGTACACCCCTGTACGTGTCGTACCCCCACCCGTGCATGTACACCCGTGTACGTTCGAGTCGTACCCCCGTGTATGTACACCCGTGTACGAGTCGTACCCCCGTGCATGTACACCAGTGTACGTTCGAGTTGTACCCCCCCGTGTATGTACACCCGTGTACCTTCGAGTCGTACCCCCACCCGTGTATGTACACCCGTGTACGTGTCCTACCCCCATGTATGTACACCCCTGTATGTGTCGTACCCCCACCCGTGCATGTACACCCGTGTACGTGTCCTACCCCCTGTGTATGTACACCCCTGTACGTGTTGTACCCCCGTGTATGTACACCCCTGTACGTGTCGTACCCCCCGTGTAGGTAAACCCCTGTACGTGTCGTACCCCCGTGTATGTACACCCGTGTCGTACCCCCCGTGTATGTACACCCGTGTACGAGTCGTACCCCCACCCATGCATGTACACCCGTGTACGTTCGAGTCGTACCCCCACCCGTGTATGTACACCCGTGTACGTGTCCTACCCCCGTGTATATACACCCCTGTACGTGTCGTACCCCCCGTGTATGTACACCCCTGTACGTGTCGTACCCCCACCCGTGCATGTACACCCGTGTACGTTCGAGTCATACCCCCCGTGTATGTACACCCATGTACGAGTCGTACCTCCCGCTCATGTACACCCGTGTACGTTCGAGTCGTACCCCCCGTGTATGTATACCCCTGTACGTGTCGTACCCCCGTGTATGTACACCCCTGTACGTGTCGTACCCCCCGTGTATGTACACCCGTGTACGTGTCGTACCCCCCGTGTATGTACACCCGCATACGAGTCGTACCCCCACCCGTGCATGTACACCCGTGTACGTTCGAGTCGTACCCCCACCCGTGTATGTACACCCGTGTACGTGTCCTACCCCCCGTGTATGTACACCCCTGTATGTGTCGTACCCCCCGTGTATGTACACCCCTGTACATGTCGTACCCCCACCCGTGCATGTACACCCGTGTACGTTCGAGTCGTACCCCCCGTGTATGTACACCCGTGTACGAGTCGTACCCCCCGTGCATGTACACCCGTGTACGTTCGAGTCGTACCCCCGTGTATGTACACCCGTGTACGTTCGAGTCGTACCCCCACCCGTGTATGTACACCCGTGTACGTGTCCTACCCCCATGTATGTACACCCCTGTACATGTCGTACCCCCCATGTATGTACACCCCTGTACGTGTCGTACCCCCCGTATATGTACACCCCTGTATGTGTCGTACCCCCGTGTATGTACACCCGTGTACGTGTCGTACCCCCCGTGTATGTACACCCGTGTACGAGTCGTACCCCCACCCGTGCATGTACACCCGTGTACGTTCGAGTCGTACCCCCACCCGTGTATGTACACCCGTGTACGTGTCCTACCCCCCGTGTATGTACACCCCTGTACGTGTCGTACCCCCGTGTATGTACACCCGTGTACGTGTCGTACCCCCAACCGTGGAGCGTACTCTAGGCCCCAACACCAGCACCTCCACACAACATCACGCATGTACGAGTCGTACCAAGCCAGACACAAGGACAGCACTGTACAACAAAATGCCCGAAGTACACACCGTACACACGCTAAAAACGCACGTACACAACCAGGACAAAGCAAAACAACACAAGAATACACCATTCGAATGGCACAAAGCCACTAAACATGTCCAACAAGCTCAAAAACAACACAATCACTGACCTGCAACTGCCAAAATCCAAAACAGAGGCCCAAAACAAAACCACTCCTTATAACACACCCACCCAAAGTTCAAACACAGCCACACCCACCAATGGACCAATAAAAAGGGCCCGCACACACAAACCATGAGCCTTTGCAACAGACTCACTGCTGCCAGACCCCACAGACAATCTACAGCACCATACTAGAAGCTTTACCACACCTTACACTTGCACACCTTCACACACACACCTTCACAAACACCCCCACATCACATTCACACACACACACCTGCACAACCACACCCACACACCCACAACCATCCACACACACCCCCCCCACCATCCACACCCACACCCCTCACCATGCCCACTAACAAGAATCCAAAGTTCACTAGCCGAGAGTTGGAGGTCCTTGTCGATGAAATCCTCAGAGTTGAGCCACACCTCTTTGGAACATTGGTCAGACAGACCACCATTTCTGAAAAAACATCCATGTGGCAGACCATCGTCGATGCTGTGAATGCTGTTGCGGACACCAGAAGGACCAGGCATGAATGCCAAGCCAGGTGGTACGATCTGCGGAGGAGGGTCCGAGCCAAAATGACGGACGAACACAACCAGGCCAATGTCACTGGAGGAGGGCCGCCCCGCAGACGCGTACAATACCATCCCTGGGAGGAGAGGGTGATGGCCATACTGCCGGTGGTGGCAGTGGACGGATTAGACGGACTCCGAGACCCGGGTGAGTACACAAACAACTCACCTCACATGGGGGGAACGTCATCCACAACCAAACTCACAAACAGGCACGCAACCACCCCAAGCTATCGCATGACTCAACCACACTCCATGAACACGCACATGCCACTAGCGCCACCATGCCCCATGCACCCAGCTGGACAATGTCAAGTCACAGGCCACAGAAAACACCAACACAAGACACGGTAACCCGGATGGCAGGAGTGTGGGCCCCAAAAATCACATAGTGCTACTCAGAAGCAGACAACAATGCCCTCTGCCCATATGGCCTAGGTCACAGCCAGACAAACAGTGTGTCCCCACACAGGAAAGACTCGCCAGCAAATGGCGGACGCCTTGCATCAACACATGGGGGTGACGGCACGTTCTTGCACATGACAGCAGCTAATGAACAGCCAACACTGTGAAAGAGTGGCAGCACACACCACCACAGCAGCAGTGCAGACACACACACTACACCCAATGGGTGCCTGGAGATCAGAAACAAACTCACATCAACAATCCAAGGGCCATCAAAAGATCTGCTAACAGTCTGTGCCCAGGAAGCTGGGCTGAGGTGACAGAGGGTGACACACATGGGGAAGGAGGGGGGGACAGAGAGGGAGGGAGACACAGGGAGACGGACAGAGGGAGGAGGCTGACACACGGAGGGAGGGAGAGGGGGACAGAGAGGGAGGGAGACACAGGGAGACGGACAGAGGGAGGAGGCTGACACACGGAGGGAGGGAGAGGGGGACAGAGAGGGAGCAAGAAAGGGACACACAGGGAGAGCAAATCAGCCTTGTGGGGTGTGGGGATGTCTGCTCCTCAGCAGGTGGACTGCGTGCATGTAGACAAGGGTGGCCAGTGCCAGAACCCCCCTTCTTCTCCATGGCAAAACACAGGGCCATGTCACAACCTGTGCACGAGCACAACGACAGCTACCTGTGTGGAACCACTCCATGTGCACACGTACAGTGCTACACGGAAGGCGCCAATGCATGGCTCGCCACACCTGCCCACTCCACTGCTGACTGCTGTCACAATTGACGCAGCAAGTAAGACTGTGCCACACATAGGTAAAGTCTCAAAAGCTGTGGCCAAGGGACATACCCATGCACAAGTGCACTGTCAGTGGAATGCAAGACATATCCAAATTCCCCGAGGAAATGTGCCAACTTTGAAAACAATGAAACATGGATGTTGCATGGAACAAAATTATCATTGTCTCTCTCACACACAGGTCAACGTCGTGGATCACCCCCCAACACTGGGGGGGAAGACTCACAGGACCCGGCTCGGCGGGATAACGGAGCCACCGGCAGCGACGACTCTCACCACTCTGTGGACGAACCCGACCCCGACCAACCTGGCCCCTCTGGTGTCCATCGACCTGCAGCACCTGCGTCAGGTACAACTGGGCCAACCACCACCCCCACTCCTGCCACATCCCAGGAGACACCCAGGATCCCTGCCCCACTACCACAATGCAGCCAGGCTGGCCAGGAGGGACACGGTGTCCCGGGCACCCAGGAGGAGGCAGGCGACAACGCAAATGCCACCCCTCAGGGGTCCCGGAGACCCGATGTGCCCACAAGGGCAGGCCAGGTGCAAGTGGGCAGGGGTGGTGGGAGTGGAGGACGGCGGAGGCGCGAGCCTGACCGGTTGGCTGGGGAACCGGTATATTCCCATGTCCGAAACATCCTGGACACATACCGGCAGGACACCACGGGCATGGCCCAGGTTGTGTCCACCCTCAACGATATGAAGGGGACCGTCGATGAGATCAAGACCCAGCAGGCCCAGCAACATGCGGAGCAACATGCCTGTCTACTGCAACACCAACGGAGGATGGAGGACAGACAGGCTGAGCTCGTGACGGTGTTCACGGGAATTCACAGTACACTCCGTCGGATGGCCGACAACATGGGCAACTCTCCCTGTGCCAGAAGGCGTAGAACATCACCACCCACAGGGAGGGATGAGGAGGAGGAGGAGACATCCGACGGAGCATCCCAAACATCGTCACGGCCTGCTTCTGAGGGTCCCCGCAGGAGGGCGGGTCGTCCACGGAAAAGACCGTGAAGGTCGGCGCAACAGCACCATCTCCCAGGACACCTGGCCTGGCACCTGGCCCACTGGAGCAACAGCAGCACAGCATCAAAAGACATTCTCTGCCACATGGACTTGCTGGTCACTGTCTGACCAATGTTGACAAAGACTGTGGCATGGACTCTGAGGTTTTCAAATGGCAAGGACACCAACTCCCCTAGTGAACTTTGGATTCCACACACCCGGAAAGCCCCTCATGTCAACCCCCCCCCACCCCAACCAAAATAAAAAAAGTCACACCATAAAGAGAAGATGCCTACTGATTGCATTATTACCTTACATGTGTCTTGTAAAGTCTAACTGTGCCTGAGTTCTCATTTGACTGCAACCATCCACACCCTGGGGCCTGAGTCTGGCACAGGACACACATGGGTCACATTGTATTAGGCAAGACAGACATGGAGCACCATACACACCCGTGATGGGCCCAACCAGCTGAGGGGGTGGCCGCACAACCGTGCAGACAGACATATTGAGTACAGCGACAGCCATGCGCAGAGGTCAGGGATCATGTGGAGTGTCCTGGGGGGCACCCAGGTATGTGTGGACAGGTGGCAGAACCATGTCCTGCAAGCTTGAGTCAGGTGGATGCAGTGAATGGTGGCCTGGCCAACGTTGGATGCATGGGGATGGCACATGTCACAATACCCACACAGTCATTGACTACATGCACAATACAGAGTCTAATCCCACACAAACAGCTTGCATCTTGCTACTCTACACATAGACACATAGCCACTATCACGGAAAACCATGCCAGACATGCCGTATGCACCGTGGCAACACACCAGCATTGACTGAGAAGAGGCATCTTGGAGGCATAGGGACACCTTTATTAGTCATGTATTCGGGATTGCAGAGGCAACTCGGAGTACACATGAACGGGTCATGTGGAGTAACATGTGGGTCCAACACTGGAACCCCCCTTCTGCAGCCCAAATGCGTGATAGCCATGGAACTGGCACACAAGTGTCGGCTAACAGCTAAACACCCCCTGCTGCTCACGGAGAGACTGCCATACACCATTGATCCGCTGATGTGGAAGTCCCACAGCATGTCAAGCCAAGGCAAACCGTATGTGTCCGAGGGCAGTGTAACACACATTGATGCCATCATCACATTCCACAATCCCATCACTGATGACTGTCAACAAGTCTGACCATCTATTCAGGTGTACCCAGCTGCATGTAATGTGTACCATGGTGATGCGACATGTCTGCAGAGGAACCAAACATCGACAGGGGCAGTGTGCATACATCGTGAACAACTGCCACACCCAATACACCCCTGATGCATCCCTTACCCTAAGGAGACTTCCAAACTTGTCCGTGCGTGTAACGCTGAGTCAGCACATGATGACGTGTCCATGAGGAATAGCAGTGCCACAACAATGCAACCAGCAGACGGCATGCCAAAGTACCTGGGGATGAGAGACACACAAGAAGTCAGCCACAAAAAGCACAGCCACTTGCATGTGCATGTACTCGACACATGTATGGATGACAACATGCCAGGTCACAATTATGACTGGGGAAATACACATCACTGCCACCATCACTCCAGTGACACATCCACACACACCTCTGACTCACGTGGCATACATGCAGATGGACACACACATCGCAACACATGCCACACGGGGACCAATGCGTGCACACACAGACACTGGTACTCACCACTAAGCAAAGAAGTCGCGTATGAGCCGAGTCCGGATGTCCTCTTGCGGAACCACGTCCTCCACATCACTAGCCCCATTGCCAAGACCTTCGTCCTCCACGGGTGGATGGTCCTGATCATCTTGATCCAGGATGAGTGGCACAGCTTTCTCAACTGCCATGTTGTGCAGCATGCAGCAGACCATGAAGATTTTGCAGACCTTCGCCGGGGCATATGGGAGCGCGCCGCCGGTCTTGTGGAGGCATCGGAATCGGCTCTTCAGGAGGCCAAACGTCCTCTCTATCACTCGCCTTGTCCGGCCATGGGCGGTGTTGTAGCGGAGCTGGGCCGGCGTGATGGGGTTGCGGAGAGGTGTGATCAGCCATGGCATGTTGGGATAGCCAGCGTCCCCTACATGGAAAGCACATGGACATAAGTAGGACAGGAGAAGCGGTCATGCTGGAAGTCTACGCAAAATACAGGACAGACAGACTGTACCCACCAACAACACATGCTCGTTCGTTGCGCAGCTGCGTCATCATTTCAGGCATCCTGCTACGCCTCATGATGTAGGCATCGTGTGCTGATCCTGGAAAACGAGCACAGACATGTGAAATCACCATGTTGGACAGACACACCACAAGGGCATTGATGGAGTGGTAGTGCTTGCGATTCCTGTACGCTACCTCCTGTGCCTGTGGTGGTACCAAAGCCACATGTGTCCCATCTATGGACCCAATGACATGGGGCATCCCTCCCAGGGCATAGAATCCACGCTTGACCCCAGTCAACATTTCAGGGGTTGGGAAATGGATGAAGTCATCCAGGTGAATCAACATGGCCTCTAAGAAATCATGCAGCACACGGCAGAACATGCTCTGGGACATGCCACCAACATGAGCTATGGTATTTTGAAAGGTACCCGTGGCAAGAAAATGTAGGGCTGCCATTACCTTCAGCTTGGGTGTCAGTGCCGTAGGATACCTGTGCAGCGGTTGCAGGTGTGGTGTCAGTCTCGCCGTCAACTCCAGAATCAACGGTTGGGGGAAGCGGTAGCACCGGATACAGTCATTCTCACGCATGGCAGCCAAGTCCGGAATTGGTCGGGGAAGAGGCGGCGCTCTGCAGTAATTTGGAAGTGACAAGGAAGAGTGAGTGCACCACAACAACAATTTATTTGTACTGAGCACATGTTAATCTGTCAATACACATATGCTACATACGGAGTCAGGTATGTGCCACATGCCCTGGACACGTATGGCTGCCAGGTGACACTCCTACCAAGACCCAGCTACACACGGAGATTGTGAACCTCCA
Source organism: Triturus cristatus (assembly GCF_964204655.1). Classification (NCBI taxonomy): domain Eukaryota; kingdom Metazoa; phylum Chordata; class Amphibia; order Caudata; family Salamandridae; genus Triturus; species Triturus cristatus. The sequence continues at coordinate 1,028,226,573 of NC_140579.1, read as the reverse complement.
CATGCCATGGCATGGGATTAGCTGTGTCCCAGTGTAAGTGAACAGCCAGACGCAACACAGGAGTGACATACATCCACACATCAGCAGAAGTAGGATGTCAATTGCAGAGACTGGTAGCGGAACACTAGAGCCACAGGTCACATGACATTACACTAGGACAGCCCACACACCTTGCCATGAAGGTGTACATGTGATGACTCACCACACATTCATAGAGAGGATGCAGACATGTCCTTGTTACGCTACTCCGTGTCCCATGCATACATACGCACCTCACATCCAATACCACATGTGGCATGGTGTGCGGAACAGTGTGCCATGTCAATCTACACACAGACACATGTTGGTTGCTGCAACAGCGGCTGCTTTTGAGGGAGCTCCAACATCAACCTAATGGGAACCCCCCACACATACATGACATAGTAACTTCGTGAACCGTGGGTAGTGACATGTCAGGTGTGGTGACCCCTGTACCGGGCCTCAGGGGACACTTGCGTGTGTTGTTGTTTGGCCATGCCAGTGACGCCCATCCCAAGTGTGCAGTACGACATGCACACATGTCAAAGGAGTCAAGGGCATGCCTGGCACACATTGCACCGTCACACATTACATGTGTACACATCTCATCATACATCTGGTGCCTTCTCGACTCAGGAGTAATGTGCCACATCACAGCCTTTCACACCTGTGCCCCACACATGTAGTACTGCCCAGACAATGCCTTGATGTCCATCCATGGACAAGTATGTCAGCCCTATTCCTTCCTGTGTGCTGCCTGTCACCACTGTGATGTGTGAAAAGCACCGTACTTTCGCAAAGAGGGCCTGTGTACGTTCCCGTATCACTATGGGAGTGCTGCCGTATGTGTACCCATAGTGATAGTGAGCGTACAGGCGTGTGTACGGTCCGTATCACTATGGGTACGCATACGCGAGAACACCCATAGTGATAGTGAGCGTACAGGCGTGTGTACGCTCCGTATCACTATGGGTACGCATACGCGAGAACACCCATAGTGGTACGGAGCGTACACACGCCTGTACGCTCACTATCACTATGGGTGTTCTCGCGTATGCGTACTCATGGTGGTACGGAGCGTACACACGCCTGTACGCTCACTATCACTATGGGTGTTCTCGCATATGCGTACCCATAGTGATACGGACCGTACACACGCCTGTACGCTCACTATCACTATGAGTACGCATACGCGAGAACACCCATAGTGATAGTGAGCGTACAGGCGTGTGTACGCTCTGTACCACCATGAGTACGCATACGCGAGAACACCCATAGTGGTACGGAGCGTACACACGCCTGTACGCTCACTATCACTATGGGTGTTCTCGCGTATGCGTACCCATAGTGATACGGACCGTACACACGCCTGTACGCTCACTATCACTATGAGTACGCATACGCAAGAACACCCATAGTGATAGTGAGCGTACAGGCGTGTGTACGCTCCGTACCACCATGAGTACGCATACGCGAGAACACTCATAGTGATAGTGAGCGTACAGGCGTGTGTACGCTCCGTATCACTATGGGTACGCATACGCGAGAAGACCCATAGTGAGACGGGCCGTACACGCGTGTGTATGCTCCGTACCACTATGGGTGTTCTCGCGTATGCGTACTCATGGTGGTACGGACCGTACACACGCCTGTACGGGCCGTTGATATGAATTTGGGGTGCCCTAGGGCCCCGGAACGCACCGTACCTGTGTGTGAAGCTCCAAATTACATAGGGGACACATGAGGGACAAGTATAAAGGCCTACATGCATGCTGGTTGTCATGGAGACCAAGTTTAAAGTTTGAATTTGTTCCGGAAGGTGCACAGCAGAAGTCAGTTGGAATGAATCTACTTTGTTGCAATGTGTTTGTGGAGTTGACATCATGCTGAAGAAAAAAACACAATAAGAACCCACTGACTGTGCTAGGTTTGAAGGGATTGGAGGAAACATAGGATGCAAATGTGAGTGACCAATCACTCTGTGCTCCTGTGCATGAAACAGGCCAGCAAGGCAGATATAAGGCTGCCAGGTCCCATGAGGGAGCACTTGCCTGCACATCTTTGTATTCCACGACCCAGCTGCTGCTACTGATTCCCTGGAACCATGTCAAGGTCTGTGGAGAGGTCACAGCCTTTCACCCTGGAGGAGAACCTGGCTTTGCTGGATGTGATCCTCCCACAGTACCCCATGCTGTATGGGCGACCAGGGTATCAGGTGAGTGCAGAGTCCACTGGCACAGACTGTGTCCCTTTTTTGTGACTGTGACTTCTGGCATTGTGTCCAGGTGTGGCACACATGCTATGTACTGTAGGGGGGGTCCCGGGGGGGGGAATGCCTGATGTCTCCCAGCCAGAGCATGCTGTGGTGCATGTCTGTCGTCCTCACTTGCATTGTGTTTACTGTGACAATCACTGCATGGTGCATGCCACATTCTGCCTGTCTTACCCTCCTGGGAATGTAGCCTCTACAGTCCTCATGTGATTATGTGGTCAGCCCAGTGTGACAGGTGACTGTACCCACAGATGTGTGTTAGTTCTGTGTACCTGTGCTGAGAGTGTCCACATGATGTGGGCGTACCCTGGACATCGGTGTGTGTGTAAGTCCCCTGTCATGTGGGTGGGTGCATATGTGGGGTGTGGCACCCGGGCTGCATGAGGGATGGATATACCCTGCCCATGTGATGTGAGCAGGGAACAGTGCTGTATGTCTGACGTGCAGAGCCAGCCCCACACCTGTGAGCCCCCCCGTCTAGTGGCACATGTGCAGAGTGAGTTTTGTCGCAGCATTTGGCAATGGAAGGTGAATGTCCTGTGCCTGTGTGTGTCTGTGTACTCTGCTGCGGTAGCGTCAGTGGCCTGTGGCATGTGACTGCTTAGAGGTGCTGCACATTATCCTGGTGTACCTTGTGATGCACAGTGTGAGCCTGGATCATTGATTGTGTAGTTGCCCTCATTCCACCTGTGTACTTTCAATGGCACGTACTGCTTTTGCCCTTCCCCAGAGGATGATGTCTCTATGACAAAGGTGCAATGTGTTGGATGCATACTATGCCTTGTTGTACACAGCACATTTGTTCTAATATGTCTCTCTGTGACATGTGCCTGGTGTATTGATGTAGTGTCACTTGTTCATCCTCACAGGTGGGTGCCTCTGCCAAGGAGCAGATATGGCTGACCGCCGTCAATGCCGTGAGGAGTGCGGATGGTCGGAAGCGGCGCCTGTCCCAGGTGAGGAAACGCTGGCAGGATATCCGGTGCTGGACGCGGAGGATCGCACGGGTCCTGCTGGGGGACTCACCTGAGACCCATAAGAACCGGGGGCGCCGCCGTCTGACCCACATCCACAAGCGTGTGCTGGCGGTGGGATTTCCAGACTTGGAGAGGCGCTTACAGGAGAAGCAGCAGCAGGAATGGGGTAGGTACATGTGTGTTTGTTGTGTGTCACCAGCATTTGTAAGTGCACAGTTGCATGGATTCACTGCCAGGTTTTAAAGGTGCTGTGCAGATCCAGTTACCCACAGTATAGCTGTGCTCTCCTGCCTCCCTTCCCCTCCTTGCAATGTGTTCCCTGGTATGTGTGTAGTCACTCCTTCACAAGGTTATCTAGGCTGGCTCTTTCTCCACGTGAACTATGCCTGTAGCATCATGTGTGGGGGTGGTGTGTAACAGGTTTTGGGACCTTGCCTGTGCCCTGTCCAGTTCAGTACATGTGGGTTCCATGTCAGTTGGCACTGATGCCGAGTCCAGACATGGGAGTTAGTCTCTCAAGTGTCATGCTGTAACAGTGAGTCCGACCCCGACAGAGCCTTCGTCTGCCACTCTCACACTGACTTTGTGTCCCCCACCATATCCCCTCTGTACCCACAGCACCCGGTCTCACGGATCGGACCTACAGCCTTTGGCAGCGCCGAGACGCCTGACGAACACTGTTACTTTAATTGGGACGAGCTAGCAGCAGACCCCGCCCCCGACGAGGACGTCACAGAGACGGAGCCGTCATATCCCGGAAGGCGAGGACGAGAGGCGTGTGTTATCACCGGAGCGGAGAAGAGAGAGAGAGAAGGAGAACGAGAGGAGAACAGAGAGGACCGAGTGGAGAGTATCGTGGAAGAGAAGACCGAGGAGACAACCAGGCGACGAGCTGTGGTGCCGGTAGCCGAGCCAGGAGGCCAACGACCCCGTGATTCGCCCCGCCACGTTTCCGCGGGTTGGGCGGGTCTTCGTAGTGTGCCTAGAACCTAAGAGTCGTACCCCTCACCGTACCCTTTCCTCACTACCTTCGCCACATAGGTTAGGAGTTTTGAGCACGGTGATCCTCCTCCACTCCCTGGGCCCCCTCACGGTATTACCTTTTGAGCAAATCACTGATACGCCTCTCCCTTCTGTCCTTTCTTCCCTCACCTCGCCCTGAGGACCGGAGAACCGCCCTGTCCCGAAGACCTCGACATCCTGGAGCGGAGTCAGAGAGGGAAGATGCCCCCTACCAGTCGCCGGACACCAGAACTCGACGAGGAGAGCACCTTACCGTACTATAGACCCTCAAAAGATAGAAAACGTGTACCTAAAAAGAATAAAGCACCTAGAGAAACAGCTCCTGTTTCAGAGCCTCCTTTCATCCCGCAACACATGCCTTACAGCGCGCATGTCCTATGTTGTGGCCTGTGACATGATGTGCATGAGTGTGCGATACGCATAGTGCAGGGATGGTGGCGTGTGTTGCAGTCATTCCCATTCAGGACCATGGAGTTGTGTGGCCACTACTGTCCCCTGGGGCATATTTTCCTAGGTGTCATGTGTGTCATCACAAAACGTGGACACTCTCAGTGTCTACAGCATAGGTTGTGCTCTGTGCCATTGTCCCCTGGCACCATGTATATTGACGTGAAATGTAGTACAAGTGTCCACTGTACAGCCTGACCTGATTTCCCTTGTTCATAGTCACAGTGGCCAGTGCCTGTGTGTCTTGTTACAATCATCCGATGATGGCCATTAGTACATGATTCTTTGGACAGGCGCACCTTGGGAATTTGGCGTCCAATCTTGCATTTATGCAGCCCCTGTGTATTTCACCCAGACTAAGAGATGTAAGTGCTTCCTGTGTCTCAACAAATTGTCTCATGTAGGGGGTGGTTGGTGCGGGCAAAGCCTACATGTCAAAACCTGAAATATCCTTGCTAGGTCTGGCCACTGTGTGATGTTTGTCTGGACATACACTCAAGGTGCAGTGAGACAGTCATGTCGGCCATGTTTTCAGTATTACCTATGCAGCATGCGCCTCAAGATCATGGATATGGTCCCTGCTCATCCCTATTTTCGGCAACGCTGTGTGGTGCAGATGCAGTGCTGGATTGTCCCCAGGGCCTGGCTCCTATGTCAGACTCCATTTCATGTCATTTGCAATTGTGTCATGCTCTCCATGGATTTTCAGTGGCATGGTGGGTCTACCAACTGTGTGTTGCATGCCCTACATCTGTACCTTGTTTTGTAGATGTTACTGATCTTTCTTTTCAGGCTATGCACTGTAACCTATGTAGATTGGACTCATGTGACATATGTATACAGGTGTGTGATTAATTGCTGTCTCTTCACCTTGCCCACAGCATCGTCGGGGGACACGGAGGGAGACATGAGCACAGACGGAGCGGAGGGACCGAGCACCAGTGCCAGCGTTGACATCGTGGCTGGCACATTGAGTGGTACGGAGGCGGAGGAGAGTGAGGCCGAGGACCTGTCCACTGGCCCGACTGAATATGAAGCTGACGGGTCCGAGGATGATCTCTCCGAGTGGGCGGAGACTGCACCACCAGCTGACAGCGGCACAACATTGCACCCCGCCCCCTCCATTGCCATCAGCCGCCTCCCACTTGCTCGTGTCCCTTCCCAGCGTGCCCGGTCACCACATGTCTCCTTCCTGCCAGGCACCGCACCCCCTGCCCCTGTCTCCACTGCTGCCGCCAATGCCGAGTCTGTGGACATCCAGCGGCAGTTGCAGATTGGTCAGGCTGCGATCCTTAATGTCCTCCATGGCCACAGCCAAGTGCTGCACAACATGGAGACATACTTGGAGGGCATTTTTTCATCGCAGGTTGACCAACGCCAGTTGCTGAGGTCCATAGACTCAACACTGACTGCAGCAGTGGGTCTCCTGCAGCGCTACGTCCCACCCACTACCCCTGCCCCATCCACACTTCCCACTCCCATGCCTGTCCCGCGTACACCCAGACGTCAGCATGCACCCACCACAACAGACACAGGCACCACACCAGCAGGGAAGGTCATACGCACACCTCCTGGCACGCACACACAGGGTGAAGTAGGCACACCCACTGGGTCGGGGGCAAACGTAAGTCATGCAGCCAGAGTGGGAGTCCGCATTCCACCCAATCCACTCCCTCCAAATCCCCTCCCCTCAGCTCTCCTGGCCACATATCCAGCAAGGACTCTTTCATGGCCGCTCTGTCCCTGAGCCCCACTGTGACACCACCCCGCAAGCGGTCAAGGGAGTCCCCGGTCAGGGTGGTTGAGTCCCCCCCTGTCCACACCCTCCCCCTGTGGCGCTGTGACCCATCCCTCCGCCCCCCCCCTCCTTAGGGCCTGTGGTTCCTTCGGGTGCAGGAGAGACGCTGGAGGACCTTGCAAAGGTGTGCAGCGCCATCCTGGCCTCCGCCTTTGGCCCTGACCCACCCCCTGTGGTGGAGTCCTCCATCCCTGCACCCACGACACCTACCCTTCGCCCTCATGTCCCTGCGGTGCCTGGTCCTTCCCCCCCACATGATGCCCTCCCCGCTCTGGAAGACGATGGAGTCTGACTGTGCAGGCAAGCTAGGGGACACGCGTCCCACTGTGTCCCCCACCTGGATTCGAACTTTATTTAGCCCTATGGGCATAGTACTTTTTGAACTTTGAAGGGAATAACATATGTTTTGGATGCTGATTAAAGCAATTTATTTTTCCTTAGTACACTACTGTCTGTTGGTCGACCTGCCCCATTATTTTGGGTGGTGATTATGTGTTGGGTGTGTGGGAATTGTCATCTTGTGCTGGTCATAGGGTGGATCCTGGTATCTGTGTGCCATCACAAGCTTTTGGCTACATAACTTTGTTCATGTAAGCAGTTACTGCATGGTGACATCGTCCCAAGGTGTGTTCCTTCCTCTGTGTAACCTGACTTCTTCCCTGCAGGGTCTTTCCAATATGTGGGGCTGAGCTGTGTCTACATTGGCTGGGTGTGTGACGGACTCGTTAGACTTGGCCCATGCATGCTGAGCGATGTCTCCACCTGCATCATTCGTGGCGTCCTTGGTGGTCACAGTACTTGTGTATGTAGACTGTTGCCAATGCTTCATGTGTACATGTATTCTTTTAGGCGCTATGCATATGTATACTTCCAGCCTCGCACACATGTGGTACATGTACTGCAGGATCTTTGTGCACCTGACTGACATTTGTGGGCATTGGATCTGTGTGTACTCCACCCTTTTCTGTGCAGGGGCACTGCTGTGAGTGTTAGGCACCCACTCCTCCTGTCTCTGGGCACTGCTGGGAGGACTCTGCACACACCCGTCCTGCGTCTGGGCACTGCTGGGAGGACTCTGCACACACCCCTCCTGTGACTGGGCACTGCTGGGAGTGTTAGGCACCCACCCCTCCTGTGTCTGGGCACTGCTGGGAGGACTCTGCACACACCCCTCCTGCGTCTGGGCACTGCTGGGAGGACTCTGCACACACCCCTCCTATTTCAGGATATGTACGCTTAGAACATACACATGTGTGGGTTCGCTCCATGCATACACGGGTGAGGGTACAGGTCGTACTTACACTGTTGGGGTGGGGGGTACGCTCCATACGTACGCGGGTGAGGGTACGGGTCGTACTTACACTGTTGGGGTGGGGGGTATGCTCCATACGTACGCGGGTGAGGGTACGGGTCGTACTTACACTGTTGGGGTGGGGGGTACGCTCCATGCATATGCGGGTGAGGGTAGGGGTCGTACTTACACTGTTGGGGTGGGGGGTACGCTCCATATGTACGCGGGTGAGGGTACGGGTCGTACATACACGGTTGGGGTGGGGGTGCGCTCCATACGTACGCGGGTGAGGGTACGGGTCATACTTACACTGGTGGGGGGTACGCTCCATACGTGCGCGGGTGAGGGTACGGGTCGTACTTACACTGTTGGGGTGGGGGTACGGTCCGTACATACACGGTTGGGGTGGGGGTGCGCTCCATACGTACGCGGGTGAGGGTACGGGTCGTACATACACTGTTGGGGTGGGGGGTATTCTCCATACGTACGCGGGTGAGGGTACGGGTCGTACTTACACTGTTGGGGTGGGGGTACGGTCCGTACATACACGGTTGGGGTGGGGGTGCACTCCATACGTACGCGGGTGAGGGTACGGGTCGTACATACACGGTTGTGGTGGGGGGTACGCTCCATGCATACACGGGTGAGGGTAGGGGTCGTACTTACACTGTTGGGGTGGGGGGTACGCTCCATACGTACGCGGGTGAGGGTACGGGTCGTACATACACGGTTGGGGTGGGGGTGCGCTCCATACGTACGCGGGTGAGGGTTCGGGTCGTACTTACACTGTCGGGGGGGGTACGCTCCATATGTAAGCGGGTGAGGGTACGGGTCGTACTTACACTGTTGGGGTGGGGGTACGGTCCGTACATACACGGTTAGGGTGGGGGTGCGCTCCATACGTACGCGGGTGAGGGTACGGGTCGTACTTACACTGTTGGGGTGGGGGTACGGTCCGTACATACACGGTTGGGGGTGCGCTCCATATGTACGCGGGTGAGGGTACGGGTCGTACATACACGGTTGGGGTGGGGGTGCGCTCCATACGTACGTGGGTGAGGGTACGGGTCGTACTTACACTGTTGGGGTGGGGGGTACGCTCCATGCATACGCGGGTGAGGGTAGGGGTCGTACTTACACTGTTGGGGTGGGGGTGCGCTCCATACGTACGCGGGTGAGGGTACGGGTCGTACATACACGGTTGGGGTGGGGGTGCGTTCCATACGTACGCGGGTGAGGGTACGGGTCGTACTTACACTGTTGGGGTGGGGGGTACGCTCCATGCATACGCGGGTGAGGGTAGGGGTCGTACTTACACTGTTGGGGTGGGGGGTACGCTCCATACGTACGCGGGTGAGGGTACGAGTCGTACTTACACTGTTGGGGTGGGGGGTACGCTCCATATGTACGCGGGTGAGGGTACGGGTCGTACTTACACTGTTGGGGTGGGGGGTACGCTCCATACGTACGCGGGGGAGGGTAGGGGTCGTACTTACACTGTTGGGGTGGGGGGTACGCTCCATATGTACGGGGGTGAGGGTACGGGTCGTACTTACACTGTTGGGGTGGGGGGTACGCTCCATACGTACGCGGGGGAGGGTAGGGGTTGTACTTACACTGTTGGGGTGGGGGTGCGCTCCATACGTACGTGGGTGAGGGTACGGGTCGTACTTACACTGTTGGGGTGGGGGGTACGCTCCATGCATACGCGGGTGAGGGTAGGGGTCGTACTTACACTGTTGGGGTGGGGGTGCGCTCCATACGTACGCGGGTGAGGGTACGGGTCGTACATACACGGTTGGGGTGGGGGTGCGTTCCATACGTACGCGGGTGAGGGTACGGGTCGTACTTACACTGTTGGGGTGGGGGGTACGCTCCATGCATACGCGGGTGAGGGTAGGGGTCGTACTTACACTGTTGGGGTGGGGGGTACGCTCCATACGTACGCGGGTGAGGGTACGAGTCGTACTTACACTGTTGGGGTGGGGGGTACGCTCCATATGTACGCGGGTGAGGGTACGGGTCGTACTTACACTGTTGGGGTGGGGGGTACGCTCCATACGTACGCGGGGGAGGGTAGGGGTCGTACTTACACTGTTGGGGTGGGGGGTACGCTCCATATGTACGGGGGTGAGGGTACGGGTCGTACTTACACTGTTGGGGTGGGGGGTACGCTCCATACGTACGCGGGGGAGGGTAGGGGTCGTACTTACACTGTTGGGGTGGGGGGTACGCTCCATATGTACGGGGGTGAGGGTACGGGTCGTACTTACACTGTTGGGGTGGGGGGTACGCTCCATACGTATGCGGGTGAGGGTACGAGTCGTACTTACACTGTTGGGGTGGGGGGTACGCTCCATACGTACGCGGGGGAGGGTAGGGGTCGTACTTATACTGTTGGGGTGGGGGGTACGCTCCATGCATACGCGGGTGGGGTTACGGTCCGTACATATCCGTACCCATGCTGTGGAATGCTTGTGCGGGCCGTACCCAGGCCTTTGCCACGTGGGTACAGCCATCCCGCCATTGTTGGGATGACGTAGGTGTGGGCGGGGTACGACTCGTACCCACGCTCTTAAGGCGTGGGTACGGGACGTACCTGTATTGTTGTGTTGCCGGTTCGCGTCGTCAAGCACTTCCGTTGTGGGGGACGCTGGCTTTGCTGGACACGGCCCCACCCCCTCGGTAGTGACCAGGGCCTGAGGGTCAGGTATGTCCAGGGCATGTGTACTGTGTGACTTTGGTGGGGGTTTTGTGGCCTGCCCCTGCCCCCCCCTTTCCCCCCTTCCTTTGTTGTTCTGACCTTCTGCGGCGTCTGCGTCGGAACCTGTAGAGGAGGTCGACTGCTATGAGGGCCGGGATGACACGTAGGTTCGGGTCCATGTCTGTCCGTCGCTTACAGGTACTCCTTGTTCGCGTCGTCCTGATTTCCCGGCAGTTTTTGCCAGCCGGAAAATATTCACCGTGCGGGATGACGTCGGTGCGAATCGTGATTCCTGGTTCGTGAATGGCAGGCTGCGTGCGTCCCGACGTCACTTCGGCGCTTTCCCGGATCGCATTTGTACGTTTATTTTCGTCGGGGTTTTGCACGGAAATGGTGTTTCCGTGCGAATCGTAATTCCATGTTTGTATATTTTTTCGACCGGGTACGCGTCGGACGGAGAATATGCTCCGTCCGACTGTTCGTACACGGTTTTTACCGGATCATGATCGGCTCCTTGATGTCTGTCTGGGTGTTGGAGTTACATCAGGTAGCAGTAGGCTGGCCGGATCATGGCGGGTAATTTTATTGGATAGGGAGCTCGCATAGAGCGCGTCTGCCATGTTGGACCGAGAGCCTATTTTCTTTTTCTTGAATCTGGTATATGTATGGCTTGATGAGTGATCTGTTTGCTGTTTATCCTGCTAATGCACCTTGTCTTAAATTGAGCTGGTAGAAGTCTTGTGTGGGTTTGCATGGCTTTAGAGTTGGATAGTCTTTGCTTTTGTTGGTGAGGGGGTTTCTTTTCTCCTGGTGGGAGTGTTGGTTGGGTCAATGATTAGGGTCTTCATTTTCCCTCTCTTTTTTATGGTAGTCTCTATCTTGGGGGGTGCTTGCACTGTCTCTTCCTTCTTGCTTTCGGTCTCAGCTTGGGAGTCTAGGTGACTGTGGGGGCCCGGGGCGTTTTCTCTGTTCTCTTCCTTGTTTGTTTTTGATCTTGGAGTGGACTCTGGAGCAGGATGGCCTAATGCTGTTTCAGTAGAGCCTGGGTTTGAACCATATCAAGGTTTGGGGTTGGGCCTCAGGTGTGTGGGGCATGGTATTGGGGGTGGGCCAGAACACCGGCATGGGAGTCACGGGAGCAGGGGGTTTAGGGGTTATCGTGTTTATTTTCCAGAGCATTTGGAGTAATATTTTTAACAAATTGACATGGAGCAAGGTTGCTTATCTGCAAGTAAAATATGCAGCTTGATCTGAAAAAGAAATTGGGAGCTGGTACACCATACTGTGTTGTGGGGAGGAATAGCCCATGAATAACCTTGAATTATGGGGAGAGCTAGTAAGGGCAGAGCTGCATATTTTACCACAGAACATTAATGTGGTCAAGTCGTTACAAAAGTGGAAACTGGTACGGCTGGAACTGAACAATTTTAGGCCACAAATCTTGTGTCTCCCAGAGACCCATCAGTTTCAGACAGACAGTCCAGTATTAAAAGAACTTGGATATAAGACATTATTCCTCTCTTGTTATACTTGTTCCCAAAGGGGTGGTTGCTTTTATGGTATGGGATAGTTGATGGATGTTTTTGTGTCAAATACCAGATTCAGGGGCGCTGGTTGGTGGCAACTATTCATAAGGACAGGGATCACTTTACTATTTCTGTTCTTTATGGGCCTAATGCGAATGACCAGAAGGTCTTTGATTTTCTTTTATCGGACTTGCATCTCTGAGTCCCATCCTATATTGTGTATGGCGAGCTTAATGTCATTCTGTGCCCTAAGAATGACTCAGCAGCCCAGCTTGTGCCCTCAGACCAGCTTTTTGATGACCCGGTCCACCGGGGGAAGCACCAGCTGCAGGGGGCAGTATTACTGCTCCTTTGGTTGATCTTTGGTGTTTTAAGCATCCTAATGATCCGGGTTTCACATTCTACTCTGCTCCTCATGTCAAGATTGGATATGTTTTTGGTTAGCAATAAGCTGGCTTCTTGTTCTTTAATTATTATTAACTCAAGGTCCTCTTGGTCCAAAACATTTTCTTTGTTTATACAACTCAGTGTGCCTACTCAGGTATCTGGTCCCCACAGCTGGACATTTGAACGCAGGTTACTGTAATGAAGGATGCTGGATCATTAATAGTGAAGATATCCTTTATTGTAGTCGAAAAGCTGAACCAGCATGCAAACAGCTCCAATCACAGAAAGTAACTGAACACACATACACACATGTCACCAGGCAGGTCGCTGTCCCCATCCGCCACGCAGCCCCCTGTGGGTTGAACCTCCGTTGCCGCTTTTGCCGCCTGACTGCTCGCTCCCTTTTTTATTCTGTAGCCCTGCGCTTGGCTTTCTGTGCCACTTTGTTTTTTCATTCTGTGCCCCTGTGTTTTGCTTTCTGTACCCCTGTGCTCTGTTGTCCCTCTCCCGCCGTCTTTTCCCGCTGTTTTTTCCCCGGGTTTTCCCCCACCGCTGAGCCCCTGCGGCCCGCCCCCTTCACTCCCATTGGCCGCCCCGCTCCCACCTCCCAGCTGCTCCTCCCTCCCTCAGCCCTCATATGGAGGCCGCAAAGCGGCTGCGCAGCGGACGTGCGCAGTGGGTGTGCCACTGGCACGCCGAAGGCGTGCCTAAGGCAAGCCTGTCTGCGCCCATCCGTGCCTGGACCGCACCCAGCGCCAGAACCCCTGAACCCCGCACCACCCGCGACGCCAAACTGCACTACGACGCAAACACCCTCCACGCACTCAACACCAGACGAGACCACCCCTGCTACCGGCCACCCCGAAACGCACCCAGGGGCCTTTCACCTGCCGGAACTGCAGATTCACCAGCATCCAACCCTCCACACCACCAGCCAGAGAACCCAACCACCTCCGCTGCATCCTCCTCAACACCCGCTCTGCTCGCAAGCACACCATCGAACTCTGGGACCTCCTCGACTCCACCACCCCCGACGTCGCCTTCCTGATGGAGACCTGGCTGAACGCCACCTCAGCACCAGACATCGCCATAGCCATCCCACAGGGCTACAAGATCTCCCGCAGAGACCGCACCAACAGAGTGGGAGGAGGAATCGCCATCATCCACAAAGACTCCATCAAAATCTCAACGAACACCGATGACACCCTCACCACCGCTGAGCACATGCACTTCCTGATCCACACCGACCCCAACACCACCCTCAGAGGAATTCTCATCTACAGACCTCCCGGACCCCGCCCACAGTTCAGTGACACCATCGCCGACCTCATCAGCACCCACACCCTCGCTTCCACGAACTACATCCTCCTCGGGGACCTGAACTTCCACCTCGAGAACAACAACGATGCCAACTCCACCGCCCTGATCGACAACCTCGCCAACCTCGGACTCAAACAGCTCGTAACAACACCTCTACTCACGCAGCTGGACACACGCTCGACCCCATCTTCTCCGCAAGCCCCCATGTCTCCTTCAACCACACCACAGAACCACACTGGACCGACCACAGATGCGTCCACTTCACCTTCAGAAAACCCACCACACACCACCGCACCCAACAGCTACCACGCCGCTGCTGGGGCAAGGTCACCGAGGACCAACTGACTACCGCCCTCGCCCTGAGACCACCCACCGACCCAGACACCGCCGCGACCAACCTCACACAGTGGATCAACGACTGTGCCAACACCCTCGCCCATCTCAAGACCTCTACAACCAACCACACCAACAAGAAAGCCGCCTGGTTCACCGAGGACCTCCGGATCTCCAAGCACACCTGTCGGAAGCTAGAGAAGAAATGGCTCCACGACCGAACACCAGACAACCACACAGCCCTCAAGAGCGCCACCCGCAGACACCACCAACTCATCAGGACCGCCAAGAAGACCGTCTTCAAGGACCGCCTAGACAACAACCCACACAACACCAAAGAGCTCTTCAGCATCGTGAAAGAACTCTCCAACCCCAGCTCCAACACCAACACCAACGACATCCCGTCATCTCAAGACCTGTGCGACTCCCTGGCCACCTTCTTCCACCGCAAGATCACCGACATCCATGAGAGCTTCAACTTTAACCCCCCGCACCCACCACCGTGTCCACCACCCCTGCGACTACCACTCGCACCAGTCGCCTGACCGTCTGGTCCAGCATCAGCGACGAAGACACCATCAAAACTATGAACTCCATCCACTCCGGATCCCCATCGGACCCCTGCCCTCACCACGTCTTCAACAAAGCCAGCGCAACCATCGCGCCCCACCTCCGGAAAACAATCAACTGTTCCTTCGAGACAGCAACCTTCCCAGAAAGCTGGAAGCACGCCGAGATCAACGCCCTTCTGAAGAAGCCCAATGCGGACCCCAAGGACCTCAAGAACTTCCAGGCCATCTCCCTGCTCCCTTTCCCGGCAAAAGTGACCGAGAAGATTGTCAACAAACAGCTGACCCGCTACCTCGAAGTTAACAACATCCTGGACCCTTCCCAATGTGGTTTTCGCAGCAACCACAGCACCGAGACCGCCCTCATCGCCGCCACTGACGACATCCGGACCCTAATGGACAAAGGAGAAACAGCCGCCCTCATCCTCCTGGACCTATCAGCAGCCTTTGACACGGTCTGCCACCGCACCCTATCAGCACGCCTCCATGACGCCGGTATCCAAGCGAAGGCCCTGGCCTGGACCACATCCTT
The DNA here is from genome assembly GCF_964204655.1 of Triturus cristatus. Lineage (NCBI taxonomy): Eukaryota > Metazoa > Chordata > Amphibia > Caudata > Salamandridae > Triturus > Triturus cristatus. The sequence continues at coordinate 1,028,211,376 of NC_140579.1, read as the reverse complement.
CCTCTCCGGCAGAACCCAGAGCGTCCGCCACCCACCCTTCCACTCCAAAACCACCAAGATCATCTGCGGCGTCTCACAGGGATCCTCCCTCAGACCGATGCTGTTCAATATCTACATGGCCCCCCTCGCCCACGTCGCACAACAACACAACCTCAACATCATCTCCTATGCCGACGACACCCAGCTGATCATATCCCTCACCGAAGATCCCCACACCGCCAAAGCTAACCTCCACAGAGGAATGAAGGCCGTAGCCGACTGGATGAAGGACAGCAGACTGAAGCTGAACTCAGACAACACAGAGGTCCTCATTCTCGGACCCACCCCATCAGCCTGGGACGACTCTTGGTGGCCCATGCCACTAGGCACATCCCCGGAACCCACGGACCACGCACGCAACTTGGGGGTCATCCTTGACTCCACTCTCTCCATGACCAGGCAAGTCAACGGCGTCTCCGCGTCCTGCTTCAACACCCTCCGTATGCTCCGCAGGATCTTCAAATGGATCCCCCTCGACACGAGAAAAACCATCACCCAGGCCCTCATCACCAACAGACTCGACTACGGGAACGCCCTCTACTCAGGAACTACAAACAAGCTCCTGAGACGACTCCAACGCATCCAGAACACCTCGGCCCGACTCATCCTCGACGTCCCCCGCCGCAGCCACATCACACTCCACCTGAGAGGCCTGCACTGGCTCCCCGTCAACAAAAGGATCACCTTCAAGCTCCTGATCCATGCACACAAAGCACTGCACAACACCGGACCCACCTACTTCAACAACCGACTCAGCTTCCACACCCCCACCCGAAGCCTCCGCTCAGCCAACCTCGCCCTCGCCACAGTCCCTCACATCCGAAAAACCACCGGCAGCGGCAGATCCTTCTCCTACCTCGTCGCCAAGACCTGGAACACTCTCCCCACCATCCTACGACAGACCCAGGACCTGCTGGCCTTCAGAAGACTCCTCAAGACCTGGCTCTTCGACCAGTAGCACCCCCCCCTCCCCAGCGCCTTGAGACCCTCTCGGGTATGTAGCGCGCTTTACAAATGCAGTGATTGATTGATTGATTGATACATTGCATAGTGACCTAACACATTCTAACATGAAACTCCTAACTTACATCATAAAGAATCTTGAGCGAGCAAAGTACTAAGAATGAAAACATAACAGATCCCCCTTTCTCCTAAATAATAAATACAAGAGAACAAAAAAAAAAAAAAAAAAAAAAAAATAATAATAATTCTAAAAGTTTATACTTTAATACAATACATAAGTACTATTCATCACTATATTAACTTGTTGCTACTTGTTGCTAACAATGTAATCTTTCAACCAAGAAGGCACCATCTTCCTCCTTAACGAATGATAAAGAGAATCCGGTTCATCATTCGAAGAGGAGGAAGAAGAAGAAGTAGGAAATGAGGTTTCCAAGGTCCCAGTAGGATTCTGTGAAGACGTAGAAACACAAGCATCTGAAGTAGAATTTGACCTTCTGTCGCTTGTGCTAATGTCTGGAGTAAATGTAGGAGGAACGTCCCTTGAAACATCTTCATTAAAATCATCAGGCATCCAATTATAATGAGCAAGATTATTTTGGCATTTAGCGACTCTATTTAGATTCCAAACTCTACCATCACTGACCCTTACAGAGTTGAGTAAAATTCCAATCACTTTAATAGGTTCTGAGAATTGAGAATCACCTTTCTGAACTTTGTTGGGTTTTTCAATACCAACCCAGTCTCCTACGTTTATAACAACTTCTTTTGTACCATGTTTTATGTCATAGTATGCTTTACTCTTCTCATGCATAAGCTGCATACGTGTACATACCTCATCTCTAGACCAAGGTTGTACCTCATTCGAAAATAGCCAAGAGGGAATGGATTTTGAGCGTGGATTCCTGCCTTTCATAAGTATAAAAGGAGAAACTCCAGTAGACTCATTTACAGTAATGCGACAAGTCCACACAGTTTTTCCTATTTGAGTTGACCAATCAAGATTGCTATTAAATGATAACTGAATGGTGTTTTTTAAAACTCGATTGAATCTTTCCACCATTCCATTACCACTTGGGTTGTAAAGTAAAGTGGTTTTGTGTGTAATTCCTTATTTTTTGAAATTCGTTTTTGTTTTTAAGGATAGAAACTGTACCCCGTTATCCGTGAGTATGCAAGAAGGGATACCCTCAGTGACAAATGTTTCATCTGAAAATTGTAAAACAGAGTCAGTATACGCACTCTTAACAATTTTTACCACCGGACATCTAGAAAATAGGTCAATGAGAACAATTAGGTAACAATGAGAGCCATCACTTTCACTAATAGGTCCCATAATGTCGATTGCGACACACTCCCAAGGATTCTTAGGAATGAAACCTCTTGTCATAGGAGGACGGAAAGTTTGTAAGGTCTTATCTGAAGAGGAACAAGGAATGCAGTTCCTAACTACTTTCTCAATTTGGGAATCAAAATTTGGCCACCAAAAAAATCTTTTTACCAAGGATTTGGTTCTAACAATTCCAGGATGACCCTCATGACACATATCAACAATTCCTGGAGGAATTATTCTTTCACCCCTTAAGAGAGTATTATGAGAAATAGATAATTCAGATCTAACTTTCCAATATGGTTTGTAATTTGCATTCAAAAGTCCCTTTTTAATGGGCCAGCCATTAATGATAAAGGAAATAATATCTTGCAGAGTATTGTCTTTCAAGTATTCATTATCCCATTCCTCTCTACTAAATGCAGAAGGACCCTGATCATGCACAAACGCAATGTGTAATTCATTCCATTCATTATTTTCACATTGTTCCAACATCAAGGGCATTCTTGATAAAAAATCTGCAATCACATTATTTTTACCACGAACATAAATTACTTTATATAAAAAGTTCTGCATCCTCATTGAAATCCTTGCTAACCTTGCTGAAGCCGTGATTGCACCTTCAGTAGTCAGAATTTTTACTAATGGCTTGTGATCGCAACGAATGATGCATGGTTTTCCCCAAATGAAGGACTTGAAATGTTCCAACGCCCATGCACAGGCTAGTGCTTCCCTCTCTATAATTGGGTACTTCTCCTCACATGGAGACAAAGACCTGGATGCGTAAGCTATAATATTTTCTCTGCCCTGACCGTTAACTTGTGACAACACCGCACCAAGGCCCTTGTTGCTAGCATCAGTAGTAATTACACTATTTAGCAGGGGATCAAAACTGTGGAGAGCTGTTGCTTTTGCAATAGCTTCTTTGATGACTTTAAAGTCCATGTCACAAGCCTGTGACCACACAAATGCACAATTTTTTTAAAGAAGTTGACGAATATTGTACGTTTTAGTAGCAAAATTTGGTACATATTTTGAGCAAAATTCCGCCATGCCTAAAAAAGATCTAACATCATCCTTACTAGAAGGTACGGATGCCTCAGGAATAGCAGAAACCAAGGAAGGTTTCGGTTTCACCCCCTGTTCGTCAATAACGTGACCTAAATAAGTTACACTTTTTTGTGCAAATTTGCATTTAGAATGTTCTACCATAAGGCCTTTACTCTCTAAAATGCTTAGAACTTTTTTAAGTCTAGATAGATGTTCTTTCTCATCACAGCCAAAAACAAGAATGTCATACTGAAAAAACATGACGCCTTGCTCTTCTTTAAAAAGATGGAACATCAAGCATTGAAAAACAGCCGCAGCTGAAGCTAAGCCGAAGGGCATGCGTTTATATTGAAAACACCCAAAGGGAGTGATGAAGGATGTGAATTTCATTGATTCAGAGGACAAGGAGATCTGATGATACGCAGATGACAGATCTATGGTGGAAAACCATTTAGCATTGTTTAAATTTGAGACCATCTCGTTAATTTTTGGTAACGTAAACTTATCAACAACAATATTGTCGTTCAGATATCTCAAATCTACACAGAGCCGAATTTTGCCATTACTGCGTCTTGCTACGACGATCGGGGAAACCCAATCTGAAGCTTCAATAGGTTCAATAATGTTATTTGATACCAATTTATCCAATTCTTTGCTAACCTCATCCCTTACCAAAATAGGAATATTCCTGCATTTATGTATTTTGGGAGATGCATCTTGTTTAAGAATGATTTTGTGTTCAAAGCCTTTAATGTTACCTAGCACGTTGCTGAAAACATTTGGAAATTCCTTTAAAATTCCTTTGCTGACTACGTTACTATCATCAACAACCAACACTTGTTCTTTACTGTTGGGGTCTAAAATAATATGTAACTGTTTTTGGTCAAACCGGCCGAGAACTGGTGGTCCTTTTCTTGCAATATACAATTTCCCCCTACACTCTCTTCCTTTGAACTTAAAAACAAACCAACAGAAACCAAGAAGATCAATGGTTTCTCCACCATAGCCTTCAGGGTGAATATCAGGTTCCAATAACTGTTCACCTACTTTTTGTATAAAGGAAGATTTCCACATTTTTTCGTTAATGATGGTGTAAGGTGAGCCTGAATCTGCATAGATTCTGACATCTACACCACTAATATTCATTGAACAGATGGGTTTGTTAACCATAGTTCCATGACCAATATTTAGTACTAATTTATCATGTAGGTTCATTACTAAACCACCCTCATCTCTCATATCATCAGTTTCATTAGCACATTGAATATTTTCATCCATGTTATTAACAAATTTAACGCTATTCTTGCGCCTTCTACAAGTTTTGGCAAAATGACCTTTGAGTCCACAATTGGTACATTTAAATTTAAGTGCAGGGCAACTTTTGTTGTCAGCTAAATGTTCTAAACTGTTACATCTGAAGCATTTTGGTTTTGTAGAAGATGGGTATCTGGTGAAAGAGGTTTTAACGTTCTCCTTAGAGTTCATAGTAATTTATTTTTTTCCGCTCACATTCACCTTGCTCACAACATCAGTAGTAATGTTGTCTTGTTTAAGAACACTGGCGCATCTGCCAGATATTTCTGCCTTACGCACAATAGCGAGGATGTCATCCAGAGGGGCGTCGCCATTTATCCACAGTCTATCCTGTATAGTGGGGTTAAAAGCGTGCATAACTATTTGATCTCTTATTAAATCATCTTGTAAAATGCCAAATTTACAGTCTAAAACCAACTTCCTAAGATCAGCCAGGTAATGGTCGATACTTTCATCCTTGTTCTGTTTCCTGGAAAATAATTTATATCTTGTAACCCCAATACAGACTTTAGGCGCAAAATATGTGTCTAAATGAAGCAAAGTCAATGTGTACACATTTAAGTCACCTGGAAAACAAGGTTTGGTTATGCCCTTGTTGCAGCGTGGAACATCAAATTCCCCCTTCGTCACAGACCAAATACCTCAGCATCAAATTCACTCATATACATTCATTGGTGGGGCCCATAACACCAATACTTACACTCCGTTGATCTGCTTTCCTAGGGAAAATAAGATTCCAAACGCTGACATGAAAGGAATACCTTTACCTTACCCTAAATACATTGACTTCAAACCTAAGATATCCCTCTCATAAGGAGATGGATCATTTAGTTGTTATCTATGATTTTAGTGACTAAACTCATCTATCTACACATTACTTTATCCTAATGCTCTTCTTCAAATAATCGACACAACACATTTGTCAATTAATCAAGTATTCTTTATCCAAGAAATATTGCAAGAAATGTTAGAAAATCATCATCAGCATTTCAGAGCATTATATTGACCTATTATGGCTAAAAGTCGTCCTCTAAGTCAGTCAAGGAAGAATTTTATTCAGCAAAGTTAGGCCGCAATTCAGTCTCTCAAAGATTCAGGATAACAGCTGTCCAGCAGTGTCACCATCCTCTCCATCAGCATAACGACAGGAAATCGAGTTTGTCAAAGAAGAGCAAGTTTTGCGTTAGCATTAGCATTAGCACTTTGTTCAATTCCCTACCTACTTTTATAATGAAAATAATGTCAAAAAGTATCAAGATCGGGATTTAGAAAGTCCTGATTGGTCGACTTGGGGTTAGGAGGTAAAGTTCTCAGGGTGTCCAAACGATGAACTCATACTTGCTGGTTCCGGTTTTTAAATCAAGCATTGTCTTTGGTATTGGCTAGGTTCCCGGAGCGTCCTTGAAGGGTACATGTTCTCCCGGGGTTAGGTCCAGGCCACTGCTGCTAGCGGTGACGCATGCGCACTTCACTCAGAACCTCGTGTTGTCAGGGCAGTCATGTTTAACGTCTCGTTCAGCCATTTTGTTTAGGCCGAAATTGTCGACTTAAGCAAAAGAAACACAAAAACATAATTAAAACATCGAAATGGCTAATAAAATGTTATCCCCTTGCTAATACCCATATGTGTGTGTATTTATCTAGCAGAAGCAACACTCAGAGCGGTTTATACTCACTGAATAAAACACAAATCACAAATACATCACCAAAGCAACATATAACATGCAGTTTTCTAATTTCCTACTATTAATATGCGTACTTAAATTAGTTTACAATTAATATAGCCATGCAAAGTGCAATGCCCACGTGTAATTCTTTTGCTAGTATGATTGGTAAATGTATCACTGCAAACCAATTAATACGATTTCTATTAGTTAATTATTCAAATTAATATAAACATGCAGAATGGGGGAGGGGTATACAACATTTTTGTACTACCCGCTCCATCAATCCCCTCTTTGGTGATTATATCACCACACTAACCAACATTTTGTATCACTTCTATGGAAATTTAAATTGATTTCTTGTTTCGTTCATATTTCAATTTCCCCTGTTTCTTCTCTTTTTGCGTTTTATACATGCTATCCTTTAACTCTTCTAGTTCTATTTCTTCGAATTCTCTTTCTTGTTTCTTATCCCTTCTCCTTAAGTTTTCTCTTTTTATTCTTTTCTGATGTTTATTCTTTCTACAACAAATACAACCTAGTTTAATTATTAATACTAAAGTAATCACACATGTTAATGGAAATAATATCTTACCTATAAATGTACCACCTAATTTTACTACAAAGTCTTTAATAGCTGATATTTTCTTACCAATCTTCTCCCAGACACCTTCAACCTCTAGTGGTGCAATTTCGTCATGCAATTCTGTAATATTCTTAATATAAATTTTCAAATCTCTACTTTCGTCAGGAATGTAAGTACAACAATGTTGAACTTTCAGCATTCCACAGACTCCACCCTCTTTTGCCTATAAAATATCAAGGGCAAGTCGATTTTGCATTACCATAGCACGCATGGCAACCATTTCAGTATTTACCAATAAGAATCCTCCAGCGGTGCTTGTTGACAAGCGATCCACTACTGGTGAAAGTTTTCTAATTTTGCTTGCATTCAGAGATATTCCCACTGCGGGTATCAGTGCTCCAAAAATGTCACCCACAATTTCAGTCCAAGATTCTCTCTTACTACGTGCTAAATAACTACCTAAACTATGTACACCATCTTCTCCTCTGTCCATATGAAAAATCTTTGGAAAAACCAGGCCAACATAACATGTGCCATACCAATGGTCTGGCAAACGATAATATGCCCTGTTCCCACAAATGAAATACAGTCCTGGAAAGACTGGATCTCTTCCACCTTTAAATCCCCATCCTCCCATGATTCGGTACGTATCATGGCACTCACTATTCCCTAGAAAATAATTGTCATACGCCGTCTGATTCCTTCTTATGCACAATTTCCCTTTCTGAGGCCAATCTAAAGCCATAGTTGGACTCATTTCCCCTCTCAATTGCTTCTCCGTTGCTACATCCCAAACTGTTTTCTCCACTTTCCCTTCTGAAGCCTTTCTTTGCATTTTCAATCTCCTTTCTTCAACCATATCTAAAAATGTCTTATCTTTCTTTAAACTGCAAGTCAAGTTATTTCTAAATATATATTCTAAGGTTAGTTCTTTAATCTCTAAGAAAAATTCACCTAATACCTTTGCAGGTTTTACCTTGTTTAGTTTGTTAATTGCTGGTACTTGTGAAAATATAGTATCTACATCTGAAAAATAATACTCTAATTTACCTGTTTGATAAAATAAACTAGCTATTACACTACATGTTATTCCATATGTTACAGGAAGGTGATGATAAGTCACTCCTTCAGATACAGATGCAGGTAATAGCATACAAACGTAGCAATCGCTTACGTCCATTGTTTTTACATATTCATACAACAATTTTGAAAACACATTGTTAGAAAAATCTGTTATTGACCTGTCTTTATGTAAATAGTTCTTATCTATTCTAGTTGGAACTACCTTTTGAACTTTTCCTATATTAGTTATGTTTTCACTCTGTCCTTCTAATGTATCTACAGTAACTTTAAATTAAATTAATAGAGCAAGAATAGTCCAAAGAAGCATTAATAATCCTGTACAACAACTACACATTTTGCACCATCTTCTAAGGAAGGTACATCTACTTTTTCTACTTTCTATGTTTGTCTTCTTTTCTTAAATGAGCCGTGTCTTTTGACTTAGCCTCTTCTACTTCACAACTAGTTTCTAACCCAAGGCTTCTAAGCACGTATGTGGTTCTACCAGTTTTTGTCTTTTTCAATATTTTATTGTCTTTCCATCAGTAACTTCCTTGTCTCATTCAGTTTGGCATCTCATCATCTTTCACTTTCCCTTCGTTTTCAGCATACAGGTTGTCCTGAACATCCGCTTCTTCTCCAATATCGGACAAGATAACTCTCAGGATTTCCGATTCTTCGTCTTCCTCAACCACTTCCGGTACAACCACCTCTGGATTTCCTTGGCTATCCGCCTCTTCCTTCACTTCAGGCAGGGTCCCATATGTCCATTCCGGTGATTTATACTTCTGGTTAGGTTTTCTTGTTCTTTTGTTTTCTTTGACTACTGTCTGTTCTTCTTCTTTCGATTTCTCCTGACTCGTTACTTCATTCACTTGTTCAGCTCTTGGCGAATTTACACTTGTCAGTCGATATCTCAGTCTCTTTATTTTGTTTGGCCACACCTCGTCTTTTGCCGCTCTTTTCAATTTACTCCCTTTATCATTCTTTTCAGTTCTCCAAGCTCTCTTTCTCAGAACTCGTCCTTCTGGTATTTCATCTTCGCTTTCCTCAGACTCTGTTCCAACTTGCTTTTTACCTTCAACGAGTTCTTTTTCCACCTCTTCTTTTGTTTTCTCTACTTCTGTCCCTCCTTGAATCTCCGTCACGCAATCTTCCTGCTGACTACTTGCCCCCGCTTCTAACTGGATGTTGGAGTTCCCTACACCTCCTCGGGGGTCTTCCGCAATAATCTTTCCCTCTCTCTCTGTATCTGGCACCTGTCCATCTAAAGGTGTTATTTCAGGTGGAATTTCTCTCAATCTTTCATCTGGCACTTCCTTCTCATGGATTTCTTTTATTGTCTCTCCACTGCCCCGTTCTTTGTTCTTTCCTTGTTTTTTCTTGGAAGAGTTTGCTCTTTGTTCTGTCTCTGAGTCTGAACTGGTATCAGAAATCTGTAACCTTCTCCTCAGGGAATTACTTCTGGGGACCAAAGTTAACCTTGACTCTGTCTCCCCCCTTTCAGGGTTTTCTCTTTCTTTGTCTTTTGGCTCTCCATCATCTGACTCAGTACTGGATTCTGGCTCATCAAAGTACTCCTTTTGTTTACAGTCAACTGGATTTGGAATTCTCAAAGTATGACTTGCATGGATCCAGTTCTTCAATCCAGCACACTTCACAGCTGTTGTTGTAGTCAGGATGACTTGCCTTGGTTTTCCCCACCTGGGAACCAAACAGTTTCTTCTTCTGTGTACTTTTATCCTTACCCAGTCCCCTGGGCTTAGATCATGAGCTGGCTTCTTTTCAAGAGTGGTGGCATCCGCTCCAACCTGATGAAACACAGAATGGACTGCGTCAGCCAGGCTTTTACAGTATTCCAATACCATGTCATCGTATTGTCATCAGCTTGTTGACTGGTATAAATACATGTCTCATGGCGCGTCCCATGAGGATCTCATGCGGACTCAAACCAGTAGTTCTGTCTGGTATTGATCTAATAGTCATGAGTACCAGAGGCAAGACATCGGGCCATTTCATACCTGTGGCTAAACACATTTTCCCTATTCTGTTTTTGATAGTCCCATTCATTTGTTCTACTACACCAGAAGCCTCTGGTCGGTAGGCACAAGGCAGTTTTTGTCGTACATTCAATGCTTCACAAATCAGCTTTATGATCTCATTATGAAAATTTCCTCCTCTGTCTGATTCAATTTTTACTGGAACCCAAACCTAGGTATAAATTCCCTCAACAATAATTTTGCCACTGTCATTCCATCATTTCTTCTTGTTGGGAACGCCTCTCCCCAGTTAGAGAATAGGCATACCATCACCAAAACATACCTCAACCTGTTACAAGGAGGCATTTCAATAAAATCTACTTCCTTCCTCTCGACCTATTGTTCCTAGACTCACCACTGTTTTTCTTCCTGGATTGTATTGCTGGCAAATTAGACATCTTTGACAAATACTTTCTGCTACAAGCCTGAACTTGGCATTATACCAAGTTTGTTTAAAGGACCTAATCATGACGTCTCTCCCTATATGTCCCTGTCCATGATACATCCGTGCCATGGCAAACATCATGCTATCAGGCATAACTGGTCTTCCATCTCGATAGACCCACACATGATCTTTCTCTCTTGGTGCACAGCCTGCTTTTACCCACTGTTTTATTTCTTCCTCTCCTGCTTCTTCCTGCAATTGTCTTACCTCTTCCCATGTTCCCACAGTGTTAGTAAACATTAGGAAGCAAGAAATCAACTCCTTTTCCTTTGCCCGATTCTGATTTTGTGCACAATGTTGCGCGATATCATTGGCAAATTTGTTTCCAGTGGCAATGTAATCACCACTGCGACTATGAGCAGCACATTTTACCACAGCCAATTGCCTAGGCAGCTGTATTGCCTCAAGCAACTTTCCAACCACTTCAGCATTCTTAATGGGAGTTCCACTTGAGGTTAGGAAACCTCTTTGCAGCCAAATTTGGCCAAAATCATGGACCACCCCGTAGCCATACTGGCTATCAGTTATCACAGTAACTCTCACACTTTTCCCAATCTTACATGCTCTGGTCAGGGCGACAAGTTCAGCTACTTGGGCCGACCTTACTCCTTTCAAATAGGATGCTTCCATCACTGTTGCAACTGTACATACCGCATATGCTGCACTCAGCACTCCTTCATCTGTTCTCAAACAAGATCCATCAACAAACATAACATAATCACTTTCTGGCAAGGGTTCATCTTTTATGTCAGGTCTTGGTTTTGAACAGAAATCAAGTACATCCAAACAATCATGATCTGCTTCATCTCTTACCTCCACATGCTCCGCATCTGGCAACAATGTTGAAGGGTTCACATTCACACATCTCACAAGACTCACATTTGTTGCACCTAAAATGACCTTTTCATACTTAGTCAGTCGGCTGTGCGTCATATACTGAGTACGACTCCTTGTTAAAAAAATCACCACATCATGAGGTACAAACACTTTCACAGGATATCCCATCACAATTCCCTCACTCTGTTCCAAACTTCGATATGTAGCAGCTACTGCTTTCAGACACTGAGGAAGGGCTACAGCTACCGGGTCCAACATGGATGCAAAATACGCAATTGGTTTCCTCAGTTTTCCATGCTTCTGTACTAGAACAGAGAGTGCACATCCATTTCTCTCACTGCAATACAACTCAAACTCCTTGTCATAATCAGGCATCCCTAATGCAGGCGCTTCACAGATTCCTTCTCTCAATTTCTTGAATGCTGCCAACTCCTCTTTGTTCAAATCAATTGGATCTCTCACATCACTTCTTGTCAAACGTATCCAAGGTTTTGCAATCAATGAAACATTTCCTATCCACTGACGACAATATCCAACCATTCCCAGAAACATTCTCACTTCTCTTTGGGTCATTGGTGGACTCATTCTTTTGATAATCCTGATTCTGTCTATGGTTATTTTCCTGTGTCCTTTCTCAATGCTGTGACCCAAATATTGGACTTCTTTCTTACAAAATTGTAATTTCGATGGTGACACTTTTAATCCTCCATCTGCCAAATGATTCAGCAAGGCTACCATGTCTACCTCATAAGCTTCACGAGTTTTCGATGCTACAAGTAGGTCATCGATATACTGGACTAGTACTGAATTTTCAGGCATTTCTAGACTCTCCAAAGATCTTTTCAATAGCTGATTAAATATTGAGGGGCTTTCTGTAAACCCCTGTGGAATTCGGCACCACGCCAAAATACGCTTGCCGAAATGAAATGCAAAAATTTGCTGACTGTCATGGTGCAATGGGATGGAAAAGAAAGCATGGCACAAATCAATCACTGTGTACCATTCTGCATCATGAGGGATCTGATATAAAATCACAGATGGATTCGGTACAATGGGACAACATGGTACAACAATTTTGTTTATCTTTCTCAGATCTTGCACTATCCTGAACTTCCCACTAGGCTTTTTCAGTCCCATTATTGGTGAATTACATGGGCTACTCATTATTTCTCTCAAAATTCCTTGTTTTATCATTTTCTCAATCACAGGAGTAACTCCTTCGATTATTTCAGGTGTCAATTTATATTGTGGGACATTTGGGTAACATACTCCTTCTTTTACAGTTATTTTTACTGGATCTACATTCCTCATCAATCCTACGTCTTCTCCTGTAAAGTCCCAAACTTCTGCTTTTACTGATTGTTTTAATTCTTTTGGTAATTCATCAGGGTTAAATACAGCATAGGTTCCTGTAACCTCTTTCTCTCTGTTTGCCATTGTCATTTTATACAACATATCATCATCTGGTGTTTCAAACGCTATTCCATCTGGAGTACAAAATATGGTTCAATTCATCTTGCACAATAAATCACTACCTAACAGGTTCACAGGACTGGTGTCGCACACTACGAATCTGTGCATTTCAGAAAATTTCCCTATACTAACTTTCACTGGTTCTGTAAGGTAAGTTTTAATTTGTCTGTTAGACACACAAACTACTTGGATCGTTTCATCCGAGAGAGGAAGATTCTTGACATCAGCTGATCTAACAGTTGATCGAGTAGCACCAGTATCAACTAGGAAAGTAATATTTTCATTATTAACTTTTCCATCTACAAATGGGCCTGTCTGGTCACCCTCTAGAGTTTCGCCAAGTACGCACTCTTCCTCCCTTCGGCACCGTCAATAACCCTCTTCTGAATCGCTTTCATCGCGTTGCAGCCAATACTGCGAAGCAGCGCTAGCGCGTTGTGGCTTATTTACCTGTTCTTCGTTGTAGAATCCATTCTCCTTACTATACTTCTGGCAATTTTTGTTCTGTGGAAAAGGTGGTTTTGGCACCTGATTCTGTTGTGTTACCCCCTGCTGTTGGCGTTGCTGTTGACCACTCACCTCATTCTGCACCTGTAGATTCAAGGATGAATTTTCATCATTAGTACTTGGTGGATTCTTACACTCGGATTTCCAATGCCATATCCTAACGCAATTATGACACGGAAATTTCTTCTTAGCTTCCTCAATATTCTCTTTATTTTTTCCAGGATTAAATCTTTGTTTTGACCCAGCTTGTTCTGCTAATTGTGCTTCCTGTCTCTCTGCTACCTTTACTTGTGCCCACATAGCCTCCTCTTTTAGTTTTCGCTGTTTTGCTTCAATTTCATCACTGAAATATTTAGCATGCCTCAATACCTCGTCTATTTTCTTATTTTGCCAATCTACCGTATGTTGTTTTATCATTTCACTAATTTCTGGACGAAGACCATATACAAATCTGTATACGAAATGACTCAAATCCTTGTCACTCAAATTTTCATCTCCACTGAATTGTTTAAAGGCTCAAATTAACCTCTCATAATAGGCATGTACTGATTATTTGCTTTCCTGATGTGTTCTGTCAATTTTCACCCAATCTGTCTCTTGTTCTTCAAGAATGCCATAACCTGTTCATATTTCTTCATTACCTCGGGGTCTGGATCCCCTGTCTTTGGATCCCTTGTGTATTCCTGTGTCGGCCAATCTATTACTATTTTGCATTCTGTCCATAGATCTGCTGGTACTATTATGTCAAACAAGCTATTCAGATCAATCCACAATACTTTGGATAGTTTCACAAATCTGTCCACCTGTCTATACCACTCGACGGGTTTTTCAAGCAGTCGAGGGAAGTCATTCGTAAATGACAAAATACCCTGTCTGGTCCATGGGACATGTACATATCCTCCTCCTGGAATCTCACTCATAGGGCATTCTGTCACAACCTTCTCTTTCTCTCTCACAGGATAAGCTGAAAACGTTTTGTCTGAAACTTCGTCTCGTTTGCGATACTATCTGCTTTTCCGTTTGTCCACATCGCCCCATTTTCTCAGCAAAATAATTATTTCCTTAATCTGACCTATTCGTCCTGTGGTATTCATGTTTTCAATATCTTTTTCCGTGAAATCTACTCGATAGGGTTTCTGTAGGGCTTTTACCTTTTCAATATCAATACCCATTTCATTTGCCACTTCTTCTAATCTTTCATGAAGACTTTTCGCTCTCCATGTTATGCTTTTGCACAGAAATAACAATTCCTCATCTTGGTATGTTTTTAACTTCTCTGTCGGGATAGTTCCTACTATTAATTCCAGTACCATTCATAATTTTGCCACATCTATTGACTGAAATTCCTTGTCTTTCTTTTGCAAGCTTCTCAACCATTCACTCAATTCCTCTGTAGACGGTCCTACTGGCTTTTCTACTTTTCCTTGTCCAAAATCTTTTTGAGTTTCTGACATTGTCTCTATCATTGTCATACATTTTTATGCACAGTTTTGACCTACAAATGGGTTATCTGAAAAATTCGGTTCAATCATACTCATAGTCTGTCTCCATGGATTCTCACTCTGACTCATTCTCGGTTGTTCAACCGGTTTATCACTTTTATAAGGGACTGTCAAACAATGTTCGCTGTCTTTCTGCTTGTCAAAAATAGGCATTACTGGACCTATCGTTACTGGAACAGTTACCGCTTCCAAATTCTTAGTCAATTCTCTTATTTTCTCGGTTAATTCTAGGGTCGTTTTTGCTAATTCAGCAGAATTTTCTCCATCCAATTTTCCTCCAGACTTCTTTTCTACCTCTCTAATGGAATTGTTTCTTCCCAAATCTTGGAACTCTGGTTCCGATTTTATGATTCGTACTGTTTCTTTCATTGAGGCACTTGGAGTTAATATTTCTGGTTCTGGTCGGTATGGTGGTGGATTCTTATAGAACATATCATCAAGTACATCATCCTCTGATTCATTCATTCCATACCCTCTCTATTCCACATTATGCCTCTTTTCTACACACTTTCGTCCTTCATTCTCTCCTATAGTTCTTTCGGGAAACAAACCCTCAGTCATACTCGCATTCCGCCACCTTCTCATTCGATCATCATGCGTCTCAGGTCCGTATGATCGGCCAAACAGGTACCTGTATCCTCTACCATTTCTCTGTCTTTCTCGGTCATGCATCTCGTCTTCCCACTCCGTCAAAGCCTCGAATTGAGTCGGTCTAGGTCTCGGTTCTAAATTCATCATTTTCACTCTCAAATTTCTCAAAATAGCCAAATTAAATGAACCATGCTCTGGGAAAGCCAACACTCCGTCCTTTTCGGTATATTGTACCCAGTTATCTAACCAAATACAGGTGTGATATCCATATTTCGCAACCATGAAGGATGCAGGGGTTTTCGGTGGAGGAAGTAACTGTCCTTCCCTAGTTATGATCGGTTTGTCCTTCTTAAACCAATTCTTAATTCTACCAAACCAAGACTTTTTCTCCTTTTCTGGTGGATCGTAATACATTTTCCCTTCTTTCGTATCTCACTAGTCTCCTTTACAACTGTACTGCTTTTCTGTCCAATCATAGCGCGACTCACACTAACGCACCAATCCGGAGCGTTTATGTCACTTTTACAATTCTCCAATCCCAGCACGACTCTCACTAACGCACCAATCGGTAGCGTTTACGTCACCCTGTATTTTCTCCACTCCTAGCGCGGCGCACACTAACGCACCAATCCGGAGCGTTTTGCGTTTCTGACCAACTGTTCAATCCCAGAGCGGTTGTTTTGACATCAGCAGCCGCTGCGGCAGCTCCTGCTCCTGTCTACCCCTCCTTTACAAACCTGTTCGGTAAGTTTTTGTTTCAATTTCTACAATTCTGTTAGTAACAACATAAAAACGCCACCATTGTCCGCTTCGCTAACCAAGGAATAGCAATAGACCTTTCTCACAAGAATTCCGTCTTTCCCGAGAGCAGCGCTTACCTCTGCTCTACTACGGAATCGTTACTTCCATTGATAAAGTAGCACATCCCTCTACTTCACCCTTCTAACAAGCATTAGTCAACCGTTTCTCCAGAATTAGGACACTAAGGTGCCGATCACGATCCGGTAAAAAATTCCCCCGTGCGACTCGTATCGGGTCTTTTTACCGTACGAATCGTACAAGTGCCGTACGAACTGGCAATCACGATTCGCATGGTAAAAAGTCCATACGAACCGCACTGGGAATCATTCCCCACACGTCCCCGGGTCGGAAAATGTGTCCGACACGTCCTCGGACGATTTACCTTACAAACGTGAAAAACAAAGTCCGACCTAGGAATCACGATCCATCCCGTGCGTCCGAGGTTACAACCGTATGGAAAAAACACCGTCCGCACCGAACTCCTACAGCAACCATGGAGACATGTGCCCGCATACGCGCCCAACACTCCCCCCAGCCCCCGTACGTCCGACACGTACCCCCCGTATATGTATACCCCCACCCGTCTAGGTACACCCCAGTACGTTCCAGTCGAACCCCCACCCCAGGACGTGTCATAGCCCCGTCTACCCACACCCCAGTACGTTCCAGTCGTACCCCCACCCCAGTACGTGTCGTACCACCGTCAATGTACACCCCCCCACCCCAGTACGTGTCGTACCACCGTCCATGTACACCCCCCCACCCCTGTACGTGTCGTACCCCCCGTGTACCTACACCCCAGTACGTGCGAGCCACACCCCCACCCCAGGACGTGTCATAGCCCCGTCTACCCACACCCCAGTACGTTCCAGTCGTACCCCCACCCCAGTACGTGTCGTACCCCCCGTGTACCTACACCCCAGTACGTGCGAGCCACACCCCCACCCCAGGACGTGTCATAGCCCCGTCTACCCACACCCCAGTACGTACCAGTCGTACCCCCACCCCAGTACGTGTCGTACCACCGTCAATGTACACCCCCCCACCCCAGTACGTGCCGTACCACCGTCAATGTACACCCCCCCACCCCAGTACGTGTCGTACCACCGTCAATGTACTCCCCCCCACCCCAGTACGTGCCGTACCACCGTCAATGTACACCCCCCCACCCCAGTACGTGTCGTACCACCGTCAATGTACACCCCCCCACCCCAGTACGTGTCGTACCACCGTCCATGTACACCCACCCACCCCTGTACGTGTCGTACCCCCGTGTACCTACACCCCAGTACGTGCGAGCCACACCCCCACCCCAGGACGTGTCATAGCCCCGTCTACCCACACCCCAGTACGTTCCAGTCGTACCCCCACCCCAGTACGTGTCGTACCCCCGTGTACCTACACCCCAGTACGTGCGAGCCACACCCCCACCCCAGGACGTGTCATAGCCCCGTCTACCCACACCCCAGTACGTTCCAGTCGTACCCCCACCCCAGTACGTGTCGTACCACCGTCAATGTACACCCCCCCACCCCAGTACGTGCCGTACCACCGTCAATGTACACCCCCCCACCCCAGTACGTGTCGTACCACCGTCAATGTACACCCCCCCACCCCAGTACGTGCCGTACCACCGTCAATGTACACCCCCCCACCCCAGTACGTGTCGTACCACCGTCAATGTACACCCCCCCACCCCAGTACGTGTCGTACCACCGTCCATGTACACCCACCCACCCCTGTACGTGTCGTACCCCCCGTGTACCTACACCCCAGTACGTGCGAGCCACACCCCCACCCCAGGACATGTCATAGCCCCGTCTACCCACACCCCAGTACGTTCCAGTCGTACCCCCACCCCAGTACGTGTCGTACCACCGTCAATGTACACCCCCCCACCCCAGTACGTGCCGTACCACCGTCAATGTACACCCCCCCACCCCAGTACGTGTCGTACCACCGTCAATGTACACCCCCCCACCCCAGTACGTGTCGTACCACCGTCAATGTACACCCCCCACCCCAGTACGTGTCGTACCACCGTCCATGTACACCCACCCACCCCTGTACGTGTCGTACCCCCCGTGTACCTACACCCCAGTACGTGCGAGCCACACCCCCACCCCAGGACGTGTCATAGCCCCGTCTACCCACACCCCAGTACGTTCCAGTCGTACCCCCACCCCAGTACGTGTCGTACCCCCCGTGTACCTACACCCCAGTACGTGCGAGCCACACCCCCACCCCAGGACGTGTCATAGCCCCGTCTACCCACACCCCAGTACGTTCCAGTCGTACCCCCACCCCAGTACGTGTCGTACCACCGTCAATGTACACCCCCCCACCCCAGTACGTGCCGTACCACCGTCAATGTACACCCCCCCACCCCAGTACGTGTCGTACCACCGTCAATGTACACCCCCCCACCCCAGTACGTGCCGTACCACCGTCAATGTACACCCCCCCACCCCAGTACGTGTCGTACCACCGTCAATGTACACCCCCCCACCCCAGTACGTGTCGTACCACCATCCATGTACACCCACCCACCCCTGTACGTGTCGTACCCCCCGTGTACCTACACCCCAGTACGTGCGAGCCACACCCCCACCCCAGGACGTGTCATAGCCCCGTCTACCCACACCCCAGTACGTTCCAGTCGTACCCCCACCCCAGTACGTGTCGTACCACCGTCAATGTACACCCCCCCACCCCAGTACGTGCCGTACCACCGTCAATGTACACCCCCCCACCCCAGTACGTGTCGTACCACCGTCAATGTACACCCCCCCACCCCAGTACGTGCCGTACCACCGTCAATGTACACCCCCCCACCCCAGTACGTGTCGTACCACCGTCAATGTACACCCCCCCACCCCAGTACGTGTCGTACCACCGTCCATGTACACCCACCCACCCCTGTACGTGTCGTACCCCCCGTGTACCTCCACCCCAGTACGTGCGAGCCACAGCCCCACCCCAGGACGTGTCATAGCCCCGTCTACCCACACCCCAGTACGTTCCAGTCGTACCCCCACCCCAGTACGTGTCGTACCACCGTCAATGTACACCCCCCCACCCCAGTACGTGCCGTACCACCGTCAATGTACACCCCCCCACCCCAGTACGTGTCGTACCACCGTCAATGTACACCCCCCCACCCCAGTACGTGTCGTACCACCGTCAATGTACACCCCCCACCCCAGTACGTGTCGTACCACCGTCCATGTACACCTACCCACCCCTGTACGTGTCGTACCCCCCGTGTACCTACACCCCAGTACGTGCGAGCCACACCCCCACCCCAGGACGTGTCATAGCCCCGTCTACCCACACCCCAGTACGTTCCAGTCGTACCCCCACCCCAGTACGTGTCGTACCCCCCGTGTACCTACACCCCAGTACGTGCGAGCCACACCCCCACCCCAGGACGTGTCATAGCCCCGTCTACCCACACCCCAGTACGTTCCAGTCGTACCCCCACCCCAGTACGTGTCGTACCACCGTCAATGTACACCCCCCCACCCCAGTACGTGCCGTACCACCGTCAATGTACACCCCCCCACCCCAGTACGTGTCGTACCACCGTCAATGTACACCCCCCCACCCCAGTACGTGCCGTACCACCGTCAATGTACACCCCCCCACCCCAGTACGTGTCGTACCACCGTCAATGTACACCCCCCCACCCCAGTACGTGTCGTACCACCGTCCATGTACACCCACCCACCCCTGTACGTGTCGTACCCCCGTGTACCTACACCCCAGTACGTGCGAGCCACACCCCCACCCCAGGACGTGTCATAGCCCCGTCTACCCACACCCCAGTACGTTCCAGTCGTACCCCCACCCCAGTACGTGTCGTACCCCCGTGTACCTACACCCCAGTACGTGCGAGCCACACCCCCACCCCAGGACGTGTCATAGCCCCGTCTACCCACACCCCAGTACGTACCAGTCGTACCCCCACCCCAGTACGTGTCGTACCACCGTCAATGTACACCCCCCCACCCCAGTACGTGCCGTACCACCGTCAATGTACACCCCCCCACCCCAGTACGTGTCGTACCACCGTCAATGTACACCCCCCCACCCCAGTACGTGCCGTACCACCGTCAATGTACACCCCCCCACCCCAGTACGTGTCGTACCACCGTCAATGTACACCCCCCCACCCCAGTACGTGTCGTACCACCGTCCATGTACACCCACCCACCCCTGTACGTGTCGTACCCCCCGTGTACCTACACCCCAGTACGTGCGAGCCACACCCCCACCCCAGGACGTGTCATAGCCCCGTCTACCCACACCCCAGTACGTTCCAGTCGTACCCCCACCCCAGTACGTGTCGTACCCCCGTGTACCTACACCCCAGTACGTGCGAGCCACACCCCCACCCCAGGACGTGTCATAGCCCCGTCTACCCACACCCCAGTACGTTCCAGTCGTACCCCCACCCCAGTACGTGTCGTACCACCGTCAATGTACACCCCCCCACCCCAGTACGTGCCGTACCACCGTCAATGTACACCCCCCCACCCCAGTACGTGTCGTACCACCGTCAATGTACACCCCCCCACCCCAGTACGTGCCGTACCACCGTCAATGTACACCCCCCCACCCCAGTACGTGTCGTACCACCGTCAATGTACACCCCCCCACCCCAGTACGTGTCGTACCACCGTCCATGTACACCCACCCACCCCTGTACGTGTCGTACCCCCCGTGTACCTACACCCCAGTACGTGCGAGCCACACCCCCACCCCAGGACGTGTCATAGCCCCGTCTACCCACACCCCAGTACGTTCCAGTCGTACCCCCACCCCAGTACGTGTCGTACCACCGTCAATGTACACCCCCCCACCCCAGTACGTGCCGTACCACCGTCAATGTACACCCCCCCACCCCAGTACGTGTCGTACCACCGTCAATGTACACCCCCCACCCCAGTACGTGTCGTACCACCGTCAATGTACACCCCCCACCCCAGTACGTGTCGTACCACCGTCCATGTACACCCACCCACCCCTGTACGTGTCGTACCCCCCGTGTACCTACACCCCAGTACGTGCGAGCCACACCCCCACCCCAGGACGTGTCATAGCCCCGTCTACCCACACCCCAGTACGTTCCAGTCGTACCCCCACCCCAGTACGTGTCGTACCCCCCGTGTACCTACACCCCAGTACGTGCGAGCCACACCCCCACCCCAGGACGTGTCATAGCCCCGTCTACCCACACCCCAGTATGTTCCAGTCGTACCCCCACCCCAGTACGTGTCGTACCACCGTCAATGTACACCCCCCACCCCAGTACGTGCCGTACCACCGTCAATGTACACCCCCCCACCCCAGTACGTGTCGTACCACCGTCAATGTACACCCCCCCACCCCAGTACGTGCCGTACCACCGTCAATGTACACCCCCCCACCCCAGTACGTGTCGTACCACCGTCAATGTACACCCCCCACCCCAGTACGTGTCGTACCACCGTCCATGTACACCCACCCACCCCTGTACGTGTCGTACCCCCCGTGTACCTACACCCCAGTACGTGCGAGCCACACCCCCACCCCAGGACGTGTCATAGCCCCGTCTACCCACACCCCAGTACGTTCCAGTCGTACCCCCACCCCAGTACGTGTCATACCACCGTCAATGTACACCCCCCCACCCCAGTACGTGCCGTACCACCGTCAATGTACACCCCCCCACCCCAGTACGTGTCGTACCACCGTCAATGTACACCCCCCCACCCCAGTACGTGTCGTACGACCGTCAATGTACACCCCCCCACCCCAGTACGTGCCGTACCACCGTCAATGTACACCCCCCCACCCCAGTACGTGCCATACCACCGTCAATGTACACCCCCCCACCCCAGTACGTGCCGTACCACCGTCAATGTACACCCCCCCACCCCAGTACGTGTCGTACCACCGTCAATGTACACCCCCCCACCCCAGTACGTGCCGTACCACCGTCAATGTACACCCCCCCACCCCAGTACGTGCCGTACCACCGTCAATGTACACCCCCCCACCCCAGTACGTGTCGTACCACCGTCCATGTACACCCCCCCACCCCTGTACGTGTCGTACCCCCGTGTACCTACACCCCAGTACGTGCGAGCCACACCCCCACCCCAGGACGTGTCATAGCCCCGTCTACCCACACCCCAGTACGTTCCAGTCGTACCCCCACCCCAGTACGTGTCGTACCCCCCGTGTACCTACACCCCAGTACGTGCGAGCCACACCCCCACCCCAGGACGTGTCATCGCCCCGTCTACCCACACCCCAGTACGTTCCAGTCGTACCCCCACCCCAGTACGTTCCTGGCGCACCCCCAACACAACCTCCTAAGTACGGAGCGCACCCCATGCCCCAACATCACAACCGCATGTACGAGTCTTACAAAGCCACACACAAGGACAAAATCGTACAACCAAATGGCCCATGTACACACCGTACACACGCTCAAAACGCACGTACACAACAAGGACAAAACAAAACAACTCAACAATACACCATTCGAAAGGCACACAGCCACTAAACATGGCCAACAACCACTAAAATAACACAATCACTGACCTGCAACTGTCAAAAACAAACAGAGGCCCAATACACCACCACTCCTTATAACACACCCACCCAAAATTCAAACACTGCCACACCCACCCATGGACCAATGAAAAGGGCCCACACACACAAACCATGAGCCTTTGCAACAGACCCACTGCTGCCAGACACCACAGAACCAGACTACAAGCGACACCACATCTTACACTTGCACACCTTCACACGACCACCCTCACAAACACCCTCTCATCACATTCACACACACACACAACCATCCACACCCCCCCCCAACATCCACACCCCCCCCACACCCACACCATCCCCACCCATACCCCTCACCATGCCCACTACCAAGAATCCAAAGTTCAGTCACCGAGAGTTGGAGGTCCTTGTTGATCAAATCCTCAGAGTCGAGCCACAGATCTTTGGAACATTGGTCAGAAGCACCAGCCAGGCAGCCAAAACAGCCATGTGGCAGACCATCGTCGATGCTGTGAATGCTGTTGCGGACACCAGGAGGACCAAGCAGGATTGCCAGAACAGGTGGTACGATCTGCGGAGGAGGGTCAGAGCCAAGAGACAGGAGGAACACGACCAGGCCAACGCCACCGGAGGAGGGCCCTCCCGCAGAGCCGTACAGTACCATCCCTGGGAGGAGAGGGTGATGGCCATACTGCCGGTGGAGGCAGTTGAAGGAGTAGAAGGACTCCGAGACCCGGGTGAGTACACAAACAACGCACCTCACATGGGGGGAACTGCAACCACAACCAAAATTAATAACAGGCACGCAACCACCACAAGCCATCGCATTACTCAACCACACTCCATGAGCAGGCACATGCCACTGCTGCCACCATGCCCCATGCACCCAGCTGGACAATGTCAAGTCACAGGCCACAGAAGACAACAACACATGACACGGTAACCCGGATGGCGGGAGGCTGGGCACCAAGAATCACATAGTGCGACTCCAAAGCAGACAACAATGCCCTCTGCCCATATGGCCTAGGTCACAGCCAGACAAACACTGTGTCCCAACACAGGAATGACTTGCCAGCAAATGGCGGACGCCTTGCATCAACACATGGGGGTGAAGGCACTGTTTTGCACATGCCAGCAGCTAATGAACAGCCAACAGTGTGAAAGAGTGGCAGCACACACCACCACAGCAGCAGCGCACAGACACACAGCAGACAAAATGGGTGCCTGGAGATCAGAAACAAACTCACATCAACAGGCCAAGGGCCACTCAAAGATCTGCTAACAGTGTGTGCCCAGGAAGCTGGGCCAAGGTGACAGAGGGTGACACACAGAGGGAGGGAGAGGGGGACACAGAGGGAGGGAGAGGGGGACTGAGAGGGAGGGAGACGGACAGAGGGAGGAGGCTGACACACGGAGGGAGGGAGAGGGGGACACAGAGGGAGGGAGAGTGGGACTGAGAGGGAGGGAGACGGACAGAGGGAGGAGGCTGACACACGGAGGGAGGGAGAGGGGGACACAGAGGGTGGGAGAGGGGGACAGAGAGGGAGGGAGAGGGGGACTGAGAGGGAGGGAGACGGACAGAGGGAGGAGGCTGACACACAGAGGGAGGGAGAGGGGGACAGAGAGGGAGGGAGAGGGGGACAGAGAGGGAGGGAGACACAGGAAGATGGACAGAGGGAGGAGGCTGACACACAGAGGGAGGGAGAGGGGGACAGAGAGGGAGGGAGAGGGGGACAGAGAGGGAGGGAGACACAGGAAGATGGACAGAGGGAGGAGGCTGACACACAGAGGGAGGGAGAGGGGGACAGAGAGGGAGGGAGAGGGGGACAGAGAAGGAGGGAGACACAGGGAGAGCAAATCAGTCCTTTGGTGTGTGGGAATGTCTGCTCGTCAGCAGGTGGACTGCGTGCATGTAGACAAGGGTGGCCAGTGCCAGAACCCCCCCTCTTCATCATGGCAAAACGCAGGTCCATGTTACAACCTGTACACGAGCACAAGGACAGCCACCTGCATCATATAAGTGTGTGGATCCACTCCATGTGCACATGTACAGTGCTACAAGGAAGGCGCAAATGCATAGCTCGGCACACATGCACACTCCACTGCTGACTGCAGTCACACTTGACGCAGCAAGTAAGACTGTGCCACACATAGTTAAAGGGGCCAAATTGGTGCCCAAGGGACACACACATGCACAAGTGCACTGTGAGTGGAATGCAAGACAGATCCTAATTCCAAGAGGAAATGTGCCAACTTTGTAACGGATGAAACATGGATGTTGCATGGATCCAAATTAACATTGTCTCTCTCACACACAGGTCAACGTCGTGCTGCACCCCCCAACACTGGGGGGGAACACTCACAGGACCCGGATCTGCAGGAGACCGATCCCACCGGCAGCGACCACTCTCACCACTCTGCGGACGACCCCGACCGACCTGGCCCCTCTGGTGTCCAACCACCTGCAGCACCTGCGTCAGGTACAACCGTGCCAACCACCACCCCCACTCCTGCCACATCCCAGGAGACACCCAGGATCCCTGCCCCAACACCACAATGCAGCCAGGCTCGCCAGGAGGGACACGGTGTCCCGGGCACCCAGGAGGAGGCAGGCGACAACGCCAATGCCACCCCTCAGGGGTCCCGGAGACCCGATGTGCCCACAAGTGCAGGCCAGACGCAAGTGGGCAGGGGTGGTGGGAGTGGAGGACGGCGGAGGCGCGAGCCTGACCAGTTGGCTGGGGATCCGGTATTTTCCCATGTCCGTAACATCCTGGACTCATACCGGCAGGACACCACGGGCATGGCCCAGGTTGTGTCCGTCCTCGAGGGGATCAAGGTCCAGCAGGCCCAGCAACATGCGGAGCTAATAGCCTGTCTACAGCTACACCAACGGAGGATGGAGGACAGACAGGCTGAGCAAGTGACGGCGTCCCAGGGGATTCACGCTGAACTCCGTCGGATGGCCGACACCATGGCCGACCCTCCCTGTGCCAGAAGGCGGAGAACATCACCACCCACAGGGAGGGATCATGAGGAGGAGGAGGAAACATCCGACGGAGCATCCCAGACGTCGTCACGGCCTGCTGCTGAGGTTCCCCGCAGGAAGCCGGGTCGTCCACGGAAAGGACCGTGAGGGTGGCTGCTACATCACCATCTCCCAGGACACCTGGCCTGGCACCTGGCCCACTGGAGCAACAGCATCACAGCATCAAGAGACATTCTCTGCCACATGGCCCTGCTGGTCACTGGCTGACCAATGTTGACAAAGACTGTGGCATGGACTCTGAGGATTTCCAATGGCAAGGACACCAACTCCCCTACTGAACTTTGGATTCCCTAATCCCGGAAAGCCCCTCACTTTGGCCCCCACCAATAATAAATCACACTATTGAGAGTAGATGGCTGCTGGTAGCATTATTACCTAACATGTGCCTTGTACAGTCTAAACATGCCTGAGTCATCTGTTCACTTCAACCATCCACACCCTGGGGCCTGAGTCTGGCACAGGACACATGGGTCACAGTTTTTTAGGCAAGACAGACATGGAGCACCATACACACCCGTGATGGTCAGAACCAGCTGAGGGGGTGGCCGAACAACCGTGCTGACAGACACATTGAGTACAGCAACAGTCATGCGCAGAGGTCAGGGATCCTGGCCCGTGTCCTGGGGGGCACCCAGGTACGTGTAGACAGGTGGCAGAACCATGTCCTGCAAGCTTGAGTCTGGTGGATGCAGAGAATGGGGTCATGGACAACGTTGGATGCATGGGGATGGCACATGTCACAATACCCACACAGTCATGGACATCATGCCCAATACACAGTCTCAGCACACACACACAGCTTGCATCTTGCCACTCGACACATTGACACATAGCCACAATCAGGGAATACCATGCCAGACATGCAGGATGCACCGTGCCAACACACCAGCATTGACTGAGAAGAGGCACCTTGGAGGCATAGGGACACCTTTAATAGTCATGTTTTTGGGATTGCAGAGGCAACTTGAAGTACACATGAACACATCATGTGGAGTAACATGTTGCTCCAACACTGGCACCCCCCTTCTGCAGCACAAATGCGTGATAGCCATGGAACTGGCACACAAGTGTCGGCTAACAGCTAAATACCCACAGCTGCTCACGGAGAGACTGCCATACACCATACATCCGCTGATGTGGAAGTCCCACGCCATGTCAAGACAATGTTAACCGTATGTGTCCGAGGGCAGTGTCACACACATTGATGCCTTCATCACAATCCACTATCCCATCACTGATGACTGACAACCAGGCAGCCCATCTATTCAGGTGTACCCAGCTGCATGTCGTGTCCCATGGGGATGCCACATGTCTGCAGAGGAACCAAACCCCGACCTGGGCAGTGTGCACACATCGTGAACAACTGCCACACCCAATACACCCCAGATGCATCCCTTACCCCATGGAGACTTCCAAACGTGTCCGTGCCTGTAACGCTGAGTCAGCCCACGATGCCATGTCCATGAGGAATAGCAGTGCCACAACAATGCAACCAGAAGACGGCATGCGCAGGTACCTGGGGAAGAGAGACACACAAGAAGTCAGCCACAAAAAGCACAGCCACTTGCATGTGCATTGACTCGACACATGTATGGATGACAACATGCCAGGTCACAATTATGAGTGGGGAAATACTACCATCACTGCCACCATCACTCCAGTGACACACCCACACACACCTCTGACTCACGTGCCATACATGCAGGTGGAGACACGCATCACAACACATGCCACACGGGGACCAAGGCGTGCACACTCAGACACTGGTACTCACCACTAAGCAAAGAAGTCGCGTATGAGCCGAGTCCGGATGTCCTCTTGCGGCTCCACATCCTCCACATCACTAGCCCCATTGCCAAGCCCTTCGTCCTCCACGGGTGGATGGTCCTCGTCATGTTGATTCAGGATGAGTGGCACAGCTCTTTCAACTGCCATGTTGTGCAGCATGCAGCAGACCATGAAGATCTTGCAGACCTTCGCCGGGGCATATGGGAGTGCGCCGCCGGTCTTGTGGAGGCACCTGAATCGGCTCTTCAGCATGCCAAACGTCCTCTCTATCACTCGCCTTGTCCGGCCATGGGCGGTGTTGTAGCGGAGCTGGGCCGGCGTGATGGGGTTGCGGAGAGGTGTCAGCAGCCAAGGCATGTTGGGATAGCCAGCGTCCCCTAAATGGTAAGCACATGGATATCGTTAGAACTGGCGAAGCGGTAGTGCTGCTCGGCCAAACAGAATACAGGACAGACAGACTGTACCCACCAACAACACATGCCCGTTCGTTGCGCAGCTGCATCATCATATCAGGCATCCCGCTACGCCTCATGATGTAGGCATCGTGTGCTGATCCTGGGAAACGAGCACAGACATGTGAAATCACCATGTTGGACAGACACACCACAAGGGCATTGATGGAGTGGTAGTGCTTCCGATTGCGGTACGCCACCTCCCGTGCGTGTGGTGGTACCAAACCTACATGTGTCCCATCTATGGACCCAATGACATGGGGCATCCCTCCCAGGGCATAGAAACCACGCTTGACCTCAGTCATCTGTTCAGGGGTTGGGAACTTGATGAAGTCATCCAGGTGAATCAACATGGCCTCCAAGAAATCATGCAGCACACCGCTGAACATGCTCTGGGACATGCCACCAACATGAGCTATGGTATTTTGGAAGGTACCCGTGGCAAGGAAATGTAGGGCAGCCATTACCTTCAGCTGGGGTGTCAGTGCCGTAGGATACCTGTGCTGCGGTTGCAGGTGTGGTGCCAGTCTCGCCGTCAGCTCCAGAATCAACGGTTGGGTGAAGCGGTAGAGCCGGATCCTGTCATTCTCCTGCATGGTGGCCAAGTCTGGAATTCTTCGGGCAACAGGAGGCGCTCTGCAGTAATTTGGAAGTGACAAGGAAGAGTGAGTGCACTACGAGAACAACTCATGTCTACTGAGCACATGTAAATCTGGCAATACACACATGCCACATAGGGAGTCAGGCATGTGCTACATGCCCAGGACACGTATGGATGCAAGGTGACACTCCTTCCAAGACCCAGCTACACACGGTGATTGAGAACCTCCCCATGCCACGCCATGGAAATAGCTGTGTCCCAGTGCAAGTGCACTGCCCGACGCAAGACAGGAGTGACATACACCCACACATCAGCAGAAGTGTGATGCCGATTGCAGAGACTGGCAGCGGAACACTTGAGCCACAGGTCACATGACATTACACTAGTCCAGCCCACACACCTTGCCATGAAGGTGCACATGTCATGACTCCCCACACATTCCTTGTGAGTTTGCTGACATGGCCTTGTCACGCTACTCCGTGTCCCTTGCATACATGTGCACCTCACATCCGATAACACATGTGGCATGGTGTTGGGAACAGTGTGCAATGACAATCTACACACAGCCACATGTTGGTTGCTGCAACGGCTGCAGCTTTTGAGGGTGCTACAACATCAACCTGATGTAAATCCCGGACACGTATATGGCATAGTCACATTGTGCACTGTGGGTAGTGATAAGTCATGTGTCATGACCCCTGTACCGGGCATCATGGGACACTTCCGTGTGTTGGTGTCCGTGCCATGCCAGTGACGCTCACCCCAAGTGCGCAGTCCCACATGCACACATGTCAAAGGAGTCAAGGGCATGCCTGGCACACATTGCACCCTCACACAGTACACATGTACACATCTCATCATACATCTGGTGCCTTCTCCACTCAGGAGGCATGTTCCACATCACAGCCTGTGACACCTGTGCCCCACACATGTGGTAATGCACAGACGATGCCTTGATGTCCATTCCTGGACAAGTATGTCCATCCATGGACAAGTATGTCCGCCCTATTCCTACATGTGTGTCACCTATCACCACAGTGATGTGTAAAATCCGCCGTACTGCTGCTGAGAGGGCCTGTGCATGTTCCCAAATCACTGTGGGAGTGCTGCCGTATGTGTACCCATCGTGATGGCGAGCGTAGATGCGAGTGTACGGTCCGTACCACTACGAGTACGCATACGCGTGCAGACCCATAGTGATAGAGAGCGTAGATGCGAGTGTACGGCCCTATCACTATGGGTCTGCACGCGTATGCGTACCCGTAGTGGTACGGACCGTACACTCGCATCTACGCTCGCCATCACTATGGGTCTGCACGCGTATGCGTACTCGTAGTGGTACGGACCGTACACTCGCATCTACGCTCTCCATCACTATGGGTCTGCACGCGTATGCGTACTCGTAGTGGTACGGACCGTACACTCGCATCTACGCTCTCCATCACTATGGGTCTGCACGCGTATGCGTACCCGTAGTGGTACGGACCGTACACTCGCATCTACGCTCTCCATCACTATGGGTCTGCACGCGTATGCGTACTCGTAGTGATAGAGAGCGTAGATGTGAGTGTACGGTCCGTACCACTACGGGTACGCATACGCGTGCAGACCCATAGTGATAGAGAGCGTAGATGTGAGTGTACGGTCCGTACCACTACGGGTACGCATACGCGTGCAGACCCATAGTGATAGTGAGCGTAGATGTGAGTGTATGGTCCGTACCACTACGGGTACGCATACGCGTGCAGACCCATAGTGATAGAGAGCGTAGATGTGAGTGTTCGGTCCGTACCACTACGGGTACGCATACGCGTGCAGACCCATAGTGATGGTGAGCGTAGATGCGAGTGTTCGGTCCGTACCACTACGGGTACGCATACGCGTGCAGACCCATAGTGATAGGGCCGTACACTCGCATCTACGCTCTCTATCACTATGGGTCTGCACGCGTATGCGTACCCGTAGTGGTACGGACCGTACACTCGCATCTACGCTCACTATCACTATGGGTCTGCACGCGTATGCGTACCCGTAGTGGTACGGACCGTACACTCACATCTACGCTCACTATCACTACGAGTACGCATACGCGTGCAGACCAAAAGTGATGGAGAGCGTAGGCATGCATGTACGGGCCGTTGCCATGCATTTGGGGTGCCCTAGGGCCCCCACACGCACCGTACCTGTGTGTGATGCTCCAAATTACATAGGGGACAAGTATTAAGGCCTACATGCATGCTGGTTGTCATGGAGACCAAGTTCAAAATTCGAAATTGTTCTGGAAGGTGCACAGCAGAAGTCAGTTGGGATTTGTCTACTTTGTTGCAATGTGTTTGTGGGGCTGACATCATGCAGGAGAATGAAACCGATAGAGAACCCACAGACTGCTAGGTTTGAAGGGATTGGTGGAAACATAGGATGCAAATGTGAGTGACCAATCTCTCTGTACTCCTGTGCATGAGACTGGGCAGAAGGGCACATATAAGGCAGCCAGGTCCCATGAGGGAGCACTTGCCTGCACATCTTTGCATTCGTCGACCCAGCTGCTGCTACTGATTCCCTGGAACCATGTCAAGGGCTGTGGAGAGGACACAGCCATTCACCCTGGAGGAGAACATGGCTCTGCTGGATGTGATCCTCCCACAGTACTCCATGCTGTATGGGCGACCAGGTTATCAGGTGAGTGCATAGGCCACTGCCACAGACTGTCCCTATGTGGTGACTGTGACTTCTGCCATTGCGTCCAGGTGTAACACACATGCCATGTACTGTCGGGGGGGTCCCAGGGGGGGGGTGCCTGATGTCTCCCAGCAGTGCCCTGAGACAGGAGGGGTGGGGGCCTATCACTCACAGCATTGCCCTGAGACAGGAGGGGTGGGTGTGGAGTCCTCCCAGCAGTGCCCTGAGACAGGAGGGGTGGGTGCCCATCACTCCCAGCAGTGCCCTGAGACAGGAGGGGTGGGTGTGGAGTCCTCCCAGCAGTGCCCTGACACAGGAGGGGTGGGTGCAGAGTCCTCCCAGCAGTGCCCTGACACAGGAGGGGTGGGTGCCCATCACTCCCAGCAGTGCCCTGAGACAGGAGGGGTGGGTGTGGAGTCCTCCCAGCAGTGCCCTGACACAGGAGGGGTGGGTGCAGAGTCCTCCCAGCAGTGCCCTGACACAGGAGGGGTGGGTGCCTATCACTCCCAGCAGTGCCCTGAGACAGGAGGGGTGGGTGTGGAGTCCTCCCAGCAGTGCCCTGACACAGGAGGGGTGGGTGCAGAGTCCTCCCAGCAGTGCCCTGAGACAGGAGGGGTGGGTGTGATGCACAGTGTGAGCCTTGATCATTGATTGTGACATTGTCATCATTCCACCTGTGTACCCACTGTGGCACGTAGTGCTTTTTCCCTCACCAGGGGATGATGTCCCTATGACAAAGGTGCAATGCGTTGGCTGCATGACATGCCTTGTTGTAACCAGCTAATTTGTACCCATATGTCTCTCTGTGACATGTGGCTGGTGTATTGATGTGGTGTCACTTGTTCCTCCTCACAGGTAGGCGCCACTGCCAAGGAGCAGATCTGGCTGACCGCCGTCAGTGCCGTGAGGGGTGTGGATGGTCGGAGGCGGAGCCTGCCCCAGGTGAGGAAACGCTGGCAGGATATCCGGTGCTGGACGCGGAGGATTGCACGGCTCCTGCTGGGGGACTCACCTGAGAGCCACAAGAACCGCGGCCGCCGCCGTCTGAGCCACCTCCACAGGCGTGTGCTGCCGGTGGTCTTTCCAGACCTGGAGAGGCGCTTACAGGCGATGCAGCAGCCGGAAGGGGGTAGGTACATGTGTGTTTGTTGTGTGTCACCGGCATTTGTAAGGGCACAGTAGCATGAATCCACTGGCAGGGTTTAAAGGTGCTGTGCAGATCCTGTTTGCCCCAGTATAGCGCTGTGCCCCTGCCACCCTTCCCCTCCTTGCAATGTGTTCCCTGGTCTGTGTGTAGTCACTCCTTCACAGGGTAATGTAGGCTGGCGCTTTGTCCACGGGAACAATGTCTGTAGCATCATGTGTGGGGGTGGTGTGTAACAGGTTGTGGGACCTTGCCTGTGCACTGTCAAGTTCACTGCATGTGGGTTCCATGTCAGTTGGCACTGATGCTGACTCCAGACATGGGAGTTGGTCTCTCATGTGTCATGCCTTACAGCGCGCATGTCCTATGTAGTGGCCTGTGACATGATGTGCATGAGTGTGCGATACACATAGTGCAGGGATGGTGACGTGTGTTGCAGTCATTACCATTCAGTAGCATGTAGTTGCGTGCCCACTACTGTCCCCTGGGGCACCTTTTCCTCAGTGGTGTATGTGTCATCATAAACGTGGCCACTGTCAGTGTCTACAGCGTAAGTTGTGCTCTGTGCCATTGTCCCCTGTCACCATGTATATAGACGTGCTAATTTGTACAGGTGTCCACTGTGCAGCCTGACCTGATTGTCCTTCTTCATACTCACAGTTGCCAGTGCCTGTGTGTCTTGTTATACTCATCTGAGGATGGGCACTGGTACCTCATTATTTGTACAGGCGCACCTTGGCTGTTTGGCGTCCAATCTTGCTTTTTGCCTGCCCCTGTGTGTATCACCCAGACTATGAGATGTTGGTGCCACCTGTGTCTCAACAATTTGCCTCGTGTAGGGTCTTGTTGGGGCGGGCAATGCCTATGTGTTAAATCCTGATTACCACTTGCTGGGTCTGGGCAGTGTGTGATGTGCCTGGACACACACGCAATGTGCAGTGACAGAGTCATGTTGTGCATGTTTTCAGCATTACCTATGCAGCATGTGTCTCAAGTTCATGGTAATGGTCCCTGGTCATCGGTATTTTCGCCAACGCTGTGTGGTGCAGATGCAGTGCTGGATTGTCCCCAGGGCCTGGGTGCTATGTCAGACTCCTTTTCCTGTGTTTAGCTATTGTCTCATGCTCTCCATGGTATTTCAGTGGCATGGTGGCTCAACCAACTGTGTGTTTCATGCCCTACATCGGTACCCTGTTCAGTAGATGTTAGGGATCTTCCTTTTCAGGCCATGCAATGTTACCTATGTAGATTGGACTCATGTGACAGATGTGTACAGGTGTCTGAATAATTTCTGTCTCTCCACCCTGCCCACAGCATCGTCGGGGGACACAGAGGGAGACATGGACACAGACCAGGCGGAGGGACCGAGCACCAGTGCCAGCCGTGACATCGGGTCTGGCACATCGAGTGGGACAGAGGCGGAGGAGAGTGTGGCCGAGGACCTGTCGACTGGCACATCAGACTACGAAGCTGACAGGTCCGGGGACGATGTCTCCGAGTGGGCGGAGGCTGCACCAGCAGCTGACAGCGGAACAACACCTCGCACCGCCCCCTCAGTTTCCACCAGCCGCCTCCCACTTGCTCGTGTCCCTTACCAGCGTGCCCGGTCACAGCATGTCTCCTTCCTGCCAGGCACCGCACCCCCTGCCCCTGTCTCCACTGCTGCCGCCAATGCAGAGTCTGTGGACATCCAGCGGCAACTGCAGGTTGGTCAGGCTGCGATCCTTAATGTCCTCCATGCCCACGGCAAAACCCTCACCAACATCGAGGCTTTCTTGGAGGGCATTCATTCATCGCAGGCTGACCAACGCAACTTGCTGAGGTCCATCGACTCCACACTGACTACAGCAGTGGGTCTCCTGCAGCGCGACCTCCCCCCACCTACCCCTGCCCCATCCACACTTCCCACTCCCATGCCTGTCACACGTACACCCAGACGTCGGCATGCACCCACATCAACGGACACGGGCACCACACCAGCAGGGAAGGTCCACCGCACTCCTCCTGACACGCACACACAGGGTGAGGTAGGCACACCCACTGGGTCGGGGGGCAAACGTGTGACACGCAGCCATAGTGGGAGTCCGCATTCCACCCAGTCCACTCCCTCCAAATCCCCTCCCCTCAGCTCTCCTGGCCACATCTCCCCCAAGGACTCCTTCATGGCCGCTCTGTCCCTGAGCCCCACAGTTACACCACCACGCAAGCGGTCAAGGAGGTCCCCGGTCAGGGTGGTTGAGTCTCCCCCCCTGTCTCCACCCTCCCCCGGTGGCGCTGCGACCCATCCCTCTGACCCCCCCCCTCCTTGGGGCCTGAGGTCCCTTCGGGTGCAGGGGACTCCCTGGAGGACCTTGCAAAGGTGTGTAGTGCCATCCTGGCCTCCGCCTTTGGCACTGACCCACCCCCTGTGGTGGAGTCCTCCATCCCTGCACCCACAACGCCGCCCCTTTGCCCTGATGTCCCTGCGGTGCCTGTTGCTTCCCCCCCCCCCTGATGCCCTCACCAGTGTGGAAGACGATGCCATTTGACTGTGCAGGCAAGGTAGGGGACACGCATCCCACTGTGTCCCCCATCCAGCTGAGAATCATTGACTGCCCTATGGGCTTTGTGAAGATTGAACTGCCTGCGATCCACGGACATTGTGCTCATGCTGAATAAAGCTTAATTTTGTTTTCATTATCACACTACTGCTATGCTGGTATTGGTGTTGGTGGGGCTGCTACATGGTTTTGGGTGGTGTGTAAGGGTTTGGGTGTGTGGGATATGTAGTAGTGTACTGCTCATTGGTGGGACCCTGTGATCTGTGTGCCATCACAAGGTGTTGGCTAACTTTCTTTGTTCATGTAAGCAGTTACTGCATGGTGCACTTGTCCCAGGGTGTATTCCTTCCTCTGTGTACCCAGCTTTCTTCCCTGCAGGGTGTTCCCAATGTTTAGCGCAGAGCTGTGTCTACATGAGCTGTGTGTGTGACGGAGCCCTTCTACTTTGGCCATGCATGCAGGGCCATGTCTCCACCTGCGACAATCGTGGCATCCTTGGTGATCACTGTACTTGTGTGTGGAGTCTGTTGACATGAGTTCATGGGGACATGTTCCCTTGTAGCCAGTATGCGTGTGGATAATTCTGGCCTCTCACACATGTGTTACACCCCTCCAGTCTCAGGGCACTGCTGGGAGTGATGGGCACCCACCCCTCCTGTCTCAGGGCACTGCTGGGAGGACTCTGCACACACCCCTCCTGTCTCTGGGCACTGCTGGGAGTGATAGGCACACACCCCTCCTGTCTCTGGGCACTGCTGGGAGGACTCTGCACCCACCCCTCCTGTCTCAGGGCACTGCTGGGAGGACTCCACACCCACCCCTCCTGTGTCAGGGCACTGCTGGGAGGACTCTGCACACACCCCTCCTGTCTCTGGGCACTGCTGGGAGTGATAGGCACACACCCCTCCTGTCTCTGGGCACTGCTGGGAGGACTCTGCACCCACCCCTCCTGTCTCAGGGCACTGCTGGGAGGACTCCACACCCACCCCTCCTGTGTCAGGGCACTGCTGGGAGGACTCCACACCCACCCCTTCTGTCTCAGGGCACTGCTGGGAGGACTCTGCACCCACCCCTCCTGTCTCAGGGCACTGCTGGGAGGACTCCACACCCACCCCTCCTGTCTCAGGGCACTGCTGGGAGGACTCTGCACCCACCCCTCCTGTCTCAGGGCACTGCTGGGAGGACTCCACACCCACCCCTCCTGTCTCAGGGCACTGCTGGGAGTGATAGGCACCCACCCCTCCTGTCTCAGGGCACTGCTGGGAGGACTCCACACCCACCCCTCCTGTGTCAGGGCACTGCTGGGAGGACTCTGCACACACCCCTCCTGTCTCTGGGCACTGCTGGGAGTGATAGGCACACACCCCTCCTGTCTCTGGGCACTGCTGGGAGGACTCTGCACCCACCCCTCCTGTCTCAGGGCACTGCTGGGAGGGCTCCACACCCACCCCTCCTGTGTCAGGGCACTGCTGGGAGGACTCCACACCCACCCCTCCTGTCTCAGGGCACTGCTGGGAGGACTCTGCACCCACCCCTCCTGTCTCAGGGCACTGCTGGGAGGACTCCACACCCACCCCTCCTGTCTCAGGGCACTGCTGGGAGGACTCCGCACCCACCCCTCCTGTGTCAGGGCACTGCTGGGTGGACTCTGCACACACACCTCCGATTTCTGGATATGTGCGCTTGGCACATACACGGTGGGGGTACGCACAATGCATTCGAGGTGAGGGTACGAGTCTACTGACACTGGTGTGGTGGGGGTACGCTCCGTACGTCCGCGGGTGTGGGTACGGGTCGTTCTTACACTGTTGGCATGGGGGGTACGCTCCTTGCATACGCGGGTGGGGGTACGGGTCGTACTTGCACTGTTGGCATGGGGGGTACGCTCCTTGCATACGCGGGTGGGGGTACGGGTCGTACTTGCACTGTTGGGCTGGGGGGTACGCTCCTTGCATTTGCGGGTGGGGGTACGGGTCGTACTTACACTGTTGGGCTGGGGGGTACGCTCCTTGCATTCGCGGGTGGGGGTACGGGTC
The DNA here is from genome assembly GCF_964204655.1 of Triturus cristatus. NCBI lineage: Eukaryota > Metazoa > Chordata > Amphibia > Caudata > Salamandridae > Triturus > Triturus cristatus. Next base: position 1,028,174,320 of record NC_140579.1, on the reverse strand, counting down.
GTACTTACACTGTTGGGCTGGGGGGTACGCTCCTTGCATTCGTGGGTGGGGGTTCTAGTCGTACTTACACTGTTGGCATGGGGGGTACGCTCCATGCATACGCGGGTGAGGGTACGGGTCGGACTTACATTGTTGGGGTGGGGGTACGCTCCGTACGTCCGCGGGTGGGGGTACGGGTCGTACTGACACTGTTGGGCTGGGGGGTACGCTCCTTGCATTTGCGGGTGAGGGTACGGGTCGGACTTACACTGTTGGGGTGGGGGTACGCTCCGTACGTCCGCGGGTGGGGGTACGGGTCGTACTGACACTGTTGGCATGGGGGGTACGCTCCTTGCATACGCGGGTGGGGGTACGGGTCATACTTACACTGTTGGGCTGGGGGGTACGCTCCTTGCATTCGTGGGTGGGGGTTCTAGTCGTACTTACACTGTTGGCATGGGGGGTACGCTCCATGCATACGCGGGTGAGGGTACGGGTCGGACTTACATTGTTGGGGTGGGGGTACGCTCCGTACGTCCGCGGGTGGGGGTACGGGTCGTACTGACACTGTTGGGCTGGGGGGTACGCTCCTTGCATTTGCGGGTGAGGGTACGGGTCGGACTTACACTGTTGGGGTGGGGGTACGCTCCGTACGTCCGCGGGTTGGGGTACGGGTCGTACTGACACTGTTGGCATGGGGGGTACGCTCCTTGCATACGCGGGTGGGGGTACGGGTCGTACTTACACTGTTGGGCTGGGGGGTACGCTCCTTGCATTCGTGGGTGGGGGTTCGAGTCGTACTTACACTGTTGGCATGGGGGGTACGCTCCATGCATACGCGGGTGAGGGTACGGGTCGGACTTACACTGTTGGGGTGGGGGTACGCTCCGTACGTCCGCGGGTGGGGGTACGGGTCGTACTGACACTGTTGGCATGGGGGGTACGCTCCTTGCATACGCGGGTGGGGGTACGGGTCGTACTTACACTGTTGGGCTGGGGGGTACGCTCCTTGCATTCGTGGGTGGGGGTTCGAGTCGTACTTACACTGTTGGCATGGGGGGTACGCTGCATGCATACGCGGGTGAGGGTACGGGTCGAACTTACACTGTTGGGGTGGGGGTACGCTCCATGCATACGCGGGTGGGGGTACGGGTCGTACTTTCACTGTTGGGGTGGGGGGTACGCTCCTTGCATACGGGGTGGGGGTAGGGTCCGTACATATCCGTCCCCACGCTATGTGATGTTTGTGCGGCCCGTACCCAGGCCTTTGCCACGTGGGTGCGATCCGTCCCGCCATTGTTGGGGTGACGTGTGTGGGCGTGGTCCGACTCGTACCCACGCTCTTCAGGCGTGGGTACGGGACGTACCTGTCTGGTTGTGTTGCCGGTTCGCGTGGTGACGGACTTCCGTTGTGGCGGTCGCTGGCTTATCAGGACACGCCCCCACCCCCTCGTGGTGACCAGGGCATGGGAGTCAGGTATGTCCAGCCCATGTGTGGTGTGTGACTTATGTGGTTGTTTTGTGGCCTGCCCTGGTCGTGCCACCCCCACCCCACCCCACTTTCCCCCCTCCCTTAGTTATTCTGACCTTCTGCGGCGTCTGCGTCGTAACCTGTAGAGGAGGTGTACTGCTATGAGGGCAGGGATGACTCGTAGGTTCGGGTCCATGTCTGTCCGTCGCGTACTGGTCCTCCTTGTTCGCGGCGTCGTCTGTCCGTCGCGTACTGGTGGTCCTTGTTCGCGTCGTCCTGATTTCACGGCAGTTTTTGGCTGCCGCAAAATATTCACCGTGCGGGGTGACGTCGGTGCGAATCGTGATTCCTGGGTCGTGAATGGCTGGCTGCGTGCGTCCCGACGTCAGGTCGGCGCTTTCCCGGATCGCATTGGTAGGTGTTTTTTGTTCGGTCGGGCTTTTTTACGAATCGTACGGTAATGGTGTACCCGTGCGAATCGTAATTCCTTGTTTGTAAAAATTGACGACCGGGTACGCGTCGGGCGGAGATTATGCTCCGTCCGACGGTTCGTACCCGGTTTTTGCAGGATCGTGATCGGCACCATAGTTGGAGACCCAATGCTCCTGAGAAATAAAACTAGAGTTTCACAATTAACCCGAATGCCTTTCATTCACACACTTTCACACAAGAAAAATAGTACATTCACACAGAATCCTGTCTTTTCCGAGAACAGCGAACAGTCTGTTCTACTACAGAATTATGACATACGTTAACAAAGCAGCGCTTACCTCTCCTTTGTCCTTCTAACAAGCTCAGAGAGTACCTATTACCTTTCCAGTGATAAGCGTTATCGGAATGCCAGTTGGATCCCTGGTACCTAAGACCAGAATTTCACAGGTAACCTTCGCTATCATACATACTTCTCTCACACAGAAAATGTCTCTAATGGCAACACACGGCGATGTCACCGAATCGAACCCAGACAATGCGTCGTGCAACTCCAATCGTCACACGTTTTTCCTATGTACCTACAGGATAACAACAATTCCGACTTTCCCGAGAACAGCGCTTACCTCTGTTCAACTACGGAACCGTTACAAACTTCCGACCTCCTACATCCCAGAAGCCGTGCAACAACATAAAATTCAACACGACTCAACATAGAGTGTTAGTACATAAACCAATATCAATAATCAATAAGTTATTTACAAGCAATAATCACCAAACCAAAACAATAAAAACCATAACTCTGCTACCAGAAAAACTGCTGCAGCGTGGAACATCAAATTCCCCCTTCGTCACAGACCAAATACCTCAACATCAAATTCACTCATATACATTCATTGGTGGGGCCCATAACATCAATACTTACACTCCGTTGATCTGCTTTCCTAGGGAAAATAAGCTTCCAAACGCTGACATGAAAGGAATACCTTTACCTTACCCTAAATACATTGACTTCAAACCTAAGATATCCCTCTCATAAGGAGATGGATCATTTAGTTGTTATCTATGATTTTAGTGACTAAACTCATCTATCTACACATTACTTCTTTATCCTAATGCTCTTCTTCAAATAATCGACACAACACATTTGTCAATTAATCAAGTATTCTTTATCCAAGAAATATTGCAAGAAACGTTAGAAAATCATCATCAGCATTTCAGAGCATCATATTTACCTATTCTGGCTAAAAGTCGTCCTCTAAGTCAGTCAAGGACGAATTTTATTCAGCAAAGTTAGGCCGCAATTCAGTCTCTCAAAGATTCAGGATAACAGCTGTCCAGCAGTGTCACCGTCCTCTCCGTCAGCATAACGTCAGGAAATCGAGTTCGTCAAAGAAGAGCAAGTTTTGCGTTAGCATTAGCATTAGCACTTTGTTCAATTCCCTACCTACTTTTATAATGAAAATAATGTCAAAAAGTATCAAGATCGGGGTTTAGAAAGTCCTGATTGGTCGACTTGGGGTTAGGAGGTAAAGTTCTCAGGGTGTCCAAACGATGAACTAATCATACTTGCTGGTTCCGGTTTTTAAATCAAGCATTGTCTTTGGTATTGGCTAGGTTCCCGGAGCGTCCTTGAAGGGTACATGTTCTCCCGGGGTTAGGACCAGGACACTGCTGCTAGCGGTGAGGCATGCGCACTTCACTCAGAACCTCGTGTTGTCAGGGCAGTCACGTTTAAAGTCTCGTTCAGCCATCTTGTTTAGGCTGAAATGGTCAACTTAAGCAAAAGAAACACAAAAACATAATTAAAACATAGAACTGGCTAATAAAATGTTATCCCCTTGCTAATACCCATATGTGTGTGTATTTATCTAGCAGAAACAACACTCAGAGCGGTTTATACTCACTGAATAAAACACAAATCACAAATACATCACCATAGCAACATATAACATGCAATTTTTTAATTTCCTACTATTAAGATGCGTACTTAAATCAGTTTACAATTAGTATAGCCATGCAAAGTGCAATTCCCACGTGTAATTCTTTTGTTAGTATGATTGGTAAATGTATCACTGCAAACCAATTAACACGATTTCTATTAGTTAATTATTCAAATTAATATAAACATCCAGAATGGGGGGTATACAACATTTTTGTACTACCCGCTCCATCACCCTCATACACTTTTAGCCCAACAGGACCTAGAGCATGTAACGGTAACCTTTTCTTTTGTGCATGAGACATTTTTCCATCTTCGTCCAACGCATCGATATAGTTACAAAAATAAGGTTTCCATTTCAAACATTTCAAAGGAGGTTCAGTTCCAGTAATCCAAAAGGCTTGTGGAGGAGTAATATTGTAATTAGGTTGGCTCATAATGTTAAATTAAATATATCCCAGTAGTGACTGCAATGCTCAAGAATAATTGTCAATAAAAATTGTGATTGGTTAATGTAAATAAGGTGGTGGAATAACCAGGTAAAAGTATTTTTCTTTAAATTGCGTAAAGTGAACAGAATAATCAAGGTAAAAGTACATACGCTATTTGTGCTGGAGATAACAATGGACTTATGCTTGTTGATTCACGTGAGGATTGTTTGGCACATTCGACGCGTTGTGGAGCTGATTAATATTGTAGCGTTGACAACAAGAAAAACAAATGAATTATTCCCAAGTAATTATGGCACTACGTTACGCATCAATACGTGAGCGTAACGTTGTTGTTCCTGATGACCAATGGTATCCCAGCAACATGAAACGCAAGGTCACGTGTGCGTTCGTTGCTGATCAGGCTCGAGGAAGCAGCAGAAAGCGCAAGGGAATGGAGCTTGCTGGTCGCGCTCGAGGAAGCAGCAGGTAGCGTGTAACTTTTCATACAAAAACAGCAGCAGGTAGCACGAGGAAATATTGTTGATTGCGCTCGAGGAAGCGCGTAACTTTTCTTACAAAACAAAAGTTTACTTTTTCCTTTGGTACTCACAGAGGATTTAAACTTCCATGCCGAATTCAGTGTGTTCGCCTAACATTCCGATGCTGTATTTACTCGGGGAAACAAGTTCACAGCAATTGCTCATTAGTTGAAAGTCGGGTACTCACAGAGGATCTAAGCTCCCACGTCGAATCTCGTGTGTTCACCTGATCTTCGAGGGTGTATTCATCGACTACACCACTCTGATTACAGGTTCACAGCAATTCCTCATTAATTAAAGTCGAAAGTTATTGTGGGTTCATCCGTTCTTCGACATCCCGTCGCCAGTGTAATGAAGGATGCTGGATCATTAATAGTGAAGATATCCTTTATTGTAGTCGCAGAGCTGAACCAGCATGCAAACAGCTCCAATCACAGAAAGTAACTGGACACACATACAAAAGATACATTCCATAATGACCTAACACATTCTAACATGAAACTCCTAACTTTAATCATAAAGAATCTTGAGCGAGCGAAAGCACTAAGAATGAAAACATAACAGTTACTTTTGAAATTGGGCTATGCTAGCTCACTGAATTTGCATATAAGGGGGTCTCTTGAATTTAATATGGAACAGCATCATTTCCTATGGTCTTGGATTCCCTCAAAGCATTTTGTCGATGTCAGACTCTTCAATTTGCTTCTTGTCAATGAAGTTCGGCATTGGTGGAGGAAACGGGGCTCTGGTGACCCTATCCATTGAATCCGAGCTAGAAAGTAGTATTAGGGTGAGGGGCGGGCTGCGGGCCTAGCAACTTTGGAATAGTCTACCAGCCTTCTAGCTTCCCTTTGGAATATAATCTGCGAGAGGGCAGTCAAAAGTTGTAGGGCTCGACAGCTGTCCTACTTTGAGAACAGTGAGGAAAGGGGGCAGATTCAGTCATTTCTGGTAAAAGACAGATCCAGCTATAATAATATTCAGCAAATTAGAGATGGAAATGGCCTGCTAGCTGCTGTTCCCATCTAGTATGCAAGGTATTTCACTGGTTTTACCAGGGCCTCTATAGGGAGGATTGTTTCTCCTCCACTGAAGATATCTCTTTATCCAGTGGTATGTTGACTGCCACGCGACCCCTGCTCAGTGGTCTAAGTTGGAGGCACCTTTCACTCTTGTTGAGGTAAAAGAGGCCATTAGGTCCCTGGCTAGCCAGAAGGCATTGGGTTCCAATAAGATACCATCTGCCTTTTATGTCACCTTTTCATTCATTTGATCTGTATGATAACGTCCCTGAGTCATGGAGGGAGACAAATATTGATGTCTTTTCTAAAAAAGGGTAAGAATCCCAATTTTGCGGGTCCTACCTGCCTATTTTTTAACTAATGCATATCCTAAATCCAAACGCTCGTTCTTACTAATTTGTTGTCAGCAATTATCTTGCAATTGGTGGACCCAAACCAGCATGGTTTTCTTCCGGGCCATAATACAACATCATATGTCAACATGGCAGTTACGGATTTGGAGGTGGCCTTGATGGCAGGGAGCCCTGTCGGTATTATTTGTTTGGATGCCAAGAAGCCTTTTGATCAGGTTTCTTGGCCCTTCCTCTGGGAAGGAATGGAGTCTGCGGGTTTGGGTTCCATATTTGTTTCCAGATTTCAGCATCTTTACCTGGGCCTTGAAGCAAGGGTATGCAGTGCAGCACTATTATCTGACTCTATTTCTATTCTTCGTGGTACCTGGCAGGGCTGCCCTTTATCCTCGCAGTAGTTGGCACTCTATATCAAGCCTTTCATTAAAACCCTTAAATGAAACAAGGGTAAATAGCCTGTGAGGCTACACTGGTATGAAATGAAAAGCTCCAGAAGTAATGGCGGATATGTATACTAGCATTATTCCCTTGTTAGAAAATGCAAGACTTGTCTCTGGAAGCAGTGCTAATTTAGAATCCGATGAAGATCTAGGCAAAATCCACCTTGAAATGGTTGCATGTCTGGCGGATTTTTTTTATAGAAGTAAGCCCAATAAGAGTAACCATCGCAGAGATAAAAACCCCTGGTACAATAGGTCATGCAGGGATGCGAAGAGAGCCCTGTTGTCAAGCCTGAGGGGGGGGAATAGCATGCAAATAAGGGAAGCAAGGGTGTTTTAAAAAAAAATCCTTTTAGCTGCGAAATCTGAATGGGAAATGGAAAGATGGTAGGTCATTAAGAATGCCATGGACGTTAAAGATACAAGAGCTTTCTGGAATTTACTCCATACCGGGAAAATAGAGGGTAGGTCTACCCTCAAGCCTAATATTGCTGAGGAAGCCTGGCGCCTTTATTTTAAAGATTTATATTCAAGCCCCTATAATGGACCTAGTGAGAGGGGGATATTGGCTTGTTGTCATATCTTTGATTCCCTTGGGGATATAACTTCATGTACCTTGGCTGAGGCATTATCTGCCTTAGCCAAAATACTGCCAAACAAAGCTCTTGGGCTGGATAGAATCCCCGGGGACCTGTATAGAAATGAACAGACTGTTTGGGCCCCATACCTCCAGACATTATTTAATGCCATTCTTTATGGCATGTCACCCCCCCTACGTGGGCGGGGCAGAGATCATTCCAATTGATAAAAAAGGGTCTCCCATAGAACCGGCAAATTACAGGCCAATTAGCCTCATTGATGTAACCCAAAAGATTTTTGCTAGAGTCTTACTGGGAAGACTCCAGGAATTGATGGAAGACCTTAATATTTTAACTCCTTTACAGGCAGGCTTCAGATGTAAAACATCTACTATAGATCAGTTGTTTAGGCTTCAATTGATCTATTGGAAGCATATAGTTTTGGAGGGTGGTAGTCTGTACCTTACATTCGTGGATCTCAAATCGCCGTTTGACATGGTGGATCGCGATCAGCTGTGGGGAATCTTGCTGGATATGGGAGTACCACCATACCTCTGACACCAGTTTAAACACCTCCACGAGGGAACATTCGCTAGGGTAAGATTCGGCAAGAATGGGAAATTAACGGCTCCTTTCCCTGTAGGAAAGGGGGTGAGACAGGGTTGTGTGCTTGCACCAACCCTTTTCTCACTCTTTCTCAACGGGCTAATAGGAGACCTTCTTGCCGTTAAGGATATTGACTCCCCAAAACTAGCCAACCGTAAATTTCCTGCCCTAATGTTTGCGGACGACACCCTGCTCCTCTCGAAATCACCAATGGGGATGCAGCGTGTATTAGAGGAATTTAGTCGGTTTTGTAAAAGGAGGAATTTGGTAGTAAATATTAAGAAAACAAAATATATGGTCTTTCACGCTGACTCCACAAACTGCCCGCACCCAAGAATGGATGATGGACCTTCAGAAAGGGTTCCTATCTTCGATTATTTTGGCCTCACACTAAATGACAAAATGGGGTGGGGACCCAAAATTAATAAAGCTAATTTAAAGCTAATTCAGGCAGTCAGGGGGATTTTAAAGGTTTATAAGAGATGCGCCCTAAAGGTTATAAGCCCGCCTGTAGAAATCTACAAAGTTCAAGCTAGGGGGGCAACTATGTATGGGGCCACACTTTGGGGACATAGTTTAGTTAATGCCCTCACTATAACAGAAAATAATTTTATGAGACAAATCCTCGGTTTGTCCAAAAGTACTCCATTAACGCCACTAAGGATGGATTTGGGCATCCTTCCTATTGCAGACCTAATTGCTTTACGCCCACTGCTTTATTGGCGACGGCTGTGGAGTACGCCAGAGTTAGGACATTATAGAGAGGAATTAAAGGCTGTAATGTCCACTCTGGGGGCAGGTAGTATCCCGTGGTTCTCCTTTATCAGAGACTCATTTCGTGCAATAGGAAGGGAGGACCTATGGTCGGCACCGGAGGAGTCATGCTCAGCTATTTCAAAAAAATCCTTGGCTTGTGTACTGAAGGAGTATAAATTGTCACGCATTTTACAGGCCACTAACTCTACTAGTTTAACCTATGGGTTCCTGGACATAAAACAGCAATATAAATTGGAGCAGGTGTTGGATTTTATTCAACCGCCAACATAAAAAAACTGTTTTTGCAATTCAGATATGGGACGCTGCCGCTCCATGCACTTACCAACTAATGGGCAGGCGCTACCACCCACCTTTGCCCAGGGTACCTAGTAGAGGAGGAAACTGTAATTCATGTGTTGTTCTTCTGCTTGGCATATAAGTGGGCAAGGCGAAAGTGGGTTACTCAATTGTGTAGGAACGTAGGTATTAGAAATTATAAGGAATCCTACAGGGTTTTAAAATCTGATACTAACCCGTTTTTTGTTGTTGCAATTTCTAAGTTTCTCTTTGCAATGTGGTGTAAGCGAAGGTATCTATTGAAAAAACGTTGTGAGAATTAGTAATACCCGCTTCCCCTTGTCAACTTTTGTGACCCTAGTTTTGGCAAAAACCTAGCCTGTAAGCGTAGGTATTTTATCAAACAACTGATACGAGATCTATTAAGACCTGCTTTTAATTGGCTGCTTCTGTGATTTAGGTTTTATATAAAAATATAGGCTGTGAATTTCTTTTTAACTTATTTAGTTTAATTTATATTTTTAATGACTGCTTTGCACTGATTATATTTCCCACAGTGAGGATTATCATTTTATTCCCCTGTTTCCCAATGAGTGATTATTACTGCTATCTATGCTTGTTAATATTATTTTACAATAAGTGATTCTTACGACATCGTATTCTTTCTTGATATTAATTTTAAGTGGTTGTGTATATGTATGTACTTTTATGGCTGCAATAGCCGAAATAAAGTTTCATGAATGAATGAATGAATGAAATGAAAATACTCGCAATTTTGACACCTGCCTCAATTGGGTTATTAAAGGCAGTTGTAGCTGCAGCCAAATCATTCATGAAGGTTTTGGGCCATAAGCTGAGCCCTGAAAAGCCTCAGATTTATCTTATGTGGCTTCGCTAGCTCAGGATCAGAGGTAGGTGCAGTATTTGGTCTACCTTGGGGTCATTTTAACAATTAATATTCCCAATATGTTGGAGCATAATTATATGAAGCTGTTTTAGCATTCAATGGAGGTCTTCCTTAAGTGGAATCATCTGCATTTGGGGCTTATAGGGCACTGTAATCTTATAAAGAGGACTCTCATCCCATGGTATATTTATTTTTTTCCGCTGTATTCCACTTTTTCTTCCAGCTGCCTTTTTTGCCGGATGTTCATCTGGTCCTGCCATAAACCTCAGTGTAAGATTCAGTTTTTACAGCAGTCCAAGGAAGATAGGGGGGGGGTATCACTTCCTATTTGTAGGTTTTACTTGTTGGTGTCATTTTTCACACAACTGTGGTCAGTGTTGTGGTAGACGCAGTGGCCACTGGCTAGTACGTTTTCAAGATTCTTTTGCTTGCCGAATCGATTGTACCCGGTTCAGGTACTGTCGACACAATGTACTTTAAGCATACTCGCTTTAGGACCTTAAACATTTTTCATGAGGTTTGGTGTTCTTTTTTTTTTTTTTTTTAAACTTTGTTTATTGAAGTTTTATGGTTCACTTTCACATACATACATAACGAAAAAGAAAACAAATGCAGGTTCAAATGGCAATGAGGGTTAAACAGTACATGTGCATCATATATACCTCTGCCCTTGGAGGCGATCGAGTCTCGTCACATAGCAATGCATATGGCCAGTGGCCTACCCAAATAAGGGGGACAGCAGGTAGGGAAATAATGTATATCGTAGTTGTCCATAATCAGCTTGGGAGCCTTCAAATCAATCGTAGCAGTCTTTTCGATCCCCTCTGACGCCTGGCCCCCTCCCAGCAGCTGGGCCTCCCCAGCACAGAAACAAGCGACAAGCCATATGTAGCATAAGATCATTATCTCATCATTCCCAAGGTACCTCTGCAGAGAAGCAAAAGTAACAAAACGGGTGCACCTATAGTGCTCCAGCAATATACCCCCCTCACGATGCAGGATGTCAACCTTGGGTATTGGGAGTAGGATCAGCAGGGGCCATAGGGGGGGCGCTTTCCGCCAGAACCTCAGGATGCTGCAACAAATAATTCTGCAACGGCCCCCAGATGTCGGCGGGGCGGGACCGGGCGGGAAGTAGCTCGGAGTAGATCAGTACTTGCTCTTGACAATATATAAGGTCTTTGAGCCACTCCTTTAATTTTGGGGCCCGGCCCCGTCCCCAGCGGCAAGCAATACGCCGTTTCGCTAATAAAAGCGCTATCATGACAAATCGACGACAGGAGCGCGGAATCTGTTTGGTATATCCTAGCAATGCCTGTACCGGCTCAGGCGCAAGAGGACGCTCTATCATGTGCGCAAGAGCAGAGTACACCAGTCCCCAGTAAGTTTGAATAGCAGGGCACATCCAGGAGAGGTGGAGGAAGTCCGCCCGAGGGGCACGACATCTCTCGCAATTATCCGAATCTTGCAGTCGAAATTTGTGTTTGGTTACAGGAGTGCAGTAGAGACGGTTCAAAAATTTAAAATGGATGATCCGATGCCTACTACTCGCTGAGATCTGCTCTGTCTGCAAGCAGCAGTAGGTCCATCTGTCATCACCGAGCTCCAGCCCCAACTCACGCTCCCACTCCCCACGAGCTCTCGAGGCAGAAACAGGCGCATCCGAGCGAACCGCATGATATAATATCGAGACCAGATGGGAGGGTGAGGCTGCCTGTAGGAGCCTATGTAGGGGAGCAAGGGTCTCGGGCTCATCCGGGAACGTCTGCAGTAGGGCCTTCATGCCGTGTCTCAGTCGAAAGTAAGTAAAAAGCTCCAGAGGGGTGGGCGCGTGGCCTGCAAAGAAGTGATCACTGTCACGAAACTGCCCACTCGTAAACAGATCACCCCACGTCAGAATCCCCAATTTGCGACTCAAGTTTTGAAACAGCTTCTCCTGCAAAAGGGGGAGCTGAGGGTGGTAGGCAATGGGGAGGAGAGGCGAGTACAGAAACGGGCCCCCCACTCGCTTTGATATTTCCAACCACGCATCCACCGTACCCTGGAGGGCGTTATAGTTAGCAGCGGTATGTGGGAGCACGCTATGCAACAGGCCAGGCAGGGGCAAAGGCGCCGCAAGCCAGTCCTCAGCAGCGAGTTGGGGCATGAAGGCAATGGGACGGAACCAGTAGTACGCGTAATGCGCCTGGGCACAGTAATAGTATAGCTCCAGATCCGGAATATCGAAGCCCCCCATGGAGTAAGGAGAGGTCATCACAGCCCATTTCAATCTAGGTCTCCTCCCCCCCCACACCAGCCGTATCAGTTCCGAACGCAACCGGGAGAAAAAGTGTCTCCCCGGAGGAAAAGGAATATTCAGGAACAAGTATAAGAGCTTAGGAAGCACCACCATCTTGATCAGAGCGGCTCGTCCGGCCATCGATAATGGGAGCGCAAGCCAGCGGTCAACGCAAGAGGCGATATGCAGCAGCGTCGTACCATAGTTTAATCGCATCAACTCCTCCCTATCTCGAGAGACCCTAATGCCAAGATATTTGACCTCAGAGTCGCTCCATTCGATGGGGTAATCAAGCGAGAATTTCCGGGAGCCGTCTGTCAAATGGAAGATCTGAGACTTAGACCAGTTAATCTGTATTCCCGACACCTCCCCGAAGACTACAAATTCCCGAAGCAGAGGGTTCAGATTATTTTGAGGGTCCCGAACATATAGAGTGATGTCATCTGCATACAGCGACAGCAGAATCTGTCGCTGCTCACAGAATAACGTCCTGTTCTGATGGTGCTGCCGCAGCCTCGAGGCAAGTGGCTCAATCGCCAGTGCGAATAAAAGTGGGGAGAGAGGGCACCCCTGTCTGGTCCCTCTGGCGACCCGGAAAGGTTCCGACACTCTGCCATTAACCAAGACTCTAGCGCACGGGCTACCATAGAGGATAGCTATCAACCCCAGGAACACCAGAGGAAAGCCCATGTGAGACAGCGCGGCCACCAGGTAGTCCCATTCCAGGGAGTCAAATGCTTTTGTGGCGTCCAAAAAGACCGCCACCATCTGCAGGTCGGGATCCACGTTCTGTAAAGTAGCGAATAGTGTACGCAAGTTGTGTGACGTCGCCCTGCCAGGTATAAATCCAGATTGGTCCGGGAGAACCAGTCCATCCATGAGGAGTGTCACACGATTAGCCAAAGTCTTAGCAAGAATCTTCGCGTCGCTATTAAGGAGGGACAGTGGGCGATAAGAGTCCAGGGAGGTTGCCGGCTTACCCGGTTTTAAGAGGGAGGTGATTAATGCTTCTCTCATGGAAGGCGGAAGCACTCCCAGCGTATGGGCCTCATCAAACACCACCTTCAAGATCGGCGCAAGAATATCAATATAAGTTTTATAGAATTCTATCGGGAAGCCATCAAGGCCGGGGGCCTTCCCTGAGGCCATTTGCATTATAGCCTCCCGGATTTCATCCAGGCCTAGCGGAGCCATAAGGAACTTTCTCTGCGTATCAGAGAGCCATCCCAGTGTGATCTCTCCCAAGTATCGGTCCAGCTCCGGTGGGTGTGCGTGAGCGGAGGAATATAAGTCAGTGTAATGAGTAACAAACTCATGCATTATAGCCCGGGTATCTCTGTGGAGATCTCCCGAGTGTCCCCGTAATTCAAGGACGTGATTAGTAAATCGAGGCGGTCGCGTCGCCCAAGCCAAGAACTTGCCCGGTCGTTCACCCTCCCCGTACCTTCGGGCCTGAAAGTATTTCCCCCTGAATCGAACCTCTCTGTCCGCTGTTGCCGTATAGTCAGACAGCAGGTCTCGGAATTTGGTTTGCGCTTCAGCATCACTGGTGAACGTAGGGCGAGACTCCAGATCTCTTAGGTCGGATTCCAATTTACGGAGAGTGTTACGCAGATCTTTGAGAATGCCCCCCCCCTTGGAAATGCACAGCCCCCGAATGGTGACCTTGAAGGCCTCCCAAACCACCGCCACACTATCCACCGTCCCACCATTACATTGGAAGAAACTCTCAATTTCCTGTGCTAGTTCAGACCGGAAGACGTTGTCTAATAGGACAGTAGGCTGCAATCTCCACGCCATCGGAGATCCAACCAAGTCCACTAAGTCCACACCCATCGAGACAGGGGCATGATCGGAGTAAGTGCGGGCCAAGTGTTTCACCCAACAGAGCCTGGGAGCCAGCCCAGGGGAAATCAGGATATAATCCAATCGTGCCCATGTGGAGTGCGCAACCGCCCAGTGTGTGCCCTCAAGGGTCGTAGGGTGTCCATGGCGCCACGCATCAACCAGATGACGATCAGTAAGGAGGCCATGGACGTAAGCCTGGGAGCGGGAGTAGTGCTGAGGGCCAGGGTTCGCTCTGTCCTGTGCGGGGTCTGCAACTAGGTTGAAATCTCCCCCCCACACTAGATACGTGGAGCCAATGCGCAAAATCTCAGTCCAAAGCGCCTGGAGGCAATGCGGATCGTCCGAGTTAGGGCCATAATAACAGGCTAAAGTAAGCGTATCCATACCCAGACGTCCCCAAATAACACAGTATCTGCCCTCTCTGTCGGTGTGCTCTCCTATGTACGCAAAGGGGGTATGCTTCCGAATAAGGATGGCAACGCCTCGAGAATATGTGGAGTAAGAGGAAAAAGCACGATGATCGGCCCATCGTGACGCAAACAGCGAGGGCCTGGAGGGGTCGAGGTGTGTCTCCTGAAGGAACGCTACCCCAATGTGATGTCTATCTAGGTATGCCAGAATCTGCCTACGCTTTCTAGGGTTACCCAAGCCCCTCACATTCCACGTGAGGAAGGTGAGCTGATTAGTACGGTCCCCACCCGTTAGTGGATCACTCATAATAAATCACCAAATACATATAGCACAACACAATGCACCCGTCGCCCCCCACATGATGCAAAGAGAACAATGCAAATGTCACTTCCTGCCAATCGGAACCATCAAATACCTTAAATCCCCAACACCCCCCTCCTCCCCCCGCCCACAGCAGCATCCCAATCATGCCATCTGGATCAACCCCCTGCCCCCCTCCCCCCCCAAAACTCCCCCACAGCAAGTACCATGAGGGTTCAACATATAACAGTGATCGTTCAATGGGGTGATACCCTTGAGGGCGCATTCTAGGTGGAAACACTATGCCCCCTGAGCCATTAGAGCAGACCCAGTAGGAGACTGAGCGCTCACCATGGACAGAGGGTGCTCAGCAATGCAGAATGTCCTGAAAGTCTGACGCGCCGGGGAGTAGGAGCACGATGCCGATAGCTGCCCCCCGATACAGTTCAGGTAGGTTCACAGGCCATCATATCCAGTGTCGTGTCAGCTTTCACACTCATTAACCTACCAGTCACTGAGCCTCCGGTCCCAGCGTTGCACAACATTGGCCTGGTTCCATCAGTCCGAGGTCGGCGTGGAGGGGCGTTCGAGGTCGCGCTTCTTGACACGCTTCAGGAATTCCTCTGCTTGTTGAGGACTCGTGCAGAAGGTCTGTTTCCCCTGATGCGTGATGCGCAAGCGGGCTGGGTATAATAGCGCATAGTCAATTTGTGCCGCCCTCAGTTTTTGCTTGACTACAATGAACTTCTTACGTTCTTCCTGAACCACGGGGGTGAAGTCCGGGAATATAGTGAAGGAGTTGCCATCATAGGATAAAGTCTTCTGTTCCCTCGCCGTCCGAAGGGCCGCGTCGCGGTCCCGAAAGTTCAGCAGGCGAGCAATGATGGGGCGAGGAGGAGCCCCCGGCGGTGGCTTCAAAGCTAGCGATCTATGCGCCCTTTCGACAATAAAATGAGTAGAGAGGGAATCCGTGCCCACCACTGCTCGCAGCAAGCCCTCCACATAGTCCTCCATCTTACCCGTGTGGGCGGACTCCGGTACGCCAATGATGCGTATGTTATTTCTGCGACTACGCGCCTCCAACTCCTCGTTCTTGGCTGCTATCACTCAGAGGACTTTATCCATACGTGTCACCGTAGCCGATAATTGTGTGGTCCGGTCTTCTGAGTCCGAAATACGTCGCTCCGTCTCTGTGAGGCGTTCACCATGGCTATCCACCTTGTGGACTATGGAGTCCATGCGTGATTGCATAGAGTCCATCTTGTCGACGATAGTCGCCAGACTCTGCCTCATGTCCAGTAGGATGGACTTGACATCATCCACCGGCGGAGCGGCCGACTGGGCCGACCCTCCCGCGTCTTCTCCGGGCTGGGATTTAGTGGCTTTTTTTGCCTCGAAGGTGAGACGAGGCTGACGGCTGTCCGGCTTCCCCAAAGAGGTTTGGTGTTCTTTTAGGAGATTATTTCCAGGTATCACCCCATTTAATCAGTTTACTTATTTAGGTTATAATCCTAATTTTCCTAAGAGTGTTCATGATGGGTTTCAGGAGATATGAGAAAGGATTAATCTGCTGACCTTAGAACATCTTTTTGAGGGAGCTGTTTAGTACTTTGCAGCTGCTGGTTCCCCTACCATCTGGGTTTTTATTTAGATATTTATAGTTTCGGCATTTTATTTTTAGCTTCAAGGAAGAGGACTTGAATCACACCGATAATGCAGGTTTGGATCGCATTAGGAAAACCCAGTTTAAAAGAAATATCGGGGTAGTATACAATGCGATTTCTATGGTTCTACATCATCAATTCGAGGACTGGTTTCAGCAGCGGGCTAATAAGTGGAGTTCTTGGCTTAGTATGGAAATCACTGGGACCAATCTTCAGCGTAGCAATCTGATGTCCCAATCAGTTTTGAACGTATCTCTGATCAAGGTACCTGAAATGCTTTAAGTATTGGTATTGTTCCCCACATCGTCTTTTTATTATGAAGCAATGGCCGATGACAAGTGCTGCCGTTGTGGGATGGGGGGACCTAATGCAGTTCATGTTTTTGCATCCTGTCCTGTGCTTTGACTGTTTTGGCAATTCATCATAAATTGGGGGGTATATCCAATAAAGTGGTTTCAGTAGATCCGAAGCTTATTATACTGAGGCATTCACTGGCTATTACCCCCGTTTTCTGGGTGTATACTTTTTTTCCACCACGCTAGCGAGGCTGGTTTTGGCTTGATTATGGCTCTCTAGTGAGCCACCCGACCCATGGATTTGGTGGCGGGAATTCTTACATATGAGTAGGCTAGTAATGGTGCTAATTGAAAATGACCTCAGAAGGAAAAGGTTGGGTCAGATTTGGGATCCCCTCTGGGGCTGATTGGTGGAGATGGCTGCTTCCCAAGGCTGGTCCGCCTAAACTTCAGCTTTGGCTCCTATTTTGCTTGTCCACAGTGCTTTCCTAGGAATTATGTCGCAGGTGTATTCTCATGTACTTATTTTGCCTGTTATTTCTGTATTTGCTTATGTTGGAAATGTTATGTATTTTTACCCTTGAGCTTGGGAACTGGTTGTTCCTCGTTGTTTAAAATGAAAAAACAAAGTAAAAATATATATATTTTTTTTAAAATAAGATGGAATTTGATTTTCACACCTGAATCACCCATGTATGTGTATCTGTCTAACCTTGGGTTATTATTTGGGAAGAGATACCCCCTAATATTTTCTGTGCGGGACAAGCTTGTATGACAAGGTTGAGAGAGCCGGAACAATCATAGTGGGCTCCGAAATTAACAAGACTGAAATTAATAGGACTTTAATGAGGGGGAGGAGGCCGAAGTGGGACAGGGCAATAACAGGGCACACACCCAGCACGTCTTAATAAGCCATTCTTCGAGTCCAGGTCCAGTCCCTGGGTGCCAGCAGAAGCCATGAATTCTTGGGTCTTTATCCACCTTACAGAGTCTTCTTTCTTCAATATATATTCCTCTCAGGTTCAGGAACGTTTTGGGGAGGTGGTTTTAAAGAGGTCATTCCAACACCCAATCCTATTTACTTTCTTGTATAACTTCCATCCCATTTCTCAGTTTATTGCAAAGTTTTAAGAGTCCCTCAACACAAAAGATCGTAACCTTGTGCTCCTGAGGCGTTTCCACTCTCCCACTAGCCACTCACCTGTAGAGATGTGTTATCCTCCCCTCTGTCTTGGCTAGAACTCGTTTTCCTTCCTGCATGGTTAGAGGCAAAAATGTCGAGTTTGGCTCTGGGAATCAGTGGTTGCAGTTCCTGATAGCCCCATTTGGCATTTCAAATGAAAGGAAGAGTTGTAAAAGGTGCCCTTTGTTCTACCAGCTCGTCCGGTGGCCTGCAGGATGCCTGATCCTTACTAAATGACCAGCCTACCTGCCTTTCTCTTACCAAGGGGCCATGCAATTCTCTTTTGAAGGAGGATTATTAACAAGAAGGCAAGGAGGGTTATTCAGACTGTAGAGCAGTTTTGAAAGTTAAACCAGTTCCCCATCCATTTTGCTCACAGGGACCACAAAGTACACATTCCAGAGGTACTTTCCCCTTAAAATTCTTATAACTGTATTTTTATCAGGGAATTAGACTTTTAAAACCAATTTTTAATAAACCTGATAGGATTTCTCAAAGCGTAGGTATGAATTAGAGATTTTACTCTTTTTGTAATTAATTACTAAGAGCCCATACTTGTCTCGTTGTCTACTGTGTCCCATTTTTTAGGTCGAGCATTCGAGACCTCTTGTATATTCTTATATGTGTTTGTAGTTTGTGGGCTCTGAAGATCAGCACTAGGACTTGTCTGCTTCCGCTTAGGGACTTTTTTTCTGTTCAACTGCCTCTATTTAACTGGCCTGATAGAAAATGACCAGTAGAGGTCAGTAAAATACCAGAATTGCTTTCTGCTGAGGGACTTTCTTTTATTCCATAGAAATTGTCTTCCACGAACACCCATAGCCAATAATATTTTTTTCTAATATTGTATTTTCAGTGATATGGCCACCAAAGGCCCTAATTTTATATTAAAAACAGAGGTTTGGACTATGCCATTTCCCGCTGAAATGCAATATTTCTCTCCATGTATTCCCATACCATACGTGTCACGCAGTTTGTTGCTTACTTTCCCTCCATGTTAAAGAACATTAGATGTTTCAACACCCAGGCTAATGTGCTGCATAGCTAAATACATATAAGGTCCAAAAGGCGAGACCGAATACATTGCAAATGCTTATTGATACTTAGCGCACACCATGTGGGCTGTTCTGTACTGGCATGGCTTCTCCTGTGAAGGCACAAAAGGTTTATTGCATAACCGCCATGTTTCTGGCGGCCGTATAACATACTTTTTTGATTTTCTGAAACAAATTGCCAAATAGTACGTTTTGCCCAGCAGAGCCATCTGAGTGAGCCATACAGTTGGAAAATGTATGGTCTGTCAGACTCATAATTGAGCAGGCAGGTCAGGTCGGGAGTGTGACTGACATTCTGCCTGCCAAACTGTTAATCAACCCCCTAATTTTTTAGCTTTTGGATGTAAAGTAGTGTGTGGGTTAATAAAGCCTATTTTATTGACCCTTCCTTTGGGTAGTTGCAATGCAATGGTTCGCGAACAATGTGTGATCCTATCTTATTTATTTTCGTTCTGTAACCTATTATGCTCTCTCCATGTGTACGTGGGGTAGTACTTGAATAAAATGATTATTGGAAATATATGTTTTTTAATCATTTATTGGAAGTGGATAGGAAAGAGACTACACACAAAGATAATCTTGAATTATATTTAGCATAACTTATATAAAGGGATTCTGATTTTGATCACTCTGTCCATCAAGTGGGCCAAGATCTTTTTGACGTCTCTTTCTGTTCACCTTTTTATATTTACATGTTAATTTTCAGAAAGGAGGCAAGCTTTGAATCGAGCCCACCATTGTACATATGTAAGGGGATCCCTTTCTAACCAATCTATAGCAATATATATTTGAGCAATTACAAAAGCAACAAATATTGATTGAGACTTTCCCCTGAAATCGTTGTCTAACTTTTCCGTGGCCAACATAATGGGCTATGTAGAAAACGAGAATGGTGGCAAACAGCTTTTGTAACTAACTTAAGACATTTTTGTCTCCAGTTTTTATGCACGCTTGGGCAGGTTGCAAAAATATGTACTTTTTCCAAACCCGTATGGTGGCATTGTGGACAGTCAGAATTACTGCATCCCCCATGCATATAATTTATCCGGCGTATACAAAGTCTATAAATAACTTTATACCCATAGTGTCACCACAGTTCCTAAAAGTATGAGATCACCTTTCCTACCTCTAAATGTAAACTTCTACTCGGCTACTTGAATAGCAATCCCATCTCTTTCACCCTCATTTAAGATTTTATAATACATTACATTTTTATAGTTTCTGACAAAATATAGTGAACCAAAGGAGGTTATGTTCTGGGCTAAATTGAGGTCTATCAATCTTCTGTGTAAAATTTGAATATATTTCAAAAAGGCTTATTTGGGAAGCCCATATTGTTTCTAGTAGCAGAGTAAAAGAGTGTATTGCTTTATCAGAACATATTTCACTCAAAAATCTAATTCCTAAGTTTCCCGATATCCTACAATAATGTTCATAGAAAATAACGGGAAATACTGCAGATTTACCTAGTGTTCTGTGGCATTTAAACTTGTAAATTCCGAATCTAGTATGATAATTACACTTGTTAATTCCAATTCTATTTAGTAAATTGCACAATTTTGAAGTCTATTTTTTTTAATAACATCTTTACTGCAAATATACAAGGAAACTGCTTACTATGTTAACAAATGCAAAAAGAACAATTGATGGACAGAATGCAGAACAATGTCATACATTCACCCCCGTCCATCATCTCCTTGTGTTTTCCGCTCCGTCCATCATCTCCTTATGTTTGCAGCTAAAGAACGATGATAGATTCAACCCAGATCTGTGACTGGGGTGAGTGTCTGAAAAGTTTCAGCTCTCCATCCATCATCTCCTTGTGTTTGCTTTGTTCGCCCTAAGTTGACATGGTATGCCCAGATATGGGTCCCTTGCTCACTTTGCCACTTGATTCGAGCTAGCCTGGCTGATGAGGGCTGTTACCCCGAAACCAGTCCCAGGATGCTTTTTTCCCGTCCAGGGAATACATGGCTTGGCAGTTCGGGCTGGACTGTTCCCATGAAGCACAGGGTCAAGACTGATTTGCATGTAGCTGTGTCTGAACTGGGGTGGCGAAGTGAGCTAAAGAACAATGATAGATTCAACCCTGATCCGTGACTGGGGGTGAGTGTCTGAAAAGTTTCAGCGATCCATCTGTCATCTACTTGTGTTTGCTTTGTTCGCCCTAAGTTGGCACGGTATGCCCAGACGTGGGTCCTTTGCCACTGGATTCAAGCTAGCCTGGCTGATGAGGGCTGTTAGACCGAAACCAGTCCCAGGATGCTTGTTTCCCGTCCAGGGAATACATGGCTTTGCAGTTCGGGCTGGACTGTTCCCATGAGGCACAGGGTCAAGACTGATTTGCATATAGCTGTGTCTGAACTGGGGTGGCAAAGTGAGCTAAATAACGATGATAGATGCAACCCAGATCTGTGACTGGGCGGTGAGTGTCTGAAAAGTTTCAGAGCTCAGTCCATCATCTCCTTGTGTTTGCTTTGTTCGCCCTAAGTTGGCACGGTATGCCCAGACGTGGGTCCCTTGCTCACTTTGCCACTAGATTCGAGCTAGCCTGGCTGATGAGGGCTGTTAGCCCGAAACCATTCACAGGATGCTTGTTTTCGGTCCAGGGAAGACATGGTTTGGCAGTTAGGGCTGGACTGTTCCCATGAGTCACAGGGTCAAGACTGATTTGCATACAGCTGTGTCTGAACTGGGGTGGCGAAGTGAGCTAAATAACGATGATAGATTCAACCCAGATCTATGACTGGGGTTGAGTGTCTGAAAGGTTTCAGCGCTCCGTCCATCATCTCCTTGTGTTTGCTTTGTTCGCCCTAAGTTGGCACTGGATGCCCAGACGTGGGTCCCTTGCTCACTTTGCCACTGGATTCAAGCTAGCCTGGCTGATGAGGGCTGTTAGCCAGAAACCAGTCCAAGGATGCTTGTTTCTGGTCCAGGGAAGACATGGCTTAGCAGTTTGGGCTGGACTGCTCCCATGAGACACAGGGTCAAGACTGAATTGCATATAGCTGTGTCTGAACTGGGGTGGCAAAGTGAGCTAAATAACGATGATAGATTCAACCCAGATCTGTGACTGGAGGTGAGTGTCTGAAAAGTTTCAGCGCTCCGTCCATCATCTCCTTGTGTAATGCTTTGTTCGCCCTAAATTGGCAGGCTATGCCCAGGCATGGGTCCCTTGCTCTTTTTGCCACTGGATTCAAGCTTGCCTGGCTGATGAGGGCTGTTAGCGCGAAACTGGATGCCAGGATGCTTGTTTCCGTCCAGGGAAGACATGGCTTGGCAGTTGGGGCTGGACTGTTCCCATGCGGCACAGGGCCAAGACTGATTTGCATGTAGCTGTGTCTGAACTGGGGTGATGAAGTGAGCTAAAGAACGATGATAGATTCAACCAAGATCTGTGACTGGGGGTGAGTGTCTGAAAGGTTTCAGCGCTCTGTCCATCATCTTCTTGTGTTTACTATGTTAACGAAGCATGTCTTATATTTAAAAAAAAGGTCTGCAGCATCAGAAGTTCTATTGTAGAACCATCAACATATAAATATATTTTATTTAGTAACGTTTCTTGCATAGTTTACATGCATTTAGCAGCAAGTAATAGTACAAAACAAAAGAGAAACAGCAACAGAAGTAAACTACAGCCCATGCAGTACAGTACATCTTGAATCATATTAATATTTTACGTACACTTCTTCAAGCGCACAGCCCATCTCAACCTCAGCCTGTTAGGTTGACAACTCCCCCGCTGATCTATATTAAACCGCTATGCATGTTTGATCATTAACAACATGTCAGGATGTTCTAATAGGAAAATTGTCACAGGGCCCCATATATCCTTGGGTCTGGAAGTGGCCGGTAACTCCTCAGCATGAAGGTCCAACTGTTCTCTGCAGAATGCAAGATCTTTAAGCCAACAGGCTTTCCGCCCCAAGTTTTTTGCAACCAGCCTCTTAACCAACAACATAGTGATAGCCACCAATTGTGGTTACATGGTTTGATAGATTTAAGAAGACCCAGCAAGCATATCTGAGGCATGCAATCCACCTCCTCAATTGTCATTTGTGGGCCCAAAACGTAAAGATGAGCCTATAGCTCCAAGCAAGGTGCCTAAAATCAGCCATGTCCTCCCCACATCTCACACATTGGAGTCCGCCCGCAGCCCGTATCTCTGGAGCCGTGCAGGCGTATAGTACATTTGTTGTATGAACTTAAAATGAATTATTCTAGGATTACAATTTGCAGTAAGGCACCAAGTAAGTGCACAACATGACTCTCAGTCCTGCCAATCCAACTGCACCTCAAGAACTCCAATTCACCTATCTACGGCAACAGATCAATTCACTTGAATTTCCCAAAGAGATGCGTTATATAATTTAGTATTTAGCCCCTTGCGCTCGCCAGTGTTGAGGAGCAATTGTAACGCTTTAAGCATCAGCGGTTCTTTCGGAAACTCAAAGTAAAGCGGTCTTACAGCTGCACGAAGTCTAGTATACATGAAACCTAGCATTGCCATATAAGGCTGTGTAGTTGTGAGTGCATCGAGTGACAGAAACTGCCCGTCCATGTATAGTTCTCCTAATGTAGTTACCCCAGCCATTCTCAGAATTCCTAATGCCATGGATTCATAAGCAACAGATATACTAGGGTGCGCCATCAGCGGCATTGTCGGCGCATAAATATATTCCCTTCCCGCCGTGATGCTTAATGCTCTTCAAGCTCTGGAGGTACAGGATACTGTATTAATCTCAGGTTGAGGAATCCCAGGTCTAGTGTGTAATACCATGGCCGTAAGTGATATTGGGTAAGCATCCTCTGATTCCACTGCTAGGTGTGGTAAATGACGCTGTGGGAAGTGCTTGCAAGCCCACGCTAAGGTTAACAAGCATGTGTTAATGAACTTAAAAATTGCTTTGTTTAAATCTATGGGTATATTAAAAAAACAATAATATTGGGTAATACCGACATTTTCATTACTGCAATGCGGTCTGCTAAACACAGCGGATGGTACAACCACCTCGCAACTTGATCTGTCAGTTTTGCAGCCACCGCCCATATTTCATGCAGACCACAATCTTCGGGTTTCTATGCACCCAGATGCCTAAATACCTAACAGGTTCTGATGTCCGGGACAGTGGAAACTCCAGCTCATAGGAGTTAATACTGAGGCCAGAATACCCCTCAAACCGCACTTACTCCTGTATCAGTGGCACCAGATTCAACTTGGGCTCTCTCACATACAGCAACATATCATCAGCACACAGGGATGTAGCAGGAGGACCATAGTGTGGCCCGCATGTGTCCCTGCCTGATTTTACACATTAAGGGCTTCAGCACCAGGGAGAAAAACATCAGGAAAAGCGTGAATCACTGTCTTGTACCCCTGCAAATCTTGATAGGGGCAGAGATGGAATTGTTAATACGTATCCTCGCCATTGGGTTGGAGTAAAGCAATTTCACCCATCTTAGAAATGGCAGCGGCAGTCTCATGCGGTGCAAAACTGTGAACATGTATCCCCTCTGTATGGAGTCGAAAGCCTTGGCGGCGTCTAACGGCACCGCCACTGTCCTCAACTCAGGGTTTAATTGATGCAATACCACAAAAAAAGTTCTTAAATTATGTGCCAAGGATCTCTCATGCACGAATCCAGATTGATCAGGGAGGACCAGATTGTGGACTAATGGTTGGAGTCTAGTGGCTATTATTTTTGCCGGAAGTTTGACGTCAATATTTATTAATGATAGATGCCTGTAAGACTCACACCGCCCTGGGTCCTTATCTGGCTTTAGTAACGCTACTATGAGGGACTCACAGATAGTGGGGGGAGAACTCCACTTTCGTATGCGTCTGCATACACATCTAGCAGCCGCGGCGCTACACTATCTGCATAAGTTTTATAAAACTCGCTGGGTAACCCGTCAACCCTGGCCGCCTTCCCACTATGCAGCTTCAAATGGCTTCCTTCACATCCTCTACAGTAAACAGCTGCGTTAGATTCTACCTCTCTGCAAGGAACAGTCAGCTCAGTGCCACATCATCCAAATACCTATCTATCTCACTATCAGACGCAGTGGGCCTAGACGCATTTAGATCAGCATAGAACTCCGAGAAGACTGTTATAATCTCTGCTGTTGTGTAACATGGAACAGAGTTACTGTCTATTTTCTCGACAATGTGGTCCTTCACCCTTGGCTCCGCTAATTAAGAGGCGAGTGAGAATCCTGGGCTGCCTCCTTCTCCATACGCCCTCGCCTTCCACCTCCTAGACTTATTACAAGCTTCTTGCACTGATATGTCTGTGTGCTCTATCAATCAAGTCCCTTATCTGTGCTAATATGTCGTGTGTGAGCGATTGTTTATATAGTCCTTCCAATGTATGTAGTCTATGTTCAATTGCCTGTCATTTATTGTGCAGCGATTTCAAGATGCCCATCTGTACCCCTATGCTCTCCCCACGGATAGTTGCCTTAAAGGCCTCCCACATCATCCCTTCTCCCTCAACCGAGCCCTTATTCTCTTGGAAGAATTGTTTAATGGCTGTACCTATGGTGGTCCAGCACACTGGATCCAGTGACGATGAAGCCTGTAATCTCCATTGAAACAGAGGTCTGACATACGTGGAAATCGGCAACTCCAGTTACACAGTAAAGTGGTCAGACAGCGTTCTGGCCAGATGCGAGACCCTCACCGTCCAAGTGCACACCTCCCTGGAGACCAGCCAGTAATCCAACCTGGACCATGAACCATGTACGAATGATAAATAAGTACCTTCACTTGAGTCTGGGTTCCTGAATCTCCATACGTCTATCAACCCTTCAGCCTCCATGATTTCCCTGACAATCCTAGCTCTCTGCTTCCCGTGCCAGTCTGTAGTGGCTGACCTGTCCAGAGCCGGGTCCAAATATACATTTAAATCCCCACCCCAGATCACCATTGAGGTTGGTGGGGAACCCAATCTCCTCCAGATCTCACTATAAAATGCCAGATCATCTACGTTCAGCCTGTATGTGTTTACAAACAGCACCCTCGTACCACCCAAGCATCTCTGAACCATCAGGAATCTTCTGTGTTTGTCAATCTCTGTGTGTGTGAGTGTAAATGAGGTACCTTTCTTTACTAATAACAATACACCCCTAGCATACACAGAGTACGACGAGGCCACCCTGATCACCACACATCTCTTCCCCACATTTTGTTCTGTTTGTTTTGTGAAGTGCGTTTCTTGCAGCAATGCCACTTGGATATCATGCCTGTCCAGATATGCTAGCACCTGCTGAACTTTCTTGGGGTTATTGAGTCCCCACACATTCCATGTCAATTTTGATTAATGCCCCCTGTCCCGGCATTTCTGGAGTATGATTTTATCAAACCAGTGAGGTGTTCCTAACCCTGAGTTGAGCAGCAGTCGAATAACACGTGTACATAACATGCAACAGGAAATAAACATTGAAACCCCCCCTCCCACTTCAGTACACTTGGCATGCTAAAGCCATCCAGTTCTAATGGAATCTTGTACATAAGTAAAACAACTACCAACTTTGTTCACTGGGTTATTCCCATCAGGGGCCGCTAGTGCCGAAAATCCCCTGTTGAACGGGTAGGTGGCCGGGTGTACCCAATTAAATGATATGATCAATGTACATTGCGTGCAGTAGATCCAAGTCTATCTCGACCAGGGCCCCGTATCACATGCTACTTGGAGTTCACTTGGGGTGCAATACCATCTGTTCATCTTTATTGTGACAGAGCTGGCAGTACCACAAACGAGCATGCCACTTTAAGCCATTTGTCCATTGGCACATACTTTATATTGCGATGGCGACCTGCAGCTCCCGATAGATCCACCCAACTGGCGTCACATAATCACAAACGCCATGGCCTTATCTTAATCTCCGTCTGGCCCATCATCGTTCAAATGTTCAGCCTGGTCTTTCCGGTTCCTCTTCAGTGATTTGATGTAGTCCATGGCTTCTGTCGGTGAAGTGCAAATCATATTCTTTCCTCAACCACTATGCGCAGATGAGCTGGGTAAAGCATTGCATATTGAATGTGTTCGGCCTGTAACTTCTTTTTTACTGGGAATAATTCTTGCTGCGCCGCTTGAACTGAGGCAGTAAAGTCAGAGTAGAACACAATATCATTCCCTGTGTAATTTATGGTTTGTTTTTCCCTTGCAAGGTGCAGAACTGCATCCCGATCCCAGTAATTTAGTAATCCAGTCTGCCCATGTTGTGTGCTCCCCCTACTAGGGGAGCTGACAAATACAGCATAGATTCTAACGAGCTGTGCTCCCCCATCGGTAAGTGATCCCCCTACGTCTTAGGGGAGCTTACAAATACAGCATAAACCTAACTATATGTGCTCCCCCCTACGGGGCTTACAAATAGAGCTAATACCTTGCTTGTTGGTGCCTGGCCATATGTCTATGCCTCCCCTAAAGCGCTGCTTTCCCCACCCCCCTGTGCTCATCCTTTTTTTTTTTGTGTGTCATTTCGCACTTAGGCCCTTGTAACTTTTTGTCCACATAAGGTATCAATGTTATATTTGTCCCCTTTTTCCCAACAACCTGAGTATTCGAAAGGTCCCCAGGGTTTTTTAATTCCCCTGGAAGGGACCCATACATTTTCTAAATATTTTAATGTTTTGCCTTTTTAAATAAAAAACTTCTACATTAGAAAGCTTCTGGTGTGTTTCCTGTAAATGGCATCAACAATGTGTTTGTGGTGATAAAATCACCATCATCTCTGATTTCAGGGGCAAGTAAACTTTTGACAGTAATCAAAATTTTCTTTGAAGTTTTTAAATTTTACTGTGTTAGGAATGGGTTTCAAAACAAAAATGGAGCCCTGAAAACTAGACATTTCTGAAAACTAGACAAAATTATGAATTAAGTAATGGGGACACTTGTCTAAATCCTTTAATGATTTCCCATAAAAATGTACATTTGATAATAATATTGCACTAATGTTGAAAAAAAATAGCTAATTGTGTCAATGTTTTCACCTGTAATTTAAAGTATGCCAAATAATATAACATTTTAATCTGCATAACCCTTCTTTCTTTGGGATATGTAGGTCTTATAGGTTCACCAAGAACCCGCGGAACACAGATCCAAAAACTGAGCTGCATCTTGTACTTGTTTTTCATTGTGTACTGTGTTTTTCGCAATTCATTTGATAAATATAAACAGATAAATATAGGTACAAAAGAAAGCCAAATATTTCTTAAACAAAATATAGATTTTAGAAGCAGTGTGTTTTGCACATCTCCTGTCAGCAGCACCCGCCGCAAAGCCAAAGTGGCATGTCTTGCATTGCCATGCACAACGTAGCAGGCACCTCTTGGTGCCTGCCACCTTGTAGATGACAATGAGGGGGGTACCATAGGTAGCCCCCAAGTGCAGCCCCCCACCCCTAAAACCCCTAGACCCCCAAAGCAATTCCCGCCAGCCTTTCCATGGCGGTGAAGCCGCCATGGAAAGGTCTTCTAATTACACCATCCTAATATGGATGGTGGTGCCTGCTAGGCACCTCCACCATATTAGGGGCCAATTCTGCACAGTTGGCATTTGGAATGATTGCCTGACGGAGGAAAAGCAGCAGACGCACTTTGCATCCGCTGGGAACCCCCGCCATTGTAATATGACTGGTGGTTTAAGTTGTTACGATGTGGTGGTTGCCACTGCAGGCTCGGCAGTGTCGAACGTTACGACATACTAATGAGCCCCCAAGTGAAATCAAGTATGGGGTCACTTCTGTGGCTCTCTTCAGGTTCTGTGTCCCAGAATCCCTTGCAAACCTCAAACTTCTAAAAAATGAAACACATTTTCCTCTTATTTCTCGGATGGAAAGTTCTTGAATCTGCCTTGACCCACAAAATTCTACCCACCCTGTATTCGACAAGTCTCCTGATAAAAACAGTAGCTGACTTGTGTGTGTCGGACTAGTGCCTGCAGCAGGAAATGTTTCAAAATGCAATGTAGACACACCACATTTTTAAAGTGAAAACTGACCCTTATTTTTCCAAGTGCCAAGCTTTGGATTTTGAATCCTAGCTCTGCCTGCACCTCGCGAAACCTAGCAAATTTATACATTTTTTAAAACTAAACATTTCTCAAAACTAGACATCTGGGCGAGTACAGGGAGGTATGGCTTGCGTGTATCCCCCCAAAAATATCCCTGACCTGAATTCCGTGCAAACCTCAATTTTACTTTTAAAAATCACTTTTTCCACATATTTTGTGTGTGATCACCATGCTGGCACAAATGTCTTACCACACAGCGTCCTCCTCAGTCTTCCGAGTAAAATGATACCTCACTTGGTCGGGTGTCCAATACAGAATTGGCATAATTTTTTTTTTACGCCTCTAAGTTAGCCTGAATGACCGTTTGAATTCCATTATGACTGCTATCATGAAAATGAGGCACTCGTAAAGTAATCTTAAAGGCATATTACAATGCAGCTTTAAAGGCTCTGATTAAGGGTCGGAGGCTTTTACAGGTGCATGCTAATCATCCCTTAAATAATCTTATATTTTTAAATAATATTTTTTAATTTATAACTTGAACCTGAAATACAGTTGTATACATATTAATCTTTTTTTCATACATTATTCTTTTATATTTACACTTTTTTTTATTACTTTTGCAACATTTGTGTATATTTTTTGTTACAAATAATCAACAACAAATTAACCAAACCATTTTGTATATATTTTAAAAATGTATGCATATTATAATAATAATTACTATATATTTCTTCATTTTGTCAAACATTTGTATAACATTTTTTTGAAGTGATATCATTTTTTACATATATTTTTGGAATCATATTGTGTTATATTGACTTCAAAGGCAGCCTGTGCCTTTCAATGCACAACGTGACAGGTACATTTCACTTTGGTGTGAGCTGTCCCTTTGGTTTGTATGTGTGTGCGCCTCCCCATGACTTCATTTGTGCTACTGTGCTTTGTGGTGCAGTTCTTTGTCCATGGTCAATGTGTCACTCAGTGCATTTCCCCAATCAGTCTTGTGTGTTGTTCTGCTGCTGTTTGTCAGACATGGTTGCTGCTATGCAGTTCAACTGTGTGTGCTGCCCAGTCCTGTGGTCAAGTTGTTTCCACCTCTGTGTACCAGACTTTTGCATCTATTGGGTGTTGTGTTGGATGTATGTGTGTTGTTTGTGTTATTGCTTCACTTCCTGGGTGTGCTGTTGTCTTTGTGCTGTGCTGTATTGTGTTGTGTGTGTTGCTGTTCTGTCACTGATTTCTGTGTTTGTCTGGTATGCTTGGTGTGCACACACAGCTTGTTGTGCTTGCTGTGCTGTGTGTATGTTGCCTTGTAATTGCCTGTTGTGCATCTCCTGATGTCATGCTATGTTTGCTATGTGATTGTTCTGCCTGTGCATCTGTTGTTTGTTTGCTGTGGCTGTGTTGTTCTGTGATGGTGCACTGGGTGATGAGGTTGTGCACTCCTGTTGTGTCTGTGCTCCCATTGCCTTTCCCCAGTTTAGCTGCACAGGGCATGTCTGTTGTTGTTGTTGTGGCTCTGTGTGTGTTTCAGTTTGGTGATGTGTTTGTCTGTTGTATTTGTTTCCACATTTGTGGTGGCATCCCTGTGTGTGTGTTTGTGATTTTTGTGGCTGTGCCAATGGTCTGTGGTTGTTTGTGTGTCTATTGCCTGTCAAGTATTGGCAGGCTTCCGTGTGTTTGGCACCTGTGTTGTGTGCTGCTGGTGTGAGGGGGGTATTTGCGTAGATTCTTACTGGTGTTTGTCAGTCCTGAGGTATGTAGATGGTCCCTGTGTGTAGTGCTGCGTGTGTACTCCTGTAGTTGTATGTATGTGTGGCTGTTCCCAGTTTGAGTTCAGGGCCTTCCTTTCATCCTTGTGCCTATACATGGTTTGCCTTGCTGTCTCCCTGTGGTTTGATTTCACTGACTGTGCCAGCACTGTGCTTTGATGGTGTGTGGGTGTTGTGCTCCGTTCCTTGTGTTGATGTGATGTACACATGCTTGTTGTGCGTCTCCAAGGCCTTCCATTTGTGAGCATCCCACTTTGGTTTCCCTATTTGTTGTGCTCCATTGCAGTTGGCATGTGGGGTGTGTATGTGTGTGTCAGTCTGTGACATGTATGTGTGACTGTGCAGGCTGTGTGTCCATTTGGATGTTGCTTGCTTGTGTGTGCTCATTTGTTGCTTGTCCTCATGTCTTTTTCGCTGAGAGTGGTGTAGTGTGTGTTTCCCTGGCCCTGTGCTACTGTGCTGCGTGTTGTTTGTTCCTTTGCAGCCACTCCTGCATTGTGTGTCTCCATGATTGTTGGTTGTGTGGTGCAGGGTCTGTATTGCCCTGGCTTGTTGTTGTGCATGGGGTGCACAGGGGGGGCACATGGCATGTGCCTTCATGGGGTGCACGTGTTTGTGGGTGTTGCCCTGTGGTCTTTGTGCCCTGCCCATGCCTGGCACTGGCCCTGCCTTCTGCATTGCGCAGGTATTTGCTTGTGTTCGCTGCTGCGGTGACGTGACCGGTACATTGCTGCATGGTGGCGGTAGCTGTGTGACCAGGATGCTGCGTGGTGAATTTGTGGCAGGTGGGTGATGTGTGGGTGCCCTTGGAGATGTGTCCCTATCCCCCCTAGGTTGTCTGATTTGGATTTGGACACTGTGTCAGGCCGTGGGTTGTGTGTTGTGTTATTGCGTATCTGCGGCGGCGTCCGCGATGGTCCATGAGTTCCGGTTGATGTAGCAGATACAGCACCGGAAAGACGTTTAGAGCTGGGTCCATTGCGGTCGTGTCCGGGTGGTGTGGACAGGGACTCTGGTTTCGCACTCCGCTGTCGAGTTTCCGCCGTCTCTGGTTGGGTGGTGTCTCCGCTGCGGTGCGTCTGCTTGCTTGAGCCATCCTAATTTGTGGACCGGGACGGACATCATTTCGCACGGCGGAGGCTCTCCATTGGCTCCCACCGCCGCGGTGGCGGGCTCACTTTGATGGCGGTGCGCATTGCACCGTGGCATTCGGGAATTGGCCTATGTTTGACCATAATAATATGGCAGACGTGATGTCCGCTGCTAGCGGGCGGAAAAAGGCATTTCTCCGCACCGCCGGCGCGGCAGTGGTGCCACCGCCCTACATCCTAATGGAGCCCTTAGTGTTTAGTAAATGCAGCCTTACAGAATAATCTATTCTTAGATATCATGATTCTGAAATCTCTAAAGCGAGAATATCGTTTTTAAAAATATTGGTTATAACTCAAATCTCATTTTAAATTATACATTACATTGTATTAATTTTGTAAAAAATCTACTTAAAATTCTTTTTTTTTGTAATTATTCTCATGTATTGTAGTACATATTTTAAAAGTATGTGACTTAATGTATTTCATTAATAATTGTTTATGTTTTTTAATATATGTGTTAGGTTTTTAGGAGTTACCAATTTTATTGTAATAAAATTTAACGTTTCTTACTTCCCTAGCGGGTAGTGGGTTTATCACTTTTGTTGCTAATATAAGTGTGTTAAGAGTCATTTTCCAGCCTGAAATCTGTCAAAATAGAAGCTTCGGAGTAGGTGGCAAATTCTATAACAATTGCAATTTTAATCTCTGTCATGTTATAAAAGGAAATAGGTTGTTAATTAATTTAATTTTAACACAATAGTGATTATTTTTTGTTTTTTAATATTTATTTTTGGTTTTATATTGCAAATTGGGGGTAGTAATTTCAAAATTATTATGAATTGTTTGTTTTTTAATAATAATAAATTCTAACTAATTATTTTATTTTCTAATTGTTTTCGTTGCAGTTTGTGGGATTTTTAGGGGTAAAGTTTTGTTAAGTAATTTTATTTGAAAAATGTATTAAGAATAAGTTCTTAATTAATATTAACTATTTATTAGCAAATTTTAATATCTAAACTGGGTAAGTGTCTTAGGCGTGGCTTTTGGGGTTTATAGGGGCTTAAGGGTGGGGTGGTAAGTGCAATTTTCTTTTCATTTTTAACTATTTGTTCTATAATATTAATTCATTAATTGATATTTATTTATGGTTATCGTTTATCATTTTGTTGTGTGCATTTTACTTTTATAGGGGTAAAAGGTGTGAAGTATATTAATTTTACTAAGTTTATAATTACAAGTTGAACAAAATTAGCTTTATAGCTTAAAATATGTTTTAATTGTCTAATTTCAGTTTTTACATTTTAATTTTAGCTGTGATGTTTCGCAATTACAAGTGTATAAATTGTGGGTATTTTCTTAAGTTTTAATATTTTTTTTAGTTTTTTCAATCTGAATATTCTTTAATTGGTAATTACTAAGTGTATTGGGTAAGTCCTTTTTTAAAAAAATTTAGAGGTGGCTTTTGAATTTTGTGGTGTTATAGGGCAGGTAATAAAAATAAGTACATTTAAGTAAAAATTAATGCTTTCCTTTCTTTTTTTTGGGTCAAGCCAATTTCTTAAGTTTTTTTAATCTTTATAGGTATGTGTTATATGCATTTATCCTTAGTATATGTTTTGCTCAATATGTAATATTAAATATATTTTCAATTGAATTTGTATCATATTTATATATATATTTTTTTGTAAATAAGTTTGCTGTTTTTAATATTTTTATTCTTTTTAATTCGGTACTGACTGCAGTGACAATATGAATTCTATTTATTTATTGCAGTGTGAATATTAACATTTAGCTTGCTACTATCCAACACTATCCTTACTGTTGCACTCACTGGAGTATGAATAATAATTTTTGCTCCTCTGCTATCCAACACTTTCTCAACTCTTGCACTCATTGGAGTTGGAATATTATTTTTTACCAGTCCACTATCCAACACTTTCCCTACTGTTGCACTCATTGCATTTCCAATTGTAAATTTGTACCCCTCCTCTATCCAACACTTTCACTACTGTTACACTCATTTTATTGTGAAGCTTAATTTTTACCCCTCTGCTATCCAACACTTTCACTACTGTTACAATTATTGGAGTGGGAATAGTAAATATTATCCCTCGCCTATCCAACATTTTCCCTACTGTTGCACTCATTTTGTTGGCAATAGTACATTTTACCCCGCCACTATCCAACACTTTCACCACTGTTGCACCCACTTGGAGTGGGAATAGTAGTTGTACACCTCCGATACCCAGCACTTTGCCAACTGTTGCACTCATTGGATTGTGAATATTTATTTTTGACCCGTACGCTATCCAATGCTTTCCTTATTGTTGCACTGAGGGCCTGATTCTGATGCAGGTAGTAAAGCATTCCCAACCAGGGCCTGATTCTGATGCCTCCTAACGGCATTTGCTCCTTCGAAATCGGATCGGGAACGTGTTTTCTCGACCGAGGGCCCAATTATGATGTGGTTAGGAACATATGCGCCCATTGAAGTCAATGAGAGTGCAACCATATCGTATCTGGAAGCATCCGGATGCATCGTACTCCGCCGGCCGGACTCTCCCGATCCGAGTGGGTCAGAAACTATTTCCCAACCGATTCAGTCGGGAAGCTTTTCCAACCCACATCAGAATCTGGCTCTAAGTGCCTGATTCTGATCCGGTTAGGAAAGCATTCACACCTAGGGCCTGATTCTGATGCGGTTAGGAAGGCCTCCTAACAGCATTTGCTCCTTCCAAATCCGATAAGGAACGTGTTTTCCCGACCGAGGGTCCAATTATGATGCGGTTAGGAACATATGCTCCCATTGAAGTCAATGGGAGTCCAACCATATTGTATCTGGAAGCATCCGGATGCATCGTACTCCGCCGGTTGGACTCTCCCGATCCGAGTGGGTCGAAAACTATTTTCCAAACGATTTGGGTGCCGATTCCGATCCTGGAAAAACCGGGTACGAACCGTCGGTTGGAGCGTTTTCTCCGTCCGACTCGTACCCGGTAAAAACACCATACAAACTTGCAAGTACGATTCGTACGGAAACACCATTTCCGTACGAGTCGGAAAAAACACCGACCGACAGCAAAATACATACGAATGTGATCCGGGACACCGCGGATGTCCGGACGGAGTGTGGCATGTTTTTACGACCCAGCGAGTACGATTTGTACCGACAGCAGTCCGGACGGCAATATTTTTACGGCACCCAAAAAGTGCCGGAAAAGCGAAGTACGCCGCGATGCGAGCGGAATAGGGGGCCTGGTACGTGCCGTCCCCCCCCCAGCCCCCCGTATGTACGCGCCATCCCCCCCAGCCCCGCGGATGTACGCGCCGTCCCCCCCAGCCCCGCGGATGTACGCGCCGTCCCCCCCGCCCCCCGTATGTATGCGCCGTCCCCCCAGCCCCCCGTATGTATGCACCGTCCCCCCCCAGCCCTGCGTATGTACGCACCGTCCCCCCCAGCCCCCTGTATGTACGCGCCGTCCTCCCCCCAGCCCCGCGGATGTACGTGCCGTCCCCCCTCCCAGCCCCCCGTATGTATGCGCTGTTCGCCCCCAGCCCCACGGATGGACGCGCCGTCCCCTCCCAGCCCCCCGTATGTATGCGCCGTCCCCCCCAGCCCCCTGTATGTACGCGCCGTCCCCCCAGCCCCGCGGATGTACGCGCTGTCCCCCCCCAGCCCCCCGTATGTACGCGCCATCCCCCCAGCCCCGCGGATGTACGCGCTGTCCCCCCCAGCCCCCCGTATGTACGTGCTGTCTCCCCCCAGCCCCGCGGATGTACGCGCCGTCCCCCCCAGCCCCCCGTATGTACGTGCCGTTCCCCCCCGCCCCGCAGATGGACGCACCGTCCCCCCCAGCCCCCCATATGTACGCGCCATCCCCCCCAACCCCGCGGATGTACGCGCCGTCCCCCCCCAGCCCCGCGGATGTATGCGCCGTACCCCCAGCCCCCCCACGGATGGACGCACCGTACCCCCACCCCGGTGTGTATGGCGTGGACCCCCACCCGTGTATGTACGGCGCAGACCCCCACCCGTGTATGTACGGTGTGGACCCCCACCCATGTATGTACAGTGCGGACCCCCACCCGTGTATGTATGGTGCGCACCCCCACCATACTATGTACGGTGCGGACCCCCACCCGTGTATGTACGGTGCGGACCCCCACCCTCGTAGGTATGGTGCGGAACCCACGGGTGGGGGTCCGTGCCGTACATACACGGGGGGTCCGCACTGTACATACACGGGTGGGGGTCCGCACCGTACACACCGGGGTGGGGGTACGGCGCGTCCATCCACGGGGGGGCTGGGGGTACGGCGCGTACATCCGCGGGGCCGGGGGGGGACGGCGCGTACATCCGCGGGGCTGGGGGGGGGACGGCGCATACATCCGCGGGGCTGGGGGGGGACGGCGCATACATCCACGGGGCTGGGGTGGGGACGGAGTGTACATCCACGGGGCTGGGGAGGGACGGCATGTACATCTGCGGGGCTGGGGGGGACAGCGCGTACCTCCGGGGGGCTGGGGGGGGTGTTCGCGCGTACCGGGCACCTGTTTGGACGTCGCCATGGTTGCTATAGGAGTTCGCTCCGGACGGTCTTTTTACCATACGGTTGTACAATCGGACGGACGGTACGAATCGTACTTGCGCGCTCGGACTACAGTTTTCAGATTCGTACGTAAAAATGTCCGGGGACGTGTCGGACACCTTTTCCGACCCGAGGACGTGTCGGGGAATTTACCCAATGCGATTCGTATGGACTTTTTCACATACGAATCGTACTTGCCAGTTTGTACGGGACTTGTACGATTCGTACGGTAAAAAATCCAGATACGATTCGTGCGGGGAATATTTTTCCAGGATCGGAATCGGCCCCTTGATCGGGAAACTTTTCCAACCCGCATCAGAATCGGGCATTTACTGAAGTGTGAACAGTAATTTTTACCCCTCCCCTATGTAACACTTTCACCTTCTGATACACTTACTCGAGTGTGAAAAGTATTTTTAACACCTCCGCTATCCAACACTTTTACTATTGTTGCAGTCACTGGAGTGGGAATAGTAATTTTAACTCCATCGTTATTCAACATTTTCCTTACTGTTGCACTGACTGTATTACTATATTAAAGTTAAAAGACTTTTATGTTTATTTAATTTTTTTAATGTTATTGATATGTATATATATATTATCTACTGGCGGTCACCAGTAGATAGTTATAGTTAGGACCGTGTTTCCATAGGAAATCCGCAACATTCTATTTGGAATAATTTTGGCGCCGGTTGACGAATCCTCGCGAAATTTTCAAAATAGGTGGGGCGCTCCGCTCCGCTCCTACCCTGAAAGTCTCGGGGGGATTCGTCAAGCTGGGGCTGAGAAAAAAGGGGGGTCCCAAAACACGTTTTCCCCATGCAATTTTCCATAGGGACCTTTAGTCCAAGGTACAGCCCGAACGGCTGAACAGAATTACTTGAAATTTGGCAGAGAGGTAGTCCTCAGGTCAGGGATGTGTCTTTTGCAGGTCTGGTGTCAATCTGTTCAGTAGTTCCTGAGAAAATCAAAAGTAAAATCATATATATATGTGGGCGGAGCCTAACCACACATCTCATCCTGAGATCTGATTGGCTGTCAGCACTTCATCCAAGAAGTGTTGGCAGCTATCTTGGGACCAATATACATGATAGCACCTCATTAAAAAGCATTGCAGTTAATAGAAGGTTTTAAGACTTTAGTTACATTATAAATCATTTGTTGATGGTACCATACTCATTTTAGGAATTGTGGTATGTTCTAAGGTGATTTCACCATGTGAAAAAGCCTTCTGCTGGGATATCATGATTGAGAGAAAAATATTTTCTAATGCTTTTCCCACAGAGGTTTGGAAGGTGATCTATAAGCTAAACTGAGAGCTTATTTTCTGTAAATTCACATTATCTTTCTCAGTCATGTGAGAATGAAGTCTGACATTCTCAGTAAAACATGTACATCCAACAAGGGCAGAGACTGTCAGTTGAATCCTTTGTGTTCTACTGCAGCTTCCCAGAGTGTTCCAAAGAACAACTAGAGCGCTAACAGTCCTACTTATGATAAACGTATGGCACACCTGAAGCCATCTTGCTTGGATTAAAGTGGTAACTCTTAAAACATTTAATTTAAAAAGGAACAAAATGAGGGGGTTCATTTTTCCATAAAAAGTATGATTAGTGCTGCAGAAAGAAAAATTAGGGCACATTTTGAGTGACTTCTCAAATCCTCTTCTATTTCATTAAAAAATTCTGTCATGCAGACTGAAACATGCACTTTCAATACCAGCAGCAGTTTTCCCTGGTGAGCAGTAGCTTTACTACACTGATCTAATGAGCAAAAAGAGTGCTAACATTCTGAATTTATGGCAAATGTGTGACACATCTGAATGCCTTTGGAATCAAAGTAAAAAACTGAAAGTATTTCCTACTGAGGAGACTGCAGTAAATGAGGAAATTAGGAAACTTCATAACAAATAAGTCTGCCAAGATGGCCACCAGAGACAAAAGAGCCCAAATATCACCCAGATGTAGCCCAAGTATAGCCCAATGACAGAATGTCCCAGAGTGTTCTTAAAAACAACTAGAGCGCTTACTGTCTTCATTATGACAAAAGTATGGCACACCTGAAGCCATCTTGATTGGAATAAACTGGTAACACTTAAAACATTTAATTTAAAAAAGAACACAATGAGGGGGTTCATTTTGCCATAGAAATTATGATTAATGCTGAAGAAAGAAAATGAGGGCACATTTTGAGTGACTTCTCAAACATAAAGGTAACAAATAATTTAAGAGTGCTTTCTCGCTATTTGAAAACTCAGAAAATATGTCCTTATTTTAGTCTTTTAGAGCACTAACCATAATTTTGATGCCAATAAGACCCTCTCATATATGTAATTTCTAAAGGAAATTCTCTAGGTATTACAGTTTTGATTACATCAAGATGACGTCAGGCGTTCCACACTTTTGTAATAAATATAGAATGTTAGCAATCTAGTTGTTCATTAGGATACTGTTGAGAGGCAGAGGCCAGGGGCACGGACTCTGAAAATTGAAGGCAGGTAGGAGGGTGCAAAGGCAACAATTTAACCACACTGAGCAGGCAGGAAGGGCCGTGGCAGCACAACAGGCTATGGAGGGCAGTGGAAAGGGGGGCAGGGGCAACAAACAAACAATACAGGACTTGCAAGAGAGGCTGTGGCAATGTAATAGACCATTGTGGGCAGAAGGAAGAGGCAATGGTAGTACAACCATACATGCCAACAGACCCGATTCAGCCAGGAAACGTCCAATGTTTTTAAGCTCAAATGGGCTTTATTTTATCTGTCTCCTGTCACAATCTCCTCTTTTTCAATGTAACTCAAAGGGGAAAATCAATACCCCAGTTTTTTTTCAAAATCTCCCTCTTACCAAGTTCAAAATGTTCGCAAGTATGGTACATTGGATCATGGAAGGAAATGGGGTAGGGACATGGACTTGGATAATAGAGGACAGGAGGGACATGGAGAGGTGCACCAAACTGACCCTGCAGGGCAGGCATCAGGGTTTGCAGCAGCACAATACACCACACAGGGCATGCGGGACGGGAGTGCAGCACAACAATCCATAGAAAGCAAGAGGGAGGGGACAGGACCATGCACATGGACAACAGAGAACAGAGGGGCAAGAGGCAGGACCATAATGGACAGACAGGAGAGAAAGCTGCAGCATAACAGACCATAAAGGGCAGGAGGGATGGATCAGGGGCATTACAATTGAACAGACAAGCCAGGAGGGAGGGAGTAGGGGTCTGCACATGTAAACAGAGGGCTGGGGGCAAGGGGGCAGGGCAGGAGCAGCAAGATAGCCATGGAGGTCAGGCAGGATGGGCACTAGAAGCAAGACACACCATGAAGAGCAACAGTGAGACTGTGGTGGCATACACACAGACCATGGAGGGAAGGTGGGAGGGGTTCAGGGGCAGCTAACTGACCACACAGGGAAGGTGGGAGGGGCCATGGCAGCACAGAAGACCATGCACGGCAAGTGGGAGGGTTAGTGGTAGCACAATGGCTATGATGGGCAAGAAGGAGGGTGCAGGGGCATGCACAAAGGACGATGGAGGATAGAAGGGAGGGTCAGGACCTGTGCACAGACAAGAAAGTTCAGGGGAAGGGGCCTCACAACAGACCGCACGGGGCAGGCAGGAGGAGCAGTTGCAGCACAACAGACCAGGGAGGGCAGAAGGGTGTGGCAGTACAATGGACCATGTAGGACAGGAGGAAGAGGATAGGGGCATGGCATGTGGACAGGCAGGGTGGAGGTGGCAGGGACAGGTTACAGTCATCTGACAATGCTAGGCAGGTGGGAGGGGAGTGGCAGCTCAACAGAACACTCAGAGTAGATAGGAGTGGCAGGTCCATGGAACATGGTGGGCAAAAAGGATGGAGCAGGGGCATACACAAAGACATCAGAGGGCAGGGGGAAGGAGAATAGGGGCAGCAAGCTAAGCACAGAGTTTAAGCAGGAGGTCAATGATGGGGCATAGAATTGGGCAATGGAGGGCCGGAGGAGTGGGCTGGTACATCATACTAAATTGAGGGCAGTGGCAGCACATAAGACCATGCATGGCAGGAGGGAGGAGGCTAGTCCATGGATTCACACAACAGAGGATAGGGAGGAGGGGGATGGGGCAGCAAGCTAACTGTTCAGAGAAGGCGGGTATTAGGAACTTTATTGTTTTTAAAACGTGTGTTTGTGCGAACTACTTAAAATATGAAAAAGTATGCAGCATAATCTCACTTTTATTCAGGAAGAAGAGGACATTTGTGACTGTGACTCCGGGCTCACTTGGCAGAAACACCCCCTGACCCTCCACCCCCTATCGCAAAATGTAATGCCCGTGAAAAGGGTAGGTGAACACAGTGTTATATAGAACATAGTCCTGAGAGCACAATTGAAAATGAAAACTAGATATAGTGTATGGTATAAACTATGCACCAAAAAGTGTGATATAAGATGAACCGGGCGTGAAATATAATATGCAATACATTGTGCGCAATGACAGATTCATTGGAGAGCGCGAGATAGCACAGGCACTAGCGCGTGCTATGCGATATGCGCCTTGGAGTGTAATATGCACAGGGCAGTGTTGTGTCACCTAACTAGTCTCTAAAGTTGTAATATAAAATATGTGCTGGGGAGTGTAACGTTGCATATGCAC
The DNA here is from genome assembly GCF_964204655.1 of Triturus cristatus. Lineage (NCBI taxonomy): Eukaryota > Metazoa > Chordata > Amphibia > Caudata > Salamandridae > Triturus > Triturus cristatus. The sequence continues at coordinate 1,028,133,426 of NC_140579.1, read as the reverse complement.
TGTGACAAAGATATGGATCCCAGATTGTAATATGTATGGCATAGCACTGTGCGTTATAATATAGGCATCGAGGAAGGCACGTTAGATGGGGCAATAGAACCCGTGCGAAGACAAGTGTGGCATGACATATTCACGGGGTGGTGTTACAGTGCACATGGGCTAGAGAGTGTCATAGCATATGCACTAGCTAGTGGAATACAACACAGAGATGTGTGGCACTCAGCAGGCAATGGTGGGTGTAACACAGCATTGGGCTCTGCCAGGAGCGCGCTGTGACTCTCAAGTGATGAGAGTAAAATAAAAAGTATTACACATCCGGCAGTGGATGTGTGTTTTATTAACCGTGAGGGGGTTTCTTGCATAGTTTTGGTCGAATTTTTGTCGAATCCCCTTTGAATGGCTTGGTGTGCATGTGTATTAAATGTGCCCGTCAATAGCTACCCATGTTTGTATAAATAAACGACAAGGGTGTCTACCGGGATTAGGCACGGTAGGGCATCAGACATGTCAGAGCTTCACTAGTGGTGTAAATACATTCCACGTGGATTCATTGTATGCACAGTCGCCTTTTAATGAATATCACGCAAATCGTCATGGTGATAGGTACGTACGGTTTGTCCAGCATGTCCTAGGTGTGTCTATAAATATATTTTTTTTAAGAATAATAAAAAACAGTGGCCGGCCCTGGGGATTGGGGTCATAAAAATATAATTAGGAGACAGTCCCTGGGGGATGGGGTCATCAGGGCCAATAAATTAGAATAAGAAGGGGAACCACACTGCCCCCCTTCTTAAAAAATTAAAATAAATAAAAGACTGGCATCGTGCCGGAGGCCACGCCCCCTCCTTGCAGCACTCTGCAAACACGCCCCCTGGCGAGTTGTAAGTTGGGGAATTAATTCCTCTTCAATACTGAGGGTCCCTGAGGGCCAACTAGCCCAACAGGCATCTCCAGTATGCACCAGGGAGCTGCGCTGCAGACAGGTGTTCTGAGGCCAAGCCCCTTTTTACACCTCTCTGCAACGCAGCTCTGTGGCGCTTACGAGGTACCTAGTGGTCTAGTTTGACCCTAGGGACCCTTAGGAGTCAAGGGGACTTAATCTCTCAACTTAGAACAGCCACAGGGCGCGTTTACACAGTGGTGAAGGGAGAGGACGGGGCCTGAGGTGACATGTGCAAACATGCACTATGGCCTGTTTTAAGAGGTAGTTTTAATCCCACTGCCCTATTATATACTAGGGGCTTACAGAGGAGGTCATGCTAATCACAGTGGGACCCCAACGCATAATGTTCCCTAGTGTATGTAGGTGTTTTCACTGTATTCTAAGTGTCTTTTAACATAGCACTGGCTCTAGGACTGGTTAGTCAGACTCAGTTACCACCAGTATCAGTCTGAAAAAGTTGAGGGTACAAGATGATTTTGCAACAAGGCTTCTTTCTGCTCTTCTTTTTGTTCTTTCTGCACGTTACCCTTCTTCCTGCACTTCTCTTCGTCTTTGAGGACTTCTGTTGCTTCTTTCTGCACTTCTTTTTTTTCTTTCTGTGCATTTTTTCTTCTTTCTTCACATGTCCTATCTCTGTAGGCATAGTTAGAAATTAGCATTTAAAAAACCTTTGAAATTCACAGAAAAAACCATAGGTTTCAGGCACGTTGTAGTTAGGAATTAGCATTTACAAAACCTCAGAAATTCACTGAAAAAACCATAGGTTTCAGGGGTGTTATAGTTAGCTGGACTTTTCACTTGTACAAAACCATTGAAATTCCCCCGTTATAGTTAGTTCAGCTAACTATAACTCGCGCGCCCGCAATGCACTGCTGATGACGTCACATATTACATCACTCATGACATGGTCAGTGACATCACTCATGACATCACTGATGACATCTCAAATGACATCACTGATGACATCACTGATTACATCATCCTTGTGATAGAGTGGCAGACCTCCTCTCACCCTAATATAACCTTTGATACACACATTCAAAAATAGAGACTAAACTTTTCAAAACAATGGACATACCAATACCAGTTACAACAACCTCTTCAGCAATTCTAAGTTCCACATACACATCCACTCATTCACCAACAGTCCTATACGGTCACTCCTTCATGTATTCACTCATCATATGTACTCATACACCTATACATCCTGTTACATAATGCCACTCATCCATAGAGTTACTCACACACATAGTCACTCATGCTAATAAAGAATCAAACATACATTTATTTGCATATACAGTTATACACACACCACCACACTTACTTCTACGGAAACTTACACATACGTAGTCTTTTAAACAATCACTTATAGAAACTCATACTTATTCATACAGGAACTCTTTCAATCTCTCACTCTCACATATACTCACTTGTATACACCAATAGTCACATATACTAGTTTAAAACATATGTAGTTACTCATAAAGACACTATTGAGACAGTCATTCACTCACTAACACACCCATACACACACTCATCCACCCATACAGTCCTGCACACATGCTGTCTTCAACACATACAAAGAGTGAGTCACTCATTCATGCACCTATGCACTACGTAATACCCCCCACCGAACCATGCAGACACTCAGACTGATACTCAAAAAACCAACCTATATAGACACCCATGTAGCTACTCACCAACCCATGCAGCCACTTATACACAAAGTGAGAGACTGATACAGATATTTACATATTTAAACATTACTCACTAAGCCATGTATTCACTATGATACACTTAATCAGTCAGTTACACAATCAATTTTTCAAAAACAAATCATCCATTTAGACACTTATATACCCATTTATTCTTCCATCGACCTTGAGATATACATATATAAAACATATTTAATTTTCAGAAAAACACACATTCACTGGATGATGTCATGATGTCATCAGTGATGTCATTTGAGATGTCATCAGTGATGTCATGAGCGATGTCACTGACCATGTCATGAGTGATGTAATATGTGACGTCATCAGCAGTGCATTGCGGGCGCGCGAGTTATAGTTAGCTGAACTAACTATAACGGGGGAATTTCAATGGTTTTGTACAAGTGAAAAGTCCTAACTATAACGTGCCTGAAACCTATGGTTTTTTCTGTGAATATATATATATATATATATATATATATATATATATATATATTATCTACTGGCGGTCGCCAGTAGATAGGTATAGTTAGGACCTATTTTCCATGGGAAATCCTCAACATTCTTTTGGGAATATCTTTGGCGCCGATTGACGAATCTTCGTGAAATTCTCCATACTTTTGGCCAACTCAGCTCCGCTCCTACCCTGAAAGTTTTGCGGTGATCCGTGAAGCGGAGGCCAAGAAAAAAGGGGGGTCCCAAAACGCGTTTTCTCCATTTCTCCTGTTGTCGCAGCTACAGCCCGAACCGCTGAACGGAATGACACCAAATTTGGCAAAGAGGTAGTCCTCAGTTCGGACTTGTGCCTTTTGCATATTTGGTGTGAATCTGTTCCCGCACCGCACCGTAAGCGCACCCTCCCCGAACGGAGCGCGCTCCCTCCCGATCGCGCGCTGAATGCTAATTGGCTGTCGAGCGTCTCTCTACATTCGAAACCAGGAACTGTTGGCGCCCATTTTCTGCCTCGGTAGAAGCGAGGCTGAAGATGGAAGGGGAATAAGTGTGTAAAAGATATAAAGGGGGCAGAGTGGAAATACTCTGACCCTCTAGATCTGCTTAGGGGGTCCCAGAAGGACCCCCTGTGGCACCCCTTTTTTTTTTTTTTAAAGCGGAGAAATACGGGCACGGTGCGCGCATCCTATCGCGTTGGATGCACGGATTCTCTCGCGATGGGTGCGCGGATCCACGGCAACGTTTTTTGAAAAACAACAAGAAATCATTGGTTGTATAACAACTTTCTACACTGAAAGTTAGGGTGTATATTTTTGTTTTTTAAAGGTATGATTGTTATTGGTTAACAAAAACAGATTGTAAGGAACATTATATATGATAAGCTGATATGTTGAAAAGTCAAGCACACTTCCTGTCTTGCGTAGGACATTGTGTGCTGAACTTGTGACCTGTGAGCTCAGTGCAGTGTTCCATGACCTGTTTCTATGGTAACAGGCAGAAGGCAGATTGGGGGAAGGGTTGAAATGTATTTCAGTTGGAAAGGGTTGAAATGTTTAACCAATAGAAATGTGTGTTTGCTTTTGAGTTTATGTGTGAAGGATTGTGATTTGATGTTTACATATATATGTGTGGAAAATGAAAGGGAAATTTTTCCATTCTTTGCTTTTGCTGAGAGGTGCACAGTGCAGAGATTCTGTAAAAGAAAATATGGTGAGTGATTGATATACTCCTTAATCTACAAAAGAACTTGAAAGATGAGTTATTTAATTGTGAGGGGATGTATGTAGACTATTTTGATTTTAATCAGACTAATGTATTTTTCCTGCTAAAGTGTAGGGAGTACTTTTTTTCTCTACAATGTGTGTGCATGTAAAAACCATTCTGTGATAGGCATTTGTGTTTTTCATGTGTTTGTAGACAGATAACTGCAGTTTTTATATTTTGGTAGAATTAGAAACCAGCCATTGTTTATGAAGTTGTGAAATGCTATGTTTCTATACTAAAATGTAGTACTACTTCTAGATGTGTTTTGATATAGTGCACGGGATAGTGTTGTTTGCCTAGAATCACACAGTAAGTCTGTGTGTTTTTGGGAACCACTGTGAGAGAAGCATTTGGTAATATTGTGTATTTGCTGACAGGTAACTGTTTTAAAACCAGTCAGGTAGTCAAGTTTTAGTAGCATTAGAAGACAGTTATGGCTTATGCTTTCATTAAATGAGTGAGGCATTGACAGTAAATTGCAGTCGTGTAATATGTAGATTGTGTGCAGTTCCCTTACCACTTGCACTGTAGTGAATTAGTTTTGGTAAGCTCATAGGGATAGTGGTGCTTGTCTAGAATCACACTATGAGTTAGTGTGTATTTGGGATCAGTGTGAGAGAATCATTTGGTAACATCATGTATTAGCTGACAGATAACTATTTTAAAATCTGTCATGTTGTGAAGTTTTAGTAGCATTAGAATCCAGTCTTTGCTTACATGTTGATTAAATGAGTCATGCTTTGACACTGATGTGCTGTACTTAAATATGTAGATTGTGTGCAGTACCATTAACTCTTCCAGACTAGTGAATGAGTTTTGGTAAACTCCTAGGATAGTGTTGCTTGTCTAAAATCACACTGTGAGTCTGTGTGCATTTTGGTAAGGATTGTGAGAGAAGCATTTGGTAACATCGTGTATTTGCTGACAGATAACTGTTTCAAAACCTGTCATGTTGTCAAGTTTTAGTAGCATTAGAAGACAGTTATGGCTTATGCTTTCATTATATGAGTCATGCATTGACAGTAAATTGCAGTCGTGAAATATGTAGATCGTGTGCAATTCCCTTATCACTTCCAGTGTAGTGAATGAGTTTTGGTAAACTCCTAGGGATACTGGTGCTTGTCTAGAATCACACTGTGAGTCTTTGTGCATTTGGGAACCACTGTGAAAGAAGCGTTTGGTAACATCGTGTATTTGCTGACAGAAAACTGTTTTAAAACTTGTCATGTTGTCAAGTTTTAGTAGCATTAGAAGCCAGTCTTTGCTTATGTGTTGATTAAATGAGTCAGGCATTGACACTAAAGAGCAGTCGTGAAATATGTAGATTGTATGCAGTTCCCTTATCACTTCCAGTGTAGTGAATAAGTTTTGGTAAACTCCTAGGGATACTGGTGCTTGTCTAGAATCACACTGTGAGTCTTTGTGCATTTGGGAACCACTGTGAAAGAAGCGTTTGGTAACATTGTGTATTTGCTGACAGAAAACTGTTTTAAAACTTGTCATGTTGTCAAGTTTTAGTCGCATTAGAAGACAGTTATGGCTTATGCTTTCATTATATGAGTCAGGCATTGACAGTAAATTGCAGTTGTGAAATATGTAGATTGTGTGCAGTTCCCTTACCACTTGCACTGTAGTGAATGAGTTTTGGTAAACTCATAGGGATAGTGGTGCTTGTCTAGAATCACACTGTGAGTTAGTGAGTATTTGGGATCACTGTGAGAGAAGCATTTGGTAACATCATGTATTTGCTGACAGATAACTGTTTTAAAACCTGTTATGTTGTGTAGTTTTAGTAGGATTAGAATCCAGTCTTTGCTTATGCGTTGATTAAATGAGTCATGCTTTGACACTGATGTGGTGTACTTAAATATGTAGATTGTGTGCAGTACCATTAACTATTCCAGAGTAGTGAATGAGTTTTGGTAAACTCCTAGGATAGTGTTGCTTGTCTAAAATCACACTGTGAGTCTGTGTGCATTTGGGTAAGGATTGTGAGAGAAGCATTTGGTAACATTGTGTATTTGCTGACATATACCTGTTTTAAAACCGGTCATGTTGTGAAGTTTTAGTAGCATTAGAAGACAGTCTTTGCTTATGCTTTGATTAAATGAGTCAGGCTTTGACACAAAAGTGCAGTCCTGAAATATGAAGATTGTGTGCAGTTCGCTTACCACTTCCACAGTAGTGAATGATTTTTGGTAAACTCCTAGGTATAGTGGTTGTTGTCTAGAATTACACTGTGAGTCTGTGTGCATTTGAGAACCACCGTGAGAGAAGCATATGGTACATTGTGTATTTGCTGACAGATAACTAATTTAAAACCTCTCATGTTGTCAAGTTTTAGTAGCATTAGAAGCTAGTCTTTGCTTATGCATTGATAAAATGAGTCAGGGTTTGACACTAAGGTGCAGTACCATGTACTATTCTGTTCACTGTGGCAGAACTGAAAATTTAAAAGTTTTACCTAAGCACTGTCCTAGAAGTAGTCTGAATATTTAGTCAGTTTCTAAGTACCAAATAGATTGCTTCAAATAAAAGTGTTCTGACATACTATACACTTGTCTTTTACACCTTCAATTCCCTAGTCAGTATCCATACACTTCCAGGAAACATCCTGTCACTTCCTTTGCAGTCCTCTAGAGACCCATTCAACAGCATGTACTAATCATTTGACTGTGCCAAAACTCAAACACTTATAAATTCACCTATACACTCTCTTTCCAGTACTCTAATGATTCAGTCACTGCCTAAGTATTCATGCACTGAGCCAGGTCTTAGCACATGGACTACGTCAAACCCATATCCACTATGCATGCAGTCCTCTAACCACCTACACACTTGTCTTTCACACCTTCAATTCCCCAGTCAGTATCCGTTCACTTCCAGCAAACACCCTGTCACTGCTGTTGCACTCCTCTAGTGACCCATTCAGCATCATATACTAATCCATTCACAGCGCCAAACCCTAATAAATTCACCCAGGCACTCTCCTTGCAGTACTCTAATCATTCAGTCAGTACCCAAGTACTCATCCAGTGACCCAGGCCTTAGTATATGGACTGCTTCAAACCCTTATCCTCTATGTATGCAGTCCTCTAACCACCTACACAATTGTCTTTCACACCTTCAATTCCCTAGTCAGTATCCATACACTTCCAGGAAATACCCTGTCACTCTCTTTGCAGTCCTCTAGTGACCCATTCAGCACCATGTACTAATCCATTCACTGTGCTAAAACCCAAACACTTATAAATTCACCAAGATACTATCTTTGCAGTACTCTAATCATTCAGTCAGTGCCTAAGTATTCATACACTGAGCCAGGCCTGCTTCAAACCCCTATGCACTATGCATGCAGTCTTCTAACCACCTAGTCAATATCCATACAGTCCAGCACTTGTCACTGCCTTTGCACTCCTCTAGTGACCCATTCAGTACCAAGTCCTAATCTATTCCCTGTGCGAAAAGCCTAGCACTTATAAATTCACCTAGGCCCTCTCCTTGCTGTACGATAATCATTCAGTCAGTACCCAAGTAGTCATGCAGTGAGCGAGGTCTTAGCACATGGACTGCTTTAAATGCCTATGCAGTATGGATGCAGTCCTCTAATCACCTACACAGTTGTGTTTCACACCTTCTATTCCCTAGTTAGTATTCATACTCTTCTAGCAAACACCCTGTGAGTCACCCAGTGTGTCTCCTTATAGTACTGTAATCATTTAGTCAGTTAGCATGTAGTCTTTTAGTGAGGTAGGCTTTAGGGCATGAACTGCTTCAAAGTAGTATGCACTATGCATGTAGTGTTTTAATGATCGTCACACTTGTGGTTCAGGGCTATAGTTTCATAGTCAGTTTTTATATAAAATGTGTTTGTACAGTAATGGAATAGTATAAATTTGAAAGTTATTAATATACATTTATTTGTGATTCTTTTTTACAGATACAGAACAGGAGTGTTTCTCATCTGTTTGCACTCTTCTCGTGCAAGATTGTTTGGATGAAGGGTCCTTAGGTGTTTCATCATACTTGCTGTGCCGCACGAGTATTTTTTGTTAGGATCTCCTCGTAACAGAACTCTTTGGCAAATCTTGCGAGTGACGAAGGTTGGCATTGGTCTTTGTTTGCTCCTTGGAAAAAGTAAAAAATTTCCTCACCACTGAAGAAAAACGTTGTTGGTGTGGTGCCTTCTGCAAAACATTTTCTTCAGATTCGGTAAATATTTTAAAGCGGCAACATTTACAGTTTTTGTAAGTTAAACTTATAAAATTGTGTTAGCTGTATGCATTTTATATATCTGTGATTTGTTTCTTGTGGTATTTTGTTGAGAATACCATGTTGTTTTTTTTTTTAACAATCTTTCTTATTTTCCAGGTCTGTCGTCGACATCCATTGTCCCCACAGTAGTGTTCCGCCTTGTTGTTTTTTATTATTGTTGTTACATTTTGTTTATTAGTTTATTGTTCATATATATGTTAATAAAAAAATTAAGTTTGAAAATAGTTTTTCGTTTATATATTATTATAAAAAATAAAGTTTGAAAAAAAAATTAATAACAATTTTGGTTGTTCTCTTAACTGCTGTGTGACTCTTTCTTGTTCTTATTACTGTTATTTGATGGAGTCCACCATGGTGTTAAATTTTGGGGCACTTATCGCTGGAATACTAGTGATATCTGCAGTTTGCACCAACTTCTGAATAGTGTGTTAGATTTATCTCAACTTTACTTCCGTTAAAGTGCTGATAATGAAATGGAGAGTAGCCGTTCCCGTGCAAAAAGACACGAGGTGCACCTTTCCGATTTATTCTAAATACTAAAATCCTGTATTGAATTGCACTGAGGTATTGGCTGCACTTAGAGTGTACACACAAAATCTATTACGAAATCTCATTGTATTTATGTTGATTGGGAATAGTGCATCAGGTGCTGGATCTTGATGAGATACACTGCTCAGTTCGTATATTGTTCTGCAGACGAAAAAAATCACATCACAACTTTCACACCAATTGCAATGCGAAACAAATTCCGGCAAAAAAAGACACGTTAGCACCAGGGATTTTACTCCTGCTTTCTGCTGGTGTTAAGCAGGACAACTAAATGCACCAAGAAAGGGAACACAGCCAAGAGCCACACCCACAGGTACCATAGAGTCAATGAGCATGATACAGGGATACCCATGAGGGCCAGAAGACTCATCTCAACAACTCCAGGACCGCCAATGCCCCCCAAACCCACATCTTAGTAAGTGTGTCCCTGTGGTCATTGTCTTAGCATGATAGGCACGAGCCCTGCAACATCACAGTGTGCTGTCACCTCAGCGTTGGCAGTGAGCCTGGATGTGTAGCTACGCACGCATCCTCCTGCATGCACAACTGGCGTGTGCTGGTCTGGGGTTCACAGGTCAGTGCAGGGGTGTGCCTATCCGGCAAGGGGAACGGGGTGTCTCGGACATGTCCGTGTACAGGAAGTGCGGTAAGTGTGTCTCTGTGTTCTGGTGTGGCCTGCTACAAGAGCCGCAGCAGTTGATGTTGTAAACTGGCATGCACCACCTCCAAACGGCACTGTGATGTTGTAGTTGGAATGTAGCAGGACATGCGCAAATAGGCATTACAATGGTGTGCCGTACGAGTGCATGAGATACAACAGCGCACCGTACAAAAGTGTGGGGGCTCGTGGGAGGGAGGTGCAGCCGTTTGGCAAAATAACACACAGTGAACTCGACCATGTGCCACATGCTGGGCATCTCATCCATGATGACCACGGTCGCAGACATCCCACAACACCAACGACTGGCCTTTGTACACATCCTGTATGAATGCAGCGTGGTTTTCACTTCTATGCTCGTTCAGTGGTGTGATGTTGGCGGGTTGTGTGACTTGTGCTGCTTGTTGGTGTGTTTCATTTTGGCCATTGTTAGTCTATATGTGTGTTGTACTTAATTGTGCATGTGTGCCATTCTGCCCATCTCCCCCCTCCCCCCACTCCCTGCTTCTTCCTCTTCCTAGTGCTGTTGTGTCTATAATTTTGTTGCTGCACACATAAATACATGTAAAGAATAAATTAGAATAGTTCCTTGATTCTTTTAGGTTTCAAAACTTCTCTATTGGTTTCTTTTTAATTTTCCATATGAACCGTTTTTTTAATATTCAACAACACATAGAAGTCAGAAGTGCAACGTATTCTATCAACACACTTTCTAGAACATTCTACAACACTTGCAGGTTAAAAGTTCATCAATTTTTTAAAACTTAACGATATTTTTTTGTAACATTTTCTTGAATATTTAACGACACGTGCAGGTTAAAAGTTGACGATTGTTTCTAAGTTCGAACAGTGCCTTCCAAATGCAAGTAGCAGGTGTGGTTGATCTGAGCAAATTTTATCTTTTGATATGTACTCCACGTTGAAACTGCTTTTTCTTAACCAATCACAAAGATGCTCTTCCACAAAACTAATGTGCACCCTACTTTTAAAAAAGAATGCTTTTCATGATATCTTCAGAGATAAGTTATAGATAGGAATTAGCATTTAATAAACCTTTGAAATTCACTGAAAATACCATAGGTTTCATGCACGTTATAGTTAGGAATTGGCATTTAAAAAACCTTTGAAATTCACTGAAAAAACCAAAGGATTCAGGGGCGTTATAGTTAGGAATTGGCATTTAAAAAACCTTAGAAATTCACTGAAAAAACCATAGGTTTCAGGGGCGTTATAGTTAGCTGGACATTTCCCTCGTACAAAACCCTAGAAATTCGCCTGTTATAGTTAGTTCAGCTAACTATAACTCGCGCCCCCGCAATGCACTGCTGCTGACGTCACATATTACATCACTCATGACATGGTCAGTGACATCACTGATGACATCACTGATGACATCTCAGGTGTGTGCCTATCACTCCCAGCAGTGCCCAGACACATGAGGGATGGGTGCCTATCACTCCCAGCAGTGCCCAGACATATGAGGGGTGGGTGCCTATCACTCCCAGCAGTGCCCAGATATATGAGGGGTGGGTGCAGAGGACTCCCAGCAGTGCCCAGACATATGAGGGGGGTGTGCCTATCACTCCCAGCAGTGCCCAGACATATGAGGGGTGGGTGCAGAGGACTCCCAGCAGTGCCCAGACATATGAGGGGTGTTTGCCTATCACTCCCAGCAGTGCCCAGACATATGAGGGGTGGGTGCCTATCACTCCCAGCTGTGCCCAGACATATGAGGGGTGGGTGCAGAGGACTCCCAGCAGTGCCCAGACATATGAGGGGTGTGTGCCTATCACTCCCAGCAGTGCCCAGACATATGAGGGGTGGGTGCAGAGGACTCCCAGCAGTGCCCAGACATATGAGGGATGTGTGCCTATCACTCCCAGCAGTGCCCAGACATATGAGGGGTGGGTGCCTATCACTCCCAGCAGTGCCCACACATACGAGGGGTGGGTGCAGAGGACTCCCAGCAGTGCCCAGACATATGAGGGGTGTGTGCCTATCACTCCCAGCAGTGCCCAGACATATGAGGGGTGGGTGCAGAGGACTCCCAGCAGTGCCCAGACATATGAGGGGTCTGTGCCTATCACCCCCAGCAGTGCCCAGACATATGAGGGGTGTATGCCTATCACTCCCAGCAGTGCCCAGACAAATGAGGGGTGGGTGCCTATCACTCCCAGCAGGGCCCAGACATATGAGGGGTGGGTGCAGAGGACTCCCAGCAGTGCCCAGACATATGAGGGGTGGGTGCAGAGGACTCCCAGCAGTGCCCAGACATATGAGGGGTGGGTGCAGAGGACCCCTAGCAATGCCCAGACATATGAGGGGTGTGTGCCTATCACTCCCAGCAGTGCCCAGACATATGAGGGGTGGGTGCCTATCACTCCCAGCAGTGCCCAGACATATGAGGGGTGGGTGCAGAGGACTCCCAGCAGTGCCCAGACATATGAGGGGTGTGTGCCTATCACTCCCAGCAGTGCCCAGACATATGAGGGGTGGGTGAAGAGGACTCCCAGCAGTGCCCAGACATATGAGGGGTGGGTGCAGAGGACCCCCAGCAGTGCCCAGACATATGAGGGTTGTGTGCCTATCACTCCCAGCAGTGCCCAGACATATGAGGGGTGGGTGCCTATCACTCCCAGCAGTGCCCAGACATATGAGGGGTGGGTGCAGAGGACTCCCAGCAGTGCCCAGACATATGAGGGGTGTGTGCCTATCACTCCCAGCAGTGCCCAGACATATGAGGGGTGGGTGCCCATTCCCAGCAGTGCCCAGACATATGAGGGCTGGGTGCCTATCACTCCCACCAGTGCCCAGACATATGAGGGGTGGGTGCAGAGGACTCCCATCAGTGCCCAGACATATGAGGGGTGTGTGCCTATCACTCCCAGCAGTGGCCAGACATATGAGGGGTGGGTGCCTATCACTCCCAGCAGGGCCCAGACAAATGAGGGGTGGGTGCAGAGGCCTCCCAGCAGTGGACAGAGACATGGGGGTGTGTACATCATCCTCCCATTAGCAAAACTCCATGGGTGCATGAAGGCATCCACAATGTGCGACTATGTTGATAGTGCCATAACAACACATCACTGACAGCAGTGTCCCACTCCCATGAGGATGGATGTCCTTCCCCCACTGCATGACACACCACATGTGGGTGTGATGACAAATTACATATGCATACCCACCCCTGGCGGTGGCAGCACAATACACACACTGAGATCATGCAACAAGACTGTATCCTCATGTGAAACCCCACTAAACTAAGAGAGCCTAAGGGAACACACACTGTCACCCACATTCCAGGACTGATAGGAATGTACAGGTGCTGGGGCAGCCAACAAGTTGTTGCCTCCCATGGAATGAAAAGGGTGGAGTACCCACAGATACAATGCCCACAATTGTCAGTCAGGTGCCCAAATACCCTGCAGAACAAGTAACACATGTGTGCTAGGCTGGGAGTACACACATGCATAGTGCGGAAAAGGGACCATGTCCACATGAAGCCATGGCAACATACTCCATACACAAGTACAGTGACTACCAAGGATGGCACAGACGATGCAGGCGGAGACATTGCTGAGCAGGCATGGGCAAATTTGAAGGGATCCCTCACACAGCAAGGAAATGTAGACACAGGTCAGCACAACAATTGGGAAACACCCTGCAGGGAAGAAGTCAGGTGCCACAGAGGAAGGAACACTCCTTGGGACAATGTCACCATACAGTAAGAGCTTACATGACCAAAGATTATTTGCAGAGACCTTGTGATGGCACGCAGATACCAGGGTCCTCCCCATTAGCAGCACACTACAACATTTCCCAGACACCTAACACATTATCACCACCCCAACTCAGGGAGCAGCAGCACCAACAGCAATACCAGAAAAGCATTCGTGTGCAAATGAAAAACAAAATGATTTATTCAGCATAAAAAAAGATTGGATTTGAAATGTACACTATATACAAGGCCCATAGGCCAGTCCATATGCGAATTCCGGGGGGGGGGGGAACACATTGGGATGCGTCTCCCCTAGCTTGCCTGCACAGTTCAGAGTTCCTTTCCATCCACAGGGGGGGGCATCATGTGGGGGGGGAGGACCAGGCACCGCAGGGACAGGAGGGGCAAGGGTAGGTGTTGTGGGTTCAGGGACGGAGGACTCCACCACAGGGGGTGGGGCAGCGCCAAAGGTGGTGGTTAGGATGGCGCTGCACACGGTTGCAAGGTCTGCCAGCGTCTCCCCTGCAGCCGAAGGAACCATAGGCCCCAAGGAGGGGGGGTCAGAGGGATGGGTTGCAGCGCTACTGGGGGAGGGTGTGGACAGGGGGAGGGACTCAACTCCCCTGCCTGGGGACTTCCTCTACCACTTGCGGGGTGGTGTCACACTGGGGCTGAGGGACAAACTGGCCATGAAGGACTCTTTGTCCGACTGTTGGGCAGGGGAGCTAAGGGGAGTGGTTTTGGAGGAAGTGGGTTGTGAGGACGGCGGACTCCCACTGTGGCTGCATGGCTGCCATTTGCCCCCCGACCCAGTGGGTGTGCCTACTTCCCCCTGTGTGTGCGTGACTGGAGGTGTGCGCTTGGCCTTCCCTGTTGGTGTGCTGCCTGTGTCTGGTGGGGTGCGTGCATGGGGATGTCTGGGTGTGCTTGGGACAGGCATGGGAGTGGGAAGTGTGGATGGTGCAGGGGTAGGGGGAGACAGAGCACTGCAGGAGACCCACTGCTGTCATCAGTGATGAGTCCATGGACCTCAGCAACATCCGTTGGTCAGACATCGCTGATGACATGCCCTCCATGTACAACACCATCTGTGTCAGCAGTCTGGTGTGGCCATGGAGGACATTAAGCAGCGATGTCTGACCAACCTGCAACTGCCGCAGGATGTCCACAGACTCGGCATTGACGGCAGCAGGGGAGACAGGGGCAGGGGGTGCGGTGCCTGGCACGAAGGAGACATGTGGTCACCAGGCACGGACAGAAGGGACCCGAGCAAGTGGGAGGGCGGTGATGGGAATGGAGAGGGCGGTGAGAGATGTACTGCTGCTTTCAGCGGTGGGAGCAGCCTCCGCCCCCTCTGGGAGCTCAGCCTCGGACCCGTCTGCGTCATAGTCGGTGTTGGGACTGGACAGGTCCTCCGCCTGACTCCCCTCACCCTCCGTGCCACTTGCTGCGCCAGACTCCCCAGCACTGGTGGCACCGGTAATGGATCCCTCCTCCACGTCCGTGCCGGTGTCTCCCTCGGTGTCCCCCGACAATGCTGTGGGCAAGGTGAAGAGACAGGAAATAATCAGACAGCTGTATCCATATGACACGAGTCCAAACTACATAGGTCACAGTGCATAGCATGAAAAGCATCATGAGTAACATCTACAATACTACGCACATTTGTAGGCTCTGCACTACAGAGTTGGTTGACCCACCATGCCACTTTGAAACAATGGAGAGCATGACACAACAGCAAAGAACTTGATATAGAATTATACAGAGAAGCTAGTGTCTGTGGACAGTCGAGCACAGCATCTGGACCACACACCGTTGCCAAAAATGGATGAGCAGGAACCATGTCTTTTAACTTTTGACACATGCTGCAAAGCACAAACATTAAACCCTGCACAACATGACTGGGTCAATACTTGTTGAGTGTCTGTTCAGACTATCATCACACACAGGCCAGACCTGGCAAGGAGACATAAGCTTTGGACATGTAGGCCTTGCCCGCACAAACCCCCCCCTACCTGAGACAGTGTGATTGAGACAGAGGAAGGACTTACACCTCTTAATCAGGGATCACAAAAATGGGCTCCATTAAATCCTAATTGCACTCTAACTACCCCTTGTGGGGCTGACCACACATATTATTGACAAGCAACCATCATCAGATAGTTGTACTCAGACACACAGGCACTGGCCAGTGTGAGGATGCACAAGCCACATTGGGTCACCCTGTACAGTGTACACATGTAGCACACTTTACGTAAATACAAATGAGGCCAGGGTACAATGCCACAGAGGCTAACCTATGCTGAAGACACTGAGAATGTCCACAGTGTTGGATGACACACATGATTCCTAGGAAAAGGTGTCTCAGGGGACTGTAGTGGCCACACTGCTCCATGGTCCTGGATAGATCTGACTGCAACAGGAGCAACCGTCCCCGCACTATGCATATCTCCCCCTCATGCACATCATGTCTGAGGCCACAACATTGGTCATGCATGCTGCAAGGCAGTTCATTTTAAGCCTCACACTCCTATGTTGAGACTCTGCATCAGTGCCAACAATCATGGACCCCCAAATGACTGAACTGGACAGGGCACAGGCAAGGTCCCAACACATGTCACAGACCACCCCCACACATGATGCTGCAAGCATGGGGTACTTGGATTAACTGCCAGCCTAGATTACTTTGTGCAAGAGTGACTACACACAGACCAGGGAACACATGTCAAGGAGGGGAAGGGAGGAAGAACAGGACCGGTTGACTTTGGGGAACAGGATATGCACTGCACATATAAACCCTGGCAGTGTATCCAGGCGACTGAGCACTTTCAAAAGCTGGTGACACACAACAAACACACATGTACCTACCCCCTTCCTGCTGCTGCTTCTCCTGTAACCGCCTATCCATGTCAGGGAAGACCACCACCAGGACACGCTTCATTTGGTGGGTCAGGCGCCGGCGCCCGCGGTTCTTGCCCTCTGGTGAGTCCCCCAGCAGGACCCGGGCAATCCTCCTGGTCCAGCACCGGATATCCTGCCAGCGTTTCCTCACCTGGGCCAGGCGCTCGATGCGACCCTCCACCGACCTCACGGCCCTGACGGCCCGCTTCCAAATCTCCCCCTTGGCGTAGGCGGCTACCTGTGAGGATGACAAAGTGAGACAACATCAATACACCTGCTCCATGTCACAGAGACACACATTAGAACAATTGGGCTTGTTTGAACAGTGCATAGTATGCAGCCAACTCATTGCACCTTTGTCATAGGGACATTATCCTCTGGGGAAGGCCAAATGCACTACGTGGAATTTAAAGTACACAGGTGGCATGAGGGGTGCGGCAGAATCAATGATCATGGCTCACACTGTGCATCACAAGCAACACCAGGATTATGGACAGCACCTCAAAGCAGTCACATGCCCCAGGCCACTGACGCAACCTGAGCGGAGTACACAGACACACACAGGCACAGGACAATCACCTGCCATTGGCAACTGCGGGTACAAACATCACTCTGCACATGTGCCACTTGACTGGGGGGAGTCACAGGTGTGGGGCTAGCTCAGCACGTCAGACACACAGCACGGCTCCCTGCTCACATCAGATGGGTAGGGCATATCCATCCTCCATGCAGCTGGGGTACAAGTCTCCACATAGACACTCACCCACATGACAGGGGACTTACACAAACACCAATGTCCAGGGGCCGTACACATCATTTGGACACTATCACCACAGGTACACTCAACTCACACACATCTGTGGGTACAGTCACCTGTCACACTGGGGGGCCCACAGAATCACATCAGGACTATGGAAACAACATTCCCAAGAGGATTAGCCAGGCTGAATGTGGCATGCACCATGCAGTGATTGTCACAGTAAGCACAATGCAAGTGAGGAGTGCAGATATGAACCACATCAGGCTCTGCATGAGAGACATAAGGCATTCCCCCCCTGGGACCCACCATGAACAACATTGCATGTCTGTCACACCTGGACACAATGCCAGAAGTGACAGACACAAAAAAGGGGCACAGTCACAGCTAGTGGAGTCAGCACTCACCTGCTCCTCTGGTCTCCCATACAGGCAGGGGTACTGTGGGAGGATGACGTCCAGCAACGCCTCATTCTCCTCTTGGGTGAAAGGCTGGGCCCTCTCCACAGACCTGGACATGGTGCCAGAGGAATCACGAGCAGCACCAGTGGTGTGGAATGAAAGGTTGTGCAGGCAAGTGCTCTCTCATGGGTCCTGGCTGCCTTATATCTCCCTTGCTGTGCTGTTTCATTTACAGGAGTACAGAGTGATTGGTCAATCTCATTTGCATCCTACGTTTCCTCCAATCCCTTTAAACCTACCCCAGTGAGGGCCTTTGCATGGTTCAAAATTTGAGCATGATGTCAAGTCAACAACCACTTTGCAACATAGTATATTGTCTCCAACCGACTTTTGCTGGCCACCTGATGAAAAATTTTGAACTGGAAACTCGGTCTCCATGACAACCAGCATGCATTTAGGCCCTTATACTTGTCCCTCATGTGTCCCCTATGTAATTTCACTATCCACACACAGGTACAGTGCGTTCCACACGTACCCCTAGGGCACCACTTCTCCAGTGATACGGTCCTTACACGCGTGTGTAGGGCCCGTATCACTTTGGTAGTGTTGCCGTAGGTGTACGCAATTGTGATACGGGCCATACACGCGTGTGTAGGGCCCGTATCTCTATGGCGTACACCTACGCCAACACTACCCTAGTGCTACGGGCCGTACCCGCGCGGGTACGGCCCGTAGCACTATGGTAGTGTTGCCGTAGGCGTACGCCATTGTGATACGGGCTGTACACGTGTGTGTAGGGCTTGTATCTCTATGGCGTACGCCTACGCCAACACTACCCTAGTGCTACGGTTCGTACCCGCGTGTGTAGGGCCCATAGCGCTATGGTAGTGGTGCCGTAGGCGTACGCCATAGTGCTACGGGCCGTACATACGCGGGTATGAGCCGTATCTCTATGGCGTATGCCTACGCCAACACTACCCTAGTGCTATGGCCCGTACCCGCGTGTGTAGGGCCCGTAGCACTATGGTAATGTTGGCGTAGGAGTACGCCATAGAGATACAGCTCTTACCCGCGTATGTACGCCCCGTATCTCTATGGCGTACGCCTACGCCAACACTACCCTAGTGCTACGGGCCGTACCCGCGTGTGTAGGACCCGTAGCACTATGGTAGTGTTGCCGTAGGCGTACGCCATAGAGATGCGGGCCGTACATACGCGGGTACGAGCCGTATCTCTATGACGTATGCCTACGCCAACACTACCATGGGGATAGGACCAGTGTGTACACGTATGTGTATACAGTCCTTGCACACACGCGTACTCCTACCCAAACCCCATATTGTGATACGACCATACACACGCCCTCAGAGCGTGTGTACGGTGCGTTTCACAGCTTACACTGGTGATAGGAGGCGCACAGGAAAGGAATGGAGGTATATGACTCGCACAAGGATGGACATCAAGTCATTGTCAGTGCAGTGCATCATGTGTAGGGCCTAGGTGTGTCAGGCAGTGAGCTGGCACATGTCTCCTCATGTTTTAATCCAATAGTTGTGTGATGACCTGTGTACACATGTCATGTGTGATGGGGCACCATGTGGTGCACTTCCCCTTCACACCTTTTACATGTGTGCATGTATTTCAAACTTGTCAAGCACTGCATCACTGGCATGGCACAGTCCCCAACACCCGCAAATGTCCCCTGATGCCAGGTACACGGATGATGACACCTGACATCTCACTACCAGCGTGCCACGATGTGACTATGTCATGTGTGTACAAAAGGGGGTGGTGATGGACGGAGCATCAGAACCAATCAAACACTCACACCCAGTCAACAGATCCGGGTTTGATCCATCACCGTTCTTTAGCCCACTCTGCCACCCCAGTTCAGACATGGCCATATGCAAATCAGTCTGACCCTGTGCCTCATGGGAACAGTCCAGCCCGAACTGCCAAGCCATGCCTTCCCTGGACCGGAAACAAGCTTCCTAGGACTGGTTTCTGGCATTTCAGCCATCTTCAGCCAGGCTTGCTTGAATCCAGTGGCAAAGTGAGCAAGGGACTCACGTCTGAGCATACCCTGCCAACTTATGGCGAACAAAGCGGTACAAAAGGGGGTGGTGATGGACGGAGCATCAGAACCAATCAAACACTCACACCCAGTCAACAGATCTGGGCTTGATCCATCACCGTTCTTTAGCCCACTCTGCCACTCCAGTTCAGACACGCCCATATGCAAACTGTGCCTCATGGAAACAGTCCAGCCCGAACTGCCAAGCCATGCCTTCCCTGGACCGGAAACAAGCTTCCTAGGACCGGCATCTGGCATTTCAGCCATCTTCAGCCAGGCTTGCTTGAATCCAGTGGCAAAGTGAGCAAGGGACTCACGTCTGAGCATACCCTGCCAACTTATGGCGAACAAAGCGGTACAAAAGGTGCAAATGTCCCCTGATGCCAGGTACACGGATGATGACACCTGACATCTCACTACCAGCGTGCCACGATGTGACTATGTCATGTGTGTACAAAAGGGGGTGGTGATGGACGGAGCATCAGAACCAATCAAACACTCACACCCAGTCAACAGATCCGGGTTTGATCCATCACCGTTCTTTAGCCCACTCTGCCACCCCAGTTCAGACACGGCCATATGCAAATCAGCCTGACCCTGTGCCTCATGGGAACAGTCCAGCCCGAACTGCCAAGCCATGCCTTCCCTGGACCGGAAACAAGCTTCGTCCCTTGCTCACTTTGCCACTGGATTCAAGCAAGCCTGGCTGAAGACGGCTGAAATGCCAGAAACCGGTCCTAGGAAGCTTGTTTCCGGTCCAGGGAAGGCATGGCTTGGCAGTTCGGGCTGGACTGTTCCCATGAGGCACAGGGTCAGGCTGATTTGCATATGGCCGTGTCTTAACTGGAGTGGCAGAGTGGGCTAAAGAACGGTGATGGATCAAGCCCAGATCTGTTGACTGGGTGTGAGTGTTTGATTGGTTCTGATGCTCCGTCCATCACCACCCCCTTTTGTACCGCTTTGTTTGCCATAAGTTGGCAGGGTATGCTCAGATGTGAGTCCCTTGCTCACTTTGCCACTGGATTCAAGCAAGCCTGGCTGAAGACGGCTGAAATGCCAGAAACCAGTCCTAGGAAGCTTGCTTCCGGTCCAGGGAAGGCATGGCTTGGCAGTTCGGGCTGGACTGTTCCCATGAGGCACAGGGTCAGGCTGATTTGCATATGGCCATGTCTGAACTGGAGTGGCAGAGTGGGCTAAAGAATGGTGATGGATCAAGCCCAGATCTGTTGACTGGGTGTGAGTGTTTGATTGGTTCTGATGCTCCGTCCATCACCACCCCCTTTTGTACCGCTTTGTTCGCCATAAGTTGGCAGGGTATGTTCAGACGTGAGTCCCTTGCTCACTTTGCCACTGGATTCAAGCAAGCCTGGCTGAAGACAGCTGAAATGCCAGAAACCGGTCCTAGGAAGCTTGTTTCAGGTCCAGGGAAGGCATGGCTTGGCAGTTCGGGCTGGACTGTTCCCAAGAGGCACAGGGTCAGGTTGATTTGCATATGGCCGTGTCTGAACTGGAGTGGCAGAGTGGGCTAAAGAACGGTGATGGATCAAGCCCAGATCTGTTGACTGGATGTGAGTGGTTGACTGGTTCTGATGCTCCGTCCATCACCACCCCCTTTTGTACCGCTTTGTTCGCCATAAGTTGGCAGGGTATGCTCAGACGTGAGTCCCTTGCTCACTTTGCCACTGGATTCAAGCAAGCCTGGCTGAAGATGGCTGAAATGCCAGAAACCGGTCCTAGGAAGCTTTTTTACGGTCCAGGGAAGGCATGGCTTGGCAGTTCGGGCTGGACTGTTCCCATGAGGCACAGGGTCAGGCTGGTTTGCATGTGGGCGTGTCTGAACTGGAGTGGCAGAGTGGGCTAAAGAACGGTGATGGATCAAGCCCAGATCTGTTGACTGGGTGTGAGTGTTTGATTGGTTCTGATGCTCCGTCCATCACCACCCCCTTTTGTACCGCTTTGTTCACCATAAGTTGGCAGGGTATGCTCAGACGTGAGTCCCTTGCTCACTTTGCCACTGGATTCAAGCAAGCCTGGCTGAAGACGGCTGAAATGCCAGAAACCGGTCCTAAGAAGCTTGTTTCCGGTCCAGGGAAGGCATGGCTTGGCAGTTCGGGCTGGACTGTTCCCATGAGGCACAGGGTCAGGCTGATTTGCATATGGCCGTGTCTGAACTAGAGTGGCAGAGTGGGCTAAAGAACGGTGATGGATCAAGCCCAGATCTGTTGACTGGGTGTGAGTGTTTGATTGGTTCTGATGCTCCGTCCATCACCACCCCCTTTTGTACCGCTTTGTTCACCATAAGTTGGCAGGGTATGCTCAGACGTGAGTCCCTTGCTCACTTTGCCACTAGATTCAAGCAAGCCTGGCTGAAGACGGCTGAAATGCCAGAAACCGGTCCTAGGAAGCTTGTTTCCGGTCCAGGGAAGGCATGGATTGGCAGTTTGGGCTGGACTTTTCCCATGAGGCACAGGGTCAGGCTGATTTGCATATGGCTGTGTCTGAACTGGAGTGGCAGAGTGGGCTAAAGAACGGGGATGGATCAAGCCCAGATCTGTTGACTGGGTGTGAGTGTTTGATTGGTTCTGATGCTCCGTCCATCACCACCCCCTTTTGTACCGCTATGTCATGTGTGTGTCATGTGTTCCCATGATCTTGCTGTTGGTGTTCCGTCAACGGCATCTGCTGTAGCTGCATCCAATATGTGTCTGTGTGTAGATGCCCATGTCACACTATTACGCACACCAGGACACATGTGGAATAACACGTGACGCGTGTCTGTATGCATCTAACAGGGACTTGTGAGCTTAGGACATATCTGCGTAGTCTCAATGTCTGTGTGATCATATTTGACATGTACCCCTTCATGGCAAGGTGTGTGGTCCATCCTTTTTCCATGACATGTGACCTGTGCGTCTAGCTTGCCGGCAGCTGTCTGTATAAGATGACATCCTTCAAATGCACATATGTATATGTATGTCACTCCTGTAATGTGTCTGGCTGTTCACTCACACTGGCCCACAGCTACTTTCATGGCATGTCATGTAGACCTTGACAATCCATGTTTGTAGCTGGCTCTTGGTAGGAGTATCACCTGGCTGGCATACGTGTGCAGGATGTATTGCACAGACTAGACTCTTTATGTGGCATATGTGTATTAGCTGTTGAACATGTGCTCAGTTCATTGACATTGGTGTAGTAATGTACTCAATCTTCGTTATTCCTTCCAATTTTCTGCAGGGCACCGCCTCTCCCCCGACCAATGCCAGACTTGGCTGCCATGAGGGAACGTGACTGCATTTGTCGCTTCAGATTCCCCCAACGGTTAATTGTGGACCTGACAAACAGGCTGGCACCACACCTCCAACCGCGACACAGTTATCCGACTGCGCTGACCCCCAAGATGAAGGTGATGGCAGCCCTACATTCCTTTGCCACCGGTACATTTCAATTGACCATAGCTGATGTGGGTGGCATGTCTCAGACCATGTTCAGCCGTGTCCTGCATGATGTTTCAGAAGCCATGTTGGAGCACCTGGATGAATTCATCCATTTTCCAACTTGTGAACAGTTGACAGGTATCAAGGGTGAGTTCTATGCCCCCCTGGGAGGGATGCCCCATGTAATTGGGTTCATTGATGGGACACATGTGGCTTTGGTACCACCACAGGCACAGGAGGTAGCCTTCCGTAACCGTAAACATTACCACTCCATTAATGCCCTTGTGGTGTGTCTCGCTAACATGGTGATTTCCCATGTCTGTGCATGTTTTCCAGGGTCAGCACACGATGCCTACATCATGAGGCGTAGCAGGGTGCCAGAAATGATGCTGCCGCTGCACAACGAACGAGCATGTCTTGTTGGTGAGTAGACTCTGTTTGTCCAGTATTCAGCGGTATCTTAGTATGTGACGGCATCTCCTGACCCACTTCTTTACATGATGTTTCCATGTAGGGGACACTGGCTATCCCAACATGCCATGGCTGGTGACGCTCCTCCGCAACCCGAGAACAGCTGCAGATCACCATTACAACAACGCCCATGGGCAGACCAGGCGAGTGATTGAGAGGACGTTTGGACTCCTGAAGAGCCGATTCCCATGCCTCCACAAGACCAGCGGGTCCCTCCCATATGCACCGGTGAAGGTCTGCAAAATCTTCCTCGTGTGCTGCATGCTGCACAACATGGCAGTAGAGAAAGCTGTGCCACTCATCCTGGATCCCGATGAGCAGGAACATCCACCCGTGGAGGATGACGGCCTTGGTCACGAGGCAAGTGAGGAGGAGGAGGAGGAGGAAATCCGGAGTCAGCTCATACGCAACTTCTTCTCATAATGATGAGTCCCTGGGTCTGAGTGTGCACGCTTTGAGTCTTGTGTGGCATGTGTTGCAATGTGTGTGTCCAGCTGACTGTATGCTAAGTGACTTTGTGGTGTGTGCTGATGTGTCACTCGAGTGCTGATGTCATTCCACACATTTTAGCTTACACACTCAATTGACAACTGGCATGGTGTCAACCTTATTCATGTAGAGTACATGACCATGCATGCGGATGACTATGTTTTTCCTGACTTCTTGGGTATCTCTCATCCCCAGGTATTTGCGCATGCTGTCTGCTCGTGGCATCGTTGTGCTCCTGCTATTCCTCATGAGTAATACAACGTGTGCTGAATCAGCGTTACATGCACGGACATGGTGAAAATTCTCCTTTGGGTAAGGATTGCAGCAAGGCTTTTTGGGTGTGGTAGTTGTTTGTAATGTGTGGGCACTGCTCCTGTGCAGGTTATGTTACTATGCATACATGTCGACTCACCATGGGTCACATGACATGTGGCATGACTTACATGAATTGATAGTCACACTTTGTGGCAGTCATCTGTTATGGGATTGTGGTTTGTGATGAAGGCATCAATGTGTGTACAACTTCCCTCTGAAACATACGGGAGGCTACGGGTGGACATATTGCGGGACATCCCCATATGATGCTCAATGGGGAATTGCAGACTCTCCGTGTGCAGCAGGGGATGTTTGGCTCAACCCCTTCACTTGTGTGCCAGTACAATGGATTTACAGCATCTGTGGTGCAAAGGTGGTGTCCGGTGTAGGTCCCACATGTTAATCCAATAGACCTGTGAGTCTGTTAATGTTGATGCTTTTGCATAGGTGTGAGCCTGCGTAATAAAGGTGTTCCTCAGCCTCCAAGGTGCCTCATCTCTGTCAATGCAGGTCTCTTGCCACTGTGCATGCGGCATCTCTGGCATGGTTGTCAAGGATTGTGCATATGAGTCTATGTGTAGATTAGCAACCTGCATGCTGTTCTTCATGTATTTGATTCTCTATTGTGCATGATGTCCATGGCTGTGTATGTGTTTTGGCATGTTAGTCCCCCCCACGGGCCGTCAACACCTTCTGGGGTGTGTTTCCTGTGCGCAGCTTGGCCTTCAGTTTCATGATCCGGTGTCAGTCATCTTTGGTGATTGTGCATCCTTTGTCTCTGGGTGTGCCATTGCAAACCGGTAACTCCTTCCTTGACATACACCTGTTGCAGTAGTCCTTTCTGACATCCTAGTCTTTGTGTGGATATTGTGGCATAATTCCCAGGACATGCCGCCTGCTGTTGCAGCCACTGCAGCAAGGGCACACGTAGTTTCCAGATTTGGCAACACACACATCAAAGGCGCTCCTCCCTTCCTCCCTCAACACATTCATTTGGCTGTCTTCGGCTTGTCTGTGCCACAGTTGCGGCCACGCGGTACCAAATGTTTGATAGGAAACAAGGGAACCCCAATATACGAACCTGGGGTGGTACAATGTGAAGAGAGACACAATGGTTCTAAATGGCCTAAAAGGTCCAGGATAGGAAAACCTTTAAAAGGTAAACGTTTAAATAAAGGTTTTTTAAAATAAATTTTGAAAAGAGAGAGTGATAGTTAATATAGAACAGGGACAAGAAGGTCAAGGTATAACAGATATTTATTATACAATGAAATAAATTCAGATGCTCACATATTCAGTGACAGTAAGCGTGACAAAAACGGTGAGAGTGAACTTTAAAAGAAAACATCGCATTGACAACAGGAATTGAACCACTTTCTTTTAGACTTAATATGAGGGGTTCATGTTGTGAGCGGTCGACGACGTTTCGAACTCAGTTAGTTGAGTTCATCTTCAGGACAAAAATGAGCATCTATAATCTAGAAAGCAAGAATACAAAGTATAAGTAGACCAAAATCTAGTCCCTGAGAGTCGCATCACATTCAGAAAATTAATAAAGACTACACATTGCTCTCTATAGAGTGATGCTGAGTATAATTTGAAAAGGCCACAGTTATTATAATGAATAATTATGCATATGACATAGTCTTCCTAAGTCAAAGATTAAATTAATTAAGTTCAAAATGCTAGCATAATTCCTAGTCTATTTATTTAGACTCAACAATTAATAAACTTACTGTCGGTGTAGATATAAGGTAGAATTTTGGATTTTTACTGATCACGAGAGAATCAAATGCAAGTTACTGCTTCAAAGTAGGGCCCTTTGTCATTGCAGGAGGCCTAGGAAGAAAACGAGTATTTTAAGGCATTTAAAAGGAGAGTAAGTCAGGAGTGGGAAGGAGCAGGGAAGGGAGCGGATGCAGACTTACTTGGGAAACGATCTTAAATCATTTTACCGGGACCTCAGGGATTCAGGTGCCGGGCGGATTTAGTCTGAAAGGAATGGAGGGGGTGTGTGAGTTAGAACGCTGAACAGCTGAGCCAGCGAGGAGAAAGAGCAGTTAAGGGAAAGGCATGGAGGGGAGGGGAGAGAAACCCAAAGTGAACTTACAATTTGTCCGATCAGATTGCAATGAATGCGAGCCTCCCGGTAAACAAGTCCTGTTCAAGTGCTGCTAGCGCTGGAACTGAGAGCTGGAGCTGGGTTCACTCGGTATTTATGCACGTGAGTCTGGAGGAGTCGGGATTTCAAGCTAATTGGTGACAGCTGAACGTGCAGGTGTACACGTGTAGACACCGGGCGGAAATTAGTAAAGAGTGAGCAGCCGGGAGTGATCTACGCTCACAGCTGTGAAAGAGCATGTGTGAAGGGCAGACTGTCAATCTGCGAGCGCAGGTGAAAACAGATCTGTGCTACTAAAAGCGTTTAAAACCGAGTTAAACACGGGGTGTGGGAATGGGCTGTTGTAATAGAAAGATGTTCATAAATTAGGAAAAACCTAGGCAATAGGGCAGAGAGCCATCACCTGAATCGTAACATACGGAATTTAAAGAAAGTAATTACATTATTCTCTGGGGGTTACGTGTGTACAAGGTACACTATATTTACATTGTCAACAACCTATGTACTCAAACATAGCAGCATGTGCCAATGGGATAGGAGTATACATAACATCCAATGTGTAATTATCAACTTAGCTATGTACAGGGTAAACAATAACCATTTGTAGAAGGCCAGGGTGGTTGCCAAATCAACAAATGAAAAAATGAAACATACAAATTGAATGAATGAATGAATGAATGCGGGGGAATCCCAGAATAGTGACAGCAGTTGTACGTTATAGAATGGTGTTATAAGCATCCAGGGTGTTCAATCCTTGTTCAATGGTACGGCATTTGAAGATCCATTTACATTCCAGGCGGTTAAGGATTTGTTGTTGATTACCTCCTCTGTGGTTAGGATGTAAGCTTTCAATCACTTGCCACTTGAAATCAGTCTCTGAGTGTCCTTTGGACATGAAATGTTCCACTAATGGTGCAGTTTGTATTTTGCAGCGGATCCTGCTTCTGTGTTGCGAGATTCTTGCTTTGATTCTCTGCGTGGTTTGTCCGATATAAAGCAATTTACACGGACACTCAATACAGTAGATAACATTATGTGAGTTACAGTTAGAGAAAAACTCCAAATTGTGCTTAGTGCCATCAAATTCAAAAAACTTAGTGTTGACAGTAGAATCACAAGCCATGCAGTTGTTACATTTGTAGTGGCCCTTAAGAGGGGGAAGACCAAGAAAGGAATGTAAGGTGTTATCTTTCTGTGTGGGTTTTTGGGCCCTGACTAAGTGGTCCTTGATGTTACGGCCTCTCTTAAAAGCAAAAAGGGGGGTTCCTGTGGAAAGCTCCAAAGGCCTTAGTACTGACCAATGTTTTTTTATCATTTTAGTGAGTTTATTACTGACTGGGCAGAAAGTGGTCACACATGTGATCTTGGAAGTAGGTGCTCTTACTTTTGGCTCTAGTAAAAATTCCCGATGAGAGTACCAAGCTCGTTTCATTGAGCGTTTTACTAGCCGTTTCGGATAGCCTCGGTCAGTAAGCTTTACTGACCGAGTCACAGTTTCCCTAGCACCCCCTCAGCAGCTTGAGGCCATCACAGGTGAGTATTGTGCTCCATGTCTGCATTGAATGATACATTGTGACCCATGTGTGTCCTGTACCAGACTCCGATCCCAGGGTATGGATGTGTGGAGTTAGTTCAACACTCAGGCATAGTTTGACATTTACACACACATATGTTGGAGAATAATGCCAAATGACAACATCTCATGACAAAATTAAGTATTTATTTTTGGTGGGGTAAGTCTTTTGGTGGATGAAGTAAGGTGCTCTACCGGGTGCATTGAATCCAAAGTTCACAGGGGGAGATGGCATCCTTGTCAGTTGGAGTCATCAGAGTCCAGACCACAGTGTTGGTCATCATTGGTCTGACTGTGACCAGCAAGTCCATGTGGCAGAGAATGTCATTGGGTGCAGTGCTGCTGTTGCGCCAGAGGACCAGGTGCCAGGCCAGGTGACCTGGGAGATGTGGATGGTCCGCTGACTCTCACGGTCTTTTCCGTGGACGACCCACCTTCCTTGCGGGACCCTCAGATGCAGGCCTTGACGATGTCTGTGATGCTCCGTCGGACGAATCCTCCTCCTCCTCCCTCCCTGTGGCTGGTGGTGGTCTTCGCTTGGTGGCACAGGGAGGGTTGCCCATGTTGTCGGCGATCCGTCAGAGTGAACGGCTCATGTCCGTTTGCACCGCCAGGAGCTCAGCCAGTCTTGCCTCCATCCGTCCTTGGTGTTGTTGTTGACTGGCATGTTGCTCGGCCTGCAGGTTCTTCATCTCGTCGAGGGTCCCCTTGATGTCTGTGAGGCTCGACACAACCTGGCTGATGCCCCTGGTGTCACGCCGGTATGTGTCCAGGATGTGGCGCATGTGTGCCATACCGGTTCTCTCAGCTGGCTGGTCAGGTTCTCGGCTCCGCCTGCCTCCACTCCCACCACCCCTGCCCGCACAAGCCTGGCCTGCCGTTGTGGGCACATCAGGTCTACGGGACCCCTGAGGGATGGCATTAGCGTGGTCGTCTGCCACCTCCTGGGTGCCCGGAGAACCTTGTTGCTCCTGGTCAGACTGGCTGTGTTGTTCAGTGCGAGCAGGGCTCCTGGGTGTCTCCTGAGATGTGGCAGGAATGGGGGTGGGGGTTGGCACAGATGTACCTGATGCAGGTGCTGCAGGGGCTTGGGCACCAGAGGGGCCAGGTTGGTCGGGGTCATCCACGGAGTGGTGAGAATCGTCACTGCCGGTGTGATCATCTTCATGCTGAGCCTGGGACTGTGATTGTTCCCCCCCATTGTTGGGGGGAGGTCGATGACGTTGCCCTGTGTGTGAGAGAGAGACAAAGTTAATGCTGTTTCATGCCACATCCATGTTTCATACATATTCAAGTAGTCACAGTTCCTCCAGGTGGTTGGGTGTGCCTAGCATTCCTCTCAATGTACACTTGGGGATGGGTATGTTGCGGGGGACAGATTGGTATGTGCTCCTGAGTGTTTGCCAGTAGATTTTTTGCTGGGATGCTTATTTGGCTATGGATTGGTCTTGTTGTGTCACATGTCCATTGTGAGAGTGGGTAAATCCGTTGCTTGCCCCGGGGGGGTGTGCTTGTGTGAGGGGGGGGGGTGTGACCAGGCCTGCTGTTGTGTGTAGTGTGATTTGTGATTGGGTCTCCCAGGTGATGTGTCTGTCCCCTCATGGTGCATGCTGGCATGACAGTGTGTGTGAGTTCCTGTGCTGGGTATGTGAGCTAGTGGAGTTGTTGTTTGAGTGTACAGTGGTCACAGGAGGGCCTTGTGCTGCCTACAGCAGGGCCAAGTGTCAGCTACCTTATCATTACTTTGCCAGTCCCTGTGCATTGGGCATGGTGCATGGGTATGTACCTAGGCCATATGGGCTGTGGGCATTGGTGTCTGGTACTGAGTTGCACAATGTGTTGTGTGAGCCCCACCCTCCCAGCATCCCGGACATCCAGTCTTGGGTTTGTGGTTGGTGTGGCCTGGGACATGGCATTGCCTTTATTTGTGAATGGGGCATGGAGACGTTAGTGGCATGAGCGTGGTTTTTAGGGTGTGGTTGTGTGCGGTGAGGGCTTGGGGGTAGGTGAGTGCATTTGTTGTAGTTGGGGTGTGGATGCCATTCCCCCCATGTTACGTGAGTTGTTTGTGTACTCACCAGGCTCTGCGACTCCTTCGACTCTGTGTACTCCCACCGGCGGAAGCGTGGCCATCACCTTCTCCTCCCAGGGATGGTAATGTACGGGTCTGCGGGGCAGCCCGCCTCCAGTGATGTTACTCTGGGCGTATTCCTTGTCATTTTCCTCTTGACTGCCCTGCGCAGATCGTACCACCTGGCTTGGCATTCATGCCTGGTCCTTCGGATGGGCGCAACAGCATTCACCTTATCGACAATCCTCTGCCACAGGCTGGTTTTTTGGGCTATGCTGGTCTGTCTGACCAATGTTCCAAACAGCTGTGGCTCGACTCTGATGACTTCGTTGACAAGGAGCTCCAACTCCGCCGTTGTGAACTTTGGATTCTTGTCAGTGGGCAAGGTGTGGGGTGTGGGTGTGGATGGTTGTGGGTGTGTTGGTGTGAATGTGTCGGTGTGTGTGTGAAGGTGAAGAGGGGGTTTGTGAAGGAGGTTGTGTGAAGGTGTGTAAGTGAAGGTGTAGTTAAGGTGTGAGTAAGGTGCAGTTGTTTGTCTGTGGTGTCTGTGAGCAGTGGGTCTGTTGCAATGGCTCATGGGTTGTGTGTGTGGGCCCTTTTTATTGGTCCATTTGTGGGTGTGGCTGTGTTTGAATTTGTGGTGGGTGTGTTATAAGAGGTGGTTGTGATTTGGTCCTCTGTTTGCCTGTTTGGATTTGGCAGGTCAGTCATAAAGATGTATTTTGTCATGTTGACGTGTTTTTTGGTGTTGTGCGAGTCGAATTGACCCTCCTTGTGCTGTTTTACAGTGTCCTGGTTCTGTACGAGTCTTTTTCGCGTAGGTACGGTCTGTACATACGTGATGCTGGGTGAGGGTGCTGGGGTACGGTGTTGGGTTACGATGCGTACAGGTGCTGGGCTGTGCTACGGTGTTGGGGTGCGGCAGGTACAGGTGCGGGCTGTGCTACGGTGTTGGGGTGCGGTGCGTACAGGTGCGGGCTGTGCTACGGTGTTGGGGTACGGTGCGTACAGGTGCGGGGCTGTGCTACGGTGTTGGGGTGTGGCGCGTACAGGTGCGGGCTGTGCTACGGTGTTGGGGTGCAGTGCGTACAGGTGCGGGCTGTGCTACGGTGTTGGGGTGCGGCGCGTACAGGTGCTGGTTGTGCTACGGTGTTGGGGTACGGTGCGTACAGGTACGGGGCTGTGCTACGGTGTTGGGGTGCAGCGTGTACAGGTGCGGGCTGTGCTACGGTGTTGGGGTGCGGCACGTACAGGTGCAGGCTGTGCTACGGTGTTGGGGTACGGTGCGTACAGGTACAGGGCTGGGCTACGGTGTTGGGGTACAGTGCGTACAGGTACGGGGCTGGGCTACGGTTTTGGGGTGCGGTGCGTACAGGTACGGGCTGTGCTATGGTGTTGGGGTACGGTGCGTACAGGTACGGGGCTGGGCTACGGTGTTGGGGTATGGTGCGTACAGGTGCGGGGCTGTGCTACGGTGTTGGGGTACGGTGCGGAGGGGGGGTACAGTGCTGACATACGGGGGTATGGTGCTGACATGTGCGGGGTGAGGGGGGCTGTACGACTCGTATTTGGGCACAAGTTTACCCGTGTACATGTAGGCTACAGCATTCGCTCCGTACGGGGTCTTTTACATTCGGTTGTGTATTCGGACGGGCGGTACGGATCGCACTTGCGCGCTCGGACTTCTGTTTTACGATTTGCACGTAAAAATGTCCGGCTCCCTATCGGACACTTTTCCCGACGCTATTTGGATGTAAAAATTTACGGCTCCCTCTCGGACTATTTTCTCGACGCAATTCGTATGTATTTTTCACGTACGAATCGTACTTCGCAGTTTGTACGGTACTTGTACGATTCGTACGTAAAAAAATACGGATACGAGTCGGACGGTAAATTTTTTTAACGGATCGGAATCGGCACCAATATGTCATTCATGTATGTTTAAACCCTGTGAATTAATGTAATTTTAATCATTAAATACAATGTTTATTCCTAATAATTAATGAAATGTTAAATATTTATGCTTATTCTGTACTTGTGATAATGTTTATTTGGTATGATTGGTGGGACGTTTGGCATTTGTCTGAACATTTTTTAAATTAAGTTAACTTTCTATAATTCATTTTCTCTAGTTAATAAATAATAATAATAATTTAACTGGCAATCATCAAAAGAGCACAGAATAGTATCTTAATTTGTATATTATGTTTTGGTTGATTTTTTATTCTATCCTTTAACTGTATGTATGTTCATAATTATAAATATTGTGTTATATTATTACTTGCTATTAATATATTCACATATTACAATTTTAATAACATGTGTATATTATATCATTTGAGTACTTTGTTAAGATTCTTTTTGTGTACTTTGTATATGTAAAGTGTATACATTTTATAAACTAATATTAAATGTCTTTATAGTTATTTGATTTTGTACAATTTTTGGTTATTGTATATTTTTGTTGTGGTCTGCTTTTGCATGTAAATAACATTAGTTCTGATTATGATTGCATTTGGAAGACTGTCCTGCCGCCATTGTTGCAAGAATGTGACGGACCAACAGGTAGTCATTAGTCCCACCGTACCAAATTTATGATCAGACTGCCTTTCAGTCATTCCTAAACATGTCTATTTTAGAAAGGCTTGTCTGAAGCATGGAAAAGTACCGCATCACAAGCTTCAATCCAAGGAGGCCTGTTTTTAAACATCCCTGTACCACATGCCAGGCACGGCATGCAAGTATCTGTAGGTGGTGCACTATGTAATGATTTCAACATTGCGGATGGCCATAGGTGGCACAGCCCCCGATACGTACCCCCCAAAAAAATGTTCCACCAGCCTTTTTAAGTCAGCTTAAGCTACGCGAAATGGTTGGCAGAATGTTGCATCATAATCCATTGTGGTGGAATGCAATCGTACCGACCACTGTGCTACTTGAGGCAATTGGAAGATTTTGCTTGGTTGATCCCTCTGCAATTCTTTCGGACTGCATCCTAATGTGGCTCTCGCCCGTGTGTAGAGATCTTAGTACTACAGATACTGACGGTCCTACATATATTATAATCATGCACATTGTTTTTAGAGTTACAACAAATATATATACTATAGTTCTTGAAATATTTATATTTTTTTGGTATTAGTGTTTGAGATAAATGCTTATGATATTTTTTTGTTATTCTAAAACTTTTGTTTGATATTATGTATTTTCAAATTAAATTTTTGTGTGTATTTAGTATTATTTAAAAATGGTTATATTTTGTTTAAGTAAGTTAGCCTGTTTATAATATCCCACTTACTGGAGTAGTAATTAATAATAGTTACCCCTATGCAATACAACTATTTCCCTATTATTGCGCTTACTAGAGTCTCAATAGTAAATTTTACCCCTTTGTCAAATAACTCTTTCCCCACTTGTGTGCTTATTGAAATCGAAATACTTTTTTTTCCCCTCCACAAATCCAACTTTGTCACTAATGTAGGATTTTCTTTTGTGGGTAGCGTACATCTTACACATTATAATTTTAACATTTTTACTACTTTTTTATACATTTTAGTGGGAATATTATATCTTTCAATTGACAGATTTTATAGTATAATCTACATTGTTAAAATTGTTATTATTACGTTTATGGTCACATAGAATTTTCAAATCTTATATTATTCATTTATTTAATATGTATTATTTTTTTCTTCAAGGTTTTTGGGGTATTTAATTTGAATACCAAATAAAATTGGCAAAACGTGTTACTGTATAATAGTTTTAACATTGAATTCACATCCAGAAATAAATTAGTACTTTATTTGTTTTTTGGTGGAAGGAAAAAAAAATATATATATATATATATATATATATATATATACATATTACCTACTGGCGGTCGCCAGTAGGTAGTTATAGTTAGGACCGTGTTTCCATAGGAAATCCGCAACATTCTATTTTGAATAACTTTGGCGCCGATTGACGAATCCTGGCGAAATTTTCAAAATAGGTGGGGCGCTCCGCTCCTACCCTGAAAGTCTCGGGGGGATTCAACAAGCAGGGGCTGAGAAAAAGGCGGGGTCCCAAAACGTGTTTTCCCCATGCATTTTTCCATAGGACCTTTAGTCCAAGCTACAGCCCGAACGGCTGAACAGAATTACTTGAAATTTGGTAGAGAGGTAGTCCTCAGGTCAGGGATGTGCCTTTTGTAGGTCTTGTGTAAATGTCTTCAGTATTTGCTGAGAAAATAGCATTTAAATCAATATATATATATCTATAAGCGCGCTCCAAGCGAGTACGGTAAGCTTACCGTACGCGCACGCTGCCGTGCGCGAGCTTAATTCTGATTGGTGGTTACATGACTGTAAACATTCGAATCGGTCGAAATCAGGAAGTGTCGGCCTCCATTTTGTGTGTCTCACACTGATAAACAAAGGTGGAGAACGTGGAAAGGGGGCAACGAAGAGAGTTGCAGACCCCCTAGCGTTTGTCAAGGGGTCCAAGAAGGTCATAAAATTATGAAAAATACATTTAAATTTTTTTTTTTAAAAAATCGCGGGGTGCGCCTACAGTAAGCTTACCGTACGCGTATGGTAGAAAAAAAACAATCAAAAAAATAGAAGTAAAAAACAAATTTAAGTGTTTAGATATTAGGGGGCTCTAAAAAGAGCCGTTGTGTTTATGAAGTGTTTTTCGGTACCTACAAGTAAGTACCGATGCAGAGTCTAAAGTTCAAGAGGAAGACTCTGTTGCCTTCATCAGTGAAATGCACACCGTCTCCTCTATAAATGCCTTGCATGTTGTAACGCAAGTTGTTGTGGTATATAGAACCCATACCATAGTCTCTGAGGAAAGCAGAAATAGATTTGTTGACGTGCTTTCTTGCTTTGTCAATCTGTGGACAAAATTGGTTGGACCAGTTCCACTTTTGCCTTTGGCATATGTTAGAATATACAAAGGCAGATTGAGGAAAAAGCGACATCAATTGCACAAAGGTGTCCTTAATAAGCATTTCCAGACCTACCCCAGTTAAAGTGCCTAGGTCATTTCCACCACAGTGCACAATAATAAGGTTAGGCTGTGGGAGATGTTGAAAGGTTTTCACCAAAGGCAATAATTGGTGCCACTTTAACCCTCTCGGGGCTGAGAAAAAGGGGGGGTCCCAAAACGTGTTTTCCCCATGCATTTTTCCATAGGACCTTTAGTCCAAGCTACAGCCCGAACGGCTGAACAGAATTACTTGAAATTTGGTAGAGAGGTAGTCCTCAGGTCAGGGATGTGCCTTTTGTAGGTCTGGTGTAAATGTGTTCAGTATTTGCTGAGAAAATAGCATTTAAATCAATATATATATCTATAAGCGCGCTCCGAGCGCGAACGGTAAGCTTACCGTACGCGCACACTGCCATGCGCGAGCTTAATTCTGATTGGTGGTTACATGACTGTAAACATTCGAATCGGTCGAAATCAGGAAGTGTCGGCCTCCATTTTGTGTGTCTCACACTGATAAAAAAAAGTTGAAGAACGTGGAAAGGGGGCAACGAAGAGAGTTGCAGACCCCCTAACGTTTGTCAGGGGGTCCAAGAAGGTCATAAAAGTATGAAAAATACATTAAAAAAATTTTTTTTTAAATCGCGGGGTGCGCGTATGATTAGCTTACCGTACGCGTACGGTAGAAAAAAAAACAATAAAAAAATTAGAAGTAAAAAACTAATTTAAGTGTTTAGATATTAGGGGGCTCTAAAAAGAGCCGTTGTGTTTATGAAGTGTTTTTCGGTACCTACAAGTAAGTACCGATGCAGAGTCTAAAGTTCAAGAGGAAGACTCTGTTGCCTTCATCAGTGAAATGTACACCGTCTCCTCTATAAATGCCTTGCATGTTGTAACGCAAGTTGTTGTGGTATATAGAACCCATACCATAGTCTCTGCGGAAAGCAGAAATAGATTTGTTGACGTGCACAAGCACCCAGTGGCCACACACACAAGATGGTGTGCATCATGTTTGGCTCGCTCACATATGCCATGCTAGTCCACACCATCTGTACCTCATGCTGCAACGCCCTCTGCATTATGCACATGATCCACAGATAGATCCACTCCAAGAAAAGACAGACCATCCCCCAGGTCCATGACAACATCCGTGTCAAATACTGCCCAGCCCTCTACGGAGCAAGTACTTACAAACTCCCAGGAAACTGGTCCACTTCCAGGGTGCATCTGCACACCTCAGATTCAACACCCTGCGCCCCAGCCACCTCACCGTCCACCATATATAGCTGCAATGGATCACTGTCTGCTGCAGGATGACCTCCACACTCCCCACCCACACTCAGGAGGCAGTCCACAACCCCGACCCCAACCAACCTTGTACGTCTGTCATCCTAGATCCCGTTGGGCCATCTCCATGCATCCAACCTTGCCCTGGCCACCGTTCTTCACATCCACCGTACTCCAGCATACAGGACATTGTTCTCCCACCTTGCCACACATACCTGGGACTCCCTCCCAGGAACCTCCACATGAGCCATGACCTCTACGCCTTGATGATAATCTCCCAAATAGGTCTCTCCGCACAGTTTAGCAAGCACCCCCTCAGCAGCCAGAGGCCATCACAGGTGAGTGTTGTGCTCCATGCCTACATTGAATGATACCTTGTGACCCATGTGTGTCCTTTACCAGACTCTGATCCCAGGGTATGGATGGCTGGAATTAGTTCAACACTCAGGCATAGTTTGACATTTCCACACACATATGTCGTTGAATAATGCAAAATGACAGGAACGTCTCATGTCCAAAGTGATATATGTTTTTGCGGTGGGGTAAGTGGTTTGGTAGATGCAATTAGGTGCTCTACCGGGGGAATAGAATCCAAAGTTCACAGGGGGAGATGGTATCCTTGGCATTGGAAGTCATCAGAGTCCAGGGCACAGTGTTGGTCATCATTGGTCAGACTGTGACCAGCAAGTCCATGTGGCAGAGAATGTCATTGGATGAGGTGCTGCTGTTGCGCCAGAGGGCCAGGTGCCAGGCCAGGTGACCTGGGAGATGTGGATGGTCCGCTGACTCTCACGGTCTTTTCCGTGGACGACCCACCTTCCTCCGGGGACCCTCAGATGCAGGCCTTGACGATGCTGGGGACGCTCCGTCAGACGAATCCTCCTCCTCCTCCTCCTCTTCCCTCCCTCTGGTGCTGGTCTACGCCTGGTGGCACAGGGAGGGTTGCCCATGCTTTGGGCGATCTGACGGAGTGATTGGCTCACATCCCTGTGCACCGCCAGGAGCTCAGACAGGCTTGCCTCCATCTGTCCTTGGTGTTGTTGATGACTGGCATGATGCTCGACCTGCAGGTTCTTAATCTCATCGAGGGTCCCCTATATCTCGGAGAGTCTGGACACAACCTGGTTGATGCCTCTGGTGTCACGCCGGTATGAGTCCAGGATGTTGCGTATGTGTGACATACCGGTGTCCTGAGCTGGCTAGTCAGGTTCGCACCTCCGCCTGCCTCCACTCCCACCACCCCTGCCCACTTGAGCCTGGCCTGCCCTTGTGGGCTAATCGGGTCTACGGGACCCCTGAGGGATGGCATTTGCAGGGTTGCCTGCCTCCTCCTGGGTGCCCGGAGAACCTTGTCCCTCCTGGTCAGACTGGCTCTGTTGTTCAGTGCGAGCAGGGCTCCTGGGTGTGTCCTGGGATGTGGCAGGAATGGGGGTGGTGGTTGGCACAGATGTACTTGACGCAGGTGCTGCAGGGGCTTGGGCTCCAGAGGGTCCAGGTTGGTCGGGGTCATCCACGGAGTGGTGAGAGTCGTCGCTGCCAGTGGGATCATCTTCACGCAGAGCCTGGGGCTGTGATTCTTCCCCCCCAGTGTTGGGGGGAGATCGTCGACGTTGCCCTGTGTGTGAGAGAGAGACAATGTTAATGGTGTTTCATGCGACATCTATGTTTCATACATATTCAAGTTGGCACAGTTCCTCCAGGTAGTTGGATGTGCCTAGCATTCCTCTCAATGTCCACTTGGGGATGGGTATGTTGCGGGGGACAGATTGGGATGTTCTCCTGAGTGTTTGACCTGTAGATTGTTGGCTCTGATGCTTATTTGGCTCTGGATTGGTCTTGTTGTGTCACATGTCCATTGTGGGAGTGTGTAAATCCGTTGCCTGTGTGGGTGTGTGCTTGTGTTAGGATGGGGGGGTTGTGACCGGGCGTGCTGTTGTGTAGTGTGATTTGTGATTGGGTCTCCCAGGTGATGTGTCTGTCCCCTCATGGTGCATGCTGGCATGACAGTGGGTGTGAGTTCCTGTGCTAGATACCTGTGCTTGTGGAGTTGGTGTTTGAGTGTACAGTGGTCCCAGGAGGGGCTTGTGCTGCATACAGCAGGGCCAAGTGTCAGCTACCTTGTCAGTACTTTGCCAGTCCCTGTGCATTGTGCATGGGTATGTACCTATGCCATATGGGCTGAGGGCATTGGTGTCTGCGTCTCATTTTCACAATGTGTTGTGTGGGGCCCACCCTCCCAGCCTCCCGGACATCCAGTCTTGTGTTTGTGGTTGTTGTAGCCTTGGACATGGCCTTGCCTTGATTTGTGAAGGGTGCATGGAGACGTTAGTGGCATGAGCGTGGTTTTTGAGTGTGGTTGTGTGCGGTGAGTGCTTGGGGGAAGTTGTGTGCATTTGGTGTATATGTGGTGTGGACCCCATTGCCCCCATGTTACGTAAGTTGTTTGTGTACTCACCAGGCTCTGCGACTCCTTCGACTCCGTGTACTCCCACAGGCAGTAGCAGGGCCATCACCTTCTCCTCCCAGGGATGGTAGAGTACGGGTCTTCGGGGCGGCCCACCTCCAGTGATGTTACTTTGGGCATACTCTTCGTTCATTTTCCTCTTGACTGCCCTGCGCAGATCGTACCACCTGGCTTGGCATTCATGCCTGGTCCTTCGGATGGGCGCAACAGCATTCACCTTATCGACAATCCTCTGCCACATGGCAGATTTTTCAGCTATGCTGGTCTGTCTGACCAATGTTCCAAACAGCTGTGGCTCGACTCTGATGACTTTGTTGACAAGGAGGTCCAGCTCCGCCATTGTGAACTTTGGATTCTTGTCTGTGGGCATGGTGTGGGGTGTGGGTGTGGGTGTGGATGGTTGTGGGTGTATGGGTGTGAATGTGACGGTGTGTGTG
This sequence comes from Triturus cristatus, assembly GCF_964204655.1. Classification (NCBI taxonomy): domain Eukaryota; kingdom Metazoa; phylum Chordata; class Amphibia; order Caudata; family Salamandridae; genus Triturus; species Triturus cristatus. Next base: position 1,028,094,088 of record NC_140579.1, on the reverse strand, counting down.
TGAAGAGGGGGATGTTTGTGGAGGAGGTTGTGTGAAGGTGTGTGAGTGAAGGTGTAGTGGAGGTATGAGTAATGTGGAGTTGTTTCTCAGTGGAGTTGTTTCTCAGTGGGGTCTGGCAGCAGTGGGTCTGTTGCAAAGGCTTATGGGTTGTGTGTGTGGGCCCTTTTTCTTGGTCCATTTTTGGGTGTGGCTGTGTTTGAATTTTGGTGGTTGTCTTATAAGAGGTGGTTGTGATTTGGGGCCTCTGTTTGCCTGTTTGGATGTGCCAGGTCAGTCATTGAGATGTATTTTGTCATGTAGGCGTGTTTTGTGGTGTTGTGCGAGTCGAATTGACCCTACTTGTGCTGTTTTACAGTGTCCTGGTTCTGTAAGAGTCTTTTTCGCGTAGGTACGATCCGTACATACGCGATGCTGGGTGAGGGTGCTGGGGTACGGTGTTGGAGTGCGGCACGTACATGCGGTGGGGGTACGGTGCGTACAGGTGCGGCCCTGGGGTACGGCGCGTACATGTGGAGGTACGGCGCGTACATGGGGGCGTAAGGCGCGTACATGCGGTGGGGGTACGGTGTGTACACATGCGGCCCTGGGGTACGGCATGTACATGTGGTGGTACGGCGCGTACATGCGGGGGTGATGCGCGTACAGGGGGGGGAAGGCGCGTACATGGGTGGGGTACGGCGCGTACAGGTGCGGGGCTGGGGTACAGTGTGGACAGGTGGGGTACAGTGCGTACATGGGGGTAAGGCGCGTACATGCGGTGGGGGTACGGTGTGTACACATGCGGCCCTGGGGTACGGCACGTACATGCGGTGGTACGGCGCGTACATGCGGGGGTGATGCGCGTACAGGGGGGAAGGCGCGTACATGGGGGGTACGGCGCGTAGAGTTGCGGGGCTGGGGTACAGTGCGGACAGGGTGGTGGACGGTGCTGACATATTTGGGGGTGAGGGGGCTGTACGGCTCGTACACGGGCATAAGTTTACCCGTGAACATGTGTGCTACTGCGTTGGCTCCGTACGGGCCATTTTATGTGCGATTGTGTATTCGGACGGACGGTCGGGATCGTACTTGCGCGCTCGGACTTGTGTTTTACGATTTGCACGTAATAATGTCCGGCTCACTCTCGTACACTTTTCCCAACGATATTCGGACATAAAAACTTTCCGATGCACTCTCGTAGACTTTTCCCAATGCTATTCGTAGGTATTTTTCACGGACGAATCGTACTTGGCAGTTTGTACGGTACTTGTACGACTCGTACGTAAAAAAATACGGATACGGGTCGTACGCAAATTATTTTTAACGGATCGGAATCGGCACCAAAATGAAAAATGAATTAAAGATGGCTTTCAATGGTTCAGTGACATGATATTGATGTTAAAAATATAGATGTAAAAAAAGTAGATTAAAAAATGTTGAATGCAAAAATAATGACTACCTATACTTAAACAGGTAAGTACAAAATTTAGTTGTTATAAGTATATACAAAATCCAAAATGATAATAAATAATCAAAGTATTAAATTATTAAAATATATTATTTTTATCTAAATATTGAGTTAATATACATTTTAACAAATATATAAAATAAAATATAATAGATAAAAACTTATACCTAATTTATCAAGTTATATATATTTAGTTTAAAACAATCATTAAACTATTTATAAAAAAATGTTTTATAATTTAAAAAAAATATATATATATATATGTATTACATTCTTAATCTAGACAGTAAATATCCACACGGATTGAACAGCTCGGAGGAGCTTCATGCTAGCCTGTAAACTTGTACACCTAGTTATGTTAAAACTCTGATACACATATTTCTACATAAATTACGACAGTTCCTTGATGTTCCTCAATATATGATGAATCTAAATCAATTACAAGGTTTGAAAGAAGATCCCTTGTTGACCTGCATTTTAATTTATTTTCAAGCCATAGTAACTAGTCACTATACATATATCTGTCACAATTCTAGTGACTTTGATGCTACTAATATCTTTATAAGCTGCTTACTTCCTCTCTCAGGTCTCTGTTTTTTATATAAGATATTTTTATTATTACATACACATTTTTTATATATTTTTACTTATATTTACCTATCACTAGTCACTTTTTTAGAATTTTGCAATTTAAGCACTTTTCAGCACGCCAACATCAATATCTAAGTAGATACCAAAATAATAAAAAACCAAAAAATTATTGAAAAATTATATAAACAATAACAACAATTATTCCTATGTGACGAAACATATTGGGGATAACTCTACAAGTGGCAATCTCATTGGTCCTTCCTTTTATCTATTTTTTTCAGTCTTTCGAGTTATGGACCATCTAACATAAATTAGCGTGGCTCCCACCATGCTAACTCTATTAGTTAACAGGGGCATGTTAGATAAAATGAACTGCAATACTGAATTTTAAATTGAGATGTACATTTGGAATTCTTAGTATTCACGTATTTATACTATATATTTATGCATATATTTATTCGTTTTTATGTGTCTGAATGTCTATGTATATTAGGTATTTATATAAGATTTTATCGTTACATGTTTACATATTTATATATATTTATATATTTATTCTGAAGATTTTATCTTCTTTTTTAAACATGATACGGTGAACATCAGATTGCGGATTCTGATATTTAAAACATTATTAAAATCGTTTTTAACTCGAAAGAAATGACACGTTAAGGACTTGGACATTGATGTATGTAACAGAAAGTGAGTAAAGTTTCAAATGTTTTATGAAAAAAATGGTTGAAACTCACGTAGCCCTACCCCCTTTAAAAGTGCAATTCTACTGGTGGTTCAGCGTCATGTGATCAAGTCCCCGAGCAGGGACGAAACGCGTAATGGCTGCTACTAGGATGTAACTTAAGGACATTAAAAATCTTCGATCTTTAAGAATTGTGGTCCGTGCTCTTTTTCCGTGGCTGGCTGCAGAATCGCGGAGTGTAAGAGTGCTTGCAAATATATATATATATATATATATATAAATTCACTGAAAAAAAACATAGGTTTCACACATGTTATAGTTAGCTGGACATTTCACTCGTAAAAAACCATTGAAATTCCCCCGTTATAGTTAGTTCAGCTAACTATAACTCGCGCGACCGCAATCCACTGCTGATGATGTCACAGATTACATCACACACGAACCATGATCCTTTGCAACAGATCCCCTACTGCCAGACCACAGAGACAACGCACTGCACCATACTACATACATCAAACACCTTACACTTGCACTCCTTCACACAACCACCATCACAAACACCCCCTCATCACATTCACACACACACCTGCACAACCACACTCACACCCCCACAACCATCCACACCCATACCCCCACAACCATCCACACCCACACCCCACACCATGCCCACTAACAAGAATCCAAAGTTCACAAAGGAGGAGCTGGAGGTCCTTGTCGACGAAATCGTCAGTCGAGCCACAGCTCTTTGGAACATTGGTCAGACGGACCAGCATATCCGAAAAATCTGCCATGTGGGAGAGGATTGTCAAAGGACCAGGCATGAGTGCCAAGCCAGGTGGTACGATCTGCGGAGGACGGTCCGCCGCAAAATGACAGACGAGCACAACCAGGCCAACATCACTGGAGGAGGGCCGCCCCGCAGACCAGTACACTACCATCCCTGGGAGGAGAAGGTGATGGCCACGCCGCCGCCGGTGGGAGTAGACGTAGTAGAAGGAGTCCGAGAGCCTGGTGAGTACACCTCACATGGGGGGAAAGCCATACACAACCAAAATACCAATCATGCACGCAACCCCCCCAAAGCCAGCACCGTACACAACCACACTCCAAAAACACACACATGCCACTAGCGCCTCCATGCCCCATGCACCAAGCAAGGCCATGCCAAGTCACAGGCCACACAAAACACCAACACAAGACAGGATGTCCCCGATGCCGGGAGGGTGGGCTTCAAAACTAACATAGAGCAACTCTGAAGCACACAAAAATGCCCTCAGCCCATATGGCTTAGAGCACAGCCATACAAACAGTGTGTCCCCACACAGTACTGTTTTGCCTGCTAATGGTGGCCGCGTTGCAGGACGACATGGGTATGAAGGCACAATTTGCACATAACAGCAGCTAATGAAGACGCATCACTCTGAAAGAGTGTCAGCACACACCGCCACAGCAGCAGCGCAGACTCAGACACTCCGCCCAATGGGTGCCCGGAGATAAGAAACAAACCCACATGAACAAGCCAATGGCCTTTGAAAGACCTGCAAACTGTGTGTGCCCAGGAAGCTGGGCTGAGGTGACAGAGGGTGACACACAGAGGGAGGGAGAGGGGGAGAGAGAGGGACGGAGAAAGAGGTGGACACAGGGAGACAGACAGAGGGAGGGAGGAGGCTGACAGAGGGAGGGAGAAAGGGAGACAGAGGGAGACGGACAGTGGGAGGAGGCTGACAGAGGGAGGGAGAAAGGGAGACAGAGGGAGACGGACAGTGGGAGGAGGGTGACAGAGGGAGGGAGAAAGGGAGACAGAGGGAGACGGACAGTGGGAGGAGGGTGACAGAGGGAGGGAGAAAGGGAGACAGAGGGAGACGGGCAGAGGGAGGAGGCTGACAGAGGGAGGGATAAAGGGAGACGGACAGAGGGAGGAGGCTGACAGAGGGAGGGAGAAAGGGAGACAGAGGGAGACGGACAGTGGGAGGAGGCTGACAGAGGGAGGGAGAAAGGGAGACAGAGGGAGATGGACAGTGGGAGGAGGCTGACAGAGGGAGGGAGAAAGGGAGACAGAGGGAGACGGACAGTGGGAGGAGGGTGACAGAGGGAGGGAGAAAGGGAGACAGAGGGAGGAGGCTGACAGAGGGAGGGATAAGGGGAGACAGACAGAGGGAGGAGGCTGACAGAGGGAGGGAGAAAGGGAGACAGAGGGAGATGGACAGTGGGAGTAGGCTGACAGAGGGAGGGAGAAAGGGAGACAGAGGGAGACGGACAGTGGGAGGAGGGTGACAGAGGGAGGGAGAAAGGGAGACAGAGGGAGGAGGCTGACAGAGGGAGGGATAAAGGGAGACAGACAGAGGGAGGAGGCTGACAAAGGGAGGGAGAAAGGGAGACAGAGGGAGACGGACAGTGGGAGGAGTCTGACAGAGGGAGGGAGAAAGGGAGACAGACAGTGGGAGGAGGCTGACAGAGGGAGGGAGAAAGGGAGACAGAGGGAGACGGACAGTGGGAGAAGGGTGACAGAGGGAGGGAGAAAGGGAGACGGACAGAGGGAGGAGGGTGACAGAGGGAGGGAGAGAGGGAGACAGAGGGAGACCAAATCACCCTTGGGTGGTGTGGCCATGTCCGCTCGTCAGCAGGTGGACTGTGTGCATGTAGACAAGGTTTGGCAGTGCGTGAACCCCCCTTCAACCTTTGATAAACACTGGGCCAAGTGTCAATCTGTGCACGAGTACATCCGTGTTGCAGGCACAAACAGAACCTTACACCCAGTATACCCACCCACTGTGTTTGTCAGAACCCTGTCACAAATGGTTAATTTACCTACCTGCATTCTCAAATAGCATGGGAAAAACACCATTTGGCCATGTACAGTGCAACACGTAAGGCGGCTCTGCATGGCTTGCTACGCCCGCTCACTACACTGCTGACTGCGTTCCCAAAAGATGCATCAACTAAGATTGTGTCACACATAGGTAAAGTGTCGAAAGCTGTGGCCAAGGGACATACCCATGCACAAGTGCACTGTGAGAGGAATGCTAGCCAAATCCAACCACCCAGAGGAACTGTGCCAAATCAAAAATGAATGAAACATGGATGTCGCATGTAACACAATTAACACTGTCTCTCTCACACACAGGTCAACGTCGTCGATCTCCCCCCAACACTGGGGGGGGAAGACTCACAGGACCAGGCTCTGCGTGAAGAGGACCTCACCGGCAGCGACGACTCTCACCGCTCCTTGGATGACCCAGACCAACCTGGCCCCTCTGGTGTCCAACCACCTGCAGCACCTGCGTCAGGTACAACCGTGCCAACCACCACCCCCATTCCTGCCACATCCCAGGAGACACCCAGGAGCCCTGCCGGCACACAACAACACAGCCAGTCTGTCCAGGAGGGACAAGGTGCTCCGGGCACCCAGGAGGAGGCAGGCGACACCGCAAATGCCATCCCTCAGGGGTCCCGGAGACCCGATGTGCCCACAACGGCAGGCCAGGCGCAAGTGGGCAGGGGTGGTGGGAGTGGAGGACGGCGGAGGCGCGAACCTGACCAGTTGGCTCATGAACCGTTAATGTCACACGTCAGCACCATCCTCGACTCATACCGGCGTGACACCAGGGGCCTCAGCCAGGTTGTGTCCACCCTCGAGGATATGAAGACCCTGCAGGCCGAGCAACATACCAGTCAACAGCGACACCAAGGACGGATGGAGGCAAGACTGGCTGAGCTCGTGGCGGTGCAAACGGACATGACCCGTGTACTCCGTCGGATTGCCGAAAACATGGGCAACCCTCCCTGTGCCACCAGGCGAAGAACATCACCACCCACAGGGAGGGATCAGGAGGAGGAGGATTCATCCGATGGAGCATCACAAGCATCGTCACGGCCTGCTTCTGAGGGTCCCCGCAGGAGTTTGGGTCGCCCACGCAAAAGACCGTGAGAGTCAGCAGAACATCACCATCTCCCAGGTCACCTGGCCTGGCACCTGGCCTTCTGGCCCAACAGCAGCACATCAGCAAATGACATTCTCTTCCACATGGCCTTGCTGGTCACTGTCTGACCAATGTAGACAAAGACTGTGGCATAGACTCTGATGACTTTCAATGGCAAGGATACCAACTCCCCCTGTGAACTTTGGATTCTACACTCCCGCCAAGCACCTCTTGTCATCCCCCCAAACACGTGCCCCACCACAAATAAAAATCATCACAATCACCAGATGATGCCGTCATTTTGCATGATTCCACTACATGTGTGTGTTGTTAAGTCAAACCATGCCTGATTTCAGTAGTAACTCCAACCATCCATACCCTTGGGTCTGAGTCTGGCACAGGACACACATGGGTCACAATGTATCATCCAAGACAGACATGGAGCACCATACTCACCCGTGATGGGCCCAACCAGCTGAGGGGTTGGCCGCACAACTGTGCCTACAGACCTATTTAGAAGAGCAACAGTCATGCGCAGAGGTCAGGGATCATGTGGAGTGTCCTGGGGTGCTACTCCCAGGTATGTGTAGACACGTGGCAGAACCATGTCCTGCATGCTTGAGTCAGGTGGATGTGGAGAATGGTGGGCCGGCCAAGGTTGGATGCATGGAGATGGCACAATGGGGTGTTGGATCACAGTGCCACAAGGTTGTGTAGTGGTTGTGGGCTGCATCCTGAGTGTGTGCGTGGATTGAGAAGGTCATCCTGCAGCTGGCAGTGATCCACTCCCCCCATCTCTGTTGGACGATGATGTGGCCTGGTCGCCGGATGTAGAAGCAGAGCTGTGCAGATGCACCCTGGATGTGGACAAGTATCATGGGATTTGTAACACACATGTCTGTAGAGTGCAGGGTATGATTAGACACGGATGTCGTAGTTGACCTGGGGGATGGTCTCCCTCTTGCCTTGAGGTGGATGGAACTGGGGATCTTGTGCATAATGCAGAGTGTGCTGCCGCATGAGGCACAGATGCTGCTGATCAGCATAGCACATGTCAGCATGCAATCCATGATGAACACCAGCTCGTTTGCGTGGACACTGGGTGCCCTTGCTGCAGGGCCTGCAGCAGCATGTGCCATGTCAAGAAAACAATGCCACAAGTAGCACACAAAGACAAGGATCTCAGGAAGGAACTATGCAAAAGGTGTATGTCAAGGAAGGAATGTCTGGTTCAACATGGCACACACACACACACACACAATGGATTCACATGCAGCACAGTGGCCGTCGTGGAGACTGACATGCCACAATACCTACACAGCCAGGGACATCATGCACAATACAGATTCTAATCCCTGACAAATAGCTTGCATCTTGCTACTCTACACATAGACTCATACGCACCATCTCTGAGAACAATGCCAGACATGCCTCATGCACAGTGGCAACAGACCACCATTGACAGAGATGAGGCACCTTGGAGGCAGAGGGACACCTTTATTACTCATGTGTGTCGGAATGCTAATGCAACTCTGTCAACACATACACAGGTCATGTGGATGAACACGTGGGACAAACACTGGCACCCCCCTTTGCACCACAGATGATGGAAATCCATAGCACTGGCACACAAGTGACGGGTTACAGCTAAACACCCCCTGCTGCTCACGGAGAGGCTGCAATACACCATTGAGCCCCTAATGGGGAATTCACACACCATGTCAACCCGGTGCAACCCATATGTTTCCGAGGGCAGTGTTACACACATTGATGGCTTCATCACAATCCCATTACAGATGACTGTCACCAAGTCTGACCATCAATTCAGGTGAATTCAGCTCCATGTCATGTGCCCCATGGTGATTCTACATGTATGTAAAGTATCCAAACATGAACAGGACCAGTGCACACACATTCAAAACAAATACCACTCCCAAAAACTTGTCCGTGCATGTAACGCTGATTCAGCACATGTTGCTGTGTTCATGAGGAATAGCAGGAGCACAACAATGCCACCAGCAGACAGCATGCGCAAGTACCTGTGGATGAGAGACACACCAGAAGTCAGCCAAAAGAAGCACATCTGCATGCATGTGCATGTACTCGACACGTATAAGGTTGTCAACATGCTAGGTGACAATGATGACTCTGGAAAAACATTCTTCCATTGCACCATCACTCGAGTGACACATCCAAACACACCTCTGACTCACTTGGCAGACATGCAGATGGACACACACGGCCCAATGTGTGCACACTCAGACACTGGAACTCACCACTAAGCAAAGAAGTTGCGTATGAGCCGACTCCGGATGTCCTCTACCGCCTCCTCCTCCTCCACATCACTTGCCTCGTGACCAAGCCCTTCATCCTCCACGGGTGGATGGTCCTGCTCATCTGGATCCAGGATGAGTGGCACAGCTTTCTCCACTGCCATGTTGTGCAGCATGCAGCACACGAGGAATATCTTGCAGACCTTCACCGGTGCATATGGGAGTGCGCCACCGGTCTTGTGGAGGCAACGGAATCGGCTCTTCAGGAGGCCAAACGTCCTCTCTATCACTCGCCTAGTCCGCCCATGGGCGTTGTTGTAGCGGTGATCAGCAGCCGTGCTGGGGTTGCGGAGAGGCGTGATCAGCCATGGTATGTTGGGATAGCCAGCGTCCCCTACATGGAAACATCATGGACAACAGTGGGTCAGGAGAAGCAGTAAGACAGGCAGATGACGTTAAATACAGGACTGCCAGAGTATACCCACAAACAATACATGCTCGTTCGTTGCGCAGCTGCAGCATCATTTCAGGCACCCTGCTACGCCTCATGATGTAGGCATCGTGTGCTGATCCTGAAAAACAAGCACAGACATGTGAAATCACCATGTTGGCAAGACACACCACAAGGGCATTAATGGAGTGGTAATGCTTGCGGTTCCTATATGCTACCTCCTGTGCCTGTGGTGGTACCAAAGCCACATGTGTTCCATCTATGGACCCAATGACATGGGGCATCCCTCCCAGGGCATAGAACCCACGCTTGACACCTGTCAACTGCTCAGGAGTTGGGAATTTTATGAACTCATCCAGGTGATCCAACATGGCCTCTAAAAAATCATGCAGAACACGGCTGAACATGGTTTGGGACATGCCACCGACATGGGCAATGGTATGTTGAAAGGTACCCGTGGCAAGGAAATGTAGGGCTGCCATCACCTTCTTCTTGGGTGTCAGTGCAGTAGGATACCTGTGTAGCGGTTGGAGGTGTGGTGCCAGCCGTGTCGTCAAGTCCTCAATCAAATATTGGGGGAAGCGGTAGCGGCGTATACAGTCATGTTCCCTCAGGTCAGCCAAGTCCGGAATTGGTCGAGGGAGAGGCGGAGCCCTGCAGTGAATTAGAAGGGACAACGAAGAGTGAGTACAGTACACCACCAATGTCAATGTACTGAGCACATGTTCAACAGGCAATACACATATGCTACATACAGAGTCAAGTCTGTGCAATATGCCCTGGACACGTATGCCAGGCAGGTGACACTCCTACCAAGAGCCAGCTACAAACGTTGATTCTCAACCTCAATATGCCATGCCATGAAACTAGTTGTGGACCAGTGTAAGTGAACAGGCATTCGCATTACAGGAGTTACAGACATCCACATATGTGCAGAAGAAGGATGTTTATTGTACAGACAGGTTGCGGAACACTAGAGGCACAGGTCACATGTCATAGAAAAAGGACAGACCACACACCTTGCCATGAAGGATTACATGTCAAGACTGATCACACAAACATTGAGAGTATGCAGATATGTCCTTGTTTTGAAACTCTGTGTCGATGCATACATACACACCTTACGTCGGATTACACATGTGTGCTGGTGTGCGTAACAGTGTGCCATGCCCATCTACACACAGACACATGTTGGTTGCAGCAACTGCAAATGCATTTGACCAAACACCTACAGCAAACCTATGGGAACACATGACACACACATGACATAGTTACAGCGTGCAACGCGGGCATTCACATGTCAGGGGTAATATTCCGTGTTCCTGGCATCAGGGGACATTTGCGGGTGTCGGTGACTGTGCCATGCCAGTGACACATGGCTCAACAAGTCTGTACTACATGCACACATGTCAAAGGAGTGAAGGGGATGTGTGGCACATAGGGCACCATCACACATGACATCTGTACACAGCTCATCATACTTTTATTAGCTTCACACCTCAGGAGTAATGTGCCACATCACAGCCTGACCCACCTGTGCCTGACACATGTAGTACTGCACAGACAATGCCTTGATGTCCAGCCTTGGCCAAGTATGACAGCTCAATTCCTTTCTGTGTGCCGCCTGTCACCACTGTCAGGTGTGAAACGCACCGTACATACGCTCTGAGGGCGTGTGTAGGGTCCCTATCACTATGGGAGTGCTGGCGTATGCGTACGCCATAGTGATAAGGACCGTACACGCGTGTGTAGGGTCCCTATCACTATGGGAGTGCTGGCGTATGCGTACGCCATAGTGATACGGACCGTACACGCCTGTGGAGGGTCCCCATCACTATGGGAGTGCTGGCGTATGCGTACGCCAGAGTGATACGGACCGTACACGCATGTGTAGGGTCCCTATCACTATGGGAGTGCTGGTGTATGCGTACGCCATAGTGATACGGACCGTACACGCGTGTGTAGGGTCCCTATCACTATGGGAGTGCTGGCATATGCGTACGCCATAGTGATACGGACCGACCCTACACACGCGTGTACGGTCCGTATCACTGCATTTGGGGTGCCCTAGGGCCATGGAACGGACCGTACCTGTGTGTAAATATAGAAATAACATAGGGGACACATGAGGGACAAGTATAAGGGCCTAAATGCATGCTGGTTGTCATGGAGACCCAGTTTAAAGTTTGAATTATTGCATCAGGTGGCCAGCAGAAGTCGGTTGGAAACAATATACTTTGTTGCAAAGTGGTTGTTGACTTGACATCATGCTCAATTTTTAAACCATGCAAAGCCACTCACTGGGGTAGGTTTACAGGGATTGGAGGAAGCGTAGGATGCTAATGTGACTGACCAATCACTCTGTACTCCTGTAAATGAAACAGGCCAGCAAGGCAGATATAAGGCAGCCAGGTCCCATGAGAGAGCACTTGCCTGCACATCCTTTCATTCCACAACACTGCTGCTGCTCGTGATTCCTCTGGCACCATGTCCAGGTCTGTGGAGAGGGCCCAGCCATTCACCATGGAGGAGAATATGGCGTTGGTGGATGTGATCCTCCCACAGTACACCATGCTGTATGGTCGACCAGGGGAGCAGGTAAGTGCAGACTCCACTAGCTTAGACTGTGCCCCTTTTTTGTGACTGTGACTTCTGGCATTGTGTCCCTGTGTGACAGACATGCAATGTTGTTTCGAGTGGGTCCCAGGGTGGGGAAGGCCTCATGTCTCCCATGCAGAGCATGCTGTGGTTCCTGTGTGCACTCCTCACTTGCATTGTGCTTACTGTGACAATCAATGCATGGTGCATGCCACATTCTGCCTGGCTACTCCTCCTGGGAATGTTGTTGCTACAGTCCTGATGTGATTCGGTGGTCCCCCCAGTGTGACAGGTGACAGTACCCATAGATGTGTGTTTGTTTAGTGTACCTGTGCAGTGAGTGTCCAAATGATGTGTTCGTCCCCTGGACATTGGTGTGTGTGTAAGTCCCCTGTCATGTGGGTGAGTGCATATGGGGAGTGTTGCACACCAGCTGCATGAGGATGGATATATCCTGCCCATGTGATGTGAGCAGGGAGCAGTGCTGTGTGACTGCCGTGCTGAACCAGCCCCACACCTGTGACACCCCCCAGTCTAGTGGCACATGGGCAGAGTAAGGTTTGTACCCGCAGTTGGCAATGGCAGGTGATTGTCCTGTGCCTGTGTGTGTCTGTGTACTCTGCTGCGGTAGCGTCAGTGGGCTGGGGCATGTGACTGCTTTGAGGTGCTGTACATAATCCTTGTGTAGCTTGTGATGCATAGTGTGATCCAGGATCATTGATTGTGTGGCACCCCTCATGCCACCTGTGTACTTTCAATGCCACGTAGTGCATTTTGCCTTCCACAGTGGAATATGTCCCTATGACAAATGTGCAATGAGTTGCCTGCATACCATGGCCTGTTCAAAGAAGACAATTTGTTAATATGTGTGTCTATGTGTCATTGCTCAGGTGAATTAAAGTATTCTCACTTTTGCATCCTCACAGGTAGGCGTCCATGCCAAGGGGGAGATATGGAAGCAAGCCGTCAGTGCCGTGAGGAATACGGAGGGTCGGAAGCGGCGCCTAGCCCAGGTGAGGAAACGCTGGCAGGATATCTGGTGCTGGATGAGGAGGATTGCACGGGTCCTGCTGGGGGACTCACCTGAGAGCCGGAAGAACTGTGGGCGCCGGCGTCTGACCCACATCCAGAAGCGTGTGCTGGCGGTGGTCTTCCCCGACTTGGAAAGGCGCTTACAGGCGAAGCAGCAGCAGGAAGGGGGTAGGTACATGTGTTGTGTGTCACCAGCTTTTGGAAATGCGCAGTTGCATGGATACACTGCCAGGGTTTACATGTGCAGTGCATAACCAGTTCCCCAAAGTAAACCGGTGCTGTTCTCCCTCCCTTCCCCTCCTTGCCATGTGTTCCCTGGTCTGTGTGTAGTCACTCTTGCACAAGGTAATCTAGGCTGGCAGTTAATCCAAGTGCCCAATGCTTGCAGCATCATGTGTGGGGGTGGAGTGTAACAGGTTTTGGGACCTTGGCTGTGCCCTGGCCAGTTCAGTCATTGTGGGGTCCATGTCAGTTGGCACTGATGCTGAGTCCCAACATAGGAGTGTGTCTTTAAAGTGTACTGCCTTCCAGCATGCATGTCCAATGTTGTGCCTTCTGACATGATATCCATGAGTGGGATTAATGCATAGTGCAGGGACGGTTGCTTCAGTTGCAGTCATATCCATCCAGGACCATGGAGGTGTGTGGCCACTACCGTGCCCTGGGGCACCTTTTCCTAGGTATCATGTGTGTCATCCAACTATGTGGACACTCTCTGTGTCTTCGGCATAGGTTGGGCTCTGTGGCATTGTACCCTGGCCTCATCTGTATTGACGTAAACTGTGCTGCATGTGTCCACTGTACAGTGTGACCCAATTTTGCTTGTGCATACTCACAGTGGGCAGTGCCTGTGTGTCTTGGAACGACAATCTGATGATGGTTGATTGTCAATGATATATGTGGACAGGCGCACCAGGGGTAGTTTGTGTACAATCAGGATTTAGTGCAGGCCATGTGTTTTTATCCCAGAGTAAGGTGTAAGTACTTCCTCTGTCTCAATCACATTGTCTCAGGTAGGGCGTTCTTTGTGTGGGCAAGGCCTACATGTCCAAATCTGAAGTCTCCCTGCTAGGTCTGGCCTGTGTGTGATGTTTGTCTGGACATACACTCAAGGTGCAGTGACCCAGTCATGTTGTGCATGTTTTAATGTATTAGCTTTGCAGCATGTGCAAAAAGTTAATAGACATGGTTCCTGCTCATCCCTTTTTTGTCAACGTTGTGTGGTACAGATGCTGTGCACGATTGTCCCCAGAGCCTGGCTCCTCTGTCCTATTTGATATCAAGTAATTTGCTGTTGGGTCATGCTCTCCATTGTTTCTCAGTGGCATGGTGGGTCAACCAGCTGGGTGTTGCAGGGCCTACATATGTACCTTGTGTTGTAGATGTTACTCATGTTGCTTTTCAGGCTATGCACTGTGACCTATGTAGATTTGATTCATGTGACATATGTATACAGGTGTCTGATCATTTCCTGTCTCTTCACCTTGCCCACAGAATCGTCGCGGGACTCCGAGGAAGACACTGGCACGGACCGTGAGGAGGGAGCAGGCACCAGTGGCAGCAGTGCTGTCTTGTCTGGCGCATCGAGTGGCACGGAGGCCGAGGGGAGTGAGGCGGAGGACCTGTCCAGTAACACCACTGACTATGACGCTGACGGGTCCGAGGCTGATCTCCCAGAGGGGGCGGAGGCTGCTCCAACAGCTGACAGCAGCACTCGATCTCTACCCGCCCCCTCGATTCCCATCACCGGCCTCCCACTTGCTCTGGTCCCTTCCCGCCGTGCTAGGTCACCACGTGTCTCCTTCTTGCCAGGCACCGCACCCCCTGCCCCTATCTCCACTGCTGCCGCCAATGCCGAGTCTGTGGACATCCTGCGCCAGTTGCAGGTTGGTCAGACTGCGATGCTTAATGTCCTCCATGGCCACACACGAGTGCTCACAAAGATGGAGGCATACATGAAGGGCATCTCAGCTGCGCAGTCTGACCAACGCCAGTTGCTGAGGTCCATTGACTCCACACTGACTGCAGCAGTGGGTCTCCTGCAGCGCTACTTCCCCCCCTACCCTGCACCATCCACACTTCCCACTCCCATGCCTGTCCAAAGCACACCCAGACGTACCCATGCACGCACCCCACCAGACACAGGCACCACACCACCAGGGAAGGCCAAGCGCACACCTCCTGTCACGCACACACAGGGTGAAGTAGGCACACCCACTGGGTCGGGGGGCAAACGGAAGACACGCAGCCACAGTGGGAGTCCACATTCATCACAACCCACTACCTCCAAATCCTCTCCTGGCCAGGATTCCACGAAAGAATCCTTCATGGCCGCTCTGTCCCTGAGCCCCAAAGTGACACCACCCCGCAAGTGGTCAAAGGAGTCCCTGGTCAGGGTGGTTGAGTCCCCCCCCCTGTCCACACCCTCCCCCAGTAGCGCTGCGACCCATCCCTCCGACCCCGCCCCCTCCTTGGAGCCTGTGGTTCCTTCGGGTGCAGGGGAGACGCTGGAAGACCTTGCAACCGTGTGCAGCGCCATTCTGACCTCCACCTTTGGTGCTGCCCCACCCCCTGTGGTGGAGTCCTCCGTCCCTGCACCCACAATACCTACCCTTGCCCCTCCTGTCCCTGCGGTGCCTGGTCCTTCCCCCCACATGATGCCCCCCCGTGGAAGCAAAGGAGGTATGAACTGTGCAGGCAAGCTAGGGGACACGCCCTATGGGCCTTGTACATATTCAACTTTTAATAACAATTTGTTTTTTTATGCTGAATAAAGCTATGTTTTTTTCCCTTTGCACACTACTGCTTTTCTGGTATTGCTGTTGGTGGTGCTGCTCCATGTTTGGGGTGGGGATAATGTGTTAGGTGTCTGGCAAATGTAGTGGTGTGCTGCTCATGGGATGGACCATGGTATCTGTGTGCCATCACAAGGTATTTGCGAAATAACTTTGTTCATGTATGCTCTTACTGCATGGTGACATTGTCCCAAGGTGTGTTCCTTCCTCTGTGGACCCTGACACCTTCCCTGCAGGGTGTTTCCTAAATGTTGTGCTGAGCTGTGTCTACATATCCTTGGTGTGTGACGATCCGTTCTACTTTGGCCATACATGCTGGGCAATGTCTCCACCTGCATCATTTGTGGCATCCTTGGTGGTCACTGTACTTGTGTGTGGAGTATATTGAAGTTACTTCATGTGGACATGTTCCCTTTTACACACTATGCATGTGTGTACTCCCAGCCTCGCACACATGTTACGTGTTGTGCAGGGTCTTTGAGCACCTGACTGACTATTGTGGGCATTGTATCTGTGGGTACTGCACCCTTTTCTTTCCATGGGCACTGCTGGGAGGACTCTGCACCCACCCCTCCTGTGTCTGGGCACTGCTAGGAGGACTCTGCACCCACCCCTCATGTGTCTGGGCACTGCTGGGAGTGATAGGCACCCACCCCTCCTATGTCTGGGTACTGCTGGGAGTGATAGGCACCCACCCCTCCTATGTCTGGGCACTGCTGGGAGGACTCTGCACGCTCCCCTCATGTGTCTGGGCACTGCTGGGAGGACTCTGCACACACCCCTCCTGTGTCTGGGCACTGCTGGGAGGACTCTGCACCCACCCCTCCTGTGTCTGGGCACTGCTGGGAGGACTCTGCACACACCCCTCCTGTGTCTGGGCACTGCTGGGAGGACCCTGCACACACCCCTCCTGTGTCTGGGCACTGCTGGGAGGACTCTGCACCCACCCCTCCTGTGTCTGGGCACTGCCGGGAGTGATAGGCACCCACCCCTCCTATGTCTAGACACTGCTGGGAGTGATAGGCACCCACCCCTCCTGTGTCTGGGCACTGCTGGGAGGACTCTGCACCCCCCCTCCTGTGTCTGGGCACTGCTGGGAGTGATAGGCACCTACCCCTCCTGTGTCTGGGCACTGCTGGGAGGACTCTGCACACACCCCTCCTGTGTCTGGGCACTGCTGGGAGTGATAGGCACCCACCCCTCCTATGTCTGGGCACTGCTGGGAGGACTCTGCACCCACCCCTCCTGTGTCTGGGCACTGCTGGGAGGACTCTGCACCCACCCCTCCTGTGTCTGGGCACTGCGGGGAGTGATAGGCACCCACCCCTCCTATGTCTGGGCACTGCTGGGAGGACACTGCACCCACCCCTCCTGTGTCTGGGCACTGCTGGGAGGACTCTGCACCCACCCCTCCTGTGTCTGGGCACTGCTGGGTGGACTCTGCACCCACCCCTCCTATGTCTGGGCATGTATGGTCGGGACATACACGGGTGTGGGTACGCTCCATTCATACACGGGTAGGGGTACGCTCCGTACATACACTGGTGGGGTGTGGGTATGCTCCATTCATACACAGGTGTGGGTGCGCTCCATTCATACACAGGTGTGGGTACGCTCCGTACATACACTGGTGGGGTGTGGGTACGCTCCATTCATACACGGGTGGGGGTACGCTCCATTCATACACGGGTGGGGGTACGCTCCGTACATTCCCGTACCCACGATCTGCAGGATTGGGTACGTACCGTACCCACGCCTTAGGAGCGTGTGTACGGGTCGTACCACGCCCACCCCTACGTCACCCCAACAATGGCGGTACGGCCCGTACCCACGTTCTAAAGGCCTGGGTACGGGCCGTACCAGCATTGTTGGGGTGATGTAGGGGTACGCGTGGTACGACCCGTACCAACGCTCTGAAGGCCTGGGTACGGTACAGACCCCCAATGGGGTGCTGTAGGGGTACGCACCGTACCCAGCCCTTCAGAGCGTGGGTACGGGTCGTACCACGCCCACCCCTACGTCACCCCAACAATGGCGGTACGGCCCATACCCAAGTTCTAAAGGCCTGGGTACGGGCTGTACCAGCATTGTTGGGGTGATGTAGGGGTACGCGTGGTACGACCCGTACCCACGCTCTGAAGGGCTGGGTACAGTGCGTACCCCTACGGCACCCCATTGGGGGTGTGCACAATAGAATTTTCAGATTTCCTATGGGAACTCGGTCCTATCTATAACTATCTACTGGCGACCGCCAGTAGATAATAAAGATTGACTGATATATATATAAATTAATATATACATACACACACATTGATTATATATATATATATATATATATATATATATATATATATATATATATATATATATATATATATATATTTATTATCTACTGGCGGTCGCCAGTAGATAGTTATAGTTAGGACCGTGTTTCCATAGGAAATCCGCAACATTCTATTTGGAATAACTTTGGCGCCGGTCGACGAATCCTCGCGAAATTTTCAAAACTAATGGGGCGCTACGCTCCGCTCCTACCCTGAAAGTCTCGGGGGGATTCGTCAAGCGGGGGCTGAGAAAAAAGGGGGGTCCCAAAACGCGTTTTCCCCATGCATTTTTCCATAGGACCTTTAGACACAGCTACAGCCCGAACGGCTGAACAGAATTACTTGAAATTTGGCAGAGAGGTAGTCCTCAGGTCAAGGATGTGCCTTTTGTAGGTCTGGTGTAAATCTGTTCAGTAGGTCCTGAGAAAATAGCATTTAAATCAATATATATATCTGTAAGCGCGCTCCGTGCGCTTACCGTAAGCTTACCGTACGCGTACGGTGCTGTGCGCGAGCTCAATTCTGATTGGTGGTTACATGACTGTAAACATTTGAATCGGTCGAAATCAGGAAGTGTCGGCTGCCATTTTCTGTCTCTCGCACTGAGAAACAAAGGTGGGGAACGTGAAACGGGGGCAACAAAGAGAGTTGCAGACCCCCTAGTGTTTGTCAGGGGGTCCAAGAAGGACCCAAAAGTACGAAAAATAAATTTAATAATTTTTAAAAAAAATCGCGGGGTATGCGTACGGTAAGCTTACCGTACGCGCACGGCAAAAATAAATAAAAAAATAAATAAAGAAGTAACAATCACATTTATTAAATAAATTAAAGGACCTACAAGAGAGAAAAAAACAAATGTTACTGCGTAAAAAAAGGCGAGGTGCGCACGGCATGGACTGCGCAACGTGGGCGCTCGGTGCGCGAAGCGCACTGAGGGCCCACAGCGCGCGCCCCGGGCGTGAAGCGCACCGTGCGCGCATAGTGAAAAACCAGAAAAAAAAATAAAAAATAAATACATAACTTAGCATTTAAAAAACCGTACAAATTCACTGAAAAAAACATAGGTTTCACACACGTTATAGTTAGGAATTATCATTTACAAAACCTGGCAAATTCACTTAAAAAACCATAGGTTTCACACATGTTATAGTTAGCTGTACATTTCACTCGTAAAAAACCCATGAAATTCCACGTTATAGTTAGATCAGGTAACTATAACTTGCGCGACCGCAATCCACAATGTGTAATTTCAGATGTCATCATTGATGTCATGAGTGATGTCACTGACCATGTCATGAGTGATGTACTATGTAACGTCATCAGCAGTTTATTGTGGGTGCGCAAGTTATAGTTACCTGATCTAACTATAACTGATCTAACTATAACGTGGTTTTTTACGAGTGAAATGTACAGCTAACTATAACATGTGTGAAACCTATGGTTTTTTAAGTGAATTTGCCAGGTTTTGTAAATGATAATTCCTAACTATAACGTGTGTGAAACCTATGGTTTTTTCAGTGAATATATATATATATATATATATATATAGATAGATAGATAGATAGATAGATAGATAGATAGATAGATAGATAGATAGATAGATAGATAGATAGATAGATAAAAATATATATTTGTTTATATATAGCTATATATATATCAATGAAAAAACCATAGGTTTCACACACGTTATAGTTAGGAATTAGCATTTAAAAAACCTTAGAAATTCAATGAAAAAACCAAAGGTTTCACACACGTTATAGTTAGCTGGACATTTTACTCGTAAAAAACCATTGAAATTCCCCCGTTATAGTTAGTTAAGCTAACTATAACTCGCGCGCCCGCAATGCACTGCTGATGACGTCACATATTACATCACTCATGACATGGTCAGTGACATCACTCATGACATCACTGATGACATCTCAAATGACATCACTGATGACATCACTGATGACATCATCCAGTGAATGTGTGTTTTTCTGAAAATTAAATATGTTTTATATATGTATATCTCAAGGTCGATGGAAGAATAAATGGGTATATAAGTGTCTAAATGGATGATTTGTTTTTGAAAAATTGATTGTGTAACTGACTGATTAGGTGTATCATAGTGAATACATGGCTTAGTGAGTAATGTTTAAATATGTATATATCTGTATCAGTCTTTCACTTTGTGTATAAGTGGCTGCATGGGTTGGTGAGCAGCTATATGAGTGTTTATATGGGTTATTAGTTGTTTTTTTGAGTATCAGTCTGAGTGTCTGTATGGTTCGGTGGGGGGTATTACGTAGTGCATAGGTGCATGAATGAGTGACTCACTGTTTGTATGTGTTGAAGATAGTATGTATGCAGGACTGCATGGGTGGATGAGTGTGTGTATGGGTGTGTTAGTGAGTGAATGACTGTCTCTACAGTGTCTTTATGAGTAACTACATATGTTTTAAACTAGTATATGTGACTATTGGTGTATATAAGTGAGTATATGTGAGAGTGAGAGATTGAAAGAGTTCCTGTATGAATAAGTATGTGTTTCTATAAGTGATTGTTTAAAAGACTAAGTATGTGTAAGTTTTTGTAGAAGTAAGTGTGGTGGTGTGTGTATAACTATATGCAAGTAAATGGATGTTTGATTCTTTATTAGCATGAGTGACTATGTGTGTGAGTAACTCTACAGATGAGTGGCATTGTGTAACAGGATGTATAGGTGTATGAGTACATATGATGAGTGAGTACATGTATGAGTGACTGTATAGGACTGTTGGTGAATGAGTGGATGTGTATGTGGATCTTAGAATTACTGAAGAGGTTGTTGTAACTGGTATTGGTATGTCCATTGTTTTGAAAAGTTTAGTCTCTATTTATAAATGTGTGTATCAAAGGTTATATTAGGGTGAGAGGAGGTCTGCCACTCTATCACAAGGATGATGTCATCAGTGATGTCATCAGTGATGTCATTTGAGATGTCATCAGTGATGTCATGAGTGATGTCACTGACCATGTCATGAGTGATGTAATATGTGACGTCATCAGCAGTGCATTGCGGGCGCGCGAGTTATAGTTAGCTTAACTAACTATAACGGGGGAATTTCAATGGTTTTTTACGAGTAAAATGTCCAGCTAACTATAACGTGTGTGAAACCTTTGGTTTTTTCATTGAATTTCTAAGGTTTTTTAAATGCTAATTCCTAACTATAACGTGTGTGAAACCTATGGTTTTTTCATTGAATTAGCAAGGTTTTTTAAATGCTAATTCCTAACTATAACGTGTGTGAAACCCATGGTTTTTTCAGTGAATTTGCAAGGTTTTTTAAATGCTATTTTTTTTTTTCTTCTATTTTTTTAAACATATTTTTAATTTAATGTTCTAACCTTTTATAAAGACTATGGTTAAATTTTTAAAATTCTTTAATATGTTTTTTTAAATATATTTCATAAAATAAACATGTTATAATTTTTTGCAGTACATTTTTTCCTTTTTTTTTAGTACGCGTACCGTAAGCTTACGGTAAGCGTACGGTTTACGCAACGCCCGTAATTTATCTACGCTGTTTGCGTATAGTTACGCAATTTGCGTAGCCGCGCGTACTCCGCGTGGGACGCGTACGCGTGTACGCTACACGCGCACGTTACGCGGAAGTGTCGGGTAGTGACTGTTATGCGCATGCGTGCAAGCGCGTGTCTTTTTTACGCGCATGCGTACTTTTGCCGTAAGCGCACCGTAAGCGTACCGTAAGCGTACGGTAGGTCATGTGATCATGAAACACAACTTTTGATTGGTTGAAACTACTTTCAGTTCTAGAACTCTCCTACACCACACCCATTCCCCTCATTTCTGCTTGTGATCCCTTAGGAGAAGGAGCTGGGTTGTCTTTGTGATACGATGGCAGAACAGCAGAGCTCTTCTGAGAGTGAGGCTAGCACTAGCAGCACTACCTTGAGGCAGAGAGCGAGGAAACAAAAGACCTCTTATGTATGGGATTATTTTACTTTTCCTGAAGGCCAGCTAAAGGTAAATGCACCCTTAGTGACTTGCAAGCTGTGTCAGCGTGTACTTTCAAGAGGTAATCCTGACAGGAAGTATTCCTTTGGGAATCATACCATGATGAGGCACCTCAAGGATGTACACAAAAGGACACATGCTCGACTTTTTGGAGGTAACCCTTCAGAAAGTCAACCAAGCACATCCACAGAAGCTCAGCCTGGACCATCATCTGCAGGGCTGACTCCTTCTTCTGCAGGTCAGGTGAGCCCTTCATCTGTGGGGGGAGCATCTCCTTTTGCTGGCCCTCTGGAAATTAACCCTCGATTTCTGAGGGTTGATATTCGATGTGCCTCTTGTCATGATCTAATTTGTCATAGGGAGACCAGTGTTTCCCTAGTGAACCTCAAAATAGATCAGCACACTTGTCACAGAGACTAATTTGCCCATTCTTTCTTTCCTCTCTCCCTGCATGAACCCAACGGCTCTTTTAAGAGCCAACCTTATCTTTCATCTTTTTTTTATAGATGTTTTTAAAAACTTTTTTTTTTTTTTTACCGTACGCGTACGGTGCGCGTAATTTTTTTTTTTTTTTAAAAAAACACTAAAAATCAATAATCACATTACAAGGACTTTGAAACACTACAATTATTATTATTGACTTACCATACCCACTCAAAAAAATATTTATTCATTTGTTTTTTTTTAAAAAAATTGCTTTAAAAATGGTTCTAGTTTTCGAAAATTTTCTATATCAATCTGAAAAAAAAGAAAAAAGTATTAATATTTTTTAAACATTTTAAAATACAGTACACGTATTTACATATTTACCAAAAAATATTTTTGCCTTATTTTTGCTGTTTTCAGAATATATTGCATTTCACTTTAAATTGTGAAAGCAATTGCATTCATCATTTAACAGCGGGCAAAAAAAAAATAACAATCTCAAAGATTGTATTAAAAAAGCCCAGAATCTCTTCTCACTTAAACTTAACATTACAGAAATGCATAATATTCTAAAAAAATATCATCAAAAAACAATACTTATTTCTTTAAAATACCGTCTGATATTTTTGTTTCAGAAGTATAATCACAATATTATATCTCAAATAACTCCACAATACATCTGATTCCATTTCCTTTAGGCCAAATAGTAATTTCCAATGGTAATCCAATAAAATTCTAAAGTTTAATTTGTCCAGATCTCACCGATTCTCTGTAACATTTTGGTTCCCGAATTTTTTTTTAATAATTTATTAAGTCCACAATAGAATTGGTTACTTTTCCGCATGGCCAAATAGTAATTTTTAAAATCTTTTTTGAAAAAATTTCCAATGGCACTCCAATAACATTCCAAAATTTAAATTGTGCAGATGTTACCGATTTTCTCTAAATTATTGGTTTTTGAAAGTTTCATTAAAAATTAAAAAAGTCCACATTACAATTGGTTATCTTTCCATTAGGCCAAATGATAATTTAAAAAATCTTTTTTTAAGAAAATTCCAATGGTAATCCAGTAAAATGGTAAAATTATTTTGTCCAGATCTTGCCAAGTCTCTCTAAAATTTAGGTTTCAGGAAGATTAGATAGGAATTTGCTAAATCAAAAGGCAAACGTTGTTTGAAAATCAATTGGGAATCATTACACAGTGTCCAGCCTTTTTCACATTTAAGATAAACTGTGTAATGTCCAGAAGTAACAGTAGGTCCATCATGGAAAATTATTGCAACAGTTACAAAAGTTTTTCCTGAAATTGATAATTGCTGTCCTGTAAACTTCTTTATTAAAGTATCCAATTTTGAACCATCAGCTCTACATCGTTGCATCATTAAAATTACATACTGTCCGTATTCCTTTAAAATTAATGTTGAAAACATGTCAGATTTACACTCACCGCATTTCATGCTATGATTAGCATCTTTAACTAATTTTGCAAAAGTGACTGTTTTACTCTCTGGCAATGTCAAATAAATAAACCTTTCATTATCAACATTAGAGCCACATATATTATAACAGTTTTCACAACTATGTTCCCATTTATAAGAGAGACCAAATAAAATATCAATTGCAACTTCTTCTTCTTCCAGTACTTGAAGAAAATACATCAAAAATTCGTGTGCATCTTGCTGTTCATTTTGAGAAAACTGTGTTCGTCCTGAACATATATCTAAAAGTTTTCTAATTTCAGTAGCACTTTCTATTTGAGTTTTATCTTTACTCAGCTTTTGAAAAAGGAGACTCAGCTCAGAACAGAATCTTTTTCCCTGATTTACTATTATCTGCTCTTGCAAACTTTCCAGATAAAATGCAACATTCAGCACTACATTTGCGTAGCAGTTGACACCAGAGCTATTTTCAAAATGACATCCTACAACCTGTTCTTCATTTTCCTTTTTCTTTTTGCTTGCAATTACATCACTCCTCTTTTTTTTCCTCTTCTCTACATCTTCATTACAGATATTCTCATTTTTTCTTTTACGAGAAACTACACGTTTCTCCAACACAGGATACTGACCTAAATGAGGAGCATAGCTTCTTCTTAATCTATTATACTCCTTTACACAGTTTGTATCAGCACTAACTTTTGAATCATCAAACTCTATCATGAATAAACCTGATAATGTTTTCACTCGTGACAAAACAACATATGCCATACCTTCTTTGAACACAGTTGAACCAATGTTCACAAATGCACAATCTACAGTCAATCCTTGAGACTTGTGAATAGTTACAGCATATGCTAGAGAAAACGGAAACTGCTTCCTACGTACATATAAGTCTTTCACAAGCATGAAACGAACTGTACAACGACAAATATCTTTAACTTCTTCTATCTGATCAAATTTTATTTTTAAACATTCAATTCCATCTTTTTTCTGATAATTAATAAAACCCACAACTCTTCCCATAGCTCCATTAACTATACCTTTTTCAACATCCAAATTTCTTCTTAAAAATACTCTACAGTTCATGCAAACATATAGATTTTTTTCTAATCCAGCTGTTTTGGAGATGTTCTTCTCTAGTGAATCCAATTTATTTTTCAGTTTGCCTGTTACTGTGACAGTAATTCTTCCATCCTCAATTTTGTCCACTGCTTCCAATTTCCTGATCTCTTCCTTTTCCAATTTCAAAAGCTCCTCATTAAATATTGAGCATTCACGTAGAGTTGGCATTAAGCAGATGACACTTTTGTTTTCTGCAATGTTCTTGTATATTTTCTCTGCAACTATTTCTTCCTTTGGAAATAAATGATGTAGCAGCCGACTCTGTAATGCTTTTTTGCCAACTTCTGTGAGTAGTCCAATTCTGATATCTTTCAGAATACTTCCATATTCTTCATCGCTTGCTTGCCTCATATTAGTAGTAAGTTCCTTGTACTCAAAGAAGGACCAAATATTTGTATTTCCGATGCTTCCCAATGACTTCTTCGTGTCTTCATGTGTGACAGTATTAAACACTGGTTGTCCTTTAACTGGAGTAAGTTGCAAAAGATCTCCAAAAACTATGACGTGTTTTCCACCAAATAACATGTCATAGTCTGTCTTCAAAATTTGCTGCATTCTTAAATGCACAAAGGCAAGCATTAAGTTTGATACCATGCTCACCTCATCAATAATGAGAACTTGCATCTTCTTCAATACTCTTGAAACTTCCAAGGATGCTTCTCCAGTTAGCTTGTTGTATTGTATTTTGTTCTCATGCTCCACTGGTAACATTAGCAAACGATGTAAAGTGATTCCTTTTATGTTATATGCTGCTAACCCAGTTGGAGCAGTAACCACACAAGACAAAGTAGAATCTGTTTTTTGCTGTAGGTAGCTTCTGATGACTTTTATAAGGAAACTTTTTCCAGTTCCAGCTTGTCCGCTTACATACATCCTGATTGGATGAAATGATGTGCATGAGCACTCTTTTTTTTCATGTAGAAATCCGTGATCAATTTTGTTTCTGATCTCTTCATAAATTTGTTGCTGCTCTTGATTCAGTTGTCTTTCCAAATTTTCTAAGTCTATAAATTCTTCTTGAGCTTGATTCATAGCCGTTTCCACTTCATTCATGGCTATTGATGCTTCATTTTCAACGATTGGTTGTCCTAGGGGATCTTGACTGAGTGTTCCTGAACTTTGGCTGTCCTGAGAACTGTCTCTAGCTATTTCTGCTGCAATTGTAGTTTCCTGTTCAATTTCTTCATTTAACATTTGCAGATAACTTGAGAATGTACTGCATTGTATGCTGTCTTTGCAAGCATTAAAAGAATCTTCATAGCTTTGAAATTCTCCCAGTAGTTCATCCTCTGTACGCCATGGTTTAAACAACTGTAAAAGAGCCAAGTAGTAAAATTCCTTCTTGTCAGTAGTGTCGCAACTCAGCTTCCTGTGATTTATCAAACTTCCTTTTGTTTGCTTCACCAAACATCCTTCCTCACCAACGACTTTATATTTTCCATTGTTGATGTCTTCTGCGGCTTTCTGTGAATAAATGTAGTTCTGCAGCACTTCATAGAGACACATGTTCTCCAGATGTTGACTTCTCTTGGGATAATATGTGTCCAACATGTTTGATTTCAAAATATCTGTACTTTCTGGGTCATTCTCGGCCAAATATTCAATTTCTCCAACAGATTTCAGTACCCGATTTCTCATTGCTGCAAGGCCTAAACTTGCCCAAATTATTCTTCTTGACTTCGAGTAGAGACTTGCAGAAGATAACCTATCTGAACATTCGTAGGATCCAATTTCTCGATGCGATAACATCTTCAAACTGAAACTGTACAGCTTCTTACTGACAGTCTTCTCGTGAGAAATCTCTTCCCACATTTCCTTTAATTCTGTTTTTTCTGATTTCGTAATGTAAGACGTTACATATCGAGCAACAGCAATGGAATTGTCAGCTACATACTGTATATCCATGTTAGCGTTCCACATGGATAAAATGACTGGGTTGTAGTCATTTATATTTTTTGATTCTTCTTTTCTTTTTAGGTTGTAGGTATTCTTAGGTGATTTTCTTGTGATAGTATGTCTCACAGCTGACATAAAACTGTTGACTCTTCCATTTGAAAGAACAGGTCTAGGAAATCCAAATCGACATTTAGTGTAGTATTTATCTTTGCTCTTGTATTTCCGTCGACAGTATTTTCCACACCGATGACTTTGGAAACGTAAAACTTGCTCCTTTAACTTTTTCTCTTCTGTGCTTTTTGGTATAGCACATGTTGCATATTCTTCAATGAAAGATAACACTGCTTCATCAGTATCTGTTCCAAACTTTGGGGCATCCTTGATCCACAACAGCATATGAATATGAGGAGCACCTCTTGCCTGGTACTCTTTTCTCCAAAAGAAATCTACTACTTCTCCAAGAGGTGGATTTTTTTTATTGCAGATGAAGGACATCATAGCCTCAAATCTATGATTGAAATATCTGCAAACATTAACCGGATCCAATGAGCACAGTTTTCCTGCTGTCTTGTATTCGATGTTTTTAATGTTTGAATTTGCCTCTCGTAGAAAATCCAGTAAATCATCCCAAGCGTACTCCGCACAGCTTAGGGTAACGAACCATGTTGGTGTTCCTAAATTCCGTAACATGCATTTTAATTCACCATGGCGTCGGTACCAATATTCATTTGTCCCACGCTGACAAGCCATCAGATTTATCAGTTGTGTTTCCAAATGATCATCTCGGTGCTGCACTTTCTCCATAAAATCCTTAGCAGACATATTTTGTAAATGTACTCCACTTTTTAAAATGTGATTTACTGCATAAGACAGTGCAGACAAGTCGCTTTCAAATAAAAGATGGAACAAATAAGGAATACTTTGTCGAAATCTGGGATCTTCAGCATATAGTCTTGTAGTCCGATACTCAGAAGCTGGAATCTGTTCTGGACGTTCATCGTATCGTCCTCCTTTTCCTTTAGGAAACAGCTGGGGAAAACATCGAGCTTCCAAGCTCTCCTCCCATACACTCACGGGAGTTCCTTTTGCTTTCTTCATCTGAAAGAGATCAATATTATCTCCCATAACTTCTTTTGAATGAAGAGGATGTATGCTAAAATGTTCATAAATTTCTTCTTCCTTTGACTTGTCCACTTTTTCTATTTGTCCAGTTGGTGTTTCTGTGTCTTCTTGTAAATCTTCTTCTTCTTCTTCTTCTATATAAATTGATTCATACCATTTGTTATTCCTTTTCAAATACAAATTTGCTCTTTGTACTTTCCGCACATCTACCAGCTCCTGCCAAATCTTCTTATTCTTTGTAGGTACACCATTAACCAGAATAACTAATGGTTCAGTTTCCAAAGTATCCGCATCAATAGTTTCCATATTTTTTTTCAAATCCAAGGGCAAATACACCACTCTTCCTTTTAAACCTCTCAGTAAATCAGAAGGAGGTAATTTACCAGTTTTGGGCTCCATACGTACTATGGTCTGGAACGGATGAACACATTGAATAAGTATAGACTCATATGTATTTAATTCAGAAAGTTCAGCAGGAATAGCATCCAATTCTAAATTATTATGTACAGCTCTGGTCGGCATTCTATTTTCCTCTAACTTGTTGTAACAGTATTTACAAATACGCTGATCTTCACCCAAATCAAAACAATTTTCTAGAAATATATATGTGGCAAAATCCTTCCACTTATAATTATCTTCATTTTCACTCTTTCTGTAGCGATCAACATTCCTAGTTTGTTTTCTATAATGAGTTCTGCGGCAACAAATACAAGTAAAATTTGGTCTTTCATTAGAGACTATTGCAAATTTTGTTATGTGATCATTAAATGTGTTACTTACAGAGGGTTCTACATTCTCTTCCACTTCTTCCTCATTTACTGTGTCCTTCTCTGCACTGTTTTGTTCAGGACCAAAGTAACAAAACTGAATTTCATCAACAACCTTCTCTACATCTGATACCGTTCCTCGGAACAGAGCCCTATTCAATTCATTTAACTTTATTGCTGGACTTTTGGCAAAATACAACCGTCTCACAAACTTTCTCATTTCAGTATGATGAACAGCCAGCATCCTAAAATGATGGAAAACACTATTGCACACTTTTCTAGATAGACAAGCCAGAGAATGACCCTGCAAACCAGTATTCTCTCTCACTCTGCATGGATCCAGACTTTGAAGCACCTTAATCTTCTGTTTTATACTTTTTTTACTATATTCTCTTAGAAACTCTCGAAATTTGTCAATAGATTCCTGACGCACAGTGCAAATACTACTACAATTCCAAGTGTACACTGGGGCTTTAGGACATCTCCCCATAGCCTCATCTGCCATCACTTGTACCTCATCTCTTGGAACCATTATCTCCTTCTCCATTATGCAACCATTTTTTACTTCGTAAGAACGACCTCTGGTGTCAACTGCATGCAGCAAACTATGACTTTGAAAATAGCTCTCTTCATTAAAAAAAGGTTCACTACTTGAACTATGCATCCACTTTCCTAAAAACACTTTACAAAAGTTTGTTCTGTTCACTACTCTTTTCCTTTTGCTATGTGATTTCAGTACATTAACCATTTTGTCTAATGTACGCATCCTATTCAAAATTAAAATGAATAGTTTCCTTTTTAATTCTAATGCCTTTGCTGCAATGGCTTCTATTTCTTTTTTTCTTTTATAAAACTGTGTCTTTTTCTTATATTTCTTCACATCCTTCATCAAATTGGACATAACTCTTCTCTGTAACATTTTTCTACGTATCTCTTTAAACGCTGTTTTTCTATTTATATAAATCTTTTCAGTTGCTGAAGGTATATTTGCATTAACTAAATTGTCAATTTTTTCCTCTCCTTTTTTTTTCAAAACATCCTTTCGAGTACAGACATTTTGTACATTTTTCATTCTTTTGAATATATTTTTTAGAAATTGTTTTTTCTGCTTACCAGAAGATTTTTTCTTTTTCCCAACATGAGCATCTTCTACTAACTTTGGTCCTCTAGTTGTCTTCAAATATAGGTTTTTTTTTTGCGTTTTTTGAACTCTGGATTTTGTAGGCATCTTAAATTTTGTCCACTGCTCTTCAGCAATACCTGAAAAAAACTAAAAAAAAATTCCTTTATTTTATTTAAATATATTACTACATTTCTTTTCACAATAGTCACAAAACATAATTTCTTTGCCAATTTGAATGCACACTTACTGCTCTTTTTTTTTGGCAAGTTAAAATCACTTTTACAGACTGACACATTATGAAACCACTTTTCAGTTTTTTTAAAAAGCCCATGTCCAGACTGCTTTTTCAGACCACCACCATGTGTATCCTCGGTGACTGCCTACACTCCAGCAAGGGCAACCAGCCTTAGTGATGCTGAATGTATTTGCATTACAGACTGAAACCTCAAAACCCCACTCGCTTCTAAATACTGTGCATGATTATACATGGAAAGGAGCTGGGTGTGTGCTAAGAGTCTGCTTCTTCCCCCCAAAAATCGCTCCCCCTTTTTCCTACTAATGCAACTGTGAAATCACCAGAGCAAAACGCAATAAATCTCTGCCTGTAATTCCTATTTCCACACAGAGTCATGTTTTCACATTAGTCCCAAAACGAAATTTCTTTGCCAATTTGAAAGCACACTTACTGCTCTTTTTTTTGGGCAAGTGAAAATCACTTTTACAGACTGACACATTATGGAACCACTTTTCAGTTTTTTTAAAAAGCCCATGTCCAGACTGCTTTTTCAGACCACCACCATGTGTATCCTCGGTGACTGCCTACACTCCAGCAAGGGCAACCAGCCTTAGTGATGCTGAATGTATTTGCATTACAGACTGAAACCTGAAAACCCCACTCGCTTGTAAATACTGTGCATGATTATACATGGAAAGGAGCTGGGTGTGTGCTAAGAGTCTGCTTCTTCCCCCAAAAAATCGCTCCCCCTTTTTCCTACTAATGCAACTGTGAAATCACCAGAGCAAAACGCAATAAATCTCTGCCTGTAAATCCTATTTGCACACAGAGTCATGTTTTCACATTAGTCACAAAACGAAATTTCTTTGCCAATTTGAATGCACACTTACTGCTCTTTTTTTTTGGCAAGTGAAAATCACTTTTACAGACTGACACATTATGAAACCACTTTTCAGATTTTTTAAAAAAAGCCCATGTCCAGACTGCTTTTTCAGACCACCACCATGTGTTTCCTCGGTGACTGCCTTCACTCCAGCAAGGGCAACCAGCCTTAGTGATGCTGAATGTATTTGCATTACAGACTGAAACCTCAAAACCCCACTCGCTTCTAAATACTGTGCATGATTCCACATGGCAAGCAGCTGGGTGTGTGCTAAGAGTCTGCTTCTTCCCCCAAAAAATCGCTCCCCCTTTTTCCTACTAATGCAACTGTGAAATCACCAGAGCAAAACGCAATAAATCTCTGCCTGTAATTCCTATTTGCACACAGAGTCATGTTTTCACATTAGTCCCAAAACGAAATTTCTTTGCCAATTTGAAAGCACACTTACTGCTCTTTTTTTTGGGCAAGTGAAAATCACTTTTACAGACTGACACATTATGAAACCACTTTTCAGTTTTTTTAAAAAGCCCATGTCCAGACTGCTTTTTCAGACCACCACCATGTGTTTCCTCGGTGACTGCCTTCACTCCAGCAAGGGCAACCAGCCTTAGTGATGCTGAATGTATTTGCATTACAGACTGAAACCTCAAAACCCCACTCGCTTCTAAATACTGTGCATGATTCCACATGGCAAGCAGCTGGGTGTGTGCTAAGAGTCTGCTTCTTCCCCCAAAAAATCGCTCCCCCTTTTTCCTACTAATACAACTGTGAAATCACCAGAGCAAAACGCAATAAATCTCTGCCTGTAATTCCTATTTGCACACAGAGTCATGTTTTCACATTAGTCACAAAATGAAATTTCTTTGCCAATTTGAATGCACACTTACTGCTCTTTTTTTTTGGCAAGTTAAAATCACTTTTACAGACTGACACATTATGAAACCACTTTTCAGTTTTTTTAAAAAGCCCATGTCCAGACTGCTTTTTCAGACCACCACCATGTGTATCCTCGGTGACTGCCTACACTCCAGCAAGGGCAACCAGCCTTAGTGATGCTGAATGTATTTGCATTACAGACTGAAACCTCAAAACCCCACTCGCTTCTAAATACTGTGCATGATTATACATGGAAAGGAGCTGGGTGTGTGCTAAGAGTCTGCTTCTTCCCCCCAAAAATCGCTCCCCCTTTTTCCTACTAATGCAACTGTGAAATCACCAGAGCAAAACGCAATAAATCTCTGCCTGTAATTCCTATTTCCACACAGAGTCATGTTTTCACATTAGTCCCAAAACGAAATTTCTTTGCCAATTTGAAAGCACACTTACTGCTCTTTTTTTTGGGCAAGTGAAAATCACTTTTACAGACTGACACATTATGAAACCACTTTTCAGTTTTTTTAAAAAGCCCATGTCCAGACTGCTTTTTCAGACCACCACCATGTGTATCCTCGGTGACTGCCTACACTCCAGCAAGGGCAACCAGCCTTAGTGATGCTGAATGTATTTGCATTACAGACTGAAACCTGAAAACCCCACTCGCTTGTAAATACTGTGCATGATTATACATGGAAAGGAGCTGGGTGTGTGCTAAGAGTCTGCTTCTTCCCCCAAAAAATCGCTCCCCCTTTTTCCTACTAATGCAACTGTGAAATCACCAGAGCAAAACGCAATAAATCTCTGCCTGTAAATCCTATTTGCACACAGAGTCATGTTTTCACATTAGTCACAAAACGAAATTTCTTTGCCAATTTGAATGCACACTTACTGCTCTTTTTTTTTGGCAAGTGAAAATCACTTTTACAGACTGACACATTATGAAACCACTTTTCAGATTTTTTAAAAAAAGCCCATGTCCAGACTGCTTTTTCAGACCACCACCATGTGTTTCCTCGGTGACTGCCTTCACTCCAGCAAGGGCAACCAGCCTTAGTGATGCTGAATGTATTTGCATTACAGACTGAAACCTCAAAACCCCACTCGCTTCTAAATACTGTGCATGATTCCACATGGCAAGCAGCTGGGTGTGTGCTAAGAGTCTGCTTCTTCCCCCAAAAAATCGCTCCCCCTTTTTCCTACTAATGCAACTGTGAAATCACCAGAGCAAAACGCAATAAATCTCTGCCTGTAATTCCTATTTGCACACAGAGTCATGTTTTCACATTAGTCACAAAATGAAATTTCTTTGCCAATTTGAAAGCACACTTACTGCTCTTTTTTTTGGGCAAGTGAAAATCACTTTTACAGACTGACACATTATGAAACCACTTTTCAGTTTTTTTAAAAAGCCCATGTCCAGACTGCTTTTTCAGACCACCACCATGTGTATCCTCGGTGACTTCCTACACTCCA
The DNA here is from genome assembly GCF_964204655.1 of Triturus cristatus. NCBI lineage: Eukaryota > Metazoa > Chordata > Amphibia > Caudata > Salamandridae > Triturus > Triturus cristatus. The sequence continues at coordinate 1,028,060,604 of NC_140579.1, read as the reverse complement.
GCAAGGGCAACCAGCCTTAGTGATGCTGAATGTATTTTCATTACAGACTGAAACCTCAAAACCCCACTCGCTTCTAAATACTGTGCATGATTCCACATGGTAAGCAGCTGGGTGTGTACTAAGAGTCTGCTTCTTCCCCCAAAAAATCGCTCCCCCTTTTTCCTACTAATGCAACTGTGAAATCACCAGAGCAAAACGCAATAAATCTCTGCCTGTAATTCCTATTTGCACACAGAGTCATGTTTTCACCTTAGTCCCAAAACGAAATTTCTTTGCCAATTTGAATGCACACTTACTGCTCTTTTTTTTTGGAAAGTGAAAATCACTTTTACAGACTGACACATTATGAAACCACTTTTTAGATTTTTTTAAAAAAGCCCATGTCCAGACTGCTTTTTCAGACCACCACCATGTGTATCCTCGGTGACTGCCTACACTCCAGCAAGGGCAACCAGCCTTAGTGATGCTGAATGTATTTGCATTACAGACTGAAACCTCAAAACCCCACTCGCTTGTAAATACTGTGCATGATTATACATGGAAAGGAGCTGGGTGTGTGCTAAGAGTCTGCTTCTTCCCCCAAAAAATCGCTCCCCCTTTTTCCTACTAATGCAACTGTGAAATCACCAGAGCAAAACGCAATAAATCTCTGCCTGTAAATCCTATTTGCACACAGAGTCATGTTTTCACATTAGTCACAAAACGAAATTTCTTTGCCAATTTGAAAGCACACTTACTGCTCTTTTTTTTGGGCAAGTGAAAATCACTTTTACAGACTGACACATTATGAAACCACTTTTCAGTTTTTTTAAAAAGTCCATGTCCAGACTGCTTTTTCAGACCACCACCATGTGTATCCTCGGTGACTGCCTACACTCCAGCAAGGGCAACCAGCCTTAGTGATGCTGAATGTATTTGCATTACAGACTGAAACCTCAAAACCCCACTCGCTTCTAAATACTGTGCATGATTCCACATGGTAAGCAGCTGGGTGTGTGCTAAGAGTCTGCTTCTTCCCCCAAAAAATCGCTCCCCCTTTTTCCTACTAATGCAACTGTGAAATCACCAGAGCAAAACGCAATAAATCTCTGCCTGTAATTCCTATTTGCACACAGAGTCATGTTTTCACATTAGTCACAAAACGAAATTTCTTTGCCAATTTGAATGCACACTTACTGCTCTTTTTTTTTGGCAAGTGAAAATCACTTTTACAGACTGACACATTATGAATCCACTTTTTAGATTTTTTTAAAAAGCCCATGTCCAGACTGCTTTTTCAGACCACCACCATGTGTATCCTCGGTGACTGCCTACACTCCAGCAAGGGCAACCAGCCTTAGTGATGCTGAATGTATTTGCATTACAGACTGAAACCTCAAAACCCCACTCGCTTCTAAATACAGTGCATGATTCCACATGGTAAGCAGCTGAGTGTGTGCTAAGAGTCTGCTTCTTCCCCCAAAAAATCGCTCCCCCTTTTTCCTACTAATGCAACTGTGAAATCACCAGAGCAAAACGCAATAAATCTCTGCCTGTAATTCCTATTTGCACACAGAGTCATGTTTTCACATTAGTCCCAAAACGACATTTCTTTGCCAATTTAAATGCACACTTACTGCTCTTTTATTTTGGCAAGTGAAAATCACTTTTACAGACTGACACATTATGAAACCACTTTTCAGATTTTTAAAAAAAAGCCCATGTCCAGACTGCTTTTTCAGACCACCACCATGTGTATCCTCGGTGACTGCCTTCACTCCAGCAAGGGCAACCAGCCTTAGTGATGCTGAATGTATTTGCATTACAGACTGAAACCTCAAAACCCCACTCGCTTCTAAATACTGTGCATGATTCCACATGGCAAGCAGCTGGGTGTGTGCTAAGAGTCTGCTTCTTCCCCCAAAAAATCACTCCTCCTTTTTCCTACTAATGCAACTGTGAAATCACCAGAGCAAAACGCAATAAATCTCTGCCTGTAATTCCTATTTGCACACAGAGTCATGTTTTCACATTAGTCCCAAAACGAAATTTCTTTGCCAATTTGAATGCACACTTACTGCTCTTTTTTTTTGGCAAGTGAAAATCACTTTTACAGACTGACACATTATGAAACCACTTTTCAGATTTTTTTAAAAAAGCCCATGTCCAGACTGCTTTTTCAGACCACCACCATGTGTATCCTCAGTGACTGCCTACACTCCAGCAAGGGCAACCAGCCTTAGTGATGCTGAATGTATTTGCATTACAGACTGAAACCTCAAAACCCCACTCGCTTCTAAATACTGTGCATGATTATACATAGAAAGGAGCTGGGTGTGTGCTAAGAGTCTGCTTCTTCCCCCAAAAAATCGCTCCCCCTTTTTCCTACTAATGCAACTGTGAAATCACCAGAGCAAAACGCAATAAATCTCTGCCTGTAATTCCTATTTGCACACAGAGTCATGTTTTCACATTAGTCCCAAAACGACATTTCTTTGCCAATTTAAATGCACACTTACTGCTCTTTTTTTTTGGCAAGTGAAAATCACTTTTACAGACTGACACATTATGAAACCACTTTTCAGATTTTTTTAAAAAGCCCATGTCCAAACTGCTTTTTCAGACCACCACCATGTGTATCCTCGGTGACTGCCTTCACTCCAGCAAGGGCAACCAGCCTTAGTGATGCTGAATGTATTTGCATTACTGACTGCAACCTCAAACCCTTAAAGTATTCCTTATTTTTACCAGTACACCTTAATTTATCATGAAAAAATATTCCATATTATTTTACATGTTCCTCACATTTAAATTTCTCCCAAAACAGAAAATAATAAACACAACTTCTACAAAAGGAATTCCAATTCTATTATTCATTTCTTAATTTACCATATACATCTCCTCTCAAACTCTAAACTCACCTTTAAAATTAGTTAGTTGTGAAAGAAATGTGGCACTCAAACAGCAGATTATCAGAGCCAGGATCTCTGTTCTCTACACCTCTCTCCTCTCAGCAGAACCAGATAATGGCAAACCTTCCCTCTATTTTTCCACACATATACATGTAAGTTTCAAATCTCAGTGCTTCCCCCTTTTTTTCAAATGTAATCACACATTTCTATTGGTTGAAAACCAACCCTTTTCCAAAAGTACCCTGCCCCCAACTTGACTTCTGCCTAGTACCCTTCCCCCAACTTGACTTCTGCCTGCTACCATAGCAACAGCTCATGGAACACTGCTGTGTGGAGTTAGGTCAGAAGTTCGCCACACAATGTTTCGATTCCACAGAGCAAGAGTGCTTGACTTTTCAAACCTAACAGCAAATCCATAGTACTGTTCTTTGGTAACACATTTTTTTGTACCAATACAAAACATGCTTCTATTAATTTACACATACAGCCTAGTTTTTATTCTAGAATGGTATGAAACAGCCAATCAGTTCTTTTTGTTTTGAAAAAAATATGTATGCCTCCATTTCCAAACTGTCTTTCTTTTCATATTGCCATTCTACTGAAAGACACCTCCTGAGTGCATCCAGTTCTCCTTTGAAGATGTTCACAGTGTGGATTGTAGGGCACAGCTATGTCTTCTGGAGTGAAAAGTTTGCAGAGAAAACAGGTATGGTGAGAGACCTTGCTTTGCCAAATGTAGACATTAAATGGATTGGTCAGAGAGGGTTAAAGTGGCACCAATTGATGCCATTGGTGAAATCCTTCATGCAAATCCAACACCCTGACCTCATAATAGTGCACTGTGGTGGCAATGACCTAGGCACTTTGACTGGGGTAGGTCTGGAAATGCTTATGAAGGACACCTTTGCACAACTGTTTTCACTTTTCCCTAAAACTGCCTTTGTGTTTTCCAACATATGCCAAAGGCAAAAATGGAACTGGTCCAATCATTTCTGTCCGCAAATTGACAAAGCAAGAAAGCACGTCAACAAATCTGTTTCTGCTTTCCTCCGTGACTATGGTATGGGTGCCATTTACCACAACAACTTGCGTTATGACATGCAAGACATTTATAGAGGAGATGGTGTGCACTTCAATGATGAAGGGAACAGAGTCTTCCTCTTGAACCTTAGACTCTGCATCGGTACTTACTTGTAGGTACCACTTAAAAAATCACTTCATAAACACAACGGCTCTTTTTAGAGCCCCCTAATATCTAAACTCTTAAATCTGCATTTCATTTCTTTTGTAATTTTTTTTTTCTTCCGTACGCTTACCGTAAGCTTACCGTACGCGTACCCCGTTATTTTTTTAAAAATCAATAAATGTTTTCTTTGTACTTTTCTGTCCTTCTTTGACCCCCTCACAAATGTAAGGGGGTCTGTAACTCTCCTCCTTGCCCCCTTTTCTTGTTTTCACTCTTTTTTTTCTGAGTGAAACACACAAAATGGCGGCCGCCGCTTCCTGGTTTGTTTCGGCCGATTCGAATGTTTCCTAAGATCTAACAGCCAATCAGAATCGCGCTCGCGCACGCCACCGTACGCGTACGGTAAGCTTACGGTAAGCGTACCGTAAGCTGGCTCAGATATATATATTGATTTAAAGGCTATTTTCTCAGAATCTACTGAACAGATTTACACGAAACCTACAAAAGGCACTTCCTTGACCTAGGGACTACCTCTCTGCCAAATTTCTAGTAATTCTGTTCAGCCGTTCGGGCTGTAGCCCTGTCTAAAGGTCCTATGGAAAAATGCATGGGAAAAACGCGTTTTGGGACCCCCCTTTTATCTCAGCCCCCACTTGACGAATCCCCCCGAGACTTTCAGGGTAGGAGCGGAGCATAGCGCCCCACCTATTTTGAGAAATTCGCGAGGATTCGTCGACCGGCGCCAAAGTTATTCAAAATAGAATGTTGCGGATTTCCTATGGGAAAGGGGTCCTAACTATAACTACCTACTGGCGACCGCCAGTAGGTAATATATATATAAATGTGTATACATACAGAGGTGAGATAGTCTTTTTTTAAAACCATTATTTTTTAATTAAATACTTAAGGTATTTAAACATCTTTCAAATTAAATTGAACACTAAAATCAGTGCAACAATAGGAAAACTGTTGGATAGTGTAGGGATACCCAAAAACTAGTCACACTCGAAATAAGTGTATCAATAGGGAAAGTGTTGAATAGTGGAGGTCTACAAATTACTATTCCCACTCAAGTCAGTGCAATAATGGTGACAGTGTTGTTTAGCGGAGGTGTAAAACTTACTATTCCTACTACAGAGATTGTAACAGTAGGAAACGTTTTGGATAGCGGACGTGTACAAATTATTATTCAAACTCTAATGAGTGCAACTGTAGGGAAATTTTGTAGAGAAAAGAGGTAAAACTTACTGTTCACACTCCAGTGAGTGCATGAGTAGGGAAAGTGTCGAATAGCATAGGGGTAAAAATTATTTTGCCCACTCCATTGAGTGCAACAGTAGAGAAAATGTTGTATAGAAAGTGTAGCAGTAGGTAAAGTTTTGAATAGCGGAGGAATACAATTTATTTTTCCCACTTCAGTGAGTGCAACAGTAGTGAAAGAGTTTGAAAGAGGAGGGGTAGAAATAAGTATTCACCTTCAGTGAGTGCAACAATAGTGAAAGTGTTGGATAGCGGTGGTGTAAAATGTACTATTCTTACTCTGGTGAGTGTACCAGTAGGGAAAGTGTTGGATATTGGACCTGTAAAAATGAGTATTCCCACTGCAATAGATAGCGGAGGGGTAAAACTTACTGTTCCCACTACAATGAGTGAAACACTTGGGAAATAGTTGAATATCCAGGGAGTGCAACAGTAGGTAAAGTGTTGGATAGTGGAGGTATAAAATTTAGTATTCAAACTCCAGTCAGTGCAACAATATGGATAGTGTTAAATAGCAGAGGGGAAAATTTACTATTCACCATCCAGCAAGTGCAACAATATGGAAAGTGTTGGATAGCTAGGGGTAAAAATTAATATTGCCACTCCAATAAGGGGCCGATTCTGATCTCGGTCGGAAGGGCAACAAATCGGGTTTGGCAGTAGCGGATCCGATACCGATGCTTCTTTTCCGACCGATCCATAAACGGGTCCGGGCGACAAAGTACCATGCGAAGATGCGCGAATTCTCCGACCGACTCGTTCCCCGCTCCGACCCGGTCCGTCCAACTAAGTCGCACGCAAACCGACACGCGCAATGGAGACAATGCTCGACCAAACGAGTACGATGCTCGAATCAGACAGCTCGAGTCGGAGCATCCGGCTCACAAAAGCTCTCAGAGTCGGACTTCGGGGGTCCGCGTCGGACCCCCCGACACCTGCAGTCGTACGACAAGCACACAGGGGGAGACACATGGGTCTCCCCCACACAGGCATGTACGGCACTGATGGCACTGGCGAATAACCACTGTAGGGGGCGCACTTGTTTGAGACGTACCCATTCAGTCAATGGGAGCGCATGTACGCGTCGTACAACTGGCTCCCATTGACTTCTATGGGAGTCCGACCAAACCAAGTCCGACAGCATACGTGCGCATCGTACTCACTCGGACTGTAGGGGTCCGGCTTGGTCAGAAAACACTCCGGATCCGACTAGGTCGGAGTGCTTTCCAACCAGGACCAGAATTGGCAACTAAGTGTAACAGATGTGAAAGTGTTGGCTACCGGAGGAATACAATTAACTATTAACACTCCAGGTTGCTCCACAGTAGGGAAAGTGTAAAATAAAGAGGAGTAAAAATTACTATTCACACTAAAGTGAGCACAAATCTAGGGAAAGTGTTGGATAGTGGAGGTGTAAAGGTTACTAATCGTACTCCAAACAGTGCAACAGTCGTGCTACTATTGGATTTCTGAGGGTTTAAAATTTATATTCTCAATATAGTGAGTTCTAAAATAAAATTTGAAATTAATTATATATAAAAATCTCATTTCATTACCTACATTTAATTTTTATATTTCATACCCTATAACACGACACGATTCACATGACAGATATATATTTAAAAGCTAAGAATAAACTATATAAGAAATATTGTAAGAAATATCAATCATGAAAAATAATTAAAATAGACAATGTTAATAAAGTTGAAACCTATACCAACCACAAACCACATCTAAATTATACTTTTGCTAAAAAATAATTACATATTTAAAATAATGTTTCATTTAAAAAATAAAAAAAAGGATTTAATAAGTAATTAAAAGGAAGTTCAAATTAAATGACTCCACACCCTCTACCCTATATAAATGAAAAAGCAACCTCAAAAAAATATAAGTAATTGTGCTAATTAAATGGCCATAAATATTTAATATCAACGATCAACAAAATATTATAAAAATAAACATAAATTAATTACCAACCTTAACGCCTATCAACCACACAAGCCACATATATAGAAAAATTTGAATATTTCAGTATTTTTTGTTCAATTAATTATTATTAATTCTGAACTATTAATGTGAAAATAATAGTTACCAGCATTTATAACTTTCAAACCCTGAACCCACAAATAAAATTAATCACACAATGTACGTAATACATTTCCAATCAATTAATTATTATCATTTTGTAACAAATGAATAATTAATCAAAAAAATATAACTTCCCAAACTTTACCCCTATAAACCACAGAATAAGTATAAAAAAAGTTACACAAATAGCATTATTAATTAGCAAGTAATAACTATTGACTAACTATAAATTTATAAATAATGAATAATAAATAAAGTCCCAAAATTAACAGTATGAAATAAAGTAAAAAAATTAAATAAATTAAAAAATAAACCTTGAAATTACTATAATGAAAATACTTCACACCCTATTCCACCATTAAAATAAGAACCCGCAACGAAAGTAGATTAAAATAAATTGAAATTACTAAAACTATAACACATTTATAAAAAAAGCAGTTCTTATACCAAAAAAAGACGGCACTTAAATTTAAAATCTATATTAAAATACATAACACTAATTATGACTTATACATTTCATACATGCATTTTTTAGGAAACACTATTGAATATATTTATATATTTAAAAACTATATTAATTAAATAAAAAATGATGTTCATGAAGACGATATTCTTGATGTTGAGATATCTGAGTCACGACATTTAGTACTCAATATTTCTAGAGTTGGACATTTGGAACTTGCTATTCTGTGTGCACACCAAAAACCTAAAAAGGTATTCCAATTTATATTTTATAAAATATATCAATCAGAAATTTGAAAATAGAAACCCAAAATAAGTACCATCTTTGTGAAATTTGTAAAAAAGAAAATTACAATTTCCTTGTTAAATAGCTTAAATACAATAAATAAAATATAATCATTTATAAAATAGTTACTACTTGGGTGCCGATTCCGATCCGATAAAAATATTTCCTGTACGAATCGTATCTGGATTTTTTTTCCGTACGAATCGTACATGTCCCATACAAACTGGCAAGTACGATTCGTATGTGAAAAAATCCATACGAATCGCATTGGGAAAATTCCCCGACATGTCCTCGGGTCGGAAAAAGTGTCCGACACGTCCCCGGACAGTTTTACGTACGAATCGGGAAACTGAAGTCCGAGCGCGCAAGTACGCTCCGTCCCGTCCGTCCGAATGCACAACCGTATGGAAAAAATACCGTACGGTGCGAACTCCCATAGGAACTATGGGGACATCCAAATATGTGCCCGCAGACGAGCCGAACACCCCCCAGCGCCCCCCCATGTACGCGCTGTACACCAGCACCCCCCCATGTCCGCGCCATACCCCCACCCCACCCCCGTAGGTACGGAGCATACCCCCACCCCCCCGTAGGTACAGAGCGTACCCCCACCCCGTGTAGGTACGGAGCGTACCCCCACCCTACCCCCGTAGGTACGGAGCATACCCCCACCCCACCCCGTAGGTACGGAGCGTACCTCCACCCCCGTATGTACGGTGCGGACCCTCAGCGTACCTACGAGGGTGGGGTGGGGGTATGCTCCGTACCTACGGGGGTGGGGTGGGGGTACGCTCCGTACCTACACGGGGTGGGGGTACGCGCCGTCCATAGGGGGGGTGGGGGTACGCACCGTCCATAGGGGAGGGGGATACGCACCGTCCATAGGGGGGGCTGGGGGTACGGCGCGTACATATGGGGGGCGGGTGTACGGCGCGTACATACGGGGGCTGGGTGTACTGCGCGTACATACGGGGGCTGGGGGTACTGCGCGTGGATGTATGACGTTACAACGCACACTTTTACAACGCATGCACTTACAACGCATTTTTTACAACGCAAAATCCATTACAACGCATTCCATTACAACGCATGACACTACAACGCATTTTTAAAAACTACCTTTACAACGCATTCCATTATATCGCATACTACCTTTACAACGCATACCATTACAACGCATAATATTACATTGCATTTAAGGTAAGTATTGGATAGTATAGGGGTAAAAATTACTATTCTTACTCCAGGGGGTGCAACAGTAGGGTAAGTGTTGGATAGTATAGGGGTAAAAATTACTATTCTAACTCCAGGGGGTGCAACAGTAGGGTAAGTGTTGGGTAATATAGGGGTAAAAATTACTATTCTAACTCCAGGGGGTGCAACAGTAGGGCAAGTGTTGGATAGTATAGGGGTAAAAATTACTATTCTAACTCCAGGGGGTGCAACAGTAGGGTAAGTGTTGGATAGTATAGGGGTAAAAATTACTATTCTAACTCCAGGGGGTGCAACAGTAGGGCAAGTGTTGGATAGTATAGGGGTAAAAATTACTATTCTAACTCCAGGGGGTGCAACAGTAGGGCAAGTGTTGGATAGTATAGGGGTAAAAATTACTATTCTAACTCCAGGGGGTGCAACAGTAGGGCAAGTGTTGGATAGTATAGGGGTAAAAATTACTATTCTAACTCCAGGGGGTGCAACAGTAGGGTAAGTGTTGGATAGTATAGGGGTAAAAATTACTATTCTAACTCCAGGGGGTGCAACAGTAGGGTAAGTGTTGGATAGTGTAGGGGTTTTAATGTAATATTATGCGTTGTAATGGTATGCGTTGTAAAGGTAGTATGCGATATAATGGAATGCGTTGTAAAGGTAGTTTTTAAAAATGCGTTGTAGTGTCATGCGTTGTAATGGAATGCGTTGTAATGGATTTTGCGTTGTAAAAAATGCGTTGTAAGTGTAGTGCGTTGTAAAAGTTGCGTTGTAAAGTTTGTTCCCCACTGCGCGTACATACGGGGGGCTGGGGGTATGTGCTGGGGGACGGTGCTTACATACGGGGGCTGGGGGTCCTCAGCGTACCTACGAGGGTGGGGTGGGGGTATGCTCCGTACCTACGGGGGTGGGGTGGGGGTACGCTCCGTACCTACACGGGGTGGGGGTACGCGCCGTCCATAGGGGGGGTGGGGGTACGCACCGTCCATAGGGGAGGGGGATACGCACCGTCCATAGGGGGGGCTGGGGGTACGGCGCGTACATATGGGGGGCGGGTGTACGGCGCGTACATACGGGGGCTGGGTGCACTGCGCGTACATACGGGGGCTGGGGGTACTGCGCGTACATACGGGGGCTGGGGGTATGTGCTGGGGGACGGTGCTTACATACGGGGGCTGGGGGTACGCACCGTCCATACAGAGGTGGGGGTATGCACCATCCATACGGGGGTGGGGGCACACACCGTACCCCCAGCACCCCGTATGTACGTGCCTTACCCCCAGCCCCCTCATGTACGTGCCGTACCCTCGGTTCACGTATGTACGGCATGTACCCCCAGGCCCCTACACCCTGCCCGTGCCTGTACGCACCCTACCCCAGGCCCCTACACCAGCACCCTCAACCAGCCTTGCGCATGTACGAGTCGTACCAAGCCATAGCAAATTTGAGCACTGTACAACAACATGGCCGATGTACGCACCTCACAGACGCGAAAAACACACGTACTGAACCAGGACACTGCAAAACACCACAAGGAGAGTCAATTCGAATCGCACAACACCACAAAACACGTCCAACAAGTCCAAATACATCCAATACACTGACCTGCAACAGCCAAACAGATAAACAGAGGCCCAAAACACAACCACTCCTTATAACACACCCACCCAAAGTTCAAACACAGCCACACCCACAAATGGACCAATAAAAAGGGCCCAAATACACAAACCATGAGCCTTTGCAACAGACCCACTGCTGCCAGACCCCACAGACAACCCACAGCACCATACTTGAACCTTTACTACACCTTACACTTGCACATCTTCACACAACCACCTTCACAAACACCCCCTCATCACACTCACACACACACACCTTCACAACCACACACACACACCCACAACCATCCACACCCACACCCCACACCATGCCCACAGACAGGAATCCAAAGTTCACAACAGCGGAGCTGGAGATCCTTGTCAATGAAATCATCAGAGTCGAGCCACAGCTCTTTGGAACATTGGTCAGACAGACCAGCGTAGCAGCTAAATCAGCCATGTGGCAGAGGATCATCGAGAGGGTGAATGCTGTTGCGCCCATCAGAAGGACCAGGCATGAATGCCAAGCCAGGTGGTACGATCTGCGGAAGACGGTCCGCCGCAAAATGACAGACAAATACAACCAGGGGAACATCACTGGAGGTGGCCCGCCCCGCAGACCGGTACACTACCATCCCTGGGAGGAGAAGGTGATGCGCACGCTGCCGCCGGTGGGAGTGCACGGAGTAGAAGGAGTCGCCGAGCCTGGTGAGTACACAAACAACTCACCCCACATGGGGGGAACCGCATCAACAACCCAACTCACAATAATGCACGCAACTACCCCAAAGCCATCACCGGACACAACCACACTCCAAAAACACGCACATGCCACTCGCGGCTCCATGCCCCATGCACAAAGCAAGGCCATGCCAAGTCACAGGCCACACAAAACACCAACACAAGACAGGATGTCCGTGATGCCGGGAGGGGGGGCCTCCAAAATCACATTGTGCAACTCAGAAGCAGACACCAATGCCCTCAGCCCATATGGCCTAGGGCAGAGCTATACAAACAGTGTGTCCCGATACTGTACTGTGTCACCTGCAAATGGCGGCCGCGTTGCAGGATGACATGGGTATGAAGGCCCAATTTGCACATAACAGCAGCTAATGAAGAGGCATCACTGTGAAAGAGTGTCAGCACACACCGCCGCAGCAGCGCAGACTCAGAGACACTCTGCCCAATGGGGGCGGGGAGATTCTAAACAAAGCTACATGAACAAGCCAATGGCCTTTGAAAGACCTGCAAAGTGTGTGTGCCCAGGAAGCTGGGCTGAGGTGACAGAGGGTGACAGACAGACGAAGGGAGAGGGAGAGAGAGGGAGGGAGACAGAGGGCGACAGAGGGAGACAGACAGAGGGAGGGAGAGGGAGAGAGAGGGAGGGAGGGAGACAGAGGGCGACAGAGAGAGACAGACAGAGGGAGGAGGGTGACAGAGGGAGGGAGAGAGGGAGACAGAGGGTGACAAAATCACCCTTGGGTGGTGTGGGCCTGTCCGCTCATCAGCAGGTGGACTGTGTGCGCATGTTGACAAGATCTGGCAGTGCGTGAAACACCCCTTATTGGTTTGGAAAGCACTGAGCCATGTGTCAAACTGTGCACGAGTAGATCCTTGCTGCAGGCACAAACCTAACCTTACACCCAGTATACCCACTCACTGTGTTTGTTAGAACCCAGTCCCAAATGCATAAGTTACCTACCTGCATTCTCCAATAGATATGAAACCATTTGGCCACGTACAGTGCAACACGTAAGCCGGTTCTGCAGCGCTCGCTACGCACGCTCGCTACACTGCTCACTGCGTTCTAAAATGATGCAATGACAAAGAGTGTGTCACACATAGGAAAAGTGTTGAAAGCTGTGGCCAAGGGACATACCCATGCACCATGCACAATGCACAGGGACTTGCCAAGTACAGACAAGGTAGATGACACTTGGCCCTGCTGTAGACAGCACAAGGCAATCCTGTGACCACTGCACACTCAAACACCAACTCCACATGCCACCTACCTACCACAGGAACTCACATTCACTGTCATGCCAGCATACACCATGAGGGGATAGAGACATCGCCTGGTAGACCCAATGACAAATCACACCACACTCAACAGTATGGCCAGTCACACACCCCCCCCCCTTACACAAGCACACACCCCCGGGGCAGCCAACGCAAATTGGCACTCCCACAATGGATATGTGACACAACAAGACCAATCCATAGCCAAATAAGCATCCCAACACTCATTAGACAGGCCAAATAACCAGGAGTACATATCAATCTGTCCCCTGCAACATACCCATCCACAAGTGCCCTGTGAGAGGAATGCTAGACATATCCAACTACCCGGAGGAACTGTGCCAACTTGAATATGTATGAAACATGGATGACGCATGAAACACCATTAACATTGTCTCTCTCTCACACACAGGGCAACGTCGTCGATCTCCCCCCAACACTGGGGGGGGAAGAATCACAGGACCAGGCTCGGCGTGACGATGATCCCACCGGCAGCGACGACTCTCACCACACCGTGGATGACCCCGACCAACCTGGCCCCTCTGGTGCCCAAGCACCTGCAGCACCTGCGTCAGGTACAACTGTGCCAACCACCACCCCCATTCCTGCCACATCCCAGGATACACACAGGAGCCCTGCTCACACACAACAACGCAGCCAGTCTGACCAGGAGGGACAAGGAACTCAGGGCACCCAGGAGGAGGCAGGCGACCCCGCAAATGCCATCCCTCAGGGGTCCCGGAGACCCGATGTGCCCACAACGGCAGGCCAGGCTCAAGTGGGCAGGGGTGGTGGGAGTGGAGGACGGCGGAGGCGCGAACCTGACCAGACAGCTGAGGAACCCATTATGTCACACATCCGCAACATCCTGGACACATACCGGCATGACACCAGGGGCATCAGCCAGGTAGTGGAGACCCTCAATGAGATTAAGAACATGCAGGCCGAGCAATATGCCAGTCAACAGCAACACCAAGGATGGATGGAGGCAAGACAGGCTGAGCTCGTGGCGGTGGTAACGGACATGAGCCGTTCACTCCGTCGGATTGCCGAAAACATGGGCAAGCCTCCCTGTGCCACCAGGCGAAGACCAACACCAGCCACAGGGAGGGATCAGGAGGAGGAGGATTCGTCCGACGGAGCATCACAGACATCGTCACGGCCTGCTTCTGAGGGTCCCCCGAGGAAGGTGGGTCGTCCACGCAAAAGACTGTGAGAGTCAGCGGACCATCACCATCTCCCAGGCCACCTGGGCTGGCACCTGGCCCTCTGGCGCAACAGCAGCACCTCATCCAATGACATTCTCTGCCACATGGACTTGCTGGTCATTGTCTGACCAATGTTGACAAAGACTGTGGCATGGACTCTGATGACTTCCAATGGCAAGGATCCCAACTCCCCCTGTGAACTTTGGATTACAGACACCCGGCGAGCACCTCTTTACATCCCCCCAAACACGTACCCCACCACAAATAAAAATCATACAAATCACGAGATGATGCCGTCATTTTGCATTATTCCATAACATGTGTGTGTTGGAAAGTCAAACCATGCCTGAGTTTTGAAGTAACTCCAACCATGCATACCCTGGGGTCTGAGTCTGGCACAGGACACACATGGGTCACAATGTATCATCCAATACAGACATAAAGCACCATACTCACCCGTGATGGGCCCAACCAGCTGAGGGGGTGCCTGCACAACTGTGCGGACAGACCTATTTCGAAGAGCAACAGTCATGCGCAGAGGTCAGGGATCATGTGGAGAGTCCTGGGATGGGAGTCCCAGGTATGTGTAGCCAGGTGGGAGAACTATGTCCTGCATGCTGGAGTCAGGTGGATGTGGAGAATGGTGGCCAGGCCAAGGTTGGATGCATGGAGATGGCACAATGGGGTCTTGGATGACAGTGCCACAAGGTTGTGTTGGGGTCGTGGTCGTGGGCTGCATCCTGAGTGTGGGCGTGGATTGTGAATGTCATCCTGCAGCTGAGAGTAATTCATTGCAGCTATCTCTGGTGGACGGTGATGTGGCTGGGTTGCCAGATGTTGAAGCAGAGCTGTGCAGATGCACCCTGGATGTGGACAAGTATCATGGGAGTTGTAACGTACTTCTCCGTAGAGTGCAGGGTAGGATTAGACACGGATGTTGTAGTTGACCTGGGGGATGGTCTGTCTTGCCTTGAGGTGGATCGAACTGTGGATCTTGTGCATAAGGCAGAGTGTGCTGAAGCCTGAGGTACAGATGCTGGTGATCAGCATAGCACATGTGAGCAAGCAATCCATGATGCACACCAGCTCGTGTGCGTGGACACTGTGTGCCTGTGCAGGGCCCTTGCGGGTGGGACACAAGCAGTTGACCCAGCTGTAAGGGGACAATCTGCAGATGAACACCTCAGTCGTGTACAAGTCCAGCATCAGGTGGCCGATGTTCAGCCATCTGCCAATGGATACCATGCATTATTCAATATGAGAACTGGCAAGGACTGCGTCTTTGGGGAGGGTGAGGAGCACCTGGCTGGCAATGGGACACCAGATGATGATAAGATGCAGTGCGCATGTCATGGTGTAGAGGGGGATCCTGGACACATTGTAGACTGACACGCTGAGACATGATACCTGTGCCATGTGTCCCACAACGACAACATACTACATGCAGAGGCCTGGAGTACCACTACCATGGCCTTGTTGGGGTACAGAGCCGGTGGGGAGTAGGAGGGACATGACATGGTTGGTGTGACAGGGCCTGGAAGGTGTGCCAGCGCTGTGTAGGCAGTTGGAGTTGCACACTCATTATGCAAAGGTGTAGTGTGGGCGATGAGTGCATGCCTGAGTGCATGCAACAGATGTATTGGATGGACATTGCTTGGTGGGTGGCCTCAACATCATGGTGTAGCGTGATGTGGCACATGCAAGGACATGAGGCACGTGCAATGTGCACGTAGCATGTGCAGACGGTCCAGCCTTTCCCACCGCAACTGTGTCACACACAAGCAGATTACACCAAAATGAATGGGTGGAGGGAGGAAGGGGGGTGCGTATTAGAGGCGTGTGTGTGAGGGCAAATATAGAAACTCTGTGTGCCCTTGCTGCAGGGCCTGCAGCAGCAGGCGCCATGTCCTGAAAACCATGCCACAAGTTGCACACAAACACAAGCATGTCAGAAAGGACTACTGCAAAAGGTGTATGAGAAGGAAGGAGTGTCTGGTTCCACATGGCACACACACAGACAATGGATGCACATGCAGCAAAGTGGCCGTTGTGGGGACTGAGATGCCAAAATACCTACACAGCCATGTACATCATGCACAATACATATCATAATCCCTGACAAACAGCTTGCATCTTGCTACTCTACACATAGACTCATATGCACAATCTGTGACAACTATGCCAGACATGCCACATGCACAGTGGCAAGAGACCTGCATTGACAGAGATGAGGCACCTTGGAGGCTGAGGGACACCTTTATTAGTCATGTTTGCCGGAAGGCAAATGCATCTATATTAACAGATGCACAGGTCATGTTGATGAACATGTGGAACCTACACTGGCACCCCCCTTTGCACCACAGATGCAGGAAATCCATAGAACTGGCACACAAGTGACGGGTTCGAGGCAAACACCCCGTGCTGCTCACGGAGAGGCTGCAATTCACCATTGAGCCTCTAATGGGGATGTCCCACACTATGTCAACCAGGTGCATCCCGTATGTTTCCAAGGGCAGTGTTACACACATTGATGCCTTCATCCCAATCCACAATCACATTACAGATGACTGTCACCAAGTGTGACTATCAATTCAGGTGAATCCAGCTCCATGTCATGTGCCCCATGGTGA
This sequence comes from Triturus cristatus, assembly GCF_964204655.1. NCBI lineage: Eukaryota > Metazoa > Chordata > Amphibia > Caudata > Salamandridae > Triturus > Triturus cristatus. The sequence goes on along the minus strand of NC_140579.1, from coordinate 1,028,043,767 downwards.
GTCTACATGTATGCTAAGTAACCAAACATGAACAGGAGCAGTGCACACACATTCCAAACACATAGCACCCCCAAGAAGCCGTGGTGCATCCCTTACCCTAAGGTGAATTTTCGACATGTCCGTGCATGTTACGCTGATTCAGCACACATTGCTGTATTCATGAGGAATAGCAGGAGCACAACAATGCCACCAGCAGACAGCATGCACAAATACCTGGGGATGAGAGACACACAAGAAGTGAGCCAAAAGAAGCACATCCGCATGCATGGGCATGTACTCGACACGTATAAGGTTGGCAACATGCTAGGTGAAAATAGTGTCTCAGGAAAGACATTCTTTTATTACACCATCACTCGAGTGACACATCCAAACACACCTCTGACTCACTTGCCATACATGCAGATGGACCCACACATTGCAACACATGCCACACAAGGCTCAATGCGTGCACACTCAGACACTGCAACTCACCACTAAGCAAAGAAGTTGCGTATGAGTCGACTCCGGATGTCCTCTTCCTCCTCCTCCTCAACATCACTTGCCTCATCACCAAGCCCCTCGTCCTCCACGGGTGGATGTTCCTGCTCATCCGGACCCAGGATGAGTGGCACAGCTTTCTCCACTGCCATGTTGTGCAGCATGCAGCACACGAGGAAGATTTTGCAGACCTTCACCGGTGCATATGGGAGTGCGCCGCCGGTCTTGTGGAGGCACCGGAATCGGCTCTTCAGGAGGCCAAAGGTCCTCTCTATCACTCGCCTAGTCTGCCCATGGGCGTTGTTGTACCGGTGATCGGCAGCCGTTCTGGGGTTGCGGAGAAGCGTGATCAGCCATGGCATGTTGGGATAGCCAGAGTCCCCTACATGGAAACATCATGGACAGAAGTGGGTCAGGAGATGCAGTAAGACAGAAAGATGACGCTAAATACAGGAGTAACAGAGTATACCCACCAACAAGACATGCTCGTTCGTTGCGCAGCTGCAGCATCATTTCAGGCACCCTGCTACACCTCATGATGTAGGCATCGTGTGCTGATCCTGGAAAACGAGCACAGACATGGGAAATCACCATGTTAGCAAGACACACCACAAGGGCATTAATGGAGTGGTAATGTTTCCTGTTTCTATAGGCTTGTGCTTGTGGTGGTACCAGAGCCACATGTGTCCCATCAATAGACCCAATGACATGGGGCATCCCTCCCAGAGCATTGAAGTCACCTTTGACACCTGTCAACTGCTCAGGAGTTGGGAAATGAATGAAGTCATCCAGGTGAAGCAACATGGCCTATAAAAAATCATGCAGGACACGGCTGAACATGGTCTGGGACATGCCACCAACATGAGCTATGGTCTCTTGAAACGTACCTGTGGCAAAGAAATGTAGGGCTGCCATCACCTTCATCATGGGTGTCAGTGCAGTAGGATACCTGTGTAGTGGTTGGAGGTGTGGTGCCAGCCTTGCTGTCAAGTTCAGAATCAACCGTTGGGTGAAGCGGTAGCGGCGTATACAGTCACGTTCCCTCAGGGCAGCCAAGTCTGGGATTGGTCGGGGGAGAGGCGGAGCCCTGCAGTAATTTGGAAGGGACAACGAAGAATGAGTACAGTACAACAACAATGTCAATGTACTGAGCACATGTTAAACAGCCAATACACATATGCTACATGCAGAGTCAGGTCTGTGCAATATATCCTGGACACGTATGCCAGGCAGGTGACACTCCTACCAAGAGCCAGCTACAAACGTGGATTCACAAGCTCAACATGACATGGCATGAAACTAGCTGTGGACAGTGTAAGTGAACAGGCAGACGCATTACAGGAGTGACAGACATCCACATGTGTGCAGAAGAAGGATGTTTATCATACAGACAGGTTGCGGAACACTAGAGGCACAGGTCACATGTCCCTGAGAAAAGGACAGACCACACACCTTGCCATGAAGGGGTACATGTCAAGACTGATCACACATACATTGATACAACGCAGATATGTCCTTGTCTCGCAAGTCCATGTTCGATGCATACATACACACGTTACGTCTGATTCCACACTGTGTCCTGGTGTGCATAATAGTGTGCCATGCCTATCCACACACATGCACATGTTGGATGCAGCAACTGCAGATGCATTTGACGGAACACCAACAGCAAGCTTATGGGAACACATGACACACACATGACATACTCACATCGTGCAACGCCGGTAGTCACATGTCAGGTGTCATTCTCCGTGTACCTGGCATCAGGGGACAGTTGCGGGTGTTGGCGACTGTGCCATGCCAGTGACGCATTGCTCAACAAGTCTGTACTACATGCACACATGTCAAAGGTGTGAAGGGTATGTGTGGCACATAGTGCACCATCACACGACATGTGTACACAGCTCATCACACATCTATTGGGTTCAAACATGAGGAGATTTGTGCCACATCACAGCCTGACACACCTAGGCCCGAGACATGTAGGACTGCACTGACAATGACTTGATGTCCACCCTTGGCCAAGTACGACAGCTCAATACCTTTGTGTGTGCCGCCTGTCACCAGTGTAAGGTGTGAAACGCACCGTACACACGCTCTGAGGGCATGTGTAGGGTCCGTATCACTATGGTTGTGTTGCCGTAGGCGTACGCCATAGGGATACGGTCCGTACACGCATGTGTAGGGTCCGTATCACTATGGTTGTGTTGGCGTAGGCGTACGCCATAGGGATACGGTCCGTACATGCGTTTGTAGGGTCCGTATCACTATGGTTGTGTTGGCGTAGGCGTACGCCATAGGGATACGGTCCGTACATGCGTGTGTAGGGTCCGCATCACTATGGTTGTGTTGCCGTAGGCGTACGTCATAGGGAAACGGTCCGTACACGCGTGTGTAGGGTCCGCATCACTATGGTTGTGTTGCCGTAGGCATACGCCATAGGGATACGGTCCGTACACGCGTGTGTAGGGTCCGCATCACTATGGTTGTGTTGCCGTAGGTGTACGCCATAGGGATATGGTCCGTACAGGCGTGTGTAGGGTCCGTATCACAATGGCGTATGCCTACGGCAGCACAACCATCGTGATACGGACCCTACACACGCCTGTACGGACCGTATCCCTATGGCGTACACCTACAGCAGCACAACCATAGTGATACGGACCCTACACACGCGTGTACGGACCGTATCACTGGAGTGGTGGTGCCCTAGGGGCGTGGAACGCACCGTGCCTGTGTGTGTATAGTGAAATTACATAGGGGACACATGAGGGACAAGTATAAGGGCCTAAATGCATGCTGGTTGTCATGGAGACCGAGTTTCAATTTCAAATTTTTTCATCAAATGGCCAGCAAGAGTCGGTTGGAGACAATATACTATGTTGCAAAGTGGTTGTTGACTTGACATCATGCTCAATTTTTAAACCATGCAAAGCCCCTCACTGGGGTAGGTTTAAAGGGATTGGAGGAAACGTAGGATGCAAATGAGATTGACCAATCACTCTGTACTCCTGTAAATGAAACAGCCCAGCAAGGCAAATATAAGGCAGCCAGGTCCCATGAGAGAGCACTTGCCTGCACAACCTTTCATTCCACACCACTGCTGCTGCTCGTGATTCCTCTGGCACCATGTCCAGGTCTGTGGAGAGGGCCCAGCCATTCACCCTAGAGGAGAATGTGGCATTGCTGGATGTCATCCTCCCACAGTACCCCAGCCTGTATGGGAGACCAGGGGAGCAGGTGAGTGCTGACTCCACTAGCTTAGACTGTGCCCCTTTTTTGTGACTGTCACTTCTGGCATTGTGTCCAGGTGTGACAGACATGCAATGTTGTTTAGAGTGGGTCCCGGGGGAGAATGCCTCATGTCTCCCATGCAGAGCATGCTGTAGTGCATGTCTGCACTCCTCACTTGCATAGATCTTACTGTGACAATCACTGCATGGTGCAAGCCACATTCAGCCTGGCTAATTCACTTGGGAATGTTGTTTCTGTGGCCCTGATGTGATTCTGTGTTCCCCCCAGTGTGACAGGTGACTGTACCCACAGATGTGTGTGAGTTGAGTGTACCTGTGGTGAGAGTGTCCAAATGATGTGTTTGTCCCCTGGACATTGGTGTGTGTGTAAGTCCCCTGTCATGTGGGTGAGTGTCCATGTGGAGTGTTACCGCCCAGATGCATGAGGGATGCATACACCCTACCCATCTGATGTGAGCAGGGAGCAGTGCTGAGTGTCTGACGTGCTGGGCTAGCCCAACACCTGTGACACCCCCCAGTCTAGTGGCACATGTGCAGTGAGGTTTGTACCCGCAGTTGCCAAAGGCAGGTGATTGTCCTGTGCCTGTGTGTGTCTGTGTACTCTGCTGAGGTTTCGTCAGTGGCCGGGGGCATGTGACTGCTGTGAGGTGCTGTACATGATCCTGGTGTAGCTTGTGATGCATAGTGTGAGCCATGATCATTGATTCTGTCGCACCCCTCATGCCACCTGTGTACTTTAAAAGCCACGTAGTGCATTTTGCCTTCCCCAGAGGATAATGTCCCTATGACAAAGGTGCAATGAGTTGGCTGCTTACTATGCCCTGTTCACACCTGCCAAATTGTTAAAATGTGTGTCTCTGTGACATGTAGCAGGTGTATTGATGTTGTCTCACTTTGTCATCCTCACAGGTAGGCACCTATACCAAGGGGGAGATCTGGAAGGCGGCCGTCAGGGCCGTGAGGTCGGTGGAGGGTCGGAAGCGGCGCCTGGCCCAGGTGAGGAAACGCTGGCAGGATATCCGGTGCTGGACCAGGAGGATCGCCCGGGTCCTGCTGGTGTACTCACCACCACGCCCCCACGGCGGGCGTCGCCGACTGACCGACCTAATGAAGCGTGTCCTGGCGGTGGTCTTCCCAGAAATGGATAGGCGCTTACTAGAGAAGCAGCAGCAGGAAGGGGGTAGGTACATGTGTGTTTGTTGTGCGTCACCAGCTTTTGGAATTGCGCAGTCGCATGGATACACTGCCAGGGTTTAAATGTGCAGTGCGTATCCTGTTCCACAAAGTCAACCCGTGCTGTTCTTCCTCCCTTCCCCTCCTTGACATGTGTTCCCAGGGCAGTGGGTAGTCACTCTTGCACAAGGTTATCTAGGCTGGTAGTTAATCCAAGTGCTCAATGCTTGCAACATCATGTGTGGGGGTGGTGTGTTACATGTGTTGTGAGCTTGCCTGTGCCCTGGCCAGTTCAGTCATTGTGGGGTCCATGTTAGTTGGCACTGCTGCGGAGTCCCGACATAGGAGTGTGTCTTTAAAGTGTACTGCCTTACAGCATGCATGACCAATGTTGTGCCCTCAGACATGATGTGCATGAGTGTGAGATATGCATAGTGCAGGGACGGTCGCTTCTGTTGCAGTCATATCCATACAGGACCATGGAGGAGTGTGGCCACTACAGTCCGCTGGGGCACCTTTTCCTAGGTATCATGTGTGTAATCCAACACTGTGGACATTCTCTGTGTCTTCAGCATAGGTTGGGCTCTGTGGCATTGTACCCTGGCCTAATTTGTATTTACGTAAAGTGTGCTACATGTGTCCACTGTACCAATTTGGCTTGTGCATACTCACAGTGGCCAGTGCCTGTGTGTCTTGGTACAACTATCTGATGATGGTTGTTTGTCAATTATATGTGTGGACAGGCGCACTAGGGGTACTTTGTGTACACTCAGGATTTATTGAAGGGCATGTTTGTAATCCCTGAGTAGGAGGTGTAAGTACTTCCTCTGTCTCAATTAGATTGTCTCAGGTAGGGTGGGGTTTGTGCAGGGAAGGCCTACATGTCCAAACCTTATGTCTCCTTGCCAGGTCTGGCCTGTGTGTGATGATTGTCTGAACATACACTCAACATGCAGTGACCCAGTCATGTTGGGCATGGTTTCATGTATTTGCTAAGCAGCATGTGCCAAAAGTTAGGAGACATGGTTCCTGCTCATCCTTTTTTTGGCAATGGTGTGTGGTCCAGATGCTGTACTCCACTGTCCCCAGAGACTGGCTCCTCTGTCTAATTTGATATCAAGTCATTTGCTGTTGTGTCATGCTCTCCATTGTTTCCCAGTGGCATGGTGGGTCAACCAACTGTGTGGTGCAGGGCCTAAATATGTGCGTAGTATTGTAGATGTTACTCATGTTGTTTTTCATGCTATGCACGGTGACCTATGTAGTTTTGAATCATGTGTCATATGTATACGGGTGTCTGATTATTCCTGTCTCTTCACCTTGCCCACATCATCGTTGGGGGAAACCGAGGGAGACACTGGCACGGACCTTGAGGAGGGATCCAGCACCGGTGCCACCAGTGCTGGCGAGTCTGGCGCAGCGAGTGGCACGGAGGCCGAGGGGAGTGAGGCGGAGGAGCTGTCCAGTCCCACCACCGACTATCGCGCTGACGGGTCCGAGGCTGAGCTCCCAGAGGGGGCGAATGCTGCTCCCAGAGCTGAAAGCAGCACTCCATCTCTCGCCGCCCCCTCCATTCCCATCACCGGCCTCCCACTTGCTCGGGTCCCTTCCCTCCGTGCTAGGCGACAACATGTCTCCTTCGTGCCAGGCACCGCACCCCCTGCCCCTGTCTCCCCTGCTGCCGTCAATGCAGAGTCTGTGGACATTCTGCGGCAGTTGCAGGTTGGTCAGACATCGCTGCTTAATGTCCTCCATGGCCACACCAGACTGCTGACACAGATGGTGTCGTACATGGAGGGCATGTCAGCAGCGATGTCTGACCAACGGATGTTGCTGAGGTCCATAGACTCGTCACTGACTGCAGCAGTGGATCTCCAGCAGCGCTCCGTCCCCCCCTACCCCTGCACCATCCACACTTCCCACTCCCATGCCTGTCCCTCGCACACCCGGACGTCCCCATGCACGCACCCCACCAGACACAGGCAGCACACCACCAGGGAAGGCCATGCACACACCTCCTGTCACGCACACACAGGGGGAAGTAGGCACAGCCACTGGGTCGGGGGGCAAACCGCAGCCACAGTGGGAGTGCGCAGTCTTCACAACCCACTTCCTCCAAAACCACTCCCCTTAGCTCTCCTGGCCAACTGTCAGATAAGGAGTCCTTCGTGGCCAGTGTGTCCCTCAGCCCCAGTGTGGCACCACAACGCAAGCAGTGGAGGCAATGCCCGACCAGGGTAGTTGAGCCCCCCCCTGTCCACACCCTCCCCCAGTACCGCTGCAACCCATCCCTCTGACCCCCCCCCCTCCTTGGGGCCTGTGGTTCATTCGGGTGCAGGGGAGACGCTGGATGAGCTCGCAACCGTGTGCAGCGCCCTGCTATCCACCACCTTTGGCGCTGCCCCACCCCCTGTGGTGGAGTCGTCCGTCCCTGCACCCACAACACCTACCCTTGCCCCTCCTGTCCCTGCGGTGCCTGGTCCTTCCGCCCCACATGATGCCCCCCCTTCTGTGGATGATATGGAAGTGTGAACTGTGCAGGCAAGCTAGGGGAGATGCGTCCCCAAGTGTCCCCCACCAGGACTTCGCACATGGCCTGGCCTATGGGCAATGTATATAGTTGACATTTCTTTAGCTATGATATTTCATGCTGAATAAAGCATTTTGGTTTTCATTTGCACACGAATGCTTTACTGGTCTTGCTGTTGGTGGTGCTGCTCCATGATTTGGGGTGGTGATAATGTGTTAGGTGTCTGGGAAATGTTGTAGTGTGCTGCTCATGGGGTGTACCCTGGTATCTGTGTGCCATCACAAGGTATCTGCAAAAAATCTTTGGTCATGTAAGCTCTTACAGTATGGTGACATTGTCCCAAGGTGTGTTCCTTCCTGTGTGGACCCTGACATCTTCCCTGCAGGGTGTTTTCCAATTGTTGTGCTGAGCTCTGTCTACATTGCCTGGGTGTGTGACGGATCCCTTCAACTTTAGACATGCATGCTCGGCAATGTCTCCGCCTGCATCGTCTGTGCCATCCTTGGTAGTCACTGTACTTGTGTATGGAGTATGTTGCCATGGCTTCATGTGGACATGGTCCCTTTTCCGCACAATGCATGTGTGTACTCCCAGCCTAGCACACATGTGTTACTTGTTCTGCAGGGTATTTGGGCACCTGACTGACAATTGTGGGCATTGTATCTGTGGGTACTCCACCCTTTTCCTTCCATGGGAGGCAACAACTTGTTGGCTGCCCCAGCACCTGTACATTCCTATCAGTCCTGGAATGTGTGTGACAGTGTGTGTTCCCTTTGGGTCTCTTAGTTTAGTAGGGTGGCACATGAATATACAGTCTTGTTGCATGCTCTCAGTGTGTGTATTGTGCTGCCAGGGGTGGGTGAGCATGTGTCATTTGTCATCACACCCACATGTGGTGTGTCATGCAGTGGGGGATGGACATCCACCCTCATGGGAGTAGGACACTGCTCTCAGTGATGTGTTGGCATGCCACTCTCAATATAGTCGCACTTTGTGTATGCCTTCATGCACCCATGGAGTTTTGCTACTTGTAGGATGGTGTACACACCACCATGTCTCTGTCCACTGCTGGGAGGACTCTGCACCCACCCCTCCTGTGTTTGGGCACTGCTGGGAGGACTCTGCACCCACCCCTCCTGTGTCTGGGCACTGCTGGGAGTGATAGGCACCCACCCATAATATGTCTGGGCACTGCTGGGAGGACTCTGCACCCCCCCTCCTGTGTCTGGGCACTGCTGGGAGGACTCTGCACCCACCCCTCCTGTGTCTGGGCACTGCTGGGAGGACTCTGCACCCACCCCTCCTATGTTTGGGCACTGCTGGGAGTGATAGACACCCACCCCTCATATGTCTGGGCACTGCTGGGAGGACTCTGCACCCACCCCTCCTGTGTCTGGGCACTGCTGGGAAGACTCTGCACCCACCCCTCCTCTGTCTGGGAACTGCTGGGAGTGATAGGCACCCACCCCTCATATGTCTGGGCACTGCTGGGAGGACTCTGCACCCACCCCTCCTGTGTCTGGGCACTGCTGGGAGGACTCTGCACCCACCCCTCCTGTGTCTGGGCACTGCTGGGAGGGCTCTGCACCCACCCCTCCTGTGTCTGGGCACTGCTGGGAGTGATAGGAACCCACCCCTCATAGGTCTGGGCACTGCTGGGAGGGCTCTGCAGCCACCCCTCCTGTGTCTGGGAACTGCTGGGAGTGATAGGCACCCACCCCTCATATGTCTGGGCACTGCTGGGAGGACTCTGCACCCACCCCTCCTGTGTCTGGGCACTGCTGGGAGGACTCTGCACCCACCCCTCCTGTGTCTGGGCACTGCTGGTAGGACTCTGCAGCCACCCCTCCTATGTCTGGGCACTGCTGGGAGTGATAGGCACCCACCCCTCATATGTCTGGGCACTGCTGGGAGGACTCTGCACCCACCCCTCCTGTGTCTGGGCACTGCTGGGAGGACTCTGCACCCACCCCTCCTGTGTCTGGGCACTGCTGGGAGGACTCTGCAGCCACCCCTCCTATGTCTGGGCACTGCTGGGAGTGATGGGCACCCACCCCTCATATGTCTGGGCACTGCTGGGAGGACTCTGCACCCACCCCTCCTGTGTCTGGGCACTGCTGGGAGTGATAGGCACCCACCCCTCCTGTGTCTGGGCCCTGCTGGGAGGACTCTGCACCCACCCCTCCTGTGTCTGGGCACTGCTGGGAGGACTCTGCACCCACCCCTCCTATGTCTGGGCACTGCTGGGAGTGATAGGCACCCACCCCTCATATGTCTGGGCACTGCTGGGAGGACTCTGCACCCACCCCTCCTGTGTCTGGGCACTGCTGGGAGGACTCTGCACCCACCCCTCATATGTCTGGGCACTGCTGGGAGTGATAGACACCCACCCCTCATATGTCTGGGCACTGCTGGGAGGACTCTGCACCCACCCCTCCTGTGTCTGGGCACTGCTGGGAGGACTCTGCACCCACCCCTCCTATGTCTGGGCACTGCTGGGAGTGATAGGCACCCACCCCTCCTATGTCTGGGCACTGCTGGGAGGACTCTGCTGGGAGGACTCTGCACCCACCCCTCCTGTGTCTGGGCACTGCTGGGAGGACTCTGCGCCCACCCCTCCTGTGTCTGGGCACTGCTGGGAGGACTCTGCACCCACCCCTCCTGTGTCTGGGCACTGCTGGGAGGACTCTGCTCCCACCCCTCCTGTGTCTGGGCACTGCTGGGAGGACTCTGCACCCACCCCTCCTGTGTCTGGGCACTGCTGGGAGGACTCTGCACCCACCCCTCCTGTGTCTGGGCACTGCTGGGAGTCATGGGCACCCACCCCTCATATGTCTGGGCACTGCTGGGAGGACTCTGCACCCACCCCTCCTGTGTCTGGGCACTGCTGGGAGGGCTCTGCACCCACCCCTCCTGTGTCTGGGCACTGCTGGGAGTGATAGGCACCCACCCCTCTTGTGTCTGGGCACTGCTGGGAGTGATAGGTACCCACCCCTCTTGTGCCTGGGCACTGTTGGGAGTGATAGGCACCCACCCCTCATATGTCTGGGCACTGCTGGGAGGGCTCTGCAGCCACCCCTCCTGTGTCTGGGAACTGCTGGGAGTGATAGGCACCCACCCCTCATATGTCTGGGCACTGCTGGGAGGACTCTGCACCCACCCCTCCTGTGTCTGGGCACTGCTGGGAGGACTCTGCGCCCACCCCTCCTGTGTCTGGGCACTGCTGGGAGGACTCTGCACCCACCCCTCCTGTGTCTGGGCACTGCTGGGAGGACTCTGCAGCCACCCCTCCTATGTCTGGGCACTGCTGGGAGTGATAGGCACCCACCCCTCATATGTCTGGGCACTGCTGGGAGGAATCTGCACCCACCCCTCCTGTGTCTGGGCACTGCTGGGAGGACTCTGCAGCCACCCCTCCTATGTCTGGGCACTGCTGGGAGTGATGGGCACCCACCCCTCATATGTCTGGGCACTGCTGGGAGAACTCTGCACCCACCCCTCCTGTGTCTGGGCACTGCTGGGAGGACTCTGCACCCACCCCTCCTGTGTCTGGGCACTGCTGGGAGGACTCTGCACCCACCCCTCCTGTGTCTGGGCACTGCTGGGAGTGATAGGCACCCACCCCTCCTGTGTCTGGGCCCTGCTGGGAGGACTCTGCACCCACCCCTCCTGTGTCTGGGCACTGCTGGGAGGACTCTGCACCCACCCCTCATATGTCTGGGCACTGCTGGGAGTGATAGGCACCCACCCCTCATATGTCTGGGCACTGCTGGGAGGACTCTGCACCGACCCCTCCTGTGTCTAGGCACTGCTGGGAGGACTCTGCACCCACCCCTCCTATGTCTGGGCACTGCTGGGAGTGATAGGCACCCACCCCTCATATGTCTGGGCACTGCTGGGAGGACTCTGCACCCGCCCCCTCCTGTGTCTGGGCACTGCTGGGAGGACTCTGCACCCACCCCTCCTATGTCTGGGCACTGCTGGGAGTGATAGGCACCCACCCCTCATATGTCTGGGCACTGCTGGGAGGACTCTGCACCCACCCCTCCTGTGTCTGGGCACTGCTGGGAGGACTCTGCGCCCACCCCTCCTGTGTCTGGGCACTGCTGGGAGGACTCTGCACCCACCCCTCCTGTGTCTGGGCACTGCTGGGAGGACTCTGCACCCACCCCTCCTGTGTCTGGGCACTGCTGGGAGGACTCTGCAGCCACCCCTCCTATGTCTGAGCACTGCTGGGAGTGATAGGCACCCACCCCTCATATGTCTGGGCACTGCTGGGAGGACTCTGCACCCACCCCTCCTGTGTCTGGGCACTGCTGGGAGGACTCTGCACCCACCCTCCTGTGTCTGGGCACTGCTGAGAGGACTCTGCAGCCACCCCTCCTATGTCTGGGCACTGCTGGGAGTGATGGGCACCCACCCCTCATATGTCTGGGCACTGCTGGGAGGACTCTGCACCCACCCCTCCTGTGTCTGGGCACTGCTGGGAGTGATAGGCACACACCCCTCCTGTGTCAGGGCACTGCTGGGAGGACTCTGCACACAGCCCTCCTGTGTCTGGGCACTGCTGGGAGGACTCTGCACCCACCCCTCCTGTGTCTGGGCACTGCTGGGAGGACTCTGCACCCACCCCTCCTGTGTCTGGGCACTGCTGGGAGGACTCTGCACCCACCCCTCCTGTGTCTGGGCACTGCTGGATGGACTCTGCAGCCACCCCTCCTATGTCTGGGCACTGCTGGGAGTGATAGGCACCCACCCCTCATATGTCTGGGCACTGCTGGGAGGACTCTGCACCCACCCCTCCTGTGTCTGGGCACTGCTGGGAGGACTCTGCACCCACCCCTCCTGTGTCTGGGCACTGCTGGGGCTGATGGCCACACACCCCTATGTGTCTGTCCACTGGCGTGGTACGACCTGTACCCACGCTCTTGAGGCGTGGGTACGGGCCGTACCCCTACGGCACCCCATCAATGGCGATACGGCCCGTACCCACGTCCCACAGGCATGGGTACGGCCCGTACCACCATTGTTGGGGAGACGTAGGGGTACGGCCCGTACCCACGCCTAAAGAGCGTGGGTGCGGGTCGTACCACGCCACCCCTAAGTCACCCCAACAATGGCGGTACAGCCCGTACCCACATCCCGAAGGCATGGGTACGGGCCGTACTGCCATTGTTGGGGTGACGTAGGGGTACGGCCTGTACCCACACCTTACGAGCGTGGGTACGGGTCGTACCACGCCCACCGCTACGTCACCCCAACAATGGCGGTACGGCCCGTACCCACGTCCCAAAGGCATGGGTACAGGTCGTACCACGCCCACCCCTACGTCACCCCAACAATGGCGGTACGGCCTGTACACACGTCCCGAAGGCATGGGTACGGGCCGTACCGCCATTGTTGGGGTGACGTAGGAGTACAGCCCGTACCCACGCCTTTAGTGCGTGGGTACAGGTCGTACCACACCCACCCCTACGTCACCCCAACAATGGCGGTACGGCCCGTACCCACGTCCCAAAGGCATGGGTACGGGTCATACCATGGCCACCCCTACGTCACCCCAACAATGTCGGTACGGCCCGTACCCTTGTCCCAAAGGCATGGGTACGAGCCGTACCGCCATTTTTGGGGTGCCGTAGGGGTACGGCCCGTTCCCACGCCTTAAGAGCGTGGGTACGGGTCGTACCACGCCCACCCCTACGTCACCCCAACAATGGCGGTACGGCTCGTACCCATGCCTTTGGGACGTGGGTACGGGCTGTACCGCCATTGTTGGGGTGATGTAGGGGTGGGCGTGGTACGACCCGTACCCACGCTCTTAAGGCGTGGGTACGGTGCGTACCACAATTGTTGTGTTGCCGGTTCGCGTCCATATCGACTTCCGTTGTGGTGGACGCAGGCCTTGGTGGAGACGCCCCCGCCCCCGAAGTTACCATGCCCTGGGGGTCAGGTATGTACAGGGCATGTATGATTTTTGACTTGGGTGGGGGTTATGTTTCCTGCCCCTGCCCCCCCCCTTTGCCCCTGGGTGGTGTTCTGACCTTCTGCGGCGTCTGCGTCGGTTCCTGTACACCAGGTGGACTGCTATGAGGGCCGGGATGTCACGTAGGTTGGGGTCCATGGCTGTCCGACGCGTACAGGTGCTCCTTCTTTTTCAGTTTTTGGCTGGCGTAAAATATTATCCGTGCGGAGTGACGTGGGCACGGATCGTACTTGCTGGTTCGTGAAACGCTGCCTGACTCCGTCCGGACGTCAAGTCCGCGGTGTCCCGGATCCGATTTGTATATTTTTTTTTGCCGGTCGGTGTTTTGTACGATTCGTACGGAAACGGTGTTTCTGTACGAATCGTACTTGCGGGTTTGTAAGGTGTTTATCCCGGGTACGGGTCGGACGGAGAAAACGGTCCGTCCGACGATTCGTACACGTTTTTTCCAGGATCGGAATCGACACCTTAATTCACATTCTACCCTACATTTCGGCAAACCACATAAGACATTTCACAATAAAAAAATGAAAATAAATTCTTATGAACACGTAACAGAATGAAATATTAATAAACATAATAACAAATATTTATTTTAAATATAATAAATAAATACAATTTTCAAAAAAGAACTTTTAATGATAAAAAAACACACAACAAATGTAAATGAAAAAAAGTCGTATCACCATGTTTTAATAAAATATTAGCAATTAATTTTAAATAATAACAACAATAAATCTAGTGTATTTCAATAATTTTGAAAAATTTCATATACAAAATGGTACAACTGAAACTTACAACGTAAAACAAAAAGTATATTAATTATATACAGAACAGAAATAATATTTATGTCAATATTAATTTAATAATATTAGTCAATTTCAAAACAGTTTTTACCACTCATAAAATAGCACAAAAGAAGATCAAAAACACGATGTAAAAAATGTAATTTAATATTTAAGAAAAAAAAATGTAAGAAAAATTGAAACTAATTTACACCCCATACGCATACAATACACACAACCTGTACTAAAAACCTTAAACCCAAATATATACTTTTAAAAATAAAATAAATAAGTATCCCTGAAGTATATATGACCCGATTATGATGTGGATCAGATTTTTACTTTAACTGAAACGGGTATGGTGTGTGAACCGGCCGACCATAGATCGGCAGTTCCGATTGACTAAGAACAATGCGAGCAGACTTGGAGGTCCATTAGGATGACGGGCGGAAAAGCACCCCGACCGCCATGGTAGCGGGAAAACACCACCTGCCAAAACCGCGGGAAAACCGCTGGTCCAATTATGCTATGCAGTGAAAATCCAACCGCGGCAGTCAGATAGCGGTGGTTAACATTGTGGCGGGTGGTGCTGCCAGCAACACCGCCGCGGTGTCCAAACAAGCATGTCCTGCATGTCCCTGCACTGTGTTCCAGGCACTGCACAGTGCCTAGTACAGGGACATGTAGGGGGGAACATGGTACCCCCCAGTGCACCCACACACATCCCCAAAACATTGGGGGTCCGCAATGGACCCCCGGAGACATTCTCCGCATGCCTTTCCAAAGCGTTTCCACCGCCGCGGAAAGCTGGCTACCACCGGCATCATAATCGTGCCGGCGGTGCTTGACCCTGATCCGCCACAATTGTAGCGGTCCAGCTCAGCACGCCGGGCAAGCGGGCAGACTGCAACCGGCGGAAAAGTGACAGGCGGAAAATCACACCGCTGCGGTCACGACCGCAATGCTAATCGGACCGGCGGTGTTCAGGGCTTCGATGGATGGTTGGATGTCTGCCGCCGCTCCGGCAGTTGCTACCGCCCGCCCGGCGGAGGACATCTGCCCTCCATCCTAATGGACCCCATAGTGAGGTTGCAAACTGTTCTATCTCTATAGTAGTGTGTGCGGTGTTCAAAACAGGCCCGCAGCACAATGTCTCAGAGAAATGGGAGTTTGTGGAAATACATGCACCGTGTAGCAGGCACCAATGGATGCCAGCCACACGGTGCAGGGATTTCAAGGGGGGCACATGACCAACAACAGTACTCCGCCGAGGGAAGGGAGCCCTGCTACAGGCCACAAAAGCGACTTTCTGACAGTCTTTCCATGCCAGAAAGTCCTGAATTGAAAAGATGTAAAAAAATATAATCCTGATAATGAAAGCACAGTCCTTTAGGGATTACACTGCATTTCAAAATGGACGACAGGCTCCTTGATCAGGTTGGAAGCCAGCCGAAATGACCATGTGTTTTACACTGAAAGCGCCAACATCTTAGTCACACTGCAGGGACATCTTAAGGATTTTGGGGGCCCTGGGCCAAACATATTTTGGAGGCCTCTGTTCAGAACAGCTTTGAATTTATGATCCAATTTGAGCCCCTGTTTCCCACGCAGTTTCTGCTTCCTCAGCTGCGTTAGTGATCCAGTTTGCATCATAGGCATTAGTCTATATATTCCCGATGTAAACGGACGCAAGCAGCTGACAGCGGTAGGATTTAGTGTTTCCTGCCCTGCTATAATAATACTTTTTAAAAATTGTATATGTGTGGCTGAATTACTCTGTGCTTTATAACAATTTCTCCTACCTACGCACACTTACACTTTTCTTGATTCTGCTTGCCTACAAATCCTTAGCTGCTTTGATACGCATCTTGCTTTTCCTCCAGTCCTGGTCCGCCGCGGCTGATACTCCGATTGTGCGGAGGGCTGGGGCTACTATCGGGCTCCTCACTTCTGGCAACGCAGTTTCCACTTCCTCAGCTGCGTTAGCGATCCAGTTTGCATCATATGCATTAGCCAATATATTCCCGATGCAAACGAACAAACGCAGCGAGCGCGCCATAGGCAAGCCTGTCTGTGCTGTGAGGCGTCCCGGAGGCGTCCGGCGCCGGCCATGCTGCCCATTTCCCCTCCGGTGAGTTTCTTCCACTATATTACAATAGAAAAAAACTGCTTAGCCTTAGGCGGCTACCATTAGATCAGTGTACAGCGGCTGATCCGAGCTTGGAGGTAGACTTTCGATGCAATAAGTGCAACTGGTCTCTCCTCCAGCCCAGGAATCTCACACCCAAGATCCTCCCACGCAACAATAAGTGTAAAAACAATAAGAAAATAGAGGACTTGTAGGCCACCCTTTTAAATTGTCACTCTATGCGAAAGCATGAACCGCACATTTATGGCCTACTTTTAGATGAACAGCCTAATTTTTTATTTCTCACTGAGACCTGACTGTCTGAAGCCTCCAACCCTACTATCACCTTGGCCATCCCTACGGGTTATAAAATCCTTAGGAGAGATTGGGAAGGGGGGCGGTGTCACCATAATTTACTATCAAAAACTAGACTGCTCTCCCATCCCGATGGAAAACATCAAGAGTGCAGAGTCCTTAGGCTTCCGCCGTACCTTATCCCCCCATCATAGCACTGCTGGTTTTCTGATTTACAGACCTCCCAGTGCAATTGGAAATTTTATTACTACACTTAATACAGCCATCACCTCCCAAGCCTTAAAATACAACAACTGACTTATTCTGGGAGATTTCAATATACATATGGACAATGGAAAAGACCCTCAAACAATGTACTTGTTGGACACGCTGCAGGCCTGCAACACGTTTCCATCTATTTCTTCGGCTACCCATGAGAAGGGCCATACTCTAGACCAAATCTTTCACAACTTTGACATATCAGTAAGCTTACCTCTTCCCATTATCTGGTCTGACCACCTCCTATTAAAATTAGTCATTCCCAACTCTGCCACAGCCCTCGGGCTAACGCAGGGCAGAGGGACTCTAATTACAGGACGTTCCATAAAATATCCATCCCGATTTTAGCAGATGACCTCGGTCATTCCTCACCGGAGCTGGCTGGCTGTCCCGACTCGGACACCCTCTCAATAGATTCATGGCTCCGAACCAACATTGGTGCAGTGGTACCAGTTGTTTCCCGCTCCACAAAGAGTTCGGCCCCACCAGCTCCATGGTTTAATGATTCCCTCAGATCTAGCAAAAGAAATTGTAGAAAAATAGAACGGAAATGGCGTAAATCCTATCCACCTGAGGACAGGAAGGTGTATAAAGACAACTTAAAAGCACATTACATTCTCGTGAAGGCAGCCAAGAAAAACGTCTTTCAAACCAAGATAGAAATTGCCCAAAATAAGAGTAAGGAAATCTTTAGTATAGTTAAATCCTTTACCGCCCCGAAATCTGGCACAAAGGAAGGGCCATGCACGGAAGAATGGTCTAAGCAAATAGCTCAATTCGTCCTCAAAAAGATCTCTGTTATCCAACATGCCTTCACTAACAGCTCAGAGGAAGAACTGGCCTTCTACCTTGGTTCTAATAGCATATTTCACCTCTTGGATCCTCCATCTTTACTAGCTTTCCCTGGGTTTCAGCTTGAAGAGTCACTGACCCTTCTCCAAAGCATTAAGTCTGGCTCTCCTACCGACCCATGTCCAGCGAATATCCTGAACCTATTAGCTCCCACCATAAACCCCACGGTAAACCAGCTCTTTAATGCTTCCCTCGCCTCTGGCAACATTCCGAAATTATGGAAGAATGCTAAGCTTCTTCCACTGATAAAAAAGGCTAAGGCCAAACCTACGAACCCTACCAACTACAGGGCAATCTCTCTTCTTCCGGCCCTCTCCAAAGTATTAGAGAAGCATGTAAACCAGGCTCTCCAAAAATACATTGAAGATGGGAAGCTCCTTCATGAGTCCCAATCCGGTTTTAGGGCTAACAGTACGAAGACCGCTCTGCTGGAAGTGACTGAATTTCTCAAGGGTAAGCTGGACCAGGAAGGCACAGGCTGTTCTGATACTGCTCGATCTGTCGGCTGCCTTCGATACGGTCCCAGATGAGAGGCTCCTGGAGAGACTGGCTAACATTGGCCTGGGGGGACCGCCTTAACATGGATGTCATCCTTCTTGGCAAATAGATCTCAGGACATGGTAATCCAGAAACACCTGACTGGAGCTCTTGGTGGCCATAGGATCTGCCGCCCCTGCCCGCGGAAAAGGAGAAAATAAAAAACGTAGGAAATGTTATAGACAAGACACTCTCCATGTGCTTTCAAATCTAAAATCTAACTGGCGTTTGCTTTGGCATACTCCGGATGCTAAAAAAATTCCTGCCACTGTTACCGCTTGAGAATTTGAGCGCTTGAGAGCAGAAAGATCGTGCTGCAGGCCCTGGTGACATCAAAGCTTGACTATGTCTTCCCAAATTCCTTATCCAGCGCCTACAAGTGGTACAAAACACGGCGGCCAGAGCCTTCCTGAGACCTAAACCCAGATCTAGCATGACCCCCTATTCTTAATTCTCTACACTGGCTCCACATAAAAGAACGGATCGACTTCAAAGCGATGACCATCTTCTTTAAAGCTTTCCCTGGCTCAGGAGCCGGCTACCTAAATAAGCGCGTTAATCGCTACACAACATGTAGACCCCTAAGATCTTCCAATGCCAACCTGGCCATCGTGCCTAAAATATGCCATGCCCGCACTGGAGGCAGATCCCTCAGCTTTCTAGGCGCAAAATTGTGGAGTAGCCCCCCTGAGTCACTGAGACTAACCACAGACCTACTCTTTCAGGAAAAACCTGGCTTTTTAATAACTGATGGGTCTTTTACGCACATTTTCCTCCCGCTGTCAAGCGCCAGGACACTCTAGTCTGAGTAGCTGCACGATTTATTAAATACACTATTTCATTTTATTAGGGCCCTAACAGTGCAAAGGAACACTTGTTCAAATTCTAAGGGCCTTATTTATGAGGCCTTGCTTCACTTTTATGCTGCGGGTGCGTCACTTTTTGCGATGTACCGGCAGCGTAAAAAATGTGCCATGTTGCCCCCTATGTACAAAGTGGCGCATCTAGACAGATGCATCACTTTGTAAACCCCTGGACCGCATTATATCTGCGCCAGGTATAATGTATGCAGGGTGGGTGTTGCTTTGTAGAAGTGACGCATTGAAATCTATGAGAACTCAGTGCGCCACTTCTAGGACGCCATTGCGTCAATATCTTACACCTGCCTCACAGCAGGTGTAAGACTGATGCAGGCAAGCCCCATGTGAAAGGACACATTTTTGGAGTTGCGTCTATTTTCAGATATACCCCAGCAATGCATCACTTTTGCGCCTACAGATATGTCAGAAATACTGACGTATCTGTAACTCCTTGCAACATGATGCATCATACAGTGAATATGACGCATCCATCATGCGATGCATCACTTCTCATAAATAAGGCCCTAAATGTGTTTACATCTAATATTCAGGGATAGTTATGTGTGTTTTCAATATTGTAACACAGCAGCAGCTCACCAATATTACTGCATATCATTTCTTTGATGCCCTCCCATTTCTTATATGTTAGGCATTGTTTTGATCTAAAAGAAACTTTTTTAATGTATATTGCATGAAACAAGCACAACATTTCTCTGCAAAATGGCTGTACTAGACTTTCACACATCAAGTACATAAAAAATAAATTAAAGGAAAACACTATTTAAAACAATCTGTTTAAGCAATATTCAAGGTCATTAGGGCAAAACTCTGGAGAACAGAGTTGACTTTGTCAGGGGGCCCCGTGAGAGGCTGGGGCCCTGGGCCAGAGCCCACTTTGCCCATGCATTAAAACGTCTCTGTCACACTGTAAACCTGCCATGTCGGTCTGTAAACCTCCAAGTAGCATCCATAGGCTTAACGTTTGACATTGTAATTATACCCATAATATGAATTACAGGATTTAATCTCATGTAATTATATTCAAATTACTCCTCACAATATACATCCAGCAAACACGCAACCAGCACATAAAAAAGAAAATATAAATAAAACAATGATAGAATAAACATAAGTATTATTAAGCTGGTTTTTAAATGTAAAGAATTTTTTTTATTAATATTGACTTACTATCTTAAAATGCACAAGACTTTAAACCTTATAACCACCAAAATGTGCCACCATCTTAACAAATAAATAAAGTATCGAATTAAAACCGGAAATCTGCTACAAAATATTATACAGAAATTTTTTAATAATACATTTAATATAATTACAAATATAGTTTAAAGTCATTGTACAAAAAGATAACATTTACCAAAAAATTGTCATGAACTATATTAATATTTAGGATATTTTGGTATCATGTATTAATACATTTTTTTAAAATTTTTTAAAATGTTTTAGAGATTTCTGTACATAGATGTAATTTAGGCAGAACTATAATTTTGAAAGAGAATATTTTTAATGAAGGATAATCTTTGGATCTCAATATTTAAGTCTGACGATTTCTTAATTTTGATATTGTGTCACTAAACCAATGGAAATACTTATTATAAACTTTGAAAGTTCGTTGTTTCAATAATTAATAATTTTTAAATAGATTACTTGCAATATTTGTCACCATATGTACACAAGAGTTCATATAAACTAGAGCATTCTACATATACGTACAATGCATTTGAATGAATAAGGAATCTATACTCACAATTTAGTATTTTTCAGCATAACAACAGCAAGTCTTTAAAGAGGGTGCACAGTTTCACAATTAACATGCTTTGTGGCAATTAGAAAGAGCACAGTAAACATTTATCATTACATGGAGTTGTACTTGTAGACCGCCGAAAAAGGTTAGGCTAAAAAAATGAAAAGTCTAAGAATAAAAACATAAATGAACAACGCAGATGTGAACCAGAAACTTACAATGCCATGGTTAATGGACAATTTTGTGCAAATTTTCCGAAATACAATACTTGAGCAGTTGTTGGACTGTTGTGAGGACCACCAGAATCTTCAAGTTCTACTGGAAAATTATGGACAAGGTTAATGACATTGATGATGCCTTCAAGTTCTTTCAAGTGAAATGGAGGAAGGTGGGAGTGACAAAGTGAAATAGTTATGTGGCGTTTGTTTAACTGAGCGTCATATTAAGTAAGGTCCACCAAGGGAATTTATAGGAGTTGCTCATTGGGACTGTACTTGATTAGGCTAATCGCTGAGGGGAATGTTCTCTAATTATGGTGTAGCCTTAAAAAAAGTAACACAAGGCTTTAGCGTAAACCAAGATGTACGTGGAGTCACCGGGTCAGCAGTCTAGCTGCTACCCATGTCTAATTAAACCAAAGCCATGCCTGACGCACAGCGGGTGTGACACCAGCGTGCCAAAGGAAAGCCCTTCAGCGCCCGTCAATGCACAGCTGTTTCCAGGATCCAGGAACCACGCTACTTCCAAACCAGGGGTTAGCAGGCACCAGAAATTTAATTATACAAGCAAATAGCTTATTGCACTAAGATGGGCAAGCCCTTCAAAACATTCCTCCAAAACCCTCCCAGAGGAGGAGGGACCCATAGCATGTAGTAAATGCAAAATCCATAGCACAGAATTGAGACATGAACAATTGTACTCTCTGATACCGGACCCTGGTAAGAGACACTGAAATGTGGAGCTTAACAACTTACCTCACCCCCAAACACCTCTATTAGGAAGAGTAGCCAGTACTGGTTTCTGGCAAATGGTATATCATTGACGAAGCATGCTATCAAAATCCGGGAATTGATTTGTTCAAGGAACAACAAAATAGGTTTACTGAACGAAAACCTGTGCGAAACCTAGCTCCATCACCACTATTAAGGTGGAACAATCCGATGGCTAACGTATACAATCACTTGATGGGCAGTACAAGATCGTCGTAGGTATAGCCATTGCTCATAAAGACTCTACTAATATATCCATACTTGAACAGTGTAGTGGGAATGAAATAAAAATCATTATTCTTTTTTTTCAAATAAATTTTCAATCCAACTGCTGTTGGAAAGGTGCACATATATAACGACCCACAGGACCCCTTCAGGATTTCTAGCCACTACTTATGGAACTAGTTGCCCCTCATATTATCTCAACTAAACACTTCTTACTTGTAGGAGACTTCTATATACCTACCGAGATTAGAAGCACTGCGGATACCGCAATGGTTTTAGCGGACTTAACTGCCTTAGGACTAGAGATGATCTATGTAAAGCCCACACATCTTGCAAGTCATACTATAGATCTAATTCTGACCAACTCTCATAACATCGGTTGTGAGGCCTTCTGACCTCTTACATGGTCTGATCATTCAACACTTATTTTTCAAAGCAAAGGTTCTTAGGCCACTCCTGCTTCCAGCAAAACCTCATGAAGCCTTCAAAGTCAATGGAATAAAATGACGCAAGATCGATTCGCAGACACCTTCCCGGCCAATGTCAAAGTAACATTAAAAAACAGTGAGGAAGGTTATGATAATTACCAGACCATAGTAGAAGCAAAAGTAGATCGATTGGCCACTTTCAAAGCATGCTCCAATTTGACATGAAGCATGCATGCAGCATGGTTCTCTACTGATCAAAGGAAGGAAAAAAGCCTTTGGAAGAAGATGAAAAGACGCTGGTGTGTCGCCCATGACGCAAATAACAAAATTTAGGAACAAGATCTGTACAGACCAATATCATAACCTAAAGAATTCGCGTAAAGCATTCATTATGTCGCAAATTTGTCATGCGGGGAATTCCTCTAAAGAACTCAATTGCATTCACAACTCGTTCACAAATCATGAAGCATGTCACAATGAAGTACCCCATGACAAGAACTCAGTGATAAGATAGCCAATCACTTTTTAATGGAAATTTAGATTATTTATTACAAAATAATCTAAAGTGAGGGACCTGTTGATTAATATTTCTATCCACCAACCCTCACTTTCACCTAATGTGAATTCTTAAGGAAGGCTTCCCACCCAATTACATCTGATAATGTGGAAACTTTAAAGGAAAAGATAAAGTAAGGTTACCCTCAGGACATTCTTCCAGCTAAAGTATATTAATTACTGAATAAACATTTGTCACCGTCCATCTACTCAATCGTTAATCTCTACTTGAGCAAGGGCCATTTGCAATCCAAATAGAAGGCCGCACAAATAATCACTATTTAGAAGAAACATAATTCTTCACAGGATGATCAATGTAATTAACGCACCATCTCTTGGTTACCGTATTTGTGTAAAGTCTTGGTGAAACACATTAATAAACACCTCACCGAGTACATTGAAGTACCAGTTAGCCGCAACACTTCCAAGTGTGGGGTTCGGCCTAGGTTTAATAGAGACCGCACTGATTGCCGTTATTGTCAACTTAAGACATTCGCTGGACATCGGACAAGCAGCACTACTAGTGCTGCTGGATTTGTCAGTGGCATTTGACAAAATATCCCATTGCATTCTGCTCAAAAGACTGAGGGAGATCGAAATCCACGGTCTAGCCTTTCAGTGGTTATCATGTTTTCTAAGTCACAGCACCCTAACCATCAAGGAAGGCACCTTTAAATCTCTAACCTTGATTTTATCGAAGGAGAACCACAGGGATCCTGTATTAGGCCCAGATTGTTTAAAATGTAGGTGGCAACTCTGGCAGATAGAGTAAGGGAACAAGGCTTGATTCCAATATCAGACCCTGATGCCACCCAGGTTTTAGGGGCTTTAGACAAAAAAACTCCCAACATCTAGTTGACCTTTTCAAAAGGCATGACTGCCTTTGATGCTAGGATGATGAACGCCTTCCTGCAGTTAAATGCAGGGAAAACTAGGATAATGGTATTCGAAGAGATGCCCCTCTGCTCTGTTCTCCAGCATGGTGGACCACTTAAATGTGTGCCGCAACGCCTCATAACACAAAGATAAAAAAATTGAGGGTAATAATGGACAAGAAAATTAATATGAAGGAGCACGTCCATACCCCTGCAGTCGCATTATTCCGTGTACTAAGCCTTTTACTGAGGGTTTTCCCTCTTCTCACTATGAATGTGCGTAAAACACTTCTCCAAGCATTAGTAATTAGCCGCCTAGACTATTGCAATGGTCTTCTGATTTAAGCTAACAAGTCCTCCCTTGATAGAGTTCAGGTGGTTCAAAAAACAGCGGCCCGCTTTGTCGCCAACTCTCCCGCTCGGAACACATCTCTCCCCCAAATTAAAGGATTACAGTGGTTGCCAATAGACAAGCAGATGAAATTTTAATTCTGCTGCATTGTTCACAAAGCACTCAATGGTGTGGCCCTAGCTACCTAGCAGTTGGGCTTACCCGTTAACAGCAATACAAAACACTCCGTTCGGCTCTATGTCTAAACTTTGGGAACCTCGTTTTGAAAAAACCTGCACTGGTTGGAATGCCTTTTATTACCGAGCTCGCCTCCTACTGGAAAACAATTCCCAGTCCCATTCTGAAATGCCCAGACTATTTACTATTGTGAAAACACCTAAATTTAGCTGTCTGAAAGCTCTTCTCCTTGCTAACAGTTGCACTTCCGTAGTGCAAAGATAAACGGGGGTTTCGGACGCTTTATAAGTTAGAAAGTAAAGGTAACTACGCAAGGTATGCCTCCATGGCTCAAAGTTCTTCCTCAAATTCAATACCAACTGTATTGCTTGCTAATAAAATTGTGTCAAAGATTAGATCTTGCTTGGCAGTAGTTCAAAAAACCATACCTCTTCTTTCAAAAGGACATGTTGTGGTTGTCCAAAACAAGAAGTAGACTGCAAAACGTGATAGATAGTTGTAATAAATTTTGGCATGACTGGTGTCTTCAAATATACCTATCCAAAACCAAATAGATGACTACACAAAAAAGGGCAGGGTGAACAAGTTTATTGAGGGTAGGAATGAAAGCTCCTGAATAGTCCTTAAGTTTGAATAATTTGGACTGAGATTAAACAAGTTATGCTACAGGGAATGACTAATATTTCAAATAAAACTATTTATAAAACAGCTGGCTGTCGCCATACAAAATGTAATAAAAAAATAAGATGGTATGCTGCAAGGCAAGCAGTGGAAATCAGAGAACTATGAGCCTATCAAAACAGTACTTGCCTAAGCAGAAATGAACAAATATTTGTTAGAAGCCTGGTGGGAATACAAAAGGGCAATCTGTCCTGCTACGGCAACACAGAGAAGAAGATTGTTAAGAAAAGAGTTTAAGAAGCAAGGAGTCAGGAACTGTAGAAACACAATGATGGATTAATCGGAGGCAAGAAAGACAATGCTAAACATTAGAATAGTACAGTTGCTGGGCTTTTTTAAAACCATGGTTGGTGTAAAGGCTCTGACATTGTTGGTGCTGGGGGGCTGATACAAAGAGGCGCCAATAGAAATCCATGCATGAATAGACTGCTAGAAAAATGGTCGTAAGCTGCTGTCTAACCCGTCAAGACAGATATCATTAAAACATCGTTTATGTCTGCTCGCAGAGGTTTAGCACTTTCAATGCAATTTGCGAAAAAGCATTAACACGATTACCTGAGCTCTGAAAACCTGTACCAACATCAACATACCCCATTTTCCGGACATGAATTTGCTACATAGGGTATCTTCTATGTAAGATTTACACATTGCATAGTCTTTGGCCTGTTAATCTAACCACGGAAATTGGAAATTTATCCAATATTTTAGATGGGTTGGATACTAAATTTTAACGATGGTACCCAATTTAGGTGCCGACTCCGATCCTGTAAAACCCGGGTACGAACCGTCGTACGGAGCTTTTTCTCCGTCCGACTCGTACCCGGGAAAACCACAATACAAACCCGCAAGTACGATTCATACAGAAATACCATTTCCGTACGATTCGTACAAAACACCGACCGGCTAAAATATACCCACAATTCCGATCCGGGACACCGCGTACGTGACGTCCGGACGGAGTCAGGCAGCGTTTTACGAACCAGCAAGTACGATTCGTGCCTACGTCACTCCGCACGTAGCATTTTTTACGGGAGCCAAAAACTGCCAGGAAATTGAGGAGGACGCGAGGAAGGAGCACCTGTACGCGACGGACAGCCATGGACCCCATCCTACGTGTCATCCCGGCCCTCATAGCCTACGACCTGGTGCACAGGAACCGACGCAGACGCCGCAGAAGGTCAGAACAACACCCAGGGGCAAAGGTGGGGGCAGGGGCAGGAAACATAACCCCCACCCAAGGCAAAATGTATACATGCCCTGTACATACCGTACCTCCAGGGACTGGTCACTCGGGGGGAGGCGTGTCCACCAAGGCCTGCGTCCCGCCACAACAGAAGTGGACATGGACGCGTCCAGTCACCACAACAATTGTGGTACGCACCGTACCCACGCCTTAAGAGCGTGGGTACAGGTCGTACCACGCCTACTCCTACGTCACCCCAACATTGGGGGTACGGCCCGTACCCAGGCCTGAAAAGCGTGGGTACGGGTCGTACCACACCTACCCCTACGTCACCCCAACAATGGTGGTACGGCCCGTACCCACGTTCTGTAGGCCTGGGTACGGGCCGTACCCCTACGGCACCCCAACAATGGTGGTACAGCCCGTACCCAGGCCTGAAGAGCGTGGGTACGGGTCGCACCACGCGTACCCCTACGTCACCCCAACAATGGTGGTACGGCCCGTACCCAGGTCTGAAGAGCGTGGGTACGGGCCGTACCACCATAGTTGGTGTGACGTAGGGGTACGCGTGGTGCGACCCGTACCCACGCTCTTCAGGCCTGGGTACGGGCCGTACCCCTACGGCACCCCAACAATGGTGGTACGGCCCGTACCCAGGCCTGAAGAGCGTGGGTACGGGTCGCACCACGCCTACCCCTACGTCACCCCAACAATGGTGGTACGGCCTGTACCCAGGCCTGAAGAGCGTGGGTACGGGTCGCACCACGCGTACCCCACGTCACACCAACAATGGTGGTATGGCCCGTTCCCACGTTCTGTAGGCCTGGGTACGGGCCGTACCCCTACGGCACCCCAACATTGGTGGTACGGCCCGTATTTAGGCCTGAAGAGCGTGGGTACGGGTCGCACCACGCCTACCCCTACGTCACCCCAACAATGGTGGTATGGCCTGTACCCAGGCCTGAAGAGCGTGGGTACGGGTCGCACCACGCGTACCCCTACGTCACACCAACAATGGTGGTACGGCCCGTACCCAGGCCTGAAGAGCGTGGGAACGGGCCGTACCACCATTGTTGGGGTGACGTAGGGGTACGCGTGGTGCGACCCGTACCCACGCTCTTCAGGCCTGGGTACGGGCCGTACCACCATTGTTGGGGTGACGTAGGGGTAGGCGTGGTGCGACCCGTACCCACGCTTTTCAGGCCTGGGTACGGGCCGTACCCCTACGGCACCCCAACAATGGTGGTACGGCCCGTAACCAGGCCTGAACAGCGTGGGTACGGGTCGCACCACGCCTACCCCTACGGCACCCCAACAATGGTGGTACGGCCCGTACCCAGGGCTTCAGAGTGTGTGGGCGGGTGGGTGGGTGTCGTGCTACAATCCACATCAGTGGACAGAGACATAGGGGTGTGTGCCCATCACTCCCAGCAGTGCCCAGACATATGAGGGGTGGATGCAGAGGACCCCCAGCAGTGCCCAGA
This sequence comes from Triturus cristatus, assembly GCF_964204655.1. Classification (NCBI taxonomy): domain Eukaryota; kingdom Metazoa; phylum Chordata; class Amphibia; order Caudata; family Salamandridae; genus Triturus; species Triturus cristatus. The sequence goes on along the minus strand of NC_140579.1, from coordinate 1,028,015,904 downwards.
CATATGAGGGGTGGGTGCAGAGGACCCCCAGCAGTGCCCAGACATATGAGGGGTGGGTGCAGAGGAGCCCCAGCAGTGCCCAGACATATGAGGGATGGGTGCCTATCACTCCCAGCAGTGCCCAGACATATAAGGGGTGGGCGTAGAGGACCCCCAGCAGTGCCCAGACATATGAGGGGTGTGTGCCTATCACTCCCAGCAGTGCCCAGACATATGAGGGGTGGGTGCAGAGGACCCCCAGCAGTGCCCAGACATATGAGAGGTGTGTGCCCATCACTCCCATCAGTGCCCAGACAAATGAGGGGTGGGTGCAGAGGCCTCCCAGCAGTGGACAGAGACATGGGGGTGTGTACATCATCCTCCTATTAGCAAAACTCCATGGGTGCATGAAGGCATCCACAATGTGCGACTATGTTGATAGTGCCATGACAACACATCACTGACAGCAGTGTCCCACTCCCATGAGGATGGATGTCCTTCCCCCACTGCATGACACACCACATGTGGGTGTGATGACAAATTACACATGCATACCCACCCCTGGCGGTGGCAGCACAATACACACACTGAGATCATGCAACAAGACTGTATCCTCATGTGAAACCCCACTAAACTAAGAGAGCCTAAGGGAACACACACTGTCACCCACATTCCAGGACTGATAGGAATGTACAGGTGCTGGGGCAGCCAACAAGTTGTTGCCTCCCATGGAAGGAAAAGGGTGGAGTACCCACAGATACAATGCCCACAATTGTCAGTCAGGTGCCCAAATACCCTGCAGAACAAGTAACACATGTGTGCTAGGCTGGGAGTACACACATGCATAGTGCAGAAAAGGGACCATGTCCACATGAAGCCATGGCAACATACTCCATACACAAGTACAGTGACTACCAAGGATGGCACAGACAATGCAGGCGGAGACATTGCTGAGCAGGCATGGGCAAAGTTGAAGGGATCCCTCACACAGCAAGGAACTGTAGACACAGGTCAGCACAACAATTGGGAAAAACCCTGCAGGGAAGAAGTCAGGTGCCACAGAGGAAGGAACACTCCTTGGGACAATGTCACCATACAGTAAGAGCTTACATGACCAAAGAATATTTGCAGAGACCTTGTGATGGCACGCAGATACCAGGGTCCTCCCCATGAGCAGCAAACTACAACATTTCCCAGACACCTAACACATTATCACCACCCCAACTCAGGGAGCAGCAGCACCAACAGCAATACCAGAAAAGCATTCGTGTGCAAATGAAAAACAAAATGTTTTATTCAGCATTAAAAAAAATTGGATTTGAAATGTACACTATATACAAGTCCCATAGGCCAGTCCATATGCGAATTCCGGGGGGGGGGGGGACACATTAGGACGTGTCTCCCCTAGCTTGCCTGCACAGTTCATAGTTCCTTTCCATCCACAGAGGGGGCATCATGTGGGGGGGGAAGGACCAGGCACCGCAGGGACAGGAGGGGTAAGGGTAGGTGTTGTGGGTGCAGGGACGGACGACTCCACCACAGGGGGTGGGGCAGCGTCAAAGGTGGTGGTTAAGATGGCGCTGCACACGGTTGCAAGGTCTGCCAGCGTCTCCCCTGCACCCGAAGGAACCACAGGGTCCAAGGAGGGATGGGTTGCAGCGCTAGTGGGGGAGGGTGTGGACAGGGGGGGGGACTCAACTCCCCTGCCTGGGGACTTCCTCGACCAATTGCGGAGTGGTGTCACACTGGGGCTGAGGGACAGACAGGCCATGAAGGACTCTTTTGAAGGACTGGCCATGAAGGACTCTTTTGGGCAGGACTCTGTTGGGCAGGGGAGCTAAGGGGAGTGGTTTTGGAGGAAGTGGGTCGTGAGGACAGCGGACTCCCACTGTGGCTGCGTGGCTGGCCTTTGCCCCCCGACCCAGTGGGTGTGCCTACTTCCCCCTGTGTGTGCGTGACTGGAGGAGTGCGCTTGGCCTTCCCTGTTGGTGTGCTGCCTGTGTCTGGTGGGGTGCGTGCATGGGGATGTCTGGGTATGCTTGGGACAGGCATGGTAGTGGGAAGTGTGGATGGGGCAGGGGTAGGGGGGAGACGGAGCGCTGCAGGAGACCCACTGCTGCCGTCAGTGACGAGCCCATGGACCTCAGCAACATCCGTTTGTCAGACATCGCTGATGACATGCCCTCCATGTACGACACCATCTGTGTCAGCAGTCTGGTGTGGCCATGGAGGACATTAAGCAGCGATGTCTGACCAACCTGCAACTGCCGCAGGATGTCCACAGACTCGGCATTGACGGCAGCAGGGGAGACAGGGGCAGGGGGTGCGGTGCCTGGCACGAAGGAGACATGTGTTCGCCTAGCACGGACAGAAGGGACCCGAGCAAGTGGGAGGGCGGTGATGGGAATGGAGGGGGCAGCGAGAGATGTACTGCTGCTTTCAGCTGTGGGAGCAGCCTCCGCCCCCTCTGGGAGCTCAGCCTCGGACCCGTCAGCGTCATAGTCGGTGTTGGGACTGGAAAGGTCCTCCGCCTGACTCCCCTCGCCCTCCGTGCCACTTGCTGCGCCAGACTCCCCAGCACTGGTGGCACCGGTGCTGGATCCCTCCTCCACGTCCGTGCCGGTGTCTCCCTCGGTGTCCCCCGACGATGCTGTGGGCAAGGTGAAGAGACAGGAAATAATCAGACACCTGTATACATATGACACATGAGTCCAAACTACATAGGTCACAGTGCATAGCATGAAAAGCATCATGAGTAACATCTACAATACTACGCACATATGTAGGCCATGCACTACACAGTCGGTTGAGCCACCATGCCACTTTGAAACAATGGAGAGCATGACACAACAGCAAAGAACTTGATATCGAATTATACAGAGAAGCTAGTGTCTAAGGACAGTCGAGCACTGCATCTGGACCACACACCGTTGCCAAAAATGGATGAGCAGGAACCATGTCTTTTAACTTTTGACACATGCTGCAAAGCACAAACATTAAACCCTGCACAACATGACTGGGTCAATACTTGTTGAGTGTCTGTTCAGACTAGCATCACACACAGGCCAGACCTGGCAAGGAGACACATGCTTTGGACATGTAGGCCTTGCCCGCACAAACCCCCCCCCCCTACCTGAGACAATGTGATTGAGACAGAGGAAGGACTTACACCTCTTAATCAGGGATCACATTAATGGGCTCCATTAAAGCCTAATTGCACTCTAACTACCCCTCGTGGGGATGACCACACATATTATTGACAAACAACCATCATCAGATAGTTGTACTCAGATACACAGGCACTGGCCAGTGTGAGGATGCACAAGCCACATTGGGTCACCCTGTACAGTGTACACATGTAGCACACTTTACATAAATACAAATGAGGCCAGGGTACAATGCCACAGAGGCCAACCTATGCTGAAGACACAGAGAATGTCCACAGTGTTGGATGACACACATGATTCCTAGGAAAAGGTGTCTCAGGGGACTGTAGTGGCCACACTGCTCCATGGTCCTGGATAGATCTGACTGCAACAGGAGCAACCGTCCCCACACTATGCATATTTCCCCCTTATGCACATTATGACTGAGGCCACAACATCGGTCATGCATGCTGCAAGGCAGTTAATTTTAAGCCTCACACTCCTATGTTGAGACTCTGCATCAGTGCCAACAATCATGGACCCCCAAATGACTGAACTGGACAGGGCACAGGCAAGGTCCCAACACATGTCACAGACCACCCCCACACATGATGCTGCAAGCATTGGGCACTTGGATTAACTGCCAGCCTAGATTACCTTGTGCAAGAGTGACTACACACAGACCAGGGAACACATGTCAAGGAGGGGAAGGGAGGACGAACAGGACCGGTTGACTTTGGGGAACAGGATATGCACTGCACATATAAACCCTGGCAGTGTATCCAGGCGACTGAGCACTTCCAAAAGCTGGTGACACACAACAAACACACATGTACCTACCCCCTTCCTGCTGCTGCTTCTCCTGTAGCCGCCTATCCATGTCAGGGAAGACCACCGCCAGGACACACTTCATTTGGTGGGTCAAAGCAGTCACATGCCCCAGGCCACTGACGCAACCTCAGCGGAGTACACAGACACACACAGGCACAGGACAATCACCTGCCATTGGCAACTGCGGGTACAAACATCACTCTGCACATGTGCCACTTGACTGGGGGGAGTCACAGATGTGGGCCTAGCTCAGCACGTCAGACACACAGCACGGCTCCCTGCTCACATCAGATGGGTAGGGCATATGCATCCTCCATGCAGCTGGGTTGCAACACTCCACATAGACACTCACCCACATGACAGGGGACTTACACACACACACACCAGTGTCCAGGGGCCGTACACATCATTTGGAAACTATCACCACAGGTACACTCAACTCACACACATCTGTGGGTAAAGTCACCTGTCACACTGGGGGGACCACAGAATCACATCAGGACTATGGAAACAACATTCCCAAGGGGATTAGCCAGGCTGAATGTGGCATGCACCTTGCAGTGATTGTCACAGTAAGCACAATGCAAGTGAGGAGTGCAGATATGAACCACATTAGGCTCTGCATGGGAGACATAAGGCATTCCCTCCCCCTGAGACCCACCATGAACAACATTGCATGTCTGTCACACCTGGACACAATGCCAGAAGTGACAGACACAAAAAAGGGGCACAGTCACAGCTAGTGGAGTCAGCACTCACCTGCTCCCCTGGTCTCCCATACAGGCAGGGGTACTGTGGGAGGATAACGTCCAGCAATGCCTCATTCTCCTCTTGGGTGAATGGCTGGGCCCTCTCCACAGACCTGGACATGGTGCCAGAGGAATCACGAGCAGCAGCAGTGGTGTGGAATGAAAGGTTGTGCAGGCAAGTGCTCTCTCATGGGTCCTGGCTGCCTTATATCTCCCTTGCTGGGCTGTTTCATTTACAGGAGTACAGAGTGATTGGTCAATCTCATTTGCATCCTACGTTTCCTCCAATCCCTTTAAACCTACCCCAGTGAGGGCCTTTGCATGGTTCAAAATTTGAGCATGATGTCAAGTCAACAACCACTTTGCAACATAGAATATTGTCTCCAACCGACTTTTGCTGGCCACCTGATGCAAAAATTTGAACTGGAAACTCGGTCTCCATGACAACCAGCATGCATTTAGGCCCTTATACTTGGCCCTCATGTGTCCCCTATGTAATTTCACTATCCACACACAGGTACGGTGCGTTCCACACGTACCCCTAGGGCACCACTACTCCAGTGATACGGTCCGTACCCGCGTGTGTAGGGCCCGTATCACTTTGGTGGTGTTGCCGTAGGCGTACGCCATAGAGATAGGGCTCGTACCTGTGTATGTGCGGCCCGTATCACTATGGCGTACGCCTACGCCAACACTACCCCAGTGCTACGGGCCGTACCTGCGTGTGTAGGGCCCGTAGCACTAGGGGAGTGTTGACGTAGGCGTACGCCATAGTGCTACGGGCCGTACATACGCGGGTACGAGCCGTATCTCTATGTCGTACGCCTACGCCAACACTAACATGGGGATAGGACCAGTGTGAACACGTATGTGTGTACGGTCCTTGCACACACGCGTACTCCTACCCAAACCCCATATTGTGATACAACCGTACACACGCCCTCAGAGCGTGTGTACGGTGCGTTTCACAGCTTACACTGGTGATAGGAGGCGCACAGGAAAGGAATGGAGGTATATGACTCGCACAAGGATGGACATCAAGTCATTGTCAGTGCAGTGCATCATGTGTAGGGCCTAGGTGTGTCAGGCAGTGAGCTGGCACATGTCTCCTCATGTTTTAACCCAATAGTTGTGTGATGACCTGTGTACACATGTCATGTGTGATGGGGCACTATGTGGCGCACTTCCCCTTCACACCTTTTACATGTGTGCATGTATTTCAAACTTGTCAAGCACTGCATCACTGTCATGGCACAGTCCCCAACACCCGCAAATGTCCCCTGATGCCAGGTACACGGATGATGACACCTGACATCTCACTACCAGCGTGCCACGATGTGACTATGTCATGTGTGTGTCATGTGTTCCCATGATCCTGCTGTTGGTTTTCCGTCAACGGCATCAGCTGTAGCTGCATCCAACATGTGTCTGTGTGTAGATGCACATGTCACACTAGTACGCACACCAGGACACATGTGGAATAACACGTGACGTGTGTCTGTATGCATCTAACAGGTACTTGCGAGCTTAGGACATATCTGCGTAGTCTCAAAGTCTGTGTGATCATATTTGACATGTACCCCTTCATGGCAAGGTGTGTGGTCTGTCCTTTTTCCATGACATGTGACCTGTGCGTCTAGCTTGCCGGCTACTGTCTGTATGAGCTGACATCCTTCAAATGCACATATGTGGATGTATGTCACTCCTGTAATGTGTCTGGCTGTTCACTCACACTGGCCCACAGCTACATTCATGGCATGTCATGTAGACCTTGACAATCCATGTTTGTAGCTGGCTCTTGGTAGGAGTATCACCTGACTGGCATACGTGTGCAGGATGTATTGCACAGACCAGACTCTGTATGTGGCATATGTGTATTAGCTGTTGAACATGTGCTCAGTTCATTGACATTGGTGTAGTAATGTACTCAATCTTCGTTATTCCTTCCAATTTTCTGCAGGGCACCGCCTCTCCCCCGACCAATGCCAGACTTGGCTGCCATGAGGGAACATGACTGCATACGCCGATACCGATTTCCCCAACGGTTAATTGTGGACCTGTCAAACAGGCTGGCACCACACCTCCAACCGTGACACAGTTATCCGACTGCGCTGACCCCCAAGATGAAGGTGATGGCAGCCCTACATTTCTTTGCCACCGGTACGTTTCAATTGACCATAGCTTATGTGGGTGGCATGTCTCAGACCATGTTCAGCCGTGTCCTGCATGATGTTTTGGAAGCCATGTTGGAGCACCTGGATGAATATATCCATTTTCCAACTCGTGAGCAGTTGACAGGTATCAAGGGTGAGTTCTATGCCCTGGGAGGGATGCCCCATATAATTGGGTCCACTGATGGGGCACATGTGGCTTTGGTACCACCACAGGCACAGGAGGTAGCCTTCCGTAACCGTAAACATTACCACTCCATTAATGCCCTTGTGGTGTGTCTTGCTAACATGGTGATTTCCCATGTCTGTGCACGTTTTCCAGGGTCAGCACACAATGCCTACATCATGAGGCGTAGCAGGGTGCCAGAAATGATGCTGCAGCTGCACAACGAACGAGCATGTCTTGTTGGTGAGCAAACTCTGTTTGTCCAGTATTCAGCGTTATCTTAGTATGTGACGGCATCTCCTGATCCACTTCTTTACATGATGTTTCCATGTAAGGGACTCTGGCTATCCCAACATGCCATGGCTGGTGACGCCTCTCCGCAACCCGAGAACAGCTGCAGATCACCGTTACAACAACACCCATGGGCAGACCAGGCGAGTGATTGAGAGGACGTTTGGCCTCCTGAAGAGCCGATTCCGGTGCCTCCACAAGACCGGCGGGTCCCTCCCATATGCATCGGTGAAGGTCTGTAAAATCTTCCTCGTGTGCTGCATGCTACACAACATGGCAGTGGAGAAAGCTGTGCCACTCATCCTGGATCCCGATGAGCAGGAACATCCACCCGTGGAGGATGACGGCCTTGGTCACGAGGCAAGTGAGGAGGAGCAGGAGGAGGACATCGGGAGTCAGCTCATACGCAACTTCTTCTCATAATGGTGAGTCCCTGGGTCTGAGTGTGCCTGCTTTGAGCCTTGTGTGGCATGTGTTGCAATGTGTGTGTCCAGCTGACTGTATGCTAAGTGACTTTGAGGTGTGTGCTGATGTGTCACTCGAGTGCTGATGTCATTCCACACATTTTAGCTGACACACTCAATTGACAACTGGCATGGTGTCAACCTTATTCATGTAGAGTACATGACCATGCATGCGGATGACTATGTTTTTCCTGACTTCTTGTGTGTCTGTCATCCCCAGGTATTTGCGCATGCTGTCTGCTCGTGGCATCGTTGTGCTCCTGCTATTCCTCATGAGTAATGCAACGTGTGCTGAATCAGCGTTACATGCACGGACATGGTGAAAATTCTCCTTTGGGTAAGGATTGCAGCAAGGCTTTTTGGGTGTGGTAGTTGTTTGTAATGTGTGGGCACTGCTCCTGTGCAGGTTATGTTACTATGCATACATGTCGACTCACCATGGGGCACATGACATGTCATGACTCACATGAATTGATAGTCACACTTCGTGACAGTCATCTGTTATGGGATGGTGGTTTGTGATGAATGCATCAATGTGTGTACAACTTACCTCTGAAACATACAGGAGGCTACGGGTGGACATATTGCAGGACATCCCCATATGATGCTCAATGGGGAATTGCAGCCTCTCCGTGTGCAGCAGGGGCTGTTTGGCTCAACCCCTTCACTTGTGTGCCAGTACAATGGATTTACAGCATCTGTGGTGCAAAGGGGGTGTCCGGTGTAGGTCCCACATGTTAATCCAATAGACCTGTGAGTCTGTTAATGTTGATGCTTTTGCATAGGTGTGAGCCTGAGTAATAAAGGTGTTCCTCAGCCTCCAAGGTGTCTCATCTCTGTCAATGCAGGTGTCTTGCCACTGTGCATGCGGTATCTCTGGCATGGTTGTCAAGGATTGTGCACATGAGTCTATGTGTAGATTAGCAACCTGCATGCTGTTCTTCATGTATTTGATTCTCTATTGTGCATGATGTCCATGGCTGTGTATGTGTTTTGGCATGTTAGTCCCCCCCACGGGCCGTCAACACCTTCTGGGGTGTGTTTCCTGTGCGCAGCTCGGCCTTCAGTTTCTTGATCCGGTGTCAGTCATCTTTGGTGATTGTGCATCCTTTGTCTCTGTGTGTGCCATTGCAAACCGGTTACTCCTTCCTTGACATACACCTGTTGCAGTAGTCCTTTCTGACATCCTAGTCTTTGTGTGGATATTGTGGCATAATTCCCAGGACATGCCACCTGCTGTTGCAGCCACTGCAGCAAGGGCACACGTAGTTTCCAGATTTGGCAACACACACACATCAAAGGTGCTCCTCCCTTCCTCCCTCAACACATTAATTTGGCTGTCTTCAGCTTGTCTGTGCCACAGTTGCGGCCACGTGGTACCAAAGGCTGGACCGTCTGCACATGCAACGTGCACATTGCACGACCCTCATGTCCTTGCATGACCCACATCACACTACAGTGTGATGTTGCAGCCACCCTCCAAGCAAGGTTCATCCACACATCTCCCGCCTGCTCTCAGACATCCACTGAGCGCACACACAACACCTTTGCATGATGAGTGTGCAACTCCGACTGCCTACTCAGCGCTGCCATGCCTTCCAGGACCTGTCACACCCACCAGGTCATGTCCCTCCTACTCCTCACCGGATCTGTACCCCTGCAAGGCCATGGGAGTGGGACTTAAGGCTTCTGGATGTAGTATGCTTTCGTCGTGAGGCACATGGCACAGGTATCATCTTTCAGCGTGTCAATCTACAATGTGTCCAGGACCCCCCTATCCACCATCACATGCGCACACGCCCTCATCATCAACTCGTATGCCATTGACAGCTAGGCGCTCCTCACCCTCACTAAGGACGCAGACATTTCCATTTCCAATATTCAAGATTGCATGGGATCCATACATGAATGGCAGAACAGCAGCCACCTGAGGCTGGACTTGTACAGGACTGAGGTTAACATCTGTGGATTGTCCCCTTACAGCTGGCTCAACTGCTTGTGTCCCACCCACAGAGGCCCCGCACAGGCACCCAGTGTCCACGCACACAAGATGTTGTGCATCATGGATTGCTTGCTCTAATTTTCCATGGTAATCACCAGCATCTGTACCTCACACTGCAACACCCTCAGCATTATGCACATGATCCCCAGATAGATCCACTCCAAGGTAAGACGGACCCTCCCCCAGGTCCACGACAACATCCGTGTCAAATACTGCCCTGCCCTCTACGGTGCAGACACATCTAAAATCCAGGGACACTTGTCCACATCCAGGCTGCATCTGCACACCTCAGCGTCAACATCCCGCGCCCCAGCCACATCACCGTCCAGCAGATATAGCTGCAATGGATCACTGTGTGCTGCAGGATGACCTTCAGACTCCTCACCCACACTCAGGAGGCAGGCCACAACTCTGACCCAAAACCAACCTTGTACCACTGTCATCCGAGACCCCGTTGTGCCATCTCCGTGCATCCAACCTTGACCTGGCCACCATTCTTCTGATCCACCGTACTCCTGCATGCAAGACATAGTTCTCCCACCTGGGAACACATACCTGGGACTCCCTCCCCGGGAACCTCCAAATGAGGCATGACATCTACGCCTTAATGTTACTCTTCCAAATAGGGGTGTCCTCACAGTTTCCCTAGCACCCCCTCAGCAGCTTGAGGCCATCACAGGTGAGTATTGTGCTCCATGTCTGCATTGATTGCTACATTGTGACCCATGTGTGTCCTGTACCAGACTCCGTTCCCAGGGTATGGATGTGTGGAGTTAGTTCAACACTCAGGCATAGTTTGACATTTACACACACATATGTTGGTGAATAATGCCAAATGACAGCAACATCTCATGACAAACTTAAGTATTTATTTTTGGTGCGGTAAGTCTTTTGGTGGATGAAGTAAGGTGCTCTACCGGGTGCATAGAATCCAAAGTTCACAGGGGGAGATGGCATCCTTGTCAGTTGGAGTCATCAGAGTCCAGACCACAGTGTTGGTCATCATTGGTCAGACTGTGACCAGCAAGTCCATGTGGCAGAGAATGTCATTGGGTGAGGTGGTGCTGTTGCGACAGAGGGCCAGGTGACAGGCCAGATGACCTGGGAGATGTGGATGGTCCGCTGACTCTCACGGTCTTTTCCCTGGACGACCCACCTTCCTCCGGGGACCCTCAGATGCAGGCCTTGACGATGTCTGTGATGCTCCGTCGGAGGAATCCTCCTCCTCCTCCTCCCTCCCTGTGGCTGGTGCTGGTCTTCGCCTGGTGTCACAGGGAGGGTTGCCCATGTTGTCGGCAATCCGACGGAGTGAACGGCTCATGTCCGTTTGCACCGCCAGGAGCTCAGCCAGTCTTGCCTCCATCCGTCCATGGTGTTGTTGTTGACTGGCATGTTGCTCTGCCTGTAGGTTCTTAATCTCATTGAGGGTCGCCACTATCTGGCTGATGCCCCTGGTGTCACGCCGGTATGTGTCCAGGATGTGGCGCATGTGTGCTATACCGGTTCCCTCAGCTGGCTGGTCAGGTTCTCGCCTCCGCCTGCCTCCACTCCCACCACCCCTGCCCACACGAGCCGGGCCTGCCTTTGTGGGCACATCGGGTCTACGGGACCCCTGAGGGATGGCATTAGCGTGGTCATCTGCCTCCTCCTGGGTGCCCGGAGAACCTTGTCCCTCCTGGTCAGACTGGCTGTGTTGTTCGGTGCGAGCAGGGCTCCTGGGTGTCTCCTGGGATGTGGCAGGAATGGGGGTGGTGGTTGGCACAGATGTACCTGACGCAGGTGCTGCAGGGGCTTGGGCACCAGAGGGGCCAGGTTGGTCGGGGTCATCCACGGAGTGGTGAGAGTCATCGCTGCCGGTGGGGTCATCTTCACGCTGAGCCTGGGACTGTGATTGTTCCCCCCCACTGTTGGGGGGAGGTCGATGACGTTGCCCTGTGTGTGAGAGAGAGACAATGTTAATGCTGTTTCATGCCACATCCATGTTTCATACATATTCAAGTAGTCACAGTTCCTCCAGGTGGGTGGATGTGCCTAGCATTCCTCTCAATGTACACTTGGGGATGGGTATGTTGCGGGGGACAGATTGGTATGTGCTCCTGAGTGTTTGCCAGTAGTTTTTTTGCTGGGATGCTTATTTGGCTATGGATTGGTCTTGTTGTGTCACATGTCAATTGTGAGAGTGGGTAAATCCGTTGCCTGCCCCGGGGGTGTGTACTTGTGTGAGGGGGGGTGTGTGACCAGGCCTGCTGATGTGTGCAGTGTGATTTGTCATTGGGTCTCCCAGGTGATGTGTATGTCCCCTCATGGTGCATGCTGGCATGACAGTGTGTGTGAGTTCCTGTGCTGGGTATGTGAGCTAGTGGAGTTGTTGTTTGAGTGTACAGTGGTCACAGGAGGGCCTTGTGCTGCCTACAGCAGGGCCAAGTGTCAGCTACCTTGTCATTACTTTGCCAGTCCCTGTGCATTGGGCATGGTGCATGGGTATGTACCTAGGCCATATGAGCTGTGGGCATTGGTGTCTGGTTCTGAGATGCACAATGTGTTGTGTGAGCCCCACCCTCCCAGCATCCCGGACATCCAGTCTTGGGTTTGTGGTTGGTGTGGCCTGGGACATGGCATTGCCTTTATTTGTGAATGGGGCATGGAGACGTTAGTGGCATGAGCGTGGTTTTTAGGGTGTGGTTGTGTGCGGTGAGGGCTTGGGGGTAGGTGAGTGCATTTGTTGTAGTTGGGGTGTGGATGCCATTCCTCCATGTTACGTGAGTTGTTTGTGTACTCACCAGGCTCTGCGACTCCTTCGACTCCGTGTACTCCCACCGGCGGAAGCGTGGCTATCACCTTCTCCTCCCAGGGATGGTAATGTACGGGTCTGCAGGGCAGCCCGCCTCCAGTGATGTTACTCTGGGTGTATTCCTCATTCATTTTCCTCTTGACTGCCCTGCGCTGATCGTACCACCTGGCTTGGCATTCATGCCTGGTCCTTCGGATGGACGCAACAGCATTCACCTTATCGACGATCCTCTGCCGTAGGCTGGTTTTTTGGGCTATGCTGGTCTGTCTGACCAATGTTCCAAACAGCTGTGGCTCGACTCTGATGACTTTGTTGACAAGGAGCTCCAGCTCCGCCGTAGTGAACTTTGGATTCTTGTCAGTGGGCATGGTGTGGGGTGTGGGTGTGGGTGTGGATGGTTGTGGGTGTGTGGGTGTGAATGTGAGGGTGTGTGTGTGAAGGTGAAGAGGGGGTGTTTGTGAAGGAGGTTGTGTGAAGGTGTGTAACTGAAGGTGTAGTTTAGGTGTGAGTAAGGTGCGAGTAAGGTGCAGTTGTTTGTCAGTGGGTCGGTTGCAATGGCTCATGGGTTGTGTGTGTGGGCCCTTTTTATTGGTCCAATTTTTTGGTGTGGCTGTGTTTGAATTTGTGGTGGATGTGTTATAAGAGGTGGTTGTGATTTGGTCCTCTGTTTGGCAGTTTGGATGTGGCAGGTCAGTGATAGAGATGTATTTTGTCATGTTGACGTATTTTGTAGTGTTGTGCGAGTCGAATTGACCCTCCTTGTGCTGTTTTACTGTGTCCTGGTTCTGTACGAGTCTTTTTCGCGTAGGTACGGTCCGCACATACGCGATGCTGGGTGAGGGTGCTTCGGTACGGTGTTGGGGTGCGGCGCGAACAGGTGCAGGCTGTGCTACGGTGTTGGGTGCGGCGCGTACAGGTGCGGGCTGTGCTACGGTGTTGGGGTATGGTGCGTACAGGTGCGGGCTGTGCTACAGTGTTGGGGTACGGCACGTACAGGTACGGGGCTGGGCTACAGTGTTGGGGTACAGTGCGTACAGGTACGGGCTGAGCTACGGTGTTGGGGTACGGTGCGTACAGGTACGGGGCTATGCTACGGTGTTGGGGTGCGGCGTGTACAGGTGCGGGCTGTGCTAAGGTGTTGGGGTACGGTGCGTACAGGTGTGGGCTGTGCTACGGTGTTGGGGTACGGTGCGTACAGGTGCGGGGCTGTGCTACGGTGTTGGGGTGCGGCACGTACAGGTGCGGGCTGTGCTACGGTGTTGGGATGCGGCGCGTACAGGTGCGGGCTGTGCTACGGTGTTGGGGTGCGGCGCGTACAGGTGCGGGCTATGCTACGGTGTTGGGGTACGGCACGTACAGGTACGGGGCTGGGCTACGGTGTTGGGGTACGGTGCGTACAGGTATGGGCTGTGCTACGGTGTTGGGGTGCAGCGCGTACAGGTGCGGACTGTGCTACGGCGTTGGGGTGCGGCACGTACAGGTGCGGGCTGTGCTACGGTGTTGGGGTGCGGCGTATACAGGTGCGGGCTGTGCTACGGTGTTGGGGTACGGTGCGGAGGGGAGGTACGGTGCTGACATACGGGGGTACGGTGCTGACATGTGCGGGGTGAGGGGGGCTGTACGACTCATATTCGGGCACAAGTTTACCCGTGTACATGTAGGCTACAGAGTTCGCTCCGTACGGGGCCTTTTACATGCGGTTGTGTATTCGGATGGGCGGTGCGGATCGTACTTGCGCGCTCGGACTTCTGTTTTACGATTTGCACGTAAAATGTCCGGCTCCCTATTGGACACTTTTCCCGACGCTATTCAGACGTAAAAATTTACGGCTCCCTCTCGGACCATTTTCTTGACGCAATTCGTATGTATTTTTCACGTACGAATCGTACTTCGCAGTTTGTACGGTACTTGTACGATTCGTACGTAAAAATATACGAATACGAGTCGGACGGTATATTTTTTTAACAGATCGGAATCGGCACCTTAGTAATAAAAAGGTTTCTTGACAGGAACTTATGGGGTGCTTCGCTATACATTGACAGCTGCTAGGGAAACAGACTTAAGTTGATGCCTATGCCTTTAAACCGTGTCCCAATGAAAAGTCAATTTGATTGTATTTGCCGAGGTTTAGCACTTTAAGTGTAATCAGGATAAATGCATAAACACAATCAAGTCAGTTGGTATGCTTATACCAAAGTTACTATACCCCCCAACCCCTTTTTTTACAAAAAGTAATTTTAACAATATGCTTTTCACAATGTAAAATATGCTGATTGGATAGCCATTCTTGGCGCCTCATATTAACCTGCCCACTATTCCATTCTTCTATCTATCAATATAACCTCATTTAGGAATGCTTGCAGAGGTTTCACACTTTTAGTGCAATAAGCATAAACGCATGAACACAATAGCATTATCTCATAAAACTTGTAGCAGTATCTCCGAACTCTCTGCATGAATTTGAATAATAGGCTTTCCTCTATGTAGTATTTGCACGTGGTATATCTTTTCCAGGCCTGTCACCCTAACCTTGCATACTGGCATTTTATTAAAAAAATACTGAATTAACTTTATAGTACATTTTTATGTGCTGCTCAATTAAAAAATAAAAATATCTGTTTAGGATTGAGATGTATTTTTCGATTTGTAGGTACATGACGTATTGTGTATGTCTCATGCAAGGTATATCTCAAGTATGAATTTTTTAGGAATTTAAGGCTTATTACCGAAACTTTACATAAAGGCTCATTACTAAAAAAAAGGAGAGTTAGT
Source organism: Triturus cristatus (assembly GCF_964204655.1). NCBI lineage: Eukaryota > Metazoa > Chordata > Amphibia > Caudata > Salamandridae > Triturus > Triturus cristatus. Next base: position 1,028,000,542 of record NC_140579.1, on the reverse strand, counting down.
AACATTTTAAATTTGTTTCATAAAGAAGAAATTATATGGTTTGATCATGATGGCCAACAAATATTACAATTTATTTGTAATTTATGTGTTAGGTTATTTATTCCTTTGCAAAGTTTATGGTTTAAATTTACTAAGTATTTCGATACTAAAAAAAATAATAAAGGAAAATGAATCTAGCGAGGCAGATGACTGAACAGTTGGTCTTAACTTAATAACTGTACAGCAAACCACCATAAAGAATAGGGGCTAGTAAACTCCCAATATTAGTGTATGTAAAAAATATGGACAGAAACTCTCAAAATAAAAATGTATTACAACAGTTTATGGAACAAAAAAATTCGGAAAAAATATTGTCTACATCATAATATTTGTCTATGCAAAGCGTAGTAACATTTTTAGCTTTTTCAATCATTATTGAAACAACGTGACAAACAGTATAGAGTTGTCAAAATGTAATCAGCCGTAAAAGACTACTTTCTAACTTAAAAGGCAAATGGACAGTCCTGCACATATTTATTCAATGTCAAAACGCACATTCCGCACCCAAAACGGAACCAGTTACAAAGTCTACGAAGAACACCTGAACTCCTCACCCAACTACAACAGATAGCAATATAGCGGCAAGCAAACTCTACAAATGGATCGCCAAATGTGCCAACACCCTCGCCCCATCCAGAAGACCAAGAGACAACACAAAAAGAAAGCCAAATGGTTTGAAATGGATCTAGGGGAATCTAAGCACTCATGCCGAAGACTGGGGAAGAAGAGAGCAAAACACCAGATTGACACTTCGCATACAAAGCAGCTATCACAGCACACCACCAAGTCAACAATTATCAAATAGACAAAGAAAAACTTCATCCCGGACAGAATCCTCTCCAACGACCAAAACTCCAAGGAAGTCTTCGCCATCATACAGGAATTCGCAAAACACAATAGGGAAAAATCTGACGTCCATCACTCCCAAAACCGCTGCAACAAAGTCAGCTCCTTCTTTAAACTCAAGCTCAAAATGCTCTAAGACAACCTTGAGAACCAAGACGACAAAAGCGCCTCAAACCCACACCGCCAATTACGCCATCCACCTGACCCTTCTCACATGGCGACTTCTCACCACAGAAAACACCTTAAAGACATTGAAGAGCATTCAGTCCAGAGCACCTACTGACCCCGGCCAGACGCACAATTTCCACAGAGCCGACACTGCCATCGAACCCAACCTTTGACAAACTATGAACATGCTCCCTTGAGACCGCTACATTCCCTGAGAACTGGAAGAACGCATACGTGACACACCCATACTAAAATAACCCAGCCGCAGAACCAACAAATTAAAAAAAATTAAGGCTCATGTTTGTGCTCTCTTTCACCGCAAAAATTCATCAAACATGCCTTCAACACCATGCTACCACATTTGATAGGGAAAAAAACATCCTAGACACCTCTCAATCCGGATTACACATAAACAACAGCAACGAGAACAGCCTCATCACTGACACTAATGACATGAGCAGGCTCCTCAACCAAAGCCACACGGCAGACCTCATCCTCCTGGACCTATCAGCAGGCTTCAAAACCATATCGAACCGCTCACTAGTCAACATGCTCCATGACGCCAGCATATAGGAAAAAGCATTCGACTGTATACGATATTTCCTATAAGGAAGAACACAGAGAATACAAATCCTGCCCTTCCTCTCAGAAACAAAAGATGCGGAGTACCACAAGAATCCTCCGTCAGCCCCACACTCTTCAATGTCTACATAGCCACCATCACGACCATCGTCAGAAACCAAAACTAAAAATGTTCTTGTACAACAATGACAGCCAGCTCATCCTCACACTCGCCAAGTAAGTTGACATCACCAGAAGCAATTTCAAAGAAGGGATGAAAGCCATCGCAACCTGGATGAGCAATAGTTGGCTGAAGCACAACGCAGAGAATACAGAAGTCATAATATTATGCTGCACCCCCGACGCATGGGACAACACCTGGTGGCCACCGGCCTTTAGAAAACCACCCACACCAAAAGAACACACACGCAACTTCGGCATCATACTCGACTCTTCACTCACAATGAATTGCCAGATCAACGCCGTATCCTCTGCATGGTTCAAAAACCTAGGCATACTTTGCAAAACATTCAAGTGGATCCCACTGACTCCTGAAAAAACCTAACACATGCACTCATCACAAGCAGAATGGACTACGGCAACACTCTGAGCAGGTAATCAAGAAAAAACTCCTCCACTAACTACAGACTGTCTAGAACGCACAGGCAGACTCATGTTAAAAATTTCAAAACACAACCACATTAACAAAAACCTCCATGACATCCACTGGCTCCCCATAGAAAGAAGAATAACCTTCAAGGTGCTCACACATGCCTCCAAAGCCCTCCATAACAACGGACCACAATAGCTGAATGACCAAACCTCCTTCCACCCCCACCCCCACCCCCACAGAAACCTCCGTTCATCTGATCTCGAAATAGCCACCGTCCCTAGTTTCCACAGGACCAGAGCAAATAGAAGATCCTTCTCCTACCTCGTAGACAAGACTTGGAATGAACTTCAAATCCACCATAGTAAAAAACAACACAAATTCAAAAAGGACCTCAAGACCTTGCACTTCGAATAATCACAAAGAAGCTGCTCACAGCCCCCTCCCCCCCCCCCCCAAAACAACAACACCATCAACGCCTTGAGACCCTAACGGGGGGAGTAGTGCGCTGTACAAAACCCTGATTGAATGAAAGTTAAAAAATAACTTGTGTATTATTAATATCAATTTCAGCAAGGCATGAGGAGGCGTAAAACAACCTTGGTCGCAGAAAGACATCAATGTAACGCATGAGTATGCATGGCTGTTTTGCACAATCTGTGCAACACCCTTAGCTTATGCAGAGAATCTACGTTTGAAGCCTCTTTGATACTCACACACGTCAAGAAACTTATAAATTAGGGTAAACCATGTTCAGCACCATAAACACCATGTATTATGCAAAGATGTATGGACTACAAAAACAAATAAGAACTCTGTGTGAACTCTTAAAGAGTAGGAAGCATTTTATAAATGCTAAAAAAAATATACAGTACAATAAGCGACGGCATTGTTGATATTGAGAAATTAATATTTCCAGTTTTTACGTATAACGAGAAAAAATAATTTAGGTGGCACTGTAAAACATAGGTGCTCCTACTTCGTAACGTTCTTTCAATTTAGATGGACACCGAATTATTTTAAAAAATTAGATGGAGAAGGGAAGTTGTCATCTTCAATTGCTGTAACATTAACAGTTAACACAGCACCAAATGTTTGTATACCGACAAAGTATAAGCAATTAGCCCTGGCAACAGAAAAGCTAAAATGTTTCACAATGAAAAACAGTTGAGTAATCAAAACACAACACTTTATTTAAGTATTGTCTAAAAATGAAACATGAAATTGAGTGTTAGCAATTCAGGCAACAAAAGAGTAAAATTGTGCACATTAAGAAAGTAAAAACAAATACAAACTCACCTTGCAATTAAAGTAAAAAAGAAATATAATTATTCTTTTTACCGAGTGTGGAAATCTGCGCGACGGTGTGACTGCTGTATCGAGAAGTTAAGTTTCGAGAGGGGTGGGAGGGTAGCGCGGAGGAAGAGAAATAGATGTTAATACATCTGACTGGTAGCGGTAGCCGTCAAGGATCATTTATGGCTCTTTCACCCAGAGGCGTAGCTAGAGCTTGTGGCGCCCGGGGCTATCCCTCAGATTGCCGCCCCTAGGGGGGGGTGGGGGGGGGGGTGTTGCTGGGGAAAAAGGACGACAAGCACTTGAAAGAGGACCGAGAGACACGTAGTATCGCCGCTAATAGTTACCTCGATCATGCAAGTTACATGCACATACATGACACGGTCCAAGGCTACACAGTTGAATACACCGGTGACTGGCAGTACAAAAGAGAACACACAGACTGCATGATCTATCTGGGGACTCAGAAAAACCGCATGTGATATCCATCAGAGAGCTGTGTGAACAATTACCTGGTAATCCCCTCAGCACAATGCAAACATGCACATACATGACACTGTTCAGGGATCCATCATCTACAGCTGACATTAAATGACCATTCATCATGGTCCCCCCATTAAAGCAGTGCACTTTGTAATCTTCACGGTACATGTTCTTAGCAGCAGGTAAATTAACCCTCCGTGCTATCCTTTCCAGGAGTCAACCCTTCCACTAGACAAAACTCGGATCTCTCTCTAGGAAGAACATTATTCACCGAAGTCATCATGACATTTTTATTGTTTCTGAAAATTGCTGGAGGCCAGGAAGAAGGCAGCAAGGTTTTTTAAACCATAATATACTTGCAAACACAACGCACCCACCCGAAATAGGTACCCAGTGTGGTCACACCGTTCGCACTGCCCGAACCTGCTCAATGTTCATGTGACCTCAGTGACACAGTCACAGTGACTGGATCACTGTTGCTCTAGGGTGTGCTGCTTCGTAGGCCTGCCCGCAAGACTGGAGATGAACTTCAGTATGGATTGTGGTGGACAGGCCTCCAAGGTTGACTTACAATTGAGACCACTCGGGTACACCTGCTTGTGCTAAGACATCAAGCCTTCTAAGGTCTTGTGGGGCCTTCAAAGGTCTAGCATGGGAATATGCTCCCTCAGTAGAGTAGACCACTCTACTGAGGGAGCATATTCCCATGCGTGGACTGGTCATGAAGGCTGAACCCAGTTCCCCAGTTCCAAATTCGACAGCTCTGGCCATAGTGTCACATCCTCTCCCCCACTGAACACAATACTGCCCCACTGAGAGAAACGCGCACTGCCTTCAGCTACAACCTAATTGTGCCCGCTATAAACACTTGGATGTGGCTCAATTCAAATTATGCACTTGATAAGAGTGATATGCTGCCTAAAAAAAAATAAGAAAAAGCAAACACTCATAGGGAATGCAAGATTAAGCAAAGCATGTGAAATGTAAGCAGAAACAATATGGTTACCTTAACGATCTCTCACTCACTATTCAGAAATCAGCGAGTGGTTTTACCAGAAATGTTAAGGACATGACTACAGGGCCCTGAAGGGAACCGTTTCAATGTCCATTGCTTATATCCTTACAAAACGTAAGCAGTATGGTTTAAAAAGACCACATCCATAAACACAGAGCCATGGTGCACATTTTGTTTTCCAATCCACCCATCAACCAGGTATTGCAGTCCCTCCAGGAATGGTACACTTTCCCACCTGGGGACAACAATGCTGTTCAAAGAAAGACTAGAAAACAAAAGTAGCGCTTCATTGGCAAACTCTGTAAAGTGAGGCTGACATATTTGGATGTGAATAAAACCAATCTGGCCTCTTTGCAACCACTCTGTCTTGCTTTATTTAGTTATGTATTTATTTTTCATATTTAAAACCTTCTATTTCTCTCCATCCCGGTGCACTTTGGAATAGAAAAATGTCAGAAAAAGGGCATTTCCCTCAAGAGTGTTTTTCTTTTTTGGATCCATTTCACAGGGAAGCAACTAAATGAAAGAAGGAAAGAGAGATTGTGAACTGTTTCTTCAAGTTACTGTTTTCAGTAAGTGAGGAGCAAGACAGGAAGAAAGGGAATAATAGGAAGAGAGGGGGGGGGACAGCTGCCAGCTTGCCCGAGACCAGAGGCGCAACTAGAGCCAAATTTCGGGTGGGGGCTGAGAAAAAATTTCGGGGGGGGCTGAACTTTAAGCAATAGGAAGAGTGGAGCTGCAGGGGCTCTTAGAAGGGGTGAAACAACAGCAAGGCCTCATTAACATGCAAATGGTCTTTAAAAGACCTGTGAAGTGCTCGGGTGCGGCTGCTTTTTTGCCCGGGAAGGTGTCTCATCCCGGGCTGCCACACACGACGGGGGAGGGGGGGGGGGGCTGAAGCCCTTTGAGTCCAATGGGTGTTGCGCGCCTGCCCGAGACCTATTCCTTCTCTGCCCGTCCACAAAGCAAGCCGATGGCGGTAGTTTGCGGCTGTACTGGGGAGCGCATAAAAACATGCCAAACATTTTATGTCCGATGGCGGTAGTTTGCGGCTGTACTGGGGAGTGCATAAAAACATGCCAAACATTTTATGTTGGTTGTGCGCGTGCGCGTACTTAGAGGCTTTGCTGGGGAGCGCAGAAATATATGCCAAAGCTTTGCTGTTGCTTACGCGCGTGCGCGTTGAAATGCGCAGGCGCAGATGCTTAGGGGGAGCGCATACCCAAGGGGAGCACGGCCCGATGGAACACCTGGACGGCGCCTCTAAACCTTTGTTATTTGCCTGAATCACCACCAGCACCTTCTCCATATTCAGGCATTTCAGTGTGACAGATTGTAGTCCATCTTCCGTGTTTGATATGCACTGTTCTACTTCACCCTGCCTGGAACCCTGCTTATCGAGCTTAGCAGCAAAATGAGCCATTCGCAGGCTGAGCGCATCTGTCTTTCCATCTATTGATTGTAGACAGTTCTGCATCGCCAGAAACGTTGCCTCCAGCGCTGTGGTGCTCTTATCTGGTGCTTCCTGTTCTGAGTGTGACAGCGCATGCTGCTGGGATCTAGAAGGCTTTCTCATTTCAAAACTGAGGCTTGCCTGGTGTTTATCCGTCTTTCCTATGTTGCCACAGAAATACGCTTTTCACAGCCTGGTCATTCTCAGCCTTTGGTGGGCTTTTTCGGGTCCAGATCGGCCATAGGATCAAAGGACTCCCACTCTCACAGTCCAGGCCCTTTTGAATATTAATTAGCGCCTCTGCACACCCACTCGATCTCAAAGCGCATCCCACTGTGCAATTGTTGTGCAGGCCCCAGAGTTCTCCCTCAGTATAATGCACCAGCCAGTCCAGATTGCACTGTTATAACCGAGTCTTTAATTTTCCTTGTCCAGACTAGTTTTACATTTCTCAGGCTGATACACAACACCACACAGCAGAGGCGCAACTAGAGCCAAATTTCGGGGGGGGGGGGCTGAATCTTTAAACAGTAGGCAGAGTGGCGCTGATTTCGGGGGCGGGGGGCTGAATCTAGGCAGAGTGGAGCTGCAGGGGCTCTTAGAAGGGGTGAAACAACAGCGAGGCCTCATTAACATGCAAATGGTCTTTTTAAAGACCTGTGAAGTGCTCGGGCGCGGCTTTGTGTCTGCCCGGGAAGCGGTCTCATCCCGGGCTGCCACACACGACGGGGGGGGGGAGGGGCTGAAGCCCTTTGAGTTCAATGGGTGTTGCGCGCCTGCCACACAGTCAGACCTCTATTGGCCCACACGGGCCAGGTGTCTGAGAGCCACCTATGGTCAGGGAAACCAAGGCAGTCGCCGCAACGCAGCTCACCTCACAGTCGAGTCTCGCAACTTCCACCTAACGTGCGCTTGTTCTTAACCGCAATGTATATACACGACACCTTCCTCACGGCTCATTGCTCGGCTGCACCGGGTTGCAACACGCCTTCACGACGACTCTCCAACTCAGCGTTGCAGCCGCTGCTCACTATATGTGTCACACACCAAGTCGCCTCATTGTCCGTGCAGTCGGCAATGGTCAGCGTTTGGCGTCTCTGCTACTTTACCCCAGCCTCTACAGTGTAACTGGGCACTCGCCATTTTCAAATGCTTCACCACTGGGCAACACTGCCAGACTGCAAAACTGCTCCCAGCGCGGAATGCAAGTATGAGTAGCGTGTGCCATCCCTGGACACGTGTTTCGAGGTAGTTGCCTCTCGTCAGCAGGGAGTAGGAAAAAGTGTGTGGGGTTGCTGTGTAAGCTGCTAAAATCATTATCAGGTAAATACCTCTCGTAGCGCGCAGGTGCGTAACCAAGAGCCCGTCGACTCCACCGGCACAAGGGAGCCTGAATATAAAGTTAAGTCTAATTGGTCCCACACTGCTCCACCTACCAAGCGTGTTCCCCCAATGAATGTGGTCCCTGAGGTCAGCGTCGGCGGGTACGCCTATGCCCGAGTCATGAATGCAAGTATGAGTAGCGTGTGCCATCCCTGGACACGTGTTTCGAGGTAGTTGCCTCTCGTCAGCAGGGAGTAGGAAAAAGTGTGTGGGGTTGCTGTGTAAGCTGCTAAAATCGTTATCAGGTAAATACCTCTCGTAGCGCGCAGGTGCGTAACCAAGAGCCCGTCGACTCCACCGGCTCAAGGGAGCCTGAATATAAAGTTAAGTCTAATTGGTCGCACACTGCTCCACCTACCAAGCGTGTTCCCCCAATGAATGTGGTCCCTGAGGTCAGCGTCGGCGGGTACGCCTATGCCCGAGTCGGTTACGCACCTGCGCGCTACGAGAGGTACTTTACCTGATAACGATTTTAGCAGCTTACACAGCAACCCTACACATTTTCCTACTCCCTGCTGACGAGAGGCAACTACCTCGAAACACGTGTCCAGGGATGGCTAACGCTACTCATACTTGCATGCATTACACGGGCATAGGCGTACTCGCCGACGCTGACCTCAGGGACCATTTTTCATTGGGGTAACACGCTTGGTAGGTGGAGCAGTGTGCGACCAATTAGACTTAACTTTATTTTCAGGCTCCCTTGAGCCGGTGGAGCCGACGGGCTCATGGTTACGCACCTGCGCGCTACGAGAGGTACTTTACCTGATAACGATTTTAGCAGCTTACACAGCAACCCTACACATTTTCCTACTCCCTGCTGACGAGAGGCAACTACCTCGAAACACATGTCCAGGGATGGCTAACGCTACTCATACTTGCATGCATTACACGGGCATAGGCGTACTCGCTGACGCTGACCTCAGGGACCATTTTTCATTGGGGTAACACGCTTGGTAGGTGGAGCAGTGTGCGACCAATTAGACTTAACCTTCCTCACGGCTCATTGCTCGGCTGCACCGGGTTGCAACACGCCTTCACGACGACTCTCCAACTCAGCGTTGCAGCCGCTGCTCACTATATGTGTCACACACCAAGTCGCCTCATCGTCCGTGTAGTCGGCAATGGTCAGCGTTTGGCGTCTCTGCTACTTTACCCCAGCCTCTACAGTGTAACTGGGCACTCGCCATTTTCAAATGCATCACCACTGGGCAACACTGCCAGACTGCAAAACTGCTCCCAGCGCGGTCTTGTACAGCAACCAGCAGCCGAAAGGTAGACTCGACACTTTTTTGTATGCAAACCCACTATTTGCAGTCATGGATAGCATACCAATCAGCAGATAATGGACAGATTATTGCCCTCGGCAGGCAGAGCTGCACTATGGCGCAGCCATCTTGCGGCGGGCCCTCTAGCGCCCCCCTCAGACACAGTAACAAATATGTCCATGTGTTGCTTCATAGCAGAGAAATAACAGCATCGGGCAATAAGCACAACCAAGACCCACACTTGGGGGTAAAAGGCCGCTTTATTGGACAGGCAGGCAAATACACACATATAAAAAATACAGATCATATACAGATCATATTTCCAAAAACATATCACCCCCCTAACACCCCCCGCCCCTAAACAATATACCCCAAAACAACTATTACCTACATTGTTCGGCCTAATTCTCCTACCCAAACCCCTATCTACCTATCCTGCCTAACTCTTGCCTCCAACCTCGCTCCCTTGTTTCCCCCTGTCCGAAGCTATTCCTAATGCCCCCAACCCTTCCTGCCTGTCTTGATCTCCTCCAGCTCTGCCACCTGTCCAAGCGACAACTATAGTGATAATTATATATATATATTACCTACTGGCGGTCGCCAGTAAGTAGTTATAGTTAGGACCACGTTTCCATAGGAAATCCGCAACATTCTATTTTGAATAACTTTGGCGCCGGTCAACGAATCCTCACAAATTTTTCAAAATAGGTGGGGCGCTCCGCTCCTACCCTGAAAGTCTCGGGGGGATTCGTCAAGCGGGGGCTGAGATAAAAGGGGGTCCCAAAACGCGTTTTTCCCATGCATTTTTCCGTAGGACCTTTAGACACAGCTACAGCCCGAACGGCTGAACAGAATTACTAGAAATTTGGCAGAGAGGTAGTCCTCAGGTCAAGGAAGTGCCTTTTGTAGGTTTGGTGTAAATCTGTTCAGTAGATTCTGAGAAAATAGCATTTAAATCAATATATATATCTGTGACAGCTTACGGTGCGCTTACGGTGCGCTTACCGTACGCGTACGGTGGCGTGCGCGAGCGCGATTCTGATTGGCTGTTAAATCTTAGTAAACATTCGAATCGGTCGAAACCAGGAAGCGGCGGCCGCCATTTTGTGTGTTTAACACAGAAAAAAAGGGTGATAATTTGAAAAGGGGGCAAGGAGGAGAGTTACAGACCCCTAACATTTGAAAGGGGGTCAAAGAAGGACAGAAAAGTACAAAAAAAACATTTATTGATTTTAATCGCGGGGTACGCGTACAGTAAGCTTACGGTGAGCTTACCGTACGCGTACGGTAGAAAAAAAAAATAAAAAAAGAAATAAAATTCAGATTTAAGTGTTTAGATATTAGGGGGCTCTAAAAAGAGCCGTTGTGTTTATGAAGTGATTTTTTAGTGGTACCTACAAGTAAGTACCAATGCAGCGTCTAAGGTTCAAGAGGAAGACTCTGTTCCCTTCATCATTGAAGTGCACACCATCTCCTCTATAAATGTCTTGCATGTCGTAACGCAAGTTGTTGTGGTAAATGGATCCCATACCATAGTCTCGGAGGAAAGCAGAAACAGATTTGTTGACGTGTTTTCTTGCTTTGTCAATCTGTGGACAGAAATGATTGGACCAGTTCCATTTTTGCCTTTGGCATATGTTAGAAAACACAAAGGCAGTTTTAGGGAAAAGTGAAAACAGTTGTGCAAAGGTCCCCTTCATAAGCATTTCCAGACCTACCCCAGTCAAAGTGCCTAGGTCATTGCCACCACAGTGCACTATTATGAGGTCTGGGTGTTGGTTTTGCATGAAGGATTTCACCAATGGCATCAATTGGTGCCACTTTAACCCTCTCTGACCAATCCATTTAATGTCTACATTTGGCAAAGCAAGGTCTCTCACCATATCTGTTTTCTCTGCATACTTTTCACTCCAGAAGACATAGCTGTGCCCTACAATCCACACTGTGAACATCTTCAAAGGAGAACTGGATGCACTCAGGAGGTGTAATTCAGTAGAATGGAAAAAAGAAATGAAAGACAGTTTGGAAACATATATATATATTTTTTTTAAACTGATTGGCTGTTTCATACCATTCTAGAATAAAAACTAGGCTGTATGTGTAAATTTATAGAAGCATGTTTTGTATTGGTACAGAAAAATGTGTTACCAAAGAACAGTACTATGGATTTGCTGTTCGGTTTGAAAAGTCAAGCACTCCTGCTCTTTGGAAATGAAACATTGTTTGGTGAACTTCTGACCTGACTCTACACAGCAGTGTTCCATGAGCTGTTGCTATGGTAGCAGGCAGAAGTCAAGTTGGGGGAAGGGTACTAGGCAGAAGTCAAGTTGGGGGAAGGGTACTTTTGGAAAAGGGTTGGTTTTTAACCAATAGAAAATGTGTGATTACATTTGAAAAAAAGGGGGAAGCACTGAGATTTGAAACTTACATGTATATGTGTGGAAAAATAGAGGGAAACTTTGCCATTATCTGGTTCTGCTGAGAGGAGAGAGGTGTAGAGAACAGAGATCCTGGCTCTGATAATCTGCTGTTTGAGTGCCACATTTCTTTCACAACTAACTAATTTTAAAGGTGAGTTTAGAGTTTGAGAGGGGATGTATATGGTAAATTAAGAAATGAATAATAGAATTGGAATTCCTTTTGTTGAAGTTGTGTTCATTATTTTCTGTTTTGGGAGAAATTTAAATGTGAGGAACATGTAAAATAATATGGACTATGTTTTCACGATAAATTAAGGTAAAAATAAGGAATACTTTAAGGGTTTGAGGTTGCAGTCAGTAATGCAAATACATTCAGCATCAGTGAGGCTGGTTGCCCTTGCTGGAGTGTAGTAAGTCACCCAGGTTACACATGTTGCTGGTCTAAGAAAGCTGTTTGGTATTGCTCTGGTGATTTTACATTTGCATTAGATGTAAAGGGGGAGCCATTTTTTGTATGCAGAAGCAGACTCTTAGCACACAGCCAGCTGGTTATCCTGTGGAATCATGCACAGTATTCACAACCGAGTGGGGTTTGAGGTTTCAGTCAGTAATGCAAATACATTCAGCATCAGTAAGGCTGGTTGCCCTTGCTGGAGTGTAGTCAGTCACCCAGGTTACACATGGTGCTGGTCTGAAAAAGCAGTTTGGACATGTGCTTTTATCAGAATCTGAAAAGTGGATTCATAATGTGTCAGTCTGTAAAAGTGTTTATCACTTGCCAAAAAAAAGAGTAGTAAGTATGCTTTCAAATTGGCAAAGAAATTTCGTTTTGTGACTAATGTGGAAACATGACTCTGTGTGTAAATAGGAATTACAGGCAGAGATTTATTGCGTATTGCTCTGGTGATTTTACATTTGCATTAGATGTAAAGGGGGAGCCATTTTTTTGTATGCAGAAGCAGACTCTTAGCACACAGCCAGCTGCTTATCCTGTGGAATCATGCACAGTATTCACAACCGAGTGGGGTTTGAGGTTTCAGTCAGTAATGCAAATACATTCAGCATCACTAAGGCTGGTTGCCCTTGCTGGAGTGTAGTCAGTCACCCAGGTTACACATGGTGCTGGTCTGAAAAAGCAGTTTGGACATGTGCTTTTATCAGAATCTGAAAAGTGGATTCATAATGTGTCAGTCTGTGAAAGTGTTTATCACTTGCCAAAAAAAAGAGTAGTAAGTGTGCTTTCAAATTGGCAAAGAAATTTCGTTTTGTGACTAATGTGGAAACATGACTCTGTGTGTAAATAGGAATTACAGGCAGAGATTTATTGCGTATTGCTCTGGTGATTTTACATTTGCATTAGATGGAAAGGGGGAGCCATTTTTTTGTATGCAGAAGCAGACTCTTAGCACACAGCCAGCTGGTTATCCTGTGGAATCATGCATAGTATTTACAACCGAGTGGGGTTTGAGGTTTCAGTCAGTAATGCAAATACATTCAGCATCACTAAGGCTGGTTGCCCTTGCTGGAGTGTAGTCAGTCACCCAGGTTACACATGGTGCTGGTCTGAAAAAGCAGTTTGGACATGTGCTTTTATCAGAATCTGAAAAGTGGATTCATAATGTGTCAGTCTGTAAAAGTGTTTATCACTTGCCAAAAAAAAGAGTAGTAAGTGTGCTTTCAAATTGGCAAAGAAATTTCGTTTTGTGACTAATGTGGAAACATGACTCTGTGTGTAAATAGGAATTACAGACAGAGATTTATTGCGTATTGCTCTGGTGATTTTACATTTGCAATAGATGTAAAGGGGGAGCCATTTTTTTGTATGCAGAAGCAGACTCTTAGCACACAGCCAGCTGGTTCTCCTGTGGAATCATGCACAGTATTCACAACCGAGTGGGGTTTGAGGTTTCAGTCAGTAATGCAAATACATTCAGCATCACTAAGGCTGGTTGCCCTTGCTGGAGTGTAGTCAGTCACCCAGGTTACACATGGTGCTGGTCTGAAAAAGCAGTTTGGACATGTGCTTTTATCAGAATCTGAAAAGTGGATTCATAATGTGTCAGTCTGTGAAAGTGTTTATCACTTGCCAAAAAAAAGAGTAGTAAGTGTGCTTTCAAATTGGCAAAGAAATTTCGTTTTGTGACTAATGTGGAAACATGACTCTGTGTGTAAATAGGAATTACAGGCAGAGATTTATTGCGTATTGCTCTGGTGATTTTACATTTGCATTGGATGGAAAGGGGGAGCCATTTTTTTGTATGCAGTAGCAGACTCTTAGCACACAGCCAGCTGGTTATCCTGTGGAATCATGCATAGTATTTACAACCGAGTGGGGTTTGAGGTTTCAGTCAGTAATGCAAATACATTCAGCATCACTAAGGCTGGTTGCCCTTGCTGGAGTGTAGTCAGTCACCCAGGTTACACATGGTGCTGGTCTGAAAAAGCAGTTTGGACATGTGCTTTTATCAGAATCTGAAAAGTGGATTCATAATGTGTCAGTCTGTAAAAGTGTTTATCACTTGCCAAAAAAAAAAGAGTAGTAAGTGTGCTTTCAAATTGGCAAAGAAATTTCGTTTTCTGGCTAATATGAAAACATGACTCTGTGTGTAAATAGGTATTACAGGCAGAGATTTATTGCGTATTGCTCTGGTGATTTTACATTTGCATTGGATGGAAAGGGGGAGCCATTTTTTTGTATGCAGAAGCAGACTCTTAGCACACAGCCAGCTGATTATCCTGTGGAATCATGCACAGTATTCACAACCGAGTGGGGTTTGAGGTTTCAGTCAGTAATGCAAATACATTCAGCATCACTAAGGCTGGTTGCCCTTGCTGGAGTGTAGTCAGTCACCCAGGTTACACATGGTGCTGGTCTGAAAAAGCAGTTTGGACATGTGCTTTTATCAGAATCTGAAAAGTGGATTCATAATGTGTCAGTCTGTAAAAGTGTTTATCACTTGCCAAAAAAAAGAGTAGTAAGTGTCCTTTCAAATTGGCAAAGAAATTTCGTTTTGTGACTAATGTGGAAACATGACTCTGTGTGTAAATAGGAATTACAGGCAGAGATGTATTGCGTATTGCTCTGGTGATTTTACATTTGTATTAGATGGAAAGGAGGAGCCATTTTTTTGTATGCAGAAGCAGACTCTTAGCACACAGCCAGCTGGTTATCCTGTGGAATCATGTACAGTATTCACAACCGAGTGGGGTTTGAGGTTTCAGTCAGTAATGCAAATACATTCAGCATCACTAAGGCTGGTTGCCCTTGCTGGAGTGTAGTCAGTCACCCAGGTTACACATGTTGCTGGTCTGAAAAAGCTGTTTGGACATGTGCTGTTTTCATAATCTGAAAAGTGGATTCAAAATGTGTCAGACTGTAAAAGTACTTATCACTTGCCAAAAAAGTAGTAGAAAGTATGCTTTGCAATTGGCAAAGAAATTTCGTTTTCTGCCTAATTTCAAAGCATGACTCTGTGTGCACACAGGAATTGTTTTTAGATATTTAATTTGTGAAGGTGTTATTGTGATTTTCACTTGTAGGAAAGGGGTACATAGTATTTTAAGATTTGAAAAGATCATAAAAAATGTAGTAATATATTTAAATAAAATAAAGGAATTTTTTTTTAGTTTTTTTCAGGTATTGCTGAAGAGCAGTGAACACAATTTAAGATGCCTACAAAATCCAGACTAAAGAAAGACCACAAAAAAAACCTATATTTGAAGACAACTGGAGGACCTAAGTTAGGTGGAGATGCTCATGTAGGGAAAAAGAAAAAATCTTCTGGTAAGCAGACAAAATATTTTTTAAAGAACATATTCAAAAAAAGGAAAAATTTACAAAATGTCTGTACTGGAAAGAATGTTTTCAATAGAAAAGGACAGGAAAAAATTGAGAATTTAGTTAATGCAAATATACCTTCTGCAACAACAAAGATTACCTTAAACAGAAAAACAGCGTTTAAAGAGATACGTAGAAAAATGTTTCAGAGAAGAGTTATGTCCAATTTGATAAAGGATGTGAAGAAATATAAGCAAAAGGCAAAATATTACAAGAGAAAAAAAGAAATTGAAGCCATTGCAGCAAAGGCATTAGAATTAAAAAGGAAACTATTCATTTTAATTTTGAATAGGATGCGTACATTAGATAAAATGGTTAATGTACTGAAATCACATAGCAAAAGGAAAAGAGTAGTGAACAGAACAAACTTTTGTAAAGTGTTTTTAGGAAAATGGATGCATAGTTCAAGTAGTGAACCTTTTTTTAATGAAGAGAGTTATTTTCAAAGTAATAGTTTGCTGCATGCAGTTGACACCAGAGGTCGTGCTTATGAAGTGAAAAATGGTTGCATAATGGAGAAGGAGATAATGGTTCCAAGAGATGAGGTACAAGTGATGGCGGATGAGGCTATGGGGAGACGTCCTAAAGCCCCAGTATACACTTGGAATTGTAGTAGTATTTGCACTGTGCGTCAGGAATCTATTGATAAATTTCGTGAGTTTCTAAGAGAATATAGTAAAAAAAGTGTAAAACAGAAGATTAAGGTGCGTCAAAGTCTAGATCCATGCAGAGTGAGAGAGAATACTGGTTTGCAGGGTCATTCTCTGGCTTGTCTATCTAGAAAAGTGTGTAATAGTGTTTTCCATCATTTTAGGATGCTGGCTGTTCATCATACTGAAATGAGAAAGTTTGTGAGACGGTTGTATTTTGCTAAAAGTCCAGCAATAAAGTTAGATGAATTGAATAGGGCTCTGTTCCGTGGATCGGTATCAGATGTAGAGAAGGTTGTTGATGAAATTCAGTTTTGTTACTTTGGTCCTGAACAAAACAGTGCAGAAAAGGACACAGTAAATGAGGAAGAAGTGGAAGAGAATGTAGAACCCTCTGTAAGTAAGACATTTAATGATCACATAACAACATTTGAAAAAATCTCTAATGAAAGACCAAATATTATTTGTATTTGTTGCCGCAGAACTCATTATAGAAAACAAACTAGGAATGTTGATCTCTACAGAAAGAGTGAAAATGAAGATAATTATAAGTGGAAAGATTTTGCCACATATATATTTCTAGAAAATTGTTTTGAATTGGGTGAAGATCAGCGTATTTGTAAATACTGTTACAACAAGTTAGAGGAAAATAGAATGCCGACCAGAGCTGTACATAATAATTTAGAATTGGATGCTATTCCTGCTGAACTTTCTGAATTAAATACATATGAGTCTATACTTATTCAATGTGTTCATCCGTTCCAGACCATAGTACGTATGGAGCCTAAAACTGGTAAATTACCTCCTTCAGATTTACTGGGAGGTTTAAAAGGTAGAGTGGTGTATTTGCCCTTGGATTTGAAAAAAAATATGGAAACTATTGATGCGGATACTTTGGACTCTGAACCATTAGTTATTCTGGTTAATGGTGTACCTACAAAGAATAAGAAGATTTGGCAGGAGCTGGTAGATGTACGGAAAGTACAAAGAGCAAATTTGTATTTGAAAAGGAATAACAAATGGTATGAATCAATTTATATAGAAGAAGAAGAAGAAGATTTACAAGAAGACACAGAAACACCAACTGGACAAATTGAAAAAGTGGACAAGTCAAAGGAAGAAGAAATTTATGAACATTTTAGCATACATCCTCTTCATTCAAAAGAAGTTATGGGAGACAATATTGATCTGTTTCAGATGAAGAAAGCAAAAGGAACTCCCGTGAGTGTATGGGAGGAGAGCTTGGAAGCTCGATGTTTTCCCCAGCTGTTTCCTACAGGAAAAGGAGGACGATACGATGAACGTCCAGAACAGATTCCAGCTTCTGAGTATCGGACTACAAGACTATATGCTGAAGATCCCAGATTTCGACAAAGTATTCCTTATTTGTTCCATCTTTTATTTGAAAGCGACTTGTCTGCACTGTCTTATGCAGTAAATCACATTTTAAAAAGTGGAGTACATTTACAAAATGTGTCTGCTAAGGATTTTATGGAGAAAGTGCAGCACCGAGATGATCATTTGGAAACACAACTGATCAATCTGATGGCTTGTCAGCGTGGGACAAATGAATATTGGTACTGTTAGAAATGGGATTTCTGGCTGGCTAATGCTTGCGCCAAAGTCAGGCAGAAACCACCACTCTAGTCAGGGCAAGGAAGTTACACGCCAAAGATAACCCCTGCTCACCCCCTTGGTAGCTTGCACGAGCAGACAGGCTTATCCCTGAGGCGATGTGTAAAGCGTTTGCGCGCGCACCCAGCAACAACACCCAAGGCCCACCACAAAGGAAACTCCACACAAGGTATTATATAAAAATAACCTTTGTATTATACACAACACATTAGATAAAAACACACACTTTACAATGTGCCAACAGGCACGGGCAGAATTTACAAGGGATTATATGTACAGGGGACAGGGCCACATGGACCACTGCCAGGAATTAGCACTTTGTAGAAATTAGCACTTAGGACACAGAATAATACTTTAGAACATAGCACATACAATTACTGTAGCACTAAAAATAGAACATATATAGCACACAACCAGTAACTACTGGTATCAGGTAAGTACCACCTACGCAACCCTAACCACTTTAGGAAAATACTGCGCAGGGAATCAGGACCTCCCTAGCACCATCTGTACTAGGAGAAAAACAACCACCTAAGTATCACTCTATACCTGTAGGGGTCTAAGCACATAAACGCATGAAGCATAAAATACATTCAGAGGTGTAAACACAATTTAAGTACATGTATGAAAATCACCAAGCGCCCTAGGGGAGGGCACAACACAAGATAACTGTCCCCAGGCCAACTGGCCTCTCAGGGGGGTAGAAATGACCAATATCCACTAATGTCAGGGCGCGACTGCGCAGGCTGCGCAAGCCAGGCGCACAATGCACAACCTAAACGTGGCAGCTGCCCACTAAGTGCTGGGCAGCTGTAGGGACTGGGGCCTGGGCACCTCGGGGCCCTTAGAACAATTATGGCAGTCGTTGGAGCCTGTCTGGGCTCTGAATCAATAGTGTGCCCCTTGAGCCTCGCAGGCTCTAAACAATAATATGCCCCGTTCACGTTGGAGCCTTGTAGGGCTCTACACCAATATTGGGGCCAATGTTGGAGCGGCCCGCTGCCTTCCGGGGCCGCTCCTCTTATGAACAAAATGCCCCCGACTTTGGAGCCTCGTGGGCTCAAGGAAATCGATGGGAGCCTCGATGGAGCGCACCAGCGCTCAGTAACATGCACCCTCCCGCACTCACCGGATCTACGATCCTGTCTCCGGTCGCGGCGGGAGGCTCTCCCTCTTTGCTGGCGGCTTGAGGGGGCGTCTGCCAGAGCGGGGTAGGCTCCCGCCTGGCTTCTCGTGGGCTGCGGGACTTCTCCTTCTTCGCCGGGGGATCCGGGAGCCGGGACTTCCTACTTCCGCTCAGCGTCGGAATGACGTGGCAGTTGGAGTCCCGGTTGCCGGGCAACCCCCTGGCTTCTCGAGTCCGGCGTCACTTTCCTTTCCTGCGGCTCGGGCCGCGGCGGTGGTTTCTCCACGGGGTGGGCTCCCGTAGTGAAAAATAAAGAATTAAGCGGTGTAGGCTCCCGCTTGAGCCAATAAGTAAAACGGCAAGGTCCCTGGCGGGGTGGGCACCCGCTAGGGATATTAATCTCCTTAACCCCTTCGCTGCTGCGGACATTCCGCTGCAGCGCTGGGGGGGGCAGGGGGGCAGCGCGGCGGGCCTGTGCTCATGACGGAGCTGCTCCGTCATGAGCCACAGTTGAGCTGTGCTCATGACGGAACGGTTCCGTCATGACTCCGCCCATTTGCGTTGTCGCCCCGCACAGGCGGGGAAACAGCGCCGCGCAGGCGGAGCGGCCGCCGACAGGATTGTCATGACGGAACCGTTCCGTCATGAGCACACGGCAACCGTGGCTCATGACGGAACGGTTCCGTCATGAGCAGGGAAGGGGTTAATAAGCGGGGTAGGCACCCGCCAACGGCAATGAGAAAATAAGCGGGGTAGGCACCCGCCAACACGGCCACAGCGGGGGAACCCCTACGTCGGGTTTCCCTCGTGAGAGATCGCAGCTCAGCGCTGCTGGGGTCCCAAAGGAAGCGCTCCTAGCGCTGTAAGTAAAATGAAAGCGCTTCCAGGCGCTTTGGGGAGAATACAAGAAAGAGAGAAGGTCCAGCAAAGTTTTAGGAAGGGGGCAAGGCTGGGCCAGGGGCCAGCTCACTGGGCCCTCCAGGGCAGGGAGGCAGTCCCAAGTGGCGGTTCCTCCTAGCCTCCAGCAGCAGCAGCCCCCTCCTGTCAGGATCCAAAAAGCAGAACAACTTGTAAGGGGACACAGCCCCTTTTTATACAGTAAAAGTCTTTGTTCTTGGTTCAGGGTGAGGGGGAAAACCAGTCGCAGCTGGTTGGGGAGCACCCTTGATGTGCTCAGCCCCTCACCCTATTCACTGGCAGGGCTAGGGTTGTCAGTCGCACCACAGGGGGCGGAGCCAGCATTGTGTGTGGAAAACCCTGACCTATTCAGGACCCAGGTGTACTCCTCCCACCCATCTAGCTGCTGATCTCCCCATTCACCACTGGGTGACTCATCCTGACTCTGGGGAATCCCTAGCCCGTCACATGACATGACCAGCCAATCACGCGACAGACACACTGCACACAGAAGTGCCCACTTCTAGAAGTGGCACTTCCACACTAGGTACATGCACGCCGCACACATCATCGCGCAGCATTCACTCCCACGAGTCCGCACATACCAAACTCGGGCCTGCACACCCCACGCATCAGGAACTACTAGGGACACATACCTCCCCATGCATTCCTATGGGAGGGCAGGCCTATCTCACCACATGCACTCAGAGCACGCGCGCACTTTACCCTGGGACACAGGGAAAGTGCGCAGAAACCAAAAAAGTCACCACACCAAGTCACCAGTAAAAAGCAAAAAAGTTCAGGGGTGAACCTGCCAGAAGGGCCAAGTCCAACAGGTACCGACGCCATGGTGAATTAAAATGCATGTTACGGAATTTAGGAACACCAACATGGTTCGTTACCCGAAGCTGTGCTGAGTACGCTTGGGATGATTTACTGGATTTTCTACGAGAGGCAAATTCAAACATTAAAAACATCGAATACAAGACAGCAGGAGAACTGTGCTCATTGGATCCGGTTAATGTTTGCAGATATTTCAATCATAGATTTGAGGCTATGATGTCCTTCATCTGCAATAAAAAAAATCCACCTCTTGGAGAAGTAGTGGATTTCTTTTGGAGAAAAGAGTACCAGGCAAGAGGTGCTCCTCATATTCATATGCTGTTGTGGATCAAGGATGCCCCAAAATTTGGAACAGATACTGATGAAGCAGTGTTATCTTACATTGAAGAATATGCAACATGTGCTATACCAAAAAGCACACAAGAGAAAAAGTTAAAGGAGCAAGTTTTACGTTTCCAAAGTCATCGGTGTGGAAAATACTGTCGACGGAAATACAAGAGCAAAGAAAAATACTACACTAAATGTCGATTTGGATTTCCTAGACCTGTTCTTTCAAATGGAAGAGTAAACAGTTTTAGGTCATCTGTGAGACATACTATCACAAGAAAATCACCTAAGAATACCTACAACCTAAAAAGAAAAGAAGAATCAAAAAATATAAATGACTACAACCCAGTCATTTTATCCATGTGGAATGCTAACATGGATATACAGTATGTAGCTGACAATTCCATTGCTGTTGCTCGATATGTAACGTCTTACATTACTAAATCTGAAAAAACTGAATTGAAAGAAATGTGGGAAGAGATTTCTCACGAGAAGACTGTCAGTAAGAAGCTGTACAGTTTCAGTTTAAAGATGTTATCGCATCGAGAAATTGGATCCTACGAATGTTCAGATAGGTTATCTTCTGCAAGTCTCTACTCGAAATCAAGAAGAATAATTTGGGCAAGTTTAGGCCTTGCAGCAATGAGAAATCGGGTACTGAAATCTGTTGGAGAAATTGAATATTTGGCCAAGAATGACCCAGAAAGTACAGATATTTTGAAATCAAACATGTTGGACACATATTATCCCAAGAGAAGTCAACATCTGGAGAACATGTGTCTCTATGAAGTGCTGCAGAACTACATTTATTCACGGAAAGCCGCAGAAGACATCAACAATGGAAAATATAAAGTCATTGGTGAGGAAGGATGTTTGGTGAAGCAAACAAAAGGAAGTTTGATAAATCACAGAAGGCTGAGTTGCGACACTACTGACAAAAAGGAATTTTACTACTTGGCTCTTTTACAGCTATTTAAACCCTGGCGTACAGAGGATGAACTACTGGGAGAATTTCAAAGCTATGAAGATTCATTTAATGCTTGCAAAGACAGCATACAATGCAATACATTCACAACTTATCTGCAAATGTTAAATGAAGAAATTGAACAGGAAACTACAATTGCAGCAGAAGTAGCTAGAGACAGTTCTCAGGACAGCCAAAGTTCAGGAACACTCAGTCAAGATCCCCTAGGACAACCAATCGTTGAAAATGAAGCATCAATAGCCATGAATGAAGTGGAAACGGCTATGAATCAAGCTCAAGAAGAATTTATAGACTTACAAAATTTGGAAAGACAACTGAACGAAGAGCAGCAACAAATTTATGAAGAGATCAGAAACAAAATTGATCACGGATTTCTACATGAAAAAAATGAGTGTTCATGCAAATCATTTCATCCAATCAGGATGTATGTAAGCGGACAAGCTGGAACTGGAAAAAGTTTCCTTATAAAAGTCATCAGAAGCTACCTACAGCAAAAAACGGATTCTACTTTGTCTTGTGTGGTTACTGCTCCAACTGGGTTAGCAGCATATAACATAAAAGGAATCACTTTACATCGTTTGCTAATGTTACCAGTGGAGCATGAGAACAAAATACAATACAACAAGCTAACTGGAGAAGCATGCTTGGAAGTTTCAAGAGTATTGAAGAAGATGCAAGTTCTCATTATTGATGAGGTGAGCATGGTATCAAACTTAATGCTTGCCTTTGTGCATTTAAGAGTGCAGCAAATTCTAAGGACAGACTATGACGTGTTATTTGGTGGAAAACATGTCATAGTTTTTGGGGATCTTCTACAGCTTACTCCAGTTAAAGGACAACCAGTGTTTAATACTGTGACACATGAAGACACGAAGAAGTCATTGGGAAGCATTGGTAATGCAAATATTTGGTCCTTCTTTGAGTACAAGGAACTTACTACTAATATGAGGCAAGCAAACGATGAAGAATATGGAAGTATTCTGAAAGATATCAGGATTGGACTGCTCACAGAAGTTGGCAAAAAAGCATTACAGAGTCGGCTGCTACATAATTTATTTCCAAAGGAAGAAATAGTTGCAGAGAAGATATACAAGAACATTGCAGAAAAGAAAAGTGTAATTTGCTTAATGCCAACTCTACGTGAATGCTCAATATTCAATGAGGAGCTTTTAAAATTGGAAAAGGAAGATATCAGGAAATTGGAAGCAGTGGACAAAATTGAGGATGGAAGAATTACTATCACATTAACAGGCACACTGAAAAATAAATTGGATTCACTAGAGAAGAACATTTCCAAAACAGCTGGATTAGAAAAAAATCTGTATGTTTGCATGAACTGTAGAGTATTTTTAAGGAGAAATTTGGATGTTGAAAAAGGTTTAGTTAATGGAGCTATGGGAAGAGTTGTGGGTTTTATTAATTATCAGAAAAAAGATGGAATTGAATGTTTAAAAATAAAATTTGATCAGTTAGAAGAAGTTAAAGACATTTGTCGTTGTTCAGTTCGTTTCATGCTTGTGAAAGACTTATATGTACGTAGGAAGCAGTTTCCTTTTTCGCTAGCATATGCTGTAACTATTCACAAGTCTCAAGGATTGACTGTAGATTGTGCTTTTGTGAACATTGGTTCAACTGTGTTCAAAGAAGGTATGGCTTATGTAGCTTTGTCACGAGTGAAAACATTATCTGGTTTATTCATGATAGACTTTGATGACTCAAAAGTTAGTGCTGATCGAAATTGTGTAAAGGAGTATAATAGATTAAGAAGAACCTATGCTCCTCATTTAGGTCAGTATCCTGTGTTGGAGAAACGTGTAGTTTCTCGTAAAAGGAGAAATGAGAATATCTGTAATGAAGATGTAGAGAGGAGGAAAAAAAGAGGAGTGATGTAATTGCAAGCAAAAAGAAAAAGGAAAATGAAGAAGAGGTTGTAGGATGTCATTTTGAAAATAGCTCTGGTGTCAACTGCTACGCTAATGTAGTGCTGAATGTTGCATTTTATCTGGAAAGTGTGCAAGAGCAGATAATAGTAAATCAGAGAAAAAGATTCTGTTCTGAGTTGAGTCTCCTTTTTCAAAAGCTGAGTAATGATAAAACTCAAATAGAAAGTGCTACTGAAATTAGAAAACTTTTAGATGTATGTTCAGGACGAACACAGTTTTCTCAAAATGTACAGCAAGACGCACAGGAATTCTTGATGTTTTTTCTTCAGGTACTGGAAGAAGAAGGGGTTCCCATTGAAAATGTATTTGGTCTCTCTTATAAATGGGAACTTGGGGGCCGATTACGATCCTGGAAAAACCCGGTACAAACCGTGGGTCGGAGCGTTTTCTCCGTCCGACTCGTACCGGGTTGTAAAACTTTACAAACATGCAATTACGATTCGTACGGAAACACCATTTCCGTACGAATCGGAAAAAAGACCAACCGACAGAAAAATACATACAAATGTGATCCGGGACACCGCGGACGTGACGTCCGGACGGAGTTAGGCATGTTTTTACGTACCAGCAATTACGATTCGCACCGACTGCAGTCCGGATGGGAATATTTTTACGGCACCCAAAAAGTGCCGGAAAAGCTAAGTACGCGGCGATGCGAGCTGATTAGGGGGCCCGGTACGTGCCGTACTCCCCCCCGCCCCCGTATGTACGGGGCGTACCCCCCAGCCCCCGTATGTACGGGGCGTACCCCCGTACCCCCTAGCCCCCCATATGTACGGAGCGTACCCCCCAGCCCCCCGTATGTACGGGGCGTACCCCTGTACCCCCCAGCCCCCCGTATGTATGGGGCGTACCCCCGTACCCCCCAGCCCCCCGTATGTATGGAGCGTACCCCCCAGCCCCCCGTATGTACGGAGCGTACCCCCCAGCCCCGTATGTACAGTGCGGACCCCCAGGGGGTACGCTCAGTACATATGGGGGGCTGGGGGGTACAGGGGTACGCTCCGCACATACGGGGGGCTGGGGGGTACGCTCCGTACATACGGGGGGGCTGGTGGGTACGCTCCGTACATACGGGGGGCTGGGGGGGGGGTACGGCGCGTACCGGGCACTTGTTTGGACATCTCCATGGATGCTATGGGAGTTCGCTCCGGACGGTCTTTTTTCCATGCAGTTGTACAATCGGACGGATGGGACGGATCGTACTTGCGCATTGGGACTTCAGTTTTCCCATTTGTACGTAAAAATGTCCGGGGACGTGTCGGAGACTTTTCCCGACCCGAGGACGTGTGGGGGAATTTTCCCAATGCGATTCGTATGGACTTTTTCCCATACGAATCGTACTTGGCAGTTTGTACGGCGCTTTTACCATTTGTACGGAAAAAAGTCCAGATTCAATTGGGTTGGGGAAATTTTTTCCAGGATCCTAATCGGCACCATAGTTGTGAAAACTGTTATAATACATGTGGCTCTTATGTTGATTCTGAAAGGTTTATTTATTTAACATTGCCAGAAAGTAAAACAGTCACTTTTGCTAAATTAGTTAAAGATGCTAATCATAACATGGAATGCAGTGAGTGTCAATCTGAAATGTTTTCAACGTTACTTTTAAAGGAATACGGACAATATGTAATTTTAATGATGCA
Source organism: Triturus cristatus (assembly GCF_964204655.1). NCBI lineage: Eukaryota > Metazoa > Chordata > Amphibia > Caudata > Salamandridae > Triturus > Triturus cristatus. The sequence continues at coordinate 1,027,975,110 of NC_140579.1, read as the reverse complement.
ACGATGTAAAGCTGATGGTTCAAAATTGGATACTTTAATAAAGAAGTTTACAGGACAGCAATTATCAATTTCAGGAAAAACTTTTGTAACTGTTGCAATAATTTTCCATGAAGGACCTACTGTTACTTCTGGACATTACACAGTTTATCTTAAATGTGAAAAAGGCTGAACACTGTGTAATGATTCCCAATTGATTTTCAAGCAACGTTTGCCTTTTGATTTAGCAAATTCCTATCTAATCTTCCTGAAACCTAAATTTTAGAGAGACTTGGCAAGATGTGTACAAAACAATTCTACCATTTTATTGGATTACCATTGGAATTTAAAAAAAAAATGATTTTTCAAATTATCATTTGGCCTAATGGAAAGATAAACAATTGTAATGTGGACTTTTTAAATTTTTAATGAAACTTTGGAAAACCAAAAATTTAGACAAAATCGGTAACATCTGCACAATTTAAATTTTGGAATGTTATTGGATTGCCATTGGAAATTTATTCAAAAAAGATTTTTTAAATTACTATTTGGCCATGAGGAAAGGTAACCAATTGTATTGTGGACTTATTTAATTATTAATTAATCTTTCGGAAACCAAAATGTTACAGAGAATCGGTGAGATCTGTACAATTTAAACTTTAGAATTTTATTGGATTACCATTGGAAATTTAATCAAAAAAGAATTTTAAAATTACTATTTGGCCTAAAGGAAATGGAACCAGATGTATTGTGGAGTTATTTGAGATATATTTTTGTGATTATACTTCTGAAACAAAAATGTCAGACGGTATTTTAAAGAAATAAGTTTTGATATTAGTTGATATTTTTTTTAGAATATTATGCATTTCTATAATGTTATGTTTAAGTTAAAAGAGATTCTGGGCTATTTTTTATACAATCTTTGAGATTGTTATTTTTTTTTTGCCCGCTGTTAAATGATGAATGCAATTGCTTTCACAATTTATAGTGAAATGCAATATATTCTTAAAACAGCAAAAAAAAGACAAAACATTTTTTGGGAAAAACATGTAAATACGTGTACTGTGTAATATATTGATTTATTAAATATTAATACTTTTTTCTTTTTTTTCAGATTGTGAAAGAAAATTTTCAAAAAAACCCAACCATTTTTTCAAGTAATTTCAATTACATTTTAATTAAAAATTAAATTGTTTGGTGGGTCAGGTAAGTGAGAAATTAGATGGTCCTTTTCTTCCTCTTTATCTCAAAAAGATTTTTAGTATTTAGTTATTAATTCCTCAAGGATCTTGAGATGTGGTAATTGATTTTTAGTGTTTTTAAAAAAACAAAAATACGCTTACCGTACGCGTACGGTAAAAAAAAAAAAAAATAAGTTTTAAAGAAAAAATAAAAAAAAGTTGAGAGGTAAGGTTGGCTCTTAAAAGAGCCGTTGTGTTCATGCAGGGACAGAGGAAAGGAAGTATGGGAACATTAGCTGGTTGGACATTTGTGCTGATCTATTCTGTTGTTAATGAGGGAAACACTGGTCTCCCTATGAACAATTAGATCATGGCAAAATGAACACCGCATAGTAACCCTACCAAACCGAGGGTTAATTTCCAGAGGTTCAGAAAAAGGTGAATGTGCCCCCACAGATGAAGGGCTCTGCTGAGCTTCCGAAGAAGGACTCGGCTGAGCTGCTGTGGATGTGCTTGGTTGACTTACTGAAGGGTTGCCCCTAGTATGTCTAGCATGTGTCCTGGGATGTACATCCTCAAGGTGTCTCAACATAGTGTGATTCCCGAAGGAATACTTCTTGTTGGGATTACCTCGCGAAAGTACACCCTTGCACAGCTTGCAAGTCACCAAGGCAGCATTGACTTTTTTCTCAGCCTCAGGAAAAGTAAAATTCTCCCATATGAAAGAGCCCTTCTGTTTCCTCCTTCTCTGCCTGATGGTGGTGCTGCTAGCCTCACTCTCAGAAGGGCTCTGCTGTTCTGCCATCGTATCACAAAGACAACCCAGCTCCTTCTCCTAAGGGATCACAAGCAGAAATTAGGGGAATGGGTGTGGTGTAGGAGAGTTCTAGAACTGAAAGTAGTTTCAACCAATCAAAAGTTGTGTTTCATGATCACATGACCCACCGTGCGCGTACGTTACGCTTACGGTGCACTTACGGTGCGCTTACGGTAAAAGTGCGCATGCGCGTAAAAAAGACACGCGCTCGCGCGCATGCGCAAAACAGTCACTCTACAACACTTCCGCGTAACGTGCGCGTGTAGCGTACACGCCTACGCACCCCACGCACAGTACGCGCGGCTACGCAAATTGCGTAACTATACGCAAACAGAGTAGATAAATTACAAACATTGCGTAAACCGTACGCTTACCGTACGCTTACCGTACGCGTAAAAAAAAAAAAAATATATATATATATATTTTCTATGTTATACTAATATATCTTACCTGTTTGGTAAAAAAAAAAAAGAGAAAACTTGATATATTGCATTTTTTTTTTTAAAAAAACCAGTGTTTTAAGATAATAAAAAGTTTTTAAAAAACTTGTTTTTTTAAAAAACAAAACACATTTAAGATAAGAATTTATAATAAAAAAATCATACAAAATCAATAAAAAAAAATATGGGAATCACATATGTTATAGGTAAGAATTAGCATTTAAAAAACTATACAAATTCACTGAAAAAACCATGGGAATCACATATGTTATAGTTAGAAATTAGCATTTAAAAAACCTTGCAAATTCACTGAAAAAACCATAGGTTTCACACATGTTATAGTTAGGGATTAGCATTAAAAAAACCTTGCAAATTCACTGAAAAAACCATAGGTTTCACACATGTTATAGTTAGGAATTAGCATTTAAAAAACCTTGCAAATTCAGTGAAAAAACCATAGGTTTCACACATGTTATAGTTAGCTGGACATTTCACTCGTAAAAAACCAATGAAATTTTCCCGTTATAGTTAGTTCAGCTAACTATAACTCGCGCGCCCGCAATGCACTGCTGATCACGTCACATATTACATCACTCATGACATGGTCAGTGACATCACTCATGACATCACTGAAGACATCTCAAATGACATCACTGATGACATCACTGATGACATCATCCTTGTGATAGAGTGGCAGACCACCTCTCACCCTAATATAACCTTTGATACACACATTCAAAAATAGAGACTGAAATTTTCAAAAAAATGGACATACCAATACCAATTACAACATCCTCTTCAATAATTCTAAGAACCACATACACATCCACTCATTCACCAACAGTCCTGTACAGTCACTCATTCGTGTACTCACACATCATATGTACTCATACACCAATACATCCTGTTACACAATGCCACTCATCCACAGAGTTACTGACACACATAGTCACTCATGAAAAAAAGAAAGAAACATACATTTACTTGCATATACAGTTATACACACACCACCACACTTACTTCTACAGAAACTTACACATACTTAGTCTTTTAAACAAACACTTATAGAAACACATACTTATTCATACAGGAACTCTTTCAATCTCTCACTCTCACATATACTCACTTATATACACCAATAGTCACATATACTAGTTTAAAACATATGTAGTTACTCATAAAGACACTATTGAGACAGCCATTCACTCACCAACACACCCATACACACACTCTTCCACCCATACAGTCCTGCACATATGCTGTCTTCAACACATACAAACAGTGAGTCACTCATTCATGCACCTATGCACTACGTAATACCCCCCACCGAACCATATAGACACTGATACTCAAAAAACCAACTAATAACCTATATAGACACTCATGTAGCTACTCACCAACCCATGCAGCCACTTATACACAAAGTGAGAGACTGATACAGATATTTACATATTTAAACATTACTCACTAAGCCATGTATTCACTAAGATACACTTAATCAGTCAGTTACACAATCAATTTTTCAAAAACAAATCATCCATTTAGACACTTATATACCCATTTATTCTTCCATCGACCTTGAGATATACATATATAAAACATATTTAATTTTCAGAAAAACACACATTCACTGGATGATGTCATCAGTGATGTCATCAGTGATGTCATTTGAGATGTCATCAGTGATGTCATGAGTGATGTCACTGACCATGTCATGAGTGATGTAATATGTGACGTGATCAGCAGTGCATTGCGGGCGCGCGAGTTATAGTTAGCTGAACTAACTATAACGGGAAAATTTCATTGGTTATTTACGAGTGAAATGTCCAGCTAACTATAACATGTGTGAAACCTATGGTTTTTTCACGGAATATATATATATATATATTACCTACTGGCGGTCGCCAGTAGGTAGTTATAGTTAGGACCCTGTTTCCATAGGAAAACCGCAACATTCTATTTTGAATAACTTTGGCGCCGGTCGACGAATCCTCGCGAAATTTTCAAAACTAATGGGGCGCTACGGTCCGCTCCTACCCTGAAAGTCTCGGGGGGGATTCGTCAAGCGGGGGCCGAGATAAAAGGGGGGTCCCAAAACGCGTTTTTCCCATGCATTTTTCCATAGGACCTTTAGACACAGCTACAGCCCGAACGGCTGAACAGAGTTCCTTGAAATTTGGCAGAGAGGTAGTCTACAGGTCAAGGAAGTGCCTTTTGTAGGTTTGTTGTAAATCTGTTCAGTAGATTCTGAGAAAATAGCCTTTAAATCAATATATATATCTGAGCCAGCTTACGGTGCGCTTACGGTGCGCTTACCGTACGCGTACGGTGACGTGCGCGAGCGCGATTCTGATTGGCTGTTAGATCTTAGTAAACATTCGAATCGGTCGAAACCAGGAAGCGGCGGCCGCCATTTTGTGTGTTTCACTGAGAAAATAAAGGGTGATAACTTGAAAAGGGGGCAAGGAAGAGAGTTACAGACCCCCTAACATTTGAAAGGGGGTCAAAGAAGGACAGAAAAGTACAAAAAAAACATTTATTAACTTTAAAAAAAATCGCGGGGTACGCGTACGGTAAGCTCACCGTACGCGTACGGTAAAAAAAAAAAAAAAAATGAAATGAAATGCAGATTTAAGTGTTTAGATATTAGGGGGCTCTAAAAAGAGCCGTTGTGTTTATTAAGTGATTTTTTAGTGGTACCTACAAGTAAGTACCGATGCAGAGTCTAAGGTTCAAGAGGAAGACTCTGTTCCCTTCATCAGTGAAGTGTACACCATCTCCTCTATAAATGTCTTGCATGTCGTAACGCAAGTTGTTGTGGTAAATGGAACCCATACCATAGTCACGGAGGAAAGCAGAAACAGATTTGTTGACGTGCTTTCTTGCTTTGTCAATCTGTGGACAAAAATGATTGGACCAGTTCCATTTTTGCCTTTGGCATATGTTAGAAAACACAAAGGCAGTTTTAGGGAAAAGTGAAAACAGTTGTGCAAAGGTCTCCTTCATAAGCATTTCCAGACCTACCCCAGTCAAAGTGCCTAGGTCATTGCCACCACAGTGCACTATTATGAGGTCAGGGTGTTGGATTTGCATGAAGGATTTCACCAATGGCATCAATTGGTGCCACTTTAACCCTCTCTGACCAATCCATTTAATGTCTACATTTGGCAAAGCAAGGTCTCTCACCATACCTGTTTTCTCTGCATACTTTTCACTCCAGAAGACATAGCTGTGCCCTACAATCCACACTGTGAACATCTTCCAAGGAGATCTGGATGCACTCAGGAGGTGTAATTCAGTAGAATGGTAAAAAGAAATGAAAGTCAGTTTGGAAATGGAGGCATACATATTTTTTTTAAATAAAAAGAACTGATTGGCTGTTTCATACCATTCTACACTAAAAACTAGGCTGTGTGTGTCAATTTATAGAAGCATGATTTGTATTGGTAAAGAAAAATGTGTTACCAAAGAACAGTACTATGGATTTGCTGTTAGGTTTGAAAAGCCAAGCACTCTTGCACTTTGAAAATGAAACATTGTCTGCTGAACTTCTGACCTGACTCCACACAGCAGTGTTCCATGAGCTGTTGCTATGGTAGCAGGCAGAAGTCAAGTTGGGGGAAGGGTACTAGGCAGAAGTCAAGTTGGGGGAAGGGTAGTTTTTGAAAAGGGTTGGTTTTCAACCAATAGAAATGTGTGATTACATTTGAAAAAAGGGGGAATCACTGAGATTTGAAACTAACATGTATATGTGTGGAAAAAGAGAGGGAAACATTGCCATTATCTGGTTCTGCTGAGAGGAGAGAGGTGTACAGAACAGAGATCCTGGCTCTGATAATCTGCTGTTTGAGTGCCACATTTCTTTCACAACTAACTAATTTTAAAGGTGAGTTAAGAGTTTGAGAGGGGATGTATATGGTAAATTAAGAAATGAATAATAGCAGTGGAATTCCTTTTGTTGAAGTTGTGTTTATCATTTTGTGTTTTGGGAGAAATTTAAATGTGAGGAACATGTAAAATAATATGGACTATGTTTTCACCATAAATTAAGGTGTACTGGTATAAATAAGGAATACTTTTAGGGTTTGAGGTTCCAGTCAGTAATGGAAATACATTCAGCATCACTAAGGCTGGTTGCCCTTGCTGGAGTGTAGTCAGTCACCCAGGTTACAGATGTTGCTGGTCTCAGAAAGCTGTTTGGTATTGCTCTGGTGATTTTACATTTGCATTAGATGGAAAGGGGGAGCTATTTTTTTATGCAGAAGCAGACTCTTAGCACACAGCAAGCTGCTTATCCTGTGGAATCATGCACAGTATTCACAACCGAGTGGGGTTTGAGGTTGCAGTCAGTAATGCAAATACATTCAGCATCACTAAGGCTGGTTGCCCTTGCTGGAGTGAAGTCAGTCACCCAGGTTACACATGTTGCTGGTCTGAAAAAGCTGTTTGGACATGTGCTTTTTTGAGAATATGAAAAGTGGATTCAAAATGTGTCAGACTGTAAAAGTACTTATCACTTGCCAAAAAAAAGAGTAGTAAGTGTGCTTTCAAAATGGCAAAGAAATTTCGTTTTCTGACTAATATGAAAACATGACTCTGTGTGCAAAGAGGAATTACAGGCAGAGATTTATTGCGTATTGCTCTGGTAATTTTACAGTTGCATTAGATGGAAAGGGGGAGCTATTTTTTTTGTGCAGAAGCAGACTCTTAGCACACAACCAGCTGCTTATCCTGTGGAATCATGCACAGTATTCACAACCGAGTGGGGTTTGAGGTTGCAGTCAGTAATGCAAATACATTCAGCATCACTAAGGCTGGTTGCCCTTGCTGGAGTGTAGTCAGTCACCTAGGTTACACATGTTGCTGGTCTCAGAAAGCTGTTTGGTATTGCTCTGGTAATTTTATAGTTGCATTAGATGGAAAGGGGGAGCTATTTTTTTTGTGCAGAAGCAGACTCTTAGCACACAGCCAGATGCTTATCCTGTGGAATCATGCACAGTATTCACCCAGGTTACACATGTTGCTGGTCTCAAAAAGCTGTTTGGACATGTGCTTTTTTGAGAATATGAAAAGTGGATTCAAAATGTGTCAGACTGTAAAAGTACTTATCACTTGCCAAAAAAAAGAGTAGTAAGTGTGGTTTCAAAATGGCAAAGAAATTTCGTTTTCTGACTAATTTGAAAACATGACTCTGTGTGCAAAGAGGAATTACAGGCAGAGATTTATTGCGTATTGCTCTGGTAATTTTACAGTTGCATTAGATGGAAAGGGGGAGCTATTTTTTTTGTGCAGAAGCAGACTCTTATCACACAGCCAGCTGCTTATCCTGTGGAATCATGCACAGTATTCACAACCGAGTGGGGTTTGAGGTTGCAGTCAGTAATGCAAATACATTCAGCATCACTAAGGCTGGTGGCCCTTGCTGGAGTGTAGTCAGTCACCCAGGTTACACATGTTGCTGGTCTCAAAAAGCTGTTTGGACATGTGCTTTTTTGAGAATATGAAAAGTGGATTAGAAATGTGTCAGATTGTAAAAGTACTTATCACTTGCCAAAAAAAGAGTAGTAAGTGTGCTTTCAAAATGGCAAAGAAATTTCGTTTTCTGCCTAATTTCAAACCATGACTCTGTGTGCACACAGGAATAGTTTTTAGATATTTAATTTGTGAAGGTGTTATTGTGATTTTCACTTGTAGGAAAGGGGTACATAGTATTTTAAGATTTGAAAAGATCATAAAAAATGTAGTAATATATTTAAATAAAATAAAGGAATTTTTTTTTAGTTTTTTTCAGGTATTGCTGAAGAGCAGTGAACAAAATTTAAGATGCCTACAAAATCCAGACAAAGGAAAAACCACAAAAAAAATCTATATTTGAAGACAACTGGAGGACCTAAGTTAGCTGGAGATGCTCATGTTGGGAAAAAGAGAAAGTCTTCTGGTAAGCAGACAAAAGATTTTTTAAAGAACATCTTCAAAAAAAGGAAAAATGTACAAAATGTCTGTACTGGAAAGAATGTTTTAAATAGAAAAGAACAGGAAAAAATTGAGCATTTAGTTAATGCAAATATACCTTCAGAAACAATAAAGATTAATTTAAACAGAAAAACAGCGTTTAAAGAGATACGTAGAAAAATGTTTCAGAGAAGAGTTATGTCCAATTTGATAAAGGATGTGAATAAATATAAGCAAAAGGCTAAATTTTATAAGACAAAAAAAGGAATTGAAGCCATTGCAGCTAAGGCATTAGAATTAAAAAGGAAACTATTCATTTTAATTTTGAATAGGATGCGTACATTAGATAAAATGGTTAATGTACTGAAATCACAAACCAAAAGGAAAAGAGAAGTGAAAAGAACAAACTTTTGCAAAGTGTTTTTAGGAGAATGGATGCATAGTTCAAGTAGTGAACCTTTTTTTAATGAAGAGAGTTATTTTCAAAGTAATACTTTGCTGCATGCAGTTGACACCAGAGGTCGTGCTTACGAAGTGAAAAATGGTTGTATAATGGAGAAGGAGAAAATGGTTCCAAGAGATGAGGTACAAGTGATGGCGGATGAGGCTATGGGGAGACGTCCTAAAGCCCCAGTGTACACTTAGAATTGTAGTAGTATTTGCACTGTGCGTCAGGAATCTATTGATAAATTTCGTGAGTTTCTAAGAGAATATAGTAAAAAAAGTGTAAAACAGAAGATTAAGGTGCTTCAAAGTCTAGATCCATGCAGAGTGAGAGAGAATACTGGTTTGCAGGGTCATTCTCTGGCTTGTCTATCTAGAAAAGTGTGTAAAAGTGTTTTTCATCATTTTAGGATGCTGGCTGTTCATCATACTGAAATGAAAAAGTTTGTGAGACGGTTGTATTTTGCTAAAAGTCCAGCAATAAAGTTAGATGAATTGAATAGGGCTCTGTTCCGTGGAACGGTATCAGATGTAGAGAAGGTTATTGATGAAATTCAGTTTTGTTACTTTGGTCCATAACAAGAAAGTGCAGAAAAGGACACAGTAAATGAGGAAGAAGTGGAAGAGAATGTAGAACCCTCTGTAAGTAAGACATTTAATGATCACATAACAAAATTTGCAATAATCTCTAATGAAAGACCAAATATTACTTGTATTTGTTGCCGCAGAACTCGTTATAGAAAACAAACCAGGAATGTTGATCTCTACAGAAAAAGTGAAAATGAAGATAATTATAAGTGGAAGGATTTTGCCACATATATATTTCTTGAAAATTGTTTTCAATTGGGTGAAGATCAGCGTATTTGTAAATACTGTTACAACAAGTTAGAAGAAAATAGAATGCCGACCAGAGCTGTACATAATAATTTAGAATTGGATGTTATTCCTGCCAAACTTTATGAATTAAATACATATGAGTCTATACTTATTCAATGTGTTCATCCGTTCCAGACCATAGTACGTATGGAGCCCAAAACTGGTAAATTACCTCCTTCTGATTTACTGAGAGGTTTAAAAGGTAGAGTGGTGTATTTGCCCTTGGATTTGAAAAAAAATATGGAAACTATTGATGCAGATACTTTGGAAACTGAACTATTAGTTATTCTGGTTAATGGTGTACCTACAAAGAATAAAAAGATTTGGCAGGAGCTGGTAGATGTACGGAAAGTTCAAAGAGCAAATTTGTATTTGAAAAGGAATAACAAATGGTATGAATCAATTTATATAGAAGAAGAAGAAGAAGATTTACAAGAAGACACAGAAACACCAACTGGACAAATTGAAAAAGTGGACAAGTCAAAGGAAGAAGAAATTTATGAACATTTTAGCATACATCCTCTTCATTCAAAAGAAGTTATGGGAGACAATATTGATCTGTTTCAGATGAGGAAAGCAAAAGGAACTCCCGTGAGTGTATGGGAGGAGAGCTTGGAAGATCGATGTTTTCCCCAGCTGTTTCCTACAGGAAAAGGAGGACGATACGATGAACGTCCAGAACAGATTCCAGCTTCTGAGTATCGGACTACAAGACTATATGCAGAAGATCCAAGATTTCGACAAAGTATTCCTTATTTGTTCCATCTTTTATTTGAAAGCGACTTGTCTGCCCTGTCTTATGCAGTAAATCACATTTTAAAAAGTGGAGTACATTTACAAAATGTGTCTGCTAAGGATTTTATGGAGAAAGTGCAGCACCGAGATGATCATTTGGAAACACAACTCATCAATCTGATGGCTTGTCAGCGTGGGACAAATGAATATTGGTACCGACGCCATGGTGAATTAAAATGCATGTTACGAAATTTAGGAACACCAACATGGTTCCTTACCCTAAGCTGTGCTGAGTACGCTTGGGATGATTTACTGGATTTTCTACGAGAGGCAAATTCAAACATTAAAAACATCGAATACAAGACAGCAGGAGAACTGTGCTCATTGGATCCGGTTAATGTTTGCAGATATTTCAATCATAGATTTGAGGCTATGATGTCCTTCATCTGCAATAAAAAAAATCCACCTCTTGGAGAAGTAGAGGATTTCTTTTGGAGAAAAGAGTACCAGGCAAGAGGTGCTCCTCATATTCATATGCTGTTGTGGATCAAGGATGCCCCAAAGTTTGGAACAGATACTGATGAAGCAGTGTTATCTTTCATTGAAGAATATGCAACATGTGCTATACCAAAAAGCACAGAAGAGAAAAAGCTAAAGGAGCAAGTTTTACGTTTCCAAAGTCATCGGTGTGGAAAATACTGTCGACGGAAATACAAGAGCAAAGATAAATACTACATTAAATGTCGATTTGGATTTCCTAGACCTGTTCTTTCAAATGGAAGAGTAAACAGTTTTATGTCATCTGTGAGACATACTATCACAAGAAAATCACCTAAGAATACCTACAACCTTAAAAGAAAAGAAGAATCAAAAAATATAAATGACTACAACCCAGTCATTTTATCCATGTGGAATGCTAACATGGATATACAGTATGTAGCTGACAATTCCATTGCTGTTGCTCGATATGTAACGTCTTACATTACTAAATCAGAAAAAACTGAATTGAAGGAAATGTGGGAAGAGATTTCTCACGAGAAGACTGTCAGTAAGAAGCTGTACAGTTTCAGTTTAAAGATGTTATCGCATCGAGAAATTGGATCCTACGAATGTTCAGATAGGTTATCTTCTGCAAGTCTCTACTCGAAATCAAGAAGAATAATTTGGGCAAGTTTAGGCCTTGCAGCAATGAGAAATCGGGTACTGAAATCTGTTGGAGAAATTGAATATTTGGCCGAGAATGACCCAGAAAGTACAGATATTTTGAAATCAAACATGTTGGACACATATTATCCCAAGAGAAGTCATCATCTGGAGAACATGTGTCTCTATGAAGTGCTGCAGAACTACATTTATTCACGGAAAGCTGCAGAAGACATCAACAATGGAAAATATAAAGTCATTGGTGAGGAAGGATGTTTGGTGAAGCAAACAAAAGGAAGTTTGATAAATCACAGGAAGCTGAGTTGTGACACTACTGACAAAAAGTAATTTTACTACTTGGCTCTTTTACAGCTATTTAAACCATGGCGTACAGAGGATGAACTACTGGGAGAATTTCAAAGCTATGAAGATTGATTTAATGCTTGCAAAGACAGCATACAATGCAGTACATTCACAACTTATGTGGAAATGTTAAATAAAGAAATTGAACAGGAAACTACAATTGCAGCTGAAGTAGCTAGAGACAGTTCTCAAGACAGCCAAAGTTCAGGAACACTCAGTCAAGATCCCCTAGGACAACCAATCGTTGAAAATGAAGCTGCAATAGCCATGAATGAAGTGGAAACGGCTATGAATCAAGCTCAAGAAGAATTTATAGACTTACCAAATTTGGAAAGACAACTGAATGAAGAGCAGCAACAAATTTATGAAGAGATCAGAAACAAAATTGATCACGGATTACTACATGAAAAAAAAGAGTGCTCATGCACATCATTTCATCCAATCAGGATGTATGTAAGCGGACAAGCTGGAACTGGAAAAAGTTTCCTAATAAAAGTCATCAGAAGCTACCTACAGCAAAAAACGGATTCTACTTTGTCTTGTGTGGTTACTGCTCCAACTGGGTTAGCAGCATATAACATAAAAGGAATCACCTTACATCGTTTGCTAATGTTACCAGTGGAGCATGAGAACAAAATACAATACCACAAGCTAACTGGAGAAGCATGCTTGGAAGTTTCAAGAGTATTGAAGAAGATGCAAGTTCTCATTATTGATGAGGTGAGCATGGTATCAAACTTAATGCTTGCCTTTGTGCATTTAAGAATGCAGCAAACTCTAAGGACAGACTATAACGTGTTATTTGGTGGAAAACATGTCATAGTTTTTGGGGATCTTCTACAGCTTACTCCAGTTAAAGGACAACCAGTGTTTAATACTGTGACACATGAAGATACAAAGAAGTCATTGGGAAGCATCGGTAATGCAAATATTTGGTCCTTCTTTGAGTACAAGGAACTTACTACTAATATGAGACAAGCAAACGATGAAGAATATGGAAGTATTCTGAAAGATATCAGAATTGGACTACTCACTGAAGCTGGCACAAAAGCATTACAGAGTCGGTTGCTACATAATTTATTTCCAAAGGAAGAAATAGTTGCAGAGAAGATATACAAGAACATTGCAGAAAAGAAAAGTGTCATCTGCTTAATGCCAACTCTACGTGAATGCTCAATATTCAATGAGGAGCTTTTGAAATTGGAAAAGGAAGATATCAGGAAATTGGAAGCAGTGGACAAAATTCAGGATGGAAGAATTACTATCACATTAACAGGTAAACTGAAAAATAAATTGGATTCACTAGAGAAGAACATTTCCAAAACTGCTGGATTAGAAAAAAATCTATATGTTTGCATGAACTGTAGAGTATTTTTAAGTAGAAATTTGGATGTTGAAAAAGGTTTAGTTAATGGAGCTATGGGAAGAGTTGTGGGTTTTATTAATTATCAGAAAAAAGATGGAATTGAATGTTTAAAAATAAAATTTGATCAGATAGAAGAAGTTATAGACATTTGTCGTTGTACAGTTCGTTTTATGCTTGTGAAAGACTTATATGTACAAAGGAAACAGTTTCCGTTTTCTCTAGCATATGCTGTAACTATTCACAAGTCTCAAGGATTGACTGTAGATTGTGCATTTGTAAACATTGGTTCATCTGTGTTCAAAGAAGGTATGGCTTATGTAGCTTTGTCACGAGTGAAAACATTATCTGGTTTATTCATGATAGACTTTGATGATTCAAAAGTTAGTGCTGATGCAAATTGTGTAAAGGAGTACAATAGATTAAGAAGAACCTATGCTCCTCATTTAGGTCAGTATCCTGTGTTAGAGAAACGTGTAGTTTCTCGTAAAAGGAGAAATGAGAATATCTGTAATGAGGATGTAGAGAGGAGGAAAAAAAAGAGGAGTGATGTAATTGCAAGCAAAAAGAAAAAGGAAAATGAAGAAGAGGTTGTAGGATGTCATTTTGAAAATAGCTCTGGTGTCAACTGCTACGCTAATGTAGTGCTGAATGTTGCATTTTATCTGGAAAGTTTGCAAGAGCAGATAATAGTAAATCAGAGAAAAAGATTCTGTTCTGAGTTGAGTCTCCTTTTTCAAAAGCTGAGTAATGATAAAACTCAAATAGAAAGTGCTACTGAAATTAGAAAACTTTTAGATGTATGTTCAGGATGTACACAGTTTTCTCAAAATGTACAGCAAGACGCACAGGAATTCTTGTTGTATTTTCTTCAGGTACTGGAAGAAGAAGGTGTACACATTGAAAATTTGTTTGGTCTGTCTTATAAATGGGAACATAGTTGTGAAAACTGTTTCAATACATGTGGCTCTAATGTTGATTCTGAAAGGTTTATTTATTTAACATTGCCAGAGAGTAAAACAGTCACTTTTGCTAAATTAGTTAAAGATGCTAATCATAGCATGCAATGCGGTGAGTGTAAATCTGACATGTTTTCAACGTTAATTTTAAAGGAATACGGACAGTATGTAATTTTAATGATGCAACGATGTAGAGCTGATGGTACAAAATTGGATACTTTAATAAAGAAGTTTACAGGACAGCAATTATCAATTTCAGGAAAAACTTTTGTAACAGTTGCAATAATTTTCCATGAAGGACCTACTGTTACTTCTGGACATTACACAGTTTATCTTAAATGTGAAAAAGGCTGGACACTGTGTAATGATTCCCAATTGATTTTTAAACAACGTTTGCCTTTTGATTTAGCAAATTCCTATCTAATCTTCCTGAAACCTAAATTTTAGAGAGATTTGACAACATCTGGAGAAAACAATTTTACCATTTTATTGGATTACCATTGGAATTTTCAAATTTAAAGATTTTTAAAATTATCATTTGGCCTAAAGGAAAGGTAACCAATTGTATTATGGAGTTATATAATTCTTAATTAATGTTTCAGAAAACAACATTTTACAGAGAATCGGTAACATCTGTACAATTTAAATTTTTGTATTTTATTGGATTACCGTTGGAAATTTAATCAAAAAAGATTTTTAAAATTACCATTTGGCCTAAAGGAAAGGTATCCAATTGTATTGTGGACCTAATTAAATCCTAATTAATCATTCAGAAACCAAAATTTTAGAGAGAATCGGTAACATCTGTACAATTTAAATTTTGAAATTTTATTGGATTATCGTTGGAAATTTAATCAAAAAATAATTTAAAAAATTAACATTTGGCCTAAAAGAAAGGAAACTAGATGTATTGTGGATTTATTTGAGATATATTTTTTTTGAGATTATGCTTCTGTAAGAAAATTGTCAGACGGTATTTTTTAGAAATAGTTTTTGTTATTAGATGATATTTTTAATGAATAATATTTTGCATTTCGATAATGTTATGTTTAACTGAGAAGAGATTCTGGGCTTTTTTTAAACAATCTTTGAGATTGTCATTTTTTTTTTGCCCGCTGTTAAGTGATGAATGCAATTGCTTTCACGATTTATAGTGAAATGCAATATATTCTGAAAACAGCAAAAAAAAGGCAAAAAATTGTTTTTGGAAAATATGTAAATATGTGTACTGTATTATAAAATGTTTTATTAAATATTAATACTTTTTTCTTTTTTTTCAGATTGAGAAAGAAAATTTTCGAAAACTTGAACCATTTTTATAGCAATTAAAATTATATTTTAATTAATAAATAATTTTTTGAGTGGGTATGGTAAGTCAGAAATTTCATGGTCCCTTTTTTCCACTTCTCCACAATCACATTTTCAGATTTTCATTGTAGTCTCTCAAGGACCTTGTAATGTGATAATTGATTTTTTTTTTTTTTAAATTACGCGCACCGTACGCGTACGGTAAAAAAAAAAATCAAAAAAAAGTTTAAAAAAATATATAAAAAAAAGTTGAAAGGTAAGGTTGGCTCTTAAAAGAGCCGTTGTATTCGTACAGGGACAGAGGAAAGAAAGAATGGGAATATTAGTCGGTAGGACAAATGTGCTGGTCTATTTTATTGTTAACTAGGGCAACACTGGTCTCCCTATGACAAATTAGACCATAACAAGTGGCGCACCGCATTGTAACCCTCGCAAACCGATGGTTGGTTTCCAGAGGACCAGAAAAAGGAGATGCTCCCCACACAGATGAAGGGCTCAGCTGACCTGCCGAAGATGGACTCGGCCCTGCAGATGATGGACCAGGCTGAGCTGCTGTGGATGTGCTTGGTTGACTTACTGAAGGGTTTCCTCCAGTATGTCGAGCATATGTCCTACCGTGTACATCATGAAGGTGTCTCAACATAGTGTGATTCCCGAAGGAATACTTCTTGTTAGGATTCCCTCTTGAAAGTACACGGTCACAAAGCTTACAAGTCACTAAAGGTGCATTTACCTTTTTCTTGCCCTCTGGAAAAGAAAAATACTCCCATATGAAAGAGCTCTTTTGTTTCCTCCTTCTCTGCCTCAAGGTAGTGCTGCTAGCCTCACTCTCTGAAGAGGTCTGCTGTTCTGCCATCGTATCAAAAAGACAACTCCGCTCCTTCTCCAAAGGGATCACAAGCAGAAATGAGGGGAATGGGTGTGGTGTAGGAGAGTTCTAGAACTGAAAGTAGTTTAAACCAATCAAAAGTGTTGTTTCTTGATCACATGACCCAAAGTGCGCGTACGTTACGCTTACGGTGCGCTTACGGAGCGCTTATGGTAAAAGTACGCATGCGCGTAAAAAAGACACGCGCACGCGCGCATGCGCAAAACAGGCACGCCCCTTCACTTCCGCGTAACATGCGCGTGCAGCGTACGCGTTACGCGCCGCGTGCGCGTGACGCACGTCTACGCAAATTGCGTAACTGTACGCAAACAGCGTAGAAATCTAACGTAAAAAAAGCAAGACGTGCGCGTACGGTAAGCGCATGTTAAAAAAATACTAAAAAAAAAAAAAAAATGATTCACTATGTTATACTACTAAATCTTACCTGTTTAGTTTAAAAAAAAGGTAAAAATAAAAAATAAATTGTAGAATTTTGAAAATTTAAACAGTCTTTAAAGAGGATATACATTTAAAATAAAAATATGTAAAAAACATTGCAAAAAAATAAAAAAAAATAAAAAAAATAAGAATTAGCATTTAAAAAACCTTGCAAATTCACTGAAAAAACCATGGGTTTCACACACGTTATAGTTAGGAATTAGCATTTAAAAAACCTTAGAAATTCAATGAAAAAACCAAAGGTTTCACACATGTTATAGTTAGCTGGACATTTCACTCGTAAAAAACCAATGAAATTCCCCCGTTATAGTTAGTTCAGCTAACTATAACTCGCGCGCCCGCAATGCACTGCTGATGACGTCACATATTACATCACTCATGACATGGTCAGTGACATCACTCATGACATCACTGATGACATCTCAAATGACATCACTGATGACGTCATCCATGTGATAGAGTGGCAGACCTCCTCTCACCCTAATATAACCTTTGATACACACATTCAAAAATAGAGACTAAAATTTTCAAAACAATGGACATACCAATACCAGTTACAACAACCTCTTCAGTAATTCTAAGAACCACATACATATCCACTCATTCACCAACAGTCCTATACAGTCACTCATACATGTACTCACTCATCATATGTACTCATACACCTATACATCCTGTTACACAATGCCACTCATCCATAGAGTTACTCACACACATAGTCACTCATGCTAATAAAGAATCAAACATACATTTACTTGCATATACAGTTATACACACACCACCACACTTACTTCTACGGAAACTTACACATACTTAGTCTTTTAAACAATCACTTATAGAAACACATACTTATTCATAGAGGGACTCTTTCAATCTCTCACTCTCACATATACTCGCTTATATACACCAATAGTCACATATACTAGTTTAAAACATATGTAGTTACTCATAAAGACACTATTGAGACAGTCATTCACTCACTAACACACCCATACACACTCATCCACCCATAGAGTCCTGCACACATGCTGTCTTCAACACATACAAAGAGTGAGTCACTCATTCATGCACCTATGCACTACGTAATACCCCCACTGAACCATGCAGACACTCAGACTGATACTCATAAAACCAACTAATAACCTATATAGACACCCATGTAGCTACTCTCCAACCCATGCAGCCACTTATACACAAAGTGAGAGACTGATACAGATATTTACATATTAAAACATTACTCACTAAGCCATGTATTCACTATGATACACTTAGTCAGTTACACAATCAATTTTTCAAAAACAAATCATCCATTTAGACACTTATATACCCATTTATTCTTCCATCGACCTTGAGATATACATATATAAAACATACTTAATTGTCAGAAAAACACACATTCACTGGATGATGTCATCAGTGATGTCATCAGTGATGTCATTTGAGATGTCATCAGTGATGTCATGGGTGATGTCACTGACCATGTCATGAGTGATGTAATATGTGACGTCATCAGCAGTGCATTGCGGGCGCGCGAGTTATAGTTAGCTGAACTAACTATAACGGGGGAATTTCATTGGTTTTTTACGAGTGAAATGTCCAGCTAACTATAACATGTGTGAAACCTTTGGTTTTTTCATTGAATTTCTAAGGTTTTTTAAATGCTAATTCCTAACTATAACGTGTGTGAAACCCATGGTTTTTTCAGTGAATATATATATATATATATATATATATATATATTTTTTTTTTTATATACCTCCCCATGCCTCAAGCAATAAACACAAACTGAGGGAGGGAGGGTGGGACAAAAAACGCAAGCTCCCTACCTTGCCTCACGCCGAATAGCGCGCCACGCAGCTCTAAAACCTCGCGCTCGCGCTGCATAACCACCACCCGATGAGATTTGCCTGCCTGCTCTTGGGCCGTCCCATCGCCCGAAGCTGCCCTGGGGTGGACAATCTGCGATTGCCACCCCCAGGAGCCCCCATCGGGCAATAAGCACAACCAAGACCCACACTTGGGGGTAAAAGGCTGCTTTATTGGACAGGCAGGCAAATACACACATATAAAAAATACAGATCATATACAGATCATATTTCCAAAAACATATCCCCCCCCCCCAACACCCCCCGCCCCTAAACAATATACCCCAAAACAACTATTACCCACATTGTTCGGCCTAATCCTCCTACCCAAACCCCTATCTACCTATCCTGCCTAACTCTTGCCTCCAACCTCGCTCCCTTGTTTCCCCCTGTCCGAAGCTATTCCTAATGCCCCCAACCCTTCCTGCCTGTCTTGATCTCCTCCAGCTCTGCCACCAGGAAAAACCCTAACTGAGGAGTTTTTCCTGCCCCCCCCCCCTCTGTTTGCTTAAGTTTACCAGTTTTGCACCGAATATATATCATGTTTCCAAGTAAAAACATAGCACTCACTGTCGCCAAACAGGGGAACAAATTTTATTCTTTATTAGCCAATTGGTAAGAAATGCACATTTAAATGAAAAAACTCCACTGTCGCCAAACAGGTTACCACATATATATCCATTATATGTCCAAGGAAACTACCACCATAAAGCTAAGATACCGGATGAGTATATGAGGGAGAGGAGAGGGGATAAGGGGGGGTGGGGGGGGGGGGGAGGGAGGGGGTATCGCCACATTATATAAAATTGAAAACATTTGTTAAATTGATACCCATGCTGTAATTTAAAAAAAGAATGCAAATGCAACAAAAATGCTGTCGCTTAAACAGCAATAATTCAACACCATGTTTGTATTTCCAGAATTTTAGAAACATCTTTAGATTTAGAATATAAATTTCATTTCCAATAAAGGATAAATGCACTCCATCATGCCTAAAGAACTGGTAATCTTCTTTTGATATTTCATTGTGAACTAGCCAATACATCCTGTTATAAGAACAAAAACGCTGCACCTCTCTATTCACTTTACGCCGCGCTCTTTCCACTGCTGTAAATCTCTCTGCTCCCCTCCAAATTCTGCGTGGCATCAGGGCCGTCAGTGCCAGCTGAGATGTGGACCAGGTTTTCGAGAACAGTTCCAAATCGGATTTCATCTCTATTAGTAGCCCAAGCCCGGATAACTGAACAAGATCGTTCTCCCCCAAATGGACAAGAACAATTGCAGGCTTCTTGTTAACAGACAACTCGCTTATAAGTGGTAAAAAATTGACCCCACCTCATGCCGCCTTTGCCTCACCATGAAATAGACACATCTTCAGA
Source organism: Triturus cristatus (assembly GCF_964204655.1). Classification (NCBI taxonomy): domain Eukaryota; kingdom Metazoa; phylum Chordata; class Amphibia; order Caudata; family Salamandridae; genus Triturus; species Triturus cristatus. Next base: position 1,027,954,982 of record NC_140579.1, on the reverse strand, counting down.
ACTAAAACCTAGGTTCTTCCCAAAATGTCTTTTTGCTGCTTGTTTTGCAGCCCATTTGATGAACGAGTGCAAACGTGGCGCTGACAGATTGAAACCAGTCCCCAGACCTGCAAAGAAAAAACAATTAAAACCTGCATTTCTTAAACTTCATGCTCTAAATTTCTAATATAACGCAGACAAAAATTCGAGGACCAGCGACCCAATTTCTTCACATCACTAAAGGAAAAAACCCCATCTGGCCGCTTCCGAGGCCGCCCCAATGCGAAAAGAATGTGTACCAAAAAGGGGAGGGTTTTTCCCAAGCTTCGTTGAAGACTTCCGCAGGACTGCTAAGAAACTGGGTGGCTTTTAACTGAGATCCATCCAAATGGCGAAAACAAAATATGAAGATGCACCCCCCAACGCTATAAACTCCAACAATGCCCGTGTAGGGCATAAAGAGCCACCAATATGCTGTAGAAATGACTCTGGAACCTTTTCCTGTCTGGTCTGTTTTGGAGCACTCAAGAATTTTTTTTTTTTTTTTTATTTGAATGAACCAGTGATACATGTTGGGCTTTTAGGTCCCCATTCATAAAGGTACCCAGTAACTCAGATATCTGAAACGCTCCAAAAAAGAGCCAATTCATGCATAACTTGAAAAAATTGTGTCTCGAAAGGGGAAAACAAATGGCATACAAATTGTCTGTTAACATGTACAGTAATTTTAAAGATATGGGCTCCCTTTTGTACTGCCCTCACTTTTTTGTTTTCGCCCAGCCTTGCAGAATCCTTCTGCCCATTTCCCCCGCTGATGGCTCGTATCCCCAAAAGAACTTGCCGTAAAAAGATATTCCCGCCAACTTCCCCGCGATAGTGGTAGGGGAAATATTCCTGTCTATGTTGAGCATAATAAACTTAATGACGTCTGTTCTGCGGAGACACAACCCTTTGCTATCATGAGCTCTATATGATGCGCCTAACTCTAAAACAACCCCAACCAAGCTGTTCTGTATGCCATTCTGGTACTGTGTGCCAATGAATTTTCAATGAGTAAATGAGCTTTCATTTTTCCAAATCCCATATCCCGCTGAGTACCTGAGTCTTCCGTAGATCCGCTCCGGGCCAAACCACAGAATCTCTCCCACTGAAAACGAGATAGGGCATCTGCGAGGCTATTCTCGACCCCTGCAATATGCCTAACTTTGAATATTATATTCAACCTCAAACATTCCAGCATGAACATATTGCAGTAACTTCAAAAGATGTCTGTCCTTGGCTTTCTGACCGTTCACAAGATCTACTACCGTCCTGTTATCCACGTTAAAAAGCACTGTTCTATTCGCTAACTTATGCCCCCAAACAGCCACAGCCACAAGCAATGGGAAAAATTCAAGGAAGGCTATACTTTTCTGCTCAGTCACCCATCTGTCAGGCCATCTCTCGTCGCACCACTTTCCCTCCCAAAAAATTCCAAAACTATTTGCGCCAGAAGCGTCAGAAAACAATTGCATTTGCCACACGAAATCCTCGTCTAGTGACCAAAGTGTGACACCGTTAAAATCTTTTAAGAACCATAACCATTCTGCAAAATCCGCCTGCATGCTGGCAGTTATTCTGATTCTATGGTGCGGTAACTTGATGCCAGACATGGAAAAAACCCAGGCGCCTACAAAATGTTCTGCCTGCCTTTATGACTTTGCAGGCTAAATTGAAATGGCCTAACAAAGCCTGAACTTCCCGTAAAGTTAATTTATGCGCATTAATGGCATATTCCAATAGTCCAGCTATTTCCCATATCTTCTTTACAGGGAGTTTCGCTTGCATGCTCGTAGTGTCTATCTCAATGCCCAAATAAGTTAGACAGCAGCTGGGGCCCTCTGTTTTGTCTTGTGCCAAGGGGACTCCCATGTCCTGAGCAAAAACCTTAAAGGCTTGTAGAGCTCTCTCACAATTTTGTGAACCAGCCCGCCCCATGCATAAAAAATCATCCAGATAATGTGTAACCCCAGTGTGCCCTGTCTGAAAAGAGAAATACCACTGTAAGAATGTGCTGAACGACTCGAACGGTCTACATGATATCGCACAGCCCATAGGGAGGGCTTTGTCCACAAAAAACTTCCCTTCAAAAAAGATGCCCAGTAATGAAAAATCAGAGGGGTGTACCGGTAGGAGCCGGAAGGCTGACTTAATGTCACATTTAGCCAATTCAGAATTCACCAATGTATTTCTTATCATCGTTAATGCTGAATCTACAGAAGCAAATTGGACCATAGAGTCCTCCTTTGCAATGAAATTGTTAACGGAAAAGCTTTGAGGTCATGAGAGATGTTGAATCATCCTATATTCCCCCTCTGCCTTCTTAGGAATTACGCCTACTGGGGAAACCATAAAATCGTCTAAAGGCCAAAATTGAAAGGGGGGCCTGCCATCCTCCCCTCCCTGACTTCTGCCAGCAGTTTTTCCCCAACTATGTCTGGGAATTCTTTAGCTGATTTAAAGTTTTGGGCAAACCTGCGGCACCTGGGCCCTTGTTAACCTAATTTGAAACCTTCTCTGAAGCCCCATTCTAAAACTGTAGCCTCATGTGTGTCCGGGTAAACCTTTAGCCATTTACATAGCTTGTCCACCTTAACCGGAGTAGAAGCCCTTGTGACCAGGCTGGACGCCAATACCTCTTCCTCTGTTTGGAAAAAGGGGCTCCCTCCCGAACTCTGTGTCCGCCTTCCGAATCGTGTCTAAATACTTAAACAATTGACACCGACCTGTCAGGGAATTTTTCGCCGTACACGCTTGCGAAAATAAGTAAAGCTGACGTCCAATTATCTATATTGGTTGGCACCCTTGGCCTCCTAGATAACTCCCATGCCTCTTCCTATGACCCTTCTTTCGCTTGTATATGTCTATGTAAAAGTTTAAACACATCAATAAATTCCCCTGTCCAGATTTTCTCTTTGGTGGCCTTGCTTAAATGAGCACCCAGTGGCATGGCCAAACCCATATGAGGTAAACGCTTTATGGATGACGTAGACTGGACAACAGCTGCTTATCGTTACTATCAACACATACTGGGACTTTGATCTTGTCATCACCCAACCCACCCGCTGTCCCTACCTGACTACCTTCGTCCTGTTTCGTGACCTTATAGCATACGTTATCTGTACCCAAACTAGTGTCACCCCTCAAACGTTTTTGAATGACCTGTGTGGGAGTCTCACCTGATGTGGTGGGAGTGTAGATTTCCGTAAAAGCTCTCTTCTTCAAGCTCCTATCTTTTGATCTTGAAAGAAATCTGCCTTGATTATTTCCGATTTCTCTATCCTGTGAAAAAGAAGATCTAGAGACATTTTTAGTACATCCCCCCTTTCCCTTCATAGATCCCTGTAAACTTTTTAGGATTGTTATTTCATCTACAATTTCCCCTTCTTCCAATGACTCCATTTCATCCTCAGACACATGCCCCTCTAACACCCCACTAAAACCTACACTATCACCCCTCAAACTACCACTTGGTTGTTCACCATCCCCTATACTCCCATCATATGTTCTCCAGTTCAGAGCTTTTTATATTTAGCGACTCTTTTTGCGTCCAACGACGTGGGGAATTTCGCTTCAAAATCCCCCTCCACACCGCTTCTCCAGTTGCAGGGCGAAAGACACCTGAGCGAACTCTCCTTACCGCCCTTTCTTGTGACTGGCGGTATTTCGCCCACGTTGTGTTGCAAAACGCTGGAAATCGCAACCGGTATATCCTTGTTACTTTTGAAATTTAATAACCTGAAGTCATCATCTATCTCCTGCGGTATCCAGACCCATTGACCATCCTGTTCTTTGGATTGTGTAGCCGGACACCCAAAATGTCTGTTACAACTGCCCAAAGATAAATCACTGTTTTTATCTACATTTGAAGGCACTGCGTAATTTTCACTATCGGGTGTGCTTTTTTGAGGAGATACACATGTCTCTTCATGTACATTGTATGGTCTTTTTCCCTGAAACATGTTGTCGCCTTTCTCCCTAGAAAATATAGGAGACAAAAACCCTGACAGAAGACTTGTTATTTACAATATCGAAATTTTTAGGCTGCTTCCTACCAAAAAATGCAAATGTCCTTTTTTTTTTTTTTTTTTATACTAAAACTTGTGGTTCCTGTAGAGCAGAGGTTTGCCTTTGCTGAGTTTGCCCACTAGGTGGAGCACTTTCATTAGTTTCTTGGCATAACAGGTCTGCCTTCAAAACAACACCTCGTTTTCCTTTTGGTTTTTTATCCATTAAGCCAATAGGAGCCTTGCCCTTGCGTGGCCTGCCCCTCCCTCTCTTTCCCCTGGCAGCCGAGGCAGCGATGAGAGCCGGAGAAATATGCTGCTTCTGTGGTGGTAAAGCGCCTGTCAGCGATTGATTAATGCTGACAGACGACGTAGGGGAAAACATCACTCGACAGGCATGCAGACACAGCTGCTGATACCCCACCTGCCGCAGGCCTCTTCCTCTGTTCTAGTACTCCAGGAACGAGGAAGTCCTCTCGCCCTGCCTCACACAAGGTACGTAGCGCTTCTCTTACAGAAGCAGCCGTGTCCATGCCTGAAAAGTCGCTGTTGGACTTGGCCCTTCTGGCAGGTTCACCCCTGAACTTTTTTGCTTTTTACTGGTGACTTGGTGTGGTGATTCTTTGGTTTCTGCGCACTTTCCCTGTGTCCCAGGGTAAAGTGCGTGCGCGCACTGAGTGCATGTGGTGAGATAGGCCTGCCCTCCCATAGGAATGCATGGGGAATGTATGTGTCCCTAGTAGTTCCTGATGCGTGGGGTGTGCAGGCCCGAGTTTGGCATGTGCGGACTCGTGTGATTGAATGCTGCGCGATGATGTGTGCGGCGTGCATGTACCTAGTGTGGAAGTGCCACTTCTAGAAGTGGGCACTTCGGTGTGCAGTGTAAAATGAGTGGCTTGTCTGGCGATTGGCTGGTAGAGGTCATGTGACGGACTAGGGAAATCACAATAGTGACAGATTGGACAAACTGCACACCTATGTTTTAGATGAGGATTAATCAAAAAGTGCTGACAGTAGTCATGAGTTTAATCAAAGGTGCTGCCTTTTTGTAGCCGGTGCAACCCCTACATGGGCCCTAGAAAATGACGAAAGATGTTCAAACAAAAGTTTGAAAAAAGGCGCACTATCCACCTGCCCTGTAAGGTGCAACTAGGTAAATCTATACAAGTAAACTAGTGTATTTAGTACATCAATCTACTAAACAGAGGTAAAGCGAAAAGCACCGATGGTGCCTATGTTAGATTCAAGTTGTAAACAACATCTTAAGTGAAAGATAAAGTGAGCTGAACCATTGGTATGTTATGAAACAAATTTGACAATTGCAATTGGAAAAGAGACAATAATGGTGATAACTTAGAAACAAAACTGTAGTTTGTGAATCTTCATGAGTTTCTGAGATTCTTCTTTATTTTCTTAACGTATTCAAAAAGAACGTAGGGTGTCCCAATGCATTTCGGTGTGACACACACCTTCTTCAGGGGAATACTGTAACAATATATACATATAAGTATATAAATCAATTCAAAATGAAAACAATACAAGTATCAAAACCAACTTATATGTATGTTCAACTGTGACATTAATTTGCATTTTATAACCCTTAGTATCCAGTATTAACCAGCCATAGTAAGGCATGCAACTGCCGTGAAACTCGTCATTTGAAAAAAGAGAACGGGATGTGAAAAGTAAGAGTAGAGAAAAAAAGAAAAGAATAGAAAAAAAGAAAAGAAAAAAAGGTTTGAATAAAGTTTATTGAAGATTGACAACCAAAAAAGTAGAGCCAAGGAATACCAAAATGACACCAGTGGGTTTAGGATCGTGATGCCTAGCATGAAACGGTTAACTAACTCAAAAAGTGCCCGTCAGAGTGAAAAGTGGATTCTGGTACATTAGGTGACCAAGTGAACCGAAGAAACCACCGTAACCAAACCGTAATAGCCTGCGGAGGACTCACCTCCCAGCGTTCAAGTGAAAAACGACACACGAGAAAGAGTCCAGATCGTCACTCACACGACCTGTGTTGCAGAAATAGAGAAGGACGTTCTGGTGTTACCAAAAAAATAGACTCATAAATTAAACAGAACAGTGTGCCCAACTTAAAGTGCAGCTTACTTCGCCTCATCCATAATGCGTATACATCCAACTTCAAAACGACTTAAGCGTAGCGATGAACCTTGTCCGAAAACTTCTAGGATTAAAAAATAGTGCAAAAATGGTGCCGTTAGCTAAATGCGTGCCGCGACCAAGATTCAAAGCGATTAAGGTTAACCACGAAAAACCAGTAAATTGTCACCACTACACATACCTTTTAGTACAACGTGCTGTGCGATCTAGAAATAGTCATATCTTCGAGTGGCAAGGATTCGATGTGGCTAGGAGCGTGCGGGTGCATATTTAAAAGCCATGAGTATCATGTGACTAAAAGGAAACTTGTGTACATCGAAAGAGGACTATTTCAGGCGCCATATTGGAACGGGTGCCTGATCATAAACACGATCACAGTGAAAGATAAAAGTCAAACAATAGAGGGTAAAGAAAACGTAAAAAAACACGAAAGGGAACGTAAAAGAAAAAACCGTTTCAAAAGTGTCTAAAGAAGTAGATGGCAAGAATGCCATGTAAGAAAAGTTTGCTAAAATGAGCACGCCAAATGCATGGGTGAAATCAAATTTAACAAGCATGAACAAATATTAGACAAATATGAAAAAAAATGCAATCTTCAATATTTAACAGTGAGACAGCTGTAAAGTGCTGTAATCATGCAACCATACTTAATCACAGAAAATGTATCAGTTCTATTTTGTCATTCAAACCCCCAGGGCTCATGGTCTGTAAAAAACGTATCCAGAATGTTTCTCTTTGAGCCAAGTGCCTATTGGGGTCAGCATGTAAGAGATCGGATATCTGCTCAAGAACAGTGAAACGAAGTTGGGGTATGGTATGCTTATGTGTATTCCAATGTATTGCTAAACAAGATTTCTGATTGAAAGTGCGAATAGCACTTTTGTGTTCAGTTACCCGTATTTTTACTTTTCGGGTTGTTCTCCCCACATAAACTTGGCCACAGGGACATTTGATGGCATATACTACCATCGCTGTGTTGCAGTCTGAAGAATGTTTTAGCTTGATCGATTTTCCCGTATGTGGATGTGTAAAGGTATCACCCACCATGACATTCCCACAGTGACCGCAATTGTAACATTTACGCATCCCTGAGTGTTTGGGCGTGTGTACATTGGAGGTTCTTTTGGCCAAAATCTCTCTGATGTTCTGAGATCTAGAGAAGGCGAAAATGGGTTTGGCATGAAAGACATTCGTGAAATCATTTTCTTGCTCTATAATCTCCCATCTCCTGAGGATACTCCGTTTAATCGCCATAGCTGATGTGGAAAATTTTAGAACACAAACTTCACGTTTAGATTCTGGTTTTTCAGTTTTTTTCAATAATTGCATTCTGTCCATACTGTACGCCTTTAGCTTCGCCGAGTCTAGAACAGGTGCTGGATAACCTCTGTCTAGGTATTGTTGATACATAATATCGGTGTCAATTTTCCCTTGATCATCATCAGAACTGATTCTGCGCACCCGAATAAACTGAGATAAAGGTAAATGGTTTTTCAGGGATTGTGAGTGAAAACTCCGAAAATGTAATGCATTGTTCCTATCGGTTGGTTTCTTGAAAATCCTGGTTGTTAATGTAGAATTGCGTTTTTCTATCTGAATATCCAAATAGTTAATGGTGGTGTCATTGATGGAATGTGTGAATTTGATGTGAGGATGACAGTTGTTCAAGCTTGTGATTGCATTCTCCAAAGCTTCTTTGGTACCCCGCCATAAAACCAAAATGTCATCAATGTATCTGAGATACAAAAGTAGATGTTCTGTCCAAGAACTGTTGTTCAAAACATGCTCGTCCTCAAATTTGGCCATGAAGATGTTGGCATACGTGGGTGCCCCAGTAAAACCCATTGAAGTGCCAGTCTTTTGCAGATAGAACTGTTGCTTCCAAGAAAAATAGCTGTGGTATAGGCTGAATTGAAGTAACTCAAGCAGAAAAATATTCAAGGTTTCTGCGTAGTCGTGTCGAAGCAACATCCATTCAACCGCCTCAATTCCTTCCCCATGGGGGATTGAGGTGTAGAGGGCTGTGACATCTATGGTAGCCAGGAGCACATCTTCTGTGTTGGGTAGCATGATTTTTTGAAGTTTGTTGAGGCAATCCGTGGTGTCTTGTACATATGTTACCCATTTCTGAACCAACGGTTGCAAAAAATGGTCGATAAATTTACCTAATGGTTCATGTAGCGACCCACAACCTGCCACAATGGGGCGAAAGGGGGGGTCTGTCGGGTTCTTATGCATCTTGGGAAGCATGTATATGTGTGGCCTTTTAGGGTAGTTGTTACTTAAGAATCTGAAAGTGTTGTCATTAATCCAATTCAAATCTTTGGCTTTTGTCAGTATCAACGACAAGGTTTTCTGGAAGATGTCAGTGGGATCTGTGTCTAGAACCAAGTACGTGTCAGTATCCGAAACATGCTGATCCACTTTGGCCTCATAAAAAGTAGTGTCCATAATTACTAGGGCGCCACCCTTGTCAGCCGGTTGGAAAGTTAAACTTCTGTTGGAGGCTAGGTTTCTAAGTGTTACCCATTCTTTTTTACTTAAGTTGCTCTTGATTGTTGTAGCTTGATGAGAATGTAGTAGGTCTTTCTTCACAAGAGTTTCAAATAGATCAATGGCCTTGTGACTGGTCGGTGCCATGAATGTACTTTTGGGCCTGAATTTTTTCGATGCGATGTCCTCTGCTAAGATGCTGGATGAATCCTGTACGATGTTATGAAAGAACCACCGTAGTCTGAGTTTTCTGGTGAATTTGAACAGTGCAATTTCTGTTTCCAGTGCATGAGTGCGATACGTTGGCACGAAAGACATACCCTTGTTGAGTAAGGTTTTTTCGATGGGTTTCAACTGAACACTAGATATATTCATGATTAATTCCTCCGAGGGTTCCGTCGGCCTCCGTTTGCTGTTGTCTTTTTTGGTGCCTTTTCCCCTCCTGATTCGCCTGTAGCGCCTCCCGTTGTTAAGGTGCCCTCTGGGGGATGGTTGGACGTCCGACCCAGGTCTAAAAAAGGAGTTTGTTTGGTCATGCCACTCGTGGAAGGAGTGCTCTCAGTAGTAGTAGTAACCAAAGGAGTGCGAGTGGGAAGTGTGTCTTGCTCAGTCGCAATGCTTTCTTCGGAAGTCGAGGCCTCAGGTTTACGGAAAGTTCTTCTTTGGGCGTACACCTCTGCCCAGGTGTACACCTCATCCAGCTTATAATCAATAGTATCCCTTCGAAATTTCCGCAATTTGCGGTCATGCACTTCTTTTGCGTGTTCATCCAATTTATCATTCATGTCTTTTAAAGTTTGTTGTAATTCCTCAGACGATAATCTCTGTGATAGGTCATCTTTCAGGTCCTTAATCTCTACTTCTAGTTCTTTTAGAATAGCTGATAGTTCCTCAACTATCAATAAAATCAGATCTAAGGAGCATTTATTCAAAATTGCAAACCATTTATTCATGAACGGTTTATTGAATTTGAATAACATGGGTCTTAGTGCTATGCGTAACCCTCTCGGGATCCGCTTGGCCTTGTGATACTGTATAAGTGTGGTTGCATGCAGTCTTTGATTGATTTCCCGCCTCAATGTGTAGTGTAATTGTTTGAGTAATTGGCTGGTTGATCCGGATGGGGCTTGAAAAGCCCGTGTCTCATCTATAAGGGAATATATGTTTTCTGCTTCTTCAGCAGAGTAACCTTTTGTCTCTGCTTGGTTAGTGGTTAAATGGGAAATGTCGTCGAAATCCATGTTGGGTGCTAGTTGTCAAAAGTGAGGCTGATAAGTAAATGACAATAGTGACAGATTGGACAAACTGCACACCTATGTTTTAGATGAGGATTAATCAAAAAGTGCTGACAGTAGTCATGAGTTTAATCAAAGGTGCTGCCTTTTTGTAGCCGGTGCAACCCCTACACGGGCCCTAGAAAATGACGAAAGATGTTCAAACAAAAGTTTGAAAAAAGGCGCACTATCCACCTGCCCTGTAAGGTGCAACTAGGTAAATCTATACAAGTAAACTAGTGTATTTAGTACATCAATCTACTAAACAGAGGTAAAGCGAAAAGCACCGATGGTGCCTATGTTAGATTCAAGTTGTAAACAACATCTTAAGTGAAAGATAAAGTGAGCTGAACCATTGGTATGTTATGAAACAAATTTGACAATTGCAATTGGAAAAGAGACAATAATGGTGATAACTTAGAAACAAAACTGTAGTTTGTGAATCTTCATGAGTTTCTGAGATTCTTCTTTATTTTCTTAACGTATTCAAAAAGAACGTAGGGTGTCCCAATGCATTTCGGTGTGACACACACCTTCTTCAGGGGAATACTGTAACAATATATACATATAGGTATATAAATCAATTCAAAATGAAAACAATACAAGTATCAAAACCAACTTATATGTATGTTCAACTGTGACATTAATTTGCATTTTATAACCCTTAGTATCCAGTATTAACCAGCCATAGTAAGGCATGCAACTGCCGTGAAACTCGTCATTTGAAAAAAGAGAACGGGATGTGAAAAGTAAGAGTAGAGAAAAAAAGAAAAGAAAAGAAAAAAAGAAAAGAAAAAAAGGTTTGAATAAAGTTTATTGAAGATTGACAACCAAAAAAGTAGAGCCAAGGAATACCAAAATGACACCAGTGGGTTTAGGATCGTGATGCCTAGCATGAAACGGTTAACTAACTCAAAAAGTGCCCGTCAGAGTGAAAAGTGGATTCTGGTACATTAGGTGACCAAGTGAACCGAAGAAACCACCGTAACCAAACCGTAATAGCCTGCGGAGGACTCACCTCCCAGCGTTCAAGTGAAAAACGACACACGAGAAAGAGTCCAGATCGTCACTCACACGACCTGTGTTGCAGAAATAGAGAAGGACGTTCTGGTGTTACCAAAAAAATAGACTCATAAATTAAACAGAACAGTGTGCCCAACTTAAAGTGCAGCTTACTTCGCCTCATCCATAATGCGTATACATCCAACTTCAAAACGACTTAAGCGTAGCGATGAACCTTGTCCGAAAACTTCTAGGATTAAAAAATAGTGCAAAAATGGTGCCGTTAGCTAAATGCGTGCCGCGACCAAGATTCAAAGCGATTAAGGTTAACCACGAAAAACCAGTAAATTGTCACCACTACACATACCTTTTAGTACAACGTGCTGTGCGATCTAGAAATAGTCATATCTTCGAGTGGCAAGGATTCGATGTGGCTAGGAGCGTGCGGGTGCATATTTAAAAGCCATGAGTATCATGTGACTAAAAGGAAACTTGTGTACATCGAAAGAGGACTATTTCAGGCGCCATATTGGAACGGGTGCCTGATCATAAACACGATCACAGTGAAAGATAAAAGTCAAACAATAGAGGGTAAAGAAAACGTAAAAAAACACGAAAGGGAACGTAAAAGAAAAAACCGTTTCAAAAGTGTCTAAAGAAGTAGATGGCAAGAATGCCATGTAAGAAAAGTTTGCTAAAATGAGCACGCCAAATGCATGGGTGAAATCAAATTTAACAAGCATGAACAAATATTAGACAAATATGAAAAAAAATGCAATCTTCAATATTTAACAGTGAGACAGCTGTAAAGTGCTGTAATCATGCAACCATACTTAATCACAGAAAATGTATCAGTTCTATTTTGTCATTCAAACCCCCAGGGCTCATGGTCTGTAAAAAACGTATCCAGAATGTTTCTCTTTGAGCCAAGTGCCTATTGGGGTCAGCATGTAAGAGATCGGATATCTGCTCAAGAACAGTGAAACGAAGTTGGGGTATGGTATGCTTATGTGTATTCCAATGTATTGCTAAACAAGATTTCTGATTGAAAGTGCGAATAGCACTTTTGTGTTCAGTTACCCGTATTTTTACTTTTCGGGTTGTTCTCCCCACATAAACTTGGCCACAGGGACATTTGATGGCATATACTACCATCGCTGTGTTGCAGTCTGAAGAATGTTTTAGCTTGATCGATTTTCCCGTATGTGGATGTGTAAAGGTATCACCCACCATGACATTCCCACAGTGACCGCAATTGTAACATTTACGCATCCCTGAGTGTTTGGGCGTGTGTACATTGGAGGTTCTTTTGGCCAAAATCTCTCTGATGTTCTGAGATCTAGAGAAGGCGAAAATGGGTTTGGCATGAAAGACATTCGTGAAATCATTTTCTTGCTCTATAATCTCCCATCTCCTGAGGATACTCCGTTTAATCGCCATAGCTGATGTGGAAAATTTTAGAACACAAACTTCACGTTTAGATTCTGGTTTTTCAGTTTTTTTCAATAATTGCATTCTGTCCATACTGTACGCCTTTAGCTTCGCCGAGTCTAGAACAGGTGCTGGATAACCTCTGTCTAGGTATTGTTGATACATAATATCGGTGTCAATTTTCCCTTGATCATCATCAGAACTGATTCTGCGCACCCGAATAAACTGAGATAAAGGTAAATGGTTTTTCAGGGATTGTGAGTGAAAACTCCGAAAATGTAATGCATTGTTCCTATCGGTTGGTTTCTTGAAAATCCTGGTTGTTAATGTAGAATTGCGTTTTTCTATCTGAATATCCAAATAGTTAATGGTGGTGTCATTGATGGAATGTGTGAATTTGATGTGAGGATGACAGTTGTTCAAGCTTGTGATTGCATTCTCCAAAGCTTCTTTGGTACCCCGCCATAAAACCAAAATGTCATCAATGTATCTGAGATACAAAAGTAGATGTTCTGTCCAAGAACTGTTGTTCAAAACATGCTCGTCCTCAAATTTGGCCATGAAGATGTTGGCATACGTGGGTGCCCCAGTAAAACCCATTGAAGTGCCAGTCTTTTGCAGATAGAACTGTTGCTTCCAAGAAAAATAGCTGTGGTATAGGCTGAATTGAAGTAACTCAAGCAGAAAAATATTCAAGGTTTCTGCGTAGTCGTGTCGAAGCAACATCCATTCAACCGCCTCAATTCCTTCCCCATGGGGGATTGAGGTGTAGAGGGCTGTGACATCTATGGTAGCCAGGAGCACATCTTCTGTGTTGGGTAGCATGATTTTTTGAAGTTTGTTGAGGCAATCCGTGGTGTCTTGTACATATGTTACCCATTTCTGAACCAACGGTTGCAAAAAATGGTCGATAAATTTACCTAATGGTTCATGTAGCGACCCACAACCTGCCACAATGGGGCGAAAGGGGGGGTCTGTCGGGTTCTTATGCATCTTGGGAAGCATGTATATGTGTGGCCTTTTAGGGTAGTTGTTACTTAAGAATCTGAAAGTGTTGTCATTAATCCAATTCAAATCTTTGGCTTTTGTCAGTATCAACGACAAGGTTTTCTGGAAGATGTCAGTGGGATCTGTGTCTAGAACCAAGTACGTGTCAGTATCCGAAACATGCTGATCCACTTTGGCCTCATAAAAAGTAGTGTCCATAATTACTAGGGCGCCACCCTTGTCAGCCGGTTGGAAAGTTAAACTTCTGTTGGAGGCTAGGTTTCTAAGTGTTACCCATTCTTTTTTACTTAAGTTGCTCTTGATTGTTGTAGCTTGATGAGAATGTAGTAGGTCTTTCTTCACAAGAGTTTCAAATAGATCAATGGCCTTGTGACTGGTCGGTGCCATGAATGTACTTTTGGGCCTGAATTTTTTCGATGCGATGTCCTCTGCTAAGATGCTGGATGAATCCTGTACGATGTTATGAAAGAACCACCGTAGTCTGAGTTTTCTGGTGAATTTGAACAGTGCAATTTCTGTTTCCAGTGCATGAGTGCGATACGTTGGCACGAAAGACATACCCTTGTTGAGTAAGGTTTTTTCGATGGGTTTCAACTGAACACTAGATATATTCATGATTAATTCCTCCGAGGGTTCCGTCGGCCTCCGTTTGCTGTTGTCTTTTTTGGTGCCTTTTCCCCTCCTGATTCGCCTGTAGCGCCTCCCGTTGTTAAGGTGCCCTCTGGGGGATGGTTGGACGTCCGACCCAGGTCTAAAAAAGGAGTTTGTTTGGTCATGCCACTCGTGGAAGGAGTGCTCTCAGTAGTAGTAGTAACCAAAGGAGTGCGAGTGGGAAGTGTGTCTTGCTCAGTCGCAATGCTTTCTTCGGAAGTCGAGGCCTCAGGTTTACGGAAAGTTCTTCTTTGGGCGTACACCTCTGCCCAGGTGTACACCTCATCCAGCTTATAATCAATAGTATCCCTTCGAAATTTCCGCAATTTGCGGTCATGCACTTCTTTTGCGTGTTCATCCAATTTATCATTCATGTCTTTTAAAGTTTGTTGTAATTCCTCAGACGATAATCTCTGTGATAGGTCATCTTTCAGGTCCTTAATCTCTACTTCTAGTTCTTTTAGAATAGCTGATAGTTCCTCAACTATCAATAAAATCAGATCTAAGGAGCATTTATTCAAAATTGCAAACCATTTATTCATGAACGGTTTATTGAATTTGAATAACATGGGTCTTAGTGCTATGCGTAACCCTCTCGGGATCCGCTTGGCCTTGTGATACTGTATAAGTGTGGTTGCATGCAGTCTTTGATTGATTTCCCGCCTCAATGTGTAGTGTAATTGTTTGAGTAATTGGCTGGTTGATCCGGATGGGGCTTGAAAAGCCCGTGTCTCATCTATAAGGGAATATATGTTTTCTGCTTCTTCAGCAGAGTAACCTTTTGTCTCTGCTTGGTTAGTGGTTAAATGGGAAATGTCGTCGAAATCCATGTTGGGTGCTAGTTGTCAAAAGTGAGGCTGATAAGTAAATGACAATAGTGACAGATTGGACAAACTGCACACCTATGTTTTAGATGAGGATTAATCAAAAAGTGCTGACAGTAGTCATGAGTTTAATCAAAGGTGCTGCCTTTTTGTAGCCGGTGCAACCCCTACACGGGCCCTAGAAAATGACGAAAGATGTTCAAACAAAAGTTTGAAAAAAGGCGCACTATCCACCTGCCCTGTAAGGTGCAACTAGGTAAATCTATACAAGTAAACTAGTGTATTTAGTACATCAATCTACTAAACAGAGGTAAAGCGAAAAGCACCGATGGTGCCTATGTTAGATTCAAGTTGTAAACAACATCTTAAGTGAAAGATAAAGTGAGCTGAACCATTGGTATGTTATGAAACAAATTTGACAATTGCAATTGGAAAAGAGACAATAATGGTGATAACTTAGAAACAAAACTGTAGTTTGTGAATCTTCATGAGTTTCTGAGATTCTTCTTTATTTTCTTAACGTATTCAAAAAGAACGTAGGGTGTCCCAATGCATTTCGGTGTGACACACACCTTCTTCAGGGGAATACTGTAACAATATATACATATAGGTATATAAATCAATTCAAAATGAAAACAATACAAGTATCAAAACCAACTTATATGTATGTTCAACTGTGACATTAATTTGCATTTTATAACCCTTAGTATCCAGTATTAACCAGCCATAGTAAGGCATGCAACTGCCGTGAAACTCGTCATTTGAAAAAAGAGAACGGGATGTGAAAAGTAAGAGTAGAGAAAAAAAGAAAAGAAAAGAAAAAAAGAAAAGAAAAAAAGGTTTGAATAAAGTTTATTGAAGATTGACAACCAAAAAAGTAGAGCCAAGGAATACCAAAATGACACCAGTGGGTTTAGGATCGTGATGCCTAGCATGAAACGGTTAACTAACTCAAAAAGTGCCCGTCAGAGTGAAAAGTGGATTCTGGTACATTAGGTGACCAAGTGAACCGAAGAAACCACCGTAACCAAACCGTAATAGCCTGCGGAGGACTCACCTCCCAGCGTTCAAGTGAAAAACGACACACGAGAAAGAGTCCAGATCGTCACTCACACGACCTGTGTTGCAGAAATAGAGAAGGACGTTCTGGTGTTACCAAAAAAATAGACTCATAAATTAAACAGAACAGTGTGCCCAACTTAAAGTGCAGCTTACTTCGCCTCATCCATAATGCGTATACATCCAACTTCAAAACGACTTAAGCGTAGCGATGAACCTTGTCCGAAAACTTCTAGGATTAAAAAATAGTGCAAAAATGGTGCCGTTAGCTAAATGCGTGCCGCGACCAAGATTCAAAGCGATTAAGGTTAACCACGAAAAACCAGTAAATTGTCACCACTACACATACCTTTTAGTACAACGTGCTGTGCGATCTAGAAATAGTCATATCTTCGAGTGGCAAGGATTCGATGTGGCTAGGAGCGTGCGGGTGCATATTTAAAAGCCATGAGTATCATGTGACTAAAAGGAAACTTGTGTACATCGAAAGAGGACTATTTCAGGCGCCATATTGGAACGGGTGCCTGATCATAAACACGATCACAGTGAAAGATAAAAGTCAAACAATAGAGGGTAAAGAAAACGTAAAAAAACACGAAAGGGAACGTAAAAGAAAAAACCGTTTCAAAAGTGTCTAAAGAAGTAGATGGCAAGAATGCCATGTAAGAAAAGTTTGCTAAAATGAGCACGCCAAATGCATGGGTGAAATCAAATTTAACAAGCATGAACAAATATTAGACAAATATGAAAAAAAATGCAATCTTCAATATTTAACAGTGAGACAGCTGTAAAGTGCTGTAATCATGCAACCATACTTAATCACAGAAAATGTATCAGTTCTATTTTGTCATTCAAACCCCCAGGGCTCATGGTCTGTAAAAAACGTATCCAGAATGTTTCTCTTTGAGCCAAGTGCCTATTGGGGTCAGCATGTAAGAGATCGGATATCTGCTCAAGAACAGTGAAACGAAGTTGGGGTATGGTATGCTTATGTGTATTCCAATGTATTGCTAAACAAGATTTCTGATTGAAAGTGCGAATAGCACTTTTGTGTTCAGTTACCCGTATTTTTACTTTTCGGGTTGTTCTCCCCACATAAACTTGGCCACAGGGACATTTGATGGCATATACTACCATCGCTGTGTTGCAGTCTGAAGAATGTTTTAGCTTGATCGATTTTCCCGTATGTGGATGTGTAAAGGTATCACCCACCATGACATTCCCACAGTGACCGCAATTGTAACATTTACGCATCCCTGAGTGTTTGGGCGTGTGTACATTGGAGGTTCTTTTGGCCAAAATCTCTCTGATGTTCTGAGATCTAGAGAAGGCGAAAATGGGTTTGGCATGAAAGACATTCGTGAAATCATTTTCTTGCTCTATAATCTCCCATCTCCTGAGGATACTCCGTTTAATCGCCATAGCTGATGTGGAAAATTTTAGAACACAAACTTCACGTTTAGATTCTGGTTTTTCAGTTTTTTTCAATAATTGCATTCTGTCCATACTGTACGCCTTTAGCTTCGCCGAGTCTAGAACAGGTGCTGGATAACCTCTGTCTAGGTATTGTTGATACATAATATCGGTGTCAATTTTCCCTTGATCATCATCAGAACTGATTCTGCGCACCCGAATAAACTGAGATAAAGGTAAATGGTTTTTCAGGGATTGTGAGTGAAAACTCCGAAAATGTAATGCATTGTTCCTATCGGTTGGTTTCTTGAAAATCCTGGTTGTTAATGTAGAATTGCGTTTTTCTATCTGAATATCCAAATAGTTAATGGTGGTGTCATTGATGGAATGTGTGAATTTGATGTGAGGATGACAGTTGTTCAAGCTTGTGATTGCATTCTCCAAAGCTTCTTTGGTACCCCGCCATAAAACCAAAATGTCATCAATGTATCTGAGATACAAAAGTAGATGTTCTGTCCAAGAACTGTTGTTCAAAACATGCTCGTCCTCAAATTTGGCCATGAAGATGTTGGCATACGTGGGTGCCCCAGTAAAACCCATTGAAGTGCCAGTCTTTTGCAGATAGAACTGTTGCTTCCAAGAAAAATAGCTGTGGTATAGGCTGAATTGAAGTAACTCAAGCAGAAAAATATTCAAGGTTTCTGCGTAGTCGTGTCGAAGCAACATCCATTCAACCGCCTCAATTCCTTCCCCATGGGGGATTGAGGTGTAGAGGGCTGTGACATCTATGGTAGCCAGGAGCACATCTTCTGTGTTGGGTAGCATGATTTTTTGAAGTTTGTTGAGGCAATCCGTGGTGTCTTGTACATATGTTACCCATTTCTGAACCAACGGTTGCAAAAAATGGTCGATAAATTTACCTAATGGTTCATGTAGCGACCCACAACCTGCCACAATGGGGCGAAAGGGGGGGTCTGTCGGGTTCTTATGCATCTTGGGAAGCATGTATATGTGTGGCCTTTTAGGGTAGTTGTTACTTAAGAATCTGAAAGTGTTGTCATTAATCCAATTCAAATCTTTGGCTTTTGTCAGTATCAACGACAAGGTTTTCTGGAAGATGTCAGTGGGATCTGTGTCTAGAACCAAGTACGTGTCAGTATCCGAAACATGCTGATCCACTTTGGCCTCATAAAAAGTAGTGTCCATAATTACTAGGGCGCCACCCTTGTCAGCCGGTTGGAAAGTTAAACTTCTGTTGGAGGCTAGGTTTCTAAGTGTTACCCATTCTTTTTTACTTAAGTTGCTCTTGATTGTTGTAGCTTGATGAGAATGTAGTAGGTCTTTCTTCACAAGAGTTTCAAATAGATCAATGGCCTTGTGACTGGTCGGTGCCATGAATGTACTTTTGGGCCTGAATTTTTTCGATGCGATGTCCTCTGCTAAGATGCTGGATGAATCCTGTACGATGTTATGAAAGAACCACCGTAGTCTGAGTTTTCTGGTGAATTTGAACAGTGCAATTTCTGTTTCCAGTGCATGAGTGCGATACGTTGGCACGAAAGACATACCCTTGTTGAGTAAGGTTTTTTCGATGGGTTTCAACTGAACACTAGATATATTCATGATTAATTCCTCCGAGGGTTCCGTCGGCCTCCGTTTGCTGTTGTCTTTTTTGGTGCCTTTTCCCCTCCTGATTCGCCTGTAGCGCCTCCCGTTGTTAAGGTGCCCTCTGGGGGATGGTTGGACGTCCGACCCAGGTCTAAAAAAGGAGTTTGTTTGGTCATGCCACTCGTGGAAGGAGTGCTCTCAGTAGTAGTAGTAACCAAAGGAGTGCGAGTGGGAAGTGTGTCTTGCTCAGTCGCAATGCTTTCTTCGGAAGTCGAGGCCTCAGGTTTACGGAAAGTTCTTCTTTGGGCGTACACCTCTGCCCAGGTGTACACCTCATCCAGCTTATAATCAATAGTATCCCTTCGAAATTTCCGCAATTTGCGGTCATGCACTTCTTTTGCGTGTTCATCCAATTTATCATTCATGTCTTTTAAAGTTTGTTGTAATTCCTCAGACGATAATCTCTGTGATAGGTCATCTTTCAGGTCCTTAATCTCTACTTCTAGTTCTTTTAGAATAGCTGATAGTTCCTCAACTATCAATAAAATCAGATCTAAGGAGCATTTATTCAAAATTGCAAACCATTTATTCATGAACGGTTTATTGAATTTGAATAACATGGGTCTTAGTGCTATGCGTAACCCTCTCGGGATCCGCTTGGCCTTGTGATACTGTATAAGTGTGGTTGCATGCAGTCTTTGATTGATTTCCCGCCTCAATGTGTAGTGTAATTGTTTGAGTAATTGGCTGGTTGATCCGGATGGGGCTTGAAAAGCCCGTGTCTCATCTATAAGGGAATATATGTTTTCTGCTTCTTCAGCAGAGTAACCTTTTGTCTCTGCTTGGTTAGTGGTTAAATGGGAAATGTCGTCGAAATCCATGTTGGGTGCTAGTTGTCAAAAGTGAGGCTGATAAGTAAATGACAATAGTGACAGATTGGACAAACTGCACACCTATGTTTTAGATGAGGATTAATCAAAAAGTGCTGACAGTAGTCATGAGTTTAATCAAAGGTGCTGCCTTTTTGTAGCCGGTGCAACCCCTACACGGGCCCTAGAAAATGACGAAAGATGTTCAAACAAAAGTTTGAAAAAAGGCGCACTATCCACCTGCCCTGTAAGGTGCAACTAGGTAAATCTATACAAGTAAACTAGTGTATTTAGTACATCAATCTACTAAACAGAGGTAAAGCGAAAAGCACCGATGGTGCCTATGTTAGATTCAAGTTGTAAACAACATCTTAAGTGAAAGATAAAGTGAGCTGAACCATTGGTATGTTATGAAACAAATTTGACAATTGCAATTGGAAAAGAGACAATAATGGTGATAACTTAGAAACAAAACTGTAGTTTGTGAATCTTCATGAGTTTCTGAGATTCTTCTTTATTTTCTTAACGTATTCAAAAAGAACGTAGGGTGTCCCAATGCATTTCGGTGTGACACACACCTTCTTCAGGGGAATACTGTAACAATATATACATATAGGTATATAAATCAATTCAAAATGAAAACAATACAAGTATCAAAACCAACTTATATGTATGTTCAACTGTGACATTAATTTGCATTTTATAACCCTTAGTATCCAGTATTAACCAGCCATAGTAAGGCATGCAACTGCCGTGAAACTCGTCATTTGAAAAAAGAGAACGGGATGTGAAAAGTAAGAGTAGAGAAAAAAAGAAAAGAAAAGAAAAAAAGAAAAGAAAAAAAGGTTTGAATAAAGTTTATTGAAGATTGACAACCAAAAAAGTAGAGCCAAGGAATACCAAAATGACACCAGTGGGTTTAGGATCGTGATGCCTAGCATGAAACGGTTAACTAACTCAAAAAGTGCCCGTCAGAGTGAAAAGTGGATTCTGGTACATTAGGTGACCAAGTGAACCGAAGAAACCACCGTAACCAAACCGTAATAGCCTGCGGAGGACTCACCTCCCAGCGTTCAAGTGAAAAACGACACACGAGAAAGAGTCCAGATCGTCACTCACACGACCTGTGTTGCAGAAATAGAGAAGGACGTTCTGGTGTTACCAAAAAAATAGACTCATAAATTAAACAGAACAGTGTGCCCAACTTAAAGTGCAGCTTACTTCGCCTCATCCATAATGCGTATACATCCAACTTCAAAACGACTTAAGCGTAGCGATGAACCTTGTCCGAAAACTTCTAGGATTAAAAAGTAGTGCAAAAATGGTGCCGTTAGCTAAATGCGTGCCGCGACCAAGATTCAAAGCGATTAAGGTTAACCACGAAAAACCAGTAAATTGTCACCACTACACATACCTTTTAGTACAACGTGCTGTGCGATCTAGAAATAGTCATATCTTCGAGTGGCAAGGATTCGATGTGGCTAGGAGCGTGCGGGTGCATATTTAAAAGCCATGAGTATCATGTGACTAAAAGGAAACTTGTGTACATCGAAAGAGGACTATTTCAGGCGCCATATTGGAACGGGTGCCTGATCATAAACACGATCACAGTGAAAGATAAAAGTCAAACAATAGAGGGTAAAGAAAACGTAAAAAAACACGAAAGGGAACGTAAAAGAAAAAACCGTTTCAAAAGTGTCTAAAGAAGTAGATGGCAAGAATGCCATGTAAGAAAAGTTTGCTAAAATGAGCACGCCAAATGCATGGGTGAAATCAAATTTAACAAGCATGAACAAATATTAGACAAATATGAAAAAAAATGCAATCTTCAATATTTAACAGTGAGACAGCTGTAAAGTGCTGTAATCATGCAACCATACTTAATCACAGAAAATGTATCAGTTCTATTTTGTCATTCAAACCCCCAGGGCTCATGGTCTGTAAAAAACGTATCCAGAATGTTTCTCTTTGAGCCAAGTGCCTATTGGGGTCAGCATGTAAGAGATCGGATATCTGCTCAAGAACAGTGAAACGAAGTTGGGGTATGGTATGCTTATGTGTATTCCAATGTATTGCTAAACAAGATTTCTGATTGAAAGTGCGAATAGCACTTTTGTGTTCAGTTACCCGTATTTTTACTTTTCGGGTTGTTCTCCCCACATAAACTTGGCCACAGGGACATTTGATGGCATATACTACCATCGCTGTGTTGCAGTCTGAAGAATGTTTTAGCTTGATCGATTTTCCCGTATGTGGATGTGTAAAGGTATCACCCACCATGACATTCCCACAGTGACCGCAATTGTAACATTTACGCATCCCTGAGTGTTTGGGCGTGTGTACATTGGAGGTTCTTTTGGCCAAAATCTCTCTGATGTTCTGAGATCTAGAGAAGGCGAAAATGGGTTTGGCATGAAAGACATTCGTGAAATCATTTTCTTGCTCTATAATCTCCCATCTCCTGAGGATACTCCGTTTAATCGCCATAGCTGATGTGGAAAATTTTAGAACACAAACTTCACGTTTAGATTCTGGTTTTTCAGTTTTTTTCAATAATTGCATTCTGTCCATACTGTACGCCTTTAGCTTCGCCGAGTCTAGAACAGGTGCTGGATAACCTCTGTCTAGGTATTGTTGATACATAATATCGGTGTCAATTTTCCCTTGATCATCATCAGAACTGATTCTGCGCACCCGAATAAACTGAGATAAAGGTAAATGGTTTTTCAGGGATTGTGAGTGAAAACTCCGAAAATGTAATGCATTGTTCCTATCGGTTGGTTTCTTGAAAATCCTGGTTGTTAATGTAGAATTGCGTTTTTCTATCTGAATATCCAAATAGTTAATGGTGGTGTCATTGATGGAATGTGTGAATTTGATGTGAGGATGACAGTTGTTCAAGCTTGTGATTGCATTCTCCAAAGCTTCTTTGGTACCCCGCCATAAAACCAAAATGTCATCAATGTATCTGAGATACAAAAGTAGATGTTCTGTCCAAGAACTGTTGTTCAAAACATGCTCGTCCTCAAATTTGGCCATGAAGATGTTGGCATACGTGGGTGCCCCAGTAAAACCCATTGAAGTGCCAGTCTTTTGCAGATAGAACTGTTGCTTCCAAGAAAAATAGCTGTGGTATAGGCTGAATTGAAGTAACTCAAGCAGAAAAATATTCAAGGTTTCTGCGTAGTCGTGTCGAAGCAACATCCATTCAACCGCCTCAATTCCTTCCCCATGGGGGATTGAGGTGTAGAGGGCTGTGACATCTATGGTAGCCAGGAGCACATCTTCTGTGTTGGGTAGCATGATTTTTTGAAGTTTGTTGAGGCAATCCGTGGTGTCTTGTACATATGTTACCCATTTCTGAACCAACGGTTGCAAAAAATGGTCGATAAATTTACCTAATGGTTCATGTAGCGACCCACAACCTGCCACAATGGGGCGAAAGGGGGGGTCTGTCGGGTTCTTATGCATCTTGGGAAGCATGTATATGTGTGGCCTTTTAGGGTAGTTGTTACTTAAGAATCTGAAAGTGTTGTCATTAATCCAATTCAAATCTTTGGCTTTTGTCAGTATCAACGACAAGGTTTTCTGGAAGATGTCAGTGGGATCTGTGTCTAGAACCAAGTACGTGTCAGTATCCGAAACATGCTGATCCACTTTGGCCTCATAAAAAGTAGTGTCCATAATTACTAGGGCGCCACCCTTGTCAGCCGGTTGGAAAGTTAAACTTCTGTTGGAGGCTAGGTTTCTAAGTGTTACCCATTCTTTTTTACTTAAGTTGCTCTTGATTGTTGTAGCTTGATGAGAATGTAGTAGGTCTTTCTTCACAAGAGTTTCAAATAGATCAATGGCCTTGTGACTGGTTGGTGCCATGAATGTACTTTTGGGCCTGAATTTTTTCGATGCGATGTCCTCTGCTAAGATGCTGGATGAATCCTGTACGATGTTATGAAAGAACCACCGTAGTCTGAGTTTTCTGGTGAATTTGAACAGTGCAATTTCTGTTTCCAGTGCATGAGTGCGATACGTTGGCACGAAAGACATACCCTTGTTGAGTAAGGTTTTTTCGATGGGTTTCAACTGAACACTAGATATATTCATGATTAATTCCTCCGAGGGTTCCGTCGGCCTCCGTTTGCTGTTGTCTTTTTTGGTGCCTTCCTCGGAGGAATTAATCATGAATATATCTAGTGTTCAGTTGAAACCCATCGAAAAAACCTTACTCAACAAGGGTATGTCTTTCGTGCCAACGTATCGCACTCATGCACTGGAAACAGAAATTGCACTGTTCAAATTCACCAGAAAACTCAGACTACGGTGGTTCTTTCATAACATCGTACAGGATTCATCCAGCATCTTAGCAGAGGACATCGCATCGAAAAAATTCAGGCCCAAAAGTACATTCATGGCACCGACCAGTCACAAGGCCATTGATCTATTTGAAACTCTTGTGAAGAAAGACCTACTACATTCTCATCAAGCTACAACAATCAAGAGCAACTTAAGTAAAAAAGAATGGGTAACACTTAGAAACCTAGCCTCCAACAGAAGTTTAACTTTCCAACCGGCTGACAAGGGTGGCGCCCTAGTAATTATGGACACTACTTTTTATGAGGCCAAAGTGGATCAGCATGTTTCGGATACTGACACGTACTTGGTTCTAGACACAGATCCCACTGACATCTTCCAGAAAACCTTGTCGTTGATACTGACAAAAGCCAAAGATTTGAATTGGATTAATGACAACACTTTCAGATTCTTAAGTAACAACTACCCTAAAAGGCCACACATATACATGCTTCCCAAGATGCATAAGAACCCGACAGACCCCCCCTTTTGCCCCATTGTGGCAGGTTGTGGGTCGCTACATGAACCATTAGGTAAATTTATCGACCATTTTTTGCAACCGTTGGTTCAGAAATGGGTAACATATGTACAAGACACCACGGATTGCCTCAACAAACTTCAAAAAATCATGCTACCCAACACAGAAGATGTGCTCCTGGCTACCATAGATGTCACAGCCCTCTACACCTCAATCCCCCATGGGGAAGGAATTGAGGCGGTTGAATGGATGTTGCTTCGACACGACTACGCAGAAACCTTGAATATTTTTCTGCTTGAGTTACTTCAATTCAGCCTATACCACAGCTATTTTTCTTGGAAGCAACAGTTCTATCTGCAAAAGACTGGCACTTCAATGGGTTTTACTGGGGCACCCACGTATGCCAACATCTTCATGGCCAAATTTGAGGACGAGCATGTTTTGAACAACAGTTCTTGGACAGAACATCTACTTTTGTATCTCAGATACATTGATGACATTTTGGTTTTATGGCGGGGTACCAAAGAAGCTTTGGAGAATGCAATCACAAGCTTGAACAACTGTCATCCTCACATCAAATTCACACATTCCATCAATGACACCACCATTAACTATTTGGATATTCAGATAGAAAAACGCAATTCTACATTAACAACCAGGATTTTCAAGAAACCAACCGATAGGAACAATGCATTACATTTTCGGAGTTTTCACTCACAATCCCTGAAAAACCATTTACCTTTATCTCAGTTTATTCGGGTGCGCAGAATCAGTTCTGATGATGATCAAGGGAAAATTGACACCGATATTATGTATCAACAATACCTAGACAGAGGTTATCCAGCACCTGTTCTAGACTCGGCGAAGCTAAAGGCGTACAGTATGGACAGAATGCAATTATTGAAAAAAACTGAAAAACCAGAATCTAAACGTGAAGTTTGTGTTCTAAAATTTTCCACATCAGCTATGGCGATTAAACGGAGTATCCTCAGGAGATGGGAGATTATAGAGCAAGAAAATGATTTCACGAATGTCTTTCATGCCAAACCCATTTTCGCCTTCTCTAGATCTCAGAACATCAGAGAGATTTTGGCCAAAAGAACCTCCAATGTACACACGCCCAAACACTCAGGGATGCGTAAATGTTACAATTGCGGTCACTGTGGGGATGTCATGGTGGGTGATACCTTTACACATCCACATACGGGAAAATCGATCAAGCTAAAACATTCTTCAGACTGCAACACAGCGATGGTAGTATATGCCATCAAATGTCCCTGTGGCCAAGTTTATGTGGGGAGAACAACCCGAAAAGTAAAAATACGGGTAACTGAACACAAAAGTGCTATTCGCACTTTCAATCAGAAATCTTGTTTAGCAATACATTGGAATACACATAAGCATACCATACCCTAACTTCGTTTCACTGTTCTTGAGCAGATATCCGATCTCTTACATGCTGACCCCAATAGGCACTTGGCTCAAAGAGAAACATTCTGGATACGTTTTTTACAGACCATGAGCCCTGGGGGTTTGAATGACAAAATAGAACTGATACATTTTCTGTGATTAAGTATGGTTGCATGATTACAGCACTTTACAGCTGTCTCACTGTTAAATATTGAAGATTGCATTTTTTTTCATATTTGTCTAATATTTGTTCATGCTTGTTAAATTTGATTTCACCCATGCATTTGGCGTGCTCATTTTAGCAAACTTTTCTTACATGGCATTCTTGCCATCTACTTCTTTAGACACTTTTGAAACGGTTTTTTCTTTTACGTTCCCTTTCGTGTTTTTTTACGTTTTCTTTACCCTCTATTGTTTGACTTTTATCTTTCACTGTGATCGTGTTTATGATCAGGCACCCGTTCCAATATGGCGCCTGAAATAGTCCTCTTTCGATGTACACAAGTTTCCTTTTAGTCACATGATACTCATGGCTTTTAAATATGCACCCGCACGCTCCTAGCCACATCGAATCCTTGCCACTCGAAGATATGACTATTTCTAGATCGCACAGCACGTTGTACTAAAAGGTATGTGTAGTGGTGACAATTTACTGGTTTTTCGTGGTTAACCTTAATCGCTTTGAATCTTGGTCGCGGCACGCATTTAGCTAACGGCACCATTTTTGCACTATTTTTTAATCCTAGAAGTTTTCGGACAAGGTTCATCGCTACGCTTAAGTCGTTTTGAAGTTGGATGTATACGCATTATGGATGAGGCGAAGTAAGCTGCACTTTAAGTTGGGCACACTGTTCTGTTTAATTTATGAGTCTATTTTTTTGGTAACACCAGAACGTCCTTCTCTATTTCTGCAACACAGGTCGTGTGAGTGACGATCTGGACTCTTTCTCGTGTGTCGTTTTTCACTTGAACGCTGGGAGGTGAGTCCTCCGCAGGCTATTACGGTTTGGTTACGGTGGTTTCTTCGGTTCACTTGGTCACCTAATGTACCAGAATCCACTTTTCACTCTGACGGGCACTTTTTGAGTTAGTTAACCGTTTCATGCTAGGCATCACGATCCTAAACCCACTGGTGTCATTTTGGTATTCCTTGGCTCTACTTTTTTGGTTGTCAATCTTCAATAAACTTTATTCAAACCTTTTTTTCTTTTCTTTTTTTCTTTTCTTTTCTTTTTTTCTCTACTCTTACTTTTCACATCCCGTTCTCTTTTTTCAAATGACGAGTTTCACGGCAGTTGCATGCCTTACTATGGCTGGTTAATACTGGATACTAAGGGTTATAAAATGCAAATTAATGTCACAGTTGAACATACATATAAGTTGGTTTTGATACTTGTATTGTTTTCATTTTGAATTGATTTATATACTTATATGTATATATTGTTACAGTATTCCCCTGAAGAAGGTGTGTGTCACACCGAAATGCATTGGGACACCCTACGTTCTTTTTGAATACGTTAAGAAAATAAAGAAGAATCTCAGAAACTCATGAAGATTCACAAACTACAGTTTTGTTTCTAAGTTATCACCATTATTGTCTCTTTTCCAATTGCAATTGTCAAATTTGTTTCATAACATACCAATGGTTCAGCTCACTTTATCTTTCACTTAAGATGTTGTTTACAACTTGAATCTAACATAGGCACCATCGGTGCTTTTCGCTTTACCTCTGTTTAGTAGATTGATGTACTAAATACACTAGTTTACTTGTATAGATTTACCTAGTTGCACCTTACAGGGCAGGTGGATAGTGCGCCTTTTTTCAAACTTTTGTTTGAACATCTTTCGGACTAGGGAAATCCCCAGGGTCAGGAGGAGTCACCCAGTGGTGAATGGGGAGTTTAGCATACTGATGGCTGGGGAGGAGTACACCTGGGTCCTGAATAGGACAGGGCTTTCCCCACACAATGCTGGCTCCGGCCCCTGTGGTGCGTCTGATGACCCTGGCCTGCCCAGTGAATAGGGAGAGGGGCTGAGCAAAACAAAGTGCTCAGGAACCTGTTGTAACTGGTTCGCCCCTTCCCTGCACCTTCAGACAAAGACTTTTACTGTATAAAAAGGGGCTGTGTCCCCTTACAATTTGTTCTCTTCCAGGATCCTGAGGGGGGCTGCTGCTGCTGGAGGCCAGGAGGAACCGCCACTTTGGACTGCCTTCCTGCCTGAAAGGCCCAGTGAGCTGGCCCCTGGCCCAGCCTTGCCCCCTGCCCACCTTACTAAGGACTTTGCTGGACTTGGTGGTCATTCTCACCCCAAAGCGCTGGGAGCGCTTTCATTGGCTTCATAGCGCTAGGAGCGCTTTATTTTTGAAAGCCGGTGCCACCCGGCGTTTGCCCCGTCTTTGCCGACCTTAAAGTCCCCTGGCAGGTGCCCACCCTGCCAGGGACATCGCCGTGGTCGTTGGCGGGTGCCTACCCCGCTTCCTTCAGTATTTAAACTACGGGTGCCTACCCCGCTTATTTAATTATCTCCCTACGGCGGGTGCCCACCCTGCCGTATATTGCTTTATAACGGGAGCTCACCCCGTATCGCCGCCGCCACTGGGAACTCGGGCCGCCGCGCTGCCTGCGGCGACCCGGAAGCAAAGGCAAGTCCCGCCTGGTGGTGGGCTGGGCATTGAAGCCCAGCGCTGTGGGAAGGAAGCGGACGGGAGCCTACCCCGCGCTTCCCTGAGAAGAAGAGAGGGCGAGCCTGCAAGCAGCAGCGTCGCTGCTGCGCGTCCGGAGTGCTGCCGGTCCCGCAGAAGAGCCAGCAGAGAGCGGAGACGACGCGGGAGCCCCCCCGAGCAACAGCCCGGTGAGTTGAGCAGGGCTGGGGGGACTCCGTGCGCATGCTTTGATGACTGGTCCGCTCCCCCGCACTATTGTGCCGAGCCTACGTGGCTCCCGCTGCTAGGGGCAGATAGTTGTTTGAGGGCCCCACAGGCTCCAACGCGGGCCGCATTGTTGTATGAAGCCCAGTGAGGCTCCAGTTGGTTGAGATCTCACGAGCGCGAAGTCGCTCCAACGAAGGGGGCAGTGTTTGTTCAGAGCGCGAGGCGCTCCAACGTGGGGACAAGTTCCTCCCTTGATCTTCCCCTCGCGTGGCACATATTAGTTGGGAGCCAGTGTGCTCCAGGGGGTGAAGATTTGTTTAGAGCCCCGAGGCTCCAACAACTGCCACATTTGGTCTAAAAAGGCACAGTGGTGCCCACGTTCAATTCTCCAGCTGCCCAGCACTTAGTGGGCAGCTGCCACGTTTAGGTTGGGCATTGTGCGCCTGGCTTGAGCAGCCTGCGCAGTCGCGCCCTGACAGTATTGGATATTGGTCATTTCTACACCCCTGAGAGGCCAGTTGGCCTGGGGACAGTTATCTTGTGTTGTGCCCTCCCCTAGGGCGCTTGGTGATTTTCATACATGTACTTTTTGCGCCTGCGCAAGGCCTTCATGATATTTTCTTTCCTAAATTGTGTTTACACCTCTGAATGTATTTTATGCATCATGTGTTTATGTGCTTAGACCCCTACAGGTAGAGTGATACTTAGGTGGTTGTTTTTCTCCTAGTACAGGTGGTGCTAGTGAGGTCCTAATTCCCTGCGCAATATTTTCCTAAGGTGGTTAGGGTTGCGTAGGTGGTACTTACCTGATGCTAGTGTGATGACGCTGAGGTCATTATTGCGCCAGTAGTTACTGGTTGCGTGCTACATTTTCTATTTTAGTGCTACAGTGATTGTATGTGCTATGTTCTAAAGTATTATTCCTACGTTCTAAGTGCTATTACTACAAAGTGCTAATTCCTGACAGGGGTCCATGTGGCCCTGTCCCCTGTATATATAATCCCTTGTAAATTCTGCCCGTGCCTGTTGGCACATTGTAAAGTGTGTGTTTTTATCTAATGTGTTTGGTATAATACAAAGGTTATTTTTATATAATACCTTGTGTGGAGTTTCTTTTGTGGTGGGCCTTGGGTGTTGTTGCTGGGTGCGCGCGCAAACGCTTTACACATCGCCTCAGAGATAAGCCTGACTGCTCGTGCCAAGCTACCAAGGGGGTGAGCAGGGGTTATCTTTGGCGTCTAACTTCCTTGCCCTGATTAGAGTGGTGGTTTCTGCCTGACTTTGGCGCAAGCCTTAGCCAACCAGAAATCCCATTTCTAACAGTCGCTAAGAACATTTAATTTAAAAATAAAAACAAAGCGACTGACAAAAAACGCAAGCTCCCTACCTTGCCTCACGCCGAATAGCGCGCCACGCAGCTCTAAAACCTCGCGCTCGCGCTGCATAACCACCGCCCAATGAGATTTGCCTTCCTGCTCTTGGGCCGTCCCATCGCCCGAAGCTGCCCGGGGGTGGACAATCTGCGATTGCCACCCCCAGGAGCCCCCATTTGAAATTTCCAGAGCCGAGTTGGGTCTCTCTTAAAACAGGAGCCTAAGATATTTCATTGCCCTCTGCAGTCCCTTATAACCCCATTCAAAGCAGTGACAAACGGAGTCTAATTTGTTAACCAAACCATACTTAAAGCTACCATATGTAGATATAGAAATGTAGACCATATTGTCATATTGAGGATGTTACAGCTGCAGTGTCCTGCTTGAAACGTCAAGCAGCAGCCCCTGCTTAGGAACAGTCCTAGGACACCCACACCCATCCAACACAGGTGTTACCAGTCAGGTGACCCTGCTAATAAAAGGGGCCTGGCACTGGACCAGTTGTTTCCACCATAAGCATGTGTCTGCATCCTCTGATACTTAGCATGTGGACCTAAGGCCGACAACCATACATCAGCGACTAATAAGGCTTAAATGTATACTCTACTTTTTATAATCTCTGTTGTTGTTTCAAATTAGTAGAACTATTAACCTCAGAGTTGCACTAAGATATATGGCTGTCTCCATCTTTTGAGGATCTGGCATTATACAAAGTTAATTTTCCGAGATCCCGGCACAGTTCTTTTGCTTCTACCAAAGCGGCAGTTAAAATTAACAATTATTTTTAATAGTATAGTCCACTCAGTTACAAAGAATTTGTACATTTCAGGATCATCTGTATATAGAATGAGTATATGGTAAGATTATATAACACTGATATGAGTTACATTATTCTATATAATCTGTGGTCTTCTAAACCATCCTGCAACTATTTTGACTTGGAAATGCTAGGAGGAAAAAAATATTGCCATAATATATAAGACTGCTGCTGGTTTCATCAGTATTGTTTATAACGTTGGTCTTTAGCCATTCATCCATTAATAGAAGCACACAGCAATTTGTGAGGACATTCACCTTGTTACCCCATTTAATTTTTTCTGAATGTATTGCTGGTTTTTAGACTATGCCCGTTGGGACACTGCTGTCTTGTACCCTGTGTATGTGTATGCCCTGGCTCCTCACACATGTAGAAATAAGCTAACGCCGAATTGTCGCATTTACCTCTCCTATAAGACCATAGCAGATGGTGTAAAATTGCATCCATGGCATGGAAAGATAAATGTTACCTGTGGACTGCAGCCCCTAAAGTGCCAATCACTAGTATGAGAAGGAAAACCTGGCTTTTGAACTACTATTGAAGCCTGACTCTTACAGTGTAAAACCTGCAGTGCATCGCTTTAAAAAAAACTCCTTTTGGTAGGTAAAAACCTCCCTTATAAATATTAGTAGCCCCTATGTAGGCAGTGTAGCCCACAAGGTACGGTGCATGGTATTTAAATATGGGACACATTTTCAGAGTTCTCCTTATTCTTTGACTGTTCACCAACCCATGCACCAGCACCTGTATGTATGTAGTGCTTATGTACATATTAGTTTGAAGATTCACTGGCACTGCTTGTCACTTGGCAAGTATACCATCATGATTGCAATCATTTCTGGAGTATATGTGTACAGACACTGTGGGGCATATTATCAAGGAAATGGCGGAGGGAGGCGTTAGCCTTCTTGGCTTAACGCCTCTCTCTGCCACTTCGGAAACGCGAGGCTGCACCATATTATCAAGGATATGGTAAAGCCTCGCGTTTCCCTCTGCGATGGCGCTAAGTTTTACAAATTAGCACCAACGTAGGTTTCTACGAGCAGTGAGGTTTGTTTAGGTACAGGAAGGTGTCCCTTCCTGTGGGGAGGCAAGATGGCTGCCGAATGACCTCAATGAGAGTGGCTGCTGCTTTTCTCTCTCCGCGATTTCCAAGGATGCTGTGACAAGGGGACGCTAAAACCACCCCGCATTTAGCACTTACCTTTGTGATGATATGAGGCTGTTGGGCATCGGGTGTCAGCTAAAAGCCAGGTGGTTTGCCACGGTCCTTTATCTGCTGTCTCGAAATCTCCGGTGTTTTCCTGGCGTGCCCTGAGACTGTTGCTGGCACCGTGAGCAGATCATGGCCCCGAAAATGGATAAAGCGGATAAGCCGGCCAAAGCAGCAATCAAAGACTCCTCGAACGCAGGAGGGGCTGTCGGTGCCTCCGGTGCCCCTAACCCTAAAGTCATCAGCACTGCTCCTGCGTCTTCATGGGGGCCGTATCCCACACGACGAGGGGGCCTGGTGAAAAAGGCTGATGGTAGCGTGAAGGATGTCGGCGTTGCTGGCGGGACCCGGCTTCTTGCGGCGTCAGCCTCAGAAGGAACACTGCGACAGCCAATGGTGGCGGAAGCCTTCTTCATGTCCTCGGCTTTGGCTTCGTCCCCCGCCGCTCCTGCCAAAAGCACAAAGCAGAGCACTTCCTGTCTGACGGAGGCCGGAGCATTGGGAGAGACTGTGGAAGCTGTTTCGAGTTCAGCGCAATCCTCCGCCAGTCAGCCCTCCGTGGAAACAATGTTGCATGAGCAACCTGTGCTGGAGCAGGGCTTGCAGGCAGATTTGGCTCAGCAAGTCAAAGACTCTCAGGCAGAACTCTTAGAACTCTCACCACCACAACTGTCTTCTCTGGAGCCTGCGGGTGAACAGGCTGATCATGTTGAGGCTGCACAAGAGGGTAGAAGCTCTACGGAATCTGTGGGGTTATCAGGGATCAGCGCTAAGAGTGGTGCTGGGATTGGAAATGTATGTAGCAATAGCATTAACAGTACCGCTGTAAATGAAGGGGCATGTATTACCATACCTGTGGATAATGCTGTAGAACATAATCCAAAACAAATCCCATAGTGCCACTAAATGACGCATGGATCTCCCGAGGGGGATACGTCTTATTTGCTCAATGATGACTGTGTCTCCAGCACCTAGCGACTTTAATACTTCTGAAGAAACGGACTCAGGGGAATCCTCCACTGCACAAAAAGGGTACCGTAGCAAGTCAACGCTTCAGAAGCACAGAGCGAGGTCTAGAGCAAGTCCTGCTAACACTAATTTGGTAATGCAAGCTTATGCACAAGTCCTCCCGCTGCCA
This sequence comes from Triturus cristatus, assembly GCF_964204655.1. Taxonomy (NCBI): domain Eukaryota; kingdom Metazoa; phylum Chordata; class Amphibia; order Caudata; family Salamandridae; genus Triturus; species Triturus cristatus. Next base: position 1,027,921,553 of record NC_140579.1, on the reverse strand, counting down.
ACAGCACTCAAGTTTAGCGCGATGAAACCTATTGGTGTACATGCGCTTTATAAGTTCTTTATAACATAACATAACATAACATAACAACGGCCCGAAAACTGGAGTGGGATTATTCGGCTACCAGTATGGTCTATGAGAATGATGGGCAAGTGGGATCAGGTGGTCCGGCTGTGTCTCCTGGACCCTCTGCTCCTCCCTCATTGGACTTGGTGTACTCTACCCTAAAACAAATGCAGGGGGAGGCCGGATTGGAAAGTAGGATGTCGCTCCAAGCTACTAAAAAACTGCAGCCCTCCATACGCAAAGTAAATAAGCTATGTACCAAAATGGCCAAAAGGGTTACTCATGTGGAGGATAGAACTGTTGCTCTAGAGGAAGAGGTTGACAAACTACAGGGATTTAAGGAACAGCAGGAAAAGCAAGCAATGGATGTGTGTTGGAAACTCGAGGATTTTTAGAATCGGCAACGCAGAAATAATGTCCGATTAATAGGGATTGCCGAAAATGCTGAAGGGGCAAATATAATGCCCTTTGTTATATCCCTACTAAAAGAGCTTTTCCGGATCTTGCCCATTGGAATTGGGATATGGAGGTTCAGCGGGTCCATCGCTATCCAATGGTGCAGATGAGGAGTAACTCAGCCAGGCAAGGGGAGCGCCCCAGAGCAATCTTGATGTATATTGGGAACTTTCTTCTTAGACAAGCTATAATCGATAAAGCAAGTTCCCCTCCGCTTGTTTTCTTGTAGGAATTTCATTTTATGGGATAACAGCTAGGGTTCCCTCTTAGCCGTGGACAACTCTCAGTTTTTTACTTTCTCCTTCCCGATTTGAACTAATTTAAAGGGTATGTAAAAGAAAGTGATTTTTGAATGGCGTATACAAAAGAAGGAATGATTAATATACGTTAATGAATTGTATGTATATAAATGGTGCTGTTTATAAATGAAAGCTGCAATAAAAATATAAAAAAAAATTTTTAAAAAAAGGACTGTGTCCATTCCTGCACATAAACAAACCTAAAATGCCAGTTTGTAACTTATGTGTGTGCTGCTTCATGCATTTAAAAAAAAAAGGTTTGTTTATGTACAGGAAGGGACACCTTCCTGTACATAAACAAACCATGGCATTTTGCTCAAGTGGCTTAACGCTGCCTTGATAATAGGGAGTTGACCCTATCGCCACCACAATGACAGAAAAAGTGACGTTGTGGTGGCGATAGGGGCTTGATAATATGCCCCTGTGTGTCGAAGGCAATATTGCCAAATGTGCAATACATTCATTCTTGCCCCGTTATCTCAGCACCCCAGCACAATCATGATAAGCTCGCAACCAGTTTCTAACACTCTGTTTCTGTTGGGAACTGTAACACGCTCTACCACAAAGTTTGCAATCCCAGCAGCCATTATGGGTGAAGTTCGGAAGTTTGTTACACAAGCCGTGCCCATGACTCCAGAAGATGCTTGGCCTCAAGTTATCAGTTGAGACAACATCTTGCATAGGGGCTCCTCCAGCAATCCGAGAACTAGCCTGAAAGTTCTGACACTTCTGGATACAAACACTTACCTCTGAACCTCAGCTCACTCAGCGACACAACAATACACTCCTAGCTGAAAATCTGTAACAGTGCATCTTGTCATTCATCTTCTCACCTGGCATCGTCCAATCTCATTAGTAGGTATCGCTTCTCGGCCTCCTGAAAAAGACACAGCTATGGTAAGTATTGTCGCTTGCTTCACAACCAAGACAGAGAGGATCTACAGAAAAGGTACACAATCGAAGCAGGAGCTTTAATGAATACTAATTAGTGCAGTTTATAACCACTTACCGCTAACTGATGCACAAAAGACCTTCTGACTGCAAGCTTTAATACTAACAAGGTCTAGAGCCTAATCCAGTAACTGTGTGCTAAGACATTGTTATTGTTCTTAGAAGTGTTCAAGCTCACTACTTCATTGTTTCTTGCTCATTCATTGTATTTGGAGGAATGCCTGTTGCTCATTTGCCATATTTGGAAGCATAGAAGATAGTCTGCAGAGGTGACAGATTTTCAGAGTGCGTTAACCCATATTTCAAAGCTAATACATATCACAGAAATGTAATTTGAGTGCTTGAACGTTAATGTCCGTATTTTATGTTATTACCAGGATGCTATCACATCCATATCTTGCCTTCAGTCTCCAGAGAGGGTTCTGGGATACTTAGCAAGGCCAGGAGCACATAATAACACAGCAACAATGACGCCACACCAGGAACTCATAACAGTATAACAACAAAAATGCCACAGAGTTCATGGACATCATGACTTCTGTAGTTGACTCACAGGTAGTGATTTCTAGTATTAGAGTGTTTCCACACTGGGTTGAGGAAAACCTTAAAAGCTTAGGTATTTCATACACTCTTCCTTACCTTAAAGGTCGACAACTATGCAAGAACATCAACAATGACATCCATTTCACCAGGCCCTCTTCCCTGACCCTTACCAATCTCCCTTGTGGAAACTCCAATACATAGGTGGAAAGTTAGTGAACGTGGAGCTGGGTCCATATTGTCCCTGCAAATCAGAGTGCAGGCTATAAGGTAAGCACGCATTGTTGATACTTGCCATTATATAGACAATTAATATTGCCATGTCCCTAAAGTGACCAACCTCAAACAACGAATTTCACTGTGGCAGGCCTTGCTGCCCAAAGTAGAAAACAGATTAAAATACTAATGATGTATCTCAGGCTGGGGACAAGCTAGAAAAATATTTAAAACATCATTTCTAATATCAATTTAGGGATCCCATTAAATGGTGAAGTCAGATTTTTAATAAATATTAAATAAAAACAACTTTACCATTTGCTTAGAGGCTAAATTGCATTTACTCTCTAATTTCTTCCAGCCAATGCTCAGTGTGGGAAGGAGTGTGAATGTGAAGTTCCTCCTCTGAGCTTAACAGGATATGAAGAGAGGGGGCTGTGGGCATTGTGATCACAACATGGTGTCAATTCCTGCATAACAGTCTGTGCAATGTCACAGTAGTGGATGAAGCAGTATACTCGTGGCATTTACATTTCAGATGCTGGGTATGGCTTTTCTAGGGACTTATAGGCAAGTTAAATATACCAATCATGAGTATACCAATTCAATCATGTTTAAAGGGTAAGCATAGTCACTTTATTACTCGTCAACAAGGGGTGTGGGTAGGATTTTCCCTCAATTTTGTCCTGAAATTTACTGCAGGATTCCTAGCTAAAGGCACCATTGGTTCCAAAATGAATATATTTTGCGCTAACAAAATAGCACTAAATGCAACAGAACATAAACAGCAGCACAAACAGCCACTCGTGCTCACTAAATATGTCTTGTGGTAGGATTGTTTCCCCCAAATTACTCCTAACTACATAATCAGGAATAATTGTGTTATTATCAGGAATTCCATATCAAAGAGTAATGAGGAATTACTGAAATTACTGTGGCGCAATTGAAATTCTGTCCAGCTAGTAATTAGTAAACCCACTGGGAGGAAAGCTATCCCCAGTTCCAGTTTGGAGTGATCACAGAGGAGGGAACTGATTATTACCCTGGCCACACTTCTCTGTGAGCACGTAAGCTTTGCACAAGGGAAGAAGGGTTTCCTGTGATAACTCCTCCATGGAGCATAGACTAACTAAATGTGTTCTTTCTCATCTTTGTCCTTACTTGTCTTTTTGGAATACAATTTGTATTTTTATTTTATATTCTACCCATTTCAGTATTATTAGTGGACTTGCAATGTGTTTTCTTACATATACCACAGTGTCCCCCTTCTTATTTATGTTGGTTTCAACCCTAGCTGTAATCTCTAGTTACCTTTAGTTACTTACACCCACAACTGTACTCTGTGACACTCTACATCATTCCACTCTACTCTACGCCACCCTACTCTGTGCCACTCTACTCTACAACAATCCATGTTACACCACTCTACTCTATGGCACTCCACTCTACATTAGGGGTGGGCAAACTATTCTGCTTAGCCGTCGGAACGGGTGAAATTATGGAAGCTCCATGTTACTCTTGTAACACGGAGTTGCAGACCAATTCTGCTAATCGCCATGTGATGGAATTTTTTCTTGTGTGTGGTACCGGAACAGTAAGTTGGTGAATGTGAGTGATATCTGGCAATCCCTAGTGTGATTTCTGTTCTGCCACTTGAATAGAAAATCTACTTGAGCGTCAGCAAAATCAACTCAAGTAACTGCACCCTCTGGCATGCTGCATGTGCCGTTTGCGCTCTCAGCACAAAATCACAGCTTTATTAGCACAGCATCCCTATTTCCACACGTTTGCAGAACTCTGCAGAATCTCGCAGAGTTTTTATGCAACTTTATGTCATATTCCGCAAGATCTGCAATCCCCTACTCTACATCACTCCATACCACTCTAAGGCACTATATGCCACTCTCCGCAACTCCACTCTACTCTATGCCACTCTACCTTATGCCACTCTACCCTATGCCACTCTTTTTTATGCCATTGCATGTCACTCCACTCCACACTATGCTACTCTTCAGCAATCTATGCTACTCTACTCTGTCCTCTATGCCACTTTATGCCACACCATTCTACTATACGCTGTTCCACTCTACTCCACTCTGCTACTCTCTAGTCTATGCCACTCTACTCCACTCTTCACCTCAATACTGCACTTGATACCACTCTACTCTATACCACTCTACTCGTCACAATCCCACTCTTTACCACTCCTCACTACACCTCTCTATTTCACTCTACTCTAAGCCACTGCATGCTATTCCACTGTACTCTAATCCACTCCACTTCCCACATTCCCACTCTATGGCACTCCATGCCACTCCACACTAATTACTCCACTCTACATCACTCCACTCAACTGTACATCACTCCACACACTCACTCAACTTTACAGTACTCCACTCTACACAACTCTACTCTATGCCACTCCACTCTACACCATTCCAATCCATGCCACTCTAATCCATGCCACTCCACTTAATGCCACTCTACTCTACGTCACTCCATGCTATTCCACTCATCTCTATTGCACTCTAATTCAAACATTCAGACTCTATGGCACTCTACACCACTCAACTCTACTCCACTCCATCTAATTTCGAGTGTTCATGTTTACATCCACTTTAGCATCAGAGTTCTGATATGCAGCTGTCATGTGTCAACCTGTACTGAAACCAATCTGCCATCCACTATAGTGTTCACAAAACTCATTGGTCCTACATATGTTTGCTACTTCTTTAATCAGGATTTCTGTTCACGTTAGCAACGTGCATCATGCATGCAGATCAACAAAGCTGAATTCGCTCTGGTCTGGTTATGATTGCTTTCTTGTAAACTTGAGTAGATATGAGTTCTATGCATGAGTGACCTGCGAGCACACAATTTATGCACCCTATTACCAGTAGTAAACCAACCATGTGGCTGTTATTTTTATTCACAAGCTCCTGCAAGTCAATTTGAAACACAAATGTTTCAAAATCAATCGACTGTAAATGCAGATGTTCTGTCAACAGGTATTTGATAAATGCGGAAGTGCTTGACTGCAGAAATTAAACATGAAAAGGAAACTATCACTGAATGCAACAAGTCTGCTGTCCATGCATGCCTTGCCAGGAGACATTTGTAAAATACCATATTGTCAACTGCAAACACTTTTCCTTGTACAATACTGGAGCTGGGAAGATTGGTATCCTGAAACCAGCCAGCATATTCAGTGAAAATCTGATATCAGGAGGTTGCAAAAATGCTTTTACTATGTCATGGAATTACCATGAATGTCAATGAGCCAATGAGCATTCCTTATGCCCCTATTATAGTCGGCTTGGAAAAGGGCGTGAAACAGCGGCGGCCGGCACAGGTAAATGCGATGAGGTGGTAGGGCGTGGGCAGGGTGGAGTTGGAGTGGGGAAGCCAACAGACAACAGAATAGTTATAATTAAATAAGTATATAATACCTATTCCTTCGTCTGTCGGCCTCCCCCCACCGCGCCCTGCCCCGCCCACCGCGCCTACATGTGCCAGCCGCTGCAGGCGTGATATTTAGCGCACTGTATATATTCTGAAACTGGTGGGAACAGATTATATTGGGTACCATAAATTGCACCCAATTACGATTACTGCTCCGGAAATAGAACATGTGGATTTTGATGCTTAAAGCACCAAAATCCTCATGTCTTGTTTTTATGAGGCATTATTGGCTCTATCAATGTCTGCAGGTAAAACCTGAATGAAATATAATTGGGGGTGCAGGTTTATCGCAAAATGTATAAATGTGTGATAACGAGTGTTAGAAAGAAGGATGGAGGGAAACATAGGAAATCTGTGACAAAATAAACAAGCATTGGTAAATGCATTAGGTTTTGCCTATGTGATTAAGAATAAGCAGATTTTTGTTGTAAGTTGTAGCTTGCTGAGTAGCTGTACAATATAAGTTACAGAAAGTCTGTTAAAGTGTTATGACTTGTTTATGTACAAAAAGGCAATATAGTGTGCTGTTACTAGTGGTATAGAGGGGAAAGTAATAGCAACATTTTGAAAAATGAAATGAAAGTATGAAATGACAGAATAAGTTCTGACAAAATTTTGGGCCTGGTGCTACTGCACTAGCTGCACCATTCAGCCTGTTTGGTTTGCACTTTAGCAATAATCTGGGTTTAGTGGGGTCCCTAGAGTTTTTGGCCCCAGGGCCACCGCACCTGCTGTGCCATTCATTTCAAGTCCCTTTTAACTGCACAGTAAATGCAGTTGTGACTGCCTGTTTAGTAGTCAAATATAGCAATATTTTGTGTTTAGAGGAGTTCTGATAACTTTTGGACCTGGTGCTACTGCACCTGCTGCACCATTCAAATAATGACCCTGGTGCCCGTAAGATGGCTGCTTTAGGGACTCCCTTTTGGCCCTGGTGCCACTGAACCTCCTACACCATTCAAATCATGACCCTATTGCCTGTAACGTAACCACACTTGTGACTGCCTGTTTAGTAGTAAAATATAACAATATGAGGTGTTCAGAGGAGTGCTTACACCTTTTGGGCCCGTTGCCACTGCACCTACTGCACCATTAAAATTATGACTTTGTTGTCTGCACAGTAACTGCACTTGTGGCTGCCTGTTTAGTAGTAAAATATAGGACTATTTGGTGTTTAGTGGGGTGCCTAGAGCTTTTGGTCCTGGTGCTACTGGACCTTTTGCACCATTCAAATCATGACCCTATTGCCTGCTAGATAACTGCAACTGTGACTGTCTTGTTTAGTAGTAAAAAATAGCAATGATCTGGGTTTAGTGGGGGCCCCAGAGCTTATGCCGCCCGAACCACGGCACCTGCTGCACCATTCATATCAAGTCCCTTTTGTCTGCAAGGTGACTGCTATTGTGACTGCCTGCTTAGTAGGCAAACATAACAGTATTATGTGTTTAGAGGCTTTCTGACAACCTTTGGGCCTAATGCTACTGCACCATTCAATTAAGGACCCTTTTGTCTGCAAGGTAACTGCACTTGTGGTTGCCTGTTTAGGAATAAAATATAGTAATATAAGGTGTTTAGTGGGGTGCCTGGATCTTTTCGTCCTGGTACCACTGCACCTGCTGCACTATTGAAACCATGACACTAGTGCTCGCTAGATAACTGCACTTAGGCCTGCCTGTTTAGTTGTAAAATATAGCAATAGTGGTTGTTTAGAGGTGTTCTGGCAACTATTGGGCCCGTTGTCACTGCATCTGCTGCACCATTCAATTTAGGACCCTGTAGTCTGCAAGCTAACTGCACTTGTGGTGGCCTGTTAAGGTATAAAATATAACAATATTAGGTGTTTAGTGGAGGTCCTATAGCTTTTGGTCCTGGTGCCACTGCACCTGGTGTGATACTGAAATCGTGACCCTAGGGCTTGTTAGAAAACTCTACTTTTGACTGCCACTTTAGTTTTAAAATATTGCAATATTAGATGTTTAGAGGAATTCTGATACCCTTTGGGCCCAGTGCCACTGCAACTGCTGCACCATTCAAATCATTACCCCATTGCCTGCTAGATAAATGCAACTGCGACTGTCTTTTTAGTTGTAAAAGTTAGTAATAATCAGGGTTTAGTGGGGTCCCTAGAGCTTTTGCCCCATGTACCATGGCAGCTGCTGCACCATTCAAATCATGACCCTGTTGTCTGCAAGATAACTGCACTTCTGGTTGCCTGTTCAGGAATAAAGTATAGCATTATTAGGTATTTAGTGGAGTGCCTGATGCTTTTGGTCCAAGTGCCACTGCACCTGCCGCACTATTGAAATCATGACTCTAATGCTTGCTAGATAACTGCACTCATAACTGCCTGCTTAGTTGTAAAAGATGGCAATAGTAGGTGTTTAGAGGTTTTTTTTGGGCGCGTTCCCACTATACATGCTTCACCATTCAAATAATGACCTTGTTGCCAGAACAATAACTGCATTTGTGACTTACAGTTCAGTAGTAAAATATAGCAATATTTGGTGTTTAGAGGACTTATGACAACTTTTGGCCCCTGCACCTGCTGCATCATTTAAATCAAGCCCCTTTTGACTGCAAGGTAACTGCAATTGTGGCTGCCTGTACAGTAGTGAAGTATAGCAATATTAGGTGTTTAGAGGGGTGCCTAGAGCTTTTGGTCTGGGTGTCATTGCACCTGTTGCACCATTGACATCATGACCGTGTAGTCTGCAAGGTAACTGCACTTGTGACTGCCTGTTTGGTTTGCACTTTAGCAATAATCTGGGTTTAGTGGGGCCCCTAGAGCTTTTGGCCCCGGTTCCACTACACCTGCTGTGCCATTCATATCTAGGCTCTTCTAACTGCACGGGTAATGCAGTTGTGACTTCCTGTTTATTAGTCAAATATGGCACTATTATGTGTTTAGAGGAGTTCTGAAAACTTTTGGCCCTGGTGCTACTGCACCTGCTACACCATTCAAATCATGACCCTGTTGTCTGCAAGGCAACTGCACTTGTGGCTGCCTGTTTAGTAGTCCTATATAGCACAGCGCTTGTATTTTAATTTTATTTTTAATGTGCAATGTTTGTTACAACATTTAGAATGTGATCATAATGGCCAAATGGATTAAGTTGAAAAAATCCATCCAGTAATGCCTACAAAGTGCAAAGAAATGTACTGAGGCATGAGTAGGAAATGCCACAAGCATTTTAAGGCTAAAGCAGATGCTTTGCACAACTAAGTAATAAAACGCAGCATTCCATCATACTGTTAGAAGCTGTCTGCCTTTTCTGTGGGAAGAGATCATATCTTGACAGTAAATGAGGCTCAAACAGTGTGAACAGCTTTAGTAGAAGTATTGTAAATGCATGAGTCAGGGGAAATTTACAAACAAAAAAGTTCCACACAAAAGCGAATTAACACAGTAATTCTGAAATGGAAACTTATAAGATATATTAGATGGAAGAGATTTCACAAGCACAGAATTCCCTGGCTTACCCACAAAACTGGCTCTGATCAGTTCTTCCCCTTCCCCTGATCCTGGCTCTAAACATTCTAGTGTGACAAAGGCAAGGACGGGCCTGGTTTGAGGTTCCTTCGTGTGTGCTGCTAGTAAAATTCTTTGAAATGTAACCAGGGCACAGCACAGCTACTCTCCAGCCGTCTTGTCAGGAACAAACCTTTCACATCACACCTAGCCTTCTTATGTCACACTGTCCGGAAGCAGTACAGAACCCACAACAGCAGAGACATTCACTGTTACATGACACAGGGCACTGGCAGAAAGGTGCAGTTGATTTGGGCAGGAAAATGCTAACATCCTAAAAGTGGCATTTTCAAAGTTGTAACTTATAATCCGACTTCTCCATGAAAGAGGATTTCAAATTGCAATTCATTTAAGTGTAACATTATTTATCTATCTGTCCACAATTTGAAGTTAGCACTTAATAATTATAATGATATAACCAGTGCTAGTCTATTAAAGAGAGAACACTAGAGCAGTGAAAAACAACTTTGGCAGTTTTTCCCTGCCAGGACAAGTCAAACTTAAGCCCACAAGTCCTGCTTTTTAGATACCATGCACCCAGTCCAATAACTGGTTGGTCCTAAAGCCAGCAAAACAGGTTTTCATCAAAGCAAGGTAGTGAAGGCAAAACGTTGTGGGTGTACAACACCATGAATGTTGGGTATAATACCTCCCTACACTACCTGAAGCCTTGGGTGGTGGATTACAGTTCATAGAAATGTAAAGTTTGTTAGGTGGACTGGTACATGAGCTCAAAGGCCACCATGTTGCATTCAGCTATAATGGTAGATGCTATTAATTTGCTGCTCCCTTCACTTTTTCATCTCTGCATTCTGAGCAACAGTGATGCCTGCAATTTCACCCATGGGCAAATGCACTCAGTCAGGTAAAATTCACAGCACAACTGCCCTTTCTCCACTAGCAGTCTGGAATGCCCTGCTGTGATAACTTTTTTTTTTTAAAATTTTTTATTGAGCAGTAGAGCTGGGCATAAAAACATTATACAATAATCAGTGATCAAGGATAGGAAGATTGAAAAAACATCAAGCGAGATCTAGTAAAATCCTTAATTAATAACATTTGGCAATTATGATTGATGCAGAGCAGGAAACCAGTAAAAAGTGCAACGTGCAATAGTTTCTAAAATCACAGTTACAAAAAAGGACAAATAGTGCAAAATACATAAATATGGCATATACAGACAACTCTACATTATGATTGTTATCATTTCCCTTTGCCCACCCAAAAAAGATGTACATATTTGCTAATCCTGCACTTCTTGTATAGATAAAGTGTCCTGTGCTAAAGTGCTAGATGACAGTCATTAATTGATCGCTATCAAAAAAATTCCAGTTTCTGTTTAACTTCTTCATTGCCCCTACTCTTTTGGCGTAGGCCTCTTCAAACTTTTTAGTCCTTTTCATTTTATTCACCCATTTTAAATAAGAAGGAATCTCCTCTGATCTCCAATTTTGAAGGATTAAGGAACGGGCTACTAAAGAGCAGATCGCCATGTAGGTCTCTTCGGCTTTGGACTAGTTAGATCTTTTTGTTGAAATACCAAATAAAGCAACCTCGGCTTCTGGTTCAAGCGTCTTATCAATGGCCTGACTTATTGCTGAAAAAATCTTACGCCAAAACATTTCAAGTTTAGGGCATGTAAAAAAAATGTGAAGCCAGTCGCCCCCCTCTCGAAGCTGGCAACGGAAGCATTTATTTTCTACTCCCGGGAAACGTTTATTTAAAGCTTTTGGAGTAAAGTAGGCCAGCCAACGGGATAAAAACGACATCCTTTTAAAATTGGCAGCTCTAAGGGCCTTGCCTCCTAACTGGGTGATCTGCTCCCACTTCTGCCTCGAGAAGGAACAGTTAGTTTCATAAGTTATTTTACCCAGAATAGCTTCAACCAAAGAAGACTCTTCACCCTTACTCAGTAAGGTGTACCAGTTTCCCACTCCTTTTAATTTCGCTTTATAAAGAGCATTTGCCAGAGGTGGTGGTGTTGCACATGCCAAAAGACTATATTTATTTATTATGTTTATAATCTGTAAATATTCCAAAAAACCCGTTTTTAATGGATTACTAGATCTGACCAGGACCTCTTGCCAGGTGATAAGTTTCCGACATAAACAAAAAGAGCCCAAATCACCAAAACCAGAATCTCTCCATTTTTTGAGCTCGCTAGAATGGATTTGAAGCCCAAAGATCTTACACTCCTCTAATTTTAAGTAATAAAAAATCACCAGACCCTACCTGTTTAAAACAAGACTGTAGTCTATCGGAGAATTCCCGGATGGTCTTATACCTGGTCTTTTTGGGTAATTTAACTGTTTTTAAAAAAATCGGAACTTGTGAACCTGCCTCTTGTATCATTCTGTGATAAAAAACATATCAAGCAGCCCATTAGGATCCAGTAAATGTGCTGCGAGATCCATAATCGCTGCCATATAATAAGAACGAATATTTGGTAATGCTAAACCTCCTTGAACAGTTCCCAACTGCAATACAGACAATTTAACCCTGGAAACTTTCTTATTCCAAACTAAATCCCTGATCATTGACTCAATTTCTCGAAAGAAATTGAAATTGATCATTAGCGGAACATTTATAAAAAGAAAAACTAATAAGGGGAGTATTGACATTTTAGTTAGTGCTACACGGCCAATTAAAGTTAATGAAAGAAGAGTCCATCTATCAAGCAGCATTTTTATTTTATTGTGCATTGATAAATAATTCAAACTAAATAGTTGATCAAACTGATTAGAAACATAGATACCCAAGTATCTAATCGGTTCTGTTTTTAGGGCTTGAGATCTAAGATTTAAGGGCAAGAAATTGCAATCAACATTCATTACTAAAATCTCAGTTGTGTTTTGATTAATTTTATATCCACCAATCTGTTCAAATTGACTAAATTCATATAGAGCCTGGTCAAGATTTGATTTATCAGGTCGTAAATATAAAATTATATCGTCGGCAAATAATTTTAATTTTGCCATTCCTTCTATTGGTGGTTTGATTTCAGGATTTTCACGAATTCTTATTGCTAGGGGCTCGATAAAAAAAGTAAGCAGAATAGGGGACATCGGACACCCTTGTCTGGTACCTCGATTAATATTGATTGCCCCTATCATATTAGCATTAACTACCACCCTGGCTTGGGCACCTTGATAAATATTATTCAGCATATTGATTATCTGTGCCAGAAAACCAAATGTTTGCATACCGTGGAATAGTGCATCCCAGTTTACCAGGTCGAATGCCTTTTCGGCATCGACCATAGAAACTAAAGTAGGAATTTTATTGATAGAAACAAAATCAAGGGCCTGGATTAAAAACCCGGTGTTTGACGACATGGACCTACCTGACACAAAGCCAGACTGGTCAGGGTGGATTAAAGCCTGGGCAATCGGGGTAAATCGTTGGGCCCATATTTTCATCAGAATCTTGAAATCAGCATTAAGGAGGCTAATTGGCCTATACGAGTTTACATCTTTATGATCTTTCCCTTTTTTAACAAAACTGACGATGATAAGACTCCTTAAAGCTCGGGGGAACAATACCTCCCGATCTAACAACATTAAATAATTTCACCAGAAAAGGAGTTAATTCTTTAGCAAAGATTTTATAAAATTCGATTGGGAGCCCGTCTGCTCCACAGGCTTTCTCCCCAGCTATTGATTTCACTATATTTAAAATTTCTGTGGCCAAAATATCACTCTCAAGTTGATCAACTAACGGGTCAGGTAAGACAGGGAGATTGACTTCGTCAAAGTATTTATGAATAAGGTCTAACCCTACCTCGTATTTGGTGGAATATAGCTGTGAGTAGTGATCCATAAATACTTGAGCTATACCTTCTTGGTCTTTAATAACATTTTGGGTCTTGGGGTCAATAATCTCTGTTATTATGGCTTTCTCCTGTTTAGTTTTTGTTTGGCCCTCTAGCATTTTACCCACCATTTGACTCTCCTCGTATACTTTTTGTTGGAAAGTTTTGGAACTGTTGATTTCCTCAATTAAGAAAAATTATTTTAGGGCTGCCTTCAACCTTTCTAGCTGTGAGGCGGCATCTCCCCTCCCCAGAGGTAGAGTATCTCTCAAATTAGTGGCATGGTTTACAGCCTGTTGGAGTTGATTGATCTATTCCCTCCTTTTTCTTGACTGAGCAGCTGAGCGTGCAATCATCTGACCTCTAATGGCGGCCTTAAACCCGCCCCAAACCGAAAAACTTCTGCTGTACCTTCATTTAAATGAAAAAACTCTAATATCCACTCTTTGGTTTGAGCTACTCAGTTGAGATCTTGGAGGAGCAGACGATCCATCTGCCACCTGGATTGAGTTTTAGCTCCCCCTTCGATCTCCAACTCTACTGAGATTAAAGAATGATCTGAAAATGGATTAGCGCCTATAGTGGTGTCTAGGACCTTAAGGGATCGTGATATAAGAAAAAAATCAATCCGAGAAGCCGTGTGAAATTGGTTAGAGTAACAAGTACATTTCGCAACGGTCGAATTATGTTGGCGCCATTGATCCACCAGTAGATGTTCCTGTTTTAGGGCTTCCAAGACTTTCTTTGTTTGGGGTTTCAGTTCTTTTTTATTTTAGTTTGAGGTGTCTTTTTTCAACTCATGAATAAATTGAAATCCCCACCCAAAATTATTTTTCCCGGAGCCCCTTTGAGTAGCTCGCTGATCTTAAGTAGGGCTTTGGTATCATCTACTATCTGGCTGTAATAGTTTATAAAATTTAAAATCGTCCCATTTAATTTGGCCTCAACCCAGAGCCAACGCCCTAGGGGGTCTCTCCAAATTTGATAAAATTCCCAAGGAAGACTGCGGCAAAAATACATCGCAACCCCTCTTTTAGCCAGCCCAGCAGAGGCGAAAAACACATGCGAGAAAAATTTAGGAAAATTAGTTTGCAAATGGGTTTCCTGAAAAAATAGTACCTGGGGCGAACAGGATACTAGCCACCTTATTAAAGCTCCATATTTAGATTTGTTTAATATCCCGTTAACATTAATGGAAATAGTGCGACATGTACTACTCATTTTGTCCTAGTTGTAGATGAATAGAGATCATAAAAATAAAAAAAAGCATACCAAAATTAAAACATTTAAACACTCCCATTGTCTTAATATTACACATACTCATGCCCCTTGTTTTCCCCTTCAAGATCCTACTACTGCTCATTTTAAAACTGCTTTCCCCCCCTCCTTCAAGACCTCCCCCTCGCCCTGCCCTCCCTCTCTCGACCCCCCCCTCTGGAAAGGTGAACCACCACACTAACCACCTCTCTCCCCCCGCTACTTTAATGCTGTGATGCTCCTTTCACCCTATTTCTCAGCTAGCCCCTTCTATTGTAATGCCCAGAGGAGTTTGTAATAGTGCAGTCTCTCTATAAAATAGTCTGGGTAAGAGCCCCAGGAAATTTAAGGAGGGGGATAGCAGATGAGCCACACAACCTGCTTGAGTATATTCAGCTTCTAATTATAGACTGAGTTTGAAAGTTTAGCTCTGACAATGCTATGCCTCAAGTTTTCAGAAATCCTCAAGGTGATATCATGGACAAAGGAGTACAGAGTACATCTAGGATCACTGTAGCCTCAGTACAAAGTGTAGTCTCTTAGGCCCTAAAATCATTGGGAAGGCAACTGCTCAAGGTTGTAGCTTTACACACTGAACCACTCCACAGGGGGAACAAGATTTGGTTGTCACTGAAACCCAAGGGCCAAAAGAGACAGGGGACACAAGGAATCACATCAAACCATAGAAGAAGAGGGATCCTCTGCACATCTTGATTCTTTTGAAGATTTGCTCAGTTATTTCTCACTGGGGCACCTTCTCTATAATAATTCCCTTAGTGTGGGAGGCTGATCCAGTTCTAAGGGTAGTCTGATGCATGATCTACCACAATAGAGGACGGCCCTACACATGATGTGTGGACTGATGAGGGGACTATTATAGGGGATTGGATATGGAAGAATGACTGGAATAACCTCGGTGTTCCTCCAAGGCCTAGAAAGGCAGCTGATTATCCCTAGGGAATGAGATGGCGTTTGGACACCAGGATACTGAAAGAGAACAGTGGAAGTTTAACCATTATGTCATTTGCCACCCACGTTCTTCAAACTGAGTACTAGTGTATAGTCTAGCTTAGTATGTAGAAAGCAAACTATGAAAGCCTCTTGACAAGGATGTTAAATGTGGCATTAAGGCAGAATGCTATTGAAGGATACTAGACAGTAAGTTGGCATTGACACTGGAGATAAATACTCTGAGAAATTGGGTTATTGGTAAAGGGGGTGTGAGCCCTCCTCAAGCAACTGCCACAATCCTTTTTAGGGTGAATCACAAAAAATAAATTACTAAATTAACCTATGCTTAACCCTCCAGACGCTTGGCACAAACAAAATCAGTTTTAACTTAGAGGCAATGTGTAAAGAACTCAAGCAGTAATAAAGTAAAAACACAACACGAGCAATCCCATACCAATTGTAGAGAAATAGAGTAAACCTGAATAAATTATTTGACACCAAAATAACTAAAATCCAATCAGTATAACCGGAGACATGCAATTTTAAATAGTTAAGATAATTACAGCACCTAAAAACACAAAGCGCCACTCACAGTCATCTGGTTGTGCGGGACTGGGAACAAGTCACAAGTTTCAGAGATCAGGTTAGTCCAGCTGAAATGTTACCTTTCCAAAATCTGTCGTGAAGAGTCCAGTTTGCAGTGGAGGATGCCGTAAGGAGCAGGGAGAGTGTTGCAGATGATCCTTGCTGCAGTTCGAGGAGCAGGCTGGACATCACCGATGGTGGTCACTGTAGTGCAAAGATCCTGTCAGTCGTCACAGAAGTTTGTTGCTGGAGTTTCACATTGGCGGTGACCGCTGACTGTTGATGCTGCAGCAGGAAGTGCAGATCTTGTATTGCTGGTCTTCGCTGGTGACTACTTTAGCACAAACAGTCGGGTTCACTGGAGCCCCACATTTGAGTTCGGTCTGGGCGGTGAGATATTGACATGAAATGGCCCAGCCCTTTGTGGTCAGAGGAGTGCATTCTGACATCAACCAAGGGCCGGGGCCCAGGAAGGTGCCTTCTGGGGATCAGGGACTCACTCTTGTAGAGACCAGAAGGGCTGAGGAAGCTGCAGCCAGGTTCAGTTGCACATTGTCAGCTAGGCAGTTGCGAGTAGGCCGCCAGAGCTTGTTATGTTCCTTTAGCTCTGAAAAGGAGGTCAGTCAGCTGACCCGTGGAGTCATTTCAGGTAGCCTGGGATGCAGGCAGGAGGTCCAATCTTCCTTCTCAGATAACGGGACTGGCCTCCAGCAACAGCGAAGTGCTTTGGCAGCAGGGTAGTCCTCCTGTAGAATTCCCAGGTCTCAGGGTGTACTGAAGTGATGGTCTGAAGGTTCTAATTTTATTCCTGGTGCCAGCTTTGAAGTAGGTGTCACTAGTTTTTCTGACTCCAGGCATCATGGGACCAGGGCATGGAGGCCTACAATTCCAGACACTTCAGTGCAGTGAAAACTCCCACAGAAGTGTCTGGAATTGTATGCCTCCCTGCCCTGGTCCCTGAATGACTGGAGTCACAAAAAACTAGTGTGAAGTTCTTTTTGTACGAGCTGTGGCAGTGTCTTTGAAGTTCAGTTGGGGCTGTGCACAGCTCCGCTCCTCCCATCCTGTCAGGATTACCCATCCTGCCAACACTCAATCTCTCTATTGTATGACTGTCTCGGAGGAATACACAAAGGTCAACAGCCAACTACATCTAGCAATGTGACCCAGGTAACAGGCTGCAGGCACTAAATCGTTAGGACACCGAAATGTCAACTTTCTACAAGCTGTAGTTTTAGAATTGTGACTTAAAATATGACTTTACCATTAAAGACGTTTTTAAATTACAATTGATTTAAGATCAAACTTGATATTCCTACCTGCTCCCAAATGAAAGCTGTCACAAATTAAATTTAATAAGGTAACCTAATGTTATCCTACAGGAAAGGTAGGTCTCACAGTAGTAAAAAAATGAATTTGTGAATTTGCACATGGCTGGGTCTGAACTGGGTGGCGAAGTGAGCTAAAGAACGATGATTTATTCAACCAAGATCTGTGACTGGGGGTGAGTGTCTGAAAAGTTTCAGCGCCCCGTCCATCATCTCCATGTGTTTGCTTTCTTCACCCTAAGTTGGCAGGCTATGCCCAGGCATGGGTCCCTTGCCCACTTTGCCACTGGATTCAGGATAGCCTGGCTGATGAGGGGTGTTACCCCGAAACCGATCCCGGGATGCTTGTTTCCGGTCCAGAGAAGACCTGACTTGGCAGTTGGGGCTGGACTCTTCCCATGAGAAAAAGGGTCAAGACTGATTTGCATATGGCTGGGTCTGAACTGGGGTGGCAAATTGAGCTAAATAACGATGATGGATTCAACCCAGATCTGTGACTGGGGATGAGTGTCTGAAAAGTTTCATTGCCCCGCCCATCATCTCCTTGTGTTTGCTTTGTTCACCCTAAGTTGGCAAAGTATGCCTAGATGTGGGTCCCTTGCTCACTTTGCCACTTGATTCAAGCTAGCCTGGCTGATGAGGGGTGTTACCGCCAAAACCGATCACAGGACGCTTGTTTCATGTCCATGGAAGACCTGGATTGGCAGTTCAGGCTGGACTGTTCCCATGAGGAACAGGGTCAAGACTCATATGCATATGGCTGGGTCTGAACTGGGGTGGCAAAGTGAGATAAAGAACCATGATGGATTCAACCCAGATCTATGACTTTATGGTGAGTGTTTGAAAGGTTTCAAAGCTCCGTCCATCATTTCCTAGTGTTTGCTTTGTTCACTTTAATTTGGCAGGGTGTGCCCAGATGTGGGTACCTTGCTCACTTTACGACGGAATTCAAGCTAGCCTGGCTCATGAGGGGGCTTACCCTGAAACCGGTCCCAGGATGCTTGTTTCCGGTCCAGGGAAGAACTGGCTTGGCAGTTCGAGCTGGAATGTTCCCATGAGGAACAGGGTCAAGACTGATTTGCATATGACTGAGTCTGAACTGGGGTTGTGACATGTGACATGTACATGTCCAAATTTTTAAATACACTGCACCCTGTCCAATGAGTGGTCTATGGCCAACATTAGGGGTGACAAATATATTAAACCATGAGTTTTAGGCATGGCAAGAGGTTGAGTTTACCAGGTCAAATTGGCAGTTTAAAACTGCACACAGGCTGCACTGATAGGCCTGAGACATGTTTTAACAGACTACTTGAGTGGGTGGCAAAATACATGCTGCAGGCCCACTAACAGCATTTCATTTACCTGCCCTGGATATATGGTATAATTTTACTAGGAATTTATAAGCAAAGAAATATGCCAAGCAGGTGTATGCCAATGTTACCATCGTTTAGGGAGTGAGCACAAGCACCTTAGCAGTGGATGGAAGTAGTAAACTGCACAGAGTGCTAAGGCCAACACAACAAATTCAGCAAAACAGGAGGGGAGTAGGCAAACTGTTTAGGGGAGGACCATCCTAAACTGACAGGTCTATCAGATACCAGAATAGCTGCATTCTGTTATGACATGATGTTTGTGAAAGATCTCGAGATACGATTGGACATTCAAGGAGGTTCTGGCTGGACAATCTTTTGAACATTTTATGTCCTCTCACTAGTTTTAGTTTAGCTTATTAGAAATATGTACATTTAATTAAAATTATTATACTAATAATAAAAACAGAAATATCGTTCAACGATAAAATACATTTGTATTAATTAGAACCATTACACTAATAGTATTATCAGAACGGAAATCACATCTCTCTCAATCATTACATTGAAGAAACCTTGAGGTCAATATTAAAGTGCCAGAGTGACTGTACACAGGTAGAATTCACTTTGTAAATGTGCAAATGTATTTCAGTCCGTTGTCACAGAATAAACGTATTGCTTTTTTATTTTGTTCCCATTATCAAAAGCCTCAGGATGAAGAGGTCTAACTTTTTTTTTTTTAAACCCAGCCACATCATAAAGGGTACGGGATCACTAATTATAAAAAGCTTAAATCGTTTTACTAGCGATAAGTTTCTGCTTTATAATAAAAGGAATCATAAAATAAGTTAATTTCATAACTGCAGCTCTAAAAATAAACAGTGAGCAGGTGGAAGTGGACTGCTTTAACATCTTTGTAGTCAAATTACAGAAGAGGCATAAAGATACCAAGAGACCTCTCCTGATAATTAAATTGATTTAGCCTTTTTTCCTTGATGAATACACATTACAACAGGATCTCCTCTGCGACGTGCACTCCCAAGCCAGCCTGTTGGAACACAAAGTAAAGGACATAGGGATGAAAAAGTGGTGACAATGGTAAAAAAACCTTGAGTCCCTTGAGCTTAGACTGCTGAATGGGATATACCAGCAAGACAGACCCACAGCACAGTATTACTACTCAGTGGGAGTGCACTCCACAACAGATTATACAGCGGTAACTCGACCACGAGTTAGCCTAATTTTAAAGTGATCATGGATAGGAAATCATGGAGATGAATGCCAAATGCCCTCTCCACATTCAGGCACATCTTTTACCAAAGAGCATAGCCATGACAAACTACAGGAAGATACGTTGGCCGTATGCCACAATAAAGTCAATTGGGGCCACTGCTTCTGCTCTTTAATGTTTTAATATGTTTTAAAAGGGATGCGCTTGATCCAACAGCTATGTGGTCACTTTTTAAAGCTAAACCTTTGGCTACTTACCCCACAAAAAATGTCCTAGGACACGTCAAACTAAGGAACAGATTCAAGACATAAGAAGGAGGAACATATCTGCTTCTAGTCACTTGATAAGGAAGATCCCTAACAGATTATTGAGATTAGATAAGAGGAAGCCAGGGAATTGTAAAGATCAAGCTGAACTAAAGCTTATAAAGAAAATATATCGGGGATCAGTTTGGAAAGAGAAATTAGAAAGGAAATGCGACCTCTGAGCTAAAGCACTATATCTTAGTGAAAAAGAAAAAATAGAGGGAATTCTGGGAAAGGGTTAACTACAGGGCTCCAACTGCATTTACGAGCTCTAACACAGTAAAAGCAGGTTGGGTTGACTTCTTTATAAAGCAATTTAATCAATTCTGAGAGGAAACAGGACCCAGAAGCTATGTGAGAAGTAGTAAGCCTTCTATAAAATCGCCAATAAACCCAGATGACTCCATGATCAATTTGTTCTGAAGAGAAAATCTGTAAAGCCATCAAAAAGAGCAGACAAGATGGCGCCCATTCGAATAGAATACCCAATGCACTGTATACAACCAACACAGCCTTTTGGACAGACAGACTGGCAGTAGCTTTCAACAGTGCCCTCCAATGGGAATCTATTTCGGCTTATTGGAAAGGCTCAACATTCACCCCTATTTTCAAAGGAGGTAACTGCTATCACCCGGCTAACTGCTGTCTGATTACGTTAGCAGATACTGAGGCAAAGCACTTTGCAGGTCTTCTTTTAACAATCTTCTATCTTGGGTAAAATAAAGGACATCATTATTCTAAATCAATTGGGGTTTTTACAAGGGGCTAGGACTGCAGCCAAGATTCTATTTTTGTCGGTAATTATGGACAAGCAAAATTTGAAAAAACAACCTGTTGGAAACAGCCCACTCCCACTCCGCAGGGTGGTGGTGGACTCCCCGAACACACTGTGGTAGCTTGGCTCGAGTGGTCAGGAATCAGGCACCGTGCTAAGCGTACAATATACCCCTACAATAATCATGCGTGCATCCGTTCCAAAAACGACTCTACACCGTAAAAATTATGAAAATATGTTTCTTTATCTTTTTCTCTTAGTTGCTGATTGGGAAAATAAATAGGTCAATCACAATATACAAATTTTAAATGGAGCAGGTCAAATAAATATTATCTGAAAATTCAATAAATAGGGATGATCATAAATACAAGGGACATAAATATCAGTGCAGGTAATACAGGCAATTAAATATTTTGAGGCAATAAATACTGTACCAATAAATATTGTACACCATCAAGTCCTGTGGACCTATAAATATAGTGAAGCAATAAATAGGTAAAAACTCAATAAATACAGTGCCCCCAATAAATTATTAAAAGTATACAGCAACACTCATGTAATCAGATGACTTCAATTTCTAAGGGCTGATTTGGCCCAGGCACAGCTTGTAGGGTTGTGGAAGGCTTGAGGGGGGGCTACTCCCTGGCTGGGACAAGGCTGAGGCCTAAACTGAGGTAGATCAAAGGGGGGAATACCAGTGCCCTGGCTTTCTCTCTCCACACAACCTCTCTAGGTTAGTCCCAGTTCACCCCAGGCACAGTCAGGTTGGTTTCAGCACCTCCCTAGCCCCTTAGAGCAGTCTCTCAGGTCTCCACAGGGCCTTAGGCGCCCTCTACTCCACTTACTGCCCTTTTTCTGATGTTCCGACGCCGCTGGAGTCGTGTCGACGCCGTGAGGCGGTTCCGGTTCGGTCTCGGCGGCCTCGGCACAATGTCCGTTCTTTGACGACGCCGGTAGGCGGTTCCGGTCCGATGTCGGTGGCCTCGGTTCGATCTCGACCTCCGATTCGACGGCGTCGGCAGTCTCTTACTCGATGTCGACTTCGAGCGGCTCCGGTCCGATGGCGCTCTCGGCTCCGATGACGTCGGCCGGCCTGGCCTCGATGTCAACTTCCGGCGACTCCGGGGTGCGATCCTCACCCCCGACCTCCGGTGCTCCTCCTCTCAGGTTCCGGGCGACTCCGGAGTGCGATCCTCACTCCCGACCTCCGGTGCTCCTCTACCTCGGTCTCCGACGACTCCGGAGGGCGGACTTCACTCCTCCGATGACGCCGCTCGCTCGACCTCGGTTCACTTCCTCCTCGACCTCTGGTATTCCTCACGACCTCCGTCGGCGCCCTCTCACGACCTCAGGCAGCTCCGGGTACGACGTCTGCTACCTCAGTCAGCGCCGCTTCTCCACCTCGGGCTCCAGGTCTCAGGCTACTCGACGCCGGACTCCAGGGAAACCAGTTTCCAGGTCAGGATCTTGCTGCTTTCTGTTTCTAAGGCCTGTTCCTGCTGTCCAGGTCCTTAGGATGAGTTTTTCTGGCTTCTTCCCACACAGGGCTACAGGCTGGGATCCATCAGTAGGGACAAGTATCAAGGGTGGGTTTATGGACCCCACTCCAGGCACAAGTTTCCACCCCTGCTGCTTCACTCCTTCCTCCTTCACTCTTGTGCTGCTCTCTCTTCACCAGTCAGGTGCCAACTGCCAGCTCCAACTGCCAACACTCTGTCTTAACCTCCCAACATTCTAAACCGCCTCCAACTGTCACAGAGTTCTGGAATGTTCTGGAAGGTGCTGGTAGGTTCCAATGGATGCTGGTGATGTCACAGGTGGCCACCATTTTGTGCTCCAGGCCCTCAGACAGAAGTTTCAGGGTTAGCTAAAATGGCTCCCTGAATCTGTAGCAACACGAAAAAGTCTGGTGGTTCCCAAAAAGGAAAAATTCAAACAGGGTTTGAGGCAAAAGTGGGACAAAATAAATAATGATGAGGAGGGACCACCCAAAGGGCTGACAGGTCTAACACGCGTCCCCCCCAGCTGAAAGTGGGGAGAGCTACCCAACCCCTTGGGAGTTCTCATCACTAAGGCGGAAATACCTTGAGAGACCGTCTGCATTGGCGTGGTCCACTCCAGGCCGATGTTCCACCTGAAAGTCCATCCCCTGTAGGGAAATAGACCACCTCAACAACTTGGGATTCTCCCCCTTCATCTGCATCAGCCAACGAAGGGGTCTGTGGTCGGTCTGAACCAGGAAGTGCGAGCCAAACAGGTATGGCCGCAACTTCTTCAGAGCCCATACCACTGCAAAGGCTTCACGCTCTATTGCACTCCACTTCTGTTCCCTGGGAAGTAGTCTCCGGGATAGGAAGACCACGGGTTGATCCAGACCCTCTTCGTTGAGTTGCGATAACACTGCCCCAATGCCATGTTCTGATGCATCTGTCTGGACAATGAACTTCTTGGAAAAGTCTGGGGCCCTTAAGACCGGGGCCTCGCACATGGCTTTCTTCAATCTCTCAAAGGCTTGCTGACAAGCCTCCGTCCAGACTACCCGTCGAGGTTGTTTCTTGGACGTGAGCTCCGTGAGGGGGGCTACGATGGTACCGTACCCCTTCACGAAGCGGCGGTAATATCCCGTGAGGCCCAAAAATGCTCGGACCTCAGTCTGTGTCTTGGGGGGTTCCCAGGCCATGATGGCCTCGATCTTCGCCTGGAGGGGTTGCACCGTTCCCCTACCCACCAAGTGTCCAAGGTACACTACCGACCCCTGCCCGATCTGGCACTTGCTGGCCTTGATCGTCAATCCAGCTTGTCTCAGGGCCTGGAGAACAGCTTGCAGGTGACGCAAGTGATCCTCCCAGCTGTTACTGAAGACGGCTATGTCATCCAGATAAGCAGCAGAGAAACTCTCCATCCCGGTGAGGATCTGGTTTACCAGGCGCTGAAACGTGGCAGGTGCGTTCTTGAGCCCAAAGGGCATCACACAGAACTGGTAGTGGCCATTGGGCGTGGAGAAGGCTGACCTTTCCCTTGCTCCATCAGTCAAAGAGATCTGCCAGTACCCCGAAGTAAGGTCAAAGGTACTTAGATATTGGGCAGCTCCCAGCCGGTCAATTAATTCATCCGCCCTAGGGATCGGATGAGCATCAGTTTTTGTCACTGAATTCAGTCCCCGGTAGTCCACACAGAACCTCAGTTCTGGTTGGGCACCCGGTGGTGCAGCTTTTGGTACTAACACCACCGTACTGGACCAGGGGCTGCTAGAAGGTTCAATCACTCCTAGCTCCAGCATCTTAGTGACCTCACTATGAATGCTGGCCTTCACCTTGTCTGACATCCGGTAGATCTTGGACTTCACAGGTGGGCTGTCTCCTGTGTCCACGTCATGGACGCACAGGTGAGTCCTACCCGGGACAAGGGAGAACAACGAAGAGTACTGCCCCAGGACCTGGCGACAGTCCTCCTGCTGTTCAGGAGTTAGAGATGGGGAGAGAATCACTCCCTCCACCGACCCATCCTTTTCTTGAGACGCAAACAGATCAGGGAGAGGCTCGCTTTCCACGTCCTCTCCTCCGTCAGTCACCATCATCAAGATGACTTCGGGCCTCTCGTGGTGGGGTTTGAGGCGGTTGGCATGCAGCACCCGCAGGGGCTGACGAGGGGTCTTCAGGTCCACCAAGTAGGTAGCCTTACCCTTCTTCTCCAACACCTCAAAGGGTCCTGACCAGCGATCCTGAAGGGCACTAAGCTCTCCTGGTTCGATCACCCACACCTTCTGGCCAGGCTCCAACTCCACCGGGTGAGCGTTGTGGTCATACCACGCCTTCATCACTGCTTGGCTGGCTTCCAAGTTGTCAGAAGCTTGCTTCCACAACTTAGCCATTTGGCTCCGGAAGGCCAGCATGTAGCTCACCACATCCTGGGGGAGCTTTCTGGGAGTTCTTTCCCATCCGTCTCTCACCAGGTTAAGAGGTCCACGTACAGGGTGCCCATACAGAAGCTCGAAGGGGCTGAAGCCCACTCCCTTCTGTGGCACTTCCCTGTAAGAAAAGAGTAAACAGGGTAGGAGGACGTCCCATTTCCTCCGCAGGCTTTCAGGCAGACTTCTGATCATGCCTTTTAAGGTTTTGTTAAACCTCTCCACCAGACCATTGGTCTGGGGGTGGTAAGGAGTTGTGAACCGGTAGGTCACTCCACACTCCTTCCACATTGCCCGCATATATGCTGACATGAAGTTGGTCCCCCTGTCGGACACAACTTCCTTGGGAAAACCCACTCGGGTAAAGATTCCCATCAGGGCCCTAGCCACAACAGGTGCTGTTATGGTCCTCAGAGGTATTGCCTCTGGGTACCGTGTGGCATGATCCACCAGAACCAGGATGAACCTGTGACCAGCTGTAGTTGGTGGATCTAATGGACCCACAATGTCGATGCCCACCCTTTCAAAGGGGGTGCTAACGACAGGAAGGGGTTCCAGGGGAGCTTTCAGCTTCACCCCTGTTTTCCCACTGGCTTGGCAAGACACACATGTCCGGCAGTAGGTATCGGACGACACTTTCATCTGAGGCCAATAAAAGTGTGGGACAAGACGGGCGAAGGTCTTGTCTTGCCCCAGGTGTCCTGCCAATGGTATCTCGTGAGCCAACTCCAGAAGGAAGGCTCGATAACGTTGAGGAACTACCAAGGCTCGTGACGATCCATGTAGGGGTGCCTTGGGTTCACTGTAGAGGAGGCCATCCTCCCAGTAAACACTGTAGTTCCCTTCAACGTTCCCTGCTGCCTGGGCTTCGGCCTGTCGCCTCAGCCCCTCAAGGGTAGGGCACTCCCTCTGGCCCTGGCAGAATTCCTCCCTGGACGGGCCTCCCTCCACGTGCCACTCGGCCGGGATGGGTAGGTCCTCCAGGTTGGTAACGTCCCCCTCCGCAGACTCCTGGTCCACCACCTCCGGTGGCCTATCCGTCCTACGGGGTGGAGACGCCGAGGCAGGCTCCTCCTGTCCTCGGTTCTTCCCTTGACTGGCAGCTGGCTGGGCCTTTGTTCCAGGCTCCAGCCGGAATGAACTCCCTCTTCGGGTAGTCGCGGACCTTGTGCTAACACAGGCCCAGTCAGGTGTACCCAGCATCTCGGTGTGAGTCCGGTATTCCACCTCCTTCCAAGCGTTGTGCTCCATGTCATTCCCCAGCAGACAATCGACTGGCACGGCAGGGCTTACGGCAACTCGAAGTGAACCTGCAACCCCCCCCCATTCAAAGGGAACCTCGGCCACGGGATAGTGGCCTGTTCTGCCGTCAGCCATCGCGGCTGGGTGGAGTACATCGGGAATTACCTGCTCTGGAGACACCAGCTGGCTACGCACCATAGTCATACTGGCTCCTGTGTCTCTCAGAGCCTCCCCTCTTTGGCCGTTGATGGTGATCCACTGCCCATACTTTGCGGTATTTGCGGGCACCTGGATCTTGGGAACCATCTCCCGTTCTCCCAGGGACACTAAAGTGACACCCGCCCACTCCCTTCCCTTAGTTAAGGGCATCTCCTCCCCGAGCACTACACTAGCTACTCCGGGGGTCTTTCCTCCAGTGGGAGGGGGTGATCGTTTCTGACACTTCGGGTCTCCTTTATAGTGTCCAACGCCACCGCACTCGTAGCAATGGACAACCCTTGGCTGCTGACTCTGGCCAGGATTAGGGTTTCTGGGTGGGTTAGCCTTAGAGGTGAATCCTGTTCCCTTCCCTTGGAAGTTATTTTGGGGGCCTTTGGAGAACTCCTTTTTCTTTTCCCCTCCCTCTTTCTTCTGGGGGGCGCCCTGTCCGGCCTTTTGAGTATCCCCTCCAGTCCCCCTTGTGGACACCCGGGTACTAGCCCAAATGTCCGCCTCCTCAGCAAGCTTCCGGGGACTGGTCAGCTTGCTATCCACCAGGTGTTGCCGCAGTTCAGGGAAACATTTCTCGAGTAGGTGTTCCTTCAGTACTAGGTCAAACAACTCCTCGTAGTTCCTTACTTCACTGCCCTGAATCCAACCTTCCAGTGCCTTCTTTGCATAGTCCAGGAAGTCCACCCAATTCTGTGTGCCCAGTTTGTGACTACCCCTGAACTTCTGTCTGTACTTTTCAGGTGTTAGTCCAAACTTTCTGATGAGCGCCAGTTTCATGGTGGGGTAGTGGGTCTGCTCATCCTCTTCGAGGGCCAATAAAGCATCCCTACCAGCGGGAGGCATGTACTTATACAATCCTCCTCCCCAATACTTCACTGGAACCCCATGGGCCCTCAACGAGACCTCATAGGCTGCTAGCCACTTGGCGATATCATCACCCAACCCATAGCTAGCTACTATGTCCTTTGGCAGGTAGGGTTTGGATTCCCTGGTGATCTCTTGGTCTTTGCTGCCACCATTAGGAACAGTTGGTGCCCCAATTCTTAGGAT
This sequence comes from Triturus cristatus, assembly GCF_964204655.1. Classification (NCBI taxonomy): domain Eukaryota; kingdom Metazoa; phylum Chordata; class Amphibia; order Caudata; family Salamandridae; genus Triturus; species Triturus cristatus. The sequence continues at coordinate 1,027,894,072 of NC_140579.1, read as the reverse complement.
CTGAAGCTCTATCTCTTTCAGTCTTATCTCATGAGCCATCTTCTGTTTCTCCGTCTCATGAGCCATCCTCTGTTCCTCCTTCTCCTTCTCCAGCTTTGCTAAGTCCCATGTGAGCTGTCTTTTCTCCCTCCGATCTGCTAACTCCACTTCGGATAAGCCCCCACTAGAGACAGTGCTGCCCTTCCTAGAAAGTGTCCTGGGCCCTGCTGACAGGTTCCCCACCTCAGGTTGGTACATCTCAGCCCCCTCGGGGTCAGGCTCTCCATCCCTGTCTTCCTCCTCAGCCTTGCTTTCCCTGCGTGCCTCCCCCCAAGCCCTTAAGCTGGTTTGGAGTGCACCCTTCTTTGCTCCTGGGGGACAGTACACCCCCTCCCGCTGGCAAAACTCCCTGAGTTGGGCCACAGTGTACGTTTCTAGATTTTCTAGTACAAACTCCATCTCGCCCACTCAGGTTAGAGGACAGGTTTTGTGCAGTAACAATGCAGGGGGGTACCTTTAATAATACCTCCTCCCACCACCAGAGTAAATTTGGAAAAAACAAAATCCCACAATTAGGAAGGCCGCTTTGAGAAAACTCCCGGTGTAGGCCTATGGACTACCCACAGTTATTGTTGAGTATATGTAGGCACAGCTCGATCCCACCACTGAACACCAATTTATGTTGGAAACAGCCCACTCCCACTCCGCAGGGTGGTGGTGGACTCCCCGAACACACTGTGGTAGCTTGGCTCGAGTGGTCAGGAATCAGGCACCGTGCTAAGCGTACAATATACCCCTACAATAATCATGCGTGCATCCGTTCCAAAAACGACTCTACACCGTAAAAATTATGAAAATATGTTTCTTTATCTTTTTCTCTTAGTTGCTGATTGGGAAAATAAATAGGTCAATCACAATATACAAATTTTAAATGGAGCAGGTCAAATAAATATTATCTGAAAATTCAATAAATAGGGATGATCATAAATACAAGGGACATAAATATCAGTGCAGGTAATACAGGCAATTAAATATTTTGAGGCAATAAATACTGTACCAATAAATATTGTACACCATCAAGTCCTGTGGACCTATAAATATAGTGAAGCAATAAATAGGTAAAAACTCAATAAATACAGTGCCCCCAATAAATTATTAAAAGTATACAGCAACACTCATGTAATCAGATGACTTCAATTTCTAAGGGCTGATTTGGCCCAGGCACAGCTTGTAGGGTTGTGGAAGGCTTGAGGGGGGGCTACTCCCTGGCTGGGACAAGGCTGAGGCCTAAACTGAGGTAGATCAAAGGGGGGAATACCAGTGCCCTGGCTTTCTCTCTCCACACAACCTCTCTAGGTTAGTCCCAGTTCACCCCAGGCACAGTCAGGTTGGTTTCAGCACCTCCCTAGCCCCTTAGAGCAGTCTCTCAGGTCTCCACAGGGCCTTAGGCGCCCTCTACTCCACTTACTGCCCTTTTTCTGATGTTCCGACGCCGCTGGAGTCGTGTCGACGCCGTGAGGCGGTTCCGGTTCGGTCTCGGCGGCCTCGGCACAATGTCCGTTCTTTGACGATGCCGGTAGGCGGTTCCGGTCCGATGTCGGTGGCCTCGGTTCGATCTCGACCTCCGATTCGACGGCGTCGGCAGTCTCTTACTCGATGTCGACTTCGAGCGGCTCCGGTCCGATGGCGCTCTCGGCTCCGATGACGTCGGCCGGCCTGGCCTCGATGTCAACTTCCGGCGACTCCGGGGTGCGATCCTCACCCCCGACCTCCGGTGCTCCTCCTCTCAGGTTCCGGGCGACTCCGGAGTGCGATCCTTCGTCCCGACCTCCGGTGCTCCTCTACCTCGGTCTCCGACGACTCCGGAGGGCGGACTTCACTCCTCCGATGACGCCGCTCGCTCGACCTCGGTTCACTTCCTCCTCGACCTCTGGTATTCCTCACGACCTCCGTCGGCGCCCTCTCACGACCTCAGGCAGCTCCGGGTACGACGTCTGCTACCTCAGTCAGCGCCGCTTCTCCACCTCGGGCTCCAGGTCTCAGGCTACTCGACGCCGGACTCCAGGGAAACCAGTTTCCAGGTCAGGATCTTGCTGCTTTCTGTTTCTAAGGCCTGTTCCTGCTGTCCAGGTCCTTAGGATGAGTTTTTCTGGCTTCTTCCCACACAGGGCTACAGGCTGGGATCCATCAGTAGGGACAAGTATCAAGGGTGGGTTTATGGACCCCACTCCAGGCACAAGTTTCCACCCCTGCTGCTTCACTCCTTCCTCCTTCACTCTTGTGCTGCTCTCTCTTCACCAGTCAGGTGCCAACTGCCAGCTCCAACTGCCAACACTCTGTCTTAACCTCCCAACATTCTAAACCGCCTCCAACTGTCACAGAGTTCTGGAATGTTCTGGAAGGTGCTGGTAGGTTCCAATGGATGCTGGTGATGTCACAGGTGGCCACCATTTTGTGCTCCAGGCCCTCAGACAGAAGTTTCAGGGTTAGCTAAAATGGCTCCCTGAATCTGTAGCAACACGAAAAAGTCTGGTGGTTCCCAAAAAGGAAAAATTCAAACAGGGTTTGAGGCAAAAGTGGGACAAAATAAATAATGATGAGGAGGGACCACCCAAAGGGCTGACAGGTCTAACACAACCTTTTTAACTTTGTTTTGTGAATTTGAAGTCAGCATTCGACTATGTACAGTGCAACCTGCTTTAGCAAAAACTGTCTTCCAAGGGGCTTCCCTGCACATCTCTTAAAAGCAATACAGCTGTTGTATTCATCCACCTTGGTGAGAGTAATAGCAGCTAAATTACCACTGAGCCTAGAATATGGGAGTGAGGTATTACAAGGGAGAGGTACGACAACTTCAAATGGGATATTCACAAACATTTTCAGGACCCTTTATTGCTTCCCCAATACACCTCTCAAGCCCAGATAAGGCTTGGGTTTGGCGTACAGAACCAAACCATTGCAAGGAAAGGAGGCTACATTAAAGTATGCAACATATCCAACCAACAACTTAAAACAAACTGGTGGCATAGTCAGGTCATGGCCTCTACAATTTGGTGTTCAAGCAACTTGATTCTGTAGAAAATAAGGACAAAGGTCCCAGGCCAGTCATCAACGACTTTTGATAGTTTGAGTGGCTGATCTATTGTCATTGCAAGATGAATGGTATGCTCAGAAACATGCTGCTAGTGTGAAACTAGGTAGTCATGATGCACCTACAGCAAACCTTTCAGATGTCCCCATCTGCAAATCTCCTTGTCAGATCCATCTTTTCTTATGGGCAGAAAGCAAGGATATGAGTTTGCAGTATTGTCCTGTGGACTGCCCACTGTCTGAGATGTTTCAATAAAGTTTATAAGCCAGTGGTGGAAGTTCTCGGAGTTCAAAGGGTGAAGATGATTGCCCAGATTTTTTGTATACATGTACAATCAGCTTAGCAACATGCCAGAGGATGCTCATCCTTGAGTTAGTCATAGATGCTGTTTTGTTGACATTGACACTTTCCTAGATCAAGATATATCACATCGTGGGAGGAATACAAAGGTCTTTGCCATAGGACAACATTTTCTTATGGCAATTGGCAAGGATTGAGGGTCTCCTGGCTCTATCAAATCAGGCTTTGTGCTTGAGGTCCTTACATTACTTGGCACTCTAGTTCAATGACTTAAGTCTTTTCACTACAGGAAGAGTGTCTTACTCAAAAAATATCAGCTAGGATAGTTCAGCTGTGGCTGAACCACAAAGAGGCCTAGAATGATGAGGCAATTGTCGGGGTGGTTCTAGATCCAGATATAGCATTTGATGCCGGGGCTATGTTAGGGTATCATTTTTACAGGCAGTCAGATGCAGAAATGGCACTGCACATAAACTGTCTGTAAGGCCTAGCCGTAACAAAGCCCTGACCAAGAAGAAGTGTGTCTCTTGTATCCTACTGACGATGGACAATGTGTTTGCAGTTCAGCACATCAATCACCTTGGTGGCCCAGTGTAAGGAAATGCTTCTTTTTGCATGATCACCCCAATGTTTTTGGACTGATGCTGCTAGTTTTTTGACTCTGAAGGTGCACTGAGGTCTGATAAACAAACTTTAGTTCCATTGCTCTGGCCCTTAAAAAGTATGGGTCCAATTCACCTGCAGTCAAATTTTAGACATGAAGTCTAAGTTTAGACCTGAGTTTCAGTGTTGACCTGAAGTCTAAGTTTAAACCTGAAGTCTAAGGGCTCACCTCACAAAGGTAAGCTTTGACCTGAAGTCCAAGCTTATCTTTGTGAATACGGACCTTAGATTTCATGTCTATACTTCAACTTTTGGTATGAACTTAGACTTCAGGGCTGATTGCCTCACCCATAATTGGCATAAGTTAGCTTACTTATAGATCCCTACTATATGGCACTAGGAATACCTAGGATTAGGTAGTTAAAGTGTTTCTTGTGGTCTGGTGGACAGCAGTACTTATTGTGCCACCATAAGTGGGACAAAGCACAGTATGACATCCAGCCTGCAATTGCTGGGTGGCAGAGCCTATTTGAGCTGCTAACTCAACTTTACTATTTAAATCAATTAGAAAACCCAAACATTTATTTTTATCTATATGTCACCCCTAAAGCAGGCCTAACCTGCTCCAAAGCAGTTGCATTAAACCCAACTTGATGCTCATGTCAAATTTAATGTAACTTTTGCACAAGGGGCAACTTTAGTAAGCAGCCAAATTGTTGCCCAAACTTTTCCAGTGAATATTTACGGTTGTTAGCCTCAAGGCAGCCTTCTGCCCTACTAGGGGGAGGTGTTAACAACTCTCTGAAAGGTAATCAAAGGGCCTGTCATTGGAAGACCTGTGACCTCCTCCTGGAGGGAAGGCCAAAAAGAGTGTGAGCTCAAAAGACGGGCAAACGGTGGATGCACGCAAGATGTGCTGCTGTTTTGTTCTTGCAGACAGGTTGGCATTGAGGAGAGTGAGGGGAAAGCCAAAGCCAAACTTTTTTTTTTGTGGATGTGTACCCCCCACCCCCGATAGCCACACCTCTAGGGAGGGCTAAAGAACTCCAAACAGCAAGAGAAGCATATTGCCATCTTGGGAGTGACAGAATGGTGCATTCTGGGCTAGTTGGATGCCATACTTTACAGGACAGCATCACTAGAAAGGAGTGGTCCTGGTAGCCAAAAAGTAAAGACACGAATCCTACAACATTGTAGCAGGATTAGATGCAAGACGACGGGAGCACCCATTGTGGAACATTTCAATAACCATATGCATACTCCAGAATCTATCAGATGGCTAGTGCTGGAGAAGATGACTCTCGGCCAACGAGGAGGGTATATATGCCCTATCCTTAACATTAGAGAATGTAAATGGATGCACCTAGTGGACACTGTGATGAATGGTCTCAATGAACTAGATGCCACCTATGCACAAATGGCTGGCTTGCTTGCAGAATAGAGTGGTCATACAGACCCCTGCAACAACTAGCATACACAGGATATACACTGCCTGCATATCCTGTATATTACATACATGCCATTCTACACAGAATGGCTGAGAAACATGATGCTACTTTAACCATCTAGCCTCTCTCTATCTTAAGTGAGTCCATATCTAATTAAACATCTACCTATTTCAATGTACATATAATGTGGAATAATGTTAATCCAGTATATGACATATATGCTATCCTGCACGGAATGGCTTGTATCAGTTGAAAATTAGGATGCTACTTCAACCACCTAGCCTCTCTCTACCCTATGAGATTCTTGTTCCGATTTAACATCAACCTATTTTTTGTTCATATACTGGCACATGCATCAAGCCAAAATCCAGTCGGTAAAATACCGAATCGCTAAAATCACCCGTTAGCGAGTAAAATAAACCGAATCCCAATGCATCAACCCAAAACGTGAGCAAATAACGAATCGCTAAATGAAATCCGGTAAAATACCGAATCGCAAATAACCAACATGCAAAAATACCGAATCCCTAAATACCGAATTAGCAATCACCGAAATCACTAATAGCTCCCAGCAAGTGCCAATGGCTAATAACGAATCCCAACCCAATGCAACAACAGTCGCAAATACCGAAAATCCCAAAAATCACTATTTAGCATGAGCTAAATAAGGGGAATCCGAACCTGGAGGTAAAGTGAAAAAAAAAGTCATGTGAATAAAAAAAAAAATAAATAAACATGTGCAACTGATTGTGTTAGTCACCAAAACCTTAAATGTGGCCAAGGAGACCCTGTTGGCTACCACAAAATGGCAGCCCTCTACGTGCTTGCAAGGAGGATGCGTATCAATGCGGCAGGACAGCGCAGCAGAAGGGCCCAGGAGAGAGTTTTCAGACTGCGCATCACCTTGCTCAGGCAGAATGAGGACGAGGTGTACGAGAAGTATCGACTGAATCGTGCCATGATCATGCGCCTCATTGCAGACCTGGAACCATTACTGCAGCACCAGACACACCGGACCAATGCAATCCCTGCGCACGTCCAGGTCCTATGCAGCCTGCACCTACTGGCCTCAGGAAGTTTCCAGGGGGTAATTGCGGTAGCCGGAGGCGTATCGTAAAGCGCACTCTCACGCTTCTTCAAGAAATTCCTAGATGCCATGCTGACAATGCTACACACCCACATCAGCTTCCCCACAACCCCACAGCAGTTGGACCGCAACAAAAAGGCATTCTACCAGGTGGCACAATTCCCCCATGTAATTGGATGCATCGACTGTAAGCATATACCCATATGTCCACCCGCAGCAAATGAGTACATATTCCGTAACCGCAAGTCATACCACTCAATCAACGTGCAGGTTGTGTGCAATGCCAATCACATCATAACGGACCTAGTGACACAATTTCCGGGGAGCACACACGACTCCTACATATTCCGCCACAGTTGAATCCACAGGCGTCTACTCAACGGAGAATTTGGAGAGGGAGTCCTGCTTGGTACGTACAAATTCCGCTTCCCCACATGAACACCACACATGTATGAACATCACCATTGCTAAGTCTTTGCTTCTATCTTCTAGGTGACAGTGCTTACGCCCTGCGTGAATATATACTCACCCCATACATCAATCCAGCAACCCCACAGGAACAACGCTACAACGCAGCACACATAAGCACTAGGAATGTCATAGAGAGGACATTAAGGATTCTGAAGAGTCGCTTTAGAATCCTACATAAGACTGGCGGCTCCTTGCTATACAAACCTGAAACCTGCTGCAGGATTATTGCTGTATGTGCAATGCTGCACAACATTGTGACCAGAAGGGGGATACCCATAGAGGTGGACAGGAATGACGACCACCGGGATGACCAACCACCCGCCCAACACCGACAGGCACACGTCCCTAACACAGCAGAGGGCCATAGGAGGCGGACATACATCATGCAACATCATTTCTGAATCAGGTGAGAATGATACATTACTATTTTGTTGGGGGTGCAACTGTTTAATGCACAGTAGTACAGCGGTATGTGCAACCAAACAAGCGATGTAAATAATGCTCCACATGACAAAAGTAATTACACATGTGCGTTAAAGTCACGGCTGTGCAGCCTCAGGAAGGGGAGGACCATGGTTGCCCCACCACAGTCAGGTATGGCTGTAAATCTGTCTAGTGGCGCTTGCCACGTACACCAAGCCTCCGCTCAGGTGTCTCCGACGCCTCACCACGGCCTGTCCCCGAGGTGGCCCGCGAACTGCGGCGCCTGGTGCTATTGCTGAGACGTGTGATGGCCTTTGTAGAGGCCGCGGACCGCACCAATTGCTTACGGTGCCTCCTCCTCTCACACTCATGGCCCTCCCTCATGGCACGGGTGAGCTCATGGATGTCCTCCCTGAGGTGCCCATTGCCCTCTGCCACCACAGTGGTCATGTCCCTAACCGCCGCAGTCATGGCACGCATTTCCCTTAAAAGGCGCACGATATTTGAGCTTATTGTTGCCATGTGTCGTCCCTGCAGGCGCTGTACATGCAGCATCCTCTCCTCGATGGCAGAAGTTTGTGGAAGATCAAGGTCGCCTGAGGAGACAGAACTTGGCCGAGCCCTGCGCCGCTGTGGCAGTCTGCCGCGTCCAGGTGGTGCAGCAGGTGGTGTGATGGTGCACAGACTTTGTCCCAATTGTGTGGATGGTGTTCCCATCACCTGCAAGTGCGCAACTTGGGACCTGCGCCTCGGCGCTTTAGTGGCTGTTGTAGCTGCAGCTGGTGTGGCTGGTGCTGGTGCTGGTGCTGGTGGTGCTGGTGGTGGTGGTGGTGGTGGTGGGGTGGCAGGTGGAGGTGATGTATGCGCATCCTGCGTTGTCTCCATGTCGGAATCCACAGGTGTCTCGGATATAATCAGCTGCCCGCTGTCGTCCGATTCCCCAGGAGATGCATCTGTGTGTGAAACAGTGCATGGTTAGTGGGATAGTTACACCTACGTAGTGTCGTACACATACATGTCCCTCTGTGATCCACTAAATAAACAGTCTCTATCCATGTTCAACTTATGTGGTGATTCGTAATTGTATTTACGCCTGTACATGCACACTGGGCTGACTAGACTACAACTCCCATGATGCACTAGTGTTAACAGTAAAGCTGTATGGGCCAAAGCTGCATGCACACTCAGATCCTGCTGGGGGCATGGGAATGGATTTACGCTATGCTGGGTATGGGCACAGGCATGCATCTTACCTTGGGCACTTGTGGCTGCGCCGGAGGTGTCCATCTGGGTCACTCCCACGACGGCTTCACGCTCGATTGTCCCTTCCACCAGCTCCTCCAGGGCAGTGTTGGCTTGGACCGTCGAAGGGCCGCCTCCGGTTCTGGTCGCCTCCCGGAGCCTCTCCGCAATCCTCTCCTTAGCACGCTTCCGCAGGTCGTACCATCTTTTCTTGAGGTCGTCAATGCTGCCGGTCGTCACACCAACAGCATTCACCCTCTCCCGGATGCGCTGCCATATGCGCCGTTTCTCCCCCTCAGGCACCTTGAGGGACAGCTTACCAAAAAGGCGATCGTGCTTGCTGCTGACTCCCTCTATCAGGTGCTCCAGCTCCCTGTCGGAGAACTTGCGCTTGCGTGCAGCCTCAGCGCTGGATGGTGCTTCCTTCTCCATGGTTCTTTGGTTTGGCGGATAGCTCAGTCGGTGTGGCTTCACTCTGCACAGGCAGTCTTCACTCACAGCTCCTGTTTGCTCCTCTGTCGAGGCAATGAGGGTGGGGCTGCAGTATTTCCTGGTTGGTGATGTCATCTACATGTTCCCGGAGCGACGCGGTCATTTGCGATTTCGCTAATACCGAATTCGGTATTACCGAACTCGCTATTAGCTAATCGGAGTTTGCATGCCCCGCTATTGATTATTCGGTAAAAATAGCGATTTTTAAGGAATCGCTAAAATTTACCGAATATGTTGATGCATGCCCTAATGCGATTCCTTAATAACAGTTCCTTATTTTTCGCTATTAAGGAATCGCTTTTTGTTTGGTTGATGCATGTGCACCTTTGTGTGTAATAAGGCATATCCGCATTTCTCTCTACCTATCCATTCACTGTAAAATCGAATATGATACGCATTATCTGTAATGCGAGATACATATTGTTGACAATGTAAATTACTTATAATGTATACTTACTGTACGCCGAATATGTTTCTAATCAATGTTTTTTGTGTGTTAAAACCGTTTATAGAACAGGCTCTATGTTAATATATGTTGCCTGTCATTTGGACAAAATTTGTTATATAGAGAGGTCCTTATGAACAGATATTAGAAATTTTACAGCGCCAGAGACCCTCACACATCGGGCATTAGTAACCTTGCCGGTTACTACTAAGGCCTTCCATGCCACATATACACAAAATAATGTTTGCACACTGCCAGGGACCTCATCAGTTGTATGGACAGGTGCCCGCCCTGTCAATGAATCAACTACCAATTAATCGTCCTGACAATGAGCCTCAGCACGCCCCCTAGCCTGTGATTGGCTAGACGTGGGACGGGCCCCCATCAAGCGGCTGCATGTACACCGTGTTTTTTACTTTCATTTAGTGAGAGCACAACGAGCCAGCTCATTGTTTGAGCTGACAGGCCGCGTGAAGGAGGTAAGCGCGTATAAATCTTGCTCGCCGCGCATTTTCGGTATTTTTTAAATTGACTTAGTTTCCACACCACATTTAATGTAAATAGCTGCCGTCAGTAGAAAGCCGCTGATACATGTCTCTCCTCTCAGTACTTGGTTGCAACAGCACATCAATGTATTTTACCCCATAGAGCACTTGTTAACCATTCTTGACACTATCGATTTTGGTAAATTCGTTACGAGCTGATCTCTTTTATGATAACGATCGCGTTCTCTCCAATTGTTTGTCCTTGGCACTTTGCTTCCGCCGCATGAGATTTTTCCACACCATCCCATTCTTTTTCTTAAACCTAATGATACTATCGTTTTTATGTAATGCCATGTCCTCCAACCACCCAGCGCGTATTTGACATGAGATGTATATATCCCTGACGACCGCTTTCTCCCCTTTCTCAGACTCTCTTCTTGGATTCGTTCCGTTCTCGCATCGGGTGATTGATTACCCCGCATGCTAAGAAAACTGTAGAAGTGAGTGCCTCACCCTTCTTTTTCTTTACATAAACGTTGGAATAATCCCGCTCAGACATGCTTTTAGTAATCAACATGTCTCCCGCTAGATTTCCAGGAGCCCCTTTGAGAGCCCATTAAGGATCGTGCGTTGCCCGTCCTTCCATATGCAAGTAGGTGATAATTTCTCCACCTACTAGACCTTTCACCACTGATACTTACTTTGCACTGACCTAAAATTAATTATCTCTAGGTGCTCACCTGTATAACTGTCCTAATGAAGACCCCGAAGTGAGGACCCCACTCACCCTCCATCCTGTTGGGGTCGAAACTTTGACCATTTCACCTACAAACTCGTAGATTGGAACAATCTAATGAAAAATGTTTCTATGAGCATTGTATATATGGAAACAAACTGACCTGTATTAGGCTGTAAAGGTCTCCGTGTACATAACTGCTATTGTGTCCTTGTCACTTCACCTTTACCCTGTCCCTCACCTACCAATTCACTACCATTGCCCCATCCTTCTTTCTTCTCACGTTGAGAGCACTGTAAATATTGTATGCACTACCAATGTATTTGGATTTAATGTATTGTTACCCATTAATGCTTTGATTGATAATCGCATTTAATGCTGCTATTACCTATAGAAATTAAATTTCTGTTCTCTGAATTTTGAATCGATTTCCTAGTGGTGAACTATTATTATGTTTTTTCATATTATGTCTCTCTAAATTATTCTGTTAAAGAAACAACTACCTCGAACATTTTTCTCCACATACACTTTACAGGACAGCATCACTATAAAGGAGTGGTCCTGGTAGTCAATTGGCTAGTAGTCACCATAAACCCAACGGCTTTAACTGGACACTAGATAACATATGTAGTGAACAATGGACTGATAAAGGACTTTCCTGCTGCTCCCTCCACAAAGCAAAGAGAGGCTGCACCAAGACTGGACTGGAGCTGCTGCTCTCAGGGCAGGAAAAGAAAGGGCTGTGCCTGTGGTGCCCTGCTCAAGGAAAAGTCATCCCGGATCCTAAACAGCAGTAGTCATTCCAAAGGTCAGTTAGTGGGCTTCCTATTATAACTACAGGGACTCACAATGTGAATAGGCCTGCATTGGTGCGTTGTTAGCCAAGAACGCTTGACTGCTGCTGACTGCCAACGTGCAGCCTGGAGACCGAGTCTGCCTGGCGCAAAGCTCACGACCTCCTGTCCATCTGACAGTGCGTGAAGATGCCCCAGAACAGAAGTGGTGTCACCATGGTCCCTCCTTGGTGACTCAGCCCTTCTGGCTGGCCCCTGACCCACTGGTTCTTCCACTGGGGACTCTTTCCCCCTCTCACCCCTCAATCGGGACTTCTGCACCCTCCACATAGGAGTGGTACTGCCATACACCAGAACGGATGGAGGCCTGCCTACAGACACTCCCAGTTCACCAGACATTAGGGGATCCCCCTCAACGGGTGGCCCATCAGGACAGACTAGGCTCCCCACCTGGTGTTTCCTTAAAGAACCATCCAGGCTCTGAGTCTGATGTTGGGCACTACCAGGACATAACCCATTCTCACTGCTTCCCCTTAAAGACAGGACGTGAGGCCCTACACCCCTCTCACTACTACAGGATCTAGCTGGGCTACTCTGAGCCACTTCCACCACGCTGGGTTGAAAGATACCTGAGCCACTCCTCTTAGGATCACTCCCCAATGCCTCTTCAGACCCTCTGGACCCCACCAAAAGGTCTGCCTCCAATGTGAGCTCCCTGGGGTTAGAGAACTCACTCTCCAACGGGTGTTGGCATAGCTCTGGAAAACAGGGACTTACAATATGCTCTCCCACAATTGGATCACACAGCCCCCTACAAGGGTTAACCAAACTATCCTTCACCTCACCATCCAGTGCCTCACACACATACTCCACACCACTCTCCTGAGATTGGCAAGACAGTATCTGACTGTCTCTGTCATTCAACCCACACTCTTCTGGGTGGTCTCCACATTCACACACCAGTACTTCAACCATGGGGAAACCCTTCTCCCTGCTCCTCTCATCTAGAGTCAGTGGAGTGTCCCTCCCAACACTAGGACCATGAACCCCTGCACCAGTGCCCCACTCTACTTACTGGACACTGCGCACCACTGGAGCTATCTCAGATCCTTGAACCTCCTGGTGTATGTTAACCCCCTCCAAGTCAGGTGCCACATCTCTCGGTGTGTGTACTACTCTCTCAGCACTAGAACATTAAATTTTGCTGCCACCATCTGAGCAGGATTCCACCTCCAACTCAGCAAAGCTCACTTTCTGAGTGTAATAATCAAAGATGTCTCGTAGACAGGTGGCTTAGAACAAGTTAAAGGTTTATTCCATAAGTTACAAAGTCCAAGTAAAACACCAGAAAGGCCACTGCTAAGATCCTATGTGAGCCCCACCAGGAGCAGCCTCCCTGCTGCTCAGCCCATCTCTTCCAACTGCCAACTCCTCCAGTCCCACACACCAACATTCCAAGTGACATCACTCATGGCTGAGCAGCAAGGGACAGGACAGTAATGAGGAAGATGTACATCAACAACAATAGATTATAGCACATCTCCCTTCCTTCGAAAAACAAGCAAAAGATATGCATTGAATCAAGATAGCACAAAATCAGAAAAGAAGTACATTAAGCAAATAATTATACATCAAATCAATAGTCGCAAGAAAATAACTCTCCAACAAATTAGATGGTACACACTAGAACATATAACATAGAAATAGGGAAACGCACCTCCCTATGAACTCCAACACTGTAATAGGGGAAAACACCTCCCTATAGGGGAAAACACCTCCCAAGGACTCACTGAACTTGTAATAGGGAAAATACACAACCCTATGATACTCTGTAATAGGGAAAATACACCTCCCTATGATACTCAGAACATTGTAATAGGGGAAAAACACCTCCCTATAGGGGAAAACACCTCCCAAAGACTCACTGCACACTGTAATAGGGAAAACACCTCCCTATAGGGGAAAACACCTCCCAAGGACTCACTGAACTTGTAATAGGGAAAATACACAACCCTATGATACTCTGTAATAGGGAAAATACACCTCCCTATGATACTCTGAACATTGTAATAGGGGAAAAACACCTCCCTATAGGGGAAAACACCTCCCAAGGACTCACTGAACTTGTAATAGGGAAAATACACAACCCTATGATACTCTGTAATAGGGAAAATACACCTCCCTATGATACTCAGAACATTGTAATAGGGGAAAAACACCTCCCTATAGGGGAAAACACCTCCCAAAGACTCACTGCACACTGTAATAGGGAAAACAACTCCCTGTGAACTACAACTGGAGCATATAGCTCCCAAAACTACTTGAATTAGAGCACATAGCTCCCACAACTTCACATAATTGAACTGGGGCACTCAGGTACGCCACCCCACAACTTCCCTGCAACATAACATTTCACTCACCGCCCATTGACAAGAGAACTAGGGCACTCGCTAGCCTACAGATATTCACCACTCAGTGAAATGAGTAAAAAAAAAAATGTCCCTTCAACCCAAATGAAGCACATGCGGCAACCACCACACAATAGCACTGGGGCACTAACCGCCCCACAACCTCACAGTGTCAGGGTAAACTCCAACCAGTAAAACGAGAACTGGAGCACACACATAGGCCATAACAACATACTCAGAGACCAAGTACGATAAGATCATGGAAACAACCCTGCGAGTCTCGTCAATGTGTTCATGTTCACAGATCGAATATCCGTGTTGGGATCCAACACAAGATCTTGCCACAAAAGTTCTAATTCCTCACCAGCTAACTGTGCAAAGACCTCCTTGATCACTTTCCGAAAGTCTGTAAGGATTATCCCACGACGACATATGCTGCAGCCGACAAGAACGTTGGGTCGTTCTAGAAACTTTCCAGAATACGTGGTTGGCAATGACGAACTCCACCGCAGGACACCAACTAAGACCAACTTCACCCTTCAAGTGCTACTTCCAAGCACAAGATGGCGGGACGCTGACGACGACACGCTGGATGGCTCCCGGTACGTTGTTGCATGCAGGCGCACTAGGCAGTAGAGAGGAATGAAGAGAGAAGGACGTCATCGAAGATTCCCCCTGCCACCACGCGGCACCAAGAAAACGGTAAGGTGCGCGTAGAAATTTTGAATGTAAACGGTGGTTGGGAGTCAAATACCAAATACACAATGCACCTCCAAAATACGCTGGCAACCCCACAAAGTTACTTACTGCCATGACACACACCTCATGTGTAGTGCTTGCCGGAACACACCACTAGCTTCTGTAAATGGAGCGCGACAATATACACTTGGTTCCTCACAAATGAGCGCTAGACTTAATATCCATTGCGGCGCCAGAACTCCACAAAGTTACTTACTGCCATGACACACGCTTCATGTGTAGAGCTTGCCGGAACACAATTTAGCGCTAGACTTAATATCCATTGCAGCGCCAGACTTCATGAGCTGGACGTTTCAGAGTAGACAACCAGACACTGACACACTTTGCAGATGGGTTGTTTGCTGTGGTGGCAGACTATGTAAATAAGGATTCACGCCATGAAAGTCACAGTTGCCAAATTTCCCTGCAGCCATCACTGCTGCCAGATCCCCAGAATTAATTGTCACTGCCACACCAAATTAGTAGCTTGTCCCACGACGGTAGAAAGAACAGCTGGGCAAGAGTAACATCTCAAAGGCAGTAAAAAATGAAAGGGTAATCACAGCCATCCTCCCTCAACATGTAGGTTCTCTTTCACTTGGAACTGGCACTTACATATTTGGGCGACCGATGTAGTGGTCACTGGTGGGGCTCAGGGGTGCCAAATTCCTTAAATACACAGCTTGTAAGTTCTCTTGAAGTTCCTTTTTTTCTTGTAAATTCTTTAAGCATCAGAAACCATAATCCATTGAAGTAACACACGCATAAGTCCTTCCAAATCGTCGCCAGTGTAATAATCAAAGATGTCTCGTAGACAGGTGGCTTAGAACAAGTTAAAGGTTTATTCCATAAGTTACAAAGTCCAAGTAAAACACCAGAAAGGCCACTGCTAAGATCCTATGTGAGCCCCACCAGGAGCAGCCTCCCTGCTGCTCAGCCCATCTCTTCCAACTGCCAACTCCTCCAGTCCCACACACCAACATTCCAAGTGACATCACTCATGGCTGAGCAGCAAGGGACAGGACAGTAATGAGGAAGATGTACATCAACAACAATAGATTATAGCACTGAGCTACGCACATTTCTTGTTGCTGGACTGAGGCACTCATGGCCTCAAGCCTCTCGAGCTCCAACTTAAGCTCTCTCATTCTCAACTCATGTTCCATTCTCATTCTCTTCAAGGACAACCTGTTATTCTCTGTTACCCTCTGATGCTCCCTCTTAACCTTAGCCATCTCCAGCTTTTACATCCTATTTCTCTCCCTGCCTTCCAACTCTCTGGGGTACAGGTCTTTGGAAGAGATACCACTGCCAGGTGGGGACGGTAGTCCTTCCCTGGCTGGAAACACTGGCCTATCCAGTTGCCCATCTGCATGCCCAGTTGGCTCCACCACTGACTCAGGGGCATTTCTTGCTTCTACCCAGGCCCTCAGCACCTTTTGATAGTCATCCTTTTTAGAAATGCCTGGTGTAGCAACTTTCAATTTCTTGCAGAGCTGCTTGAGCTGTTTCAAAGTGTAGGTTTCCAACCTCTCTTCCTCAAAATCAAGATCCATAGATGCAACAGATGCTGACCTACTCATGGTAGTAAGAATTGGCAGTTCTCAGGAAAAAATAACAGTCCAAGGAAAAAAAGAAATTCTACCAAAAAAGTATGTGGTCGCATTTGGGCTGCACTCCCTAGTAGTGTACACCAATTACTGTATATGAGTCACGAATGCAGGTCCAAATCCTCCCCACTGACCACCAATGTTAGAACTGGGTGTCTATAGTTGGCAGAGGTAGGTACCTTTGACCAAATAGGGACCCTTGCTTCTAAGTCACGGAAAGGGGGTTACACTACTGGATAACCCCTGCTCACCCCCTTGGTAGCTTGGCACGAGCAGACAAGCTTATCTCAGAGGCAGTGTGTTAAGCATTTGTGAACACATACAGTAATACAGTGAAAACACTACAGATGGACACCACACAGGTTTTATGAAAATAAGTATTCTTTATATAGACTTAACACAAGACCACAAACGACAAAAATCCACAATACTGTACTCAAAATTGACTTAAAGATGTTAGAATTAACTTAGTTCAAGTTGATGGTAATTGCGACACAGTTCTCCCAAAAGTACCTGGATGCGTAACGCAAAATAAACAAAAGGCTCGCAGCGTTGGAGATGCGTCGGTTCCTTGCTTCGGGTGAGACGATAGGGGATGTGTCTTGATCCTTACCGGAAAGGAGGTGATGCATAGATTCTCGTGCTGCAGCCCTGTTGCGATGAGGCAAGATTGCGCCTCGATGCGATGCGACAATCCGGTGCGATGCGATAAGATGGCGCCCTTGATGCGACGATGTGAAGACGATGCGTCCACGCCCTGGCAGCCTTGCGGCAACTCTGTACTTTGGAGCCGCGACAGGCCCTGCGACACGCTTCTCCGGTGATGCGACGGTGACCCTCACGGTTGCGGCGCTCTTCTCCGGTGATGCGACAGCAGACAGCCACGACGAATACACGCTTCTGGGAGATGCGGCGGCGGCACACTTCTCCGGCGATGCGATGACTACAGCTGCGGCGGTGACACGCTTCTTCTTGTTGCATCGCGCTTCCAGCTCCCAGCGACACGCAGGCTTCTGCAGATAGAATTCCCAGCAAGGAAATTCAGAGGGGAGCTGGTGGTGAAGTCCGTTGTCCCCGAGACTTCAGCAGGAGGCAAGCACAAGTTCAAGCCCTTATCGAAATATTCTGCAAGATGATGAAAGTTCTGTAAAAGTTCCTTCTCCTCTCCTTGGCAATGAAGACACCACTGCAGGCCAACCCAAAAACACAGAACACTGGCAGGGGGGCAGCCCAACTCCTACAGCTTCCTTTGGTTCTTCTCCTTGGCAGAGGTTTCCTCTTGTTGTTCCAGAAGTGATCTCAAGTCTTGGGGTTTGGGTCCCCATATTTATACTGCTTTCTCTTTGTTCTCTGAAGGCAGAAAGGCCTTTAGCTAGTCCAAACCAGTTCTGGTCAGTCCTGGAGCACTTTGTTTACATGACTCCTTCTTTTCTTTCAGAGTGCAGGGCAGAGACATCAGACACACCACAGGAGGTGGAGCCAGCTTTGTGGAGGGAAGGCACAGCCCTATTCAGGTCCCAGGTGCAACTCCTCCAACCCATCTACACACAGATCTTCCTATTCAGCCCTGTGCAGACTCACCCTCTCCCCTGGAATCCCCAGCCCCTGTCACTCACAGTACCAAAAACACAATGCACAACCTAGCAGAGGCAGGCTTGGACAGTTAAGCAAGAAATTACCTACTTTCTAAAAGTGGTATTTTCAAACACAGAATGTTAAAACCAACTTCACTAAAAGATGTATTTTATCTTCAGGCATACTAAATTCGAATGTATGCCATGTTCCCTGAGTCAGTTAGGATTATAAGATGTAATAATCAAACTGCCCATGGGGAACAGGTAGCCTTGCAATAGTGAAAAACGAAAATGGCTGTAATTCACTATTAGAACATGCCACACACGCCAGGGCATGTCCTACCTTATCCTTACAATGCACCTTGCCCTTGGGCCTACCATAGGGGTGTCTGATATGAAGAAAAGGGAAGGTTTAGGGACTGGCAAGTGGGTGCACTTGCCCAGTCAGCATGGAAGTACCAGACTGCACACAGGCTCTGCAATGGCAAGACTTAGACACACTTTTACAGGCTGCTTCTCTGGGTGGCACAACCATTGCTGCAAGCCCACCAGCAGCATTTGGATTATCAGCCCTGGGCACTCCTGGTGCACTGTACTAGGGTCTGACAGGTAAACCAAATCAGCCAATCATGGAGTCACTAATCCATACATTAATTTACAGGAGGGAGAGCATATGCACTTTAGCTATGATTAGCAGTGGTAAAGTGCCCAGAGTCATAAAACAGCCAACAAGAGGTCAGAAAAAATATAGGAGGAAGGTAAAAAGTTCAGGGATGACCCTGCAAAAAGGGCCAAGTCCAACAGTGGTTTGTCCATAGACCCTGCAACTGGACTGAAGACCGCTTTTAATGTGAGGTAACTGTGCAACCAAGCCTCTTTTGCCCCTTTAATTTTCTCTTTGTTGGTGGTGGTCACCCAAAGCAAGCTGGAGTAATAGTTTATAACTTTATAAAGGTTTTCTAAAGTTGATCGCAAACAAGGTCCATTCAAACGATTTTTTGTGCTGAATGAAAAGACTGGGATTTATTGTTCCATTGAAAATTCATATCTTTTGTGGATTTTTGTCATTGAAGTGTCTAATTAAAGCTGAAAATACAACCAATGTTTATAAATTGGTGTCGGACTTTTTTGGAGTCTTTTTTTTACTTTTTTGACTGTCTTGGTACTTTTTAATGCTTTACACTGGTTTCTTTGAATACATATAACTGCTCAATGCCACTGCTAACAAGGGTTGAGCTAAGGTTTATCAATCAAATCAAGTACAGGTAGTGAGTTTATTACAGTGTGAGTACAGGTAGTGAGTTTTTTACATGGTGATGTCTCACATCTACACCATATAATAAACCACTTTCATCACACCCATGTTCAAAGACAGTTGCAGAATTTGGCAAAGACATATGTCATTTCTAGCAGAACAAGGAGGTAGTGGAGTACCTTCAAGACAGGAAGAATTGCATAGTGGTCATCAACTCCAGGTACCTCAGAAACATCAGAGACTTGAATCTGAATATCTCAGAATTTCAGGCCCTGAAGGAAGAGTAGGGTGTGGTTAACTGACGATTAACTATTAGACTGATAATCAACTACCCTTGCTTATCATGCTGGCCTTAGGACGGCGAATACGGATACGTATCCCACATACTTTTTTCGGATGGGGCTAATACCGACATCAAATAACTATCAATATACATTTATTGATGATCTATGCTTCACTGTGAGCTACATCATTGTGCTTTAGACCTCGTGTCCAGTTGTTCTTTGACTTACTTGCCAGAAGACACACTGTGCACTTACATCATCTTGCCCTGAGGAAGCCCATGTTTGGGCGAAACGTGTTGGCTGGCTGTTTTTATATGAAGTGCAACAAGAAAATAAAAGATCGGAAAAACATTCACATACGAAATGCTTTACGTTAAAATATTACTGTTTATTTGATTACTTTTGCTATTATATTGCCTCTCATTCAAACAATTGTTAAGTATATATTTGCGATCTACAAGCAGCAGATCGTTTGAGGTGGGCAATATCGCATATTACTAGTGACCGATTCTGGTGGTGCAGTCTCTTATGACCCGGCTGCTTTTGATTTCTTTTTATGCATGATTTTAGAGCTCAAGGTGAGAGAAATTATGTTTTCCCACTATTCACATTGGTCATGAGAGTTTCATTGCTGTTGAGGCATCAGAGGCCAACCTGGTGTTGGTGACACCGTTTTGGAGGCATAATGTATGCTTTCCAGTTCATCTGGACCTTTGCTGGGATTCTACAAATCTTTTCACTGCCCCCCCCATATATTTCTTCTAGAATTACATTTTATCAGATATATTCTTTTGTGGGTTAAGGGACCCACTGCTTTTTAGAGTAGAAGATTACTTGTCAACTTCGAAGATTTTGTGCTTGGTGGTATAGGCTGCATCACTCACCCAATTAGCCTTTACTAATGCCATGGTTATGAGCTACAAGTAAGCTCAAAAGAGATAGTTTGGTCAGTTAGGACTCAATCCTTTAAACATAGGAATTGTCCATACGTTGAACTTCTTCTTGGACCTGCTAGAGATGGATCTTGTATATAATCCTATCAATTCCTTAAGTTCTACCATTTAGTCTGGACATTTCCCCATGGCAGGGCACTTGGTGAGTAACATCTTACAGTATGTAGGTTGCTCAAAGAGGTGTATATATTGACCACCATGGGGTCTAAATATAATTGTTTATGGAATGTGAACAAAGGGCCTGAATTAAAGTTTGGTGGATGTGTACTCACAACAAGGATAGATGTCCTGTCCACCTTATCACAAGTGTCATAGGTCATAATTCACTTTTAATATGTCAGCCAGTATATCTTACTCATGTTTGATTAACCCCTTCGCCGCGGCAGGAATTCCGCCGCGGCGCTGGGGGGGGTTTGGGGGCAGCGCGGTGGCACTGTGCTTGTGACGGAACTGCTCCGTCACGAGCCACGGTTGAGCTGTGCTCATGACGGAGTGGTTCCGTCACGTCTCCGCCCACTGCGCTAATCGCCCGCACAGGCGGGGAATTAGCGCCGCGTGGGCGGAGCGGCGGCCAACGGCCGCAGCATGACGGAACCACTCCGTCATGAGCACAGCGCAACCATGGCTCATGACGGAGTGGTTCCGTCATGAGCAGGGAAGGGGTTAAGTAACTTGCCTGTCAAACTATAAAGCAGCCCCAAAGTGCATAAAACTCCTGATAGCATTATACGTAAATAACTATTTTTCTAGACTGCTATTTTTCTAAGCTAACTATGTTACTGTGTTTAGTTTCCAGTGGGCCTCAGATCTGCTCAGAAGCGTGCATAACCAGAAGCGTGCATAAGCGTGCATTACTTTGACCATTTCCAGTAGGATTAAGCATTCCTCTTTGGGATCCATTCACTTGTCGGAACTATGGCCACTAAAAATTTTGGGCCTCATTTATGAGGTCCCTTGCGCCTCCGGAACGTCGCTTTTTGTGGCATTCCGTGGTGCAGAAACCTGCGTGATATTTATCAGGCAGCACTAGGCCACTTTTCTTGGCTTAATTCTGCCTGATAAATATCAGTCCCTTTAACGCAGTTTTCTGCATTAAAGGGGTGTGCAATGGGTGTTGCTGGGGGCGTACATCCATGGCCTTTTGACACTGCCCCAGATTTACCAGAAATAGTAAGTCTGAGGCAGCGCCAAAAGCCTTCGCCTCCCGAGGGGAGGTGTAAGGGAAGCACAACGAGGAAAAATATCTATTTCTCCTCGTTTTTCCTTTTCCTACGTGTGCTGCACTCTGCAGCACACATAGAAAGAGGAAAAAGCCTCTGTGATTATTTTTGTACAGAAAGGTTTCCCTTCCTGTACAAAAATAATCATCCCCGCAACGCAGGCACCCTTGCACCATGGTGCAAAGATGCCTGCGTTGGCGCACGGCAGCCCTTTGAGCGCCGGCGCAGGGAAAAAGGACAGTAATGCACCATATCTTCCTTTTGCCTTAGGGCAGAGCAGCAGGAAAGCCTGCTGCACTTCCCAACAGCAAAACCTCATAAATGAGGCCCTTTGTTGTGAGGATCCTCATGTGTTTTGCAACTGTTGCTGGAAATGTTTTACCCCATTCTTATTATCCTTTGGAAAATTTGCTTTTCTATTTTGTGGTTTATAAAATGTGGATATGTCATTTGAGTCATGAATGAAAATGGAGAAGTGTTTAAAATCAGGAAGTGCTAAACCCCCTTGGCTGAATGAATATTTCAAAAATGCAATAGCCCTTCTTGCCCCCCTATACCCCCAAATTAAATTACCAACTATACCATCTAGTCTCTTGAAAATCAAATTAGGAAGTTTCAGAGGGATAGATCTAAATAGGTAAAGAAACCTAGGGAGAATTGTCATTTTACCAATATTGCAACGTCCGATAATACTAATTGGAAGCTTATGACATTTTTTAAGCTTCTTAGCCATGTCATTCAAAAGCGCATCATTGTTTAATTTAATAATACTTTGTTACTGAGAAGTAACATGAACACCAAGGTAAGTAGTTTCTAATCAATGTCCTGTTATGGGGGTTTCTGGTGTATAATTCAAGAGAATCTGGGTCTTATTAATATTCAATTTGTATCCCGAGAAGACACCAAAGCTGTTAGCCTCTTGATTAATTAATTCGACAGACCGGGCTGGGTCTGTCGAACAAATCGCTATGTCATCCGCATAAGCATTTAGTTTTAACTCATTAAGTCCACAAGATAATGGCCGGATACCTTTATTAATCATAAGTATTCGGTTAAAAGGTTCTAGATACAAAGCAAACAACAGAGGGGATAAAGGGCACCCTTGTCTTGTACCCCTATTTATACAAAACACCCTAGACTGTAAACCCTCATAGCATACTGTTAGACCTGGCACCTTGGCGTGGGTCTCCCTTCCATTTGTTGCTGTTGCCTCATGTATTTTTGCTGGTGTTAGTTGCTCAGGGCACTGTGCCACTGCTGTCCAGTGCCAAAGTGCAAGTGCTCCCTATTGTAAATTAATGTATGATTTGTGATTCCATGATTGGTTGGCTTGGTTTACTTGTCAGACCCTACTGCTGTGCGCCAGGAGTGCCCAGGGCTTGTAAATCCAAATGCTGCTGGTGGGCTTGCAGCACTGGTTGTGCCACCCACAGAAGCAGCCTGTAAACATGGGTCTAAGGTCTGCCATTGCAGAGCCTGCGTGCAGTCTGGTACTGTCATGCTGACTGGGCAAGTGCACCCACTTGCCAGTCCCTAAACCTTCCCTTTTCTTCATATTAGACACCCCTATGGTAGGCCCAAGGGCAGGGTGCATTGTAAATATAAGGTAGGACATGCCCTGGTGTGTGTGGCATGTTCTAATAGTGAATTACAGCCATTTTCGTTTTTCACTATTGCAAGGCTACCTGTTCTCCATAGGCCAGAATGGGCAGTTTGGTTATTACATCTTATAATTCTAACTGACTCAGGGAACATGGTAGAAATTCAAATTTAGTATGCCTGAACTCAGAATGATAAAATACATATTTTAGTGAAGTTGGTTTTAACATTCTGTGTTTGAAAGTGCCACTTTTAGAAAGTAGGCATTTTCTTGTCTAACCATTCAAACCTGCCTCTGCTAGGAAACAAGAAGAAACTCTGCTGAGGAGAGGAACCAAGAAGAAACTGAGGAGAGACTATCCCTGAAACTGGGGGATTAGCCAGCAGGGGTTGCCTGTGTGTACTTTTGCTCAACTTGTGAAGGATCTGCAAGAGTTTGGAAAAGAGCTTGCCTCATGCTGAAGTCTCAGGAACAACAGACTTCACCCCCCAGCTCCCCAGAGTCCTTTGGAAGTGCCTGCCGCTGCTGTTTGAGCCTTCTGAGGGACTGCATGTCGCAAGGAGCTGGAAGCGCGACTCAAGAAGGAGAAGCGTGTTGCCGTCGGAGCTGTTGTCGTCGCATCGCGTAAAGTGTGTCGCCGCTGCAGCCTCGCATCGAGCGGAAGCATCTCGCATCATCCAGGAAGTGTCTCGCAACGCCGAAGAAGCGTGTCGCCATCGCAGCCATCGTAGCTGACACATTGCACCGCATCAAGAGAAGAGTCTTGCATCGAGGAAGAAGCGTGTCGCCATTGCAGCCATCGCAGTTGTCGCATTGCACCACATCAAGAAAAGCGCCTCGCATCCACAGAGAAGCGTGCCGCCGTCAGAGCTGTTGTCGTCACATCGCGTAAAGGGGTGTCGCCGCTGCAGCATCGCACCGAGCGGAAGCGTCTCGCAACGTCGGAGAAGTGTCGCTGCCAAGGCCGCTGTCGTCGCATCGCGTAAAGTGTGTCACTGCTGCAGTTGAAGCATCGAATCGAGTCTTCTCGCAACATGGGAGAAGCGTGCTGCATCTGGAAGATCTTCACATCTTTAGTTCTTTGCACCAAAATCTTCATCGCATCAACATCGTTGCAACACTTTCGTTGCCCTGCGTGTCGCATCTAAAAGGTACATTGACTTAAAGTGTCGCATCTAAGATCTTAAGAGAACTAAGCTAAAATTCTACCATGTAAAGTAATAGTATTGTGGATTTTTGTCGTTTAATGGTCTTGTGGTAAATCTATATACAGAATACTTATTTTTGATATAAAAACCTGTGTGGTGTCCATCTGTAGTGTTGTCACTTGATTACTGTATGTGTTCACAAATGCTTTACACACTGCCTCTGAGATAAGCCTGTCTGCTCGTGCCAAGCTACCATGGGGTTGAGCAGGGGTTATTTTAGGAGTGTACCCCTTTACCCTGACTAGAGGTGAGGGTCCCTATTTGTCACAAGTGCATACCTGTGCCAACTAGAAACCCCCAAGTCTAACACATACTTTAGCCTGCGGTGAGTGATAAAGTGTGCTTACCCATGTCAAATATCGATCAGGGATTCCCATTGCTGCAAGGGTAATCCATAAATAAGCCCATGTCACCTGGTCAAATGCTTTTTCTGCATCCAGAAGCATCATTCCTACTTTGACGTTAGTTTGCTCCACTAAATCAAATACCATGATGGCTGTATTGATGTGAGTAGTTGTGTCCCTTCCACTAATAAAACTGTGTTGCTGCTCCGATACCAACTTTTCCATAAAAGGAGAAAGGCGGCTAGCCAGCATCTTCGCAAACCATTTAGCATCCGTATTAATAAGTGAGATCGGTCGGTATGAACCACAAGATGCAGGTGGCTTGTTTTTCTTCAAGAAAAAAACCATGTTTGTATTATCCCAAGAAAGAGGCTCCATACCTGTTTCTCCTATTTCCTTAATAACTCTTACAAACATTGGAGTTAGAATGTTTTTAAAGAATTTATCAAATTCAGTCGGAAATTGATCATCCCCCGTAGCCTTTCCCGTTGGAAGAGACCCCAAAGCAGACCATATATCCTCTACCGATATCTCCTGTTCTAGTTGGGCGGCTTCCTGGGCTGTTAATGATGCTATTTGAGCTTTATCGAGATAGCCAGAGATCTCCCCTTGATCAACCGCATTAGAAGGAGCATATAACTCTTCATAAGAGAGAGCAAATTGTTCCAAGATCGCTCCAGATCCCTTATGAACCGTATTATCCATCCCCTTACTCTCAGCAATCCTGCTTTTGGCTTTCTTATCAGCAAATTGTAGGCTAAAACTCTTCCGACTTGTTCACTATATTGATGTTGCTCAGTACGGAGTTTATTAAAAATCACTGCCACCTTTTCCCTAATAATCACTAATGCCTTTTCCTTTGTTTCAACTAGTTTCAAATAGATTGAACCTTGATCCTCATCCTGTCTAACAGCTTGTGCATGAGATAGTTCAAGACCAGTTAAGGTAACCAGGGCCACCTTGACGGTAGCCTCTTTAGCTTTGTTCTTAGCTAATATAAATTGCTGAGTAATACCTCTGACGTAAGCCTTCATAGAGTCCCAGATCATATAAGAAGAGGTCGTACCTAGATTAAACCTCAGAAATTCAACCAAAAGTTTCCCCATGTATAGGATATATTCATCTTCAGCTAATACATGTCGTGGAAAAGAAAAAGGACGGCCTATCTTAGCAGCCATTAACGCTTGTGCAGTTAAAAGTATTGGGTTATGGTCTGAAGTAATTTTTGGGCAAATCTCCATCTTTTTTGTGTTCAGAACTGCCTTACTAACCCACGCCATATCCAACCTCGAATATTGGATAAAGAGCTCTCCAAACACACTTTCGGCATCCTAGCGATTAATCGTCTAAATGTTGTATCTAACACCTGATCCATTATACAATTAAAATCTCCCATAATTATTAATGTTCCCTGAAATTCAAGTAGATTAAGCATAAGCATATTGAAAATCCCTGGGTCATCTATATTAGGTCCATATATCACTACTAAAACGTATTTAATCCCGTAAACCACTAGTTGAGTGATGGCCCACCTTCCCCTCACATCGGCCATTACCCGTTCAATTCTATATTGCAAACATTTGCTAGCCAAGATAGCCACCCCTCTTATCGACACTGTTTGAGAGGAACAAACAACAATATTATACCCTAATTAGTTAAGCAGTGTCCGATCCTTAAATGCAATATGAGTTTCAGTTAGCAGAACAAAATGAGGGCGGTACATTTTTAACTCTTCCCGAAAAAGTTGGCGCTTACGAGTAGCATTCAGCCGGATACATTCCAACATAAGAATTTGATCACTGCCATTTTGTAACAGCAACTTCAATATGAGCAGATTTCTTTAAAGCCCTTTGAAAAACCATCCCCCTAAGAAGAAAAAAATCCTGCTTGAATCCCTTGCTTTTTCCCTGTGCCCAGCAGACGCCTCTCCCAACCCACCCTTCTCTACCACCCCGTGTCTTAAGAAAGGAATCACCCCCCTCATTACTGTCTAAAAGACAGCCTTTTAGGAAGAGCAGCTACAGAGTCCCCCAATAGAAAGATAGAAAAGCATTGCAGACATTTGGAATAACAATAGAATGCAGAATAAACATTACCATCATTACCATCTCAAACAAATTATGCCAAAGAAAAAAGAAAAAATAAACATACATTACTGGGCTTCATTTACGAACCAGCCTTTTTCCCAAAAACGACCAATATTTCAGCCATAGGCTATTGCTAAAACAAGACTCTAGTAGATTTATCTATTGAATACAGGACCCCAATTATTTTAAGAGGGTACGATATAAAACCCTGAGGGGCATAGCTATGATATGGCAAGATATTTCTACCATGTATTCTGTGCCAACCTATTTTACTTAGGTCCGCTTGGGGATAACCCATATTTGCCTGATATATTTAGATACAGAATAGCTAAACTATGGGTTAGCTTGGTGATAGATAAACTGGAAGATCTATATGATCTAGAGGGCTTTCATACCTTTCAAAACTTGCAAGATTCTTTTTCTATTCCACGCCAGCATGATTTTAAATATCTTCGACTCAGAGATT
This sequence comes from Triturus cristatus, assembly GCF_964204655.1. Taxonomy (NCBI): domain Eukaryota; kingdom Metazoa; phylum Chordata; class Amphibia; order Caudata; family Salamandridae; genus Triturus; species Triturus cristatus. Next base: position 1,027,866,729 of record NC_140579.1, on the reverse strand, counting down.
ACTTTATATGATCACAAGGACTGAGGGAGGTGGAAGCTAATCAATTACTGATTTTTTTACACAAATCTGGTAAGGGGAAATTAATTGGTGCCGCGTATCAAATATACAGCCAGGGAAGATTGGAGCCTATAGATCTTTTAGCTGAGAAATGGAGTGTAACTCTTGCAGAAGAGATATCTGCTACAACCCTTGAGACAGCATTATCTGCAGCAAAAGATGCAGTATGGTCTGTTAATTTAAGGCTCCAACAATTTAAAACTATAACTATGCTGTATCATGCACCGGATAAGGTTGCCCGGTGGGGACAAAGGACCACCTATCATTTAAGCAATAGGACGGGGTGCCCTAAATGTGGGGAATATGGAGCCAATATAGTTCATATGTTTGTGGAGTGCCCTAGGCTAGCAGTCTTCTGGCAAGAGGTTCTGGAGGTACTAAAAAAATCGACTTGGGTTGGAAGTGGTCCTTACTACACCTGAGATAATGATGGGTTACAGAGACAATGAGGACAGAGCTAAGAGAGCTCCGTTAACTATAGTCATAGTCTCTGCAAGATTAGCTATAGCCCGGGCATAGATCTCTCCGAGGCCATGTAAAGTAATGGAGTGGTGGGGTATCTTTATGGAAATTTTTGAGCGCGAAAAAGCTCTGGCTAGAGTCAGAGGTCTTAAGGCACTACAGAAATTTAAGGCTATTTGGCAAGGTATGATTTAGGAATAAGGTGCTAAAAATGTTCATTATGGTTTGTCTTTTCACTGCTTATTATTTAGTTTATCTTCAGTTATTTGGCTGATGAAGTGTTGTTGTATGGCTATCATTCCTCTAGAAAAAACGAAATGGAAATGGAAAAAAATATGTAATTGGTTATCGCCATTGTATAGATACCTTGTGTTTGAATCCTTTGCAAAATAAAAATTTAATTTAAAAAAAAAAAGAAAAAGAAAATGTAATTTCCTTTCTCTATAGCTAGGAGATCTTATATTCTCGCATCACTGTCTCAGTATTATATTTGTCTTATTTTGGGTTATTAGTATACTGGATTCTTCTGTTTCCCATGTATTTATCCTTTCCATATACAGTGTAGACATGTTCAAAAACAATCTGCATGTTTTTCAAACCTTTTTGTTGATGGACCAAAGTTTAAGTGAATATTCTATTCTTCTCTGTATACAAATGAGAGGACGGTCACAGCCATCAGTGAGGTAAGCTAGAGCTCCACTAATGTGAAGCCCCCTAGCATGCTTTCTGTTGGATCTTCAATGACCATTGTTAAATTTTGAGATGTTAGACCATAGTCCTTGGGTGGTATCACAAACTGATTCCACACATGCATGCTAGGCCACAGCAAGGGGCTATGGTGGCATAGTTAGCAAAAATATTAGACTGATATGGGGCCCCAAGTGATCATCAGTGTAAGAGAATGTTCTCCCAATGCCCATCCACATGAGTGTTTTTCACCCAGTACGGTTTTATTTGTGGTTATAATCCTAATCTAAGGTAAATGGGTATATGGTAAGAATAAATGGCCCAAATTAGGATATGGGAATTAAGCTTTCCCATTGTAATCATGATGGAATACTTTGTCAACCAAGGCCTCCATCACCCGCCAACTGCCTCATATAGAAACAGACACAGTTTTCTATCAACGAAGTCCCCATTGCGTCCGTCAATGAAAAACTTCCTCCAAATGCCCAATGGAGTAGGTGCTGTCAGAGGAAGGTCATTACACACCCCATTTGAGGTAGTCAGTGTAATATTTTTGTTTTTGTCCGTTACTGCCAGGAAAATTATGGCAGCAATGATGTCATCAGTACAGTCATTTGAGATGTCATCAATGATGTCACTGACCAATCAATCAATCAGGGAATTGTGAAGTGCGCTACTCACCTGTGAGGGTCTCAAGGTGCTTGGGGGGTGAAGCTCTGAGTCAGCTTAAGAGTCAGGTATTGAGGCTCTTCCTGAAGGTGTGCAGCGTAGCGGAGCATCTGATGTTGACCGGGAGCTCATTCCACGCCTTTGCCGTGGCATAGGAGAAGGCTCTTCCACCTACTCTGGTTCTGCGGATGCGTCGGTTTCTGCTAGGGTGAGCTTGGCAGATGAGAGGTTTCCATTGGGTACGTGGAAGGACACTCTTTTGGTGAGGTATTTGGGTCCGGTGTGGTGGAGGGATTTGTAGGCATGAGTGAGTAGCTTTAAGGTTACTCTTTTCTTGATGGGGAGCCAGTGGAGGTCTAGCAGGTGTTGGGTGATGTGATCATGTCGTGGGACGCCAAGCACGAGTCTGGTCACAGTGTTGTAGATGGTCTGGAGTTTGCGCAGCAGGGTTTTGTTGATTCCAGCATAGAGGGCGTTTCCGTAGTCCAGTCTGCTTGTTATGAGTGTGTGGGTGACAGTCTTCCTGGATTCGGGGGGGGACCATGTCATGAGTGTTGTAATATGTGAGGTCATCAGCAGTGCATTGTGAGGGTGTGAGTTATAATTAGCTCTGCTAGCTATAACTGCTGAGTTTCTCTGGTTTTGTATGAGTGAAATGTTAGCCTAACTATAACGTTCCAGTAATCTTTGTTTTTTTCAGTGAATTTCTAATGTTTCAAAAACTCCAATTCCTAACTTCAACATCCCGGTAACCTTTGATTCTTTCAGTGAATTTCTAAAGTTTTTTCAGTTCTATTTCATAGCTATAACGTCCCTGTATTTGTTTCTCTAATTAGATAGTAAACATTAAATCTGCATGGTGCACCACTTATTGTTGTATTTTTCTTATCTATTCAGTTTTAGCAGTTTAGTAAGATTCCCCTTTGTATTCATTTGTCAAACACAACTACATCAAAAACATATTTACCTGGTTCACAGCGACCCCGGAGATGGGATGATATTTATGTAGTTGCGAATACAAATGACAAAGTGTAAAACACATATATAGACATAATTTACATAAAGTTTGATTCTAGCTGTTTAGTAGCATATTGGTTGGATTTTTTTTTGCAATGCATTTAAAACAAACAGCAATTTGAAAAAATAGCTTTCTGCAATGTCACTAGCAAATAGCACATAATTACCAAATTAGGAAATCTCATTGGTTTACACAGTTTCCTTCATGAAAGGAACTACAAACTCATGTTTCCCTTCTTGAACTTTCCACGTACTAGTTAGTTTATTGTAGAAGCTCGCCCAAACGGATTTTTAAAATTGTGCTGTTTTTTAAAACATGTTGGCCATTTCTTCAAAAATAAAATGGCATCATAAGAACCTGGGGATGACCTGCTACTGTTTGAAGTTGTTGAGCACCAGGAGGACTTAGCTGCACATGAATGGTCTTCTGATGAAGAACCAGCAATTAACAATCAAAGTATATCTTGGGATTTTTTTTACACTATTCCATCTGGTAAATTGAAGACCACAACTAAATTGGTGAGGTGCAGCATATGTGAGAAGACATTATCTCAGGGCACAGCAAAATAATATTCACTTGGTACAACAAGAATGCTGTACCACTTGAAAACATACCACAAAAAGAAACTTAACATTGCACACAGAAAAAAAAGGAGAGAGCTCATCAGTCTCCAGACCTCCAGCCCCTGCTCCTGACGACAAGGTTCCAGCTTAAGTGGAGAGGATAGGCAGTGAAATGTCACCAGAATGAAAGCGTTTTGCTACCTTCTGCATGAACAATAACACCATCTTAACAGCCGGGTAGCAGTCTGTGGATGTATTTATGCGGAATGTGACAAACCCATGTATTTTCTTTTTTTTATTGCAGCAGTTCAAACACCCTGAAAAAATATAAACAATGAAAAATGTATTAGGATTTCATTCTGAACATTAGGCAACCTAAAAAAGATACAATGGTGCAGTGGAGAAGAGACTTCTTAGATGCAAACTAAGGCTGCTGGTATTATAGTACCTCAATAAAGTGTTTTTTTTCTGTAGTAACAGATCACATTTTGTATTCATAGATTGTCCTTAGAACTTCGGTTCTAGAAGTAGCAGATATCAGTTTGGTTACGTTTTATGTAGTCTTGATTTGAATGAAATATATGTCATTGCACACTGTCCATCATCTTTGACATCTTACATATATTGTGTAGTGTGTAGAGGTTATATTAACTCCTTCATGAAATGTGATTGCTATAGTTGTGAAAATTCTTTTTGAAATGGAAATTTGCCCAGCTACAAAGTTTGAAATTTCAGTTTCTAATTTAGTACCATCCACTCTGCATCATTGTAGCATGACTATGACATATTTCCCGTACCTTCATAATGACACCTTAGACCTAAGTTCTGATCTGCAGTTTGGACAGGTCATATCTTGAGTCCTATTGGACTCCTCAGAGGTTGTCAAAGTTTGGGAGAGGAGGGGATGTAGCTTGCCCTAAGTGCTATCCCGAGAGCAGGAGGAGAAAACAGCTTGAGACAACAACGTTTACGGTTTCAAAGTCATAGATTTGGAAAATACTACAGACAGAAATATAAATGTAAAGGAAATTGTTATCAAAATTGTCGTTTTGGATTCCCACGACCTATAATTTCTAAAGAAAGAGTAAACAGCTTTTTTTAGCTGTAAGATATACAATAACTCAGAAATCTCCCATGAATACATACAAACTAAGGGGAACAGAGGCTTCAAAGTAGATTAATGACAATAATCCAGTCATGTTAAAAATGTGAAAAGCAAACATGGATATTCAGTTTGTTGCAGACAACTCAATTGCTGTTGCGGTTTATGTCACATCGTACATTACAAAATCTGAGAAGTCCGAGATAAAAAAGATGTGTGAAGAAATCTCTGCATAAAGGAGTTTCAGCAAGAAATTGTACAGAGTTAGCTGGAAGATGCTATTTCTCATAGAGAGATAGGATCTTATGAGTGTTCGGATTGGTTGATCTCAGTCAGTTTGTCTTTAAAGTCAAAACGGATCATTTGGGTAAGCCGAGGCCTAGCTTGCACACACACCAAAGTTTTGAAATCATATCCAGAAATCCAATACTTAGCAGCGTAGTAGCCAGAAAGCACCAAAATTGTCAAAACTAATATGTTGGTTACATACTATCCAAAAAGGAGTCCACATCTTGAAAACTTATGTTTGTATAAAATACCTCAACACTACAGCTTTAAAAGGAATGTTACAGAAAATATAAAAGAAGAAAAATATATAGTAATTGAATGTGATGGATGTTTAGTCAAATATGCCAAAGGAAATCTTATTAACCACAGAAAACTCAGCTGCGAAACTCTGGATAAGAGAGACTTTTTCTAGTTAGCACTTCTGCAACTGTTTAAGCCTTGGTGTAGTGAACACACAATTATTATAATGATTTTGACTGCTATGAAGATTGTTTAAATGCAATAAAAGTTATAATTCAATATACAGTGTTTCCTACCTATTTAAAAATGTTACATGATGAGATTGAACTAAAAGGGACTATTGCAGCTGAAATATCTACAGAAAGTTCACAGAGCAGCCAAAGTTCTGGTCCATTGACTCAAGATCCACTTGGACAACCAATTATTGAAAATGAAGCAGCAATAGAAATTGCAATGGAGCAAGCAAACCAGGACATTATTGACTTTGAACAATTAGAATTCCAAAGGGAACATTGAACAAAAAGAAATATCATTGCAAGTGAAACAAAAAGTAGAACATGGTTTCCTCCATGACGAGCAAGAATGTCAATGTTCATCATTTAAACCTATTTTATTATATATTCATGGTCAAGCTGGCACAGGAAAAAGTTTCTTAATTAAGTTCTGACAAGTTATCTACACAGGACTACAGAATCATATGTATCGGGTGTAGTAACAAAACCAACTGGATTAGCAGCACAAAACATTAATGGAATTACTTTACATTGACTATGTAGGCTACCTGATGAACATGATAATAATCTAGAATATCAGAAGCTATCTGGAGAAGCTTGTTATGAAGTCCCAAGAGTAGTTAGGAAACTTAAACTTGTAATCATCAATGAGGTGAGCTTGCATGCAAAACCATGAGAACATATTCTGTTCTGCAGTATGTGATTTACTACAGCGGTTGCATAGTGACAGAAGTAAAATCCATTTTGCTTTTGGCATTCAACATCGTTTAGATATATGTAGTGGATCAGTAACATTTACTCTCAACATACAACAGTATGCACAAGGATTTATAATGGACATGCATGTAGTCTTAGAAGCAGCAGAAATAAATACTGACCACATATTTGGGCTAAGTTACAAATGGAAGCATGAGTGTGAATATTGTGTATTTATCTCGACCGCTGAAATTCAAGCCAAACAATTACTATACTTAACACTACCCGATTGCAAAACAGTGTCGTTTGACAAATTGAGTAAATCAGTAAATCAAAATATGACCTCCTTAAATTGTAGATCAGGCATGATGTCAATGGTGCAAATACAAACATCTAGAAAATATCTAATTTTAACATTAGAACGATGTAGAGTAAATGGCTCAAGATTACATACAGAGATTTCAAACTTCAAAGCAGAAATCCATTTCAGGAAGAAATTGCACAACACTGGTTAATATTATTCATGAAGGTGCTAATATAACATCTAAACATTATACTATATTTTTAAAGTGTAACAATGGATAGACACATTGCAAGGATAACAACCCTAAATTTAAAGCTAGTTTGCCTTTTAAACTAGAACATTTTTACCAGTTGTTTTTTGAGCCAATGGTCTAAAGACATCTTACCTGTTGTTTTTGGTGCCAAACCTTTAAAGACATCATTCGGCCTACTTGGGGTGTTGTCCTTAAAAAATGCACTGGATCGAATTATATCAGTATTGATAATGATGTGCTTAATATTTGGCCTACTGGACGTAATATTTTATAAAACCGCTTCAAAAAACAGGTAAGGTCTATATTCGTTTGTATTAGTGTACCACGTGCAATAGTAATATCTATTTATGCTCAGTAGTAGAGTTGATATGGATGAAACAAGTAATTAAGAAATTGTAGCGAGTGTAAATCATAGTTACACATATTTTTTAATTATGTGCCATGCACTTTTGTTTTTTTCTACAATGTATTTGTGTGTTTTTTCCCCGCTGTTCAAAGATGATGTTACAAACAGATCACAGTGTATGGTGAAGTAGTATGCAAGCTGAGAACAGTAAAAAAGGTAAAGGGATACCTGTATCTAATCATAATACAATCCTATTATTTATGAAAAGTATAATATACATTTCTTTTAAGATTACGTACTAATATATTTGTTTTTCTTTTTGCTTTTTATAGCAGTTACACTTCAACATTCAAAACTACTTTGAAAACAGTAGTATTTAGGAGAATATTATTCAGAGGATCCCTTACTAGATGATCTATCACAATGACTTGAAAGTTCAGAATATAGGACCTAATATTGGTGATGAACTCTATACCCCATTGAAAGATTTTACTCATTTAATGGACAAACCATCACCGTGTACGGACATCTTATAGTTAATAAAATCTTCTCTAGTGAAAATACTGAAAAATATTTATTTATGTTTAAAAAATGGTCTTTTTCACTTGCTCTGAGGTTGTACTGATACTGCTATTCTTTCTATTTTATAAATAGCTATGTTGCTATGTGTTTATAAACAACAAATAATTTCACAATGATACAAATGATACAAATCGAGAATGACAGCCAGCAATTTAATAAGAGACTCTATTAAATACACTCATATAGGAACTGAGAGACTTATGCTAAAATGTTTTAAAGCGCTGACGTTACAAACTGAACCATCCAGACAAGTAGGCCTTTCGAGATATCTCAGCCCTAATACACTTGAGCTTGAACATGCAGTTCTGCAGCTAGACCAATTTGCGGTTTCCAAACCCTTTATAATGTTTAAAATGCTATAACACTAATTAAAAGTGACTTGTAACAGTAGCCTGTATCTAGACTAGAACATTTTGTTTGTAAAAGCAGAAATATGCAATACAAACATTCTCACGGGTCCATGCACACTTTTAGGCATATAGCATGACTTATACGTCCAGTGTTCTCCATTCAGTTCAATGTCAAGAAAGTAATTATACAATTGAGCTGCTAATATAGCCTCTCAGACAATGTTTTAAACATCTACATTTTCACTCACATTCACACACAGAAATCTTGTGTGTGGCGGTAACAAAGGCAGTAACACTCTCACTTTAACATCTCATTACTGAGTGGAACACCCCAGAGGGAATCCATGCTACCCCTTACATAAAGATTTATAGAGCCAAACAGTGAAAAAAGAGAGCCGGCAATATACTAAGAACCTTTATTGCATTTAGAAAAAAAGACTCAGATAGGAACTGAGACAGTTATCCAGATACGTAGAAAGGATCTGACATTACCAACTTAAACATGCAGACAAGTAGACCTTTCAACATCACTTCGCCTAGTATACTTAAGCTTGTGCATGCACTTGTAGAGCTACACTAACTAGGTGTTTCAAATTCCTTCATGAACATTAACCTCCTGTATTAGTACTTAAAAGTCAGCACTAAGGTAGCTTGTAGCCATTCAAGAGGTTAACGTGTATCTGCATAAAAGCAAAGACATAGTTGGACATTTTTCACAGGTACACACACACTTTTAGGCCTATACAGTGAGTTAAACATCCACTGTTGTACGTTCAGTTGAATGTCATACAAGTACAAATGAAAGGGTACTTGTTACTTATACATCCTCTCAGACACTGTTTGAAGCATCTACACAGTCCCTGACATGCACAGACACAAATCATATGTACCAATGGCTAATAGAGATTGTCAGTCTCATTTAAACAACTGATTAGTGACTTTCACACCCAAGAGATAATCCATACCACCCATTACAAATAGATTTATAGAACTAAATAAGCACAGACGCTAAGAGACCTTACTATATATTGGCAAAAAGACACAGATAGGTAATGAGACACCTGTCCTCGTGTGTAGTGAACATCTGGCACAATCAAGTGCACCATCTAGACCAGTAGAACTTTCAACATGTCTCAGGTTCAGTACAGTGGTCCTTGCACATGTAGTTCTACAGCTAGGCCAATTTCGTATTTGATATTTGTAAACCCTTGATAAACCTTAACCTGTTGTAGTACTACTTAAAAGTCACTACTAAGTTAGACTGGAACAACACCAGAGGGAAAAGTGTATATGCATGAAAATAAATACATGTAGTAAGAAATGTTTTTAGAGGTACATGCATACTTTTACGTGTATATGGTGATTTAAATGTGCAGCCTTCTTCATTCAATTCAATGCCAAGAACTTAATTTTGATTGGGTATACCTGTTAATACATCGTCTTAGACAATGTATGAAATATCTACACTTTCACTCACGTACAGACACAAATCTTATGTATGTGGCAGTAATGAAGGCAGTGGCACTCTGATTGAAGCAACACATTGCTGACTGTCACACACAAGAGGCAATCCATGCTATCCCTTACATTTACATGTGAAAAGAGCAAGAAATACAGTAAGAGACTTTACTATATATTGGAAAAAAAGACCCAGATAGGAAGTAGGACATTTATCCTGATATGTAGTAAAGGTCTGGCACTAGTAAGTGAACCATTCAAACAAATCCCCGTTCAACATTTCTCAGTCCCAGTACAGTTCTGCTGGGACATGAAGTTGTTCAGCTAGGCTGATTCTATATTTTAAAGTCCTTCACAAGCATTAACCTGATGTACTAGTACTTAAAGGTGACTGTTAAGCTAGACAGGAGTGTAAAGTGCATGTGCATGAAAGCAAAGACATGTAGTAAGATGTTTATCACAGGTACATGCACACTTTTAAGTGTATAGTCTGACTTATACATCCAGTGTTCTACATTCAGCAGAATGCCAAGAAAGTAATTCTAATAGATTGCAGCTGCTAATACAACCTTCAGACACTGTTCAAAGCAGCTACACTTTCACTCACATGCGCAGACACAAATCTTATGTATATGGTTTTAATGAATGCAGTGACACTCAAGATGCAATCCATGCCAACCCTTACATACAGATTTATATACGAGGCAGTAAGAAAAAAAGGCAGCAATATAGTAATATCCACTATTACAAATAGAAAACAATTCAGAGCATTATTGTTATATGTAGCACTGATTAAATCATCCAGGCACTCATCCAATCACCCAGGGACTACTCATATGATCACCCAACTATCCAATCACTACTCATTCAAGCACACACATACTACTAATGCACTAACGCAATCACACAGTTACTACTCAGGCACCCATTCAATCACACAGGCACTACTCAGGCACTGATCAAATCATTTAGGCAGTACCTATGCGCTCATCCAATCATCAAGACAGTACTCATCCACTCATCCAGTCACCCAGGACCTACTGATACTCACATTCATGCACTCACTGACCCAACATGCACTGATGTACCCAATTATTCACCGTTACATGCATATTTAACGGAGCGTACCCAATCATCGAACCCGGGAGGGCCACGGCTACCTGCTGTTTGCAGATTTATCTATGCGCCAGCAGCATAGAATAAAAGATTAGCCTTGCCTGTTTTTTTGTAATTTTTGCTAAGGAATCCACACATCCAAAGATAACAAGCAAAACGCTTACCTTAATGTCAATCTTCAGCATAATAGACAAGCCCCTACTCACATCGTTCCAGAATGGCTGGATCTCTGGACAGTCCACAAACATATGTACATCGTCCTCTTTTAAGCTGCCACACTTAGGGCAAGCTACATCCCCTCCTCTCCCAAACTTTGACAACTTCTGAGGAGTCCAATAGGCTCTGTGGATGGAGAAAAGGTGGTTTCTTCTTAGGTGTGCGGGTATAACTATTTTAAACAACATAGACATAGATACTTGCCACATATATTCCAGCGATGACTCCAGCAAGCATCTTCCCCACAGTTCCGTTGGCAATGGGAAGGCACCATCCTCTAATTCCAACATCAACCAGTAGATTGTTGCAAGCTCTTTCTTGAGTACTGCCTCATGCAAAAGTCTATCTTCAAGTTCGTTTAGTTTTCCTATTATCGTACCTGGGTCTTGGAACCAACTCTGCATTTGCAGGTATTTAAATCTGGACACTTTATGTTCCAAAAGATGTTTACATGTTTCCCAGGTTATTAAGTGTCAGTCTTGCATTATATGGTCCCATCTTGTTAAACCTAACTCTTTCAGTGGTCAAGCCAATAAATCTTTTGTTCACTCCGGTGAGCCAAGTGAATCCCAAATAGGAGCCATTAGGCTATAGTATGGTTTTTTTTTTTTTTTTTACCCTATGCCATGTCTCTGCCAGGCCCCTCAGGATCTTTAACCTCACTTTTTTTAAGTACTTGGGGTCTGCGTATTTGAACCTGAAGCCAAAATTACCCCCTGACTCTTGCCTTGACATTACTCCAAATAGTCTCCCAATGTCAGATAGTGTAAATGTATTCAACAGCATTTTCCTGTTCTTTAATAAAAAAGCCCATGAATAAAATAGCAAGTCTGGTAATGCTAGACCTCCTTTCTCCACCCTCCATCTCAGTTTCTTCCAGGCGTTTCTGGGTCCTTTGCTTGACCAAATAAAACTGCTGATTTGGCCTTGCAACCTTTTAAGCCAATCTTTTTCAAAAGGAAGGGGAATCGTGTCAAACAAAAAAGTTAATTTCGGGAGGATCATCATTTTTACTAAGTTTACTCGACCCAATAAGGTGAGCTGAAGATGCGCCCAAATTTTTAGGAGCCCACTAACATCTTTCTTAATCTTCTCAAAATTGACTTTGGTAATTTTAGTAATATCCTGTGGTATCATAACTCACAGATAACTCATTACACCTCTACTAGCGGCTTCTCCTGCTCCCAGATTCCAAGACATAACCTCAGTCTTGCTCCTATTTATTTCATATCCTGAGATTTTTCCAAAATCGGCCTTCAGAGTTGTGATTCGACTCAAGGTATTTTGTAAGTTGGTTGTGTAAATGAGGTTGTCATCTGCGTATAGACCCACTTTCTTGCTCCAGCCATCATACTGGAAAGGTGTAATTCCTGGATCCTCCCTAATTTTCCTGGGTAAGGGCTCTATATATAAATTAAATAAGAGCGGTGATAAGGGGCATCCCTGTCTCATTCCCCTACTAATAGAAACAGGATCTGTCAAAGAGCCATTAATCAGGACTCTAGCTATTGGTGCTTTAGAGAAGCCCTCTAGTGCTCTACAGAAATTTAGCCCCAGGTTTAAAGACTTTGCCACAACTTGTAAGTAGACCCAATTAACCTGGTCAAAAGCTTTAGTGGCATCCAAAGCTATTACTGCAAGTGGCAGCTCGTAAGCAGTTGCCAGGTCTATCAAGCCTATCAATTAATAAGTCAACTCTTTCAGAGACCTACCGCGTATAAACCCCTTTTTGGTCTATATGAACCATCTCCACCATAGGCCTGTAAGACCTGGGGTTACCGGGCCCTAAGGGGGTAACGTGACTCGAGCGGTTGGGCACCCGAAGGCTTAAGTGTAAAGCGACCATACAACACACTCATCCCCCTGAAGCAGGAAACGCACACAATAATGGACGCCACACAGTAGGTTCAATGAAAATCAAACAAGTTCATCTAAGCAGTTAGATGCAAACGCAGTTCATGAGATGGCAATGGGCATTACTTGAATACATTAACAGTAGATTCACCAGCATTTCATTATTGTGCCCTAGGCAGTACCTGAATACATTAGTGTCAGATTCACCAGCAATTCATATGATGCCAATGTATTCAGGTACTGCATGGTGCGTCAGATTCATCAGCAACTCATCATAGTTCCATTGGCAATACCTGGCGAACCTGGGGGAACGGTGAACACAGCGGTTAACCAGCGCGCTGCGCCCCTCCCACCACTAGCGTTTCAATCTGCCGTGGGTACCTTGCGCGGTATCTAGCGATTATCAGCGCTTTAAAATAGGGCTGGAAAACGTAGCGCCACACATGGAAGACTACTAGCGCTTACGCGCAGAACTTGAGGACTCAGCGCTACTCGTAATAACCAGGCACCAAGCACTTCAGAGTAGGACGTGAGAACACAGCGCTATTCGTAATAAACAAGCATGAGGCACTTCAGAGCAGACCTTAAGAATACAGTGCTACTCGTAATAATTAAGCATCAAGCCCTTCAGAGCAGAACTTCAGAATACAGCGCTACTCGTAATAATTAAGCATCAAGCACTTCAGAGCAGAACTTCAGGATACAGCGCTACTCGTAATAATCAGGCCGTAACCATTTCAGAGCAGAACTTGATAATACATCGCTACTCGTAATGATCAGGCCTTAAGCACTTGGTCCCCTTGTACGCGGCAGTCTAGCAGCAAGGGGGGCAATCCCACGGAGGGGAATCAGAGTCTCCGATGCCAGGGGGGAATCCCACGGAGGGGAACCAGAGTCTCAGAGTGCGGTGCCACTCCCGATCGACAGGGGGCGCACCGGGTCCTCCAACAGCCTCCCGGGGAGCAGGGGGGTGAGTCCCAGGCCTCTGCACGGCCACACTACCTCCCAGCCCCCGGGGGGTTACCTCGATCTCGGCGTCCTGGGGGGATCTTCACTGCAGCGGCGTCCGTCACGGCTCCGGGCCCCGCAATTAATGCGCTCAGCAGCCGGGGGACAGGTCACAGCCTCTCATGCCTCCGACAGCAGCAGCGACGGGGCCCCGGGCTTCTCCGAGGGCCCCGACTCGATGATGGGGCACACTTCAGGCCTCCAGGCCGCGGCGGTGAGCACGCTTCAGGTGCCTGCACCAGGGGGGTTGACAAGTTAAGCAGGGGCGACGGCGGGCTCAGCGCTCTGCGCCCGATGCGGAACTGACTCGGGGGATCCCAGGCAAGGTCGGGGAGTACAGGGGTCACAGCGCTAGTACCTGGTTGATCCCCAGCAGTCCAGCAGTCACTTTCAGCTTAGGTTTCAATAGGGAGCTTCAGCATTAGGTTTAAGCATTCAGTTTCAGCATGAAGTTCCAGCGTTGGGTTTCAGCATTCAGTTTCAGCATGCAGTTTCAGCATGCAGTTCTAGCATTTAGTTTCAGCCTTCTTACTGGCGCAGATGTCTCTGGCGCCCTTAGGGGTTCTGTTTCTTGGGGGTAGGGATTGAGTTGGTGACTAGGTCCTTCCTAGTCAGGTTTGGCAGATGGCCCCTGGGTCCCCCTACCGCTGGGCTAGATCAGTGGGCTGTACAGGATCCCTCACTCACTTAAAAGGCAGTACCTAAGTCCTGTCACTTTCAGAGGAATAAGTCCCTGGCTAGGCCCTACCGCCTAAAACTCCTGCGTGGATTCTCCAGGTCTGCTTTTCCCCAACTGGCCAACTAAGTAGAAAAAGTTCCCTCCCTCACTTAAGTAGCCCCAGGTCAGGTGACCACTATCCAAGGCGGCAAAAGTAAAAATCACACCTCCCTTCTAGAAGGTTCCAGCACATTCCAGGAGCTTCCCCATTCTACCTATGGGACAAAAAAGGCGGGCTGGTGTCGCAACATTGTTGTGGGGTTCCAGCCAGCTCCTGGCAGCTAGGGTGCTACTAATGAAGACCACTCTGCAGTAGCAGGGGCCTGTGGCAGCCATCTTGGGAAAAGGGAGCACCTGCACCTTAACACTGATTAGCAATGAAAAGGCGACCGGAGACCTAAGTCCAACATAAAAATGAGGGTGAAAAAAATGAGGCACGATCGAAAATAGAGGGGGAGACCACCCTAGGGCAGACAGGTCTAACACGCGTCCCCCCCAGCCGAAAGAGGGGAGAGCTACCCAACCTCTAGGGAGTTCTCATCGCTAAGGTGGAAAAACCTGGAGAGACCGTCAGCATTGGCGTGGTCAACTCCGGGCTGGTGTTCCACCCGAAAGTCCATCCCCTGTAGGGAAATGGACCACCTCAACAACTTGGGGTTTTTGCCTCTCATCTGCATGAGCCAGCGAAGGGGCCGGTGGTCGGTCTGAATAAGGAAGTGAGTTCCAAAGAGATATGGCCTCAACTTCTTCAGAGCCCAGACCACCGCGAAGGCTTCTCTCTCAATGGTGCTCCATCGCCGTTCCCGAGGGAGGAGTCTTCTGGAGATGAAGGCCACTGGTTGATCTTGGCCCTCGGTGTTGAGTTGCGAGAGCACCGCACCTCTGCCGTGCTCTGAGGCGTCTGTCTGTACAATGAACTCCTTACTAAAATCTGGAGTTGCGAGTACTGGAGCGGTACACATCGCATGTTTCAGCGTGTCAAATGCCTCCTGGCAAGCAGCTGCCCATATGACCTTGCGAGGTTGCTTCTTAGATGTCAATTCTGTCAAGGGGGTTACGATGGTACCATATCCCTTGACAAACCGGCGGTAATACCCAGTGAGGCCGAGGAAAGCTCGGACCTCTGTTTGGGTCTTGGGGGGCTCCCAAGCCAAGATGGTCTCTATTTTGGCCTGGAGGGGTTGCACCTTACCTCCGCCCACCAGGTGTCCCAGGTACACGACAGATCCCTGTCCAATCTGGCACTTGCTGGCTTTAATGGTTAGGCCAGCGCGATGCAGCGCCTGCAATACCTCCTGGAGGTGCTGCAGATGGTCCTCCCAGGAGCTGCTGAAGACAGCTATGTCATCCAGGTAGGCCGCTGAGAAGGACTCCAGACCAGATAGTACCTGATTCACTAACCGCTGGAATGTGGCCGGAGCATTTTTGAGCCCAAAGGGCATCACTCGGAACTGAAAGTGGCCCTATCACCCCCAGCTCCAACATTTTCGCTACCTCACTCTGGATGCTATCCTTCACTCGGTCAGAGAGCCGGTAAGACTTGTTCTTCACCGGGGGGCTGTCCCCTGTGTCCACATCATGGGTACACAGATGAGTGATTCCAGGCGTGAGGGAGAACAACGAGACGTACTGCCCCAGGACATGGCGGCAGTCCCTCTGTTGCTCTGGGGTCAAGGATGGGGAAAGGACTACACCTTCTACCGAGCCATCCTTCTCCTGTACCGCTAGAAGGTCAGGAAGAGCTTCACTCTCTTCCTCTTCGCTCCCATCCGTTACCATAAGGAGAGCAAGCTCTAATCGCTCATGGTGCGGCTTCAGGCCGTTGACGTGGAATACCCTCAGGGGCTGTCGGGGGGTCTTTAGATAAACTACGTATGTGGTCTGGCCTCGTCACTCCACAATGTCATACGGGCCAGTCCACCGGTCCTGGAGGGCACAAAGCTCCCCAGGTTCCATAACCCACACCTTCTGTCCAACGTCCAACTCGACCGTCCGAGCGTTGCGGTCGTACCACTCCTTCATAACGGTCTGGCTAGCCTCTAGGTTCTCTGAGGCCGCCTTCCACAGCTTGGCCATCTGGCTGCGGAACGCCAGCATGTAGCTGACAATGTCAAGGGGAAGCTTCTGCGAAGTCTTCTCCCACCCCTCCTTCACTAAGCTGAGGGGACCCCTAACGGGATGGCCATAGAGCAACTCAAACGGGCTAAACCCGACTCCCTTCTGCGGTACCTCCCGGTAGGAGAACAACAAGCAGGGGAGGAGGACGTCCCATTTACGCCTCAAGCCCTCTGGCAGGTTCCGGATCATTCCCTTCAAGGTTTTGTTGAAGCGCTCTACGAGCCCGTTAGTCTGGGGGTGGTAAGGTGCGGAGAACCGGTAGGTCACTCCACACTCCTTCCATATGGCCTGCATATAGGCCGACATGAAATTCGTGCCCCTGTCTGACACCACGACCTTGGGGAATCCCACTCGGGTAAAAATCCCCAACAGTGCCCACGCCACCACCGGTGCAGTGATGGTCCTCAGAGGAATAGCCTCTGGGTACCGAGTGGCGTGGTCCACCAATACCAGAATGAACCGGTGTCCCGCAGAGGTCGGAGGGTCCAACGGCCCAACAATGTCTATGCTGACCCTCTCAAAAGGGGTCCCGACCACGGGGAGCGGTTCCAAAGGGACCTTCAATTTGGTCCCAGTCTTGCCACTTGCCTGGCAAGACTTACAGGTCTTACAAAAGGTGTCTGAGGCAATTCTCATCCTGGGCCAATAAAAATGTGGGACCAACCGCGCAAAGGTTTTGTCCTGGCCCAGATGTCCGGCTAAGGGTATCTCGTGCGCTAACTCCAGCAGGAAGGCCCGGTAACATTGGGGGATCACTATGGCCCTCGAAGATCCATGTACCGGCACCTTAGGCTCACTGTACAGGAGACCATCCTCCCAATACACATGATATCCGCCCGCCTCCTGACTGGCCACTTGGGCTTCGGCCTGTCGCCGCATGCCTTCAAGCGTGGGGCACGCCCTTTGCGCCTGACAAAATTCCTCCCGGGTAGGCCCTCCTTCCACATGCCAGTCGGCAAGGGTCGGCAAGTCCCCCACGGGAATGACATCCACCTCTGCGGACTCCGGGGGGCACCTCTGCGGCCTCCCCATCCACCTCACGGGACGTGTCCTCTACCACCTTCTTCTCTCCACACTTGGCGGTGGGTTGGGCCCTAATTCCAGGCTCCAACCCGGGGTGAGTTCCATGCCGGGCAGCCATGGACCGCGTGACTACGCAAGTCCACCCTGGTAATCCCAGCATCTCGGTATGAGCTCAAAACTCTACATCTCTCCATTTGGTGTGCTCCAGGTCGTTCCCTAGCAAGCACCCCACAGGCAAGGCAGGGCTCACCGCAACTCTCAGTAGGCCTTTGACTCCTCCCCACTCAAATGGAACACGAGCCACTGGATAGTGACTCACACTGCCGTCAGCCAATACGGCCGGATGGAACTCCTCGGGGACTACTTGGTCTGGGGACACCAGCCGCCGCACGACAGTGGTCAGGCTGGCCCCTGTGTCCCTCAGAGCATCCACCTCCTCCCCGTTAACTCTCACCCTCTGCTGATATTTAGCAGTATTCGGGGGCAGGGACACTACGGGGACCACCTCTCTATCCCCGAGTGAAACCAGGGTCAGGCCTGTCCACTCCCCTTCCCTATCTAAGGGCAGATCCACCCCAAGCGCTACACTACTCACCCCGGGGCTCTTCCCGCCCGGTGGGGCTGGGGGTCGCTTGCGACACTTGGGATCTCCTTTGTAGTGTCCAATCTCCCCACATTCGTAGCACCTCACAATCCTTGGCTGCTGACTCCTGTCAGGGTAAGTGGGCTTTGTGGAATTGGACGGGGGTGGGGTTCCTACTCCTTTCCCAAACTTATTTTGGGGGCCTTTTGAGAACTCCACCTTTTTATCTCCCCCCTCTTTCTTCTGGGGGAAACCCTGTCCGCCTTTCGAGCCATCTCCCCCGGGGCCCTTGTGAGACACCCGGGTGCTCACCCAAATATCTGCCTCCTCCGCAAGCTCACGGGGATCCATTAACTTGCGGTCCACCAGATGTTGGCGCAGCTCCGGAAAGCACTTATCCAAGAGGTGCTCCCGTAAAAAAAGATTGTACACCCCTTGGTAGCCCTGCACCTCGCTGCCACGCACCCAACTATCTAGTGCCTTACGGGCATAGTCAAAAAAATCCACCCACGTATGTGTGGACAGCTTATGGCTGCCACGAAACTTCTGCCTGTACCTCTCGGGGTTAAGGCCAAATTTCTTGAGTAAGGCCTCTTTCATGGGGGCATACCTGACCTGATCCGCCTTGGCTAAGTATAACAGGGTGTCCCTGACATTGGGAGGTATATAGCGATACAGGCCCCCTCCCCAATTGCTCTCGGGAACCCCATGGGCGGTCAAGGCCACCTCGTATGCCTCCAACCACTTGGCAATATCATCCCCCACTGTGTAGCTGGCAATGACTTCTTTGGGTAAATAACATTTAGACTCATGGGACTCTCTTGGTACGCTGCCACCATTGTCCTTATTGGACGCATTTATCTGGAGGGCGCGCAGCTCCAACTCCTTCAGCTGAAGCTCGTGCGCCAGCTTCTTTTCCTCCATTGCCCATCTCTTCTTTTCTCTCTCTTGTTCCAATTTGGCCAATTCCCTTTCTCTCTCCTGTTCCAACTTGGCCAGCTCCCACTTTAACTGCCTCTCCTCCCTCCTGTCCTCGTACTCCTCTGGAGACGCGCTCCTCCTAGACCCTCTCCTACTACTGGCCCCAGAACGTCTCCCTGGGGGCACATTTTCAGACATATCCACATTGAGTATGTCTAGTACTTCCTGGGCGCTCTCCTCCTGAGGTGCATCTGGCGCCTCCTGTCCCTCATCCTCTCTCCCTTCTGGTTGGGCCTCTACCCATGCCCTTAAGGTGGTACGGAGTTCCGGTCCTTTGGCCCTCCGCACCCCAGGCACCCCCATCCCCTGCCCGAATTCCCTCAGTTGCCTTACAGTGTACCCCTCGAGGTCGGCTAACCAGAACTCCATCGTGACAGGTGGGGACCTAGATACTAAGGAAGAAAAATTCTAGGATATGGGTGACAGTTTTAAGCTAACCAGGATTTCTACACACTCAGTCTGGACAGTGGAATGTAATCAGTGCAGTAATAACAGTTGCAGAGCTTAAATACAATAGGCGTTTAATTGTGGCGCCCTCCGCTGAACGGGAGGGTGCTGTATGGTCACAGGTCCTAATCCCACCGCTCGCCAACAATGTAAGACCTGGGGTCACCGGGCCCTAAGGGGGTAACGTGACTCGAGCGGTTGGGCACCCGAAGGCTTAAGTGTAAAGCGACCATACAACACACTCATCCCCCTGAAGCAGGAAACGCACACAATAATGGAAGCCACATAGTAGGTTCAATGAAAATCAAACAAGTTTATCTAAGCAGTTAGATGCAAACGCAGTTCATGAGATGGCAATGGGCATTACTTGAATACATTAACAGTAGATTCACCAGCATTTCATTATTGTGCCCTAGGCAGTACCTGAATACATTAGTGTCAGATTCACCAGCAATTCATTATGATGCACCATGCAGTACCTGAATACATTAGCGTCAGATTCATCAGCAACTCATCATAGTTCCATTGGCAATACCTGGCGAACCTGGGGGAACGGTGAACACAGCGGTTAACCAGCGCGCTGCAGCCCTCCCACCACTAGCGTTTCAATCTGCCGTGGGTACCTTGCGCTGTATCGAGCGATTATCAGCGCTTTAAAATAGGGCTGGAAAACGTAGCGCCACACATGGAAGACTACTAGCGCTTACGTGCAGAACTTGAGGACTCAGCACTACTCGTAATAACCAGGCACCAAGCACTTCAGAGTAGGACGTGAGAACACAGCGCTACTCGTAATAAACAAGCATGAGGCACTTCAGAGCAGACCTTAAGAATACAGCGCTACTCGTAATAATTAAGCATCAAGCCCTTCAGAGCAGAACTTCAGAATACAGCGCTACTCGTAATAATTAAGCATCAAGCACTTCAGAGCAGAACTTCAGGATACAGCGCTACTCGTAATAATCAGGCCGTAAGCATTTCAGAGCAGAACTTGAGAATACATCGCTACTCGTAATGATCAGGCCTTAAGCACTTGGTCCCCTTGTACGCGGCAGTCTAGCAGCAAGGGGGGCAATCCCACGGAGGGGAACCAGAGTCTCAGAGTGCGGTGCCACTCCCGATCGACAGGGGGCACACCGGGTCCTCCACCAGCCTCCCGGGGAGCAGGGGGGTGAGTCCCAGGCCTCTGCACGGCCACGCTACCTCCCAGCCCCCGGGGGGGTTACCTCGATCTCGGCGTCCTGGGGGGATCTTCACTGCAGCGGCGTCCGTCACAGCTCCGGACCCCGCAATCAATGCGCTCAGCAGCTGGGGGACAGGTCACAGCCTCTCACACCTCCGACAGCAGCTGCGACGGCAGCGACGGGGCCCCGGGCTTCTCCGCGGGCCCCGACTCGATGATGGGGCACACTTCAGGCCTCCAGGCCGTGGCGGTGAGCACGCTTCAGGTCCCTGCACCAGGGGGGGGTGACAAGTTAAGCATGGGTGACGGCGGGCTCAGCGCTTCGCGCCCGATGTGGGACTGACTCGGGGGATCCCAGGCAAGGTCGGGGAGCGCAGGGGTCACAGCGCTAGTACCTGGTTGATCCCCAGCAGTCCAGCAGTCACTTTCAGCTTAGGTTTCAATAGGGAGCTTCAGCATTAGGTTTCAGCATTCAGTTTCAGCATGAAGTTCCAGCGTTGGGTTTCAGCATGCAGTTCTAGCATTTAGTTTCAGCCTTCTTACTGGCGCAGATGTCTCTGGCGCCCTTAGGAGTTCTGTTTCTTGAGGGTAGGGATTGAGTTGGTGACTAGGTCCTTCCTAGTCAGGTTTGGCAGATGGCCCCTGGGTGCTCCTACCGCTGGGCTAGATCAGTGGGCTGTACAGGATCCCTCACTCACTTAAAAGGCAGTACCTAAGTCCTGTCACTTTCAGAGGCATAAGTCCCTGGCTAGGCCCTACCGCCTAAAACTCCTGCGTGGATTCTCCAGGTCTGCTTTTCCCCAACTGGCCAACTAACTAGAAAAAGTTCCCTCCCTCACTTAAGTAGCCCCAGGTCAGGTGACCACTATCCAAGGCGGCAAAAGTAAAAACCACACCTCCCTTCTAGAAGGTTCCAGCACATTCCAGGAGCTTCCCCATTCTACCTATGGGACAAAAAAGGCGGGCTGGTGTCGCAACATTGTTGTGGGGTTCCAGCCAGCTCCTGGCAGCTAGGGTGCTACTAATGAAGACCACTCTGCAGTAGCAGGGGCCTGTGGCACCCATCTTGGGAGAAGGGAGCACTTGCACCTTAACACTGATTGGCAATGAAAAGGCGCCCGGAGACCCAAGTCCAACATAAAAATGAGGGTGGAAAAAATGAGGCACGATCGAAAATAGAGGGGGAGACCACCCTAGGGCTGACAGGTCTAACAAGGCCCATTTAATCTATCGGCCAATATCTTTGCAAAGATCTTATAATCGCAATTTAGCAATGATATTGGCCGATATGAGTCACAATTTTTAGGGCTCTTGCCTGGCTCCAAAATTAGGGAGATGGTAGCATCGTTCCAGGAGGCTGGTATTTCGGCCCCATCTATATAAAGATCATTAAAGATTTTAACAAAAATGGGATTTAGTACAGTTGCCAATGCTTATGAGGCAGGCCATCAGGTCCGGGAGCCTTACCCCTCTAGCCCTGTCTTAATGCGATGTCTACTTTCTTCTCCCTAATCTCCCCATTCAACTGCCTGCTCTTATCTGTTGTAAGGGGGTTTTTGCAGCCTTGCCCCAGCCATGCTTCCACTTCATCTTGAGTAGGATTTAGATCTTCTTGGTAGACTCTACTATAATAGTTGTGAAAAGCATGCTCAATATCCTTATTATCACTGATTGAGACTCCTGTGTGTTCGCATTTGACCTGGTCTATCTTGTTTCTCACCTGCTCTATTTTAACCTTCCAAGCCAACAACTTACTACATCCCTCACTGTATTCAAAATGGGCCAGTCGACTAACCTCCCACTCTTTCCTAACCCTTTCATGTAGAATTGCTTCCAAGTTCGATTTTGCTTCCAGCACTTCCTGTAGCAGTCTTACCCGGGTTTCATCTTCTACCCTGGAGTCGATCAGATCTTTTTCTAAAGAGCGATCCTGCTCCTCTACTGCAGACACCTCTTTATAGTATCTTCATCTTTTTTCTGAAGCCAGTACCCCTAATCTTCCCCTTAGAAAGGCTTTATAAACATCCCAGATTATTCAAGACGCAGCCGAACCCCAGTTAAAATGAAAAAACTCTTCTGTCTCTCTGCTCAGTGCTTCTATAACTCCTTCCTGCAGGATTGTGCGATCTAGGGCCCATCTGGATTGAGTGGCCCCTTCGTGGATCTTCATATGCAAAACCACTGCAGAGTGATCGACAGATAAACTCCCACATGTTCAACCTGCTGAACCCAATCTGCCAAGTTGTTGTCAATGAGGAAATAGTCTATCCTCGACTGATGTCTGTATTTTTGATTGTAGAATGTAAAACCTTTTTTTGGCCCTGCTTTCCGTCTCCATATATCACACAACCCCAGCTGGGCCATCATTTGCTTGATAAGCATGGACATTCTTGGATTTACAAGTGCTCTAATAATCAGATCAGATGAATTTACTAATTCCGCCAGCGGATCACCTAAGGGAGAGACATCATCTTGATTTGGGCCATAATATCCCGCTAGAGATAAACCATGACCCAAAATCTTCAATTTAACAACTAGCCATCTTCCAGCTTTGTCTGAAACCTGGGTCCCCAAACTGATTTGTGCCCCTCTCGTCACTAAAATCGCCACACCCTTTGTAACAGCCAATTGAGACGTGCAAACTACTTGGGATATCCATGTTTTGACCTTAAAGAGTTACAGACCCTCTTTTTCTGTCAAGTGTGTCTCCTGCACAATAATAATCTGGGACAAACAGTCTTTCAGATATTTCAATATTTTTGCCTGTCATCCCCATACCCTAAGGCTGTAAACATTCCACGAGAGGATTTTTATTATGTTCTCTCTCTTCTCACCCATCTCTCCTGAAGGCTATAAACAAGCACCAAATCAGCATTGAGAAAACTTTAGAGGCTATAGAGGATCTTTTTTTTGGTCTTTTTTCCCACTGCTCCCCACCCTGTGCTCCCCCCAATTCCCACCCTCCCATGGAAAACCCATCCCCAACTGTTCATGGCCTAAGGCCATCTTGGTGCCCCCTCCAGAACGAACGTGTAAAAATAAGTAAAAGTTGTGCATGAGTGAATTTGCCGTTAGCACTTTGTTGAATTTATTTCCCTAAATTTGGAATAATTCTTTCTGCCCAATCATTGATAGTGTGGTTATATTACAAAACTACTTTCAGTAGTCAGAACGGGACATCCTCTATCATTTTAATATTTTAAAGAAAGAAAAAAACTAGCCACCGGGGTGTAGGCTTTTGATAAAGTCGTCCAGCTTATCGACAGAGTGGAAGATTTGCATCTTGGTATTTAACATTACCTTAAAAAATGCTGAAAGTCTCAGCTGTACTGAAGCACCCAAACTCCTCAGTGTATCGATCCTTTTCCCCATCTCCCATTGCCTGTTAGAGGTGGTGATAGAAACGTCTGACCTAATCTCATATCTAACACCATCAACCTCAATCGATTTCATCCCCAAGGTTTTTGACAGTATTTTCTCTTTCAATAAGTATGTTAAAAAATGTAATAACATTTTCCTGGGTTTGGACCTGTTGGTATTAAGTCTGAAAGGGTCTCTGTGTACACGCTGTAGATCTTTAGCTATCTCATCTTCTGACTCTTCCATCTGTAGCTTGTTCTTAATCACTTGGACTACGTATGCTTTAATATTGGCGCCTTCTCTACCTTCTGGCACTTTCAAGATTTTCAAATTATTTTGTCTTTGGAAATTCTCCAATCTTTCAACTCTATCTTGGTTCTCTCTTTCCGCGGTTTTTAATTTGTCTATTTCAGTGCAGTTTGCCTGAACCAATTCTCAGAGCTCCTTAACCTCCCCCTCTAGCGTTGTTGTTCTACTGCTGAGGTCATCTATCTTTCTCTCCATAACTTCACAGGCCTTTTTTATCTCCAACTGATTTGACTCTTATATCTCAAATCTATTTTTCATTTCAGCCGATAAAGCTGCTAGGAGGGTTCCGACAGATGAGTCTTCCTTCTCAGGATGCTTTAAGCTTTGTTCAGGGTCTTTGGAATTGGGACCTAGGCTTTTTGGATTTTCTGAAGTTTGTTGTTTACTTGTGTCAGAATCAGGATTGGGGGTTATTGTATTTAAAATTTGATATCTGTTCAGAGACGTCTCTTCCCCCCAGTCAATCTCACCCAATACATCTGGGCGACCTTCTAGAATTGTTCTCCTGGCAACTATTTATACCTGCCATCCTGCTTTCACCCAAAAATAATGTTTTAGGTAGGACTTTAAAGAAAGTTTTAAGGAATGGGGTGATTTTTACTTTAAGCTCCTGAGTACGTTTCTTTAATGATGTCTTTTTATGCTTTGTCTTAGGTTCGGAGGGTATCGATTTCTTCACTGTAGTATATACAATTTCAGCGAGGGTGTCAGAACCCTTACACCCCTATCCCCGTCTTTCTCCTCCTTCTCTCCCTTGTCTCCTTTCACAGCAAACTCCCTAGGGGTTAACGATTTATGCACCAGCCGGTTTTCCCTCTTTTCCAGACTTCAAAGCGCATACCTAGAAACCCCCTCCACAGGCGCGCTCCCACACGCCACCTTCCTCCTACCTTTGTCAGAAGCAAAGCCGATGTAATCAGTCTGAAAAAGCACTCCTTTCTCTCCCCTTGAACAGAAAACACGACTCTGCCTACTATCCGCTGGAGACCCGTTCTCATCTGACTGCTCCTCCCCTTTGGAAAAATTCCCGGTGGCCACTTCAATACTGCAGCCTCCAAGTCCTCCTTTCCCCCGGAAGGGAAACCTAGCTGCCGCACCTCTTCCCCTGGGGAACTCCAGGGCCACTCTTCCCCACGCCCGCTCTGTCGCCGTCTTGCCGATTGACCACTCCAGACCTCTCCCAACCGCCTCTCACCGTGCCATGGACGGAAAAAACAGCCGAAAGAAGGTACGAGGTAAATATAGAACACAGAAAACATGTTTCTGCTGCTTCAAAATAAAATAGTCTCCTTCACTCGATTTCCATAATCGTAATCTACGGACGCTCTGGGGACTCTCCCGCGACCCGATACTCGCCGGCCGCCATGTTTTCCTCCAAGTCTGTAGATATCGTTCTTAAAAAACTGCAACATAAAATAAAAACAGTTTTTCTAATATATGTAAGTCAGTAGTAAAGTAGTTAAATATACTTTTTTTTTGTAGATATTGTTCTTAAAAAAAAGTATATTTATATTTTTACTATAGCCAACGTACCAACTACTTTACTACTGACTTACATATATTAGAAAAACTGTTTTTATGTTATGTTGCAGTTTAAGAACTATCTACTGATAAACCAAGCTATATAACTACATGCACGTATTTCAATATACCAAAACAAGAGCAAACACATAACTTCATTTAATAGTTATCTTTTAAAATCATAGCACCCTATCCTACAACACAGCTGCACCATATCTCAGGTCTCACTTATACATGGTGAAAGACCAGTTTATCCCTTATGTAGTATATTTTAAAATGAACATCAACCAAAGTGTAGAAGTACATACAGTAATGCCACACTGTAAATCAGAAAACACAGCATAAGAGCTATTTGTGTGCCTCTCGAACACTGTGTCACTGGTGTATTTAGTATCTCAGTACTTTTCTACTTAGATGTCCCAGATTTACATTTTGGGAAATGGTGCATATACAAATCTGCACATTAATCTCTATCTGAGCATATAGCTCACTAATTCTTATAAGTACATGCAAAGAGTGTGTGACAGGTTGCATATATAATTCACCAGATGTTTTAAAGGACTACATATTCCTCACTAAAACTTGTGTTTGTGGTGGAATACATCAATACTCCCCGGATGATTGACTGAGTGCATTGGTGGTGACTAGGTGATTCCCTGAGGATACATGTAGTATTGGAGGTTTCCCTGAGTATGTGAGAACTCAATGGGCTATCTATATCTACATAGTTGCTGACTGCGTGTTTGCATATCACTACTATCTGAGTGTTTGGATGAGTGCATGAGCAGTGCCTGAATGATTAGATAAGTGCATGGCTAATGCCTCAATAATTCAATACATGCATAGATCATGGTTGTATGAGTAAATGACTGCAACACTAGTGCCTGGATTGTTGCAGGAGTGCATGCATAGTATATAGGTGATTTATAGAGTGCATGCATAGTGCGTACATAATTGTTTAAGTGCATGTATAGCACCTGGCAGATTGGATGTGCGCATGAGTAATGTTCCAGTCATTTGAAAATTTGCCCATGTGTTTTTAGTTGAGTGAACAGGTAGTGCCTGGGTGATTAGATAAGTACATGGGTAAATACTGGATAATTGAATGAGTGCATCACTAGTGTCTGGCTGATTAGATGAGTGTATGGCAAGTGTCTGAGTGATTGCACAGGTCTATTGTTAAAGCTTGAATGATTGGATGAAAGCAAGTCTACTTCCAGGGTGATTGTATCAATGAAACAGTATTGCCTCAGTAATTAAATGTGTGCACAGGTACTGGATGGGTGATATCTGCACTTCAATGGTACTGCCTGCGTAATTGGATGAGTGAATGGGTTGTGCCTCAGTATTTTGATGAGTGCATAAGTTGTAAGTGGGTGTTTGGATAAGTACATGGGTTGTGTCTGAGTATTTGAATGACTGCATAGGTGCGACGGTGGTGATTGTATAAGTCTATGGTTAGTGCCTGGGTGATTGGATGAAGGCAGGGGTAGTGCCTGCATAGTTCAATAACTACATAATTAGTGCTTGCATGATTTGAAGAGTGCATGTGTAGAGCCTGGGTGATTGAATAGGTGTATGGATAGTGTGTGAGTGATTCGATGACTGCCTCAGTAGTGGCTGGGCGATTGGATGAGTGCCTGAGTAGTGCCTGGCTGACTGTGAAAGTACCTCCATTGCTATAAGATACATAACAGTTGTGACTATATCGGTGACTCCTTGTTTAAGTCCTTCTGTCAGTATCAAACTACCTATTTTAGTGTATCTATCCTTTTCTACTGAGCTATGTGTGAGTGAAGTCCAGGTGTCATTCTTGATCTATAATTGGATACATGGTTGTCTAGGATCATACATTGCACTGTTACTCAGCGTGCACATGCATCAGTAACTTTCTAAAACTGAAAACAACAATTATCACTTTTTCAAAGCACAAAACCTTTTCTTAAAGTCATGCCTACATCATTTCTAAAATATTTTCTGTGTCTTTAAAACATATAATCAAGATTTCTCAAACAAAAATTACACACCAAGTGAAGCTAGCAGAAGAACTCTCCACAGAAATTCTGCACTATTGACTTTCCTCAATTTTAAACACAGCATGTTTAAAGAAATGCACCACTCTCAGCATATACATGCTAATTTTCAACAGCCATAGAGAACACAGATCTCCATGTAAACATATATGTGGTTTCATAATAGTTATATACCTTCAGGCCATCTTTCCAAAAATATATAGTTCTCTACATCGTTAAGTAAACTCAAGAGTCTCATTGTAAATATAACTGTCTGAAACCAGAAAAACCATATCTCACTATCTAAACATATGCAAACTGATCATAGAAGTTACAAACCACATTGTAAAAACACTTTCTAATACATACCTAACAAGTATTACTACTTGATAATTCATAAACAGGCACAGCACATTTTCTTATCTTTTATTTGTGATTACACTACTCCTGTTTAATAATATAACTAAAAGTACTACAATTCCCCAAATGCAAATAACATAGATCTGTGTGTTCTGCACATGATGGTTAGATTTTTAAAACATTGTCATTTGTAAAGGCATTGCTCTTCATAACTTTCAACAGTACTAACATCTTCTTAAACACAATCCCCTCCGCAAGATGCAGTACATCTGATATATTTTTCATATCACTGTGATGCTTTTTTTTTTATCAAACTTCCATATACACCTTCATTTTGAATGTACATTTTTTAATAATCAAACGTTATGTACATACCAGTGAACTGAGTTAGTAGATTATATTGTTGCTTTAGCTCTTTCTGGATAGTTTTGACTCTGTTAGGATTCATAAAAACTAGGCAGAAGAAGAGTACACCACTCTCGTAGAAATCAACTATAAAATGGAAACCTCTTCAACTTTCCACTCTATGATCATGAGAAAGGCAGCAAATGAAATCAGGTCTTTCATTTTAGAACACTGTATCTCCACTTGTGAATGATTAGCATCTGTTAACCCTTTCCTTCTCTTTCTAAAAGAGATTCCTGTCCATTCATGCTCACAATGTTTTCATGATCATCGTGGAGTAATCGCAAACAAAAACAGGAGTCCAAACCCATATTTAGCTTCAGTTGTTTTAAAATTTCAATACTGCACAACAGTTTATACATTATCCTGAGTTGCAAATTAAACTTTATCATTACTTAAATTGTCATAACTCCTCAACTTTAAAAAAAATGTTCTGTCTCTTTAACACCCTTTTCCCACAATACAATCTTAGCTCAGTGTATCTAGCAACCCAGTGAAACAATTAGGTCACATATTCCCAGCACATTCTAGAGGGAACATGCTAGGTCCAAATGAGATACAGCAGGTGTGGTTTACTCCACAGATTGAATAGATATCCTTGTCCGTATTACTTTTCTTTTTTTAAACAACAACCGATACTTGGACTTCTTGCTAATGCCTCTAAAACGCTACCTAATTTTATTCACATATATGCTAACAGCATACAATGAAATGTATCTTAAAAAAAAAGAAAACACCTCTATTTCAACTGCTTTTCATTTGCAAAACTACCTCATTCAGCTCCAGCCTACTCCTGACTGTTTTTGCTCCTTCACTTGAAAATGCATAAAGTGTGAATTATTGGCCACAGCAATATCTATTGCAAAATAGGGAGTTATTGATTTGGGTTCACCAAATGTGGAGATTGCTTGGTTTGAGCAGAGAGGGGTAATGTTTCAATCAGCTGCTGGCTTTGGTTAAAACCATTGTGGATTGCAGAGCTCCTCACCTCATGATTGTGCATTGTGTTGGAGATGACCTAGGCACACTAACTGGGGTATGGCTGGAAATCCTAATGAAGGATACCTTTGCAGAACTGATGTCACTTTTCCCTCACACTGTCTTGGTGTATTCCAATATATGCCAAAGACAGAAATTGAAGAGGTCAAATCAATTCTGTCCACAGTTTGACAAAGCCAGGCAACATATTAACAAAACTGTTTGTGCATTCCTCAGAGACCATCGCTTGGGCTGTGTCTAGGACAACAATCAACGTTTTGTCATGCATGAAAATTATAGAAATGATGGAGCACACTTTCCAGATGAAGGCAACAGGGCATTTCTAAGTAACATGAAACTCTGCACCTGGTCTTATGTGTAGCTGTCATACACACACAATCAACACAAAGGCTCTTGTCAGAGCCACCGTATTACTTGAAACATTGTTAATTTTCTTTATAAAGAGCCTTTCTTTTAGTTTTTAGGAATCTTCACGAAAACGATGTGATGGTTGCAAATAAGTTGTGAAATCTCAAAACAAAAGCAGACATTCAACGGCCACCAGCACATGTAAAAATAATAACCAAACAAAATCTATTCTCCACTGCACATATTACTATATACATGGTTCTTTAAAAAACATGTCTTTGTTCTAAATTTCTTTAAAACTCTATTTCCCATCTTCACGGTGACGCTGGGAGTCGCAATGTCGTTAACTCCAACGGTCGCGCCTTTTTCATGAAGTATAAAACACATATATGCATACATTTATCAGTATTTTGCACACTAGGGGTTTATTACTGTATTTTCAAAAGTCATATTTTTCTAGTGAGTTTATATAAAAACCATCCCTAAAATGTATTTTCTGTGTTCGCAGGGATGCAGGGAATTGCGATGATGTTGGTAAACGCGACGATTGCACCTTTTTTACAGACTGAAAAACACATATATGCACACATATTATAGTATATTTGGCACTAGGGGTTTATTACTGTACAGTCCAAACTCATGTTTTTCAAGTGATTTTCTATAAAAATCCTCTCTAAAACCTATTTTCCATGTTTGCAGCGATGCTGGGACTTGCGAGGACATCGATGCCCTCAATCACTGCAAATACGTAGTGAAAATGCAAAGCAAAAGCAGGAATTCAATAGCCACCACCACATTCAAAAATAAGAACTAAATAATTCATTTTAACCATCACACTAGATACATCACTATCTAAATAAATGTTTAAAAACATGTTATCAGTCTTTACATATCTCTCTAACAGTGTGTATTAATGAATTACTTGGTTATGTTAGTGGGAGCATAAGTGTCCAAGTGGGTCTGTGACTGGCTGCATGAGTCCCTCAGCAGATCTAAAAGTGGGTGCATAAGTCATTTATTGGGTATATGAATGGACGCATCATTCTTTCAGTGAGTTTGTGAATGGCTGTATAAGTCTCTGACTGGGTATGTGAGTGGGTGTGTGAGTGTATGAGTGAGTATGTGAATGGGTATAAGAGTGTCTGAGTAGGTATGTGAACGGGTACATAAGTCTGTGACTGGATCTCTGAGTGTGCGCATAACTATCTGAGTGGGTCTATCAGTGCATGTGTGTGAGTGGAAGCATGTGTCCCAGTGGCTCTGTGAGTTGGTACGTAAGTGTTTGAGTGGATCTGTGACTGGGTGCATGAGTCTCTGCATGGGTCTGTGAGTGGGTGGATATGTCTCGGACTATGTATGTGAATAGCTGCATGAGTCTCTGAGTGCATCTGTAAGTGGGGGCAAGAGCCTCTAAATGCTCATGTGAACACAAACATGGATCTCTGAGTGAGTCTGTGAGTGGGTGCATAAGTGTCTGAGTGGGTATGTGAATAGGTGTATGAGCGTCTGAGTGGATATGTGAGTAGATACATGAGCCTGTGATTGTGACCAGCAAGGGTGTGTTTATAGAACCTTTTCGTTTTAGATTTCCACCAATATTAGTGGTGTCCCCAGAATAGTAGCAACATCCCCACAATGGTACATGGGGGGGCCACGCTGGCATTTGCGTCATCATTGCGAATATCACATGAGATAAAAAAATCTATTTTGGACACACCCTCATTTCTCAAATATGGGGTCAGAGTACCTCCACCCTGACCCCTTATGTTTTCTTTTACGGAAATGTTCAGCCCCGGGAACCATTCCTGATTGATATAATGGCGGCTGCAACTTTCTGTTCAGGTGGTGCCCACCAAAACACCACATTCCCATTGGTACGTGCATTCGTGATTCATCGCGAACCCATTGCAAAACCTGTGCGGCCAGAGATAGCACTTACATTTTCAACTTATATTTCTTAATAACTACTGAACGGATTCACACCAAAAAGCACAATCTCCATAACAACATCTACCTTTCTGCCACATTTGGTGCTCTAGGTTCGACAACGTGTTCCTATGGGAATTAACATTACAAATGCTTTCTTACTTTGCACCCCTATTTCTGAGTTCCTACTGCACAAATCACCCCAAAACTTTCCATGATGCACAAAACCTAACTTTACTCTTTTTTTGGGAAACTTTTATGAACTTTCATGAACATTGGTCAAGCAATGCCAAAGATATAGACAAGCCAAAAAATGCTTTTCTGATGGAAACTAGGTCCTAACTATAACTACCTAATACACATATGTATCACCTACTGATGGTTTCCAGTAGGTAGTTATAGTTAGGATGTAGTTTAGGAAGAAAAAATATATTTGCCAATAACTTTGGCATCGTTTGACAAATCTTTGTGAAATATATCAAACTAATTTTCCAGTCACTTCAGCTGCTGCCTTGAAAATTTAAGAGTGATCCGTTAAGTGGGGGACAAGAAAAAGGGGGGGCCAAAAATGCCTTTTCTCCATGTTAATTTACATAGGAAACTTTAGACACGGCTACAGCCCGAACTGCTAAACGGAATTACACCAAGTTTGGCAGAAAGGGAGCTGTTGGTCCAGAAAGCGCCCTTTTTGTTGAATGGTTTAAATCCATTCAGAAATTTTGGAGATATTCAAAGAAATTTCCAGTTGTATATATGGGGATACAGATGATCCACGACCCCTCCCGAGCTGGTGCCTGAGATCTGATTGCTGCCAGCACTTCCTGGTTTGAAGTATTGGTAGCCAATCTAGTGACTCGGTTTAACCGAGTCACATGAAAAAACATTTTAAAAAGAACCCTAACCCCCTAGGCGACAGGGAAGCCCCAGGGTCAAAAAAACAATTTCTGCGGGACTTGCGCTAGATCCGCGACTCCCACTAAACGTTTTAAAAAAAATAAAGTACGGGCTCCCACGCTTTGTTAGATATAGGTCCCTGGGTGGACTAGGTCCTGGACCAGTTATTTTTGTAATCAGAGGTTGGGTCATGTGACACCCCCACAGCCCCAGGGACTGCCACCTCCCTGGGGCTAATTATTGAATAAGTGCAGAGGGACCACCACCTCCCCAGAGCTATTGTAATGGGGTCCTCATGGACCCCCCTGACACAAGAACCACCGTCTCCCGGGGCTTTTATTTTTTGATATTGGAGGCCTCACGGACCCCCCTGGATCCCAGGGACCACAACCTCCCTGGGGCCAATGTGTGTTTTCTAAGAATTGGTAGGGTTGTGTGGTCCCTCTCCTGGGCCGTTCTCAGTTCTGGGAACCGCCACCTCCCCGGGGCAAGCCCTTAGTTAAGGAAGTAGGGGAGTTGCGTTCCACCGTACATGGCCCTGGGGACCGCCACACCCCAGGCCCGGCTCCTGCAATGACCCAGGACCCCCATCCCCAGGGCAATGCAGTTTGCTATGGAGGGATTACTCATGTTCAAACAACAACAAATTGTAAAACACCAACTCATCTAACAAGAAGGCAGAAATAGTATGAAGACATAAAGGGCCTCATGTAGGAAGCCTAATACCGGTCGGTAACGGCCGATTTTCGGTAAATATCCCGTTACCGACCGGTATTTAGGCTTTTGCTATGTAGGGGGATCATTTCAGGATTCGGTAATTTACCGAATCGGTAAAATTACCGAATCGGTAATTTTACCGATTCGGTAAATACCGAATCCTGAAATGAGATGTAGGGGGAGTGTGTCGTGGGTGTGGGGATTCGTTATTTACCACCAACTAAAAGTTGGTGGTAAATGACGAATAGGTGTAAAAAAGCATTTTTGTGCACTTTGAAGTGTGCAATGTGGCAGACATACATGCCCTTAGGGCATGTATGTGCGCCACATGTGCACACATGGACGAATCAGGGGTGCAACAGGGTGTCAATGTGACACCCTGCCACCCATGATGATGCCTCCCCCATTACCGATTCGGTATTTACCGATTCGGTAATGGCAACTGGCTTCCCATTCATTCCTATGGGCCTCCAGGCCCATAGGAATGAATGGGAAGCCAGTTGCCATTACGGAATCGGTAAATACCGATTCTAAAATACCGACACTTACCGATTCGGTATTATTTTACCTACATTACATTTACCGATTCATAAATACCGAATCGGTAAAATTAGGTATTTAAGAATCGGTAAATGTAATTTACCTACATATGGCCCTAAAAGAGGAAAGTTTAGAACTAGGGTAATTCACGATGTACTAAAAATATTAAAACAGTATAAGAGAAGATCAGCAGCTTCTAAGCAAAAGCAACACATTGGAAG
The DNA here is from genome assembly GCF_964204655.1 of Triturus cristatus. Taxonomy (NCBI): domain Eukaryota; kingdom Metazoa; phylum Chordata; class Amphibia; order Caudata; family Salamandridae; genus Triturus; species Triturus cristatus. The sequence goes on along the minus strand of NC_140579.1, from coordinate 1,027,832,562 downwards.
TGTAGAAGATAAAGCATTTGACTTGAAGCAAAAACTGTTTATCTTAATATTAAACAGAATGAGAACACTGGATAGAATAGTGGTCTTTGTGAAAGAAAAAAGAAAGGGAAAAAGAATGGTTAATATAACTAACTTTTGTAAAACCTTCACTGGTGACTGGAAACAAACTTCCTGCACCTGGCCTTTCTTTAATGAAGAAAGTTATTTTCAAGAGAACACATTAGTACATGAAGTTGAAACTTGTAATCGATGTTATGAGGCGAAGGATGGTTCTCCCATTCCTAAAGAGAAAATATTTCCTAGGAATGTAGAGAAAGTAATAGTTGAAGATGATCAAGGAAGGTGTACACAGGCTCCTGTTTATAAGTGGAATTGAAGCAGTATTTGCAGTATTCAACAGAAGTCTATTGATATATCACAATTTGTTTACACCAATATCCAAAAAGAAGTATTAAATGGAAGATTACCATGTTGCAAGGACTAGATCAATTTAAAATAGGAACATATACCAAATTACAGAGGCATTATCTGGCTTGCCTATCAAGGAAAGTGTGCCAGAACACCTTTACTCATTTAAGAATTTTAGCTGCCCACCACTCCTTCAGTATGTTTAGGTGAAATGAATACAGCTCTTTTGCATGGTACAATAGCAGATGCACAGAAACATTGTGATGATGTACAGTTTTGTTTCTTTGGGTCTGAAGTTGAGCGTAGACAAAAAGAGGACTTGATGTCTGCATCTGTAGCAGAAGAAGATAGAGAGGTTAATATTGATAATTTTACCAGAAGAGGTTACAAAGTTTAACCCCTTCCCCGCTCATGACGGAACCATTCCGTCATGAGCCACGGTTGCCGTGTGCTCATGACGGAACGGTTCCGTCATGACACGACCGTTGGCGGCCGCTCCGCCTACGCGGCGCTGTTTCCCCGCCTGTGCGGGGGGACAACGCAAATGGGCGGAGTCATGACGGAACCGTTCCGTCATGAGCACAGCTCAACCGTGGCTCATGACGGAGCGGCTCCGTCATGAGCACAGGCCCACCGCGCTGCCCCCCTGCCCCCCCCCAGCGCTGCAGCGGAATGTCCGCAGCAGCGAAGGGGTTAACACTATTTCCTCTGAAAAACCAAACTATGCTTGTATTTATTGTTGATGCACTCACTACAAAAGTCAAACTAAAAATGTTGATTTATATTTAAAGAGTGAAAAAAATCAATGAAGTGGCAACAATTAGCAGTTTATTTATTTGTAGAAGAACATTTTGACTTGTCCATTGATCAAGTTATATGCAACTACTCATACAACAATTACAAGAAAACAAAATGCCAGCTAGAGCTGTCCATAACAACTTACAGTTGGTGCTTATTCCTAGGAAACTAGGAGATTTAAGTGTTTATGAGTCTATTCTCATCCAATCTGTACACCCATTCCAGGCAATAGTTCGTATGGAACCTGTTAGACCTGGCTCTTTTGACAGGTTTATCCCCAAACTTTTTACCTTTGCCTCCTATTTTTCTGACCCTGTCTTTGTTGGCTGTTGGATTCTGTGCACTTTACCACTGCTGATCAGTTCTAAAGTGCATAAGCTCTGGTCATCCATGATTGGCGTATTTGATTTACTGGTAAGTCCTTAGTAAAGTGTACGGTGCGTGCCAGAGCCTGTAAATCAAATGCTACTAGTGGGCTTGCAGCACTGGTTGTGCCACCCACATGATTAGCCCTGTAAATGTATCTCAGAACTACCACTGTATTGCCTGCACGCACAGTTGTAAACTGCCATGTTGTCCTGGCAAGTGCACCCACTCACCAGGCCCAAACCTTTCCTTTCCTTACATGTTAGGTACCCCTACCGTAGTCCTTAGGTCCCCCCATGGGGAGGGTGCAGTATATGTGATAGGTAGGACATGTACTAGTGTGTGTGACATGCCCTGATAGTAAAATACTGTGTATTTAATTTTTCACTGTTAAAAGGCTATTTGTCCCATAGGCTTTTCATTGTGGTTGCCACTGTAACATTTTTACATGTGTAACTTGCAGTAGGGACGAGATGGGAAAATTAAGTTTAGACTCTATGAACTTAGAATTTATTAACGCACCTTTTATTGAAGAGGGTTTTTAAATCCCGTGTTTGAAAATGCCACTGACTATAATGGTTTCAATTTAAGGAAAGGAGTGCACTCTCACATTCGTTAGTTTGGTTTTTGCATTACATCGTCTCAATGAGTCTGCACCCTGTGGATGGATTGACGGTTCACGTATTTGGAAAACTACAAAAAAGTTTTTATCACCTCGGAGACAGTTTTACCATGGAGCGGAATTTCGTTAACTGCATAACACATCAAATGAACAATTTCAACTGACTAATGTTAAAAGAATTTATAGTTTGTATTCTTTCAGGAGTTTGTGAACTTGTCATTCTTTATTTGATGTTATTTTCGGGGCTGTGGGGACACACAAATTGGTATTTTTGGTTAAGCAGGGTGGGTTGTTGAGAGGATTGTAGGAAGTGGAGTTTCAAGTGAGAGGGCGTGGCCATCAGGAGTAAAGTATGGGCAGGAATCCGTCACGAGATCCGGTTATTTAAAGCATGATGGGTAACAGAAATTGAAGACATTGGCGAATTATCAGGAAAGAGGACGTTGTTGGAGATCAGTATGTGTGTGACATGCCCTGATAGTAAAATACTGTGTATTTAATTTTTCACTGTTAAAAGGCTATTTGTCCCATAGGCTTTTCATTGTGGTTGCCACTGTAACATTTTTACATGTGTAACTTGCAGTAGGGACGAGATGGGAAAATTAAGTTTAGACTCTATGAACTTAGAATTTATTAACGCACCTTTTATTGAAGAGGGTTTTTGAATCCCGTGTTTGAAAATGCCACTGACTATAATGGTTTCAATTTAAGGAAAGGAGTGCACTCTCACATTCGTTAGTTTGGTTTTTGCATTACATCGCCTCAATGAGTCTGCACCCTGTGGATGGATTGACGGTTCACGTATTTGGAAAACTACAAAAAAGTTTTTATCACCACGGAGACAGTTTTACCATGGAGCGGAATTTCGTTAACTGCATAACACATCAAATGAACAATTTCAACTGACTAATGTGTGGAAGATAATCAGTCACCACATAATGTTAAAAGAATTTATAGTTTGTATTCTTTCAGGAGTTTGTGAACTTGTCATTCTTTATTTGATGTTATTTTCGGGGCTGTGGGGACACACAAATTGGTATTTTTGGTTAAGCAGGGTGGGTTGTTGAGAGGATTGTGGGAAGTGGAGTTTCAAGTGAGAGGGCGTGGCCATCAGGAGTAAAGTATGGGCAGGAATCCGTCACGAGTTCCGGTTATTTAAAGCATGATGGGTAACAGAAATTGAAGACATTGGCGAATTATCAGGAAAGAGGACGTTGTTGGAGATCAGTATGAGGGACCATAGATGGCGGCGCTTAACAGGTAATGGATTTAAAACGTGAAGGTGAAAGTGAGCGTATGAAGAAGGGTGAGAGTTTGAGCACAGTAGGTTGTACACACGGGAAGTTTCTGGAGTGGGAACGTTGTTTAGGATTTGGGTGAGCGTATTAAGAAGGGTGAAAGTTCATGTATAGTGGGTTGTACACTAGGGAAGTTTTTAGAGTGGGGATGCTATGAAGCTTAGGATTAGGGTAATAAGTATGCATGGGTGTTCAAGTATAGTGGCGAGACAATTGGGGCATGAGATGTAGCACGGGATGTTGTGAGTCACGGGGAACGGGAAGGTTTTGGGTTTAATTTACTCACATAGCATTTTTATTGTTGTTTTAGTAATGGGTTATTTTGTTTTATTTTGGTTTTTATGTATTGGTCAGTTATGATGTTTATTCCATTTTGTCATAGAAATCCCTGACAAAGAGCCTTGAAGGCTTGAAATGCATTGGGTCAATTAACGCTGTGTTTACTCCATCATTGATGCATCTGTAATAAACGAACCGTTGTACAAAGCCGGAATAGGCATACAGCTGGTGCATGAAAAGTTTAATAAAATGCTCAGATGGAATCTTACTGTCTCCGTAGTGATGAATCGAGTTGAATATTGAAAAGTTAAAGAATAAGGAACAGCATTATTTAAAAGAATCAATGGATTATTTAAAGAGTACCGGGATGAATTGGCTAAGTTTGGGGACCAATCCCATTTTTCTGCCAGTGCAACAGTAAGGAGCGCGAGACAAGTGCCCTGGTTTCATTATTGTTATAATTACTGTGGTAGAGGTGATCCACGGTTCACTGTCTGCACGCAATTTCAATTGGAGACTGACTATAATGGTTTCAATTTAAGGAAAGGAGTGCACTCTCACATTCATTAGTTTGGTTTTTGCATTACATCGCCTCAATGAGTCTGCACCCTGTGGATGGATTGACGGTTCACGTATTTGGAAAACTACAAAAAAGTTTTTATCACCTCGGAGACAGTTTTACCATGGAGCGGAATTTCGTTAACAGCATTACACATCAAACGAACAATTTCAACTGACTAATGTTAAAAGAATTTTTAGTTTGTATTCTTTCAGGAGTTTGTAAACTTGTCATTCTTTATTTGATGTTATTTTCAGGGCTGTGGGGACACACAAATCGGTGTTTTTGGTTGAGCAGGGTGGGTTGTTTAGAGGATTGTGGGAAGTGAAGTTTCGAGTGAGAGGGCGTGGCCATCAGGAGTAAAGTATGGGCGGGAATCCGTCATCGGTTCCGGTTATTTAAAGCATGATGGGTAAAAGAAATTGAAGACATTGGCGAATTTTCAGGAAAGAGGACGTTGTTGGAGATCAGTATGAGGGACCATAGAGGGCGGAGCTTAAAAGGTAATGGATTTAAAATGTGAAGGTGAAAGTGAGCGTATGAAGAAGGGTGAGAGTTTGAGTATAGTAGGTTGTACACACGGGAAGTTTCTGGAGTGGGGACATTGTTTAGGATTTGCGTGAGCGTATTAAGAAGGGTGAAAGTTCATGTATAGTGGGTTGTACACTTGGGAAGTTTTTGGAGTGGGGATGCTATGAAGCTTAGGATTAGGGTAATAAGTATGCATGGGTGTCCTCTGGCTGTTTGTGTATTCAGCGTCTGATGTGTGAGTGAAAGGAGCTGATATGTTCATTCACTCTAGACAGTCACTGGGGGAGGAAGGTGTGCCCTGCCTTGCCTTGGTGACTCATTGCAGGGCTGAATAGAGCTGGTCTACATTTAGAGTGTTGAGGGGAGTGTTGCTTACACCTGAATAGGCTGTGTCTCCTTTTGCGCAATGCTGTCTCCTACCCCTGTGGTTATGCTGCACCAGTGAGGGCACAACTGTTTTGGACGGGGTTCAGAAACCCTTGCCACAAAGAGAACAAATACATTTTGGCGTATAAGTATTACACCTAATACCCCAGGACTTTAGAATATCTCAAGGAACAAGAGGACCCTGCCAAGGAGAAAGGAGAAGAGTTGGGAGCTGTAAGGAGGAGTACTGCTCCATTGCTGTGTGCTGTGTGGGGCTGCCTGCAGTTGCTGCTTCTGTCTATGGTGGAGGAAAAGGACTGACTCTTTTTGCACTGCTGTGGTATCCTGCTTGTGGAGAATCTCTAAGGGCTTGTGTGTGCTTCCCTCCTGTTAGAAGTCTCAGGGATATCAAAGACTTCATGTAAAGATCCTTGCTGGATCTTAAGGGAAAACCTGCCTGGAAGGAAAACTGCAGACTGTGTGAGGAGCGCTGCCCTGATGCAAGGGGTAAATCAGCAGCAGCTGCTCCTGTCTGGAGTACTAGAAGGACTGGACTGTCCTCCTTCCTTTAATCTCAACAGAAAGCATGCAGAGGGCTTGAGGGGGCTTCCCTGGTCCTTTCTACAGCCTCAAAGTGAAGCGTTAGAGAAGCGCTTCTTATACTGTTCAGCTCGAGTGGAGCTCTTTCATTTGCACTAAGGTGCCGCCCTTGCCTTGTGGCTACTGAGGGACAGAAGGGGAGAACAGAGGCAGGAGAAGCACTCTCCCTGTCCCTGGCGGCCTGAGGATATTCTAGCAGTAACCTGCAGCCAGGGCTTTGCTACGTGGCCCAGGCCGCAACGGATTAATGATACAACTCCCGAAATCACATGGAGGAGCTGGCCCTAGCGAAGGGAGGGACAACAGCATTTGCGTCCACTAATGTCGTGTGGTGGGCTGGGCGCAGCGAGGAAGGACACGCCTTCCTCTATCACAGCCCATGACAAATAGAGCGGTTTTCCTCTGTGTTGGAAACGGGTAGCGTGGTGCAGAGCCGGCGGGCCAAACTCCGGAGGAAATGTGCAAAGCATCCACGCAGTACACACAGGCGACACACAAGGCACACTACAAAAAGAGACACTACACCAGTTGAGGTAAAAAATAACTTTTGTATTGTCCAAAACCACAAGGTGTCACTAGGCAATCTCTGTACTGCGCCAACTGGCGCTCGGTTAACATTTACAGGGGGGGAATTATGTACAGGGCAGGGCCAATCGGGCCCCTGCCGGAATCATTGCGATTTAGAAGATAGTAAAAGTAAGTCCATTAGCTGCAACCTTCAATAAAGTCAACTCAGGGCATAACCTTAGGCGTTAGTCCGGACCACCTGTAATAAAACACATCATGACCTGACCATATCCCTTAACAACCTGGAGGTCCCCTGAGGCAGGAATCAAAATAGGCAGTTCATTCACCTTAAAACCTGGCCTCTAGACATAGCGCTGCATACAACACATGACTAGCACTTTAAATCATAGCCATTGACATAGCGCTTAAGAGCATGACATTTGAATATAGCGCCGCACATATCACGGCGAAAGCGCTTCAAAACATAGCCATTGACATAGCGCTTAAGAGCATGACATTTGAATATAGCGCTGCACATATCACGGCGAAAGCGCTTCAAAACATAGCCATTGACATAGCGCTTAAGAGCATGACATTTGAATATAGCGCTGCACAACTAGCATTGACCATAGCGCTTTAAATATGGCATTATAGCATAGTGCTACACCTGGCAGATCAATGGCGCTTCAGATAGGGCCCTCACTGGGAGCATTCAGCATAGCAAGCTCTTGGGGCAGTAGACTTGGCAAGCCCTGGGAGCATCAACCATGGCCAGCCACTGCAGCGCTAGGCATTGCATTTAGTCTGGGCAGGTCCGTGGGCCCTCCGAGGTGTCCACCCCCTCCAGCATCCCTCTAGGCCGTTGCAGCTGCCCACTGTCCTGTGGGGCAGCTGTGCAGGCTCCTGGCACCAGGGGCGGGCACCGGCAATGTACCCCGTTGCCTCCCCTCCTCCACAACCAGTCCCACACGACGCCGGGGGCGGGCACCGACAATGTGCCCCGACACACCCTCCAAGTGCGCCCCCACAAGGTCCCAAAAATGTGAAGGGTCCCCGGGGCGGGCACCGATAATGTGCCCCGTTGCCCCCTCCACGCCACTGGTTCCCCCAATGCCCCACTCACCGGGCTCTCGGCTGCAGGCGTCTCGGCGGCCTCCCAGCAGCAGGCTGTCACCCTCTCCGGCTGCAGGCACAGCCACTTCAAAGATGGCGCTCACCAAATCCAGCGTTCTCCTTCCAGGGGCAGCTTGGAAATAGCGCTCTCCTTTGTAAATAGCGCTCTCCTTCCAGGGGCAGCTTGGAAATAGCGCTCTCCTTTGTAAATAGCGCTCTCCTTCCAGGGGCAGCTTGGAAATAGCGCTCTCCTTTGTAAATAGCGCTCTCCTTCCAGGGGCAGCTTGGAAATAGCGCTCTCCTTTGTAAATAGCGTCTCCTTCCAGGGGCAGCTTGGAAATAGCGCTCTCCTTTGTAGATAGCGCTCTCCTTCCAGGGGCAGCTTGGGAATAGCGCTCTCCTTTGTAAATAGCGCTCTCCTTCCAGGGGCAGCTTGTAAATAGCGCTCTTTGGTTCCTGCCCCTTGTTTGGGGGTTTCTTGAGGGGGGGAAATTGCGTTGGTGGTTGAAGGCGGACTAAGTAGTCTCTGTCTGTCGTCCCTGGGTTTTCCTCTCGCCGGGCCAGATCAGTGGGTAGTTCAGGATCCCCCACTCACTTGAAAGGCAGCACCTAAGCCCTGTCACTTTCAGAGGCATAGGTCCCTGACTAATCCTGCCGCCTAAACTCCTGCGAAGGCTTTTCCAGGTCTGAATTGCCACCACTATATCTTTCCCTCGCCCTGTGGACAGTAGGGGGGTGGGGTAGGTAGGCTCCGGGCCCAGCACACAGGCCTATGTGGCGGTGACCCCTGGCAGCAGGTCCCCTCTCTCCCTGGTCCACCCTCTGACTGAATGGCAACCCAGCTCCTCCCTTTAGACGCCCCTCACCCCACCTTCCAGACAGTGCCAGAAGCTTCTAGAAGCATCTGGGGAAACTGGCTCTAACTGGCCTAGGGGGAGGGGTAGAGCACCCTGGGTACCAGGCTTCCCTCCAAAAGCTGGGGATGCTGGGAAATAACGCCTAGACTGTCAACCCAGCTCAGTCAAACGGCACAACCACAAAGCTTTGGCATCCATTTTAAGTTATATTTTTAAAATGGGGAAACTCAGTCTGCACACATTCAATCCTTGCATTTACACATGTGGTTCCACAGAAAAGCGAAAAATTTCTGGGAAAAGGGCCAAGTCCAACACAACCCCCTTCCAGCCAAAAGCCAGGGTAGACCGATCAATGCCTTGATGGGCTTCCCTGCTTAGGGCGAGAAAAGGTGGACGCAGGCCCACAACTGCTTGAGCACCCGCAGGTTCTCCTCCACTCTGGAACCCGATGGTTCCCTCTCTCAAACTTTCCTCGACCGCCTAAGCCACCACCCGGGGGTTCCCTAGCTGGTTGTGGCCAGGACTGGCCCCTAGGCCACCCAGATGTCTCTGGCCCTTGCGGTCTCACAGAGTGGGGGGCAGTAACCCCAGGCCCATAGTACCCGTTGACCACTCTCCTCCTCCTCCTTGCAGTTCCGAACTGCCACTGGTCCTCCCACCTGGGGTCCGCACCCTCAGGCTGACCAGCCCTCAGGGGCGAGGCTCTCCTCCCCCTACCTCTCCTTCTGGGGTTCCTCTCCCTACTCCCATGCGAGGCACCCTCAGACCACCACTCTCTCCCCAGTCCAGGGCCTTGACCCTTCAACTGGTTCCCCAGCCTAGGGTCTAAACCCTTAGGCTGCACCGGTGCCAGGGGTGAGACCTCCCTCCCCCTACACCCCCTCTCAGAGTTCCGCACCGTCCCAACGGGATTAGCACCCCTGGAAGACAATTCTGGGGGGACACTGCTAACGGAAGTCCCACCCGCCAGGTCAGGCAGTACCCATCCCTGGCCTCCCAACCCAGGATCTAAGCCCTGTGGCTGAGCCGGTGGCCGAGGTGAGACCTTCCTCCCTCTGCACCCCCTTCCAGAGTTCCGCACCCTCCCACCTGGAGAAGTACCCCTGGAAGTCAATTCTGGGGGGACACTTAACAGATGTCCCACCCGCCAGGTCAGGCAACCCCTGAACCTGGCATCCCAGCCCAGGATCTAAACCCTGCAACTGGGCCACCCCCAGGACCTCTTGAGCTCTGATTACAGATGCCCCGGGTCCTCCTGACACTAGGGGCTCCCCCTCACCGGGCGGCACATCAGGACAGCCTAGGCTCCCAACCTGGGGCTCCCTTACGGAACTCTCCAGGCCCTGAGACTGCGGTTGGGGCACCTCGGGACACCTCCCCGTCTCACTCCTTCCTATGGATAGGTCGTGAGGCCCTACAACCCTCTCTCTTCCCGGGGACCTAGCTGGGCTATTCGCCACCTCTCCCACCTCGCTGGGTTGGAAGATCCCTGCACCACCCCCTTCAGGGTCACTCCCCAATGCCTCCTCCGACACCCTGGCCCTCACCCAGAGGTCTGCCTCCTGTGCAAGCTCCCTGGGGTCAGAGAACCCACACTGTACTAGGTGGTGACGCAACCTTGGGGAACAATTCCTGAGCATGTGCTCCCGGATGACTACCTGGCACAGCCTTTCCCACTCATTCACTGCACTCCTCACCACCCAATCCTCCAATGCAGTCCCACACACCTCCGCAAACTCCCCCCAGGACTGGTGGGACAGTTTTCCCCTGCCCCTGAACTCTAACCTGTCCCCCTCTTCCTGGGAATCAGGCACAGTCTCCTGGGTTCTGGGAGTGGGACACCCTACATTGGATCCACTCTCACTGCCACCACTGGATCCCACCCTTACTGGTGACTCCAGACCACAAAAACCACTCTCAGGGGACAACCTACCCTCCCGAGCTGGTCTCTCCCTGGCAAAGGCCCTCTCTGCCTCCGCCATCCTCTCCTGCGCTAGGACCTTCTCCGTCTCTAGCTTCTTCTCCTGCACACTCAGCCGCGCTAGCTCCAGCTTGAGCCTTCCCAGCGCCAGCTGATGCTCCCTCTCTTCCCTCCTATCTACCCACTCTTCTGGGGACAGGGAAAGGGACGGGGCAGTGCCCCCGGGACTGGACCCAGCGCGGGACTCCCTAACTCTGGTGTCCTCACTCGCTACTGGCGTCTCCCCCCGGTCATCTTCCTCCTCCTCGTCAGTGTCACCCCCCTCCTGGGTTATGGACTGGGCCCCCTCACTCTCGGAGTCCTCCCTACACTGGAGGTCCTCCTCCGGGTCTCCACTAAATCCACCCTTTAAATATGCGGAGGGGTAATCTGACAGGTCCCCACCGATCTCTAAGGGTTCCCCCCTCTTGAGGGCCTCAGAGAAATAACTTCCTGCGTATGTTGCCTACTGGGGGTATCCCTCTCTCCCTGCAGAAATCCACTACTTCCTGCTCCGTGTATTCCATAAGATCATCCTCGTTGTAGGTTGACCCCATCCTGGCACGGTACACCCGGGACACACCACCCACAGTGCAACAAGGGGACACAATTTAAAAACACACTTCCAGGAGGAAATCACAATTAAGGAAAAAAACAATAATTCCCCAAAGCTGAGATCACTTTAAACGCTCAATTTGCAGTGCAACCCGCGGTCGCTATGGTACTGCGCAAACACAAGTCCTATCCCACCGCTGAACACCAATGTTGGAAACGGGTAGCGTGGTGCAGAGCGGGCGGGCCAAACTCCGGAGGAAATGTGCAAAGCATCCACGCAGTACACACAGGCGACACACAAGGCACACTACAAAAAGAGATACTACACCAGTTGAGGTAAAAAATAACTTTTGTATTGTCCAAAACCACAAGGTGTCACTAGGCAATCTCTGTACTGCGCCAACTGGCGCTCGGTTAACATTTACAGGGGGGGAATTATGTACAGGGCAGGGCCAATCGGGCCCCTGCCGGAATCATTGCGATTTAGAAGATAGTAAAAGTAAGTCCATTAGCTGCAACCTTCAATAAAGTCAACTCAGGGCATAACCTTAGGCGTTAGTCCGGACCACCTGTAATAAAACACATCATGACCTGACCATATCCCTTAACAACCTGGAGGTCCCCTGAGGCAGGAATCAAAATAGGCAGTTCATTCACCTTAAAACCTGGCCTCTAGACATAGCGCTGCATACAACACATGACTAGCACTTTAAATCATAGCCATTGACATAGCGCTTAAGAGCATGACATTTGAATATAGCGCCGCACATATCACGGCGAAAGCGCTTCAAAACATAGCCATTGACATAGCGCTTAAGAGCATGACATTTGAATATAGCGCTGCACATATCACGGCGAAAGCGCTTCAAAACATAGCCATTGACATAGCGCTTAAGAGCATGACATTTGAATATAGCGCTGCACATATCACGGCGAAAGCGCTTCAAAACATAGCCATTGACATAGCGCTTAAGAGCATGACATTTGAATATAGCGCTGCACATATCACGGCGAAAGCGCTTCAAAACATAGCCATTGACATAGCGCTTAAGAGCATGACATTTGAAAATAGCGCTGCACAACTAGCATTGACCATAGCGCTTTAAATATGGCATTATAGCATAGTGCTACACCTGGCAGATCAATGGCGCTTCAGATAGGGCCCTCACTGGGAGCATTCAGCATAGCAAGCTCTTGGAGCAGTAGACTTGGCAAGCCCTGGGAGCATCAACCATGGCCAGCCACTGCAGCGCTAGGCATTGCATTTAGTCTGGGCAGGTCCGTGGGCCCTCCGAGGTGTCCACCCCCTCCAGCATCCCTCTAGGCCGTTGCAGCTGCCCACTGTCCTGTGGGGCAGCTGTGCAGGCTCCTGGCACCAGGGGCGGGCACCGGCAATGTACCCCGTTGCCCCCCCTCCTCCACAACCAGTCCCACACGACGCCGGGGGCGGGCACCGACAATGTGCCCCGACACACCCTCCAAGTGCGCCCCCACAAGGTCCCAAAAATGTGAAGGGTCCCCGGGGCGGGCACCGATAATGTGCCCCGTTGCCCCCTCCACGCCACTGGTTCCCCCAATGCCCCACTCACCGGGCTCTCGGCTGCAGGCGTCTCGGCAGCCTCCCAGCAGCAGGCTGTCACTCTCTCCGGCTGCAGGCACAGCCACTTCAAAGATGGCGCTCACCAAATCCAGCGTTCTCCTTCCAGGGGCAGCTTGGAAATAGCGCTCTCCTTTGTAAATAGCGCTCTCCTTCCAGGGGCAGCTTGGAAATAGCGCTCTCCTTTGTAAATAGCGCTCTCCTTCCAGGGGCAGCTTGGAAATAGCGCTCTCCTTTGTAAATAGCGCACTCCTTCCAGGGGCAGCTTGGAAATAGCGCTCTCCTTTGTAAATAGCGTCTCCTTCCAGGGGCAGCTTGGAAATAGCGCTCTCCTTTGTAGATAGCGCTCTCCTTCCAGGGGCAGCTTGGGAATAGCGCTCTCCTTTGTAAATAGCGCTCTCCTTCCAGGGGCAGCTTGTAAATAGCACTCTTTGGTTCCTGCCCCTTGTTTGGGGGTTTCTTGAGGGGGGGAAATTGCGTTGGTGGTTGAAGGCGGACTAAGTAGTCTCTGCCTGTCGTCCCTGGGTTTTCCTCTCGCCGGGCCAGATCAGTGGGTAGTTCAGGATCCCCCACTCACTTGAAAGGCAGCACCTAAGCCCTGTCACTTTCAGAGGCATAGGTCCCTGACTAATCCTGCCGCCTAAACTCCTGCGAAGGCTTTTCCAGGTCTGAATTGCCACCACTATATCTTTCCCTCGCCCTGTGGACAGTAGGGGGGGGGGTAGGTAGGCTCCGGGCCCAGCACACAGGCCTATGTGGCGGTGACCCCTGGCAGCAGGTCCCCTCTCTCCCTGGTCCACCCTCTGACTGCATGGCAACCCAGCTCCTCCCTTTAGACGCCCCTCACCCCACCTTCCAGACAGTGCCAGAAGCTTCTAGAAGCATCTGGGAAAACTGGCTCTAACTGGCCTAGGGGGAGGGGTAGAGCACCCTGGGTACCAGGCTTCCCTCCAAAAGCTGGGGCTGCTGGGAAATAACGCCTAGACTGTCAACCCAGCTCAGTCAAACGGCACAACCACACAGCTTTGGCATCCATTTTAAGTTATATTTTTAAAATGGGGAAACTCAGTCTGCACACATTCAATCCTTGCATTTACACATGTGGTTCCACAGAAAAGCGAAAAATTTCTGGGAAAAGGGCCAAGTCCAACACTCTGGAATACCGGCATGGTTCTATTAACATCCCGAGGGCCACGGTCGTGAAAGGCATGCTCCCATCAGCAGGTGGTGCATGTCTCACTGATTGATTGAGTGTGGAGGAGGCCAGTTGGCAGCTATGTGAGACAAGGAGCCCTACAAGGGATCAGGGCCATCAAACGCTTCTGCCTCCAGGGCCGGGTGGCCCGACTTTGTTGGGGCTGTGCCGCTGTTTTGTGGGCAGCTGGGTGGTGTTGTCTGGAGAGAGGGGGGACCCAGCGAAGCTCGCCCCGGGGTTACAAATCTAGTGCGGTCCATCCCCTTGTGACATATCTGGTGGTCAGGAGCACCAAGAGGCTGTGATCGTGGCTACCTTTCCAGTCAAGAAGGACCCTGAGTGAAACACACAGGAGCTGTGTGGAAAAGTACTTAATTCTGATGGAAGGAGCGTAGAGGCTACTGTATCATAAAGGGAATACCTAAAATATCACATCACATAGAATAGACGCGCAGATCCCCTTGTGACATATCTGGTGGTCAGGAGGGCCGAGAGGCCGCAATCATGGCTACCTTTCCAGTCAAGAAGGACCCCGATTGAAACACACAGGAGCTGTGTGGAAAACAACCGCAATTCCGCTGGAAGGAGCGTGGAGACTCCTGTATCATAAGGGGAATACCTAAAATATCACATCACATAGAATAGATGCGCAGATGCGCTGCCTCTATGGGTTCCTTGCAGTGTTAGGGGATTCACCTTAATGCCCTAAGTATGGTATGGCAATTGCCTTATGGCAGAGTGATGTGAACTGTGATTTATTGAATCTTATGAACAGTGCCTAGTGGCACAGTAATTCATGTAATTGTGGACTTATGTGGTTTACATGTATCTTTGTGGCAAGCACCTAGTGGCGCAGTGATTTATGTAATGTGGTCTAATGTGCTTTAATATACTACAAATTGATTTATGGTCTAATGCTTTTTTATGTATTTGTAATACAAAGGATATTTTGGATATACCCTTGTATGGAGTCTCTCTTTTTGTGGTGTGCCTAGAGTTTCACTGATGTGTGTGCATATGTGTTGCACAAACGCTTTACACATTGCCTCTAGGATAAGCCTGACTGCTCTGCAAAGCTACAAGGGGGGAGCAGGGTTATCTTGTGTTTTTAACTCCCATACCCTGACTAGAGTAGTGGGGTCTGCTTGGCTTAGGTGTATACCCTAGCCAACCAGAAACCCCATTTCTAACAGAACCTAAGACACAAAATTCTCAAAGGAAGGCTTGTGTACTTACTTTTAGATTTAGGAAAAATATTGAAACTATTAGTGTGGACAAAGAGGAAAATGAGCCACCAGTAATTATTGTAAATGGTGTACCAACAAAGAGTAATCAAATCTGGCAAGAGTTGGTAGATACTACTAAAGTTCAAAATGCAACATCATGCCTGGTACAATATAATATTTATCATAAGAATGTTAATGATGATGAAGAAACAAGATATGTTCAAGATGAAACAGTAGTTTCAACTGGCCAAATTGAAAACATGTACATATCCAGAAGTGAAGAGATGTATGAACATTATACCATACATCCTCTTCAATCAAAAGAATTCATTGGTAACACTATTGAATTATTTCAAATGAAAGAAGCAAAAGGAACTCCCATGAATATATGGGAAAAAAGTTTAGAAGCTCGCTGTTTTTCACAGATGCTCCCTCCTGGAGATGGTGGATAGTTTGATAATTGGTCTGTACAGATTCCAGCATCTGAATTACGGTCACTGAGATTATACTGTGAAGATCCAAGATTTAGGCAGGGTAGTCCCTATCTATTTAATCTTCCCTTTGAGAGTGATTTGTCTGGATTCATATGCAGTGAACCATATATTAAAAACTGTAATGTTTTGGTCTTGTGTGGGACTGGGCTCTTATTGGGCGGATGTGGTGGCGTGTCTGAATCAAGTGACGGAGCGAGAGCTGGAGGCGGAGATGGGGACTTGCCTGTTGTTGTGGTTTCCGCACACCCACAATACCAAAATTACAAGCAAGTTTTACGATCTAGGATTGATAATGGCGAAGAGGGAGCTCACTATGCATTGGAAGGCTAGATCTGGGCCGAGCTTTCGTAGATGGAAGGCGAGCTTCTTGTCCTGGGCGGGAAGCGAAGGGACGCTGCGCCTCCAGTTGGCCAGACGCGCGTCTAATGATAAAGCGCTGGAGGCGGCACGGGTGTGGGGATCTCTGGTGGAAGGGCTTAGATCCTTGGAGGAGTTGAATGAGGAGGATAGGGATCCTGTGGACAGGGATAGGAGTGTGGAACCCGGGGTGGGGCTCCCTGAGACGCCTGGGGAGACCGCACTGAATAGGGCCACTTAGGTGCACCTGTGGAGGACTCAGCGTTTGCACAATGTATTGGAAACTGCCGAATAGTCGTGGTTGGCGGATGGGGTCTGGATGAGTGGCGGGAGGGGGTGGTCTCCGGTCTCTTGAGAACAGTGGACGTGCTCTTTTGAATGCCTTGGGCTTGGATTTCTCGGACCCCCGGGTCCCTCCCAGCAGAAGTGAAGGAGGGGTTGACGCGGGCACACTGGCAGGGGGGGGGTGGGGGTAGAGAGGGTGGAGGGTTGGGGCCTTAGGGAGGAAACGTGGGTAGTACGGATTTCTTTTGGCATGTACATCGAGGGATGAGTCTTTTATATGTTGTTGGTTTTGATGTGCTGACGGCCAAATTTAATACAAATATTTTTTTAAAAAATATATTAAAAACTGTAATTCATCAACAAAATCTTTCTGGGAAACTATTGATGGAGAACATTGAGCAAAAGGAGGAAAACTTTGAATCTCAGTTAATGACTTTAATGGCATGCCAACGTGCTATCTACAAATATTGGTATCATCGTCATGGTGAACTAAAATACAGGTTGAGAAACCTAGGGACACCTACTTGGTTTTAAAAACTTAGGGGACGATTTTCGACGCAGTCCGACCGCATCGAAATGTCCCGTTTGGATTCCTTTTATTTTAGTTCACCATGACGATGATACCAATATTTGTAGATAGCACGTTGGCATGCCATTAAAGTCATTAACTGAGATTCAAAGTTTTCCTCCTTTTTCTCAATGTTCTCGATCAATAGTTTCCCAGAAAGATTTTGTAGATGAATTACAGTTTTTAATATATGGTTCACTGCATATGAATCCAGACAAATCACTCTCAAAGGGAAGATTAAATAGATAGGGACTACCCTGCCTAAATCTTGGACCTTCACAGTATAATCTCAGTGACCGTAATTCAGATGCTGGAATCTGTACAGGCCAATTATCAAACTATCCACCGTCTCCAGGAGGGAGCATCTGTGAAAAACAGCGAGCTTCTAAACTTTGTTGTGCTGAATATGCATGCGATGGGATGACTTACTTGAATTCTTAGAAGAGGCAAATTCAAATATAAAGAACACTGAAGTGAAGACACCTGGAGAACTCTTCTCCTTGATCCCGCAAATGTCTGCACATATTTTAGCCATAGGTTTCATGTCATTGATCTGCAACAAAAACATTCCACCTCTTGGAGAGGTAAATAATTTATTTTGGAGAAAAGGGTACCAAGCCAGAGGTGCTCCTGAAATATACATGCTATTATGGATAAAGGATGCACCGGAATTCGGAACAGATACTGAAGAGGCTGTTTTGTCTTTCAGTGAACAGTATGTTGCATGTGCCATCCCGAGAGCAGGAGGAGAAAACAGCTTGAGACAACAACGTTTACGGTTTCAAAGTCATAGATTTGGAAAATACTACAGACAGAAATATACATGTAAAGGAAATTGTTGTCAAAATTGTCGTTTTGGATTCCCACTACCTATAATTTCTAAAGAAACAGTTAGCAGCTTTTTTTCAGCTGTAAGATATACAATATCTCAGAAATCTCCCATGAATAAATACAAACTAAGAGGAACAGAAGCTTCAAAGTAGATTAATGACAATAATCCAGTCATGTTAAAAATGTGAAATGCAAACATGGATAGTCAGTTTGTTGCAGACAACTCAATTGCTCTTGCTGTTTATGTCACATCGTACATTACAAAATCTGAGAAGTCCGAGATAAAAACGATGTGTGAAGAAATCTCTGCATAAAGGAGTTTCAGCAAGAAATTGTACAGAGTTAGCTGGAAGATGCTATTTCTCATAGAGAGATAGGATCTTATGAGTGTTCGGATTGGTTGATCTCAGTCAGTTTGTTTTTAAAGTCAAAACGGATCATTTGGGTAAGCCGAGGCCTACCTTGCGCACACACCAAAGTATTGAAATCATATCCAGAAATCCAATACTTAGCAGAGTAGTAGACAGAAAGCACTGATATTGTCAAAACTAATATGCTGGATACATTCTATCCAAAAAGGAGTCCACATCTTGAAAACGTATGTTTGTATGAAATACTTCAACACTACAGCTTTAAAAGGAATGTTACAGAAAATATAAAAGAAGAACAGTATGTAGTAATTGAATGTGATGGATGTTTAGTCAAATATGCCAAAGGAAATCTTATTAACCACAGAAAACTCAGCTGCGAAACTCTAGATAAGAGAGACTTTTTCTATTTAGCACTTCTGAACTGTTTAAGCTTTGGTGTAGTGAAACACAATTATTATAATGATTTTGACTGCTATGAAGATTGTTTAAATGCAATAAAAGATATATTTCAGTGTACAGTGTTTCCTACCTATTTAAAAATGTTGCATGATGAGTTTGAACTAAAAGGGACTATTGCTGCTGAAATATCTACAGAAAGTTCACAGAGCAGCCAAAGTTCTGGTCCATTGACTCAAGATCCACTTGGACAACCAATTATTGAAAATGAAGCAGCAATAAAAATTGCAATGGAACAAGCAAAACAGGACATTATTGACTTTGAACAATTAGAAGCCCAAAGGGAACATTGAACAAAAAGAAATATAATTGCAAGTGAAACAAAAAGTAGAACATGGTTTCCTCCATGACGAGCAAGAATGTCAATGTTCATCATTTAAACCTATTTTATTATATATTCATGGTCAAGCTGGCACAGGAAAAAGTTTCTTAATTAAATTCTGACAAGTTATCTACACAGGACTACAGAATCATATGTATCTGGTGTAGTAACAACTCCAACTGGATTAGCAGCACAAAACATTAATGGAATTACTTTACATTGACTATGTAGGCTACCTGTTGAACATGATAATAATCTAGAATATCAGAAGCTATCTGGAGAAGCTTGTTATGAAGTCCCAAGAGTACTTAGGAAATTTAAACTTGTAATCATCGATGAGGTGAACTTGCATGCAAAACCGTGAGAACATATTCTGTTCTGCAGTATGTAATTTACTACAGCGGTTGCATAGTGACAGAATTAAAATCCATTTTGCTTTTGGCATTCAACATCGTTTAGATATATGTAGTGGATCAGTAACATTTACTCTCAACATACAACAGGATGCACAAGGATTTATAATGGATATGCATGCAGTCTTAGAAGCAGCAGAAATAAATGCTGACCACATATTTGGGCTAAGTTACATATGGAAGCATGAGTGTGAAGATTGTGTATTTATCTCGACCACTGAAATTCCAGCCAAACAATTCCTATACTTAACACTACCCGATTGCAAAACAGTGTTGTTTGACAAATTGAGTAAATCAGTATATCAAAGTATGACCTCCTTAAATTGTAGATCAGGCATGATGTCAATGGTGCAAATACAAACATCTAGAAATTATCTAATTTTAACGTTAGAACGATGTAGAGTAGATGGCTCAAGATTGCATACAGAGATTTCAAACTTCAAAGCAGCTCAAATATCCATTTCAGGAAGAAATTATACAACACTGGCTATTATTATTCATGAAGGTGCTAATATAACATCTAAACATTATACTATATTTTTAAAGTGCAACAACGGATAGACACATTGCAAGGATAACAACCTTAAATTTAAAGCTAGATTGCCTTTTAAACTAGACATTTTCTCCGGTTGTTTTTTGAGCCAATGGTCTAAAGACAGCTTAGCTGTTGTTTTTGTGTTGTCCTTAAAAAATGCTTGATAATCACGGTTGTTCTTATTATTTGGCCTACTGGACGTAATATTTTATAAAACAGCTTCAAAAAACAGGTAAGGTATGTATTCGTTTGTATTAGTGTACCAGGTGCAATAGTAATAGATAATGTTTTAAAATCTATTTAAGCTCAGTAGTAGAGTTAATATGGATGAAATAAGTAATTAAGAAATTGTAGTGAGTGTAAATCATAGTTACACAATTTTTTTTTTAATAACTTTATTTATTGGTTTTAAGCAGGCAAATTGACATTCGAACAAGCCCATCATTGCCCATTCGTAATCCAACAGACCCCATAACTGGATGTAGGTGTCTTCTCCCTAGCGTACGTAGCCAAATTTAGCGACAACTGACCATGCGGCAAAAGGTGAAATGTCCAGCATGAGGCCCAGAAGTTATAAAATACTTCGAAAGGGCAGTACCTAATTCTGCACCCTGGCTAAACCCGCCCATTACTTACCCCCTCCCTCCCTCGCCCAACTCCCCCCTCCCTCCCCAGAACCGGTGTGCTGCCACTCCTCGTGATCAAGAAGATGAAGTGTCCCCTAATCTATATCCTTAGAGCGTGTGACGTCAGTAAGTCGGAGTAAGCAGAGGTATTTGGGGCATGTGACTTCATTAAATTCATGTGCCAGCAGTGCCAGGATGGGAAGCCAGATAGTACAGAAGGAGTCTGATGCGTGGGTCAGGTTAGCGTGTATGCGTTCCATCCCGATCATGTATCACAGTTTGTGTAACCACCCAGTGTGTGTCGGGCGAGTTTGCGTGCCCCATAGCGATAAGATATGATGTACTGCTGCGCCCATTGCTAGCCCCATTTGTTTCCCCCGAATGGATTTCAGCGGGAAGGTGAGTGCATTAGGCAACCCTAGAAGAGTATAAACAGGGAAGCGGGGTATTTCCGTGTCAAAGTAAGTTTCTATATCATCAAGGACTGTTGTCCAGTAACCTGTCACTTTCCTACAGTCCCAAAGGATATGCATCAGTGTGCCCTCCTCATCACAGCCTCTCCAACAGGTGCGGCTTCGATCTGGGTTAATTTTATTAAGGCGGGCCGGAGTCAGGTGCCAGTAAAGGGTGACCTTAACCGCTGCTTCCCTGCTTGCCGTGTTCCTGGCCGTATGGTTCGCTCTGTAATAGATCTGTTGCCACTCCTTTAATGAAAGGCTCCTACCTAAGTCCGTCTCCCACCGTCGCTGCCCAGCTGAACGCTCCGTGGAGGCCGGAGGTCGCAACATAAGATATAGTTCAGAAATCAAATGGCGGTCAGAGTGCTTCGATAAAAGACACTTCTCATAGGTTGTAAGGTGTCTACTCACAAGCGGGCGCGTGTCAGGATGAAGTAACCAATGGCGCAGTTGGAAATATTTATATTTTTGGGGGGTTTAATGCCTTGCCAGTTAGTCAACTCAGCGTATGGGAGGAACCTGTCAATATCAAAGAGGTGGCCTGCAGATTTACAGGCCGAGCCTCGGCATTCCAGAAACGCCTTTGTGTCAAGTCCCGGAGGGAAGGCCGGGTTGTCAAATAGGGGCGTAAGTGGCGAGGGGAAGGATGTAAGGTGCCGTTGGGTCGCCACCGCATCCCACACCCGTACCACCGAGCGCGTGATGGGAGATCTATTGAAATACCTTGGTCTATTTGCAGGTTTCAGGAATGGTATCTTCCACAAGGAGAGACCTGCCATCGCTCTGTCCTGAAACAGCCATCTCTTCTCTGACTCAGGTCTACTCCGCTCTATAGTAGGTCAGTAAGTGAGGAATCCCCAACCCCCCTTCGTCCGGGGAGTGGTAGGCAATGTGTCTACGGACCCTCGGATGCTTCCCTGCCCAGATAAAATGGAGTAGCTCTTGTTGCAGAGAGTGGCTGTGCCGCATGGGGGGTCCCACCGGGATTGTCTGAAATATGTAGAGCATTTAGGCAAGATGGACATTTTAACCGCTGCCACGCTGCCGAGCAGCGATAGGGGGTGAGACTGCCATTTGCGAAGAGCGCAAGTGATTTGGGAGTGGAGGATGGAATAATTTCGGGCAATTGTTTGGTCGGTGGACGGGGTCAGAGTTATCCCCAAGTAGGGGATTTCGGACTGAGGTCGCAATTCCCCAAATCCTACAACCGTGCTCTCAAAAGCAGACTCATTGAGGCCCAGCGGCAGCAGCAAGGATTTCCCCATGTTGACTTTAAAACCCAAGTCTTTACCAAAGTCCGTCAGCTCCTGTAAGAATGCTGTGACAGAGCGGCTAGGGAGTATCAAGAGTCGCAAAGATGTAGTCCGCATATAAATTAACAGTATGGCGTTCTCCCCCGAAGGGAATTCCAGAGATGTCGGGATTGCCCCTAATCCATTGTGCTAGGGGTTCAATATATAGTGCAAAGAGCAGAGGTGAAAGAGGACACCCCTGTCTTGTGCCCCGCCGAATGTCAAACGGCTGGGAACTGACCCCATTGACCCGGATCGTCGCTGTGGGTTGATCATAGCAACTCGTGACCCAAGCCCTAAACCGAGTCCCTATGCCAAAGTGTGCCAGCGTCTTATCCAAAAAGCCCCAGTCCACCCTGTCAAACGCTTTCTCAGCGTCGACTGAAAGCAAGACAGCGTCCAGATCCATAAAGTGGGCCTTGTCTATTAAGTGCATTAACCGTTTGGTGTTGTCACTACTTTGCCTTTTGGGGATAAAACCCGATTGGTCAGGTTCGACAATACCCAGCAAGCGGGGGCCCAGTCTGGCAGCCAAGACACAGGTAAAGAGCTTTAGGTCAATATTAAGAAGAGAGATTGGACGGTATGCTGTGCACTGAGTGGGATCCTTCCCAGGTTTGGGAATGACCACTATATCGGCTTCCAGCATATCCGCAGGGATAGAGCCTGGTCCCTCGAAGGAGTTAAACAGGCGGGTTAGAATCGGTGCAAGGGGCTGGCAGAAGGCTTTATAAAAAGCTGCCGAGAACCCATCCGGCCCCGGGGATTTCAGAGGTTTGAGGCGGGATATCGTGCCCACGACCTCCTCAACCCCAATTGGAGCGTCCAACGTCGCAGCACCAGACGCATTTAGAGCTGTAACCGCTGCTTGGCTAAGATAGGCCTCCCCCGAGCCGTCGACCGTAGGGTCCCTACTATACAAAGTTGCATAGAACTCACGAAGGGCTTCAGCAATCCGCTCATCGTCTTCGACGCGCTCACCGGCAGAAGCGCTGAGGGCCACGATTTTGGATCGCTGAGCCCTGGCTCGAAGTTTGCTCACCAGGAGCTTCCCGGTTTTATCACCCCCAATATAGTAGGAGTGTTTAAGTCGTAGGGCGGCGTACTCCGCCCTATCAAGGTCTAGGCTAGCCAGCTGGGCCCTGGCTGATTTCAGCTGCCGCCACATTCTCGGGGTTTCAGGACGACAGAACTCTTTCGAGTTCTGCCACTTTGGCCATCAGCTCCTCTCTCTTCTCCCTGCGAAATTTGTTATCTGCCGCAGAAATAGCTATTAGTTCCCCTCTCACTACTGCTTTAAGGGCCCCCCATAATGCAGTCAAGGAGATGTCAGGGGAGTCATTAGTCGTCAAATAGTCAGTGATGCATTTATGTACCTGCTGCACAACGTCGGGACGCTGCAGTAGGGATTCCCGGAGACGCCACCTCCCTTTTGGACGATGCAGAGGGCGAAGGTCAAGCATGACTATCACGGCGTCATGATCGGAAAGAGCCGCCGGGACAATTTCACCGGTCATGACCAGTGCGTTGATGTTGGACGACCCTATAAAGTAATCCAGCCGAGCATACGTTTGATGTACATGGGAATAAAAGGAATATTGCGTGCTGTGGGGGTGAGCCGCTCACCAAAGATCTATCAGCCCCCTACTCCGCAGCCAGTCCCGTCCCGCACTCGAGATCGCCCCTGCATCCCCCTGGCGCTGACCCGATCGATCTTTACCAGAGTCCATGACCAGGTTGAGGTCGCCCCCAATTACAATTTGTCGGTCGTGGTGACGAAGGAGTTCAGACAGTGAATCTGTGAGAAATGGCTCTTGTCCAGCGTTGGGAGCGTAAAGGGAGCCCACAATAACAGGGGTACCCCCCACCCAGAACCTGTAAGCCAGTAGCCTCCCCTTTACCTCTGCTATTTTGTCCCCAATATCGCCATGAAAGTGTCGCACCAGCAGTATGGCCACCCCGCCTTTCTTATCTGGCATAGACGAAAATAACTGGTGAGGAAACGCTCCAGATCGCATTCTATGCCAGTCTTTGGGTAGTAAGTGTGTTTCCTGCAACAGGCAAATCGAAGCCCCAGAATTCCCTAGGAAACTCAGAATCGCCCGTCTCTTGATGGGGTTATTTAACCCCTTCACATTAAGAGTGAGAACTTGGGTTGCCATGGGAGACACCGGAGTTCGTGGAGTGTGTGTCAGCTGGGCAACGACAAGTTATGCCTATGAGAAATCGACTCAGTGACGCCGCCACAGTTGGGCTCACATTCCGGGATGCCCTCTACCTCTATAGCCTCCCCTTGGCCGCACACCGGTACCCCCCTCTCCGCAACTCCTACCCCTTCCCTACCCTCTACCCCCCAACCCCCCACAAAACAGTTCCAAAGGCCAAATAGTGTCCAATATCCTCAGCACGAGCCAAGGACAAACGGGAAGAGAAGAGCAGGGTGAACATGGCTTCCGGGCTCCCCGCCCGCAACCCCCCCACGGTTGCGAAAGTATAATGCTTAGTATAGTCGCCCATAGTGAGATTACGGAGAGTCCGGCCTAGAAGTGTCTCTCGTTACTGATGCGAGGGCCGAGGCCCATTCGGTGGTCATCGTGGCATGGTCCGGCTTCACAGTTGTCACAAGTGATCGACGACGTCTCATCCACTGCCAGCCATCTCTGGAAGAGCGCTGCGACGGTTTAGGAGAAGAATCGGGGCTGCGTTGAGTGAGGCTGAGTAAGTCAGATACCTCCTGGAACGAGCGGATTTGGTGCAGCTTGCCATTCCACCTGAAGATTAAGCGGAAGGGGTGGCCCCACGAGTAGGGCACTCCATTGGCTTTTAGGAAGGTGGTCGCGTCCTTGAAAGCTTTCCGCTTCTGAAGGGTGATGGAGGCCAAATCTTGGTAGAGAGCTATGGCGTGCCCCTGATACATGAGTAGTTGTTTTAGGCGAGCTTCTTTTAAAATGCGCTCCTTTAGGGGAAAGTCTGGCAAGAAGGCCAAGATGTCTGGTGGGGGAGCTAGTGCCTTTCTCCCCAGGCCCACCCTGTGGACGCGATCAATGCGAATCTAAAAGTCCTGGCCAGCCCCTAGAATGTCCCGAAAGAGGCCCCGAAGGTAATCAGTCACATTTGCCCCTACCACTTGTAATGGGACACCCGTCACACAGATGTTGTTGCGGTGGGATTTATTTTCAAGGTCCTCCGCGTGAGCCTACAGGTCGACTTGCTGATCCCTAAGTCGAAGGACTTCCTGCTGTAGCTGCTCAACTTCTTCAGATTTAGAGTGCTCCCCGTTCTCTATAGCTGCTACACGCTCTCCCAGCTCGTCCACATCGCGACGAATTTCTCGCACATCCCCTGCCACCTCCTGTTTAAGTGTTTGAAAGTCTTCACGGATGGTGTTAAAAAGGGATTGAAGAAATGCCTGGGTGATGGACACCTCGCCTTCATCCTGACGAGTGGACTGCGTCGAGGATGAGGGGGGGTGGAGCTCCCCCCATCTCCAGCTGCTGACCCCTTCGTGAACATATGTTTCAAAGAGCGATCCCTTTTTCTTCATGTTGGCCATGATGGTGCCACTAATGGGACGACTAAGTTGCCACCCGTTGGGTGTAACGATAAAACCGCTTGTAGGGTCCGCCCTCAGTCTCCTGAAGAAGTGATGTGTCCCAAGCTGCCGTCCCCAGGCTGCGGCCAATCTTCACAAAAGTGGTCCCATGCAGCAACGGGGAGAGAGAAGGCGCAAACTGGGCACACCTGGAGTCGCGATCCCAGGCCAGTTGGGTGGCGCCGCCGCCACTCCCCCACTCCACGCTCTCCCCAACACTCCCGGGCCCGGGAAAGCGTACCTTAGGCTCCAAGCTGTAGCAGGCTGACCTCACACCACTCTAGGCATGCCAACTCCAGTCGCCGCAGAGCTATGAGGGGGGGCGGCTTGTGGGTCCAAATCTCAGGGCCGCCCCTCTAGGCCAAGGAAGGCGCACTGGGAGTCAGCACCTCCACAGCATCGAGGCGCCAACTCCGGAGCACAGTGACGCGCCGCAGGAAAGCCCCCGGTGAGGAAGTTAGGTGAAGGCCCCTCTCGGCCGCCCAAATGCACACCAACGATGAGAGAGGGAGGAACTTCCGCCAGTAGAGCTGCAGGAGCGGCTGCCCCCAAAGTCCAGAAATCAAGGGCCTCTCCAGTCACCACACGGCCCGGGGCGGCTGCACCAGAGATTAGATCTCCCTCGTCTACTGTGGGAGTTTGCGCTGTTGCCCACTTCTGTCTCCAGTCCCCTTCGACCCAAATCAACAGGTGGGCGCGTGCCTGTGGAGTCGCACTCTGGCGCAGCTATGCCCGGCACCGCGGCCTCAATTTTTGCGCCGGCCGCCCAGCTCACCTTCATTCAGTCGCAAGTCAATGGGGGGACTGCGCTCACCTCTCTCCAGCTTCGGTGACGCTCCCCGCAGGTATCGCTCTCCGGAGCGCAACCCGCCACGCCTGTACCACGCCCAATCCAAAACACCAGGCCAGCGCGGGCACCCGCTGTCTCTTCTCGCAGGAACCGCGGTCACTGAGCGGGCACCATTTTGCTGCAGAGCGCTGGGACCTCCACAGATGACTTCTTCGGATTCCGCCACTTAAGAGGCACCTCGGGCCCGCTTCGCAGGATCGCCATGCCCCTTGACATTGGTACAGGGTTTACTGCAAAAGAGGGGGGACTGCAGGTACAGAGTAAACCGGGGCAAATGGCCGCGGCGGGGAGCCTCCGAGCTCCACGTCTCTTCAGGTCGCCATCTTGGCCACGCCCCGTTACACATATTTTTTAATTATGTATCATGCACTTTTGTTTTTTTCTACAATCTATTTGTGTGTTTTTTCCCCGCTGTTCAAAGATGACGTAACAAACAGATCACTGTGTATGGTGAAGTAGTATGCAAGCTGAGAACAGTAAAAAAGGGAAAGGGATACTTGTATCTAATCATAATACAATCCTATTATTTATGAAAAATATAATATAATTTTTTTTTTAAGATTACGTACTGATATATTTATTTTTCTTTTTGCTTTTAATAGCAGTTACACTTCAACATTCAAAACTACTTTGAAAACAGTAGTATTTAGGAGAATATTATTCAGAGAATCCCTTTACTAGATGATCTATCAAAATGACTTGAAAGTTCAGAACATAGGACCTCATATTGGTGATGAACTCTATACCCCATTGAAAGATGTCACTCATTTAATGGGCAAACCATCACCATGTACGGACATTTCATAGTTAATAAAATCTTCTCTAGTGAAAATACTGAAAAATATTTATTTATGTTTAAAAAATTGTCTTTTTCACTCGCTCTGAGGTTGTAGTGATACTGCTATTCTTTCTTTTTTACAGATAGCTATGTTGCTATGTGTTTATAAACATCAAATATTTTCACAATGATACAAATCGAGAATGACAGCAAGCAATTTCATAAGAGACTTTATTAAAAATACTCATATAAGAACTGAGAGATTTATGCTAAAATGTTTTAAAGCTCTGACGTTACAAACTAAACCTTCCAGACAAGTAGGCCTTTCAAGATTTCTCAGCCCTAATACACTTGAGCTTGAACATGCAGTTCTGCAGCTAGACCAATTTGCAGTTTCCAAACCCTTTATAATGTTTAAAATGCTATAATACTAATTAAAAGTGACTTGTAACAGTAGCCTGTATCTAGACTAGAACATTTTGTTTGTAAAAGCAGAAACATGCAATACAAACATTCTCACGGGTCCATGCACACTTTTAGGCATATAGCATGACTTATACGTCCAGTGTTCTCCATTCAGTTCAATGTCAAGAAAGTAATTATACAATTGAGCTGCTAATATAGCCTCTCAGACAATGTTTTAAACACCTACATTTTCACTCACATGCACACACAGAAATCTTGTGTGTGTGGCGGTAACAAAGGCAGTAACACTCTCACTTTAACAACTCATTACTGAGTGGAACACCCCAGAGGCAATCCCTGCTACCCCTTACATAAAGATTTATAGAGCCAAACAGTGAAAAAAGAGAGCTGGCAATATACTAAGAACCTTTATTTCATTTAGAAAAAAAACACTCAGATAGGAACTGAGACAGTTATCCAGATACGTAGAAAGGATCTGACATTACCAACTTAAACATGCAGACAAGTAGACCTTTCAACATCACTTTGCCTAGTATACTTAAGCTTGTGCATGCACTTGTAGAGCTACACTAACTAGGTGTTTCAAATTCCTTCATGAACATTAACCTCCTGTATTAGTACTTAAAAGTCAGCACTAAGGTAGCTTGTAGCCATGCAAGAGGTTAACGTGTATCTGCATAAAAGCAAAGACATAGTTGGACGTTTTTCCACAGGTACACACACACTTTTAGGCCTATACAGTGAGTTAAACATCCACTGTTGTACGGTCAGTTGAATGTCATACAAGTAAAAATGAAAGGGTACTTTTTACTTATACATCCTCTCAGACACTGTTTGAAGCATCTACACAGTCCCTGACATGCACAGACACAAATCATATGTACCAATGGCTAATAGAGATTGTCAGTCTCATTTAAACAACTGATTAGTGACTGTCACACCCAAGAGATAATCCATACCACCCATTACGAATAGATTTATAGAACTAAATAAGCACAGACTCTAAGAGACCTTACCACCTTACGACTGGATCTCATGCCTTTACCCCACAATTTTGCACTAATATACCAACTGCAATCCGGAAATTCGCTACACCTCTCGTGCATGACGTTAGCCTCGCAAGCCTTCACCTATCTACTTCCTCTTAACCCACAAGGATTTTGGCACTAACTGCCTACCGTAATAGGCTCCATTGCTAGTCGAATCAACTCCGTTCTTTTAGCGCACACTCTCCCTTGGCATTTTAGATATCACTGTCCTTAGTCATCTTCTCCACAGTACCTAAGCACGCCTCTTGCACCACTGCATAAGTTGTCAGTCAATCTCCCCTGCTTTAACTTAAATGTATAAAATTGTACCCCCTTCCTTTCCCCTTCCTTCTACCCCATGTTATTCAGGCTCTATCCTACAGGCATAATACTTGTTGTCCTGATGATGATCCGTGTAATTCCCCAATGGATCGAAACACTGTCGACACTTTAATAACACCTTATATGCCTAAAATATCTCATTTGAAAGTGTAAAGGTGTGTAAAGGTGTTCTATGTGATTTGTTTCCTTGTAACTATTTATTGGCTCCTCACAACAAACCATGTGCTTTGCCTGAGCCCTCTGTTTTTATCGTGTTGTCCTGCATTTCCTTGTTGCTCCAACAGGACACAGGATTGTGTCCCACTTTATGTACTATTGTATTAATGTTTGTTTATCTACATACAAGTAAATATTTGACCTCTGTCCGGCTGGACAAGTCCTTTCAATATAGCACTGATTGACTCTATATTCATTCCTCCTTCGTATCTTGAAACTTTCGAGGGACCGTTGTTGTTCAAAATAATTAACTCCCAGGGTCCCTGGTCCATCTTTCTTGGGTGCCCTTGTTGTGGTATAATATATACAAGGACAATACTATTGCAAGCAATTACAGCCACCCGGCAGGCTGCGAGGAAACAAATGCTTCTCAGGCGCGCCAAAATGATGTGCTCTACTGTCAAAGAAGAGGTGATCCCATTTGCAATCATTTCAGAAATTTGGCAGTTAAGTGTTTGAGTGTAATGGGCAAAAGGGTGAGAAAATCGAGTGTGTTTACTGTAATCCGGGCTTAATGCAGCAATTCAGCAGCCAGAGCTTGCGCACACGATGTGACCATGCGCCACGTAGTGTTTTAGTAAAGCAGAATATTGAAATGGTGCTTTAATCATTGCAGCTAGACCTGTGTGGATCCAGTTCTTCATTTCGGATGAGACCCGCGAACTGTAATAGTATTGTCTTGTAGCTGTAGAACAATGACTTCTGTATCAGGAGCTGAGGAAGAAAGGCTCAACTTGTAATCTTCTTAATGTGGAATTTGTGCAAGCAACGCTGTGAGGTTGTGACACCTATGACTTCATCCAGCAGGTGCTTAAGGCACTTGAGAACTCGCCCGGAAACAAACGAATTTATATGCAGTTGTTTCAGTCGTCCATAATTGAGCGGCTTTACAAAAGAGTATGGCCTCACATTAGCCCCTCCTGTATTCTAACCCTCAGATTAGGATCGTGGGCATCACGTTCACTACAGAGATAAACTTTTAGTACCTCGTGAAGTCGACACATACATATTCGTGTTTATCAGAATTCAAAAACAAAGGCATAGCCAATGTGAAAATTGCTTTGAGGCAAATAACGCTAACATGTAAAACTTCAAAAGGTTTTTTAGGCATAAGAATAGCAAAAGCACAATGCACTGGTTTGCGTGTAGGAATTACTGTGTTGCAGTGTGCATTGGAAAATGGCAGCCTTTCCATAGTGAGGTATGTTTACACACTTGATGTAAGCTTTGCAATTGTGCAAACAGTGTTATTTGCCATGAAGCATATTGCGCATATTTTATTTTCTCACAAGACCAGTAGTTCATTGTTTAAAAGCATACTGTTAAACCTAACTTCACATGAACGGTATGGTATTAGATGGCCTTGTGCATCACTCACTTCACCTTATTTATTGCTTGCCCTTTTAATGTCCGTACTACTTTATGACCGTCTCACATGCTTTGTAAATGTTGATGACAGCTTAAACGTATTTCAGTTGCATAATCATAGAAGCGATACTTTATTTAAAATAAAATCCGTATTGTGATGCCAGGAATACAACAGTTAATATTAAAACAGGTTCACATCACGGTTTTGCGAATGAATGTTGCTTATATTAATCTGAATGTAGCTATACTGCATAAGCAGCTACCTATGTTATATGACATCTCTTTATTAATTTAATAACTGCACTTTCACAATTGCTTTATTAACCTTCCTGCTTTCTCAAATTTGCTTGAAAATGCACCATTTGTCCACTATTTTTTCAAAATTTTCTCGGGTTGAGAACCCCCCCAAATCCCTTGTAGGTTGTTCGGGCTCGCTCACTACGCTTGCTGGCTACGGTGCAGTATGACAATAATTTTACGCCCTACCACTTGCAAATGTCACCAGCCGCCCCTGCAGCGGGAAATGGTATAGTCAAAAGCTCTGTTTTAATATAAAATCAGGGCCTTCAGTGGTCAAATCACTGAAAATACAAGATTTGAAAAAAATATTATTGTCTACGGGTGCTCGTGGAAGACAATTTCTATGGACTGGAATCTAGAGAAGGCTAAAGTGATTCCGGTATCCTACTGACCTCTGTGGGTCGTTTTCTATCAAGAAAGTTAAATAGAGGCAGTTGCCAGAAAAATTAAAAAAAGAAAGTCCCACAGCACAAAACATTTCTGGTATTTTACTGACCTGTGCTGGTCGTTTTCGATTCAGAAAGTTCAATAGAGGCAGTTGAACAGAAAAAAAGTCCCTAAGCGGAAGCAGACAAGTCCTAGGGCTGACCTCCATAGCCCACAAAGTACATAACATATAAGTATATACTAAAGTAGGAGGAGCCTAGCGCGCAACCAAGATGGCCGCGTAGGTGCGAGGCTCCCGAGGACCTCCGCGACCTCCTACATAAATCCTGAAAATATCCTGTCCTAGATGAGGGGACTGTGTTGGTGAGCCCGAGCTGAGGTGTCACCCGTTTTCCGTTTCCAAATTGGACCTCGGACACCGGCGGGAGCGCCGATTGAGATTTGCGGCCTTCTCCACGCCGGCCCCCCGGATTGGAGTTGCGGGGTGATCCGGAGACAAAGTGATCAACAGCGGCGGGCAGGGCTGGGCGACTCGCGTACCCCGCACTTTCACTTTCGCTTTTGCACCCTCCTTGCTGCGTAGGCGAGGTTGGGTTGCGGGGCGGTGTGCGGTGGTGTGGCCTCGTTGGGGTGCCCTGCTGGCCCGCCGGCTGTGATCCGTCCTGCGGACCTGTGGTGGCCCCCCCCCGGAGCCCGTGAACTGGTTTGTCGGCCTTTTCCGAGGTGATCGGCACGATTTGGGGACTGGAACCATGTCCACAAAGCAAGATGGCGACCGGGCAAAGGTGAAATCGACCCGCCGTGGCGCAGCCCATCAGTCCAACAGCATGGACCGCTACACCCTCCAGAAGGGATCTCCCGAGGTGCCGCATAGGTCCCCTGAGGGCCCGACTGATGCTCCTGCGCTGCCCGCGGATCTGACCCTGCGAGATGTCATGGGCGCTATCGCCGAGATGAAGGCCTCGGTGGACCAGCGCTTTGACACACTGGCGCAAAAGATTGACTCGGTCCACGTGGATGTTGGCCTGGTGAGGGCCGATTTATCCAAGACCAATGACCGGGTCGATTCTTTGGCCCACACCACCTCGGGCCTTACGGCGGACGTGGCGGCCCTCCAAAAGGAGGTGCGCCGGCTTGGCCAGGCGAGCGCCCTGATGGATCGTCGACTGGAGGATTCCGAGGGTCGGGCCCGGAGGAACAATGTCCGCATTGTCGGGGTGCCGGAGGGACGTGAGGAGGCGGCGGCGGACCTGTTTGTGGAGGACCTGATTCTCACCCATCTCCAGCCCCGGGGGCTGAGTAAATTCTTTGCGGTGGAACGTGCCCACAGGGTTCCCGGAGGAAGACCTAAGGCCGGAGCCCCTCCGAGGCCTCTCATTGCCCGGATTTTCAACTTTCGGGACAGAGACGCTATTCTTCAGACTTCTAGGCAACAAGGACCGGTCAGACTTGACAATATGGATGTAAACTTCTATCCTGATTTCACCCCAGCGGTCCAGAAGCAGAGACTGAGCTTTCTCGGAGTCAAACGTCGTCTACGGGACCTGAACCTCAAGTATGCGATGCTTTTTCCAGCTAAGTTGCGGGTGGAGGTGGATGGCCGCACGCACTTTTTTGATCGTCCCGAGGCAGCCGGGGACTGGTTGGACTCCTTGCCCAGGGATCGGGGCCGGGGGGGTGGGGGGGGCGCGGTTGGAGGGGAGGGCTCGCCGGATCAGGACTGAGGGACTAATAGTAGGCCTCGCTCTGGACAACATTGTCGTCATTTTTGACTGTTCGTTAAGTCTCCCTCCTGTGGAGGTGGTACGGGGTCTCTTGGGGGCTCTCCCTCCTCCTCTGGGGGACTAGTTAGTTTAATCATTCATGGGGCGACAGGCACACTGCACTTTGGGGGGGCTGTTTGGGCTCATGCAGGGGTGCAGGGAGGGGGGAGTTCTGTTGGGATGGGTGGGTTGGGGTGGGGTGTTGTTTGTTTTTACCGCAAGGCAAACCCTTTATTGTATTGGTATTTTTAAGGTGCTCTCCGGGGGACGAATGATGGCTTCTGTATGTGATGGGGGGTAGGGACCTGACTTTATTGTCCTGGAACGTTAACGGACTGGGGGATAGGATTAAGCGAGGTGTGGTCCTGCAGTATTTGAAACGACTTTCGCCAGATGTGGTCTTTCTGCAGGAGACACACCTTATTGGTAATTCCTTTTGTGCCATGAATCGGCGTGGCTATCGCTTGGTGGCCCACTCGGGCTTCACGTCGGGCTCACGGGGGGTGGGCATCATGGTGAAGAACTCGCTCCCGTTGGAAATAGACGAGGTGCGCCATGATGAGAGGGGACGCTACACGGTCTTAGTGGGGAGAATGGAGGGTAAAGTAGTTGTCTTTGTCTCAGTGTACGTCCCGCCGGGGTTACAGTCTACGACTTTTGCAGACCTAGGGCGCCTCCTCCTTGACCTTCCGGGGGGGCTTCTGGTGGTTGGGGGGGACTTCAATGCGGTGGTTTCTGGGACCGTGGATCGTCACCCCCCTAGGGACCTCCCCCGGGCGCAGGCGTGGCTGTCCGGCTTCTTAGATACACTGGGACTGGTGGACTGCTGGCGTTTAAAACATCCCACGCAGCTGCAGTACACTTTCCACTCGGGTGCCCATGGTAGCCTCTCACGGCTTGATTATGTCCTTGTCCCTGCGGCCTCTGTTGGGAGGGTAGGAGAGGTGCGCCATTTGGCGCGGGGTATTTCAGATCACTCCCCGCTCCTGTTGCAAATTGATGTCTTCCCGAGGGGGGAGGGCAGAGTAGCTCCAATCAATGCCTGGTACCTGCGCGACCCCACCATTCGCGCTGATTTGATTATATCCTTGCAGCGGTATTTCGATGAGAATGCGGGGTCCGTCCCTTCGGCTATCTCCCTGTGGGAAGCCTTCAAAACAGTTCTTAGACGGGAGGCCCTCTCCTTTATTTCCCATGCCCGGAGGCGCGAGCAGGAGGAGGTGACCCGGGTGGAGGCCGAAATCGCTGAATTGGAGGGTGATCTAGAGGGTGGGGTGACGGATGCTGCACTACATGTCCTACAACTTAAGCAGGCGGCCTACAGGGCCCTCGTCACGGAGGCGGCCAGGGGCCTCTATAGAGAGCAACAGGGGCGACTGTATGATGTGGGTGATAAGGCTGGTAAATTGCTTGCATGGTTGGATAAAAAGGAGAGAGCGAGTCGTGTGAGTTTACACTTCGAAAACTGCAGGTTGTCCAGAACTGTGCAGCTCGTTCCTTGCTAGAAATCCCGCGCACTCAGTCTGCTAAACCTGCCCTAAAAATTCTCCACTGGCTGCCAGTGAGGCAGAGGATAGCCTTCAAAGCACTGTGCCTGGCGCACCGCACTTTCTGGAACACAAGCCCAGCGATCAACAGAAATCTTGTTAACCCCTACCATCCCAACCGGAACCTACGATCAAAGGAGGCCTTCCTTGCCGTCATTCCCAGAGTAAAGCGAGCCAGAGCAGGGGGAAGAATGTTCTCGCTGAATACCGCCAGGCTCTGGAACGACCTTCCCCTCCCACTCCGGTCCAACTCAAATCTTCTATCATTCCGCAAAAACTTAAAAACATGGCTGTTTGACAAACCCACTGTACCATAGCACCTCCTCCGTCACTTCTGGTCAGCTTAGCGCTTGGACGCCCATGGGCAGCAATCGCGCTCTACAAATACCATTACAATTACAATTACAATTACAATTGAGAGGACGGATGGTGTGCGTGTCACCGAGCCAGACGACATTGTCTCTTGCTTCGCGGATTATTTCCGCGAGGTGTATTCCCCGGTTTCTCCCTGCTCGGAGGAGGATTCCCATGCCCTGCTTAGGGATATCGCGCTGCCTTCCCTTTCGGTGGAGGACAGGGTGTCGTTAGATGCCGCTCCTACCTCCGACAAAATTGCCCTCGCCATACGCTCGGTCGCATCCGGCAAGGCCATGGGCCCGAACGGCATCTCTATCGAGCTGTATAAGCTGCGACCGGATGTACTGGCACCCCACCTCCGTGCGATGTTCCTGGCGGCCCACTCGCTGGGCTCCCTCCCGCCGGACCAACGTCTGGCTACAATTGTGGTGATCCGCAAGGAAGGGAGACCTCGAGACCGGGTTACATCCTACCGGCCTATCTCGCTCTTGAATGCGGAGCCCAAAATCCTCGCCAAGGTGCTAGCCAACCGGCTGGTCGGCGTGGTGGGCGATCTGGTCCACCAAGACCAGTCCGGCTTTATTCCCCATCGCAACACGGCCCTTAATCTGCGGCGCTTGCACGGGGTGCTCGCGCGTGTCCCGTTTGTGCGGGAGCCGGCCATATTGGCGTCCTTAGACGCCACCATGGCGTTTGACACGCTCGAGTGGCCATACATCTGGGCTATGCTGGCGAAGTTTGGATTTGGCCCGGGGTTCATTAGCTGGGTCAAATTGTTGTATTCGGGCCCATTGGCGCAGGTGGTGGTGAATGGAAGAGTATCGGTCCCATTCGAGCTGGGACGGGGCACGCGACAGGGTTGTCCCTTGTCGCCGCTCCTGTTCGCGCTGGCCTTGGAACCCCTGGCGGAGTGGCTGCGGTGGCACCCTTCCATCCGTGGTCTCCGTTGGACCCCCGAGTATGAGGACCGCGTGTCCCTATACGCTGACGATATCCTTATGTACCTAGCCTCCCCGCGTAAATCACTGATTGTCCTGGTTGATGTTTTGCGCTCATTCGGTCACAACTCAGGCCTTGTCATCAACTGGGCTAAATCATGTGTGTATGTGCTTTCCGGGGAGGCTCCCGTCCTCCCGCGGGGCTGTCCGATTCAGATTGCCTCACAGGGGTTTCGGTACCTGGGGGTTTACATTACTCTGGACCCGGAGGCCCGCTACGAGCGGAATTTGCTTCCCCCCCTCCAGCGCTTGAAGGAGGACGTCGCGCGCTGGCGGCGCCTGCCGCTTTCGCCGCTCGGCCGGGCGGCATTGTTTAAGATGATGTCGTTGCCACGCTTCCTGTACACTCTCCAGAACACTATGGATTTAGTCCCGGCGCGCTACTTCCGTGAGGTGGAGAGTCTACAGCGCCGCCTGTTCTGGGACGGGAGGCCGCGTATTGCCCTGGCGAAGTTGACGCTCCCATGGTACGACGGGGGGATTGCCCTCCCGGATATTAAACGGTATTACTGGGCCTCCCAGCTAGCTGCAATTAATCATGGCCTTTACGGGCCCGCCTTAAACCCGGCATTTGAAATGGACAAGATGCTCCTGCCTGGTGGCGACTATAATCGAGCGCTCTACTCTGGCGCGCCCGGCCCCCGCCTGACGGGACCTACGCGTGTCATGGTACGAGTATGGCACGCGGCTAACGCAGCTATGGGGTGGAAGGACCGTTTGACCCGGGCATCGCCGTTGTACGCGTCTGAGAGATTGGGCTCCCTGTGGACCTCGAAGGGTTTCGAGAAGTGGGACACGATCGGCATCAGTAAAGTGGGGGACCTCTGGACGAGAGGGGGATTTAAAACATTCGAGGCGCTGCAGACGGAGTTTCAGCTGCAGGGCAGTGAATACTTTCGGTACTTGCAGGTCCGTCACGCACTGTGCTCAGTCTTCCCGGACGTCGCCTCCATCCCGGAGTCTTCCCCCCTGGAGGATAGAGTGCTGGATGGCCATGTTCCGGACAGCACGATCTCCCTTATTTACAAAAAATTGATTAATGACCGCTCGGGCCTGCTGACTGGCCTCCGCGAGGCTTGGGTTGCCGACGGGCTGGAGTTGGACGACGAAGACTGGATTTCCGCGGTGGCCTCTCCGAAGGAGGTGGCCATACCGGCTCGCCTTCGCTTCGTCCAGCTTAAGATACTCCATCGGGTTTACATGACGGGGCCAAGGCTTCTGCGTATGGGCTATGCTGAGGATGGGTTGTGCAAGCGTGGGTGTGGTGCTTTGGTGACTTTTTTGCATATTTTGTGGGAATGCCCGAAGGTGGAGCGATTCTGGCGTGGTGTGCATGAGGTCCTGCGAGTGGTTACGCATGTCGAGCTGCTGCCTGAAGCGAGGAGATGCCTGCTAAATGTGTGGGAACCAACTGACTACTCGGTTCCGCAGACGCGATGGGTGACTCTGGGATATATGATAGCTAAGCGTGACATTGCTCAACTGTGGGGATCCCAGAGGCCCCCGGCGGTGTCGGCCTGGAAAGAACACATGGATTGGTGCATGTTCCGAGAAAAGGTGGTGTATGTGGCGAGGGGTAAGCCTGGGGCATGGGTGAAAGTATGGGGCCCTTGGAACGCCTACCGCGGGGGTATCTGCGCGCCACCACTGCTGCCTGCGGCCTCACCAGCCCCGTCCCCTTAGTTGACTCCTTTCCCTAGCCCTGAGCACGGAATTCCCCCAGTCCTCGATTTGTTCCCCGTCCCCTCTTTAGACTCCTGTGGATGGCTGGGGTCCCCCATTCGGGGAGCACGTGCTGTTACTTTCGATTGCTGGTTGCCTTGCGGGTGTGGTTTTTGTGTTGTTTGTATAAAATGAAACCGTATTGTGGAGTCAGAGTGATGTGGCCCACGACGCTGGTACCTCCTATTTTGCTCCTTTGCAACGCCAAGTGTTTTTGTACGTATGTCATATGCTCCTGTCATTCTAGCGGCCGGCCGAAAGGTTGTAGGCCCATACTTGTATATTCTTGAGATTGCAATAAACGGTTTCAAAAAAAAAAAAAAAAAAAAAAAAAAAGTATATACTAAAGTATATAAGCATATACTAAAGTATTCCGTACACGATCACTGCCCAAAAGGTTGCCGCTCTCCACACGGCGGGTGTCACAGCTCACGGGGGCGGTCCGGTGCAGTAAATCGCACCAGCAATCCAAGAACAACGCTGCGCACTCAGGCTCTATAGTTTCTTGAAAAGCACTGACAGTGCTTCTTTATTTCGAGTGGCATGGAACTGATAGAGCGCCATGTTATTCTGAATTTGTAGGGGTGCATTATAATCACTGGTAGTCTGCACCCATATATTTAATGGGATTTTATTAACATGTGGCCTAGAAATGTAGTAATAAAAGCAGCATATATTAGTGCGAATGGAAATGTAATCAAGACATTTACGAAGTTCAATGAAATGTCTGAATTGAAAGTGTATGTTAGATAATGCATAACGAATTAGTCTACGTATAATGTGATGTGTTAGGATTCAAACGTGCGCCATATTAAAGTCTGCACGTGTACATTTGCTTATTCGTGTATGCAATTTAATGAATGCTTATAGTATGTTTCTAGAAATGTGCGTTTACAATGTGTAAAGGCCTGATCGCATACACGTTTAAGAGAAAGGCCTATTTGTTTCCTGTGTTAGCTGAATATTGTAGGTCGAAAACTATTTCCCTTGAAAAGGCTCTGAGGGTTTGTGAGAGTCAGCAGATCTCAGAAAGTGGAAAGTTTCTCGTTCCCATGTTTCTGTTGCAGGTGCAAGGACACCTAGCTTATTAGGAAAACTAACCCTTTGTTTTAGGAGTTAGGATGGCATGAGAAGCCAACATGGGAGTTTACTGGAATGCAGGGATGATACTTTCGGCGGAGAAGGTGCCTGGGACCCAAGGTCAAGTTAACTGTCTTTGGATGGAGTACAAGTTTCAGTGGAAAAGTACCGGAGGAAGACCTGGATGAAGAGGTGTGACGGAGGGCGTGTTCTACAATTTTAGGATTTTGAATTAGGGACAGTGCCCCATGGGTTGAGCAGTGGAGGATTAGATGGGAAGCTAGAAGGAGCATCTTAGAACGAGCTCTGTACTGAGCAAAGTGAGTGTACTTCTAAGGAAGTCTTCACTTCTGACACCTTTTACTCTCTTGCCTGGAGAAAATGCTAAGTAGGGATGTCACCTTAGAGATAGAGTAGGGATAGACTAATCGATTTTTTTAGGTTGATCACTTCTAATATAGAGATTGGAGCAGTTAATGGTTACCTAATGCTTCTGGAGCTAACTATTCTTCTTATTCTAAGTTGAATGAGACTCCTGCGTAGGATCTTTTTGTTTTAGTGCCCATTTATTTCCTTAATCTCTTGATGAGGTGCTTGTATGTGCAATTATTTTTGGCTTTGTAATAAACCTTTAAAATTAGAAATTTGGAGTTAGTGATCCTTTAGAGTTCCACATTTGATTAGTTGATTATGTGTGAAAAATTGAATTTCCTCCCTTTACACTATTTAGCAGATTAAAAGATCCTGGCGACCTGAGAGGATTCTTGGTGATGGTAAGACAGATAAGAATCTGGCGTCATCAGTTGGTAGCAGAGTAGGATGGTTATCTCTGATAGTAAGGGGAGATCTAGATCACGATAAGAGATTACTCAGGCCCATTGAATTCGGGTGATGGTGACCTATTGGATTGTAAGCGGCAGCTGATGGAAACCGATGGAGAGTAGCGGTGCGGCGAATGCAGCAGTTCGTGGTAGAGTGAGTATGAGCAGGGTGATGTGTTTTGTAGATTGCGGTGTTGATTTGATTGTGTGATGTCTTGAAGAGTTGGAATGAGAGTTGAGTGATTGGGAGCTCAGGCTGTGAGCGCACGCAGCCCGGGGATTCTTAGGATCGACGAGTAGTCTGAGAAGTTGTGGTGTAGAAGACACCCAAGGTAGAATTTCTTGACCATTGAGAGGGGAGTCGTGAGACGTCATCGATTACCCAGACCGAGATAGGGAGAGCGAATGTGTGAGTGCGTGAGTAACCGACGCTGGTCATGGGTTGCTGTATGTGGAACATTGAGCGTTTGAAACCTATCAGTTGAGACGATTGTCTGCTCGTTTCGTTTTCAGACAGTTGCCAGATTTGAGGTCAACAATTTCGAGAGACTGTCCGGTCGTTTCGTGGACAGACAGTCAGAGAAGTGATTGTCCGGTTGTTTTGTGGACAGATAATTACTTCAGAGTGTGAATGAGACGAATGCAAGAGTGAGAAGCGAATTTTGAAGGAGGGGAACTGCTGCGAGCGGAGGAAGAGTGACGTCAGAAGGTGCCGCGCTGCGATAGGGCAGTTGGTGTGAGTTGCGCTGGTATTGGTGGATTGACATCAGGAAGTAAACGAAAATATTGTGCGCGAACAAAAATTAGGTCATCATGAAATGTTTTTAAGTTTTACGAGAATTGTGTAGAGGTGACAGACATGTGGTTCCTCGGGGAGGAGAAGAAGCCCCTCCCGAGGATACCCCTGCACATTATATGGCAAAGAATGTGGGATTGCATACTATAATTTGTCTTGAAAATTGGCATAAAATGACTCAAGGAGAGGGAGAACTGACTTTCCCAAAGTATGGCACTTTCAGGTTAGATGTGCTGTGCCAGTTGAAATCTGTGATGTCTTCCTTGCGACCTCTGCCTAGACCGACACAGTTTGAGGTACTACACGCATGGATTAGAGTAGCGTATGACAGGAAAAGGGATAGAACTCAGGAAAGGGTGAAGAAGTCAATCAGGGCATTTCAAGATGCGAGGTGGGATGTACTAGAGAAAAGGCGGAAAGTGGAAACGATTGAGGGGGATAGATTGTACCCGCTACTAGAAAAAACAGAAGGTGCAAAGGCAAAGAGTGTAGAAGAGGATGATAGTGATACGGATGACATCTTGGTAGAGAGGTTGTTGTCGGAAAGACCGCCTCCATTTAATCCAGATTCTTACGAAGGAAAGTCGACTCCAGCAGAAGGGACTAGTGAGGTTACCGGATTCTTTAACAGTACCAGTTACCTTTGGACCTATAGTATCGGTCTATGACCCAGGCCAAGCGAAAATTGGCAGTCTAGCACCGTCAACTGCAGGAGAAACGATCACTACCGAAGGAAATGGCACAGTGAGCAAAATTGAACAGGCTCCAAGACCTATAGAGTGGAGCACGTCATTGCCAGCCACTGCAGACTCCTCTAGAGAACAGGTGGATGTGAGATCGGTGAGACTAAAGTTTTTGGCCGAGTGAAGGTCAGATCTGAAAATGTGGGTACCACCTGCAAGGAACCAAAATGGTAGAATAACAGGGAATGGTGAGCTAGATGAGTCAGGAAATCGACCAGTTTCTAGGAACATGACAGAAGAGAGTAGGTCTCAAGATCAGAGCTGCGAGAATGATGAACGCAATGAAGTAGGGGAACCATTGAGAGGTGCTGTGAGAGCAAGGATGTTAGATGTAGTGAGGTTGAAAGCAGAAGTGGATGAAATAATTAATGGAAATCTGCCTTTGGACAGGATAGAAATATATGAACAAGAGGAGTTGCTTTTTGTAGCCAAAGATGTGACTCGCAAGGCAAGGACCGCACACGAGACACTGACTGATTTGGCCAAGAAATACGAGGTAGATCTGTCTAAAACAAGTCACTGCAAGGGAGCCATAGGTTGCAGTATAGTGATCAAGAACTGGAAGAAAAGAGGGTCATAGGACTGAGGACACACATCAGAGATTTGATTGTAGGGATGAGCGCATGGATCATGCTTGACAAATGGGAGGAAAAGTGGTCTAAGAAGAAGAGTTCTAAAAAGACTGCTACAGGTGGAGGGATGCTAGGCGTAGAGAATGACCCTTTATGACAGGTACAGAATGGAGGGTATGTGCATGTGCCTTGGAGTAGGGGTGATGTGGCTGCATTCACAAATGATTTTCTTCGGCTGAGGGAAAAGCCTGTAGAATGGTACAAGCAGGTTGACCGCTTTGTCAAAACCTTGAAAGTGTTGTGGATGGATTTGAACACATTGTTTGACATCGTAGTTCCAGGGGATTTGTGGTCTGCATGTAAGGTTGCTGTTGAATGGCCGACTTCTGAGCCAGAAAGGGATCCTGTCACTAACGGTCCGTCACCCATAGTTATGAAAAGGTTTGAGTAAGTGATTACATGGTTAAAGTTGAAAATCTCACCTCAGGATATTGATTGGGTTAAGATAGACCGAACTATCCAAGAACCAAAATAGACGGTGCATGAGTATTACAAACGTCTTTTGCAAGCCTTCAAACAGTACAGTGGGTTAGACACCTTAGATTCTAAGGACATGGGACAATTTGTTTCAAAGTTTGTTTTGGGGTGGAGGCCAGAGGTTGGTCTCATGATACAGCAACATTTGATTTGTTGGCAGAACAAGCTGGTGGATGAAATCTTGCGGTATGCCAGATACTGCAGTGATGAGATAGATTCAAAACACAGGAAGTTGAAAGATAAACTGATGCTTGTCCAAATGCAAACGGTTCAAGCTCAGCCTAGTGGAGGGACGTTAGGAAGGAGACAGGGAAATAACCAAGGAGGAAATCAGAACATGCAAGGTCAGGGAAGTGTGCAATCTGTTGATTCCAAGACCGGAATGGATGTGGCAACATTGAAGAAGACCACTGCGTGTCATCTTTGTCACCAGATTGGACATTGGAAACGCGAGTGTCCATTGAACCCCGCAAACCAGGTGCAGCAGGAGGTAGAGATAGTTCAGGCACTGGTACCTGAAGTGGTCAATACGGTGACAAGGCCAAGGTCGAAGAAAGGGGGAACATTCAGTCCGCAGGTACAAGTTCCCCAACCACCGAGGGTTCAAAAGGGAACTTGGACCTACCAACAGATGCCCCTTTTTGAAGGATATGACGAGTACAGCCCAGACCCGTTAGCATGACGGTGCCTGAGGTGGGAGGAAGACTGTACACTTGGAGCAGTCTTGGAGGTAGACCAGAGGGGACCATTTGTGGAAGCAGATGTTGACGGTCACCTACCACCTTTTTGGTTGACACTGGTGCTACCCGTTCTACTGTAAGATCAGCAGTAGTTCCTGAAGAACCGGAATAACCCACTTACTGGGTCTCAGCGGAGGGGGAACCGCCCAAGTCTTCCATACCCTCCATACATAGTAAAAGGAGACACAGGAGCCTTCGTCTGCAGGAGGAACCCAGATTTATTCAAATAGCCCGGGCTATGGAACAGAGTCCCAAGCTAGTCAGAGACAAAACCCAGGAGGCTGCTGCTTTACTCCGCGGCTTACAAGCCTTTTATACTTTTTCATTGCATTCTTTTGCCTGTTAGTCCATTGTTCAATCAGGGCAGTGTTTGCAGTTGATAACCAGATCCAGACGATGTTTGTAGGTGGTGACCTGGTCAAGGCTTGGTACACAAATCATTGTTCACTCAGTGTGATCAAAGTTGGTCTTGCAGGTCATTGTTCACTCAGCTTGATCAAAGCCCGGTCTTTCAGGTCATTGTTTAATCACCCTGATCAAAGCCCGGTCTTTCAGGTCATTGTTTAATCACCCTGATCAAGGCCCAGCAGACAGACCATTGTCCAGATAACCTGATCACGGTGTCAAGGATGTTTACCAGGCTGGGAGCAGGAGATGGAAAACAAATCATTTACCCAGGGCTTGAGTGTCTCATGGCTTTCTGTTCAACTGCAAAGAACAGGGGGGTTGGGTGTGCGACAGTTCCTGGGCAGAAATGCAGGCTGCAAGATGGTTTTTGTCATGTCAGTTAGAATTTTCCCAGGCATCAGCAGAAACAACCAGGTGGAAGTGTTTTGACACGAGATGGCAATGAAAAAACAATGGAGTCTCGGTACAAATTATGCCGATCAGAAGAACACTTTTCCTCAGACCCTCCTTTTGCCATTGAGTGGCAAATACTTTAAGAAATGTCAATGTTTATAAGGCCATCTGTTTCTTGTTGGAGCATCATCATCATATTGGTGTTGTGAATGTTAGAGGGTGGAGGTTCGATGGTCTGGACACACATTGTACAGAGCACTGGCAAGCACTGAAAGCACAAACAGCAGGAAACCAGGACATCTACTCCCAAGGCAAGGAAGATGAAGACCCTCCACCCCCACTGGGAAAGGAGGCCCCAGATCCAGCCTGTGAGGGACCAGTTGTCTTCATCCAGATGAATTTCAGAAGAAAGGCGATGCAGACGTTGGATGGCATCGTATACTGTAGGTGCGTTGTCTGGAATGTACACACAGCAGCTGGAGCCGATCAATTTACACACACCACCACGATCAGCAAGGATGACGTCAAGGACCATGCTGTTTTGGAGCGTTATGAGGCAGTCCGCCTGTAGCTCTGCAGTGATGTTGGAGAGGGCACCAGCTGTTACTGTGATGGTGGCCTTAAGGACCCTGGTCAGTTCTCGTATAGCCCGACTGTTCGCCATGGGGCCCCAGAATGGA
This sequence comes from Triturus cristatus, assembly GCF_964204655.1. NCBI lineage: Eukaryota > Metazoa > Chordata > Amphibia > Caudata > Salamandridae > Triturus > Triturus cristatus. Next base: position 1,027,788,273 of record NC_140579.1, on the reverse strand, counting down.
AGGAAACTGTTGTAATCTACTAATGGTTGGATTGTGGAATCCCGGTTGTTTTGGCAATAGAATGTGAATGTTCTGTGGACACAGGCATTCAGGCTGAGAGACGCTGAGGAGAGGAGTTGGATAGTGTTGGTGGTTGCAATAATAAAGCCTACTTCTGGATCTCAACGTGTGTACCGGCTTTTAATACTGGCGACGAGTTGTGCTTGATTGGGGACAAGCGGCAACCATCAATTCCCCTGCGAACCCGCATGACAGGATGGATTGGATTTAACGATGAAATTATTGCCTTGAGATTGTGAAAATCTCACACAATTGGACTTGGATTTGGAGATTCTCGATCACCCGGATTTTGGATTTTGAGATTTATGGACACATCTGGAAATAATAGACTCTTTCGTTGTGTTGAAGACAGGAATAACTGTCACGCTTACTTTCAAACGGGATCCTGCGTGCTCTGCTCTGCTCGCGCTGAACCGAATCCTGAGTTTCTTGGAAGTCAGTGACTGCTTGTGACATCACACGCAGCGCGTCACACGCATCGCGTTATTCTACGTGGCGGCCATTTTGCCTTGGGATATGAGAATGATCTTATGTGGCGGCCATTTTGAATTGGGATATTAAAAACATTACTCGTGTTTCACTTTTAGCCTTGTTGTTGATCTCTCGGTGACAGCGATGCGTGCCTCTGGACTTTAAAGACTGTAACCACTCGTTCATGGTGAGGAATTCTTGTTTTGGATTTGTTTTTTTTTTTAAAAAAGAAGGAAGAGAACAAAGTCATTTTATTGACATTGCGTTTTAGTTTGTTTGGAGACATTGACAATTTTTTTTGCGTCATGGCATCGGCTTCTAGTATGTCACAACCACCTGCTTTCCTGTCAGAAAAAGGAGAACCCATTCTTCCTTGGAAGAGGTGGAGGAATTGGTTTGATTCATATTTGGTGGCTATTGGGGGGGAGAAATTTTCTGCTACAAGGAAACAAGCTATATTACTACACAATTTAGGAGTTGAAGGCAGGAACACCTACGATAGCATGGACCCCATTATCATTGGAGGTGGTGATGGTGAACCTTCAGATGTATATGAGATGTCTATGACTATGCTTGAGCGTTATTTTGGTCCACGGATTAATGTTGTTTTAGAACGTCACAGGTTCTTCACCAGGGTTCAAGGTCAAACAGAACGTGTGGGAACTTATATTGCTTCACTCAAAACGTTAGCACGCACGTGCGAATTTGGGGAGTTGTCTGACTCTCTGGTGAGGGACCAATTAGTCAGATGCACGAACAGTTCAAGGGTACAAGGTAAACTGTTGTCCAAGAATCCATCATTAACTGAGGCTATTGCGATTGTTGAGGGTGTTGAAAATACTTCTTCATGGGTGAAGGAAATAAGGAAGAATCGCGATGATAATGACCAAGGGAATAGTGAAGGTGTAAAGAAAAACCAAGAAAGTGTCCATTCCATGTTGGAGCGTGATGTTGAGGATGAGTCATTTGAAAGTATTGCCAAAGTATCCTCAGGGTCAAAAGTTAAGGTAGTTGCAAAGAACACTCTACCTCGTGTGGCTTTTAAAGACACTCAGCAATCTAGTGAACGAGATCCTCGACAACAGCGTTCCTTTGACCGTGAGAAAAGTAACAGTGACAAGCAGAAGATGAGATCTACAGATGTGGAAGTTTCTCCCATTCGTCAAATTTTCCAAATTGTTATGCAAGGGAATGTGTGTGTATGAATTGTGGAGTAAAGGGGCATTATGCTAGAGTTTGCAAGTCGGCCAAAAAGGATCGTAACATGGGAAATTCCTCGGATAATATTCATACAGTGGTCATTTCAAGCATTTCGGAAGAAGGGAATAAGGTGGATTCGGACAAGATTACTATGCCATTTTGTAACATTATGGTGAATAGTGACGAATTTACTGTTTTGGCTGACTCGGGGTCTCCTTTCACGTTGATTGGAAATAAGATATGGGATGAGGTAGTTGGTTTGGAGAATGTAAAGCTTCAATCTCCAGATATTTCACCTTTCAGTTATGGAGGTACAAGGGTGGATATTCTGGGATACATTACTGCAAAAATTGTGTTCAAACAGAAAGAAACCATAGGGAAGGTTTATGTGGCTGTGAGAGGTGATAATTTGTTGGGTTGGAGACATCAGCGTGATTTAGGAATAATTCTTAATCCTAGTGCTACCAACCCAGAAGACCAGGTTATGTTGATGGAAGAGATAGGTATGGGCTCAGCTAGCAAGATATTAGCTGTAGATGGAGTGAGTGTGGAAAGGTATATTGAAGATTATCCGGAGGTATTTACTGATTCTCTGGGTTGTCTGAAAGGGTTTGAGCATAGGATAATCTTGAAGGATTCAGCCAAGCCGTGTGTGCATAAGGTACGGAGAGTGCCAAATTTAATGGTTGAACCGCTAAAGCAGGAACTTGAGAGGTTACTCAAACTAGGGGTGATTGAAGAGATAGAGGCTTCGGAATGGTTGTCTCCGGTGGTTTTAGCACCCAAGGATGGAGGATTGGCGGTGAGGATGTGTGTTGACTTGCGTGGGTTGAATGAGTGGATTTGGGTGGATCGTCAACCTCTTCCAAATATTTCAGAATGTTTAAGCTTATTGAAGGGTGCTAAAATATTTAGTGTTCTGGATTTATCGTCCGCTTATCATCAAGTGAGACTTCACAAGGACTCCAGACATCTGACCTCCTTTGTCACACCTTTGGGGGCGTATCGATTTTTGAGGATGCCGTTTGGTTTGGCTTCGGCCGCAGCTTGTTTTCAAAGGATCATGAAGACGGTACTTGGGGATCTTCCCAATGTCTTGTTTTTTCAAGACGATATATTGGTTTATGGGAAGGGTGAGGGTGAGCATGAGAACGTTTTAAGATCTGTTTTGGATAAATTGAGGGAGAGAGGTCTCACTCTTAGAAAGGATAAGTGCCGTATTGGTCTGGAGTCTGTAACCTATCTAGGACATGTCATTACGGGGAAGGGTATACAGCCCAAAGTGCAGCTTGCAGAGAGTATAATGGGTGCTCCAGCACCTCAGGACAAGGAACAAGTTAGGTCTTTTCTAGGAATGGCCGAATTTTATTCCAAATTTGTAAAAGGGTTTGCTGGAGTAGTAGAGCCGATCAGAGTGCTCTTAAAAAAAGGGTCACGTTTTGTTTGGACCCCAGATTGTGAAAAGGCTTTTAATTTGATTAAGTCTGAGATTGGGAAGATGCCAACACTGGGTCATTTTGACACCAGATTAAAGACTGTTCTCACAACTGATGCCAGTCTCAAGGGTCTGGGGGCTGTACTTTCTCAGGTTGTGGATGGGGAAGAAAAAGTAGTAGCTTTTGCTTCGAGGGCCCTTAGGGATGCGGAAATTAATTATTCTTGCATTGAAAGGGAGGCATTAAGTGTGTATTGGGCGATACAGCATTTTAAATTTTATTTGTGGGGAATTCCTTTTATGGTAAAATCAGATCATCGTCCTCTTGTACAAATTTATTCTGATCGTCACAGTGAGCGCATGACTCCTAGGCTTAAAAGATGGAGTGAGGGGCTGCAAGAGTTTAATTTCCGTGTACACTATATTTCTGGGTTGGATAATAAGTCTGCTGACTGTTTGTCCAGGTTGCCAGTGTGTTCTGGGGAGGAGTGTGATGAGATTGAGTGCGTGAATTGGGTGATGGAAAATCCGTTGTTGGAAGAGGAGTGGTTGTCTTGTGCGGTTAAGGATACTACTTTTGGTGTTTTGAAGGACTTAATATCTAAAGGATGGATGAGTTGTAAGGATCTTGATCCAAATGTGAAGTCGTTTTGGTGTGTGAAGGATGAATTAACCTTTTGTGGGGATAAGCTTATGAGAGGAGAAAGACTAGTTCCCCCTGATGTTCTTAAGGAGAAGGTAGTCAATTTGGCTCATGAGGGACATCTTGGTAGGAGTCTTACGAAAGCGCGTGTCAGGGAAAGGTACTGGTGGCCCGGGATGGATCGGTTGGTGGAGACTGTTGTGAAGGATTGTCATTTGTGTGCTATCAATGACAAGTCTCATGTGACTAGTCATGCTCCTCTTTCACCTGTGGAGGTTCCTGATGTGGTATGGACCAAATTGGGGTTGGACATTATGGGTCCTTTTGAGCTTATGCCTGCCCAAGAAAGATTTGTTGTTCTCTTGGTGGATTACACCTCGAAGTGGGTGGTTACCAAGTGTATGGGTGTGGTCAATTCTAGGTCCATTATTGAATTTTTAAAGGATGTCTTTACGTCTGAAGGTGTCCCAAAATATCTGGTCACAGATAATGGGGTGCAGTTTGTCTCCCAAGAAATGCAGCATTTTCTTGAGAGTGTTGGCATAGTTCATTTAAAAACCGCGCTATACTCGCCACAAGCTAATGGTCTCACTGAGAGAATGAATAGGGTGGTGAAAAGTTGTGCTCAAAGGGCACTTGATACTGGGGTTTCCTTCAGTTGTATGCTGAGGGAAACATGGTGGGCACACCGCACTGTTCCTAATGCTATTTCTCAAAAATCACCTTTTGAGGCTTTGAGGGGAAGGGTGGCGATGACTAAGCTAAATCCAGGGTGGCTTCCTGTATGGAAAGGGAATGAGGTCAGTGAGGATGTGAGAAAGAGGAGATTGGCTGATTATCAGTCAAAATACAAACAGCGCTATGATGACAAGATGTCTGTGAAAGAAAGGAAGTGGAACCTTGGCGATCGTGTTTGGGTCAAGAGATCCAGGTTTGGTTGAAAGGGTTTGTCTAACTTTCTGGGTCCTTTTGTTATCACAGCAATAAGGAAAAATGTTGTGACTTTGAACAATGGCTGTACCTGGAGCATGTCAAGACTGGTTAAAGTTGTTGATGCTAAGTTGCGTTTAGACAACAGCCGGCCCTGTGTTCCTGTAAATGGTAATGGGAATTGTAATGGTTCCGCCAGGCTCAGGCATGTACCAGCCAAGTTTAAAGATTATGTTATGTATTAGGCATATGTTATTCTTTATATTTTGCACTGTATTTTTGCATCTAGTAATTGTTATCTTTATTTATTATCATTTTGTTTTTAATGTATTGTAAAGGGGATGTGTTGTAATCTACTAATGGTTGGATTGTGGAATCCCTGTTGTCTTGGCAATAGAATGTGAATGTTCTGTGGACACAGGCATTCAGGCTGAGAGACGCTGAGGAGAGGAGTTGGATAGTGTTGGTGGTTGCAATAATAAAGCCTACTTCTGGATCTCAACGTGTGTACCGGCTTTTAATAGAAACCTTTAAAGAAGTCCCCGGCTTCTTGGCTTGCTGTATCCTCAGCTGATATGATGCCCCTACGTGAGCGGCGCTGAGCGCCCTTCATCAACAGGTGGTAACCTCCATGGGTAGAATATGTTGGTGGAAGGAGAAAGGCCAAATAGCAGGTACCAGACCAGTTACGGGGGAGCCAAGTGTAGGCGGCTGTGCCACAGATGAAATAGGTGTTGGGGGATGCCACCAGCTTTGGAGGAGATGTAGAGTTTAAAGTTTTAGTGATATCACAAGTACTAGTACCAACTTTCTTAGTTCCTAGGCCATGGATACAGACACGGCCCTGCACTTTTATGACATTCAGAGTGTTTCGTTCATCAGGCAGTATCCTTCTGGTGCGGAATCTAGAAAATGTTCGTCGAGTGGTTGAGTTGAATACTACCATCTCACCGAGTTCATCTGGTGGTAGTAGCAATGTGGCTGAGGTGGTCGGGCAAAAAGGAGCATTGGCATTGCTAGATCTGTTCCGCCAGAATTCATCTAGAAATGTCCCAAGGACAGAATTGGCAGTACCATTGACAGTGTAGGCCTCCTGCATTAACATCCACCATGCAAGACAAGACCCAGAGATGGAAAAGGGGTAGGGAAAGAATGGGACAGGGTGTATCATGGAATGCGGCATCAGTCCACAAACCCAGCAGTTGGAAGTGTTCATGATCAGCTGATGGTGATGCAACATTTGGATGAAGGTGTTATTGAAGAATTCTGCACGGCGGGGTAATTCGTGGGCTGGTAGCATGTAATACTGGTGCTCTGCAGGAGTCGGTGTAGGAGTTGGTGAGGTAACAGAATGGTAGATTAGTAACAGCCAACCAAGGATAGACAGGATGAGGGAGACAAACAGCGTCACCACGGTGGCCATGAAGCATTTACTATGTCGGAGACTGACATATTGTTTCTGGATTCGGGTGTTTTGGACGGCAGCCATTGTGCTAAGCCAGGGACCTCTAGTGGCTGTCTGTGATTGGTGGTTGCTTCACTGGGTGCAGGTGCCAAGGGCCCTATGGCGTACCTTAGTCTGACACACCAGCACTACCCTCAGCCGGGGAAGATCACAGCCCTACAGCCTATAGGCACTTGGCGAAGTCAAGGGCAAGCCTTCCCTAGGGGGTGCAAGTTATAGCGGTCGGAAGTAGGGACAGTATGGTGAGGAACAATTGTTCTTGGTGTTGAGCAGAGTTAAGGGAGGGTTCCACCCTTCCTTTCAGTATGCTGTCACTCTCTGCTTCCGTAGATGTAGAATGCAGTCTGGCATCGCTGAATGGGACTAACGTCGGGACTGTTCCTGGGTCTCCTTGTCCTTCCCTCACCCACTGATCATAGGGGAGGGGCAGAGGCACACGCCTGCAGTGAGACAAATGCACCCAATTCTTCCGACCTTCTACTTTCACGGTGGTGCGGGTGGCCAGCAACACCTGACGGGGCTGTGTCCAGCGGGGCTCGAGGCTCTTGGTCCGTTGAAAATTTCTCACTAAGACCCAATCACCAGGTTGGATGATGTGTCCTGGGCCCTCGCTTTTGTCAGGTATGGCCTCATGCACCTGGTGATAACGAGTACGAAAGGTATTAGTTAGACTGTACAGATAATCAGTTAATACAGGGTATTCAACATCAGACAGTTTCTTAGGCCGTGGGACACCCCATACATTGGCAGGCCTCCCAAACACAATCTCATGGGGGGATAGCCCTATCCTGGTGTGGGCCGTTGTTCTGGTAGACAGTAGGGCCAAGGGAAGAGCATCAACCCAAGAGACACCCGTCTCAGCTACTATTTTGGCTATTTTAGTTTTTAGGATGCCATTGTACACCTCCACTAGACCTGCTGACTGGGGGTGGTTAGCTGCATGAAATTTTTGTTTTATACCCAATGCTGTACAGATATATTCCATAATCTGAGCCGTAAAGTGTATCCCGTTTGTCACTCCAGACCAAGCGGGGCAAACCGAATCGTGGGAGGTACTCTTTTAATAGCACTTTGGCGGTAGTGATCGCGGTGCAGTCTTTGACGGGGTAGGCCTCCACCCATCGGCTGAAGGTACAGACCACCACCAGGACATATTTCAAATTGTTACATCTGTCCATCTGGATGTAATCCATTTGGTGGACTTCAAAAGGGAAGGCAGGAGGAGAGAATCCTCCCTTAGGGGTAACTGTGCCTTTTCCTGGGTTATACATTAGGCAAATCATGCATGTTTTAACCAGCTTTTCAGCATATGCTGGTATCTTAGAGTTGTACCATGTAGGTTCCAACAGTTTACATATCCCTTTTGCACTAATGTGAGCAGGACCATGGGCCATCGTAACAACTGGTAGCACATGACTGTCAGGTAACATCCATTGTCTTTCCATAGTCATACAGACCCAGCAACCATCAATTTCCTCCTTTGCTAATTGCTCCTTCCACACCCTTAGTTCCTCAGGAGTAGTATGGGACTGAATATCAATCACACTCTGTACTGTGTTTTCAACCATGCCCTCGTCTGTCACCCACCTAGCGGGACCTCCTACATACATTCCTTCTCTTTTTCTAAGAGCTGTTTGTCTGACCATCTGGTCAGCCAGGGCATTGCCTTTCCCAACATCATCTGTCACTTTCTTATGGGCTTTACATTTTATAATGGCTACCTTTCTGGGGAGTGTCAGGGAGTCTAACAATCGGTGAATTAGGGGGCCATGTTGAATCTTGGTCCCATGGGAAGTAAGGAAATTCCTTTCTTTCCATAACCTCCCGAAGTTGTGGGCCACCCCGAAGGAATATTGGCTGTCAGTATAAATATTCACCGTCATCCCTTTGCTTAACTCACAGGCTCTAGTGAGGGCCACTAATTCTGCTGCTTGAGCAGAGCACTGCGGAATCTGAGCTGTTTCTACTACTTGCCCTAATGTCGTGAGGGCGTAGGCGGCTGAGGTGTTACCATCTGGCCCTCTGAGACATGATCCGTCCACATACAGTGTACCTTCTGGTTCTGCTATCGGGGTATCCTGTAAGTCAACCCATCCCTTCGTCTCCTCCTCTGTCCTTAATATGCAGTCAAGTGGGTCTAAGTGGGCATCCCGAGTATCCAGTGGGAGTAATGTGGCGGGGTTTAGTACAGTGCATCTTTTGATGTTAATGTGGCTGGCAAAGAGTGTCAGTTCATATCTTGTGAGACGTGCGCTAGTGAGGTACTGTGTCTTGGTGTTATTAAGGAGGGTATCTACAGAATTGGGGACCATCAGAGTCAGGGGGGAGTTCATGATGATCCCTGCACTCTGACGGACCATGAGGGCGGCCACAGCGGTCGCCCGTAGGCATCCTGGGAGAGCCCTTGCATCAGGATCTAAGGTGGCTGAAACATAGGCACATGGCCGATGGTGACCACTGAACATCTGGGTCAAGACAGCGCATGCACAGCCATCTGTCTCATGTACAAAAAGAAAAAATTGTTTGCTATAATCAGGAGTACCGAGGACTGGAGCAGTACACAGAGCCCTCTTTAAATCTTGGAAGGCCTGCGCATGCTCTCTAGTCCATGGAAAGGAACTTTCTGATATGTCTTTAGTGGTGAGGGCAAGAAGAGGTTTGACCATGGCCGAAAAGTTGGAAATCCACTGTCTACAGTATGAGGTTAGGACTATGAAGGCTCACACCTGCTTTTGTGTTCGTGGGGCCGTCATAGCATTGATAATGGCTATACGATCAGCGGTGAGCTGCCTTCCCTCCTTCGAGAGGAGATGACCTAAATAGGTCACCTTCTCTTGACAAAACTGAAGCTTTTTCAAAGAGACTTTGTGATTATGGAGGGCAAGGTGGCGTAACAAACAGAGTAGCTTCTTTACATGCTGGGGCAGAATTTGCAGCAATGAGGAGGTCATCTACATATTGTAATAGTGTGGAATTATCAGGGAGTTCCAAGGAATCTAGTTGACTTTTTAGGGCTTGGATACTGGGGCTCTCGGTAAAACCTTGAGGGGCGCGGCAGAATCTAAAGCTTCGCCTACCAAGGGAGAAACCAAACAAATGTCTGCTGTCACGATGTATAGGAATGCTGAAAAAAGCATTCTTCAGGTCTATGACAGAAAAGTGCGTGGCGTCAGAAGGGACCATCGTTAAGAGGGCTGTAATATCGGGGACAACAGGATATTGGGAGATTGTTATTTTGTTAAGGGCTCTTAGGTCAATTATGAATCTGTATATTTTAGGGGAGAGAGCATCTCCATTGGTCTTTTTAAGAACAGGAATAATGGGACTGTTACAGATATTGCCACGTGTTTCCTCCACTACGCCCTTGTCCATCAATTCAGATATTATTGTCAAAAGGGCCATTTCTCCTTCCGCGGGTAGTCGATACTGCCGGAGACGGGGGCGAAGTGCACCTGGCTGGACGCGTACCACATGAGGGGATATGTTGAGACACCCTACATCAGTGTCTGATGATGCCCAGAGGGAGGAAGGTAAAAACTGCAACTCTGGCGGGAGGGGACCGGACAGGTACATATAGGAAGCTGCAGTGGGAGAAATTGTTAGGGATACACCTTGGGGACTACATGATATGGTCGCATACAGAGCTTTCAGTAAATCCATGCCTAACAAGTTTTCACTGCAACCTGTAGTAAGGACCAAGGGAGAGTCAACATGTGCAGGGCCAATATCGAGAGGGAGGGGTTCAGAGACAGGGCTGGTCACAGGTGTTCCTGCAAAACCCACGGAGACATTCATATTGCCAGAAAGGGGTGCCTCCGTGACTGACAGACGTGCAATAGAAGACCTGGTGGCCCCAGTATCCATAAGAAAATTCTGATCGTTCCCCACAACTGACATTTGAACATACGGGCCCCTTTGATCCACTGGAATTTGCACTCTGGTAATACCCCTTTCCTGGCTGTCCTATGCTTGGTAGGACCCTGTCTCATCAACTTCGTCATAATCATCATTGTAATAAGTGCGTGTGGCTTTGTACCCATCAAACCTATTGGCCGGGCGCTGCCGGACGGGAGCATCATCCCTGGGCCTGCGTTCTTTATCCTGTGGATGGGGCGGGCCATGGTCCCTAGTCGGCCTCCCCTCACTGAGAGCGTGAGGCCGAGTCTTCCCTGTTCGGATGTTTTCAGCTAACACGGGACACTCATCTATCCAATGGCCGTACCCCTTACAATAAGCACACTGATCTGTTTGGAGGGCTCCTGTACGTTGAGGGCTGGAGGGGGTAGACTGGCGAGCCCTCTGAGGGAGTTGGGGTTGGGGTCTGAAATTCCCACGGGCATAAGGGACCTCTGGGAGGGTAAGCCTGCTGCAAAAGTGCCTTAGTCTTAAGATCCCTAACCTTCTTACTTTCCTTGTCTCTATCTTCGTTCTCCCTATTCTTGTGATATTGTGCCATAGCCAAGATACCAGTCATAGTTTGGGCAGACCACGTACTTTCAACCTTCTTAAGCCGGGCGGAGATCTCAGGAAGCAAGTTGCTGACAAACTTTTCGACAAACACTCGGCCAGAACCTGGGGTCCGGGGATCCAAACCACTATGTCCCTTGTATTCTGTCTCGAAACGGGTAAAGAAGTCAGCCACATTCTCATCTTTTCGCTGCCTACAGGCGTTTATTTTATCCCAGTTAATGACAGTTTCCGGCAAAAGTGTTTTCATAAACGTCATTATTTTACCGGGCAAAGTCAGGATGGCAGCTTCTGGTTTAGTCCCTCCTACCCTTGCTTCTTCCATAGCCTCTAGGTCAGCCCATTTACCTCCCAATGCCACTTCATTGTCAGTATGTCGAATCTTGTCCCAAATTTCAGTGGGGACAACCGTACCAAAAAGTAAATCTATATCCTCAAGAATGAGAGTACCTGCAGATATAATCTGACCTAATTCTCTGTAAAAGGCAGCCGTATTCTTCCGGGGATCTGGTAATTGTCCTTTTAACTGTATTACTTCTGACCTTTTCCAAGGAACATGAACCCAAAGCCTGCGCCAGTGTGCCTCAACAGCCCCTCTGCCATTATTTTGGGCATCGTAAGTGCGTTAACAAAGACAGGGGCCGCCTCTCTCATTGGCATAGCTGTTTCTAGAGGGGTGTTGGGAAAAGCGGTCATATCACGGTAAGCCATTAAAGTAGACATAGCGCCAAACATCCCCTCTCCCTGAACATCGCCTCTTTTTATTTGTGAACTATGGTCCATTAATCCGGTGGGTATCTGCATAAGCGCATTCTCAAATCTTTGCATGACCACGGTACACAAGTATTCAGCCCAGGTGGTCTGTTCCATAATCGTCCACTGGGGGAAGGTGGACCATATTTCTTTAAAGGTATAAATATTCCCTTTATTTATCCAACATTCACACTGTTGCTTCTGCAGGTCATTTTCTCGAAGGGATGAAAAGCTGACTGCAGAGCGCAAGGAGGCCAGTCGGGGAGAATTCAACAATTTATATAGATCCTGCTTAACTGTAGACCACGGCGAAGTAGGGAAAGGGTGGGTAGGGGTAAAGCCGCAGGGGTTGGGCGGATGGGGACTTATTGTCATTCCCGCAGCGAGGACAGGGTTAGCGTGCGTGGTCGGTGTCATTGGAAAAATAGGGAGGGTCGGTGTGACAGGGAGAACAGTAGGAGGGGCAGTAGAGGCAGGAGTGGGCTGTGGCGGGGGGACATGCGGGTTTGAGGCGTCAGGGCAGGGTACATTGGGGCATATGCAGGTGGGCTTTCTAGCATGGTATCAAGTAAGGAATCACCTTCTTCTCCCCCTTCCATATGGCCTTTTCCTTTCTCCTCATGAGCTGGATAACATTTTTATACCCGTGCCCCATGCTCCCTATCGGCTATTTCTACCGATTTTGTCATTTGATTTTGTAAATTTTCTCTGGCGTGGTCGGCCATTGACATACGTTCCTGTTTTCTTTCTTGAGCCTTCTGCTTTCTAGCTCTCTGCTCTATCTCTTTCCTCCAAAATCGGACAGATTCAAACATAGACGGGCGCGTTTTTCTTTTCATTAATTGTTCCTCTAAGTTGGCGAGAACTTGGGAATTAAAGGAGCCGTAAAGTGGCCACTGTAATTCTGCGTTACTTTGTTTCCTAGATTTTACCCAGAATGAGGAAAACATTATGGCAGAAGGACCATGTTTAACATACATTGTATGGCCAGGGGTCCCTTGTGGAGAAAGCGGACAAGCCGCCTCCAGCTGGGAGTCCTGCGTACACATACAACAACATAATTTCTTGAACTTACTACTGCTGACTGGCATGCTTGTAAACAGATAACAGACACCAGCGGGTTTTAAAAAACTCACCTCGCTTGCTTGGCTTTTGCAAAAGTCAATAACAGCTTGGCTTTTGCAAAAGTCAATAACAGAATCATACAGACTTGGTGGGTGATCAGTCCACTCTTACCTTACAGGGGTAGTTCTCTTCTGCAGACGTAGGGCTGTGTCCTGCTCCAGAAATTATTTGCTAGAGGACTCCAGTGAGAACGCGGTCATGTGGCCCAGACTGGGTGGGGAAGAACAGCGGGGCGAGTCGTTCGGCTTTACCAGATTGCAAGAATCCCTCGGGTAGGGCGCCTCCGTCGGAGTCTCTCTGTGCACCTCCTCACATCCACCGGGCCTGACCTTCGTGCTCGTGGAGTCCCTGTTCGGGCACCATTTGAAGAACCGGAATAACCCACTTACTGGGTCTCGGCGGCGGGGGAACCGCCCAAGTCTTCCATACCCTCCATACGTAATAAAAGGAGACACAGGAGCCTTTGTCTGCAGGAGGAACCCAGATTTATTCAAATAGCCCGGGCTATGGAACAGAGTCCCAAGCTAGTCAGAGACAAAACCCAGGAGGCTGCTGCTTTACTCCGCAGCTTACAAGCCTTTTATACTTTTTCATTGCAGTCTTTTGCCTGTTAGTCCATTGTTCAATCAGGGCAGTGTTTGCAGTTGATAACCAGATCCAGACGATGTTTGTAGGTGGTGACCTGGTCAAGGCTTGGTACACAAATCATTGTTCACTCAGTGTGATCAAAGCTGGTCTTGCAGGTCATTGTTCACTCAGTTTGATCAAAGCCCGGTCTTTCAGGTCATTGTTTAATCACCCTGATCAAGGCCTGGTCTTTCAGGTCATTGTTTAATCACCCTGATCAAGGCCCAGCAGACAGACCATTGTCCAGATAACCTGATCACGGTGTCAAGGATGTTTACCAGGCTGGGAGCAGGAGATGGAAAACAAATTATTTACCCAGGGCTTGAGTGTCTCATGGCTTTCTGTTGAACTGCAAAGAACAGGGGGGTTGGGTGTGCGACAGTTCCTGGGAAGAAATGCAGGCTGCAAGATGGTTTTTGTCATGTCAGTTAGAATTTTCCCAGGCATCAGCAGAAACAACCAGGTGGGTCGTGTGGAAGTGTTTTGACACGAGATGGCAATGAAAAAACAATGGAATCTCGGTACAAATGATGCCGATCAGAAGAACACTTTTCCTCATTCCTAACCTACCCCTCTCAGGATAATCGATCCAAGTTGTTGGAGTAGCGAACAAGAAAATGACTAGCCCTTTGATAGAGCCGATTCCTGTGAGAATAGGAACTTTCCGAGACCGACATCAGTTTGTGGTGTGTGACTCGAGTCCAGTTTGCCTGTTAGGAAGAGATCTACTGTGCAAGTTAAATTGCACCATTTATTGCACACCTAAGGGAGCTGAAGTACAGACGAAAGATGAGGATACCTTTAAGGTTGCCAATCAGCACTTGTGTATAGAAATGTACCCAGTGCTGACAGTGGAAGAACTTTCACTTGATCTGAGAGATTCAGTATCGCAGGAGGTGTGGGATTACACCGGAGAAGAGATTGGGTTGATCAAAGGTGTAGAATCAGTGAAGATTCTGGTCAAACAGAACGTAGAATTCCCTAGAACACCTCAGTACAATTTGTCACCCAAGACTGTTGCAGGAATCAAACCTGTAATTGAGTCTATGATCAAGCAAGGAATTCTGAAGGAGATCATGGGTAGCCCATGTAATTCACCTAACATGGGACTAGAAAAACCGAGCGGGAAATTCAGAATCGTGCAAGTCCTGCGAAAGGTCAACACGATAGTTGTTCCATGCTGTCCAGTGGTACCGAATCCATCTGTGATACTGTTTCAGATTCCATGTGAAGCCAAGTGGTTTACAGTGATTGATTTATGTCAAGCATTCTTCTCGATACCACTCCATGAGGAAAGCAAATTTCTTTTTGCTTTCCGGCTGGAAGATCGTGTGTTAATCCGGTGTCGTATCCCTCAAGGGTATACAGAGAGTCCATCGATCTTTAATCAGATCTTGAAGAAGAATCTTGAGAGTTTTGTGTTGCCACAGAATTCAGTTCTCGTGCAATACATCGACGACTTGCTCATTGCCTTAGAAACAGAAGACGCTTGCAGGATTGATACTATTGCTCTACTGAATCATTTGGCAGAGAATGGACACAAGGTGTCTCTGAATAAATTACAGTACTGTTTGAGCGTAGTACAGTATTTGGGTCACAGAATTGAGAAGGGCAAGAGAAAGGTGTCACCAGATCGAATTGAGGCAATAATGAACATGCCTGTGCCCACCACTCAGCGGGAGGTCTGAATGTTCTTGGTGATGGTTGGCTACTGTCGTCAATGGATTCCCAACTTCTCTTTTGAGGTGAAGCTCTTACAGCAGCTGATGCACAAGGATGTGAGTGATCCGGTACCAAGGGACAACGACTGCAGTCGTTCTGAAGGCTGAGGGAGGCCATGTGTCTTGCCCCGGCTTTGGGAATGCCTGATTACAACAAGGCTTTCTCGTTGTTCTGTTGTGAGGGAGAAGGTTGTGCATTATCAGTTCTGACTCAGAGCCATGGAGGTGTCCGTAGACCAGTTCCCTGCTTCTCAGCTACTTTAGATCCAGTACCTTCTGCGTTGCCCGGATGTCTCAAATCCGTTGCTGCAACAGGTGTCAGTATTGAATGATGTGAGAGTATTGTGATGGGGCACCCTTTGACGGTCTATGTACCACACTCTGTTGAATTGTTAATGACAAGGACCAAAACACACCTGACGAACAACAGATTAACACGCTATGAGCAAGTTATACTTGCCGCAGAGAATTGGACTTTGAAGAGGTGTTCTGTTTTGAATCCTGCTACACTGATGCCTATCCCAAATGCAGATGATGAATATTGGGAGGGCCACGATTGTCTCGATGTGACTTAACTATGTACCAAGCCGAGACCTGACATTGTCGATGAACCACTGCCTGACCCTGATGAAATTTTCTTTGTGGAGGGTTCATGCTTAAGAGACAGTGCTGGTCGATTGAGAGCAGTGTTTGCTGTATGTACCATCACAGGAGTTGTTGAAGCTGCTTGTCTAGAGGGAGTAGACTCCGCACAAGTAGCTGAAATCATTGCCTTGACTCGTGCCTGTTTGGCTGCTGATCAGATCCGGCTAACGATCTACACTGACAGTCAGTATGGGTTTGGTGTGGTTCATGACTTCGGACAGTTATGGTCACAGAGGGGATTCATGACATCATCAGGTTCGCCCATCAGGAATGGGGAATATGTGTGACAGCTGTTAGATGCATTACAATGTCCCAAGGAAATTGCTGTCGTCAAGTGTGCAGCTCATGGGAGGGGGACTGATTTTGTCTCTTTTGGCAATAATTATGCGGATGAAGTTGCCCACTTCTGTGCAGAACAAGGATGTATATTTACAGGTAATTACACAGGAGAGAGCCAAGAAAGAACTGAGCTCAGCATTATGTTAGCCATGGCAGACACTTGGGAGGAACTAAAACTATTGCAGGAGGAGGTTACAGAGCAGGAACATGATGGCTGGATAAGATCAGAATGTGAGAAGGGAGATGTGAATGTTTGGGTCTCAAGTGATGGTCGAGCTGTGTTACCAGAAAACTTATTGAGCCCAATAGCAAGGATGATACATGGTGCAGTACACCTTGGCAGAGATGCAATGGTGCGAGTGTTTAGACAGACAAGGTACAATCCAAAGTGTCGTGCGGTTGCTGAAGCAGTGTGCCAGAGGTGTGTTACTTGCCAAAAGAGGAATGCCGGAAAGAAGACTCTGGTTACCTTGAGTCACATTGGGAGGTCAGGAGGACCTTTCAATAGGATGCAGTTGTATTTCATTGAAATGCCAAGGTGTAATGGGTTGAGGTACATTCTAGTTGTGGTGTGTGTTTTCCCACGATGGTTGGAGGCTTATCCAACACATAGGTGTGACACGCTCACTGTAGCTAAGCTGTTGTTGAAGGAGCTCATCGCGAGGTTCGGTTTCCCGACCTCTTTGGAATCAGATAGGAGGACGCACTTCCACAGCAAAATCATGAAGTTGCTTTGTGCTGCAAGGGAGAATGTGGACCAGAGGTTACATTGCAGCTATCGACCAGAGGCTTCCGGGATTGTGGAGCAGGTTAGTGGAACTTTGAAAGGACGGATGGCAAAAGTATGTACATCGACGTCCCTGGAGTGGCCTGATGCATTGCCTCTACTTCTCATGAGTATTTGCAGTGTTCCAGACAGGAGAACTGGGTTGTCCCCACATGCGATCCTGATGGGAAGGGCGATGCGATTGCCAGCAGTACCAGCTACCGCTTTAATTAACATCACTGATGACTTGATTCTCGATTACTGCAAATGACCAGCTGATGTGGTCCGTTCTGTGTCTCAGCAGGTGCAAGCAACAACTGTTCCAGCCTCGAGTGACCTATGCTAGGACCTGTGCCCAGGGAACTGGGTGCTTGTTTGTAAGCACATGAGGAAGAGTTGCTTGGAAAGTTTGGTGGCGCGGCCCGATACTGGTCATGAATACAGCAGTGAAGTGTGGAGGGTTGACAAACTGGGTGCATGCCTCCCATACCCGCAGAGTTCCAGCCCCCTTGGAGGAAACAGCCCCTCATGTGAATGAAAATCCAGCAGATGCGGCAGGGCCACATGAGAGGGCAAGTCAAGCTGTGAGGGTTGCTGACACAGCTGGTTATGCACTAGGGAAGGCTGAAGGGGGTTGCGTCAATAAGAACCCAACTTTGACTCAGACGGAGAAGGTGTTGCTGTGGGTGGAGTAGTCAAATTCAGCCGAAGAAGGAAGTAGTGCACAGGGTATCCAGGGAGAGAACAGAAGTGCGATCAGAGCAGAAGAGGTTTGGCCCGCGAGTCAGAGGCGACTGCACCTGAGATTGGCACCTGAAAGAGACCTTGATCCAGTTTCTGAAACATCTGAATCAGAACCAAGCAATGGAGAACAAGCTCAAGGAGGCCTGAGAAGGTCCAGAAAAGCAAGAGTGCCGTGTCAGAGATACGCCACACTGGAGTGGACGTACGTTGTGACTGATGCCGGGAGTGGTGAGTTCAGGGAGGTTGAGGTTTGTGACTGTGGTCAGCAAGACCCCTAACGTGAAAATCGATGTGGGATTGGTGGCTTTTTTTTTTAAATATCTTTATTAGATTTTTACAGCAGCAAGAATAATTGATCGAGCATTGCAAATCATACAAGAAATTGACATAGATTGAGTAAAATCAGACAAGATTTCATTTCAAAGACATTGAAATACAAAAGCAATAAAGAGGCAACAGAAAAAAGAAAATAAACCTTCTAAGATTGAATCCAGTTACAAATAGGGGCCCAAATATTTAAACCTAAAGCTTTCTTTTTCCTCCCCTTTAGCCGATACACAGCTTGCTCTAGCTGATAAATATTCAACAGTTTCGATTGCCATTGAAAGAACGAAGGAGGATCAGTATCTAGCCAATGGGAGGTAATACAATATCTAAAAATAGACATAGATATAAATAAAAAGCCTTCTTCAGCAATTGTCCAAAATTTAGCAGGATTTGATTGGACACCACAAATAACAAATTCAGCAGAAAGGATAACAGATTAATTCATAATATTATTCAAGAACATTTGAATTTCAGAGATAAATTGAGTTAAGTTTGGACAGAAAAAAAAACATGTGAGCAGCATTAGCACCAGGAAATTTACACCGACTACATTTATCACCTCTATTAGCTTTCCACTTCATCAACTTGGCTGGAGTATAGTATGAATCAAAAATACTCATAAAGAATTTGCTTTTTAAGGATCCATTAATTAAGGCTAAATCAGATAAATATAAGGCGTCGTGTAGATTAACAGACTCTATGCCCAGATCCTTTTGCCATTTTAAATTAAATAAATCGAGATGATCTTCTATCCGAGTTAGCATAGTCTGATAAATTATGCCAATTCTATTTTGTTTCTTACAGCATTCAAGTATATCAATTTTCTTAATTTTGTTAGTATATAATAAGTTCTTGGTGAGTAAAAAACTACGTATTTGCAGGTATTTAAGGAAATCTTTTTTGGGTACATTATAATATTGTTGCACATGCAAGAATGAGACAAATCGTCCTTCTTGATCGAGATCACCTAGACTAAATATATTGAGTCTTTGCCATTGCTGAAGAATCTGGTCTGAAAATATGGGTGGCAGAATCGGATTAATAAATAATGGTGTATAATAGGTAAAGTTATTAAAGCTAAATCTTTTCTTACATTGTTTCCATATCTGATAAACGGTCAATATGACTTTAAATCTTGTTTTTTGTAATAACTTGGTTCTGAAAAGCGTACAAGACATTGACGTACTTGAGCACCTAAAATCATTTCGTAAATTGATGGGTAAGTAGAGTCCTTTGATGATATTTCTTGAAAAATCAGGACTCTCATAAGTTTAAGTGATACCGCCAGGTAATATAAGCGGAGATTTGGTGGTCCCCAGCCTCCTCTATACGTAGGAAGTGAACACCATTTAAGGGATCGCCTAGCTCTTTTATATCCCCAAAGAAATCTTGAGATTATTCTATCTATTTTAGTAAATAAAGTAGAAGGAAATATTAAGGGTATAGTACGAAAGAAATTTGGGGAAAAAGAGCATCTTAATAACATTGGTACGACCATAAAGGGAGAGATGGAGGTTATTTAACCTTTCAAGAGATCTGTTGGTTGAGACGAGTAGTGGATCAAGATTAAGATCGACAATATCTTCAACCTTAGCAGAAAGTATTACACCTAAATATAAAGCCGTTGTAGAATATGTCAAATCGGTTGGTGAGCTAACACTAGAATGAATTATTTGTGTTTTAGCTATATTTAATTTATATCCAGAATATAAACCAAATTCCCGAGCTGCCTCTATAATTTTAGGGAATGCTAAATTAATATCCGAGGTGGCAATCGCGACGTCATCAGCATACGCAAAAATGTTATACTCTACTTGGTGGATTATAACCGGAGGGATACTTTCCTGGTGTATTAATTTTTGCAGGTACGGCTCGATATAAAGTGCAAATAAAAGAGGGGAACATGGACACCCTTGCCTAGTCCCCCTCGTTATTGATAATGTAGTAGATGTGTCAGAGGCTATTCGAATTACAGCCCTGGGCTGTTTATATAAAGCTTTTAAAGCACATATGAATTCAATAGGAAACTTTTTCCAGGCCAATACTTGCCAAAGGAACCCCCAGTCTACCCTATCAAACGCTTTCTCAGCATCAAGTTAGGCGATTCCGACTGGGGATCCCGAGGCCTGCGCCCAGTCTAATAAAGTAATAATCCTTCTGACATGATCCGTTGTATCTCTCTTTTTAATAAAGCTGTGTTGTGAATCAGCCACTAGATTTGGCATCAAGTCATTTAATCTATTAGCTAATATTTTAGAGAAGATTTTACTGTCTGACGTTATTAGGGATATAGGTCTATATGACCCAAGATCCATAGGATCTTTTCCTTTTTTTTTTTAAAATACGACAATAGTGGCTAATGACCATGATGGAGGCGGCCGACCATTAAATGCTTCTTGAAAAATTTTCAGCAACTCTGGTTGTAGAGTATTACGAAATGTTTGATAAAATTCCAAAGGGATATTGTCTGGTCCGACCGCTTTACCAGACGCCAGACCAAGAATAGCCCCTTCTATTTCTTCCCAAGTGACTGAGGCGGCTAACGTGCTTTTTTTGTCTTCCATAAGAGAAGAAAGATGTTCAATATTCGGAAAATAATTAAAAGCATCTTTACAAACACTAGTACCATCGTTTGATTATACAGAGATTGATAATAATCTCGGAATGCTTTCAGAACACCAGACTTGGATTTCTGATTAACCCCATCCATATCCAATATTTGGACTATTTCCGTAGCGATTGCTTTCTGTCTCAGTCTTTGAGCTAGTACTCTACCAGTTTGTTCACTTAATTCATAACATTCTTTTTTAAATATTTTGTACTTCTCGGCTACCTGATTGGCTAAAAAAGAATAAGCGGTCGACCGCGCAGTGGCCAGAGATTTTTGAGCCTCTTGTATCTCCGAACCCAGCCCAACACAGGAAGCTAGTTTCATTTCTGCTTGCCTTATTTGATCCAGACTCTCCCTAAATGCAGCTTGTTTTTTTTTTTGACGGAAATTCGAATAACTCAAAGTCTCACCCCTTATTGTTGTTTAAAGGTATCCCAGACCATTTGTATCGAGGCAGTATTATTATTATTCAAAAAAAATTCCCTAATTACCAGAACCATATGAGCTAAATAATCTTGATCTAACAATAAATTTCTCTGGAACGACCATGGTCTTCTTTGTAAATGGACTAGAAAAGAAAGCGAAAGATCTAAAGCAATAGGGTTATGATCAGAAATAATTTGGGGTAAAACATCAATACTACTATTGCAGACAAGTTGAGCGGAGATAAAGAAATAATCCAGGCGAACACATTTTTGATGAGGAGCCGAGAAATAAGTAAAGCCTGATTCTAGAGGTCTAAGTTTATTCCACACATCTATCAGTCCGTTACTTAACGTTAGTTCTCTAAGAGCTTTAAACGTTTGAGGTTTGCAATCTTTATATTTCCCGATGTTTCTAATATTACAATCAGCATTAATATTAATGTTAAGATCACCACAGAGAATTAAAGGATGATCCCAAACTGCTAGTTCAGAATTAATTGTATTTAATACCTCCTTATCATCTAAGTTCGGACCATATAAAGAGCAGATAGTCAGCTTATTCCCGTCAATAATAATTTCTGCAATCCCCCATCTCCCCCAACTATCGCCTAAAAATCTAATCCATTTCCCAATTCCGCGTTTTATAAGAATAGCGACGCCTCTAGTTATTCCCATTTGTTTGGAGCAAACAAGCATCTCTAGACCAAGATTTTTCAGCAGATCTCTTAGACCAAGGGATATGTGTCTCCTGTAGACATAAAATATCGATTTGCAGAAATTGAATCAAATATCGTAGAATCCCCATCTTTTTTAAGTCATTCAGGCCATTAACGTTAAGAGAACAAATTTTGATTTTTCTCTCCATATTGAGAATCTTTAGAGAACACCAACAGTAATAATCTGTTTAATTGAATCAAAAAGTCCTTTCGGCAGCAAACGCTCATATAAAAGACATAAAAATCAACCTATTAAGGCTTATATAGCCCGAATCAATCATTATTGCTGCTTTATACCACACCACCCACCACCACCCCCACCACCCCCACCACAACCCCCAGGTTGAGGACCACCCACCCACCCCCCTCCCCCACACATGAGGCTCAGGAACTAACAGTTCCTGTGTAGAATGGAGTGCCGTATCTCTCTGGCTTCGCCCCATATCAAAAAAAAGAGAGAAAAAATAAGCACATACAAAAAAATCTTGAGAATAAGTAGCGCCAGACTAGACATATACATATATAATTTGTCACAACCTTAATAACACATGAATTAACTGTGCAATTGTCATATGAAAGACCAAAAAAAAAAAAAAAACACAGAAAGATAGCTAATATCTGACGCTGAACCGTATATTATAATGTAAGTAAGAACTCCTTAGCTTTAATCTCTGAAAAAAAGAATTTTGTTTGATCTTTCCATATAACTGAGTTTGGTGGGATTCTGGAGGTAAACGGTGGCCCCCTTCTGCTGAAATTGGGGTATTAGCTGTCTAAGCTGCCAACGCTGGGTCACCGTTGCCTGACAGAAATCCGGCCACACAAAAAAAGTACAACCTTTAGCAGATCTTTTTCTCAGGTCTAGCTAGCAATGAGATTTCTTATCTTGCAAGAAAGTTATTGAAGCTGACGAGGATCGCTCGAGGATATGGCTGGTCACCCCGTCGAGAATTCTTCATGGAGAACGGAAAGCGATGGGCTCTTTGAATTTCTTTTGTCCAATCCCATAATTTTAAATCAGGAAAGGCCTCCTTTAAAAGTTCGATAATAAATTGTCTTGTGTCCGATCCTTCTTTCTTTTCAGGAATGCCCAAAAATCGTAGGTTATTTCCTCGAGCCTCATTTTCTAGCCCAGTTAGTTTATAAGATAAGTCATCCCTATGTGCTTTAACGTTCTCAAGTTCTGCTTTCTGAATTCGAGATTCCTCCTCCAACACCGAGATACGAGTCTCGGCTTCAGTAACTCTGTCAGCGGTCTCCGTAGAGACCTTGATCACTCGACGAATAGAATTCTTTAGTTTAGTGCAGGTAGCTTGAGTACGGAGATTTTCCGCTCTACTCTCCGCACGATGTGCCATCATAGTATTATAAATAGTGGATAGCGTAATTTCTGGAGGGGTTTCAATTGGATTAGATTCGTCTTGGGTATTAGTCAATGTGTCTCCGATTTCAGCTTCAGACCTAATTGTTACCGCTGGATTGATGGAAGCAAGAGAAGGGGTCCCTGCAGACTCAATTCTAGATTTAGCTGTCGTACGGTTAGAAGATCCCCTCTTCTTTAGTCTTTTAATTGTGGCAATACTTGTACTGGGTGAGACTCCATCGTCATCATCTTCCCCTGCAAGACTACTCTCTGCGGTATAATCCGCCCATTCCCTGCTATGATTTGGACTGTCATCCGATGTGGAATCAGACAGAGAATAGAAATTTTCACTCCCCTCTTGAAGAATTTTGGTTCTTTCTAGAGTATTTAAGTCCAAATTCGTGGGAGTTTCAACTGACCCCTTAGATTGTAGAAGATTATTTGGAACTCCAACTCCCA
Source organism: Triturus cristatus (assembly GCF_964204655.1). Classification (NCBI taxonomy): domain Eukaryota; kingdom Metazoa; phylum Chordata; class Amphibia; order Caudata; family Salamandridae; genus Triturus; species Triturus cristatus. The sequence continues at coordinate 1,027,764,981 of NC_140579.1, read as the reverse complement.
CAATCCTTTGTAAACCAGAAGCCTGCAAGTCTAGATTTGAGGATAGTTCTGTTATGTTTGAAGCGACTATATCGGTTTCAATAATGTCTGCGATTACGGGCTCAGAAGCTTCAGACATAAGTATTGGTAAAGCAATGTCTCTCTGTTTCTCTGTTTTTTTTTTTTTAAAAACCATGAATCGGAATGATGCCTTGTTTTATAGCGGGTTGAGGGGGGAAACCTTTCTCCACAGCGCTTACAGCAGTAATACTTATTGCCTTATCAATAGATTCTGTAGTAGATATAGATTTACTCACACTTGGTTGGAATGAAGCACCCTTTCCTTCAGTTGGTTGTTTTACCCGCACACTCCGAGTTTGAGCCTTTAACTGGTTCTTTGGCGGCATATTTTGAAAGTTCGGAGAGCCGCTACCCTCACGTACTATTGACCAGTGAGCTCCAACAAGCCCGAAATAGCGCCAAACCAGAAAGCGGTTACGATATTCATGAACAATAAGCAGCATCTGATAACAGTTTCTAGTTGATTAATGCAGTAAATAAGTTAAGGTTCCAAGGCTCCGAGAGCTTCTACAGTTATAACAAACTCTCCTTTCCTCTCCTCTGAATACACGTCCGTGTCCAAAGCAAATGCAGGCTTTTGCAATGAATCAAAATGTATCTGCGCACCGATGCAATGTTGCAAGTCTCTTCCTTAAACCCGCAGTTCAATTGGCACCGGTATTTTCTACAATATACGGAGCGCGGAGCCAAAAAGCTCCCACAGTCGCCATCTCAGCTCAGACGGATCAAACACATAGATATTCAATCGAGCTTTGCCAGCCAGCATGAGATAATAAATTGCGCTATAGCAGTTTCCCTGCTTACTCACGCATTGAGAGTCCGATCACTTGAAGGGGAAAACAGCTCCGAAGATTCACACTGGATAACGGCGTCTCTGAAACAGAACCCACGTCCGAGTCTGAGCCCGAGCCTGAGCCCGAATCCAAGCCGCAAGCTTTCCCTCCAAAATCTCCGAACCAGCACCGTACGAGACACTGCGGCTGGTTATAGTGTATTTCTTCTTTCCTCAGCTCGCATAATGCAGATCTCTCTCGCAATCTCGTTAAAGGCTATTTAGGAAACAAAGCACCGGCTAGCAATCTTCGTATTCTCCAAGTGCGGAGCCAGAGTGAGGAGCTGCTCACACAGCCCACGCCACGGCCGCCATCTTGCCTCACGGAAGTGTTGGGATTGGTGGTCTCAGGACTTGAAATCGAAGGAGTGCTGACTAATGGATCCGAATCCCCCACTTCTGATTAAAGTCCGTGAACTGGTTTTACAAAGATTGACCTTTCCAACGTTTGGGATTGAGGCACCGACTCATGAAACGATAATTCTTCGTCTTGACCTTTTGCAACATGTTTTAGAGATTCTTGGAGCTGATCTTATTTTGGACTAAAAGTGAACTTTGTTGTAAATAAAAGTCTATAAAGAAGATAACCTAGGCCCGAGTGGAAGAAGAATACATTTAGGGACTTTCCGCAGAGAAGACGAAAGAGGGCTAAGGAAGTCTTTTTGTGGACTGTGTAAATAAGGAACTGAAATTGCAAAGGGGATTTACAGCTTCTCGGAGTGTTGTTCGAACTGGTTAGCAAGCGACGTTTGGAGGACAAAAGAGACTCTTAGGTGGTTGCTGCCGAAGCCAAGAACTTTTGAGAATTTTGCGAGATCATGGATTCTGGAGATACCCATCGTAGGTCTAAATTAGTAGGTACACTTGTAGGTGGAGTGATAGTTTCTATAATCATAGTAGATGTGATTTCGTATATTGTCCCACATGAGCAGGCAGCGGAGGTACAGGGAACACCTACACCTACCACTCCTAGCCAGAAGGAGGTCACCATATGAGCTGAAAGAGCTTTACTAATCGAAGAGAGTCGTAGATTTCACATAGATTTGTCTGAAGATGATTTTAAGCTTAATGCGTACGCCAGGCTGCTATATGAGTATGTGGATGCAAAAGACTGCTATGTGTGTATGCAGTTACCAGCTTCAGTGGATGAGGGTATTAGATATCACCATCTTCCACTGACGTATGGAATTTCATGTAGTCTGTTGCTTAGCATATTTTATGAAAGAGGTCAGTTTGAGTATTTCTTTTCCAATTACGATGCAGTGCTTCCTGAGGTTCCAGCTTACAAGTATTTGAACAAGTATGACTATTACAAGTCAGAGCATAGGCTTAGGAAGTATTTCATACCGTCTTTGGAGCTAGATACAGCATATGCTCACTGACATAACTTCACTTGCTCATTGTCAGATGTAGAGAAGAAATTCGTAGATCAGGTAGAAGATAGATATAGAAAACTAACACAGACACGAGACACAGGAGATCGTCCAGTAGATTGGACCGAAGAGGAAAGATCTCACAGAGCTGAAGGGAGTTATGGTCCTATAGCATTGGACAAGGAGCAGAAGGGAAAGCTGTGTGTGAGACGTTATCAGACCTATTATGAAAAGGTCCCAGTGGGACAGAGTACGTGTGATCATGTTTTGACCATGGAAGATTCTGCCAAGAATTTTCTACAGGGTTCTGTCAAGTGATTCCAACTGTTTATTATGTGTGTGGAAAGAATGCCTATGTTAGGTTACCTGCAAATTGGTATGGTACATGTTACTTGGGGATTATTTTCCCGAAGATTTACCATGCAGAGGATTTGGAGCTTCTAGAAGGTGGACAGCATTCAAGAGTGAAAAGAGCTGAGAGTGCAGGAGCGGTGATTGGAGATGTTTTTGGAGCGATAATACCAAGTTTGGGAGTGATTTTGAATGATGTGAAGATCAGACGATTGGCTACTGTGTTGATGAGTTGTCGATGAATACAGCAAAGTCATTGTTACTTGTGGATGGAGAGATGTTGTCGATGAGGACAATGGTTTTGCAGACCCACCTTGCTTTAGATGTTTTATTGGCAAAAGAGGGCGGAGTCTATAAATTATTGAGGTTCAGGAATGTTGCACGTATATTCCATATTACAGCAAGGATCTGGAGAAATATATAAGGTAACATTACTACGATCCATCATGAGATAGAGGATTTGACTGAAGAGGGCGTTTGGGAAAAAGTTGGTAGAGGATTTAGTCAGGTGGGAAGTTGGTTTGCCAATCTGGGGAAAGGGTTCCTTGGATTTGTATTGAGACCTATCATCATCATCGTTGTGGTTTGTGTGGTTTGCTTGTTGGGGTTTATGAGAGCCTATAAGTGCTATAAAGGAAACAGAGTTGAGAGAGCTCTTAGAGCGAGTGAAATGAGAATGGCCAGACTGCAGGACAGTCAATATCAGAATCTTAAGAATATGGAGAGACTTCGAAGGGGGAGAATGGTAACAGGTTCTGTTTAGGTCGGTTCTTTCTCCATGGGAATTGTGAAATGGTGTGATGACACTAGTCATCAAAGGGGGGAACTGATAGAGCGCCATGTTATTCTGAATTTGTAGGGGTGCATTATAATCACTGGTAGTCCACACCCATATATTTAGTGGGAATTTATTAACGTGTGGCCTAGAAATGCAGTACTAAAAGCAGCATATATTAGTGCGAATAGAAATGTAATCAAGTCATTTACGACGTTCAATGAAATGTGTGAATTGAAAGTGTATGTTAGATAATGCATAACGAATTAGTCCATGTATAATGTGATGTGTTAGGATTCAAACGTGCACCATATTAAAGTCTACACGTGTAGATTTGTTTATTCATGTATGCAATTTAATGAATATCAATGCTTATAGTATGATTCTAGAAATGTACATTTAAAATGTGTAAAGGCCTGATCGCATACACATTTAAGAGAAAGGCCTATTCGTTTCTAAAGTTATCTGAATATTGTAGGCCGAAAACTGTTTTCCTTGAAAAGGCTCCGAGGGTTTGTGAGAGTCAGCGGATCTCAGAAAGTGGAAAGTTTCTCGTTCCCATGTTTCTGTTGCAGGTGCAAGGACACCTAGCTTATTAGGAAGACTAACCCTTTGTTTTAGGAATTAGGATGGCATGAGAAGCCAACATGGGAGTTTACTGGAATGCAGGGATGATACTTTCGGCGGAGAAGGTGCCTGGGACCCAGGCTCAAGCTAACCGTCTTTGGATGGAGTACAAGTTTCAGTGGAAAAGTACCGGAGGAAGACCTGGATGAAGAGGTGTGACGGAGGGCGTGTTCTACAATTTTAGGATTTTGAATTAGGGACAGTGCCCCATGGGTTGAGCAGTTGAGGATTAGATGGGAAGCTAGAAGGAGCATCTTAGAACGAGCTCTATACTGAGCAAAGTGAGTGTACTTCTAAGGAAGTCTTCACTTCTGACACCTTTTACTCTCTTGCCTGAGGAAAATGCTAAGTAGGGATGTCACCTTAGAGATAGCGTAGGGATAGACTAATCGATTTTTCTTTTTAGGTTGATGACTTCTAATATAGAGATTGGAGCAGTTATTGATTGCCTAATGCTTCTTGAGCTATCTATTCTTCTTATTCTGAGTCGGATGAGACTCCTGCGTAGGATCTTTTTTGTATTAGTGCCCATTTATTTCCTTAACCTCGTGATGAGGTGCTTGTATGTGCAAGTATTTTTGGGTTTGTAATAAACCTTTAAAATTTGAAATTCGGAGTTAGTGATGCTTTGGAGTTCCACATTTGATTCGTTGATCATGTGTTAAAATTGAATTCCCTACCCTTTACACTATTTAGCAGATAAAAAGATCCTGGCGACCTGAGAGGATTCTTGGTGATGGTAAGACAGATAAGAATCCGGCTCCATCAGAACAATAACATTTTCAAGAAACTATAGAACCCGAGTGTGCAGGGTTGTTCTTGGACTGCTGGTGCGATATACTAAAGTATATACAAGAGGTCTTGAATGCTCAGCCTAAAAATGACAGACGGCACGGAAAGCAAATCTGCGGCTCTTTGAACACCGAGATGGCTAGACAAGAACATGGGGGCAGGAGACAGCACGTCAGGCATTATCTGGAGCAGTGACAGGTGACACAGTCATTCGGAGCTCTTCCGAGACGCCCAGGGTCAGAGCTGGCAGCCAGAAGAGATGTCGGAGTCCCACAGCGTCAGGCGGATGCCCTGAGGCCTGATTACTGTACATCTGAACCAGGCCAGCTAACTCACTACTAATGGAAATGCAAATCGGTGCCAGTGCCTTCATGCTTGCCATGGGCACCTGTCTCGCCAAGGTATTAGCCTCCTCAGCTGTGTCTCAGTTCCTCAGACAGCAGCTGGCAATGCGTCAATGTGGTCACACTGCTGCAGTGCAGACGTCGATGGCCATTTTATTAGCCTCCTGTGAGTGATGTGTGCAGCGGCCACCACCGCCATTCTAACAATAAAATCAAAGAGAAAGAAAATGAACATGAGAAGTGTCTTGTGACAAAAAACTAAAAGGGAAAGCACGCATGGCACGCAGTCAAGGGCAACATCCTGCGAGTGGTGTGTGTGGCGCCCACTGCCGCAATTGTAAACTATTAAAAAACAAAACTGAGAGTGTGCTGAAAAAGACAAGCACTGGCGAGGGACAGTGAAAGTACAATAAAAAAAAACAGAGTCCTCAAACACAAGAGCTGAAGAAACAAGGCATAAGGAAACGATACTTTACCAGTGCGCCTCAGCCTTAAAGGAAGTAACGTTCAGGCAAAGACAACGAATGGGGAGGCAACAAAGAAGGACAGCTGAATGACCCAATAGTAAGTAGCAGGCGGTACAAAAGTCGGAATATCGATTACTGCAGGTCTAGCATCTGCGCATGCAAGCTGTAGCTGTACCTAAAAACCAGTAAGGGGCATATTTACAAGCCCCTATCACCACAGGAGCATTACTTTTAAAGAAGTTCCTGTGGCGATACAGGCTTCACCTTATTCACAAGGCAGTGGTAAGTCCCTTAGGGCCATATGTACGTAGCCTAATACCGGTCGGTAACGGCCGATTTTCGGTAATTATACCGTTACCGACCGGTATTTAGGCTTTTGACATGTAGGGGGCTCATTTCTGTATTCGGTAATTTACCGAATCGGTAAAATTACCGAATCGGTAATTTTACCGATTCGGTAAATACCGAATACAGAAATGTGATGTAGGGGGGAGTGTGTGGTGGGTGTGGGGATTCGTTATTTACCACCAACTGTAAGTTGGTGGTAAATGACAAATGACTCATGCATTTTTTGGCCCTTAGATGTGTGCAATGTGGCAGACACACATGCCCTTAGGGCATGTATGTGTGCCACATGTGCACACATGCAGAAATCAGGGGTGCAACAGGGTGTCAATGTGACACCCTGCCACCCTCGATTGAGCTCCCCCATTACCGATACGGTATTTACCGATTCGGTAATGGTAACTGGCTTCCCATTGATTCCTATGGGCCTCCTGGCCCATAGGAATCAATGAGATACAGGTTGCCATTACCGAATCGGTAAATACCGACTCTAAAATACCGACACTTACCGAATCGGTATTTTTTTCCCTACATTACATTTACCGATTCATAAATACCGAATCGGTAAAATTCGGTATTTAAGAATCGGTAAATGTAATTTACCTACATAAGGCCCTTAATGTGGCTTAACATTTGCTTGTAAATAAGGCCCCCTTTCACGCTATACTTAGCGTGAAAGGGGAGGGCAATGGGTGTTGCGGTGGGCGTTCTGCAGCAACACCCATTGATTTTGAGGCTGCCCGCTATTTACAAGGGCGGCATAATTAGGACGCAGTGCCAAGATTAAGACAAAAAAAAGCCTGGTCTTAACATTGTGAAACGAGGAGAAATGCTTTACTTCACCTCATTTTTGCTGTTTCTATGCATGCTGCGTTGTGCAGCACACATAGAAACAGCAAAACCCCTTGCATGATTGTTTATGTGCAGGATGGTGTCCCTTCCTGCACATAAACAATCATTTTAAAAATAACGAGTTGCAACTTCTATGTGTGCTGCACAAAGCAGCACACATAGAAGTTGCAAATCACCATTTAAGATTGTTTATATATATATTTTATTTCAGAATGAAGTGAAATTATGGTTAGATAAGGTACTAAAGTTTAAGCTTATATTTAGCTTACAGATTTGTCAAACTGCACAAACTTTATTAGCGAAACAAAAAATGCTCCTCCTTTGGAATCTCTGACCTAACTATAAGTACACAGTGGTGACTGCACTGTGTAAACTACATATATGGCCCAATACTTTTATGCAACAGTACTGAAGAACACACATTCACACAATTATTCACACATTTATTACTACAGTGCAAAGGTCAAATTCGAGGTTATTACTACAGTACTGCAAAACTGACATGGGGAAAACACTACTTAAGGCTTTATAGCTTGCAAATAACAATTACTTGACACAGTGAAACAACTCCCCTAATAATCAGGAGTCCTCTTCAATATGATTGTACCTTACAGCGCAAATGTAACCATCTGAGTCCTGGGTTCAGTTAAAAAAACCTTTGTTGAATCACATAAATATTAAAACTCCTATTTCATAAAGCATATATGTAGATACACCAAAGAGGCAGTGCAGCAGCATATTGACCCAATCTGAAACCTCACTTTATGTGAATCATGGCTCATCCTCGCACTTAGAAATTGTAATAAATAGCATATTGCACACTGTAGTCTGCATAAATATTATGGGGCAGATTTATAAGCCCCTTGCGCTGCCAGTAAGTCACTTTTTGTGACTCACTGACAGCGCCTTTCCCTGCCCCATATTTACAAGGACAGGAAAAGCCACCCTGCGCGGCTTTTCCTGTAGTTGTAAATATGTCCCCTTTACACGCAGCACTTAGCGTGAAAGGGGAGTTCTATAGGTGTTGCTGTGGGTGTTCCCACGCAACACTCATGAAACCAGACACATTTCCAGATTCACAAGAAATTGTAAATCTGGAAATGCGTCAGTTTGCTAGTTGTGGCGTAGCCAGGCGCAATGAGGAGAAATGTTTTCATTTCTCCTCATTTTTTCCTCTTTCAATGCGTGCTGCATTCTACAGCTTGCATTGAAAGAGGAAAATGCCTGTAGTGATTGTTTTTATGCAGGAAGGTGCCCCTTCCTGCACAAAAACAAACTCTCCATGGCGGAGGCATCCTTGCACCATGGTACAAGAGTGCCTGTGCCGGCGCATGGCAGCTGTTTGTGCGCCAGCGCAGGGGAGAGCACAGGAATGAGACATATCATTGTAAATATGTCACATTCCTGTGCTCTGAAAGTGCCGCAGCTTGTAGATCTGCCCCTATGTTTCTCCTCTCTTCTAAATTAAAATCCATCTCTGAAAGTCATTAGACGCTGCTTGGCTCTCAGCTTCCTAAGTTTCAATTCATCTAAAATCAGTATCATATCCATACATCAGTCTCGAGCTCCCCCGTTCTTATTTCCTTCTCCTGGAAACCTTGACACTCTTCTAGTCTACCAAGATCTTCACAGTGAAGTTTGATTCGAAGATGCGGCTGGAGTGCTTTACTTCTTTCACAAAACAGTTGCTCTGTTCCATCAGTACAAGGGTGTAGTGAAGCACAGTCTATACCTGCTCGAACCTGAAATGCTGCGTGAGGATACATTGCTTTTTCTGCCTCTACATAACTTTAATCACTGACTCACAGGTCCAGAAGCAAAAACTAATAATTAGCACTATACAGTGGTGTAATTGGGGCAAGGCAAACGGATCAAACATGCTACAAAGAGAAAGAAACATACTGAAAATTCCAAATAACATTAAGTAGGATGCAATTGGAGTGAGGGCGAAAGAAAGAATGAAGAGAAAACAAAAGCAGGAGGAAAAGAAGGCTGTAAAGAATGAAAGAAACATTGAAAACAGGAAAGGAAAACATAGAAGGTACGCAACTTTGAGCACATGAGACTAGTCTCGATATCTAATGTGAGAGTTGCCATCTATTATGATATACAGATGTATCCAGTGCTTAATTTGTAAAATATTAATTGCAGGGTCCAGGTCTGATTGCTGAATATCAAAGATACGTCTTTATTCCGCTTCCTACCTTTTATTCTAGCACCACACACTCGCTGTGTCTTTATCTCACTCTTACAGGTTCTTTTCCATCCCTTCTTTCCCCGGTTTGTCATGTTTTTAAGTCTTTCTATACCCCCCTCTTCTCTTTTTTTTTAAAATAATTTTTTATTATTCCACAGCGACAAAAACAGCCATAATGCGAGAAAGAAACTAGAAAGGAAGAAATTATTTCATATATTCATATGATCAAAAAAAGCCCCCCAGATTAACATACCCCTTTGCCGTTTCCTTACCCCCTTAGCAGAATATAAACTAATTTCTAAATGGAATAAATTATACATTTGAGCACGCCAATGCTCGAACGCAGGGGGTTCGGGTTGAAGCCAATCAGAAGCAATACACAATCGAGCAACAGTCATAGTAATGAAAATCAAAAAACAATGTTTATACAGAGGGTACCCCTTTTCTACGTCTTGCCCAATTCCAATTAGGATTAAGGCAGGGGTAATATTAATAATGGTTCCGGTAATCGTAGTCAAAAAAATTTCAATATCAGTCATATACTTAATTTTACACACATGAAAAATGTGAAGACTATCCGCATTATCCACCCCACAACGAAAACATTTCCCATCATTCCCACCCCCCCACTTGAGCATGTGTGCTGGAGTATAATACAAATTAAAAATCGTTTTAAAGAATTGTGCTTTCAGGTTGGCAGATAGAAGAGTTTCCCTAGATCTGGCAATAGCCCGCTCTATTGAAATAATATGTTCCCCCAATATAGTAGACCATTGGGCATTATGCTTCTCCAAGTCATCCGTTCTAAAAGAAAATAATATTTTGTAAAGCCCACCTATTTTCTGCTGCCGTCTAATAGCCTCTATAAGTGGATTTGATGTCAATATCAGATTCTTACGACGGAGAAAGTCACGAATTTGGAGAAATTAAAAAAATTGGGAATTAGGCAAGTTGTATTGTCTCGCTAAGTCTTCATACATAGGAAACAATCCCCTAGTTTGATAAAAGTCGCCCAGCTGCAAAATACCTTGTTTCCTCCAACCCAATGCAACACTATCCCAAAAAATAGGAGGGAGAATCTTTGAAGCATTCATGGGTGTGTAGTAGGTTAACCCCGTCAAAGAGCTTAGCTTACGTATTTTCTGCCAAACTTTGAAAGCGGCTGCCATTACTTTGAACCTGGTTCTTTTGAAATAGCTACCATAAATTTCTTTGAATAAAGATTGTCTAGCTTCAGGCCCCAGTAGCAGATAGAATATCGAGGGAGCCTCTGCTCTATTACCAGCGTCCTCCCCAGTCAGTAATAGCCGCATCTTCAAAAGAAAGCAAGCATAGTAATAAAAAGTGAAGTCTGGTATAGCCCGGCCTCCTCTATCAATAGGTAGCGTCATAAATCTGGTAGCTCCCCTAGATTTGCCGGGGGCCCAAATAAATTTGGCACAAAGCGATTGTAGATGTGAGAGTTGGGCCGGCGACACTTCCAAAGGAATGGATCTAAAAAGATATAGCAACTTTGGTAAGATATTCATTTTTATAATATTACTTCTGCCTACTAATGTAAGGTGAAGTCGACCCCATCTCTCTAGTGAGTCCCTGGTACTACGTACTATGGCCGACCAGTTAACATCAACCAATTCTGACAGCAAAGTTCTGATTTTAATGCCCAAATATGTCACTTCCTTTACCACTCTAGCGTCTTGCAACACAATATTATCTGTACATAAGATTTGTGTTTTGGTGACGTTGAGTTTATAGCCAGATACCTGGCCAAATTCAGTAGCGACACGCTCAATCTCTGTGATTGCGATAGATGGGTCAGCCGACGTCACAGCTATGTCATCCGCATAAGCAAATACAAAGTGTGGAATATCTTGTACCACAAAAGGCTTGATCAAAAAATTATTGCCCAGCATTTCCACGAGCGGATTTATATATAAAGCGAACAACAGTGGTGAGCAAGGGCATCCTTGCCTAGTTCCTCTCGTAATTCTCACTTTATCTGATGTCAAACCCATAGCTGCAATTTTGGCGACCGGTGAAGTGTACAGCACCTGTAGAGCAGTCATAAACCCCTTACCAAAACCCAATTGGATCATCAATTTCCACAGGTAGTTCCACTCCACACGGTCAAATGCTTTTTCAGCATCCAATAGAATTAACCCTAATTGCCGGTTTTCAACATGAGCTATATCAAAAAGCGTCACCACTTTGTTAATATGCGTGACTGTCCCACGACCCGAAATAAACCCATGTTGATTTTGACACTAATGAAGCAATAATCTTTGAGAGACGATTAGCTAAAATTTTCGATATATTTTGCCATCACAGTTGAGTAAAGAAATCGGGCGATATGAACCCGGCAATTCCAGATCTTTGCCCTTCTTGCTGAAGACCACAATGGTAGCTTCATCCCATGATTTAGGAGATTGCCCCTCCTGTGCCGCTCTAAAGGTGGCAAGCATTTCGCACTTCAATTGATTAAAGAATATCTTGTAAATTTCACCCGGAAGATTATCAGGCCCCGCGGATTTCCTCAGTGCCAGGCTCTTAACTGCCATTTCTAACTCCTCCATGGTGATTGGACTATCCAAATATTCCACATCACAGGGGTCTAATTGTGGTGTAACCCTGGCTAAAAATACATTGTTGCACGCAGCTACTACTTCCTGGTGTGTATATAGTTCCTGATAAAACTGATGCAGAATTGCCAATATCCCTTGCGGATCATGACACAACGTCCCTGAACTATCCTTTAACCCTAAAATACGACGAGAAGCTTCTTTCATATGCAGCCGTAGTGCGAGACACCTACCGACTGCTTCCCCATACTCATGGCACTGCCTTTTATAAATCAAATATTTCCTGGCATTTTCTATATTCCACACCCCATTAATTTTTGCCCGACATCTAGCAACTGCATTCTCCAGATCTAATATATTCCCTTGGTGTGCTATTCCCGCGTCAATTCCTCCTCTGCCACTCTTAAAGCTAAGTATAGTTTCTGCATCTCTAATTTAATTTTATTTTGATAAAATAAACCAAAGCTTAATACTTCACCCCTAAAACAAGCCTTAAAGGTATCCCATATAATTGATACGTGAGCAGATTGTCTATTCTGATCAAAGAATTCCTTAATCCAATCCGACATATGGTCTTTAAAGTCGTCGTTTAAACAAAGTTTCCGATCAAAAGAAAAGCTTCTAGATTGAAGGTTAGACCTGGATACTGGCACTTCTAAAACAATGGGGGCGTGATCCGAAGAAATTCCTGGGAAATATTTGGACCAAAGCCCCTGCTAGAAGACCAGTGGATAAAAAAAGAAATAGTCTAGTCGTACCAATTTTTTGTGGGGAAAAGAGTAAAACATATACCCCGGATCTGTAGGACGTAGGTTGCCCCATGCGTCTACCAACCCATGGTCATTTGTCAAGTTGTAAAGGGCCTGAAAGACCCTTGGCTTACGGCCTTTATATCCTTGCATACCGTCTTATAACACCTGGGTGGTTAAGTTTATATTTATATCCCCGCATACAATCAGCGGAGTTGGCCATGAAGCGAGTTCTAAATTTAGATCCTCCAAAATTACACTATCATCTACGTTGGACCCGTAAATGGTACAAACTGTATATTTGCAGTTTTCATAGCCAACCTCGACTATAGCCCAACGGCCGAATTTGTGTGCTAAATAGCGACCAGATACCTGGAGAGTAGGTTTGGCTAATATCGCCACTCCACGTATCATTGATGATTGCTGAGGAGCCACAACAAGTGAAAACCCTAGTTCCCTTAAAATGTGCCATTTACTCCAAGGTATGTGCGTTTCCTGGAGGCACACCAGATCCGGTTGAATGATTCAGAGTTCGGCAGCTACCCTCTGTCTTTTATTAAAATTATTGAGACCTGAGACATTTAATGAACATATTTTAATCAATTTAGAAGCCATTATCTAACCATAGATAATCGAATACTGGCAGCCCTGCTAAATATGATGCCGTAGTGTAGGTCAGACAAAAATACTGGAACTGTTTCTCAGCATTGTTGATATTCAACGTCTTTGTTGCTGTGGATTTTGCCCCTTTTTACCCCACCTGAGTGCCCCCCAAGACCCACTCCCCAGTAGCTCTTCTCCACACCCCACCCCCTTTAACGAGGCTTTGGGACCAATGGTCCTGCAGATGCAAAGCTTCCGTACATCCCCTGCCTTGCTCGCAAATCAAGTCCCTCCGGGCGGGAAAGAGGAGAACCCTCTTCCACGACTAGAAAGAGACCAGATACAAATTAATTTATAAAATATATAAAAGGATAAAATGAACAAAAGTAGCACAATCGTCCTACATTAATAATGCCCCTAAAAGGAGAAAGAAAAAAAAAAAATTACCAGACACTAGCAAATGATCCCTAAATTCTTTAGCAGACGCTTCATTGGTAAAGAAACGGGTACACTCCTGGTAAATCACTTTTAACTTTGCCGGGTTAATTAAATACGCCTGAGCCCCTTTAGCTTGAAATTGTGTAACCAGCTGGCGAAGTTGCCAACAATTCTCTACGGTATACCGGCAGAAATCGGGTCTTAAAAAAATTCAAAATCATTCCCGGGTCTTTTCTTATCAGGGCGTGCTAAGTGAAAGACCGCCTCTCGAGCCAGAAAGCTGTTAAAGGAGATTAAAAAAGCTCTAGGTTTATTCTCCGTCTGCCCTGCTCGTAAGCGAATGTTAAAAGGAAACCTATGAGCTCGTTCATTCTCCCTATCCCAATCCCACCTAGTGAGTTCAGGGAAGGCACTTTTAAACAGTTCCACTATAAACTTGCGGGGGTCATGCCCCTCTTTTCCTTCCGGAATCTGCAAAAGTCTCAAATGTCAGCCATTTTCCATTGGGTATCATCCTTAATAGTGCACAGTGATTCAGTCAGTGCCTTCTGTTGCACCAGTTCATCCTCTAGGTTAGAGATTCGAGTTTCTGCTTCATGAAATCTCGCTGTAAAGTCTGCATGAGATTTAACAAGCCGCCGCACCGAGTTTTGTAGTTTACGGCACAGGTTTTGGACCTTCTGGCTCTCCTCACGAGTCTCGTCCCGATGGGACATGATCGACTGGTATATTAAAACTAGTGAAATATCTTCACCCGGTTCAGCAGACAGATTCAAGCTTTCAACAGCCCCCTTATCCGTCAACAAGTCAGGTCTCTTTCGTACAGTATGGGGACTGACGCCTACAAAATCGCCGGACTCCTCCAAACAAATACTGCTTTGATCACTACCACTGGCCACATTCAATTGGTCGGGATATTGTGACACCAGATCCTCACAGGATGACATAGAGTGCTCTCTCTGACAGAGAAAAAAAAATCACCCGACTCAGCATCTTGTGGGTGTAAAACATTATCGACTTGCAGGTTTACAGCCGAATAATTAGCTAACTGATTGCCGGTATTGAAGTCAAAATCTTTACCTGCGGTTGCCTGAGTAATACTGCTTATGCCGGCAGGGGCCTGGGAGTCAACAGCAGTTTGTTTGTGAGGCACCATCGTTATCATTTGCCTGACATCCAACAGTTTCTAAAATGTTTTCCTCCCGTACTGCCAAATTTCCGTCTCTTCCATAATCAGTGCGGCCCCAGCAGGAGTGTCTACTGAATCCGAAACTTCTTTCAGGGAGTGTAATGCTTTTTTCCCCTTCCGTTTGTCTTTGGCTGAAGAAAATATTGCCAGCATGATTTTATTAACTCCCCCGTCCCCCTTGGCTCTCACAACATTAAGGTCGCTTTTAGAGCTCTTGTCCGGATTTCCCATAATCTTATCTCTCACCTCCATGCCGCTGCCCGCGTCCCAAGCAGTGGGACATCAGCAGGGCAGCATTTTAGTGGCCGCCCGTCGGAGCCTTCCCCCTTGCTGCCTCGCGCGCGAGGCCTACGCCCACTAGGGTTATGACCCCCTATCGTGTGGAGCTGGAGGCGGGCCATTGGGGGCGGGGGGCGCGGCTTGCCCCCCTACTTAGGAGGCCCTCTCGCCCAGTTCCTCCTCTGTCTCCTGCGCGCCGCTCCAGCCTGGACACGCGTTTTCTTCGGTACGCTGATCGGCCCCCCCCCCCTGCGTCGTCGTGCCTTCCGGGATATCATCTACGCCGGTGAGTCTTGCTAACCTCTCCCACCCCGGCCCTGTCCCTGGGCATGACCAGGTGGACGGGGCCCTGTGGCCAGGATGGCCATGGGTGTGGGGGGCGCAAGCAGTGGCCCGTGTCCCTGCGGGGCAATGCGGGTGTTGCTGGGGTGGGTTAGGTGTCGCGGCGCGATTGCGGGGTGGCAGGGCGAGTGGAGGGCCAGTATGGTACCGGGCGTATGCGGAAGGTTGCGAGTTGTAGCGGCCAGGCCCGGACACGTGGCCCCGGTGTCGTCGTGCGTGTTGCACCACCCAGCAACGGTGAGTGTGCTTCCTTCCTCCGCCCCCGGCCCTGCCCCTTGTCATGAGCGGGACAATATGGCGGGAAAACAAGATTGTATCGCGGCGCGTTTTCGAACGCTCCCAGGTCGCAGGGTGGCCAAGAAGGAGGGATGGGCTGGCAGGAACGGCTTTATAATTGCGGCAGCGCTACCAGACTGGCCCTACATTAGCGTGGGGTGTGAGCGGCAAGGGCCGTATTCGTGGCGCCGCGGCACCGTGCGGCTTCCGGCCTCAGCAATGTGCCCAACTTACCACCCGCGGGGCTGTAGCTCGTTGGTAGAGCGCTTGCCTTAGGCCTCGGGTTCGTCCCCCGGTATTCCTGCTTCGTGCATAGTGCTGCCGACCTCCGAGCGGGGGAACAGGGAGAGAGAGTAGGTATCGTTTGAGCAGAGTTTAGGCGTCCGTGTGCGACGCGGTTGGCGCCCAGACGTGGCCGAGTCGATGGCCCCGCAACATAGGCGAAATTTCATTATTCTAAGAGCATTACCAAAATTCCAGCAGGTTTGGTTCTGGTAGCGTGGACCACTAAGTGCAGTTGACTGGGCGCATGTAGTAGCAGGGTTCGAGACCTACCTTCCCAATTTTATACGTAGTGCGCACCCGGTATACTAACTTGCGAGTTAAGCGAATGCGGGTAGCGGGCGGCTCACTGGCGAAGGCGTGGCAGAATTGTAGGGCCAAACGACGCGGTGGGGAGGTAGGAGGAGAGTAAACGGATCTCGCAGGGCCTCGGTTTCGAGAACGGGACAGGTAACGCGTTCACCCAACTAACAGCACCCGATTACAGCAGTGCATTATTTCGCTAAAATCGGGTCTTGGCCCCGGGTTCGGCCCTCGCGTCCCCAGTCTTATGCTTCCGGCTTGAAGGTTGGGATGCGGACCCGTTCATCTGACGCGCGTTGGTATGGACCCAGTCGGCTACTGGGGGCCCCTTGTGGGGCAGGGTAAATGGCTCGTAGGGTGCGCAAGTAAAAGCACCAAATCATTTCGCTCAATTGGTAGGCTTGGGGTGGTTGCGTAAACTGCCCAGATTCAAACACCCCATCCTCGGAGCAGGGGAAGCGTTAGGTCAGCAAACACTAAAAGTGCACGCCTTCAGCATGCGCGGGAACCCGTAGTGCCAGGCAGTGCCCGGATGCTGTAGCGGGCCGCCGACGCCCCTGGACACAGCATGTGCGCGCCATAGGTATCTCCACCGCCCCCCGCAGCTTTCAAGTGTTCGCTCGTAGAATCCTGAAAGGCAGGGCGGACATAGCCCACATCAGGTAGGAGACATTGCGGGGGAGGGAGGGGCTGCGGGGCCAGGTCTAGGTACTACGATCCGGTCGGCACCTCCCCCCCCCCCCCAACACTAGCAGTTGCGCCCCCCCGCCCGGCAGCGCCCCGACGGGGGGGGGGCGAGACGCGCGCGAGTTAAGGACTGCTGCCTCGCGCTGGCCTGGATGTCATGCACGGGGGGGGGTTTCGCTCCATCCAGAGTCCGGTATGGAGCGCCCGGCGCGTACAGCGGGGGAGGGGGCAGCGGCATAACGCATCCCAGCATTTGCAGCGGGGGACGCCAGAAATTAAAAAAAAAAAAAAAAAAAAAAAAATCTCTAATCATGGCGTGGTAGCACACTGTCATTAACAGAAGGCGCATTTTCCCGTTACATTGGCACTTAATCTGCACAGCTATACAGGTTTACTGATAAAACTATATAGAGCACCAACAAGGTGTGTACATTGGGTTTCAGTGAGTAGTTTGTTCTTGAGGCTCTCATAGGACATGGGCTCGAGTCCCGTGAACGCTGTCGAAGTGTCATAGAGCGGCAATCTTCAACCCCCTTTTATTGTGTTGTCTGGTCCAAGGCGCTAGGCCTGGGTTCACTCCTCCCTGTCGGAATGGTTTCCTAGCAGGGGGCTGGCCATCAAGTGTCTCATGCGGTGCAGTCCGGTAAGGCAAGCCAACATGTTGGCACTGCAGGTTACATACTCAGGTGACCCCAGGGGCGGGTTAAGCACATGTAGGACTGTCCCCGCCCTGGAGGTTGCCGCCGGAACTGACGCGGTGTGCGGGTTAGGTACGGATGTTTTTGGCCAGGTACCCTGCGAGGGGATTTCTAGCGATGCACAGGGCAAGCCGGCGCACTGGGTGCCTGCAAGGGGGTTAGGGTTAACTACTCCATCACTTTCTCAGGGCTGGAGGCCTATTCACTGTAACTGCCAAGCTGCTGTGTGTACGCCAGATGCTTGCCATTGTACTAATCACCGTTCCTTTTCCCAATTGCAGATCGGTGAGGGAGCGCCCGCGAGTATAGGGCTAGGACCGGAGGCGAAGGCGCTAAGGGACGCACATAGCTGTACTGTCGGAGCATCGCCATGGAGAATATCGGGACACCGGGTCCACTGTTCTCCCAAGAAACGTCGGTCGATGAGACGCAGTCGTGCGCACCACAGGAAGGGGTTTGGGCGGACTTTATGGCGTTCGCCCGAGAGAAGGGCACGGCGTGGGCCCAAGGTTTTCTGGAGGGCCGCAGGGTGGAGGATTCGGGCGTTGTCGTAACTCCCCCCCCCCTCCGAGGGCGCCCCTGGCCTATCCGGGTCTGAGCCCTGGAGGTCCACCCGGGTGCGCAAGCCCACATCAAAAGACATGCCGGAGGCCCAGCCGGCCAGGAAACGGCAGGCGACCGCAACACGCTCCGGCCTCCCGGCGGTCGCAACAACACCGGTACACGATTCTGCCACAGGACTAACTGACTTGGCCCAGATGGGTAAAGCCATGGACCAGATGCTTGGCCTCATGTCTGTTTTTCAGAGCCGCCTCGATGCGCTGGCCGCACCACCACAGGTGCCCCCAGCCCCGGCCCCCGCACCTGCCCAGGCGCCCGTCCTACAAGTCTGGGCTGGGCAGAGCACAACCGTTGAACGACGCAATGGTGAGCTGGGGGGAGCGTTGGGGTTGTCAACACCAGGGGAGGCTGGCCCTTCCACAAGCATGGTGGCAAGCACCCCCCCGGCCGGCGCAACGGCACCCCCCCCACCCGCACAGGCGGTTACCATACCCCCCATCCCCGCTGCCGCGGAGCCTGCGCCCGTTGCAGCAACAGTTGTGGCAGCGTCCGGAGGGGGGGGTGTAACCCAGGTCCCGAAGCCCCTCGTTACCCAAGCACCGCTGGCATCGGGCCGCTGCTCCCTGGCGTGGTTGGTGCCGCAGGCCGCAAAAGAAGGGATCTGGAGGAGGGAATATATAGACATCCTGACATTACTTATGCATGGGTCTGCTGGGGTGGACACGAGAAAGATGGGCCGCAAGGAAGAGGAGAGGGTCAGGTACCAGCGGTGGCCGGACAAGACCATCGAAAACTGGACATCTGCATTCAATATATTGGCAGCGGTTATAGTGCAGAAATTCCCCGATCAGAGTGAGGCCCTAATGCAGTACGCCAGCACTATACAAGAGGAGGCGAGGCTCTCGGGGGGGTTAGGGTGGTTCTACTATGACCAGGATTTCAGAAAAAGAATGGCCATATGCCCAGACCTGGGGTGGGACCAGAAAGAAATTCAGCTCTGGGTAGAACACATGTGCCGCCCCACCAGGGAGAAGAAGGACCAGGGATATAAAGGGCAGGGTGAGGCATCTGAGAAAAAGAAAGACTACTTCCCCAAGCGCCCCTTTAAGCAGCCTTTTCGGGGTGGCAGGGGGCGGGGGCAGCGGCAGGGAAAGAGATTCAATTCTGGGACGTGCCGCCTTTACAATGGGGGCAATTGCACCTGGGGAAGGTCATGTAAGTTCACACACAGCTGCAGCAAGTGCGGCGCGCAGCACCCCGCCACTACCTGCTCCTCCAGCCAGAGCGCCCCGCAGCCCACAGCAGCGACCAGGACTGACGCCCGAATCTGAGACCACACACGGGCCCCTCCCCCCGTCAGCACCCCTCCCTCCCACACCAGTCACGCCCCTGCATTTCAGGGCTCACCACAGAGCGCCATGGCCCCTGTCAAAGGTCCTTCACCCATCATCCTGGGAAATATCCTTCCACTCATCAGGAGGTATCCACTGCTCCGGGACAGACCGCTCCTGGCGGGGGGGTTTATCGATGGGTTCAGGATTCCCTACAATGGGCCGCTGGAGTCCAGAGATGCGAAGAACCTTAAGTCCGCTAGGGATATGCCCGGAGTGGTGGACCAAAAGGTGGGGAAAGAGTTGTTAGCTGGTAGGATAGCGGGTCCTTTTAGCGGCCCGCCCTTGGACAACTTTTTAGTGTCACCACTAGGGGTGGTGCCGAAAAAACAACCGGGCACCTACCGTTTGATCCACCACTTGTCTTACCCTGAAGGAAATTCGGTGAACCACTGGCTGGACGAGGGTATTTGTTCTGTAGTGTACTGCTCCCTGGACATGGCCATTGACATGGTCAGGAGAGTGGGGCAGGGGGCGTGGCTTGCGAAGGCGGACATTGAATCCGCATTCCGCCTGCTGCCGGTTCATCCAGCCAGTCAACATCTGCTAGGCTTCAAGTGGGCGGGGCAGTTCTTTTATGATCGCTGCATGCCGATGGGCTGTGCTGTCTCCTGCGCCTACTTCGAAGCCTTCAGTTCGTTCCTTCAGTGGGCCTTGGGGGAACTACACGGGATCACGCAGGTGACCCACTATCTGGATGACTTCCTATTTTTTGGTGCGAGTGGGTCCGATGAGTGTGCAGTGGGTCTGAGTCGGTTTGAGGAGCTGGCAGAGTTTCTGGGTGTTCCCCTTGCCCCAGGTAAGACCGAGGGCCCTGCGCAGGTGCTGACCTTTCTCGGGGTGGAGTTGGACACGGTAAAGGGCGAGTCGAGGCTCCCCGCTGAGAAGGTACTGGGCTTGTTACAGGACATCCAGGCGCTGTTGGGCAAGGACAAAGCGACCCTCGGGGCTGTCCAGAGCTTGATTGGCAAATTGAATTTTGCAGCGAGAGTGATCCCAGCAGGCAGAGTGTTTTCAAGGAGACTGGCAGGGGCCACGGCAAAGGTGACTCTGAAGCACCACTTTGTAAGACTGACCGCGGGCTTGAAGGCTGACCTTGCCATGTGGGCGGAATTCCTCAGGGACTTTAACGGGACGGTGATCTGGAGGGCCCCATGGATAGCCAGTCAGGAGCTCTGCTTGTTTTCAGATGCGTCAGGAAGGGAAGGTTTTGGTGTGATTCTGGGGGACGAATGGTGCGCGATGCGATGGCCCAATGCATGGCGTAAGAAGAAGGTGACGCAGAATGTGGCAGTGTTGGAGCTCTTCCCAATTGTGGTAGCACTGCACCTCTGGCGGGCGGCACTGAGCAACTGGAAGGTTGTCTTCTGGTCAGACAACATGGCGGTGGTGCACGCCATCAACGGCCTGACTGCCTCTTGCCCGCTGGTCCTGAGCCTACTGAGGGAATTAGTCAGGGAGGGCCTGCGCAGCAATGTCGAGTGTAGGGCACGGCACATCGCGGGGGTACGGAATGTGGCAGCTGATGCTCTTTCTCGCTTTCAGTGGCTCCGGTTCCGGGAGGCCTGGCCGCGGGCGAGGGCGGAGATGACACCATTTCCGGACCACCTCTGGCGCTTGCTTCAGTGGGAGAAAGACTGAGGAAGATGGGGGAGAGGTCCCTGGCGCCGGCGACACGGCGTAAATACGACTCGCAGCTAGCGACTTTCAGAGCTGTAAGGGAGGCGCTGGGTGCCTCAGCCTTAGGGGCGGAAGATCAAGTGGAGGCCTTTGTGGTGTGGGCCAAGGAGACCGGCAGATCGCACTCCTGGATCAGCGGTCACTTGGCAGCGGTGCGCCACGATGCTAAGCTAGATGGTAGGGGCGACCCCGCGGGATCATCCAAGATCAGGGCGGCCCTGAAGGGTTGGGCCAGGGAGGAGGTCAGACAGCCAGACACTAGGGCACCCATTGAATACAGAGACCTCCAACTCCTCCTAGATGTGTTACCCCTGGTGACTTTTTCACCGTTTGAGGCCAGCTTGTTTTTCACGGCCTTCTGCCTGGCATTCTTTGGCGCTTTCAGGGTCAGCGAGCTGGTGGCAAAATCTAAGGAAGACCTGTCTGATTGCGCGCTGGGGATTGCGGATGTGACCCTCAACACAGCACTGGAGCTACGTATCCGCAGATCTAAAACAGACCAGGTGGGGAAGGGGAAGACGGTGGTGTTACAGACCCTAGGGGATAACAGGTACTGCCCGGTTCACTTGGTCAGGGAATACCTTGCAATGCGTCCAGGATCTCCTGGTCCCTTTTTGGTTCATGCGGACGGATCCCCCTCACTAAATTTCAGTTTGAGCGTCTACTAGGAGCTTCACTGGCTAGAGCCGGTCTAGCGGGGTGCGGGCGCAGGTTCTCCTCGCACTCCTTCAGGATTGGTGCTGCTACTTCTGCGGCCAAAGCCGGCCTGGGCCCGGAAGGAGTAAAAGGGGTAGGCCGCTGGGAATCGGACTGTTTCAAGAAGTATGTTCGTCCGTAATGCTGTGGTACAACCCGGAGCTTTGTTCCCGCTCCAAGTTTTGTTTTGATCCATTGTCATGAACGCATCGTTTTGTGTGTGTAATAAAGATACGCTTACCTAAAAGCCGTTTCATCGCTTTATTGACAGGTCCCCGGGTATGGTTGGTAGGCCATTCCTACATCACGAGGATGGAACGCTGGGCAGCACACAGGAACTGGTCGCAGAACTTTGCTACTACACAGCTTGTGTGGTTGGGTTCCCCGGGCATGAAATGGAGTGAAGCTCGCGGCATGATTGAGCAGCGCCTGGCAGTTGCAGGGGTCCAGCCCACTGTTATCATCTTGCACTTAGGGGGTAATGACCTGGTTGCCAGGGGGAGGAGGGCTCTGCTACTGTCAATGCAAACTGACTTACAGGCCATTAGCCAAGCCGTGGGGTCATGCGAGGTCTGGTGGTCTGAAATCGTCCCCCGCAGGGTTTGGAGAGGGGCTAGGTCCCCGGCGGCGGTAGAGCGGTCCCGTAGGAGGCTTAATAGGTCCATGCAGAAATTCATGGAGCGCAGGGGCATGGGCTTCATCAGACATGCTTTGATCCAAGAGAAGGTTGAAGGGTATTATGAGGCTGACGGGGTGCACCTGTCCAGGGTAGGGATGGACATGTTCCTGCTTGACGTACAAGAGGCATTGGCTAGCAAGGGACATCAGTAACACTCGTTAGGAGAGGGGGGCTCTGGCAGCGACGGTAGCCTCCCCAGAGCTGTGGCGGAGTTACAGGGCGATCTGGATGCAGACTGGTACAGTAAGGGTACCTCTGCGACAGGCGGTACAGTAAGGGTACCCCTGTCCGGCACAGTAAGGGTGCCCGAGCCAAGGTCCAGGAGCCGAAGGGGGTTCTGGGAAGACCGCGACGGCGCCCCGTTAGTCCTTCGGGCGGTTGGGGGGCCTGACCAACCGGGGGTGTGCCACAACACGCTCCGCCACTGTCGAAAGGGGCGGGAGTAGGAGGCAGATCACGTGACCCAGTGGATGATCTGTAAAATAATTATGTGCCACACTGCCGGGCATCGACCCACCGTGTGTGCTGGCTCACCAGGCGGGCGGAGCAGCAAGGGGCTGCCTGCCCTGGATCGCCCGTAAGATAACCCAATTTTATTATCATACTGTGTTGTATGAAATAAACCTGCAGCAGTTCTTCACCCACAAATAAAGTGTCAGTGTAATCTTTGGGTGATGTCTGTGTATGCGTGTTGACTGAAGCGGATGACGGTGTGGTCACTATGTCGCCCTCAGTATTTTCGCCTTCTTGCACTCGCTGTCTCCCACGCGTTCCTTTCGGCGGCATTGCCGTCGGAGAAGTAAAAACAGCTTTTCCTCCTCGTTCGCAAGGCTGTCCATAGGTGGATTCAATCACCATACTCCACAGCCCAAGTGTGGCAAACACCCATCGGCTCTGCCGACAGCGCTGTAGTCCCGCTGCAAAGGCAGAAAAAGTTTCCAGCATCGGGCGTCAGTAGGTGCACAGCAGGGTTGAGCTCCTAAATCGACCATGAAAATCGAGCCGGTCAAGTTCATCAAAAAACGATCAAAAACTTCGAAGACGCGGTATGGGTTTTTTTTTCCCTAATAAACCCGGGTGATCCATCTCAATCAGCCTTCTCCTTTTAATCTTTTGCGAGTTCAGGCAGGAGCGGAGCGGTCAGCTCACACGTCCACTTGCACGGA
This sequence comes from Triturus cristatus, assembly GCF_964204655.1. Classification (NCBI taxonomy): domain Eukaryota; kingdom Metazoa; phylum Chordata; class Amphibia; order Caudata; family Salamandridae; genus Triturus; species Triturus cristatus. The sequence goes on along the minus strand of NC_140579.1, from coordinate 1,027,741,368 downwards.
CGCCATCTTGCCTCTGATATACCCCCCTCTTCTCCCTGTAAATAGATTTCTCTCTCTTGTCTGGGACAATGATGAGGAAAAATAAGTGTCAGTCCTCAGAAATGAGTGGCGGTGGGTTCCGCCGCAAACAAAAATCCTCAGCCATGAACGCACATAGTTCATGCAAATACATGTTTCTGAAACCTGTTACAACCGCAGTTGATTGGTTTCTTTTTCACACATGGACACACATTTTCATGTATAAATTGCCTTGAGAAACATCATTTAAACAATTGATTTCCAGCAGACGTCCATGTTAATTAATTGCACAGGCACCTGCCAGTCAATTGGAAGAGAAGGGAGTGACAATCAGTGCCTGCATCATCTTCTGCTCACTCGGACCAAGCTAAATAAAGATTAGGTGATACTCATTATCAGGAAGCTCCCAGTCCTTTGAGCATCTGAAGAATTTAAGCCATAAACGAAAGCCATTTTCAAGTACAAATCAGACGCTGCTGCATAATTGCATATATTTAGGGGCTTATTTACAAGCGCCTTGGGGTCAGTGTGCGATATTGGCTCTACCCGTACCCCATATTGGATATAGCAGGAAAGCGTGCCCAGTAGCCCCCGCCTTGTATGATGAGATGTGGAGTGTGAGTGGCTTCGCTGCAATCTTACAAGATATGTTTTGCTGCAACCTAGAGTGTGCATACAGTAGACATGTGACATGTACTGCCTTAATGTGGTCTGTGCGTCATATGTCATATGTCATATTTTGTATGGGTGTCAAAACGAAAATAAAGTTTAAAAAAAAGATCTTTCCATATTCCTAAGGTACTTTTACAAGATATCTGCCAGTTCTATACTTGTATTGTTTCTAAATTTCTATTCTCATTTGTGATTTAACTATTTGTGTGCAGAGTCACGAGCAAGAGGGTCAATGAGTATAGAATAACACATAATTAAAAAAATTACAGTAATTTGTATAAATACACAATTTATTTACAATACATAGCAAACCCTTTTGGGTCTGTTTGATGTGAGCCCATAGTATTGGACCCCTGGGTGTGCTATGATTTTATGAGAGCACACAAGTTTGCAGTGCTGGTGAAGCACTTCACTACTAGGGGGTCCATTATGATGGCGGGCGGACAAAACAGTACACAGGACCGACCGCCAGGGTTGCGGCGGTCCCGCTGTGGCAATTAGGATGCAACCGCCACCCTGACGGTGGCATCCCGCATATATTACATTGTGGCAGGCGGTGCTGTAAGCAGCACCCGCCGCAATGCAATATATAAATGTTGTGCTTCGGCATGCACAACGTGACACGCATTGCGTGGTGCCTGCCACCTTCTGTATGCCAAAGAAGTGTGCCCAGTGCAACTACCCCCCACTTCCCCCCAGGGGCCCGCAACAGGCCCCCAATGCCCATCTCCGCATGCGTTCAGTATGTTGCGGATAATTCTATTGCTGTTGCCCAATATGTGACATCTTATATAACAAAATCAGAAAAGACGGAGTTAAAAGAAATGTGGGAAGAAATATATATATATATAACCTACTGGCGGTCGCCAGTAGGTAGTTATATTTAGGACCTATTTTCCACAGGAAATCTGCAACATTCTATTCCCAATAACTTTGATTCCGGTTGATGAATTTTCGCAAAATTTTCAAAACTTTTGGCCAGCTCCGGTCCGCTCCTATCCTGAAAGTCTCGGATTGATTCATAAAGCGGGGGCCGAGAAAAAAGGGGGACCCAAAACGCGTTTTCCTCATGCAGTTTTCCATAGGAACCTTTAGTCGCACCTACAGCCCGAACTGCTGAACGGAATTACACCAAATGTGGCAAAAAGGTAGCCCTTGGTTCAGAGTCGTGCCTTTAGGTTAAATGGTGTAAATCCGTTCAGTGGTTCCTGAGAAAATCAAAAATAAAATCACATATATCTATATGGGTGCGGTGGATCCGCGCACCCTGCCGAGCGCGAGCTGTATGCTAATTGGCTGTCAACACTTCAAACCAGGAAGTGTTGGCAGCCATCATGTGCCTCGGTTTTAAAAATCAGCAAAATCCACGCTGGGTGCGCGGATCCTGCCGATAAAAAAAAAAAAAACGAAGCGCGGTCTCCTGCGCATCTTTGGTAATAATCCCTAGGGGCAATAGTTATTATGTAAAGAGGGGCCCACCCCCGGGGCTTCTGTAAATTAGGTGGGGGGTTTTCAGGGCCCCCCAGCACCAGGGACCGCCACCCCCCGGGCTTCTTTAAATTAGGTGGGTGGGCTCTCAGGCCCCCCCAGCCCTGGGGAACGCCACCCCCGGGGCTTCTTTAAATTAGTTGCAGGGGGGCTCTCAGGCCCCCCCAGCCCCGGGGACCACCACCCCGGGCCTTTAAGAAATGAATGGCGGGGGTGCTCACGGCCCCCCGGGGCCCCGGGGACCGCCACTCCCGGGGCTTTATTTTTTTTTTAAATACCCTGTGTGGGGGGCTCAAGCCCCCCTCAGCCCCAGGGACCACCACCCCCTGGGGGTCTGTAGATTGTGGGAGGGGGCCGCACGGCCCCTCCTGGATTCTGTGATGGCTCTGGGGACCGCCACCCCCAGGGCCTGCTCCTGCAGTGTCCGGGGTGCCCACACTGTAGTTTGCTCCCGTCCTGCCATAGCAAACTTGGTTTGAATTTTGAAAGCGAGAGCAGGGAAACCTGCTCTCTCTTTCAAAATTCAAACCAAATTTCTTTTCCACACGGGGAGCTGCATCTTTGAGGAACGGGGGGAGCCGGCAGGGACTGTGGGGGGATTGGGGATCCCCCCACGGTCCCCAACGGAGAGGGCCAGCCCCGGGGGTGGGGTCCCCGGGGCTACAAGTGGCCCGGGAGGGGGGCGACGCGGCCCCTCACCAAAATTTAAATAATTAAAAAAAAATTTAAAAAGCAAACGCCGGCCCCGGAGGATGGGGTCCCCGGGGTCTTAAGTGGCCTGAGGAGAGGGGCAACGCAGCCCCCCTCCAAAAGAATATATATATTTTTTAAAATGCCATGCCCCGGGGGATGGGGTCCCCGGGGTCGATTAAGGCCTCGGGAGGGGGGCCCCCTTCCCAAATTAAAAAATAAATAAATACATTTGGGGCAGGCCCTGGGGGATGGGGTCCCCAGGGCCAAGAATATTAGGGAAAGAAGGGGGGCCACACAGCCCCCCTTCTTAAAAAAAAAAAAAAACGCATCGCACCGGAGGCCACGCCTCCTCCTTTGAGCACTCTGCAAACGTGCCCCCTGGCGCGTTTGCAGATGGGGAAAGAATTCTGCTTGAATACTGGGGGTCCCTGGGGGCCAACTAGCCCACCAGGGACTCCAGTATGCACCAGGGGGCTGTGTTGCAGAGAGGTGTTCTGAGGCCATGCCCTTTTTTTACACCTCTCTGCAACGCAGCTCTGTGGCGCTTACTGGAGGTAGCTGATGGGCTAGTTGCACCCCAGGGACCCTCAGGATTCAAGGGGAGTTAATTTCCCAACTTAAAACGCGACACGGGGCGCGTTTGCACAGTGGTGAAGGGAGGGGGCGGGCCTGAGATGACATGTGTGCAAACACACCCTGTGGCGCACTTTAAATTGGGGAATTAATTCCTCTTCAATCCTGAGGGTCCCTGGGGGCCAACTAGCCCACCAGTTACCTCCAGTAAGCGCCACGGAGCTGCGTTGCAGAGTGTTGTAAAAAGAGGCGCAGCCTCTGAACACCTGTCTGTAACGCAGCACTCTGGCGCATACTGGAGGTACCTGGTGGGCTAGTTGGCCTTCAAGGACCCTCAGGATTGAGTAGGAATTAATTCCCCAACTTACACCGCGCCACAGGGTGTGTTTGCACACATGTCACCTCAGGCCTCGCCCCCTTCCTTCACCACTGTGCAAACGTGCCCCGTGGCGCGTTTTAAGTTGGGGGGATTAACTCACTTTCAATACTGAGGATCCCAGGAGGGCCAACTATCCCAACAGGTATCTCCAGTATGCGCAAGGAAGCTGCGTTGCAGACAGGTGTTCAGAGGCCATGCCCCTTTTTACACCTTTCTGGAACACAGCTCTGTGGCGCTTACTGGAGGTACCTAGTGGGCTAGTTTGACCCTAGTGACACTTAAGATTCAAGGGGACTTAATCTCTCAAGTTAGAATGGCCACAGGGCGCATTTACACAATGGAGAAGGGAGGGGACGGGGCTTGAGGTGATGTGTGCAAACACTCCCTGGGGCACGTTTTAGGTTGGGGAAATAATTCCCCTTCAATCCTGAGAGACCCTGGGGGCCAACTAGCCCACCAGGTGTTTCCAGGAAGCGCCACTGCGCTGCGTTGAAGAGAGGTGGTGCAGGCTGTGCCCCTTTTTACACCTCTCTGCTATGGTGCTTACTGGACGTACCTAGTAGGCTAATTTGCCCCGAGGGACCCTCAGGATTCAAGGGGAGTTAATCTTCCAACTTAAAACGGCCACAGGGCGTGTTTGCACACGTCAGCTCAGCTCCCCCCCTCCTTTCACCAGTGTGCAAACGCGCCCTGTGGCACGTTTTAGGAGGTAGTTTTAATCCCCCTGCCCTATTATATACTAGGGGCTTACAGAGGAGGTCATGCTAATAACAGGGGTACCCCAGCGCATAGCGTTCCTAGTGTATGTAGGTGTTTTAACTGTATTCTAAGTGTCTTTTAGCTTAGCACTGGCTCTAGGACTCGTTAGTCAGAGTCAGTTACCACCAGTACCCATCTGAAAAAGTTGAGGGTACAGGATGATTTTACAACAAAGGCCTCTTTCTGCTCCTTTGTTTGTTCTTTCTGCAAAACTTCCTTCTTCCTGCACTTTTCTTCATCTTTGAGGACTTCTGTTACTTCTTTCTGCATTTCTTTTTCTTCTTTCTGTGTGTTTTTTCTTCTTTCTTCACATGTCCTACCTCTGTAGGCATATTTAGGAACTAGCATTAAAAAAAGCTTTGAAATTCACTTAAAAAACATAGGTTTCAGTTACTTTAAAGTTAGAAATTAGCATTTAAAAAACTTTTGAAATTCACTGAAAAAACCATAGGTTTCAGGCACGTTATAGTTAGGAATTAGCATTTAAAAACCCTTAGAAATTCACTGAAACAACCATAGGTTTCAGGGGCGTTATAGTTAGCTGGACATTTCACTCGTACAAAACCATAGAAATTTCCCCGTTATAGTTAGTTCAGCTAACTATAACACGCGCGCCCGCAATGCACTGCTGATGACGTCACATATTACATCACTCATGACATGGTCAGTGACATCACTCATGACATCACTGATGAAATCTCAAATGACATCACTGATGACATCATCCTTGTGATAGAGTGGCAGACCTCCTCTCACCCTAATATAACCTTTGATACACACATTCAAAAATAGAAACTAAAATTTTCAAAAAAATGGACATAGCAATACCAGTTACAACAACCTATTCAGTAATTCCAAGATCTATATACACATTCACTCATTCACCAACAGTCCTATATAGTCACTCATACATATACTCACTCATCATATGTACTCATACACCTATACATCCTGTTACACACCGCCACTCATTCATAGAGTTACTCACACACATAGTCACTCATGCTAATAAAGAATCAAACATCCATTTACTTGCATATACCGTTATACACACACCACTCCATTACTTCTACAGAAACGTACACATACTTACTCTCTTAAACAATCACTTATAGAAACACATACTTTTTTATACAGGAACTCTTCCAATCTCTCACTCTCACATATACTCACTTGTATACACCAATACTCACATATACTAGTTTAAAACATATGTAGTTACTCATAAAGACACTTTTGAGACAGTCATTCACACACTAACACACCTATACACACACTCATCCACCCATACAGTCCTGCACACATGCTCTCTTCAAAACACATACAAACAGTGAGACACTCATTCATGCATCTATGCGCTAAGTAATACCCCCCACCGAACCATACAGACACTCAGACACTCATACTAATACTCAAAAAACCAACTAATAACCTATATAGACACTCATGTACCTACTCACAACCCATGCAGCCAATTATACACAAAGTGAGAGACTGATACAGATATTTACATATTTAAACATTACTCGCTAACCCATGTATTCACTAAAATACACTTAATCAGTCCGTTATACAATCAATTTTGCAAAAAAACTCATCCATTTACACACTTATTTACCCATTTATTCTTCTATCGAGCTTGAGATATACATATATAAAACATATTCAATTTTCAGAAAAACCCACATTCACTGGATGATGTCATCAGTGATGTAATCAGTGATGTCATTTGAGATGTCTTCAGTGATGTCATGAGTGATGTCACTGACCATGTCATGAGTGATGTAATATGTGACGTCATCAGCAGTGCATTGCGGGCGCCCGAGTTATAGTTAGCTGAACTAACTATAACGGGGGAATTTCTATGGTTTTGTACAAGTGAAATGTCCAGCTAACTATAACGCCCCTGAAACCTATGGTTTCTTCAGTGAAAAAAATAAAAAATAATATATATTTATATATATATGTGTGTGTGTGTGTATGTGATGGTGTGTATATATGTGTGTGTGTTTGTGTGTGTGTGTGTGTAGAGAGTTGATTACTGATATTTTGGAAGCAGTCACAGTGAAATTTGGTATTTTAACTTTCAAACAAGTTAGACAAGGAGAAGGACCTTCAAAGATGTTTTGCTGGCTGGGTAGAGGCGAGTTGATGGTAATTGGGGGCTCAGAAGCAGATAGACGATAGTGAATATGTATTCGGAGAATTTTATGTAAATACATTCAGGACGTAGGCATGGCAGCATACCAGCGTAGTGAGGGCCGTAACAGTAATGATTTATTACAATTCTAAATGCACAAAGAGCTAAACGCAGCTACAGGTATCTCTGGTGGAGTGCTTGAGTTATTGAGTTATTGATTTTGTAAATTAATTTGATGCAGGATGATAGGAAGAGCCAATGTTGTTATTCGAGGGCGAGTTATATTGTGTCAAACATGTGTGTATGTAGACATGAATATTTGTAGTGGACAAACCTAGATTTAAATGTGTCATGTGCTGTACAGTGTTGGGGTATTAATAGAGAAGGTGGCAGCAAGTGCTTGAGATAGGACTGTCTCTTGTCTAGAGGCTTGGTGATTTGGGGTTTCAGTGATTGTGAGTTACTCATTGATGAGGTTTTATTCGAAGACCTCCTCTCTGAAGTAGAGAATCTCTGAGACATTCTTGATATTTTGCTCTGCAACTTGAAAGGCACCCCTCAGAGGAGCTGATACAGTGCTTGTGAGTTAGTTGATGCCTACTCTGAGATGGGAAAGAGTCAGGGACTTTACAGTTCCTAAGATCGCCACCTCTTGCGGTGTCCCCCAGGGTTCGTCCCTCTCCCCCACCTATTTAATCTTTACCTAAAGCCCTTGATCAACTCCTTAAAAAACATGAAGATAACCACCTTCAATTATGCGGACGATCTTCAACTCGTCTTTACATTGGATTCCCCGGACTCTGCCCTGGAATTCTAAGCTACTATGCTTCACATCCAGCGATGGATGAACCTTAACCATCTTAAGCTCAACCCCGGCAAGACAGAATTAGTCTTGCCGGGAAAGAGCGAGATCGCTTGGGGCCCACACTTCTGGCCTACTGATCTTGGACCACCCCCTCTCCCTCTTCTTCAGTGAAAAGCCTGGGAGTCACTCTAAATTCCGACCTCTCGCTCAGGGGACAGGTGGGGACAGTAATCTCCTCCAGTGTTTTCCAATTGAGGAAAATATGAAAAATCGCCCCTTTGCTGACTCACTCGGCCCTCATTCAGGCTGTGATAGCCCTGGTACTATCGCGTCTCGACTTCTCTAACTCCATCTATCTCGGTCTGCCTATGTTCCTACTTAAACGTCTACAAATAGTACAGAACCAGGCAGCGAGATTGATATTCAAACAACCTAAATGGTAATCGGCCAGCCCCCTGCTAGCCAAATTGCACTGGCTACCCATCGCCCAACGTGCAGCTTTTAAGACCGGATGCTTGATTTTCAAGGCCTTGTACTGCAGGAGCCCCAAATTAATCAGTCATTTGATTGTAAAACATGTCTCATGCCGTAATCTACGGTCTGCCCATCTTAGACTACTAACTATCCCGGTCATCAAACTCAAACGCCAGGGAGGGTGCAGGTTCTCCTACCTTGCCCCGAGGTTCTGGAACTCTTTACCATTGGACATCAGGATACAGGATAACCTGATGGGGTTTAGAAAGGCTCTCAAGACCTGGCTATTTGCGCAAACCTACGCATAGCTCGTCTCGCCGTGACACACTTAACGATCAGCGCCATGAAACCTTATGGTGACCATGCGCTTTACAAGGTCTTATTAACATAACATAACATGTTTCTTTTGTAGTCTTCAAGGAGAAATGTATCTACGCTGCCATGCCTACCTCCTGAATGTATTTACATAAAATTCTCCAAAAACATATTCGCTATCGTCTATCTGCTTCTGAGCCCCCAATTACCATCAGCTCGCCTCTACCCAGCCAGAAAAACATCTTTGAAGGTCCTTGCTCCTTGTCTAACTTGATTGAAAGTTAACACACCAAATTTCACTGTGACTGCTTCCAAAGTATCAGTAATCAACTCTCTCTTCACACATGGGACTCCCCTTTGCTTTTTTCATTTGGAATAATTCAATAGTATTCCCCATTACTTCTTTTGAATGAAGTGGATGTACACTATAATGTTTGTAGATTTCTTCACTTTTGGACATATCCACTTTTTCAATTTGACCACTTGACGTTTCAGTTTCATCTCCTAAAAGTATTTCTTCTTCTTCCACATACACCTTTTCGTAATTCTCATTGTTTTTTAAAAGATATAATGTTGCCTTTAGCACTTTACTAACATCCACTAACTCTTGCCAGATGTTCTTACTCTTAGTAGGAACACCATTAACTAGAATAACTAGTAGTTCACTTTCTACATTCTCTACGCCAATTGTTTCAATATTTTACTTTAAACCTAGAGGTAAATGTACAACTCTTCCTTTTAATCCTCTCTGTAAATCTGTAGGAGGCAATTTACCTGTTTTAGGCTCCATACGAACAATAGCTTGAAATGGGTGCACACATTGAATCAGAATAGACTCATACGTATTTAAATCTATCAATTCTGGAGGAATAGCAACCAACTCTAGATTATTATGGACAGCTCTAGCGGGCATTTTTGTTCTCGTCTAATTTGTTATAACAAAATTTACAAATACACTGATCAGAACCCAAATCAAAACAATTCTCTACCAACAAATAAGTTGTAAATTCTTCCAGTTACCATTATTTTCTCTTTCACTTTTTAAATACAGATCAACAGTCCTAGTCTGATTTTTATAGTGAGTCTGCCGGCAACAAATACAAGAATAATTTGTCCTTTCACCTGAAATCACGTTAAACTTTGTAATTTGTTCTTCAAATGTTTTTGTAGTAGTATGTTGCACATTCTCCTCAACATTTTCCTCTATTAATGTGTCAGTTTCTGCACTCTCTTGTCCAGGAGCAAAGTAACAAAACTCATTTCATCACAAACCTTCTTCACATCTGATACTGACCCACGCAAAAGAGCACTGTTCAACTCATTTAACATTAGTGCTGGACTTTTTGCTTAATACAATCTTCTGACTAACTTCCGCATTTGAGAATGATGTACTGCTAACATCCTAAATGATGCAAACACTTTGACATACTTTTCTAGAAAGACAAGTCAGAGAATGACCTTGCAAACCAGTATTTGTTCTCACTCTGCAAGGATTTAGTCCTTGCAACATCTTAATCTTTTGTTTAACACTTTTTTTACTATATTCTCGTAAGAAATTGCGTAAAATATCAATAGATTCCTGTCGTATACTACAAATACTACTGCAATCCCAAGTATACACTGGGGTTTAAGGACGTCTCCCTAGAACTTCATCAGCTACCACTTCTTCTACATTTACAACCACTAGTAAAACATAGGAAAAAGGCTAGGATAAATGCAAAAAGTTCTAGGGGTGAACTTGCCAGAAGGGCCAAGTCCAACACTACCCCCTTCCAGCCAAAACGCAACGCAGGGCAGACCAATCACCACCGTGATGGTCTTCCCTGCTTGGGGCGATAGAACACGGATGCAGGCCCACACTGCACGGACACCCTCTGGTTCTACGCCATTCTGAATCAACGTGGTTCAATCTGAAAAAAACAAACGAAAAAAACTCAGGCCCACCTAGGCTACCCCACTGGTACTACCTAGTTATCCACGGCCAGGACCAGGCCCTAGGCCACCCAGATACCACTGGTCCTTGCCAAACCCAGAGTGGGGGGCAGTAACCCCTGGCATACAAGCCATTTTCCACTCTCCCTCTCAGTGTTGTTCCAAACTACCACTGATCCTTCAACCTAGGGTCCGCACCCTCAGGCTGACCAGAGGTCACGGGCAAGAATGCCCTACCCTATCTCTACTTCTGGGGTTGCGCGCCCTCCCAGGAGAAGCACCCTCCAGAACACAACTCTCCCACCAGTTCAGGACCTCTCTCCATCAACTGGTCTACCACCTGGGACCCACCGGGGTCAGAGGTGAGGACTCCCTCCCTCTGCACCCCCTTCCACTGTAGAGCAGGGTCTCTTCACGTACGATGAGCCCCACCTGCCCTCAGGACTACAGCTGCCCTTACGTCCAGATCCGGAAACACCGACTACTGGTTTCCCAACCAAGGGACGTACCCTTTGGTCAGATGCCTGGCGAACCAGGACTTATCGAGGGTGATACATAACTAATGGGTCATGTGACAATCTGCCTGCCGCTGATCTCACGACCTCCTGTCCATCTGAAAGTGCGTGCAGAGTAGACCCCCCAGGACAGAAGTGGGGACACCACAGTCACTCAGTGGCGAATCAGCCCTCCCGGCTGGTCCCTGACCTACTGGTTCCCACTGGGAACTCCCTCCCCCTCTCACCCCTCCCTCTGGACTTCCACACCCTCCCAACTGGAGCGGTACCACCAGACACCAGAACTACTGGAGCTCTGTTTACAGGCACTCCACGTCCTCTAGACACTGGGAGATCCTCCTCAAATGACCTATTGGTACAGCCTAGGCCCCCGACCTGATGTTCCCTAAAGAAACCATCCAGGCCCTGAGACTGGGTTTCGGGCACCTGGAGACACGCAGTCCCACCCACTCATTCTCCGCACGCAGAGTCATGACGTGAGCCCCTACACTGAGACCTAGCTGGGCTACTCTGAACCTCTTGGGCTGGAAGACACCTCAGCCACTACTTTTGGATTCACTCCCCAATGCAAGCTCCCTATTTCAGTTACACCCAAGTATTCAGCAAGCTCCTTATCTCAGAGAAGTCACGCTCACCTGTCCAGTGCAACACACCATTCATCCACCCACACACCCCCCAGACTGGTAAGACAGTTTCTACTGCTCCTGATTTCTCAACCTGACCACCACGTGACACAGGTACCATTACGCCGGGAACTGGGAATGGGAATACATGCACTGGACACACATCTGCTGCCACCACTGGATCCCACCCTTACTGGTGAATCCAGAAAACACACTACACTTAGGGGATGATCTACCCTCCCGAGCTAGTGACTCCATACCAATTAAGTCCCCACTGTAGGCCAACCCAAGAAATAGCAAACAGCACAGGGGCAGTTACCTCCTCCAGCTTCTACTGCAGGCCAACCCAAGAAATAGCTGTCTGCACAAGGGCAGTTACCTCCTCCAGCTTCTGGTTTCTGTCCTTGGCAGGACACCCAACTCAAAGTGCACAAAAAACACATTTCCACAGAAATGACACTTAAAACAAACTTAGAACAATAATCCCTTTCCATGTGACTATCTAAATGCAGTTTTGCAGTGCAGCCAGCTGTCGCTGTGGTACTGCGCAAACGCAAGTCCTAATCCCACCGCTGATCACCAATGTTAGAAATGGGATCTCTGGTTGGCTAAGGCTTGCGCCAAAGTCAGGCAGAGACCACCACTCTAAGTCAGGGCTGGAGAGTTACACGCCAAAGATAACCCCTGCTCATCCCCTTGGTAGCTTGGCACGAGCAGTCAGGCTTATCCCGGAGGCAATGTGTAAAGCGTTTGCGAGCGCACCCAGCAACAACACCCTAGGCCCACCACAAAAGAAACTCCACACAAGGTTATATATAAAAAATAGCCTTTGTATTATAATAAACACATTAGATGATACTCACATAATTTACACTGTGCCAACTGGCACTGGGCAGAATTTTACAGGGGACTATTTACACAAGACAGGGCCACATGGGCCACTGTCAGAATTAGCACAAATCACCAATGGTAAATGTAGAACATATACCAACTGTAACACAAATTATAACTGTAGAGCACAACCAGTAACTACTGGCGCAATAATGACCTCAGCATTATCACAATAGAATCAGGTATAAAACCTATCCTGTGTGAAGCACAAGTGTGTAGGTGGTTAGAGGACTGCATACCTATTGGAAATGGGTTTGTAGCAGTATGTGCTAAGGCCTGGGTCACTGCATGAGTACTTGGGTACAAACTGAATGATTAGAGTACTGCAAGGAGAGTGCCTGGGTGAATTTATAAGTGGTTGCATTTTGGCGCAGTGAATGGATTAGTACATAGTGCTGAATGGGTCACTAGAGGACTGCAAGGGAAGTGACACAGTGTTTGCTGGAGTGTATGAACACTAACTGGGGAATTGAAGGTGTGAAAGACAAGTGTGTAGGTGGTTACAGGACTGCATATGTATTGGAAAGGGGTTTGAAGCAGCCTATGTGCTAAGACCTGGTCACTGCATGAGTATTTGTGTACTAATTGAATGATTAGAGAAGTGCAAGGAGAGTGCCTGGGTGAATGTATAAGTGGTTGGGTATTGGCACAGTGAATGGATTAGTACATGGTACTCAATCGGTCACTAGAGGAGTGCAAGGGTAGTGACAAGGTGTTTGCTGGAGTGTATGGATACTGACTAGGGAATTGAAGGTGTGAAAGACAGTGTGTAGGTGGTTAGAGGACTGCATGCATAGTGGATAGGGGTTTGAAGCAGTCCATGTGCTAAGGCCTGGGTCGCTGCATGAGTACTTGGATAATGACTGAAAGATTAGAGTACTGCAAGGAGAGTGCATGGGTGAATTTATAAGTGTTTGGGTTTTGGCGCAGTGAATGGATTAGTACATGGTACTCAATGGGTCACTAGAGGAGTGCAAGGGTAGTGACAAGGAGTTTGCTGGAGTGTATGGATACTGACTAGGGAATTGAAGGTGTGAAAGACAGTGTGTATGTGGATAGAGGACTGCATGCATAGTGGATAGGGGTTTGAATCAGTCTATGTGCTAAGGCTTGGCTCACTGCATGAGTACTTGGGTACTGACTAAATGATTAGAGTACTGCAAGGAGAGTGCCTGGGTGAATTTATAAGTGTTTGAGTTTTGTCGCAGTGAATGGATTAGTACATGGTGCTGAATGGGTCACTAGAGGAGTGCAAGGGGATTGTCAGGATTTTTGCTGGAGTGTATGGATACTGCTTGGGTAATTGAAGGTGTGAAAGACAACTGTGTAGGTTGTTAGAGGACTGCATGCGTAGTGGATAGGAGTTTCGAGCAGTCTTAGTGCTAAGGCCTGGGTCACTGCATGAGTACTTGGGTACTGACTGAATGATTAGAGTACTGCAAGGAGAGTCCCTGGGTGAATTTATAAGTGGTTGGGTTTTGGCGCAGTGAATGAATTAGTACATGGTGCTGAATGGGTCACTAGAGGACTGCAAGGGGAGTGACAGAGTGTTTGCTGGAGTGTATGAACACTGACTGGGGAATTGAAGGTGTGAAAGACAAGTGTGTAGGTGGTTAGAGGACTGCATACGTATTGGAGAGGGGTTTGAAGCAGTATGTGCTAAGGCCTGGGTCACTACATGAGTACTTGGGTACTGACTGAATGATTAGAGTACTGCAAGGAGAGTCCCTGGGTGAATTTATAAGTGGCTTGGTTTTGGCGCAGTGAATGGATTAGTACATGGTGCTGAATGGGTCACTAGAGGAGTGCAAGGGGAGTGTCAGGATTTTTGCTGGAGTGTATGGATGCTGCTTGGGTAATTGAAAGTGTGAAAGACAAGTGTGTAGGTGGTTAGAGAACTGCATGCGTAGTGGATAGGAGTTTTGAGCAGTCTATGTGCTATGGCCTGGCTCACTGCATGAGTACTTGGGTACTGACTGAATGATTAGAGTACTGCAAGGAGAGTGCCTGGGTGAATATATAAGTGGTTGCATTTTGGCGCAGTGAATAGATTAGTACATGGTGCTGAATGGGTCACTAGAGAAGTGCAAGGGGCGTGACAGAGTGTTTGCTGGAGTGTATGAAAACTGACTGGGGAATTGAAATTGTGAAAGATAAGTGTGTAGGTGGTTAGAGGACTGCATGTGTATTGGAGAGGGGTTTGAAGCAGTCTATGTGCTAAGGCCTGGCTCACTGCATGAGTACTTGGGTACTGACTGAATGATTAGAGTACTGCAAGGAGAGTGCCTGGGTGAATTTATAAGTGGTTGAGTTTTGGCGAAGTTAATGGATTAGTACATGGTGCTGAATGGGTCACTAGAGGAGTGCAAGGGGAGTGACGGAGTGTTTGCTGGAGTGTATGGACACTGACTGGGGAATTGAAGGTGTGAAAGACAAGTCTGTATGTGGTTAGAGGACTGCATACGTATTGGAGAAGGGTTTGAAGCAGTCTATGTGCTAAGGCTTGGGTCACTGCATGAGTACTTGGGTACTGCCTGAATGATTAGAGTACTGCAAGGAGTGTGCCTGGGTGAATTTATGAGTGGTTGGGTTTTGGCGCAGTGAATGGATTAGTACATGGTGCTGATTGGGTCACTAGAGAAGTGCAAGGGGCGTGACAGAGTGTTTGCTGGAGTGTATGTACACTGACTGGGGAATTGAAGGTGTGAAAGACAAGTGTGTAGGTGGTTAGAGGACTGCATGCGTATTGGAGAGGGTTTTGAAGCAGTCTATGTGCTAAGGCCTGGCTCACGGCATGAGTACTTGGGTACTGACTCAATGATTAGAGTACTGCAAGGAGAGTGCCTGGGTGAATTTATAAGTGTTTGAGTTTGGAGCAGTGAATGGATTAGGACACCCCCGCACCGCACGGCCACCAGCTGTGTGTGTGCCCCTCGCTGCTGCTCGCAGCCTCGTTGTGCCGTCTGCCTGCCTGCCTTCCCCAGCTGTTTGCCGTTTCTAGGTGATTGTATTTTGTAGTAGATTGTGCCCAAATTGTTAAACTGTTGTAGTTTTGAGTGTTGGTTTTTCCCCTTGTGCCTGCCCGCCCCGCTCCCCGCTTCCCGCCGCCGTTCACACGGCCACGCCCCCTTTTGCTCCGTGTCCTCCCCGCTCCCGCCTCCCAGCTGCTCCTCCCTCCCACTTGTCCTTAAATGGCGACCGCGCGGCACAGGTGAGTGTGACCTGTTCTCATGACCCCCCCGCGCCGCACGGCCACCAGCTGTGTGTGTGCCCCTCGCTGCTGCTCGCAGCCTCGTTGTGCCGTCTGCCTGCCTGCCTTCCCCAGCTGTTCGCCGTATCTAGGTGATTGTATTTTGTAGTAGATTGTGCCCAAATTGTTAAACTGTTGTAGTTTTGAGTGTTGGTTTTTCCCCTTGTGCCTGCCCGCCCCGCTCCCCGCTTCCCGCCGCCGTTCACGCGGCCATGCCCCCTTTTGCTCCGTGTCCTCCCCGCTCCCGCCTCCCAGCTGCTCCTCCCTCCCACTTAGCCTTAAATGGCGACCGCGGGGACGCGCAGCGGGCGCGCCGATTTTGCGCCGAAGGCGCGCCAAAGGCAGGCGCGCCAAAGGCAAGCCCGCCTGCGCCCGTCCGTGCCTGGACCGCGCCCAGCGCCAGGATCCCTGGCCCCCGCCGATGCAAGACTGCCCGACGGACCTACGACGCCGCCACCCTCAATGCACACAATGCCGGCCGGAACCCTGCCTGCTACCGAGCCACCCCGAAACGCACCCACGGACCCTTCACCTGCCAAGCCTGCCGATTCACCTGCCTCCGGACCTGCACCACCCCCGCCAAGCCGAGCACCAGCAGCAACCACCTGAAGTGCATCCTGCTGAACACCCGCTCCATCCACAGGCACGCCGTGGAACTCTGGGACCTGCTCGACGCGACAGCACCGGACATCGCCTTCCTCACCGAAACCTGGATGAACGCCTCCTCAGCACCCGACATCCCCATAGCCATCCCGGACGGATACAAGATCACCCGGAAGGACCGCGTCAACCAGACGGGAGGAGGCATCGCCATCGTATACAAGAACACCATCCGCATCTTGACTAACTCCGACGAAACCTTCACCGCCGCCGAACACCTGCACTTCCAGATACACACTGACCCCAAGACCACCCTCCGAGGCACCCTCATCTACAGACCCCCGGGACCACGCACACAATTCAGCGAAGACATCGCAGACTTCATCAGCCCGCACGCCCTGCCCTCCGCCGACTACATCCTCCTAGGGGACCTCAACTTCCACCTGGAGAACAACAACGACAGAAACACCACCGCCCTGCTGGACAACCTCGCCAACCTCGGACTCAAGCAACTGGTGAACACTCCCACTCACTACGCCGGTCACACGCTCGACCCCGTCTTCTCATCCAGCAAGCACATCTCCTTCAGCCACGCCACCGGACTCCACTGGACCGACCACAGCTGCGTCCACTTCAGCTTCAGAAAAACTGCAACCCACCACCACCCGCAACAGGTTCCCCGCCGGAGCTGGAGCAAGATCACCGCCGAGCAGATCACCGCCTCCCTCAGCCAGAACACTCCCACCCACACAACGGACCCCAACGAAGCAGCCAGCAACCTCACCAAGTGGCTGACTGCCTGCGCCAATGACCTCGCACCACTAAAGAACCCTCCCAGCAGACCCGGCAGCAAGAAAACCCCCTGGTTCACCGACGAACTCAAGGAATCCAAGAAGAACTGCCGCACCCTCGAGAAAGCCTGGCGACTCGACCAGACCACAGACAACAGGACCGCCCTCAAGCACGCCACCCGCAAACCCCATCAGCTGATCCGCGCCACCAAGAAATCGGCACTCAAAGAACGACTGGACAACAACGCCCACGACAGCAAGGAACTCTTCAGCATCGTCAAAGAGTTCTCCAACCCCAGCGCCGGAAACAACGACATCACGCCCTCGCAAGACCTCTGCAACTCACTCGCCATGTTCTTCCACCGCAAGATCACCGACATACACAACAGCTTCGCCGCACAGGCCACGCACCCTATCACCGAACCAACGCCCGCCACCACCACCCTCTACAACTGGACCCCGATCAGCACCGAAGACACCACCCGCACGATGAACTCCATCCACTCCGGATCACCAACCGACACCTGCCCACACCACGTCTTCAACAAAGCCGACGCCATCATCGCACCCCATCTCCGGGACATCATCAACTCCTCCTTCCACACCGCCACCTTCCCGGAGAGCTGGAAGCACGCCGAGCTTACCGCCCTCCTGAAGAAACCAACGGCGGACCCCACCGACCTCAAGAACTACCGTTCCATCTCGCTCCTTCCTTTTCCGGCCAAAGTCATCGAGAAGACCGTCAACAGACAGCTTGCCGCCTTCCTCGAGACAAACAAATCCCTCGACCCCTCGCAGTCCAGGTTTCGGGCCAACCACAGCACCGAGACCGCCCTTATCGCAGCCACCGACGACATCAGAACCCTGATCGACAACGGGGAAACAGCGGCCCTCATCCTCTTGGACCTCTCTGCGGCGTTCGACACCGTCTGCCACTGCATCCTAGTGAAGCGCCTCAGCAACATCGGAATCCGAGAGAAAGCACTGGAGTGGATCATCTCGTTCCTCGCCGGAAGAACCCAGAGAGTCCACCTCCCCCCGTTCAGATCCGAGGCCACCGAAGTCATCTGCGGCGTACCACAAGGATCTTCACTCAGTCCAACCCTCTTCAACGTCTACATGAGCCCCCTCGCAGCCATCGCACGCCAACACAACCTCAACATCATCTCCTACGCCGACGACACCCAGCTGATCCTCTCCCTCACTAACGACCCCACCACCGCCAGAGCCAACCTACACGAAGGGATGGAAGACGTCGCCGACTGGATTCGGAACAGCCGCCTTAAACTGAACTCAGACAAGACGGAAGTCCTCATCCTGGGATCATCACCCTCCACCTGGGATGACTCCTGGTGGCCCCCTGCCCTGGGCACCGCTCCCAAGCCAACGGACCACGCACGCAACATGGGCTTCATCCTGGACTCCTCCCTGTCGATGACCAGACAAGTCAACACCGTCTCATCTTCATGCTTCAACGCCCTGCGCATGCTCCGCAAGATCTTCAGATGGATCCCCACTGAAACCAGGAAGACCATTACCCAGGCACTCGTCACCAGCCGACTGGACTACGGGAACACCCTCTATGCCGGAACCACAGCCAAACTTCAAAAAAGACTCCAACGCATCCAGAACGCCTCCGCACGACTCATCCTGGACCTCCCCCGACACAGCCACATCACCGGACACCTGAGAGACCTGCACTGGCTCCCCGTCAGCAAGAGAATCACGTTCAGACTCCTCACCCACGCACACAAAGCTCTCCACGACCTGGGCCCCAAGTACCTCAACGACCGCATGACCTTCTACACGCCCACCCGCCAGCTACGATCGACCAGCCACGTCCTCGCCACCGTACCACGCATCCGCAGAGCCACCGCCGGAGGAAGATCCTTCTCCTACCTGGCAGCCAAGACCTGGAACTCCCTCCCCACCCACCTTCGGCGAACCCAGGACCATCTCTCCTTCAGAAAGCAGCTCAAGACCTGGCTGTTCGAGCAGTAACCTACCCCCTCCCCCAGCGCCTTGAGACCCTCCCGGGTGAGTAGCGCGCTTTATAAATGCCATGATTGATTGATTGATTGATTAGTACATGGAGCTGAATGGGTCACTAGAGGAGTGCGAGGGGAGTGTCAGGATTTTTGCTGGAGTGTATGGATGCTGCTTGGGTAATTGAAGGTGTGAAAGACAAGTGTGTAGGTGGTTAGAGGGACTGCATGCGTAGTGGATAGGAGTTTCGAGCAGTCTATGTGCTATGGCCTGGCTCACTGCATGAGTACTTGGGTACTGACTGAATGATTAGAGTACTGCAAGGAGAGTGCCTGGTTGAATTTATAAGTGGTTGGGTTTTGGCACAGTGAATGGATTAGTACATGGTGCTGTATGGGTCACTAGAGGAGTACAAGGGGAGTGACATGCTGTTTGCTGGAGTGTATGCATACTGCTTGGGGAATTGAAGGTGTGAAAGACAAGCGTGTAGGTGGTTAGAAGACTGCATGCGTTTTGGAGAGGGGATTGTAGCAGTCCATGTGCTAAGGCCTGGGTCACTGCATAAGTACTTGGGTGCTGACTCAACTATTAGAGTACTGCAGGGAGAGTGCCTGGGTGAATTTATAAGTGGTTGAGTTTTGGTGCAGTGAATGGATTAGTACATGGTGCTGAATGGGTCACTATAGGACTGCAAGGGAAGTGACACAGTGTTTGCTGGAGTGTATGAACACTAACTGGGTAATTGAAGGTGTGAAAGACAAGTGTGTAGGTGGTTAGAGGACTGCATATTTATTGGAAAGGGGTTTGAAGCGGTCTATGTGCTAAGACCTGGTCACTGCATGAGTACTTGGGTACTGACTGAATGATTAGAGTCCTGCAGGAGAGTGCCTGGGTGAATAAATAAGTGATTGAGTTTTGGCATGGTGCTGAATGGGTCACTAGAGGAGTGCAAGGGGAGTGTTAGGATTTTTGTTGGAGTGTATGGATACTGCTTGGGTATTTGAAGGTGTGAAAGACAAGTGTGTAGGTGGTTAGAGGACTACATGCATAGTGGATAGGAGTTTCGAATAGTCTATGTGCTAAGGCCTGACTCACTGCATGAGTACTTGGGTACTGACTGAATGATTAGTGTACTGCAAGGAGAGTGCCTGGTTGAATTTATAAGTGGTTGGGTTTAGGCGCAGTGAATGGATTAGTACATGATGCTGAATGGGTCTCTAGAGGAGTGCAAGAGGCGTGACAGAGTGTTTGCTGGAGTGTATGAACACTGACTGGGGAATTGAAGGTGTGAAAGACAAGTGTGTAGGTGGTTAGAAGACTGCATGCGTATTGGAGAGGGGTTTGAAGCAGTCTATGTGCTAAGGCCTGGGTCACTGCATGAGTACTTGGGTACTGACTGAATGATTAGATTATTGCAAGGAGAGTGCCTGGGTGAATTTATAAGTGGTTGAGTTTTGGCGCAGTGAATGTATTAGTACATGATACTGAATTGGTCACTAGAGGAGTACAAGGGGAGTAGGTTTTTAAGCAGTTATGTGTCAGCAAAGACATGAAGTTACCACATGTTTCTGTCAAAGTGATTGCACCAGTGCACAGAGACTCAGAGTGTGATTCTAGACAAGCAAGACTATTCCCTGGACTTTAGCAGGAGAAACTCACTAGTCAGGAAGGGGTAAGGTGACTGCATACATTCTACACATTTCACTACTGTACTCTAGTGTGAATGCCTGACTCATTCTGCAAATGGATAAGCAATGACGGGGTTCTAATACTACTGAAACTTGACAACAGGATAGGTTTTTAAGCAGTTATGTGTCAGCAAAGACATGAAGTAACAACATGCTTCTGTCACAATGGTTGCACAAGTGCACACAGACTCACAGTGTGATTTTAGACAAGCAAGACTATTCCCTGGACTTTAGCATAAGAGAAACTCACTAGTCAGGAAGGGGTAAGGTGACTACATACATTCTACACATTTCACTACTGCACTCTAGTGTGAATGCCTGACTCATTCTGCAAATGGATAAGCAATGACTGGGTTCTAATACTACTTAAACTTGACAACAGGATAGGTTTATAAGCAGTTATGTGTCAGCAAAGACATGAAGTTACCACATGCTTCTGTCACAATGGTTGCACAAGTGCACACAGACTCACAGTGTGAATCTAGACAAGCAAGACTATTCCCTGGACTTTAGCAGGAGAAACACAGTATTCTAATTAAAAACAAAGGCACCACATACAACACCTCATAAATTAATAACTCACCTTTCAAATTGATTTGTAGATTAAGAAGTATCTGAATCTCACACACTCAGTCAGGATTTTCTTTTTCACACAGAGAATGTAGACAACACTCTGCAAAGTTGAACCAGTATTGGCAATCGTTCCCTCACTTTTTCAACACATATAGACATAAGCAACACATGGCATTGCTTCCCAGTGCTTTTCAAATTGAAAAACGATTTTCCATTGGTCACAGAAAATAATACTTCTCAACTGACATCTTCACCCCTTGTCCTTAATATCAGTTTCCATAGCAACAAGTCATGCAACATTCAACTTAGCTGCCAGGTCATAAGTTCACCAAACAATGTTGCAAATGACAATAGCAGGTTTGGTTGGCTTTGCAATATTTGACCTTATCCTTTATGCTGTACCTTTCCAGCATATGTTAATAACCAATAAGAAACATACTTTGAAAACAAAAGTAAAATGCACCCTATATTTGAATGTAGAGTGTTCTTAAACAGCCAATCAAATCTCTACTTTCTTAAAAACAGCAGCTTATCCACCATTTTAGATAGATTTTATTCTTCCACCTGCCTACCTCAGCTGCAGACATCTTCTGATTACCTACAGAAATCCCTTCAAAATGCTTTCTGTGTGGATTATTGGACACAGCTATGTTTTCTGGTGCAAAAGGTATGCTGAAAGCAGAGATATTGACAAAGACCTAGCTTTGCAAAATGTAGACATTAAATGGATTGGACAGAGAGGATTAAAGAATTGGAATTACTTGGAGATTTTCAGAGCTATGAAGATTCCTTCACTGCTCGTAAAGATACCATAGAATGTACAGTTTTTTCAAATTATCTGAAAATGTTGAACGATGAAATTGATCAAGAACCTACTGTTGTAGCTGAGATTGTTAGAGACAGTTCTCATGACAGTCAAAGTTCTGCTCCACTGAGTCAAGATCCACTAGGACAACCAATTCTTGAAAATGAAGCGGCAATTGCAATGAATGAAGTAGAAACTGCAATGCATCAAGCTCAAAAAGATATTATGGACTTAGGAAACGTGGAAGAACAACTAAATGTTGTACAGAAAGAAATACATCAGCAAGTGAGACAACAGATTGACCATGGATTTCTTCATGAAAAGAAAGAATGCACATGCACATCATTTCAATCTATCCAAATGTATGTCAGTAGTCAAGCTGGAACAGGAAAAAGTTTCTTAATTAAAGTATTTCCCACTTATCTACAGAAAACAACGGACTCAACTTTGTCTTGTGTTGTAACTGCTCCAACTGGGTTGGCAGCGCACAACATTAAAGGAATTACATTACATCGTTTATGCTACCTGTAGAGCATGAAAATACATTGGAATGTAATAAACTATCTGGAGAAGCTTGCTATGAAGTTTCAAGAGTGCTAAAGAAAATGAAACTTCTCATTATTGATGAGGTAAGAATGGTCTCAAACTTAATGCTTTCTTTTTTGCATTTCAGAATGCAGCAAATTCTGAAAAAAGAGTACGATGTGTTATTTGGAGGAAAACATGTAATAGTTTTTGGAGATCTACTGCAACTTACTCCCGTAAAAGGACAACCAGTATTTAAAACACTTGTGCATGAAGACACCTGAAAGTCTTTGGGAAGTGTTGGAAACGTTAACATTTGGTCATATTTTGAATACAAAGAACTCACTAAAAATATACGACAGGCAAATGATGCTGAATATGGAGTACTGACAGAACATGGCAAACAAGCTTTGCAAACTCGACTACTTACAAACTTGTTTCCAAATGAAAATATAGTTCCTGAAAAAATATATAAAAAATTGCAGAAAATTAATCTATAATCCGCTTAATGCCAACAGTGCGCGAGTGTTCTATTTTCAATGAAGAACTTTTGAAGCTAGAAAATGAACAAATAATAAAAACGGAAGCCATTGATAAAATAGAACATGAAGGAATCACTATTATTTTGACTGAAAAATTGGAAACAAAATTGGATTCTTTAGAAAAATCTATATCTAAAACTGCAGGTTTAGAAAATAATTTTTATGTATGTGTAAACTGTCGGGTTATTTTGTGGCATAATTTGGATGTGGAAAAAGGTTTAGTAAATGGAGCAATGGGAAAAGTTGTTGATTTTGTTAATTATCAAAAAAGAGATGGGATTGAATCTTTGAAAATCAAATTTGATCAGATTGAAGAAGTAAAACAAATTGCTTGTTTTTAGCTTGTTAAAGATTTGTATGTACATAGAAAACAGTTTCCTCTTTCTTTGGCTTATGCAGTGACTAGTCATAAATCTCAAGAATTAAGTGTAGACAGTGCTTTGGTGAACATTGGAAGTACCGTATTTAAAGAAGGTATAGCATATGTTGCTTTGTCCCGAGTCAGAACTTTATCTGGATTGTATTTGATTGATTTTGATGAGGGAAAGATTAGTGCAGATGCAAACTGTGTAAAAGAGTATAATCGGTTAAGAAGAGTGTATGCACCCAATCTAGGTGAATATCCTGTATTTGAAAAGCGTGTAGTAGGTCGAAAAAGAAGATATGAGAATATATGTATTGAAGTTATAGAGAAGGAAAAAAATCAAGAAAATTTTGAGATTGCAAGCAAAAAGAAAAAGGACACTATTGAAGAGATTGTTGGGTATCAGTTAGAAAATAGTTCAGGTATCAACTGCTATGCTAATGTAGTGGTCAATATTGTTTTTTTTCTTGAAAGTTTGCAACAGCAAATTATGGAGAATCGTGAAAAAAGATTTTGTTTTATGAAAAATTGAGAACTGATAAAAGTAAAATTCAAAGCGTTTCTGATATTCGTAATCTTTTGGATATATGTTCTGGTTTTACACAATTTACGCAGAATGTCCAACAAGATGCTCAGGAATTTCTAATGTATATGCTTGCAGTATTGGAAAATGAAGGAATAGAAATTGAAAATCTTTTTGGCCTTTGTTATAAATGGGAACATCAATGTGAAAATTGTATGTTTACATGTAGCACTAACATAGATACTGAAAGATTTATATATTTGACATTACCAGACTGTAAAACAGTGTCTTTCAACAAATTAGTTAAAGCAGCAAATCAAAACATGCAGTGTAGCCAATGCAAATCAGAAATGTTATCAACATTATTTATACAAAGATATGGACAATATATAATTTTAATGATACAGCGTTGTACAGCTGATGGAAGAAAATTGGAAACTTTAATTAAACATTTTGTAGCAAGTCAAGTATCAATATCAGGAAGAACTTTTGTAGCTGTAGCAATTATTTTCCATGATGGTCCTTCTACAACATCTGGACATTACACTGTTTATTTAAAGTGCAATAAAGGATGGACATATTGTAATGATGCTCAATTGGTTTTTAAACAACGTTTGCCTAAGGAATTACCAAATTCCTACCGAGTATTTTTAAAACCAAAGTTTTAAGAACATAATTCGGTCTATGAGGAATATATTAAAATGTATTCATATGATTACTATTGGACAATTTCAGTATAAAGGATTTCAGGAATACCATTTGGCCTAGAAGAAAGGTATAAATTTGAATTAAGGACTTTTTCTTGCACATTCTCAAAGCATATATTTTTAAAGAACATCATTTACAGTGTATGGAAATTAAAAAGAATTGTTCATTGAATTAATTCAAGTAAGAAATCTCTCTTAGAAGAAAGCATTATATATATGTGTGATTTGTATTTTATGGTATGTTAATGAGGATGTAGTTTCTATGGAATGTTCAGAAATAGTTGAGTATATTAAAAATATTTTTGACTCTGATTTGGTTTTTTAAACAATCATTGATTTTTTTTTTTTACCCGCTGTTATGTGATGAGTTCCATTGAAATCACTGTTTGTAGTGAAATTCAATATATTCTGAGAACAGCAAAAAAGGCAAACTAAATAATTTATGTAATGGTAAAATTGATGTTGTGTTGTAAAAATTATAAGATTATATATTATAACTTTATTTTTTCTTCTCTTTTACAGTTCCTAATTCTAAATACGTACAATGACTCAGTTATTAAGACACAACGTGCTCCAGTCAAAAGTGTATACTTTATGCAGGCCTTTAAACCCCAGCAGAGTAGTGATTCAACCTTGCTATAAGCCAGGTAGTATTCATGCAGTGCCCCAATTAGATTATCAGTCGCTGTCCACTCCTGCAATCATACTGTCAGAAGGATGTCATTATCTAATCTGTATGCCAACAGAGAAGCACATATAAAGTATTTCTGCAGACAACTACCAGCAGTGGAAGTATCCAGCCACTGTGCATGCACTTGTAGAATGATTGAGGTATTTAGACATGCAGTGCAACAATCAAATGTGCACAATCTATGCAGGCCTCTAACCCCCAGCAGAGTACTGATTCACCCTTACTATAAGCCAGGTACTATTCAAGTAGTGCCCCAATTAAACTGTCACTCTCTATCCAGTCCTGCAATCATCCTGACAGAACCATGTCCTTATTTACTGTTTGTGCAACAAACTCTTAAAAACTCACTTTTCTGTCAACTCACAGTACTCTCATTATCTACACAGTGTCCATACACCTGTAGAATACCTCAGGCATTAAGACACATAGGGCTACAGTGAAATGTGCGTAATGAATGCAGGCCTGTAACCTCCAGCAGACTTCTGATTCAACCTTGCAATAACTAGGTAGTATTCATGTAGTGCCCCAATCAGCCTGTCACTCTTTGTCCACTCCTGCAAACATGCTGACAGAACCATACCCTTATCTAATGTCTGTGCCAACAAACAAGCACTTATAAACTCTCCCTGCAGTCAATGACAAGCAGTGTAACATTCCAGTCACTATCTATGCACTTGTAGAGCGACTCAGGCATTAAGATACATAGTGCTACAGTGAAATGTGCGCAATGTATGCAGGCCTGTAACCCCCAGCAGACGACTGATTCACCCTTGCAGTAAGCCAGGTAGTATTCATGTAGTGCCCCAATCAGCCTGTCACTCTTTGTCCACTCCTGCAATCATGCTGACAGAACCATATCCTTATCTAAAGTCTGTGCCAACATACAAGCACTTATAAACTCTCCTTGCAGTCAATGACAAGCAGTGTAACTTTCCAGCCCCTATCTATGCACTTGCAGAGCGACTCAGGCATTAAGACAAGCAGTGCTACAGTCAAATGTGCGCAATCTAAGCAGGCCTCTAACCCCCAGCAGAGTACTGATTCACCCTTACTATAAGCCAGGTACTATTCAAGTAGTGCCCCAATTAAACTGTCACTCTCTATCCAGTCCTGCAATCATCCTGACAGAGCCATGTCCTTATTTACTGTTTGTGCATTAAACTCACTTTTCTGTCAACTCACAGCACTTTCACTATCTAGTCAGTGTGCACTGCATACACCTGTACAATGCCTCAGGCATTAAGACACATAGTGCTACAGTGAAATGTGTGCAATGTATGCAGGCCTGTAATCCCCAGAAAACTACTGATTCACCCTTGCAATAAGCCAGGAAGTATTCATGCAGTGTCAAATCAGACTGTCACTCTCTGTCTACTCCTGCAATCAACCTAACAGAAGCATGTCCTTATCTAATTTCTGTGCCAACACACAAGCACTTAAAAACTCACCCCCCTGTCAACTCACAGCACTCTCACTATCTAGTCAGTCTCCATGCACCTGTAGAATGCCTCAGGCATTAAGACATATAGTGCTACAGTGAAATGTGTGCAATGTATACAGGCCCCTAACCTCCAGCAGAGTACTGACTCACCCTTTGAATAAGCCAGGTAGTATTTATGCAGTGCCCCAATCACACTGTCACTCTCTGTACAGTCCTGCAATCATCCTGACAGAACCTTGTTCTTATTTACTGTCTGTGCCACTTGTCCATTCATCCATCCAGTACTATGTATCTATCCTATCACTTTGCTAAAATCTAAGTTCTTATAAATGTATCTTGCACTCTCTTTGCAGTACTGAAATTACTCTAGTTATTAGTCATTTATTTAAGGATTGGCCTAGTCACTAACCCTAGTACAAATCAATTTCTGTATATACTATGTATGCAGACCTGCAAGAGTTTTGGAATCTCTCTGTCATAGGATTCCATGTGAACTGTAAAAAAAAAGATTTGATTGGTTCATAACATTTTCTATAGTATCTATTGAAAGACCGCAACCATTTCAATCATTCTTCTTTGACCATCTTTGGAGAGATATCTCTGTGCTTACCTCCTGTCACTCTCATGCAATTGTTCAATCCATCAACTAGCAATATGTTCATATTGTAACAGTTAGCCAATACCTAAGCACGTATGGGGCAGATTTAGAAGCATCCTGTACAAACAATATGTCACTTTTTGTAACATAGTGATGGCGCCAGACACTCCTTCATATTTACAAGGAGAGGAAAAGACACCCTGTGTAGCTTTTCTTCTCCTTGTAAATACGACATCTTCATACACACCACTTTGCATTGAAAGGGCGTTCCATAAGTGTTGCTGTGGGTGTTTCCACACAACACTCATAGAACAAGACAAATCTCCAGATTTATCAGAAATTATAAATCTGGAGATGTGTGTGAATGCTGCACTATCCTCCAGTTGGTGTAGCAAGGCACAACAAGGAGAATTGTTTTGATTTCTCCTCATTTTTTCTCTTTTAATGTATGCTGCATTGCACATTGCAAGAGGAAAATGCTTTTACTGGTTGTTTTGTGCAGGATGGTGTCCCTTCATGCACAAAAACAATCTCTCAACGGCACAGACATGCTTCCACCATGGTGCAAGGATGCCTGTGTCACTGTATATCTGCAGTGTGTGCAGCAGTGCAGAGGGAAGCATAGAGTTG
Source organism: Triturus cristatus (assembly GCF_964204655.1). Classification (NCBI taxonomy): domain Eukaryota; kingdom Metazoa; phylum Chordata; class Amphibia; order Caudata; family Salamandridae; genus Triturus; species Triturus cristatus. Next base: position 1,027,713,377 of record NC_140579.1, on the reverse strand, counting down.
CAAAATATTTATGTCCATATGTCGCATCCCTGTGCTTCGGAAGTACCGCAGCACAGTGCAGCTAAAGAGCTTACAGTGTCACGCTGCAGCACTTCCTTATATTTCTGCACTTATACATTCACCATACACTACTAATGCATTCTTTCCGTCAATTAAGCTATGCACATACATTCAACACCCTATCCACTATGCATGCAGTCCTCTAACCACCTACACACTTGTCTTTCACACCTTCAATTCCCCAGTCAGTATCCATACACTTCCAGGAAACACCCTGTCACTCCTCTTGCACTCCTCTAGTGACCCATTCAGTACCATGTACTAATCCATTCACTGCGCCAAAACCCAAACACTTATAAATTCACGCAGGTACTCTCCTTGCAGTACTCTAATCTTTCAGTCAGTATCCAAGTACTCATGCAGCGACCCAGGCCTTAGCACATGGACTGCTTCAAACCCCTATCCACTATGCATGCAGTCCTCTAACCACCTACACACTTGTCTTTCACACCTTCAATTCCCCAGTCAGTATCCATACACTTCCAGGAAACACCCTGTCACTCCTCTTGCACTCCTCTAGTGACCCATTCAGTACCATGTACTAATCCATTCACTGCGCCAAAACCCAAACACTTATAAATTCACCCATGCACTCTCCTTGCAGTACTCTACTCTTTCAGTCATTATCCAAGTACTCATGCAGCGACCCAGGCCTTAGCACATGGACTGCTTCAAACCCCTATCCACTATGCATGCAGTCCTCTAACCACCTACACGCTGTCTTTCACACCTTCAATTCCCTAGTCAGTATCCATACACTCCAGCAAACACCTTGTCACTACCCTTGCACTCCTCTAGTGACCCATTGAGTACCATGTACTAATCCATTCACTGTGCCAAAACCCAACCACTTATAAATTCACCCAGGCACTCTCCTTGCAGTACTCTAATCATTCAGTCAGTACCCAAGTACTCATGCACTGAGCCAGGCCTTAGCACATGGAATGCTTCAAACGCCTATCCACTATGCATACAGTCCTCTAACCACCGACACAATTGTCTTTCACACCTTCCATTCCCCAGTCAGTATACATACACTCCAGCAAACACCATGTCACTCCCCTTGCACTCCTCCAGTGACCCATTCAGCACCGTGTACTAACCCATTCACTGCGCCAAAACCCAAACACTTATAAAATCACCCAGGCACTCTACTTGCAGTACTCTAATCATTCAGTCAGTACCCAAGTACTCATGCAGTGAGCCAGGCCTTAGCACATGGACTGCTTCAAACCCCTATCCAGTATGCATGCAGTCCTCAGTTCACCCTAGTCAGTATCCATACCCTCCAGAAAACACCTTGTCACTCCCCGTGCACTCCTCTAGTGACCCATTCAGTACCATGTACTAATCCATTCACTGTGCCAAAACCCAACCACTTATAAATTCACCCAGGCACTCTCCATGTAGTATTCTAATCATTCAGTCAGTGCCCAAGTACTCATGCAGTGAGCCAGGACTTTGCACATGGACTGCTTCAAACCCCTATCTACTATGCATGCAGTCCTCTAACCACCTATACACTTGTTTTACACAACTTAAATTCCCCAGTCAGTATACATACACTCCAGCAAACACTGTGTCACTCCCCTTGCACTCCTCCAGTGACCCATTCAGCACCATGTACTAATCAATTCACTGCGTCAAAAGCCAAACACTTCTAAATTCACAGAGGCAGTCTCCTTGCAGTACTCTAATCATTCAGTCATTACCCAAGTACTCATGCACTGAGCCAGGCCTTAGCACATGGACTGATTCAAACGCCTATCCACTATGCATGCAGTCCTCTAACCACTTACACATTTGTCTTTCACACCTTCAATTCCCCAGTTAGTATCCATACACTTCCAGCAAACACCCTGTCACTCCCCTTGCACTCCTCTAGTGACCCATTCAACACCATGTACTAATCCATTCACTGCGACAAAACCCAAACACTTATAAATTCACCTAGGCACTTTCCTTGCAGTACTCTAATCATTCAGTCAGTACCCAAGTACTCATGCAGTGAGCCAGGCCTTAGCACATAGACTGCTTCTGCATTGAAGAATGAGTGGATATATAAATATCTGGATGGAGGATTTAGTAGCAGTGTGATTGACTGTTTACTTGACTAATTTATAGTGTCTCACTAAATATATTGGATAGTGACTAAACAGTGTGAATATCTGGATCACTTTGTCAGTTGTTGTGTAAACTGCTGCACCAGTTGGTTACTAGCTACGTGAAAGTCTATATTAGTTATTGATTAGTTAACTGAGTATTTGTATGGGAGAGTAAATGTGTGTGTGGTTCAGTGGGGGGTGTGTGACTGCCCAAAGATGTGTGAATAGTTGATTCAGTAGGTATATGAGGTTAAGACTGCATGTTATAACAGTTGTTTGGGTGAGTGAATATCTTTATAGGTGTGGTGATGAGCAAATATATCTGTCAAATGGTACATGTCCACCAAACTAGAAAAATAAAAGGCAGTGTATGTGACAGCTGTTGTAAATAAATAAGTATACATAAGACTCAGTGATTGTATGAGTGACTGTATGGATAACTGTATACTTGTAATAGTGATTTAATAACACACTAAGTATGAGCTACTATCTATATGAATAAATGAAGTGGTGTTTGTATAAGTGTGTAGCTGACTAAATGTAAGTATGATCCATTGTTTGCATAAGTGAGTAGGATGACTGCATAAGGGAATAGGATGTGTGCTGGTGTGTAATGTCGATATAGGTGTATAAGTATATCTGATAGTGTTCTATTGATCATTGACAGCATGTATGAGTGAATCTATACGTAAGTGATTAGATGTGTGTGTAGATCTAGGAATAACTGAGTGGGTTTTTAGAAACTTGTATTGGTGTGTCAAGGGATTCAAATATGGTACTCTGTATTTTACAGTGAGTGATGAAAGGTTATACTAGTGTATGATGAGGTGTATCTGATTGTCATGTGGATGATGTCATCAGTGATGTCACTGACCATGTCATGAATGATGTAATATGTGACATCATCACCAGTGGATTGCGGGCACGCGAGTTATAGTTAGCAGAACTAACTATAACGGAGGAATTTCAATGGTTTTGTATGAGTGAAATGTCCAGCTAACTATAACAGCCCTGAAACCTATGTTTTTTTCAGTGAATATATATATATATTCACTGAAAAAACCATAGGTTTCACACATGTTATAGTTAGCTGCACATTTCACTCGTACAAAACCATTGAGATTCCCCCGTTATAGTTAGTTCAGCTAACTATAACTCGCAATCCACTGCTGATGATGTCACATATTACATCACTCATGACATCACTCATGACATCACTGATGACATCACTGATGACATCACTGATGACGTCATCCAGTGAATATGTGTCTTTCTGAAAAATAAATATTTTTTATATATGTATATCTAAAGGTTAATGGAAGAATAAATGGGTAAATAAGTGTCTAAATGGATGGTTTTTTTTGAAAAATTAATTGTATAAATGACTTATTAACTGTATCTTAGTGAATACAAGTATTAGTGAGTAATGTTTAACTTATAAATGTATAAGTGGCTGCATGGGTTGAAGAGAAGCTACATGACTGTGTATATGGGTTATTAGTTCGTTTTTAGAGTATCAGTATGAGTGTCTGTATGGTTCAGTGGGGGATGTTACCTAGCGTATAGATGCATGAATAGATGCATGAATGAGTGACTCACTGTTTGTATGTGTTTTGAAGACAGTATGTGAGCAGGAAAGTATGGGTGGATGAGTGTGTGTATGGGTGAGTAAGAGAGTGAATGACTGTCTCAATAGTGTCTTTATGAGTAAGTCCATATGTTTTAAACTAGTATATGTGAGTATTGATGTATATACGTGAGGATATATGAGAGTGAGAGATTGGAAGACTTCCTGTATAAATAAGTATGTGTTTCTATAAGTGATTGTTTAAGAGAGTAAGTATGTGTACGTTTCTGTAGAAGTACGTGTAGTAGTATGTGTATAGCTGTATATGCAAGTAAATGGATGTTTATTTGCATGTGTGAGTATGTGTGTGAGTAACTCTGTGTATGAGTGTAGGTGTGTAACAGGTTGTATAGGTGTATGAGTACATATGATGACTGAATACATGTATGAGTGACTATATAGAAGTGTTGATGAATAAGTGGATGCGTATGTAGATTTTGGAATTACTGAATAGGTTGTTCTAACTGGTATTGGTATCTCTATAGTTTTCAATACTTTAGTTTGTATTTTTCAATGTGTGTATCAAAGTTTATATTCGGATAAGAGAAGGTCTGCCACTCTTACACAAGGATGATGTCATCAGTGATGTCATTTGAGATGTAATTTGAGATGTCATCAGTGATGTCATGAGTGATGTCATTGACCATGTCATGAGTGATGTAATATGTGACGTCATCAGCAGTGCATTGCGGGGGCACAAGTTATAGTTAGCTCAACTAACTATAACTGGTGAATTTCTCTGGTTTTGTATGAGTGAAATGTCCAACTAACAATAACGTCCCTGAAACCTGTGTTTTTTTCTGTGAATATATATATATATATGTATGTATATATTCCTCCGTGCACCCCACTTAGGAGAATACAGTTTTTATGGACAATACACATGCCAGCACCCTCTACCCTTAGTCCTTTTGTTGCAGTCAGTCTCTCACTTCCCTTTCATGACTGATCATATTTTCCTTGTCACTCTCATTCTGTCAGTCCTTTCCTCCTCTTCACTCAGTCATTTCAATCATTTCAATCATTCATGTATACACTACACATGCATTCAATCAATTTACAACACAATATATATATTAAGATTATAGCTCTTCTGGGAGAAGTGAAGTGAGTTCTGAAAATAACTTTTTTTTTTTGTTTTGTTTTTTTTTCTTTTTTTTTTACAATTTTGTATTTTTTGTGTGGATTTTTTTAGAGCAACAACAAAAAAACTGTTCAACAGGAACAAAAATTATTTAAAAATTTGCTGTGTGCTGCTGGATCTTGTTCTTTATGAGATTGATGCTGGTCTCTCCGTAACAGAGAATGGCATTGCACACGTTGCAATGAATGTAGACGTTTTTGAATACAGGACGGATGTCCAGAGATCTGGAGCATGGTGAATCTGCAGCCGCAGATGATGTGCTCGGCTGAGCTGATCCAGGGTTCTCTCTCATGGCCCGTGTTGACTCCTTAGTATACGCTATTGGGTGCATTTTTTTAAAGTGCCTTATCATCGAGTAAATACTGAAACAGTATTTTTTGGTTGGGTCTCCTCGAGATAAGACTGTCCCACATATAGTGCAAGTTACTTTTGGTGCATTTACCATCTTTTGACCTTCTGGATGTGTAAACAATTTCCAAATAAAAGAGTCTTTCTGTTTCCTCTTTCTTGCTGGTTCCAAAAAGGTCTCTTCCTCACTTTCTGAAGTGGAGTGGTGCTCTGCCATTTTCAAATGAAATTTTTGCTTGAAAAGGTGTCCAGATCCTTCTCCCAGGAAATTAGAAGAAAAAGTGAGGGGAGTGGGTGTGGTGTTTGAAGATTCTGAAACAGAAACTACTATGAACCAATGAAAAGTGTTGTTTCGTAATCACATGACTTGCCGTGCCCGCACTGGTATTGGTATCTCTATAGTTTACAAAACTTTAGTTTGTATTTTTCAATGTGTGTATCAAAGTTTATATTAGGATAAAAGGAGGTCTGCCACTCTTATACAAGGATGATGTCATCAGTGATGTCATCAGTGATGTCATTTGAGATGTCATCAGTGATGTCATGAGTGATGTCACTGACCATGTCATGAGTGATGTAATATGTGACGTCATCAGCAGTGGATTGCAGTCGCGCGAGTTATAGTTAGCTGAACTAACTATAACGGGGAATTTCAATGGTTTTGTACGAGTGAAATGTGCAGCTAACTATAACATGAGTGAAACCTATGGTTTTTTCAGTGAATTCGCAAGGTTTTTTAAATGTTAATTCCTAACTATAACGTGTGTGAAACCTATGGTTTTTTCAGTGAATTTCAAAGGTTTTTTAAATGCTAATTCCTAACAATAACGTGTGTGAAACCACTGGTTTTTTCAGTGAATTGCATAGTTTTTTAAATGCTAATTTCTAACTATAACATGTGTAAAACCTATGGTTTTTTTAGTGAATTTGTAAGGTTTTTTTAAATGCTAATTTATCTATGTATTATTATATTTTTTATATATTTATTTTACAATAAACTACCTATGTATATAGTTATAGATTGACTGTATCCTGTAATATGGAATGGCTCAGCTCTTTTTTTTTTGAATTTGGATAAAGGTGAACAGCATAGTTAATATCTTCTATTAGCTTATAAACAGTTTAAAATGTATTTTTTGTTTTTAAGGGTTTTTCACGGTGCGCACACCGTGCGCGTGCCGTGCGCGCACGGCCGTTTTTTTTTAATCAAACAAAATGTTTTTTTTTATTTACAAGGTCCTTTAGGGACCCCCTGAGAAGGTCTAGGGGGTCAGGGAGTGTCTTCCCTGCCTCCTTTTTATGTTTTGGAAATCGGGTTCAAAGTAATTCATTTCTGATCCGTGCGTGCACCGTGCGCGTACCGTGCGCGCACCGTCTTCATGTGCGCATGCGTGCTTTGTGTGCGCATGCGTGCATGCTCCGTGTGTGCTCCCTGCGCACGCGTGCGTGCTCTGTGCGTGCACGGTACGCGTACGGTGCGGGCACCGTGCGTGCACGGCAAGTCATGTGATTACAAAACAACACTTTTCATTGGTTCATAGTAGTTTCTGTTCCAGAATCTTCAAAAACCACACCCACTCCCACTCCCCTCACTATTTCTACTTATTTCCTGAGATAAGGTTGCTGAAGAGCTACTCCAGTGAAATGGCAGAACACCAGTCATCTTCAGATAGTGAGGAGACCTTTCAAGAACCACCAAGAAAGAGCAAACAGAAGCACTCTTTTATTTGGAATTATTTTACTTTTCCAGAGGGGCAAAAAAAAGTGAATGCGCCAAAGGTCACTTGTACAATTTGCGGAAGTGTCCTGTCTAGAGGGGATCTGGCCAAACAATACTCCTTCAGTATTTTTTGCATGCTCAGGCACTTTAAATCAATGCATCCAATTCGGTATGCTTGTGAAACCACAAGAGCCCTAAGGGAGAACCCTCCACCTGGACATTCTCAGCCGAGCACATCATCTGCGGCCGCAGATTCACCATGCACCAGGCCTCTTGACATCCGGCCCCTGTTCCAAAAAGTGCACATTCATTGCAATGTGAGCAATGAGGTAATTTGCTACGGAGAGAGTAGCATAAATGTAATTGAAAACCGTATACAGCAGCACACATGCTCCAGGTTATAATTTTTTTGGTTGGTTTTTTTTTTTGTTCCTGTTGAGCAGTTTTTGATTCCCAGTTTTGTTTTGGTGCTGTAAAAAAATATAAAAAAAAATAAAAAATTGTTAAACTAAAAAAAATATATAAAACAAAAAAAAGACAAAAAAACCAGTTCTTTTAAGAACTCACTTCACTTCTCCAAAAAGAGCTATATTCCTAATATACTGTTTTTTATTTTGATTGAATGAATGTGTACTGTATACATGAATGTTTGAAATGATTGAAATGACTGAGTGAAGAGGAGGAAAGAACAGACAGAATGAGTGAGAAAAGGAAATTATGATCAGTCATGAAAGGGAAGTGAAAGACTGACTGCAACAAAAGGACTAAGGGTAGAGGATACAGGTAAGAAGAGTAAATGAGTAAGGGAATGGCAGTGAGTAATGGAGAGAGAGGGAGGGGGGAGTGAGAAAAGGAGAGTAAGGGACAACGATAGGAAAAGGGAGTAACAGACGAAGCGGATGAAGTACAGCAGGGTAAAGGGAAGTGGAGTGATGGTGAAATAACAGGTATGAGGATTAAAAAAGGGGGTAAGAGAAAGTGAGAGATGGGGAATGAGGGGATGGAGGGATTGAGGAAACTGGAGTGAGAGAAAGGGAATCAGGATTTCAATGAGCAAAGCAGAGTGAGGGAGAGTGAAGGAAAGAATGCGAAAAGGTGAAGGGGTGTGATATACAGACAGGAGGAAGTGAAGTAGGAGAATAGGAGTGACTATGAGTAAAGGATAGTGACAGTTAGGGAAGGTGAGGGAAGGAGAATGACGGAGAAGGTTAACAAATTAACATAGATGGAAAATGAGTGATGGAGAGAGGAGGAGTGGTAGAAACAGAGGGGCAGATTTATAACAAACTAACGCAGCACGGTGCAGCAAGTAATTTTGCTGCGCCGTGCTGCGTTAGTTTCGAAGCACAGAGATGCAACATATTTACAAGAATATATCGCATATCTATGCTTCCCCTGCACTGGCGCAGAAACTGCAGCCATGCGCTGGCGCAGGCTCCCTTGCACCATGCTGCAAGCATGCCTGCGTGGTGGGGAGATTGTTCTTCTGCAGGAAGGTACACCTTCCTGCACAAACACAATCACAAGAGGCTTTTTCCTCTTTCAATGCGTGCTGTAGCATGCAGCACGCACTAAAAGAGGAAAAAACAAGGAGAAATGAAAACATTTCTCCTCGTTGTGCCTCACTACGCCACTTCTAGGGTGGCGTAGCATTCACCTGCATCTCCAGAGTTGCGATTTCTCGTAAATCTGGAGATGTGTCTAGTTCTATGGGTGTTGCGTGGGAACACCCACAACAACACCCATTGAATGCCCCTTCAACGCACAGTGCTGCGTGTGAAGTGGCTGTATTTACGAGGAGAGGAAAAGTCACGCAGGGTGGCTTTTCCTCTCCTTGTAAATATGGAGGAGGCCCCTGCGCCACCAGTACGTCATGAAAAGTGACGTAGTGGTGGCACAGGGGGCTTGTAAATCTGCCCCAGAGATGTTAAGGAAATTAAGGGTAAGACAGACAAAGGGAGAGAGACAGAAACAGAGACAGAGAGCAAGGAGAAGGAGTAAGGCAGTTAGAATAACTGAGACATATGGAGACAGGGAGAGAAACATGGTTGAAAAAATAGTGATGGAGGCAGTAAACCTAGGGGAGTAGTAGAGAAGGAGTGAGGGAGTTACGAAAGAGCAGTAAAGTAAGAAGAGAGAGAGAAGAAGAATGAGAAAAGCAGAGTGAGGAGAAGTGAAGAAAAGGGAGCATGAAAGTGAAGGGGTTAAAAATACAGATATTCCAAACTTACCTGACCAACAAAATAACTTAATTAGAAATAAATGGTTGTTTTTAATTGCAAGAAAAAAGGATTCAATTTCCTAAATTTTCTTTATGGATCTGAAAAAAAAGAAAAAAAGTAGTAATATTTAACCATACATTTTAGAAAACAGTACACATATTTTCATATTTAACAAAGTAATTTTTTGCCCTTTTTTTGCTGTTTTCAGAATATATTGAATTTCACTGAAAATAGTGATATCAATTGCATTCATCACTTAACAGCGGGCAAAAAAATTTACAATCTAAAAGATTGTTTAAAAAAGCCCTGAATCTATCCTCAGTAAAACATACCTTGATAGAAATGTAACATATATATTAAAATTATCTTCTAAGAACAATAACTATTTGCAATAAATAACGTCTGTAAATATTGTTGCTTAAGCACATACACCAAAATATTATCGGTCAAAGAAGTCCACAATAGAAATTTTTACCTTTCCATGAGGCCAAATGGTAATTTTTAAACCCTTTTTAGGTGAAATATCCAATGGTAATCTTATAAAATCAAAATAATGGTTTCTTCAGATGGTGCAATTTGTATCTAAAATTTTGGTTTTAGAATAATTAAGTAGGAATTTGGTAATTCTGCAGGCAAACGTTGCTTGAAAATCTTCTTTATGGATCATTGAATCATTACAATTATGAATCATTACAAAGTGTCCAGCCTTTTTCACATTTTAGATAAACTGTGTAATGACCAGAACTTATAGAAGGTCCATCATGGAAAATTATTGCAACTGCAACAAAAGTCTTTCCTGATATTGATAATTGATTTCCTGTAAACTTCTTTATTAAAGTGTCCAATTTTGTTCCATCAGCTCTACAACGTTGCATCATTAAAATTATATACTGTCCATATTTCTTTAAAAATAACGTTGATAACATTTCTGATTTACATTGAGAACATTCCATGTTGTGATTGGCATCTTTAACTAATTTACTAAAAGTCACTGATTTACTCTCTGGTAATGTTAAATATATGAACCTTTCAGAATCAACATTAGAGCTGCATGTGTTCAAACAGTTTTCACAACAACGTTCCCATTTATAAGAGAGACCAAACATATTTTCTATTTCTACCCCTTCATCTTCCAGTACCATAAGCACATACATTAAGAATTCCTGTGCATCTTGCTGGACATTTTCAGTAAACTGTGTACCTCCAGAACATACATCTAAAAGATTTCTAACATCAGAAGCACTTTCTATTTTAGTTTTATCATTACTCAGCTTCTCATAAAGGAAACTCAGCAGAGAACAAAATCTTTTTTCATGATTTAGTATTATCTGCTCTTGCAAACTTTCAAGATAAAATACAACATTCAGCACTACATTAGCGTAGCAGTTGACACCAGAGCTATTTTCAAAATGACAACCAACAACCTCTTCAACATTGTCCTTTTTCTTTTTGCTTGCAATCACATCACTCTCCTTTTGTTTTCTCTTCTGTACATCCTCATTACAGATATTCTCAATTCTCCTTTTCCGACAAACAACACGTTTTTCAAACACAGGATACTGACCTAAATGAGGAGCATAGCTTCTTCTTAATCTATTATACTCCTTTACACAATTTGCATCAGCACTCAATTTTGAGTCATCAAAGTCTATCATGAATAAACCAGATAATGTTTTCACTCGTGACAAAGCAACATATGCCATACCTTCTTTAAACACGCTAGATCCAATGTTTACAAAAGCACTATCTACAGTTAATCCTTGAGATTTGTGAATAGTTACAGCATATGCTAGAGTAAACGGAAACTGCTTCCTACGTACATATAAGTCTTTCACAAGTAAAAAACAGGAACTGAACAACCACTAATGTCTGTGCCCATGACGAGCTGGACTCGTCATGGAGCACAGTCGCGCTGTGCCCATGACGAGTCCAGCTCGTCATGGCACCCACCCACGGGGGAAGCGCTGGTGCTCCCCCCGTGAGTGGTCGATCTTTTTTTTTTTTTACTGGGAAGGCAGGGGAAGACCTTCCCCTGCCCCCCCGCCGCGTCATCAAAGACGTCAGCGTGCGAGCCGCGCTGACGTCATTGGAGGTTTCCCCGTTGCTCTCCGAGGCGCAGGAAGCCATTTGCTTCCTGCGCGTCGGAGAGTAAAGGTGAGTTTTGGGGCTGGGGGCACTATGGAAGGCCCAGGCATGCCAGAGGCTCGGCTTCGTTCGTGTGTGCCTGTTGTTGCTTCCCTGTGAAATGGATTCAAATTTGAAAAACGCTTGTCTTTCTAGTTGCTTCCCTGTGAAATGGATCCAAAAATGCCGAGAAATGCCCTTCTTTTTAATTTTTCAAATCCAAAGTGCAGCAGTATGATTTTTGCATCGGTGGGTTTGGGTTAGGGTGGGGGCACTTTGGTATGCCCAGGCATGCCACGAGGCTCGGCTTTGTTCGTGTGTGCCTGTTGTTGCTTCCCTGTGAAATGGATCCAAATTTGAAAAACGCTCATCTTTCTAGTTGCTTTCCTGTGAAATGGTTCCAAAAATGCCGAGAAATGCCCTTCTTTTTAATTTTTCAAATCCAAAGTGCAGCAGCATGTAGAGAAATAGAATTTCTTATATGAGAATTAAATACCTAACTAATAGCAAGACAGAGGGGTTGCAAAGTGGCCAGATTGTTTTTTTTTACATCCAAATACACCAGCATTACTTTACAGAGTTTGCCAGTGAAGTGGTACTTTCATTTTCTCGTCTTTCTTTGAAGAGCATTGTTGTTTCCAGGTTGGGAGAATGTACCATTCCTGGAGGTACTGCAATACCTGGTTGATGGGTGGATTGGAAAACACAATGTGTACCATGGCTCTGTGTTTAGGGATGTGGTCTTATTATACCATACTGCTTACGTTTTGTAAGGATGTAAGCAATGGACAGTGAAACGGTTCCCTTCAGGGCCCTCTAGTCATGTCCATAACTTTTCAGGTGAAACCACTCGCTGATTTCTGAATAGTTAGTTAGAGATCGTTTAGGTACCCATGTTGTTTCTGCTTACATTTCACATGCTTTGCATTCCCTATGAGTGGATGCTTTTTTTTTAGGCAGCATATTACTCTTATCAAGTGCATAATTTGAATTGAGCCACATCCAAGTGTTTATAGCGGGCACAATTAGGTTATAGCTGAAGGCAGTGCGAGTTTCTCTCAGTGGGCAAGTATGGTGTTCAGTGGGGATGTGGCACTATGGCCAGAGCTGTGGAATTTGGAACTGGGGAACCGGGTTCCGCATTCATGACCAGTCCACCACACCACTGTACTGAGGGAGCACATTCCCATGCTAGACCGTAGAAGGTCCCACTAGACCTTAGAAGGCTTGATGTCTTAGCACAAGCAGGTGTACCCTAGTGGTGTCAATTGTGGGTTAACCTTGAAGGCCTGTCCACCACAATCTATACTGAAGTTCATCTCCAGTCTTGCGGGCAGGCCTACGAAGCAGCACACCCTAGAGCAACAGCGATCCAGTCGCTGTGACTGTCACTGAGGTCACATGAAGCTTGAGCAGGTTAGGGCGATGCGAACGGTGTGACCTCACTGGGTACCTATTTTGGGTGGGTGTTTGCATTGTGCTGAGGGGATTACCAGGTAATTATTCACGCAGCTCTCTGATGGATGTCACATGAGGTAAAATACTGCAATAAATGGCAGACACTCTGAAAACAAGAGCAAACGTTATGTTACATGAGGCAATGGTGGTAATTGTGCATGTATCAAAAGCAAACAAAATACAAGAGGTAGCAAACTGTTAGACCTGGCACCTTGGCGTGAGTTTCCCTTCCACTTTTTGATGGTGTGCCTCGACTGTTTTGCTGGTGTTGTCCGCTCAGGGCACTGCGCCACGGCTAATCCGTGCCGCAGTGCAAGTGCTCCCAAAGTAAAATGTACCTGTAATTGATGTCCATGATTGGTTTATTGGATTCACTGTCAGTCCCCAGTAAAGTGCACCGAGGGTGCCAGGGCTTGTGAATGCCAATGCTGCTGGTGGGCTTGCAGCGCTGGTTGCGCCACCCACGGAAGCGGCCTTGTAAATTGTGTCTAGGGCCTGCCACCGCCGACCCTGTGCGCGGTCCGGGACCGTCGCGCTGACTGCGCAAGTGCCCCCACTTGCCAGTCCCTAAACCTTCCCTTACCTACATATTAGCCACCCCTCTGGTAGGCCCAAGGGCAGGGTGCATTGTAGGCATAAGGTAGGACATGCCCTGTGTGTGTGGCATGTCTTGGTAGTGAATTACAGCCCTTGTCGTTTTTCACTATTGAAGGCTACCTGCTCTCCATAGGCCAGAATGGGCTGCCGGGATCACGCCAACGCTGTGACCTCAGTGGACTCAGAGAGCATGGTAGAAGTGTCAAGTTTAGTATGCCTGAACTCAGAATAATAAAATACTTCTTGTAGTCAAGTTTATTTTAATATCCTGGGTTTGTAAATACTACTTTTAGAAAGTTAGTATTTACTGACCTGACCATCTCAGTCCGCCTCTGCTGTGTGTATGTGTTCTGCCTGGCAACAGTAAGGAGCAGGGTTGGGGAATCCCCAGAGACAGGTTGGCTGCCAGGTGGTGGGTAGAGAGGTGACACCTGGATGGGTGGGAGGAGTACACCTTGACTCTTGAATAGACCTGTGCTCTGCCACCACAAAGCCGGCGCCACCCCCTGTGGGGCGGCTGATGTCTCTGCCCTGCTGCTGAAAGGAAAGAGCAGAGTCACCATAACAAAGTGCTCCAGAACTGGACTGAGCCAGGCCTAGGCCCCCTGGCGCTAAAGAACAAAAGAATCATGGTATAAAAGTAGGAGCCTGGCTCCTAAGAAATCAGAATCCTGTTTACCACAAAGAACCTCTGCCCGACTAGAAGGAGAAGGAGACGCTGGAGGAGCTGGCCTGCTGCCTGCCTTGCTGAGAAAGGAGAGGAAGAGACTTACTGAAAAGACTTTGCTACTTTGTGCTTGAACATTCTCCAAGGGCTTGATCTGAGCTTGCCCCCTGAACTGAACCCCAGGAACAGTGGGTTCTCTGTGCTTCTTGCTCATCCTCCAATTCGAGCCGTGTGGGCATCCCGCTGGAAAAGAGACTGCGCCCCTCATCGCCCCTCCTAGGGCCGTGACACTCAGGAGCTCGCCTGCCGCAATCCCGTGAGAGCCCCGCTCCGTCCGGAGCCGCTCTCTGTCCCCGGGCCAGGCCGCCTGCACCCCTGTCACCGCCTGCCATTGGAGTGCGCTGAACGCGCTATCACCCCTCCTGCCGGAAGCCGTCCGACGACTGTGATCCACGCCGGGTCATCCAGCTGCACTGACCGTGCCCTGTGACCCCGCTTCGCTATCCCCGGACATCTCAGGCCGCGCCGCCCCCGCTGTGGAGACCCTCCTGCACCGCCGTGCTAAAGGGTCGCTGGCCGCGCCTGCCTACGTGCCCACACCTGCTGATTGAGGACCCAAGAACACTTCCCAAGCTGAGAGTCGCCCCGACCTGTGCCGACTCTCCACATCACGAAAGAAGTTCCAGTATCGGGCTCGGGGCCCGCAACGCCTTATTTCCCCGTTCGCAGGAACCGATCTCTGTGAGTACTGGAACTACAAGTAAAGAGACTACGAACTATCCATTTGAAACTACGAACCAAGAACATTTACCTGCTGTATAACCTGGTGGCCTAGCGAAAACGTTATTGGTCTTGTGATAAGTCTGCTGAGAGATATATACCTTATTTTTACATAAAGAAACGTATTTTTATATATATCCAAGTCTGGTGTCCGTTTCTGGGGGGATTGATGTATTTACTGTGTGTATGATTGTAAGTGCTTAACCAACAACGCCTGAGGAATCGCCTTGGCTGCTCACGCCACGCACCTAGAGGGTGAGCAAGGGTCATTCGCGAGGGGTTATCCTGCGCCCTGACGTGGAGGAGAGGGTTCCTGCTTGACTCAAGGGCAACCTTGCGCCAACCAGAGATCCCCGACTCTAACATTGGTGGCAGCGGTTGGGATTTCGGATTTGCACTTGTAATTTGCATACAGTGAATTATTAATCGCCAGATAGTGAGAGCAGACCAAATAACGCAGCCACAGGTTTGTAATTGTTGGACTTTGTTGAGACATCTGCCATTACTGCAACCATGCCTGGCTCGCACTCCGCTGGAAGAGCACTCTCTGTGATTTCTGGAATAGATGAGGTGGATTGGGAGAGACTGGAAGGCTACACGATGGAGCAATTGAAAGGCTACAGTGTACAATTCAGAGTCCCCCATGCTGGATGCAAGAGGAAGCCCCAGTACACCAAGGCGTTGAGAGCCTGGAAGGAGTCACGAGACCTACGGAATGCGGGGGACATCGTTCCACCCGACAACCTTGAGGAACCCAGCAGAGTCCGGTCGCCAGAGGAGCTGGCAGACAGGGCAGCCGACAGGGCGCATGCAATGGAGATGGCAAAGTTGGCAGGACAAATGGAAATGGAAAAGCAGAAGTTGGCCCTGGAGGCACAACAACGCCAAATGGATCATGATATCAGATTGAAGGAGTTGGAGCTGAAGGCGAAAAGTTTGGACACCGCTCCTTCTGGTGGCAGCACTCCACCAGCGCAGGTAGAGTCCAAGGTGTACATCCCCAAAGACGTAGTAAAAGAGTATTTTAGAAAGGATGACATAGGGCAGTGGTTTAGAGCCTACGAGGTGGCCATGTCCTCACACCGGGTCCCTGAGAAAGACTGGGGAGCGGGGCTGTGGGGAAGGTTCCTTGCTGAAGGGCGTGACACACTGTTAGATTTACCCTTAGATCTCCAAACCTCATACCCCCATATGAAGGAAGCTTTAATGACCAGGTATGGGTTAACTCCGGAGCTATATAGACAGAGGTTCAGGGAGACCAAGAAGATCCCTGAGAGTACGTATGTGGAATATGTGACCTTTTTCTGCAGAGCGCTGGATGGTTGGGTGAAGGGTAGCAAAGTGAATGATTATCAAGGGCTGCTTGATTTAATTGCATGGGAGCACTTGTCCAGTCAATGTTTTCCTGAGCTACGCCAGCACCTGATTGATAGCAAGCTGTCCAACCCGAGGAAGCTTGCTGAGGAGGCGGACCGCTGGCTCAGCACCAGGGTCCACAAGGGTCAAGTGGGAGACTCCGCCAAAGGTGGGCAGGGTCCCCAGCAGAAGAGTGGGGGGGACAAGGGTAAACAGAAGGGGTTCCAAAAAGGCCCCCAAAGTAATTCCCAAGGGAACCAGCAGAAGGGTTCTCAGCCTCCCCCACCCCCGCAGCAGAACGGGGCCCCGACAGGTAGACCTGTTCCAAAGGGGCCCTTCAATTGTTATAAGTGTGGTGACCCGGGTCACATTGCCTCTGATCCGAAGTGTCGCCTGTTTGGTAAGACCGCACCCACTGGTGCTCCACCCCGGCAAGTAGCTAGTGTTAACTTTGGGGAGGAAATAGCAGTCCAGGAGGGTGGGGGTCCCGGGCAGATGACCCTAGTCTCGCTAGGAGACAGTGAGATGGTCCCTGTAACCTACCTGCCCTCTAACACTAAGAAATATGGGCAAGTGGTGACCATCAATGGAAAGAAGGTTGAGGCTCTTAGAGATACAGGAGCCAGCGTGACCTCGGTGAGGCAACACCTGGTGTCTCAAGAGCAAATTGTACCCAATGCCTACTGTAGGGTTGTCAATGCTGACAACGTGGAGAGTCGTTGTCCAATGGCTCAAGTTCCCTTTGAGTGGGGGGGGGTCTCTGGTACTCTACAAGTCGCTGTGAGAACTGACATGCCTGTAGACTGTCTGCTAGGGAACGACCTGGAGAGTTCCCCTTGGGAAAAGGTGGAGAAGACCACGCATCTGAGGATGGTGGGTCTACCCGACTGGGCGTGCGTGACCACCCGGTCCATGGCAGCCAGTAGGGGTGTTGAGAGGGTCCTGGAGCCTGAGGGAGAGGTCCAGGAACCGGCCTTAGGGAGAAGGCGCAGGAGGCGCGGGAAACCGGCCCCCGAAGTTCCCACGGCCCAGGAGGAAGTAGACCCTGAGGGGGATGCTCTGGAGCCTACCGGGGAACAGATTGCCGAACTGGGAGACTTGCCTGAGCTGACCCATTGGTAGCAAGAAGGAGGTCCCTCCAGGGAGGAATTCTGCAGGGAGCAGAAAGAATGCCCTTCTCTCGTGGGTATGCGGCAGCAGGCTGCAGACCAGGCCAATGGTGTTCAGGCCAAAACACATTACGTGTACTGGGAGAGTGACCTCCTGTATTCCGAGCCTAAGGCTGCTGAACCTGGGTCAGCCCGTGTGCTGGTGGTACCCCAGAAGTTCAGAACCTTCCTACTGGGGCTGGCTCACGATGTGCCTTTAGCAGGACATTTGGGGATGGACAAGACCTATGACAGGCTTGTCACCCACTTTTACTGGCCCCAAATGCATAAGAATTCAGATTCCTACTGCAGAACCTGTCAGACTTGCCAGGCAAGTGGTAAGAGCGGAGGGAAGCATAAGGCTCCTCTGCAACCTTTCCCTGTGGTCGGTACGCCATTCCAACGAGTGGGTATTGACATTGTGGGGCCTCTGGACCCCAAGACAGCCCTGGGCAACAGGTTCATCCTGGTCTTGGTGGACCATGCCACCCGGTACCCTGAAGCCATCCCTCTGAGGACAGTGACGGCCCCCGTGGTGGGACGGGCACTGATGGGAATTTTCTCCCGAGTGGGATTCCCTCTAGAGGTGGTGAGCGACAGGGGGACCAATTTCATATCCACATATATGAAATCCCTGTGGAAGGAGTGTGGGGTAACTTACAAGTTCACCACTCCTTACCATCCCCAAGGAAATGGGTTGGTTGAGAGATTCAACCGAACCCTCAAAGGCATGATCATGGGCCTGGACGGTCCAATGAGGCATAAGTGGGACGTCCTCTTGCCATGCCTGCTCTTCGCTTACCGAGAGGTGCCGCAGAAGTCTCTAGGGTTCAGCCCCTTTGAGCTTCTGTATGGTCACCCGGTAAGAGGACCTCTGAGTTTGGTAAAGGAAGGCTGGGAGCAATCTCCCAGGAAACCTCCCCAGAATGTATATAGTTACATGCTGGCCTTCCGAAACCAGACTCGGCGTTTCAGGCAACTTGCTGAGGCAAATCTGGAAGCCAGCCAGGAAGAGATGAAGCGGTGGTACGACCGGAATGCCACTCTGGTAGAGCTTCAACCTGGACAAAAGGTGTGGGTCTTGGCCCCAGTGGAGCCGTGTGCACTTCAGGATAAGTGGACAGGTCCATTTGAGGTTGTGGAGCGCAAAAGTCCTATCACCTACTTGGTGGACATGCAGACTCCCAGGAACCCTTTGAGGGTCCTACATGTTAACCGCCTTAAGCCCCACTTAGAGAGGACCGAAGTGGGCATGCTGCTGGCCACTGATGATGGAATGGAAGAGGAGACCGAGCCTCTTCCTGACCTCTTAGTGGCCTCTGAGAAAGATGGGTCAGTGGATGGAGTTAACCTCTCACCCACCCTGACGCCCGAACAACAGGAAGACTGCCGCCACTTGCTGGGACAATTTTCCGACCGATTCTCCCTGGTTCCTGGTGTCACAGATTGGTGCGTCCATGATGTGGACACAGGAGACAGCTTACCCGTGAAGCACAAGGCTTACAGGGTAACTGACAGGGTCAGAGCTTGCATTAAGGAGGAGGTCTCCAAAATGCTTGCGCTAGGGGTGGTTGAGTCCTCCAGCAGTCCTTGGTCCAGCCCCGTGGTCTTGGTCCCCAAAGCTGCTGCGCCGGGAGCCACACCTGAACTCCGGTTCTGTGGGGACTACAGAGGACTCAATTCAGTCACGAAGACTGACGCGCACCCCATCCCCAGAGCTGATGAGCTCATTGATCGACTGGGGGCTGCCCGGTTCCTCAGTACGTTTGATTTAACGTCTGGGTACTGGCAGATCGCCTTGACCGACGGGGCCAAAGAGAGGTCAGCATTCTCTACACCAGATGGGCACTTCCAGTTCCGAGTCATGCCATTTGGGATGAAGAATGCCCCTGCCACCTTTCAGAGGTTGGTCAACCAGGTACTGGTTGGGCTGGATGCGTTCAGTGCCGCCTACCTGGATGACATCGCAGTGTTCAGTGCCACCTGGCCTGAACACCTGCGCCACCTCTGGGAAGTGTTGATGGCGCTGCGCCGAGCAGGCCTCACGATCAAGGCAAGCAAGTGCCAGATCGGGCAGGGTTCCGTGGTGTACTTGGGACACCAAGTGGGGAGCGGCAAGGTGGCACCCTTGCAACCCAAAATTGAAACCATCCTGGCTTGGGAACCCCCCAAGACGCAGACCGCAGTGAGGGCCTTCCTGGGGCTCACTGGGTACTACAGGAGGTTTGTCAAGGGCTATGGAACGATCGTTGCCCCCTTGACAGAGCTGACTTCGAAGAAGCAGCCCAGGAACGTGATTTGGACTGACACCTGTCAGAAAGCTTTCGACACCCTGAAGACTGCCATGTGCACGGCGCCCGTGCTCTTGGCCCCTGACTTCTCCAGGGAATTCCTAGTCCAGACAGACGCTTCAGAGCATGGTGTAGGGGCTGTTCTCTCACAGATGACTGAGGAGGGCGGGGACCAACCCGTAGCCTTCATCAGTAGGAGGTTACTTCCACGGGAAAGTAGGTGGAGTGCAATTGAGCGAGAAGCATTTGCTGTGGTCTGGGCGCTGAAGAAGCTAAGACCCTACTTGTTTGGGTCTCACTTCCGGGTTCAGACGGACCACAGGCCCCTCAGATGGTTGATGCAAATGAGGGGTGAGAACCCGAAGCTGTTGAGGTGGTCCATCTCCCTACAGGGTATGGACTTTACGGTGGAACACCGTCCTGGTACAGATCACGCCAACGCTGACGGTCTGTCCAGGTATTTCCGCCTTAGTGACGAGGAACCCCCTGGGCAAGGGTAGTTCTCCCCACATTTCAGCTGGAGGGGACACGTGTTAGACCTGGCACCTTGGCGTGAGTTTCCCTTCCACTTTTTGATGGTGTGCCTCGACTGTTTTGCTGGTGTTGTCCGCTCAGGGCACTGCGCCACGGCTAATCCGTGCCGCAGTGCAAGTGCTCCCAAAGTAAAATGTACCTGTAATTGATGTCCATGATTGGTTTATTGGATTCACTGTCAGTCCCCAGTAAAGTGCACCGAGGGTGCCAGGGCTTGTGAATGCCAATGCTGCTGGTGGGCTTGCAGCGCTGGTTGCGCCACCCACGGAAGCGGCCTTGTAAAGTGTGTCTAGGGCCTGCCACCGCCGACCCTGTGCGCGGTCCGGGACCGTCGCGCTGACTGCGCAAGTGCCCCCACTTGCCAGTCCCTAAACCTTCCCTTACCTACATATTAGCCACCCCTCTGGTAGGCCCAAGGGCAGGGTGCATTGTAGGCATAAGGTAGGACATGCCCTGTGTGTGTGGCATGTCTTGGTAGTGAATTACAGCCCTTGTCGTTTTTCACTATTGAAGGCTACCTGCTCTCCATAGGCCAGAATGGGCTGCCGGGATCACGCCAACGCTGTGACCTCAGTGGACTCAGAGAGCATGGTAGAAGTGTCAAGTTTAGTATGCCTGAACTCAGAATAATAAAATACTTCTTGTAGTCAAGTTTATTTTAATATCCTGGGTTTGTAAATACTACTTTTAGAAAGTTAGTATTTACTGACCTGACCATCTCAGTCCGCCTCTGCTGTGTGTATGTGTTCTGCCTGGCAACAGTAAGGAGCAGGGTTGGGGAATCCCCAGAGACAGGTTGGCTGCCAGGTGGTGGGTAGAGAGGTGACACCTGGATGGGTGGGAGGAGTACACCTTGACTCTTGAATAGACCTGTGCTCTGCCACCACAAAGCCGGCGCCACCCCCTGTGGGGCGGCTGATGTCTCTGCCCTGCTGCTGAAAGGAAAGAGCAGAGTCACCATAACAAAGTGCTCCAGAACTGGACTGAGCCAGGCCTAGGCCCCCTGGCGCTAAAGAACAAAAGAATCATGGTATAAAAGTAGGAGCCTGGCTCCTAAGAAATCAGAATCCTGTTTACCACAAAGAACCTCTGCCCGACTAGAAGAAGAAGGAGACGCTGGAGGAGCTGGCCTGCTGCCTGCCTTGCTGAGAAAGGAGAGGAAGAGACTTACTGAAAAGACTTTGCTACTTTGTGCTTGAACATTCTCCAAGGGCTTGATCTGAGCTTGCCCCCTGAACTGAACCCCAGGAACAGTGGGTTCTCTGTGCTTCTTGCTCATCCTCCAATTCGAGCCGTGTGGGCATCCCGCTGGAAAAGAGACTGCGCCCCTCATCGCCCCTCCTAGGGCCGTGACACTCAGGAGCTCGCCTGCCGCAATCCGGTGAGAGCCCCGCTCCGTCCGGAGCCGCTCTCTGTCCCCGGGCCAGGCCGCCTGCACCCCTGTCACCGCCTGCCATTGGAGTGCGCTGAACGCGCTATCACCCCTCCTGCCGGAAGCCGTCCGACAACTGTGATCCACGCCGGGTCATCCAGCTGCACTGACCGTGCCCTGTGACCCCGCTTCGCTATCCCCGGACATCTCAGGCCGCGCCGCCCCCGCTGTGGAGACCCTCCTGCACCGCCGTGCTAAAGGGTCGCTGGCCGCGCCTGCCTACGTGCCCACACCTGCTGATTGAGGACCCAAGAACACTTCCCAAGCTGAGAGTCGCCCCGACCTGTGCCGACTCTCCACATCACGAAAGAAGTTCCAGTATCGGGCTCGGGGCCCGCAACGCCTTATTTCCCCGTTCGCAGGAACCGATCTCTGTGAGTACTGGAACTACAAGTAAAGAGACTACGAACTATCCATTTGAAACTACGAACCAAGAACATTTACCTGCTGTATAACCTGGTGGCCTAGCGAAAACGTTATTGGTCTTGTGATAAGTCTGCTGAGAGATATATACCTTATTTTTACATAAAGAAACGTATTTTTATATATATCCAAGTCTGGTGTCCGTTTCTGGGGGGATTGATGTATTTACTGTGTGTATGATTGTAAGTGCTTAACCAACAACGCCTGAGGAATCGCCTTGGCTGCTCACGCCACGCACCTAGAGGGTGAGCAAGGGTCATTCGCGAGGGGTTATCCTGCGCCCTGACGTGGAGGAGAGGGTTCCTGCTTGACTCAAGGGCAACCTTGCGCCAACCAGAGATCCCCGACTCTAACACAAACCATACGTTACAAGAGGAAAAGTGACATGTGTGCAAGTTACAAAAGAGTACAAAGTACAAGTAGAGGTATAAAAGTGCAATAAATGGCAGACACTCAAAACACAGGAACACACTGGGAAGGCACTTCTACGGGCATGGAGAACAGAATTTCCTATAATGTAAAGACTTCCTTCAGACAATAGAGAGTGTGTGAATTAAGTTTGGAAGTGTCTTTGCATGAGGAGAACTTTGAGGTCAGTTTTGAAGGACTGGGAAGAGGGAGGGGGTGGTCCGCAGCTGAGGCTGAGTTCCAGATTCTCGCCGCGTTGCTTGTAAAGGATTGGGCGATCGATCTTTCCTTCTTGAAAGTGGGAGGTTCAAGTAATACATTTTGCGCAGTATGTGATGGTCTAGAGCATTATATGCATATGTGACAATAAAGTTTTTTTCTCCTTTTTATTCTAGTCTAAAGCTTTTGATTCCTGATTCCAGTTTCGACAGTGGTTGTTCTGCAGTTTTGTGTAGTTGCATTGTTTTGGTAAGAATTTTTTTTTGTTGTATTTACTCCGAATGAGTAATATTGCGATGTCTGAATGAATTTTTTTGTAAGTGATGTCATAATGGCGGCATATTTAGTTAGTGGTTTGAGCATGAAATTCTTTGCAATGTGTTTTGCATAGTCTTATGTGTAATTGCTTTTCTCTTTCTTTTTTAGTGGGATATTGTTGATCCATACTGTGTCTGTACAGAGTAGGTGGTGGTGAGTAGTTTAGCGGCCTCTGGCAAGTGAGTGGTATTGTTTTGGAGTATATATGAGTTTTTGATAAAGGTGCTTTTTGTTTATTACTTATTTTACAAAGTGTTTGTTGTTGTTGACTTGTCTGACAAGTTACCTTTATTAGTAAGCAATATGGCTAGCCATAGAATGACTGCTCAACAGGTGGTTGGTATGCTTCTTGAATCTTCCTCTGAGTAGGATTATGAGACTGACTGCGCCTGAGGGAGAGGAGGGAGGGGAAGATTCTGGCAGTGAGTTTTCTCTCCACATGGAATCATCGGATGATGAAGGTACTCTCAGTGCAGATGAAGGTACTCTTGGTGTGGATGAAGCAACTCTCAGTGCGGATGAAGTGCCTGTCTTAGAGGAGGAAACTGCTGTGCCGATGGTGCAAGAGGCATCTGGATTGCAATCTGAGGCTGCTAGGCTTCCTACTGGAAGTGCTGGACTTTGGGTTGATCCAAACATGGTGCAGCCGGTGTTGCCTGCCTTTTGCGGTGATGCAGGGTGTACAGTGGATTGTGAACACTTTTTGCCTATACAGTTTTTTCAGTTGTTTATGGATGATGTATTTTTGGGTGAGATTGTTGAGAAGACGAAGTTTTATGCTGAACAGTTTTTGAGGGACAACAGCGACAAACTTAGGCCCCAGTCTAGAGCTACCCGGTGGACTCCCACATATCTGGAAGAGATTAAGAAGTTTTTGGGTTTGACTTTATTGATGGGTGTGGTAAGGAAGCCAACCTTGGCTTCATATTGGTCTACTAGCCCCTTGTTGGCAACTGCCATATTTCCTGCAGTTATGACTCATAATCGGTATTTACTTTTGCTACGTATGCTGCATTTTGTTGATAATTCTATGGCATTGCCACGAGATCACCCTGACTGTGACAGTCTTTTTAAGATTCGGCCAGTTCTTGATCAATTTGTAGATCGATTTTCTGAGATCTATACTCCAGGGAAAGAAATATCTATTGATGAGTCTTTGGTCTTGTTCAAGGGCCGTTTGGTTTTTAGGCAGTACATCCCTAGCAAGAGGGCACGCTATGGAATTAAGCTGTATATGTTGTCTGAGAGTAGGACAGGATATGTTTTTAATTTTCGTGTGTACACTGGTAGAGATTCTACTATTGACCCCCCAGGTTGTCCGTCCACTTTTGGAGTTTCAGAGAAAATTGTGTGGGATCTTGCTAGAAGACTGTTTAACAGAGGCCACCATTTGTACCTTGATAACTTCTATACTGCTGTGCAATTATTTAAGGAATTGTATAAAGTGGACACTTTTGCATGTGGCACAATCCGCTCTAACCGTAAAGGTTATCCGAAAGAGCTTGTTTGCAAAAAACTTCAGAGGGGGCAGTGCAGTTCCTTGCGTAGTGATGAACTACTAGCTGTAAAATTTGTGGACAGGAGGGATGTGTAAATGCTGACTACCATCCATGATGAGAGTACTTCACCTGTGGCTGTTTGGGGTCAGGTTGCTGAAGTGCGCAAACCTGTGTGCATTCTAGACTACAATAAGCACATGGGTGGTGTTGACAGAGTAGATCAGAGATTGGAACCTTACTCTGCTATTCGGAAGGCTTATGTTTGGTATAAGAAGTTGGCCATCCATTTCTTCGAATTAGCAAATTTCAATGCTTTTATTGTGTTCAAGGAGTGTTCTCCTGCGTCAAACTTGACATTTCTTCAGTTTCAGCACTCTGTGATAGCTAGCTTTGTTGTTGTGGAACATGCAAGTGTTCCTAGATTTGGAGTGGTGGAGGATGTGGTTCGATTGAAAGATCGCCAATTTCCTGATTTCATCCCTCCCACACGCCCTGTTGGCGAAGAGGTACGCGGAAGGAGATTTGTATGTACTGCCCCGACTGTCCTTCTAAACCTGGGCTGTGTGTCCCTGCTTGTTTTAGAGCGTACCACACGCAAAAGAATTTTTGGGAGCATTTATGAGTGGTAAAGTGAACTGCCCGGTCTGTATTCTTTGAAAAATGTGATTCTTTTTCAAGGTTGGCGTTAGTGCAATGTATTCTGATTTTGTGTTTGTAGATTTGTATCGATTTGCGATTTGTTTGTGTTTTTATTTTTGTCTAAAAAAAATCCTAAATGTGTTGGCGGTGTGTGTGGACTGGCACTTGGTTGGCGGTGTGCGTGGAATGGTGCTTGGCTGGCGGTGTGTGAGTAGTGACTTGCTGCTGGTCACTACACACACTGCTAGCTGAGTGCCACTCCACGCAATCCATCAGCTTGTGTAGTTGCTGTGTCAGGAATGTGGGAGTGTGAAAGTGATGGGCCCTTGAATGGCGCTGTGTGCTGGTTTGAGTTTTGTTATGTGATGGGCCCGCGGCTGGCGGTGTGAATGGTTTTGTATGTCTCACATGTATGAAAGGTGTATGAATGGCCTGTAAAGAGGTTGGTCCCTTGTCGTGGCTTTACAGCTCACGAGCTGTGAGTCAATGGTTCAGTTTCTCGCCCTTTCAATTATTAACAGTGCATTTCATTTTTGTGAAATCACTTGCTAAAACAATTGTATATACTGAACCATCACTCACCCTCGTGCCAAATCCAACCAGTATGTGTGTGCGTTTGAGGAATAGATGGCTGTGCAGTAATATTTGCCTTTCTGAAGCAGGGTGTACCTTGTCCCTTTTGTGAATTTTGTAATGTGTTGTTTTTGTGCCTGGTGGTGCGAATGGTCTTGTGTGTATCACGTATGAAAGGTGTGTGAATGGCCTGTAAAGAGGTTGGTGCCTTGCCGTGGCTTTACAGCTCACGAGCTGCGAGTCATTGGTTCAGTTCAGTATTTTCTCCATTTAATTATTGACCGTGCATTTCATTTTTATGAAATCTCTTGTTAATAAAATTTAATATACTGAACCATCACTCGCCCTCGTTTTGAGATAGGCAAATTTGAAGTCACCTCACTACGTTTTGGGCCTTTGCCTGTCGCGGGTACTTGGGCCTCCCACACAAGTGAGGCACCATTTTTACCGGGAGACCCAGGGGAACGCTGGGAGGTGGGAAATTTGAGTGAGCCCGGTGATGCCACAACTTTCCCACACAAAAATGTGTGAAAAAAGGGATTAATTCAGCAAAAATTGAGGTTTCAGGGGATTCTGGGTAAGGAAACGTTGGGGAATCCACGCAAGCCATACCTCCCTGGAAGCCCCCGGGTGTCTAGTTTTCAGAAATGTATGGGTTTGGTAGGTTTCCCTAGATGGCCGCAGAGCACCGGGCCAAAAACCCAGGGGACCCCCTTGCAAAACCAGGTGGTTTTGAGATAGGCAAATTTGAAGTCACCTCACTACGTTTTGGGCCCTTGTCTGTCGCGGGAACTTGGGCCTCCCACACAAGTGAGGCACCATTTTTACCGGGAGACCCAGGGGAACGCTGGGAGGTGGGAAATTTGAGTGAGCCCAGTGATACCACAACTTTCCCACACAAAAATGTGTGAAAAAAGTGATTTTTGCAGCTAAAATTGAGGTTTGCAGGGGATTCTGGGTAAGGAAACGTTGGGGGATCCATGCAAGCCATACCTCCCTGGAAGCCCCCGGGTGTCTAGTTTTCAGAAATGTATGGGTTTGGTAGGTTTCCCTTGATGGCCGCAGAGCACCGGGCCAAAAACCCAGGTGACCCCCTTGCAAAACCAGGTGGTTTTGAGATAGGCAAATTTGAAGTCACCTCACTACGTTTTGGGCCCTTGCTTGTCACGGGAACTTGGGTCTCCCACACAAGTGAGGCACCATTTTTACCAGGAGACCCAGGGAAATGCTGGGAGGTGGGAAATTTGAGTGAGCCCAGTGATGCCACAACTTTCCCACACAAAAATGTGTGAAAAAAGTGATTTTTTTCAGCTAAAATTGAGGTTTGCAGGGGATTCTGGGTAAGGAAACGTTGGGGGATCCATGCAAGCCATACCTCCCTTGAAGCCCCCGGGTGTCTAGTTTTCAGAAATGTATGGGTTTGGAAGGTTTCCCTAGATGGCCGCCGAGCACCGGGCCAAAAAACCAGGTGACCCCCTTGCAAAACCAGGTGGTTTTGAGATAGGCAAATTTGAAGTCACCTCACTACGTTTTGGGCCCTTGCCTGTCGCGGGAACTTGGGCCTCCCACACAAGTGAAGCACCATTTTTACCGGGAGACCCAGGGGAACGCTGGGAGGTGGGAAATTTGAGTGAGCCCGGTGATGCCACAACTTTCCCACACAAAAATGTGTGAAAAAAGTGATTTTTTTCAGCTAAAATTGAGGTTTCAGGGGATTCTGGGTAAGGAAACGTTGGGGAATCCACGCAAGCCATACCTCCCTGGAAGCCCCCGGGTGTCTAGTTTTCAGAAATGTATGGGTTTGGTAGGTTTCCCTAGATGGCCGCAGAGCACCGGGCCAAAAACCCAGGGGACCCCCTTGCAAAACCAGGTGGTTTTGAGATAGGCAAATTTGAAGTCACCTCACTACGTTTTGGGCCCTTGTCTGTCGCGGGAACTTGGGCCTCCCACACAAGTGAGGCACCATTTTTACCGGGAGACCCAGGGGAACGCTGGGAGGTGGGAAATTTGAGTGAGCCCAGTGATACCACAACTTTCCCACACAAAAATGTGTGAAAAAAGTGATTTTTGCAGCAAAAATTGAGGTTTGCAGGGGATTCTGGGTAAGGAAACGTTGGGGGATCCATGCAAGCCATACCTCCCTGGAAGCCCCCGGGTGTCTAGTTTTCAGAAATGTATGGGTTTGGTAGGTTTCCCTTGATGGCCGCAGAGCACCGGGCCAAAAACCCAGGTGACCCCCTTGCAAAACCAGGTGGTTTTGAGATAGGCAAATTTGAAGTCACCTCACTACGTTTTGGGCCCTTGCTTGTCACGGGAACTTGGGTCTCCCACACAAGTGAGGCACCATTTTTACCAGGAGACCCAGGGAAATGCTGGGAGGTGGGAAATTTGAGTGAGCCCAGTGATGCCACAACTTTCCCACACAAAAATGTGTGAAAAAAGTGATTTTTTTCAGCTAAAATTGAGGTTTGCAGGGGATTCTGGGTAAGGAAACGTTGGGGGATCCATGCAAGCCATACCTCCCTTGAAGCCCCCGGGTGTCTAGTTTTCAGAAATGTATGGGTTTGGAAGGTTTCCCTAGATGGCCGCCGAGCACCGGGCCAAAAAACCAGGTGACCCCCTTGCAAAACCAGGTGGTTTTGAGATAGGCAAATTTGAAGTCACCTCACTACGTTTTGGGCCCTTGCCTGTCGCGGGAACTTGGGCCTCCCACACAAGTGAAGCACCATTTTTACCGGGAGACCCAGGGGAACGCTGGGAGGTGGGAAATTTGAGTGAGCCCGGTGATGCCACAACTTTCCCACACAAAAATGTGTGAAAAAAGTGATTTTTTTCAGCTAAAATTGAGGTTTACAGGGGATTCTGGGTAAGGAAACGTTGGGGGATCCACGCAAGCCATACCTCCCTGGAAGTCCCCGGGTGTCTAGTTTTCAGAAATGTATGGGTTTGGTAGGTTTCCCTAGATGGCCGCAGAGCACCGGGCCAAAAACCCAGGTGACCCCCCTTGCAAAACCAGGTGGTTTTGAGATAGGCAAATTTGAAGTCACCTCACTACGTTTTGGGCCCTTGCCTGTCGCGGGAACTTGGGCGTCCCACACAAGTGAGGCACGATTTTTACCGGGAGACCCAGGGGAACGCTGGGAGGTGGGAAATATGAGTGAGCCCGGTGATGCCACAACTTTCCCACACAAAAATGTGTGAAAAAAGTGATTTATTTCAGCTAAAATTGAGGTTTGCAGGGGATTCTAGGTAAGGAAACGTTGGGGGATCCACGCAAGCCATACCTCCCTGGAAGCCCCCAGGTGTCTAGTTTTCAGAAATGTATGGGTTTGGAAGGTTTCCCTAGATGGCCGCCGAGCACCGGGCCAAAAACCCAGGTGACCCCCTTGCAAAACCAGGTGGTTTTGAGACAGGAAAATGTGAAGTCACCTCACTACGTTTTGGGCCCTTGCCTGTCGCGGGAACTTGGGCCTCCCACACAAGTGAGGCACCATTTTTACCGGGAGACCCAGGGGAACGCTGGAAGGTGGGAAATTTGAGTGAGCCCGGTGATGCCACAACTTTCCCACACAAAAATGTGTGAAAAAAGTGATTTTTTTCAGCTAAAATTGAGGTTTACAGGGGATTCTGGGTAAGGAAACGTTGGGGGATCCATGCAAGCCATACCTCGCTGGAAGCCCCCGGGAGTCTAGTTTTCAGAAATGTATGGGTTTGGTAGGTTTCCCTAGATGGCCGCAGAGCACCGGGCCAAAAACCCAGGTGACCCCCCTTGCAAAACCAGGTGGTTTTGAGATAGGCAAATTTGAAGTCACCTCACTACGTTTTGGGCCCTTGCCTGTCGCGGGAACTTGGGCCTCCCACACAAGTGAGGCACCATTTTTACCGGGAGACCCAGGGGAATGCTGGGAGGTGGGAAATTTGAGTGAGCCCGGTGATGCCACAACTTTCCCACACAAAAATTTGTGAAAAAAGTGATTTTTTTCAGCTAAAATTGAGGTTTGCAGGGGAATCTGGGTAAGGAAACGTTGGGGGATCCACGCAAGCCATACCTCCCTGGAAGCTTCCGGGTGTCTAGTTTTCAGAAATGTATGGGTTTGGAAGGTTTCCCTAGATGGCCGCCGTGCACCGGGCCAAAAACCGAAGTGAACCCCTTGCAAAACCAGGTGGTTTTGAGATAGGCAAATTTGAAGTCACCTCAACTACGTTTTGGGCACTTGCCTGTCGCGGGAACTTGGGCCTCCCACACAAGTGAGGCACAATTTTTACAGGGAGACCCAGGGGAACGCTGGGAGGTGGGAAATTTGAGTGAGCCCGGTGATGCCACAACTTTCCCACACAAAAATGTGTGAAAAAAGTGATTTTTTCGGCTTAAATTGAGGTTTGCAGGGGATTCTGGGTAAGGAAACGTTGGGGGATCCATGCAAGCCATACCTCCCTGGAAGCCCCCGGGTGTCTAGTTTTCAGAAATGTATGGGTTTGGTAGGTTTCCCTAGATGGCCGCAGAGCACCGGGCCAAAAACCCAGGTGACCCCCTTGCAAAACCAGGTGGTTTTGAGATAGGCAAGTTTGAAGTCACCTCACTACGTTTTGGGCCCTTGCCTGTCGTGGGAACTTGGGCCTCCCACACAAGTGAGGCACCATTTTTACCGGGAGACCCAGGGGAATGCTGGGAGGTGGGAAATATGAGTGAGCCCAGTGATGCCACAACTTTCCCACACAAAAATGTGTGAAAAAAGTGATTTTTTTCAGCTAAAATTGAGGTTTGCAGGGGATTCTGGGTAAGGAAACGTTGGGGGATCCAAGCAATCCATACCTCCCTGGAAGCCCCCGGGTGTCTAGTTTTCAGAATTGTATGGGCTTGGTAGGATTCCCTAGATGGCCGCAGAGCACCGGGCCAAAAACCCAGGTGACCCCCCTTGCAAAACCAGGCAAATTTGAAGTCACCTCACTACGTTTTGGGCCCTTGCCTGTTGCGGGAACTTGGGCCTCCCACACAAGTGAGACACCATTTTTACCGGGAGACCCAGGGGAACGCAGGGAGGTAGGAAATTTGAGTGAGCCCGGTGATGCCACAACTTTCCCACACGAAAATGTGTGAAAAAAGTGATTTTTTTCAGCAAAATTGAGGTTTACAGGGGATTCTGGGTAAGGAAACTTTGGGGGATCCACGCAAGCCATACCTCCCTGGAAGCCCCCGGGTGTCTAGTTTTCAGAAATGTATGGGTTTGGTAGGTTTCCCTAGATGGCCGCAGAGCACCGGGCCAAAAACCCAGGTGACCCCCCATGCAAAACCAGGTGGTTTTGAGATAGGCAAATTTGAAGTCACCTCACTACGTTTTGGGCCCTTGCCTGTCGCGGGAACTTGGGCCTCCAACACAAGTGAGGCACCATTTTTACCGGGAGACCCAGGGGAACGCTGGGAGGTGGGAAATTTGAGTGAGCCCGGTGATGCCACAACTTTCCCACACAAAAATGTGTGAAAAAAGTGATTTTTTTCAGCAAAAATTGAGGTTTACAGGGGATTCTGGGTAAGGAAACGTTGGGGGATCCACGCAGGCCATACCTCCCTGGAAGCCCCCGGGTGTCTAGTTTGCAGAAATGTATGGGTTTGGTAGGTTTCCCTAGATGGCCGCAGAGCACCGGGCCAAAAACCCAGGTGACCCCCTTGCAAAACCAGGTGGTTTTGAGATAGGCAAATTTGAAGTCACCTCACTACGTTTTGGGCCCTTGCCTGTCGCGGGAACTTGGGCCTCCCACACAAGTGAGGTACCATTTTTACCGGGAGACCCAGGGGAACACTGCGAGGTGGGAAATTTGAGTGAGCACAGTGATGCCACAACTTTCCCACACAAAAATGTGTGAAAAAAGTGATTTTTTTCAGCTAAAATTGAGGTTTGCAGGGGATTCTGGGTAAGGAAACGTTGGGGGATCCAAGCAAGCCATACCTCCCTGGAAGCCCTCGGGTGTCTAGTTTTCAGAAATGTATGGGTTTGGTAGGTTTCCCTAGATGGCCGCAGAGCACCGGGCCAAAAACCCAGGTGACCCCCCTTGCAAAACCAGGTGGTTTTGAGATAGGCAAATTTGAAGTCACCTCACTACGTTTTGGGCCCTTGCCTGTCGTGGGAACTTGGGCCTCCCACACAAGTGAGGCACCATTTTTACCGGGAGACCCAGGGGAATGCTGGGAGGTGGGAAATTTGAGTGAGCCCAGTGATGCCACAACTTTCCCACACAAAAATGTGTGAAAAAAGTGATTTTTTCGGCTTAAATTGAGGTTTGCAGGGGATTCTGGGTAAGGAAACGTTGGGGGATCCATGCAAGCCATACCTCCCTGGAAGCCCCCGGGTGTCTAGTTTTCAGAAATGTATGGGTTTGGTAGGTTTCCCTAGATGGCCGCAGAGCACCGGGCCAAAAACCCAGGTGACCCCCCATGCAAAACCAGGTGGTTTTGAGATAGGCAAATTTGAAGTCACCTCACTACGTTTTGGGCCCTTGCCTGTCGCGGGAACTTGGGCCTCCAACACAAGTGAGGCACCATTTTTACCGGGAGACCCAGGGGAACGCTGGGAGGTGGGAAATTTGAGTGAGCCCGGTGATGCCACAACTTTCCCACACAAAAATGTGTGAAAAAAGTGATTTTTTTCAGCAAAAATTGAGGTTTACAGGGGATTCTGGGTAAGGAAACGTTGGGGGATCCACGCAGGCCATACCTCCCTGGAAGCCCCCGGGTGTCTAGTTTGCAGAAATGTATGGGTTTGGTAGGTTTCCCTAGATGGCCGCAGAGCACCGGGCCAAAAACCCAGGTGACCCCCTTGCAAAACCAGGTGGTTTTGAGATAGGCAAATTTGAAGTCACCTCACTACGTTTTGGGCCCTTGCCTGTCGCGGGAACTTGGGCCTCCCACACAAGTGAGGTACCATTTTTACCGGGAGACCCAGGGGAACACTGCGAGGTGGGAAATTTGAGTGAGCACAGTGATGCCACAACTTTCCCACACAAAAATGTGTGAAAAAAGTGATTTTTTTCAGCTAAAATTGAGGTTTGCAGGGGATTCTGGGTAAGGAAACGTTGGGGGATCCAAGCAAGCCATACCTCCCTGGAAGCCCTCGGGTGTCTAGTTTTCAGAAATGTATGGGTTTGGTAGGTTTCCCTAGATGGCCGCAGAGCACCGGGCCAAAAACCCAGGTGACCCCCCTTGCAAAACCAGGTGGTTTTGAGATAGGCAAATTTGAAGTCACCTCACTACGTTTTGGGCCCTTGCCTGTCGTGGGAACTTGGGCCTCCCACACAAGTGAGGCACCATTTTTACCGGGAGACCCAGGGGAATGCTGGGAGGTGGGAAATTTGAGTGAGCCCAGTGATGCCACAACTTTCCCACACAAAAATGTGTGAAAAAAGTGATTTTTTCGGCTTAAATTGAGGTTTGCAGGGGATTCTGGGTAAGGAAACGTTGGGGGATCCATGCAAGCCATACCTCCCTGGAAGCCCCCGGGTGTCTAGTTTTCAGAAATGTATGGGTTTGGTAGGTTTCCCTTGATGGCCGCAGAGCACCGGGCCAAAAACCCAGGTGACCCCCTTGCAAAACCAGGTGGTTTTGAGATAGGCAAGTATGAAGTCACCTCACTACGTTTTGGGCCCTTGCCTGTCGCGGGAACTTGGGCCTCCCACACAAGTGAGGCACCATTTTTACCGGGAGACCCAGGGGAGTGCTGGGAGGTGGGAAATATGAGTGAGCCCGGTGATGCCACAACTTTCCCACACTAAAATGTGTGAAAAAAGTGATTTTTTTCAGCTATAATTGAGGTTTGCAGGGGATTCTGGGTAAGGAAACGTTGGGGGATCCACGCAATCCATACCTCCCTGGAAGCCCCCGGGTGTCTAGTTTTCAGAATTGTATGGGCTTGGTAGGATTCCCTAGATGGCCGCAGAGCACCGGGCCAAAAACCCAGGTGACCCCCCTTGCAAAACCAGGCAAATTTGAAGTCACCTCACTACGTTTTGGGCCCTTGCCTGTCGCGGGAACTTGGGCCTCCCACACAAGTGAGACACCATTTTTACCGGGAGACCCAGGGGAACGCTGGGAGGTGGGAAATTTGAGTGAGCCCGGTGATGCCACAACTTTCCACACAAAAATGTGTGAAAAAAGTGATTTTTTTCAGCAAAAATTGTGGTTTACAGGGGATTCTGGGTAAGGAAACGTTTGGGGATCCACGCAGGCCATACCTCCCTGGAAGCCCCCGGGTGTCTAGTTACAGAAATGTATGGGTTTGGTAGGTTTCCCTAGATGGCCGCAGAGCACCGGGCCAAAAACCCAGGTGACCCCCTTGCAAAACCAGGTGGTTTTGAGATAGGCAAATTTGAAGTCACCTCACTACGTTTTGGGCCCTTGCCTGTCGCGGGAACTTGGGCCTCCCACACAAGTGAGGCACCATTTTTACCGGGAGACCCAGGGGAGTTGCTGGGAGGTGGGAAATATGAGTGAGCCCGGTGATGCCACAACTTTCCCACACAAAAA
Organism: Triturus cristatus; assembly: GCF_964204655.1. NCBI lineage: Eukaryota > Metazoa > Chordata > Amphibia > Caudata > Salamandridae > Triturus > Triturus cristatus. The sequence continues at coordinate 1,027,679,170 of NC_140579.1, read as the reverse complement.
TGTGTGAAAAAAGTGATTTTTTTCAGCTAAAATTGAGGTTTGCAGGGGATTCTGGGTAAGGAAACGTTGGGGGATCCACGCAATCCATACCTCCCTGGAAGCCCCCGGGTGTCTAGTTTTCAGAATTGTATGGGCTTGGTAGGATTCCCTAGATGGCCGCAGAGCACCGGGCCAAAAACCCAGGTGACCCCCCTTGCAAAACCAGGCAAATTTGAAGTCACCTCACTACGTTTTGGGCCCTTGCCTGTCGCGGGAACTTGGGCCTCCCACACAAGTGAGACACCATTTTTACCGGGAGACCCAGGGGAACGCTGGGAGGTGGGAAATTTCAGTGAGCCCGGTGATGCCACAACTTTCCCACACAAAAATGTGTGAAAAAAGTGATTTTTTTCAGCAAAAATTGAGGTTTACAGGGGATTCTGGGTAAGGAAACGTTGGGGGATCCACGCAGGCCATACCTCCCTGGAAGCCCCCGGGTGTCTAGTTTGCAGAAATGTATGGGTTTGGTAGGTTTCCCTAGATGGCCGCAGAGCACCGGGCCAAAAACCCAGGTGACCCCCTTGCAAAACCAGGTGGTTTTGAGATAGGCAAATTTGAAGTCACCTCACTACGTTTTGGGCCCTTGCCTGTCGCGGGAACTTGGGCCTCCCACACAAGTGAGGCACCATTTTTACCAGGAGACCCAGGGGAATGCTGCGAGGTGGGAAATTTGAGTGAGCCCGGTGATGCCACAACTTTCCCACACAAAAATGTGTGAAAAAAGTGATTTTTTTCAGCTAAAATTGAGGTTTGCAGGGGATTCTGGGTAAGGAAACGTTGGGGGATCCAAGCAAGCCATACCTCCCTGGAAGCCCTCGTGTGTCTAGTTTTCAGAAATGTATGGGTTTGGTAGGTTTCCCTAGATGGCCGCAGAGCACCGGGCCAAAAACCCAGGTGACCCCCCTTGCAAAACCAGGTGGTTTTGAGATAGGCAAATTTGAAGTCACCTCACTACGTTTTGGGCCCTTGCCTGTCGTGGGAACTTGGGCCTCCCACACAACTGAGGCACCATTTTTACCGGGAGACCCAGGGGAATGCTGGGAGGTGGGAAATTTGAGTGAGCCCAGTGATGCCACAACTTTCCCACACAAAAATGTGTGAAAAAAGTGATTTTTTCGGCTTAAATTGAGGTTTGCAGGGGATTCTGGGTAAGGAAACGTTGGGGGATCCATGCAAGTCATACCTCCCTGGAAGCCCCCGGGTGTCTAGTTTTCAGAAATGTATGGGTTTGGTAGGTTTCCCTTGATGGCCGCAGAGCCCCGGGCCAAAAACCCAGGTGACCCCCCTTGCAAAACCAGGTGGTTTTGAGATAGGCAAATTTGAAGTCACCTCACTACGTTTTGGGCCCTTGCCTGTCGCGGGAACTTGGGCCTCCCACACAAGTGAGACACCATTTTTACCGGGAGACCCAGGGGAACGCTGGGAGGTGGGAAATTTGAGTGAGCCCGGTGATGCCACAACTTTCCCACACAAAAATGTGTGAAAAAAGTGATTTTTTTCAGCAAAAATTGAGGTTTATAGGGGATTCTGGGTAAGGAAACGTTGGGGGATCCACGCAAGCCATACCTCCCTGGAAGCCCCCGGGTGTCTAGTTTTCAGAAATGTATAGGTTTGGTAGGTTTCCCTAGATGGCCGCAGAGCACCGGGCCAAAAACCCAGGTGACCCCCCTTGCAAAACCAGGTGGTTTTGAGATAGGCAAATTTGAAGTCACCTCACTACGTTTTGGGCCCTTGCCTGTCGCGGGAACTTGGGCCTCCAACACAAGTGAGGCACCATTTTTACCGGGAGACCCAGGGGAACGCTGGGAGGTGGGAAATTTGAGTGAGCCCAGTGATGCCACAACTTTCCCACACAAAAATGTGTGAAAAAAGTGATTTTTTTCAGCTAAAATTGAGGTTTACAGGGGATTCTGGGTAAGGAAACTTTGGGGGATCCACGCAAGCCATACCTCCCTGGAAGCCCCCGGGTGTCTAGTTTGCAGAAATGTATGGGTTTGGTAGGTTTCCCTAGATGGCCGCAGAGCACCGGGCCAAAAACCCAGGTGACCCCCCTTGCAAAACCAGGTGGTTTTGAGATAGGCAAATTTGAAGTCACCTCACTACGTTTTGGGCCCTTGCCTGTCGCGGGAACTTGGGCCTCCCACACAAGTGAGGCACCATTTTTACTGGGAGACCCAGGGGAACGCTGGGAGGTGGGAAATTTGAGTGAGCCCGGTGATGCCACAACTTTCCCACACAAAAATGTGTGAAAAAAGTGATTTTTTTCAGCTAAAATTGAGGCTTGCAGGGGAATCTGGGTAAGGAAACGTTGGGGGATCCACGCAAGCCATACCTCCCTGGAAGCCCCCGGGTGTCTAGTTTTCAGAAATGTATGGGTTTGGAAGGTTTCCCTAGATGGCCACCGTGCACCGGGCCAAAAACCCAGGTGACCCCCTTGCAAAACCAGGTGGTTTTGAGATAGGCAAATTTGAAGTCACCTCACTACGTTTTGGGCCCTTGCCTGTCGCGGGAACTTGGGCCTCCCACACAAGTGAGGCACCATTTTTACCGGGAGACCCAGGGGAACGCTGGGAGGTGGGAAATATGAGTGAGCCCGTTGATGCCACAACTTTCCCACATAAAAATGTGTGAAAAAAGTGATTTTTTTCAGCTAAAATTGAGGTTTGCAGGGGATTCTGGGTAAGGAAAGGTTGGGGGATCCATGCAAGCCATACCTCCCTGGAAGCCCCCGGGTGTCTAGTTTTCAGAAATGTATGGGTTTGGTAGGTTTCCCTATATGGCCGCAGAGCACCGGGCCAAAAACCCAGGTGACCCCCTTGCAAAACCAGGTGGTTTTGAGATAGGCAAATTTGAAGTCACCTCACTACGTTTTGGGCCCTTGCCTGTCGCGGGAACTTGGGCCTCCCACACAAGTGAGGCACCATTTTTACCGGGAGACCCAGGGGAATGCTGGGAGGTGGGAAATTTGAGTGAGCCCGGTGATGCCACAACTTTCCCACACAAAAATGTGTGAAAAAAGTGATTTTTTTCAGCTATAATTGAGGTTTGCAGGGGATTCTGGGTAAGGAAACGTTGGGGGATCCAAGCAAGCCATACCTCCCTGGAAGCCCTCGGGTGTCTAGTTTTCAGAAATGTATGGGTTTGGTAGGTTTCCCTAGATGGCCGCAGAGCACCGGGCCAAAAACCCAGGTGACCCCCCTTGCAAAACCAGGTGGTTTTGAGATAGGCAAATTTGAAGTCACCTCACTACGTTTTGGGCCCTTGCCTGTCGCGGGAACTTGGGCCTCCCACACAAGTGAGGCACCATTTTTACTGGGAGACCCAGGGGAACGCTGGGAGGTGGGAAATTTGAGTGAGCCCGGTGATGCCACAACTTTCCCACACAAAAATGTGTGAAAAAAGTGATTTTTTTCAGCTAAAATTGAGGTTTGCAGGGGAATCTGGGTAAGGAAACGTTGGGGGATCCACGCAAGCCATACCTCCCTGGAAGCCCCCGGGTGTCTAGTTTTCAGAAATGTATGGGTTTGGAAGGTTTCCCTAGATGGCCGCCGTGCACCGGGCCAAAAACCCAGGTGACCCCCTTGCAAAACCAGGTGGTTTTGAGATAGGCAAATTTGAAGTCACCTCACTACGTTTTGGGCCCTTGCCTGTCGCGGGAACTTGGGCCTCCCACACAAGTGAGGCACCATTTTTACCGGGAGACCCAGGGGAACGCTGGGAGGTGGGAAATATGAGTGAGCCCGTTGATGCCACAACTTTCCCACACAAAAATGTGTGAAAAAAGTGATTTTTTTCAGCTAAAATTGAGGTTTGCAGGGGATTCTGGGTAAGGAAAGGTTGGGGAATCCATGCAAGCCATACCTCCCTGGAAGCCCCCGGGTGTCTAGTTTTCAGAAATGTATGGGTTTGGTAGGTTTCCCTATATGGCCGCAGAGCACCGGGCCAAAAACCCAGGTGACCCCCTTGCAAAACCAGGTGGTTTTGAGATAGGCAAATTTGAAGTCACCTCACTACGTTTTGGGCCCTTGCCTGTCGCGGGAACTTGGGCCTCCCACACAAGTGAGGCACCATTTTTACCGGGAGACCCAGGGGAACGCTGGGAGGTGGGAAATTTGAGTGAGCCCGGTGATGCCACAACTTTCCCACACAAAAATGTGTGAAAAAAGTGATTTTTTTCAGCTATAATTGAGGTTTGCAGGGGATTCTGGGTAAGGAAACGTTGGGGGATCCAAGCAAGCCATACCTCCCTGGAAGCCCTCGGGTGTCTAGTTTTCAGAAATGTATGGGTTTGGTAGGTTTCCCTAGATGGCCGCAGAGCACCGGGCCAAAAACCCAGGTGACCCCCCTTGCAAAACCAGGTGGTTTTGAGATAGGCAAATTTGAAGTCACCTCACTACGTTTTGGGCCCTTGCCTGTCGTGGGAACTTGGGCCTCCCACACAAGTGAGGCACCATTTTTACCGGGAGACCCAGGGGAATGCTGGGAGGTGGGAAATTTGAGTGAGCCCAGTGATGCCACAACTTTCCCACACAAAAATGTGTGAAAAAAGTGATTTTTTTGGCTTAAATTGAGGTTTGCAGGGGATTCTGGGTAAGGAAACGTTGGGGGATCCATGCAAGCCATACCTCCCTGGAAGCCCCCGGGTGTCTAGTTTTCAGAAATGTATGGGTTTGGTAGGTTTCCTTAGATGGCCGCAGAGCACCGGGCCAAAAACCCAGGTGACCCCCTTGCAAAACCAGGTGGTTTTGAGATAGGCAAGTTTGAAGTCACCTCACTACGTTTTGGGCCCTTGCCTGTCGCTGGAACTTGGGCCTCCCACACAAGTGAGGCACCATTTTTACCGGGAGACCCAGGGGAACGCTGGGAGGTGGGAAATATGAGTGAGCCCGGTGATGCCACAACTTTCCCACACAAAAATGTGTGAAAAAAGTGATTTTTTTCAGCTAAAATTGAGGTTTGCAGGGGATTCTGGGTAAGGAAACGTTGGGGGATCCACGCAATCCATACCTCCCTGGAAGCCCCCGGGTGTCTAGTTTTCAGAATATTATGGGCTTGGTAGGATTCCCTAGATGGCCGCAGAGCACCGGGCCAAAAACCCAGGTGACCCCCCTTGCAAAACCAGGCAAATTTGAAGTCACCTCACTACGTTTTGGGCCCTTGCCTGTCGCGGGAACTTGGGCCTCCCACACAAGTGAGACACCATTTTTACCGGGAGACCCAGGGGAACGCTGGGAGGTGGGAAATTTGAGTAAGCCCGGTGATGCCACAACTTTCCCACACAAAAATGTGTGAAAAAAGTGATTTTTTTCAGCAAAAATTGAGGTTTACAGGGGATTCTGGGTAAGGAAACGTTGGGGGATCCATGCAAGCCATATCTCCCTGGAAGCCCCCGGGTGTCTAGTTTTCAGAAATGTATGGGTTTGGTAGGTTTCCCTAGATGGCCGCAGAGCACCGGGCCAAAAACCCAGGTGACCCCCCTTGCAAAACCAGGTGGTTTTGAGATAGGCAAATTTGAAGTCACCTCACTACGTTTTGGGCCCTTGCCTGTCGCGGGAACTTGGGCCTCCAACACAAGTGAGGCACCATTTTTACCGGGAGACCCAGGGGAACGCTGGGAGGTGAGAAATTTGAGTGAGCCTGGTGATGCCACAACTTTCCCACACAAAAATGTGTGAAAAAAGTGATTTTTTTCAGCTAAAATTGAGGTTTACAGGGGATTCTGGGTAAGGAAACGTTGGGGGATCCACGCAAGCCATACCTCCCTGGAAGCCCCCGGGTGTCTAGTTTTCAGAAATGTATGGGTTTGGTAGGTTTCCCTAGATGGCCGCAGAGCACCGGGCCAAAAACCCAGGTGACCCCCCTGCAAAACCAGGTGGTTTTGAGATAGGCAAATTTGAAGTCACATCACTACGTTTTGGGCCCTTGCCTCTCGCGGGAACTTGGGCCTCCCACACAAGTGAGGCACAATTTTTACCGGGAGACCCAGGGGAATGCTGGGAGGTGGGAAATTTGAGTGAGCCCGGTGATGCCACAACTTTCCCACACAAAAATGTGTGAAAAAAGTGATTTTTTCAGTTAAAATAGAGGTTTGCAGGGGATTCTGGGTAAGGAAACGTTGGGGGATCCATGCAAGCCATACCTCCCTGGAAGCCCCTGGGTGTCTAGTTTTCAGAAATGTATGGGTTTGGTAGGTTTCCCTAGATGGCCGCAGAGCACCGGGCCAAAAACCCAGGTGACCCCCCTTGCAAAACCAGGCAAATTTGAAGTCACCTCACTACGTTTTGGGCCCTTGCCTGTCGCGGGAACTTGGGCCTCCCACACAAGTGAGACACCATTTTTACCGGGAGACCCAGGGGAACGCTGGGAGGTGGGAAATTTGAGTGAGCCCGGTGATGCCACAACTTTCCCACACAAAAATGTGTGAAAAAAGTGATTTTTTTCTGCAAAAATTGAGGTTTACAGGGGATTCTGGGTAAGGAAACGTTGGGGGATCCACGCAAGCCATACCTCCCTGGACGCCCCCGGGTGTCTAGTTTTCAGAAATCTATGGGTTTGGTAGGTTTCCCTAGATGGCCGCAGAGCACCGGGCCAAAAACCCAGGTGACCCCCCTGCAAAACCAGGTGGTTTTGAGATAGGCAAATTTGAAGTCACCTTACTACGTTTTGGGCCCTTGCCTGTCGCGGGAACTTGGGCCTCCAACACAAGTGAGGCACCATTTTTACCGGGAGACCCAGGGGAACGCTGGGAGGTGGGAAATTTGAGTGAGCCCAGTGATGCCACAACTTTCCCACACAAAAATGTGTGAAAAAAGTGATTTTTTTCAGCTAAAATTGAGGTTTACAGGGGATTCTGGGTAAGGAAACTTTGGGGGATCCACGCAAGCCATACCTCCCTGGAAGCCCCCGGGTGTCTAGTTTGCAGAAATGTATGGGTTTGGTAGGTTTCCCTAGATGGCCGCAGAGCACCGGGCCAAAAACCCAGGTGACCCCCCTTGCAAAACCAGGTGGTTTTGAGATAGGCAAATTTGAAGTCACCTCACTACGTTTTGGGCCCTTGCCTGTCGCGGGAACTTGGGCCTCCCACACAAGTGAGGCACCATTTTTACTGGGAGACCCAGGGGAACGCTGGGAGGTGGGAAATTTGAGTGAGCCCGGTGATGCCACAACTTTCCCACACAAAAATGTGTGAAAAAAGTGATTTTTTTCAGCTAAAATTGAGGCTTGCAGGGGAATCTGGGTAAGGAAACGTTGGGGGATCCACGCAAGCCATACCTCCCTGGAAGCCCCCGGGTGTCTAGTTTTCAGAAATGTATGGGTTTGGAAGGTTTCCCTAGATGGCCACCGTGCACCGGGCCAAAAACCCAGGTGACCCCCTTGCAAAACCAGGTGGTTTTGAGATAGGCAAATTTGAAGTCACCTCACTACGTTTTGGGCCCTTGCCTGTCGCGGGAACTTGGGCCTCCCACACAAGTGAGGCACCATTTTTACCGGGAGACCCAGGGGAACGCTGGGAGGTGGGAAATATGAGTGAGCCCGTTGATGCCACAACTTTCCCACACAAAAATGTGTGAAAAAAGTGATTTTTTTCAGCTAAAATTGAGGTTTGCAGGGGATTCTGGGTAAGGAAAGGTTGGGGGATCCATGCAAGCCATACCTCCCTGGAAGCCCCCGGGTGTCTAGTTTTCAGAAATGTATGGGTTTGGTAGGTTTCCCTATATGGCCGCAGAGCACCGGGCCAAAAACCCAGGTGACCCCCTTGCAAAACCAGGTGGTTTTGAGATAGGCAAATTTGAAGTCACCTCACTACGTTTTGGGCCCTTGCCTGTCGCGGGAACTTGGGCCTCCCACACAAGTGAGGCACCATTTTTACCGGGAGACCCAGGGGAACGCTGGGAGGTGGGAAATTTGAGTGAGCCCGGTGATGCCACAACTTTCCCACACAAAAATGTGTGAAAAAAGTGATTTTTTTCAGCTATAATTGAGGTTTGCAGGGGATTCTGGGTAAGGAAACGTTGGGGGATCCAAGCAAGCCATACCTCCCTGGAAGCCCTCGGGTGTCTAGTTTTCAGAAATGTATGGGTTTGGTAGGTTTCCCTAGATGGCCGCAGAGCACCGGGCCAAAAACCCAGGTGACCCCCCTTGCAAAACCAGGTGGTTTTGAGATAGGCAAATTTGAAGTCACCTCACTACGTTTTGGGCCCTTGCCTGTCGCGGGAACTTGGGCCTCCCACACAAGTGAGGCACCATTTTTACTGGGAGACCCAGGGGAACGCTGGGAGGTGGGAAATTTGAGTGAGCCCGGTGATGCCACAACTTTCCCACACAAAAATGTGTGAAAAAAGTGATTTTTTTCAGCTAAAATTGAGGTTTGCAGGGGAATCTGGGTAAGGAAACGTTGGGGGATCCACGCAAGCCATACCTCCCTGGAAGCCCCCGGGTGTCTAGTTTTCAGAAATGTATGGGTTTGGAAGGTTTCCCTAGATGGCCGCCGTGCACCGGGCCAAAAACCCAGGTGACCCCCTTGCAAAACCAGGTGGTTTTGAGATAGGCAAATTTGAAGTCACCTCACTACGTTTTGGGCCCTTGCCTGTCGCGGGAACTTGGGCCTCCCACACAAGTGAGGCACCATTTTTACCGGGAGACCCAGGGGAACGCTGGGAGGTGGGAAATATGAGTGAGCCCGTTGATGCCACAACTTTCCCACACAAAAATGTGTGAAAAAAGTGATTTTTTTCAGCTAAAATTGAGGTTTGCAGGGGATTCTGGGTAAGGAAAGGTTGGGGAATCCATGCAAGCCATACCTCCCTGGAAGCCCCCGGGTGTCTAGTTTTCAGAAATGTATGGGTTTGGTAGGTTTCCCTATATGGCCGCAGAGCACCGGGCCAAAAACCCAGGTGACCCCCTTGCAAAACCAGGTGGTTTTGAGATAGGCAAATTTGAAGTCACCTCACTACGTTTTGGGCCCTTGCCTGTCGCGGGAACTTGGGCCTCCCACACAAGTGAGGCACCATTTTTACCGGGAGACCCAGGGGAACGCTGGGAGGTGGGAAATTTGAGTGAGCCCGGTGATGCCACAACTTTCCCACACAAAAATGTGTGAAAAAAGTGATTTTTTTCAGCTATAATTGAGGTTTGCAGGGGATTCTGGGTAAGGAAACGTTGGGGGATCCAAGCAAGCCATACCTCCCTGGAAGCCCTCGGGTGTCTAGTTTTCAGAAATGTATGGGTTTGGTAGGTTTCCCTAGATGGCCGCAGAGCACCGGGCCAAAAACCCAGGTGACCCCCCTTGCAAAACCAGGTGGTTTTGAGATAGGCAAATTTGAAGTCACCTCACTACGTTTTGGGCCCTTGCCTGTCGTGGGAACTTGGGCCTCCCACACAAGTGAGGCACCATTTTTACCGGGAGACCCAGGGGAATGCTGGGAGGTGGGAAATTTGAGTGAGCCCAGTGATGCCACAACTTTCCCACACAAAAATGTGTGAAAAAAGTGATTTTTTTGGCTTAAATTGAGGTTTGCAGGGGATTCTGGGTAAGGAAACGTTGGGGGATCCATGCAAGCCATACCTCCCTGGAAGCCCCCGGGTGTCTAGTTTTCAGAAATGTATGGGTTTGGTAGGTTTCCTTAGATGGCCGCAGAGCACCGGGCCAAAAACCCAGGTGACCCCCTTGCAAAACCAGGTGGTTTTGAGATAGGCAAGTTTGAAGTCACCTCACTACGTTTTGGGCCCTTGCCTGTCGCTGGAACTTGGGCCTCCCACACAAGTGAGGCACCATTTTTACCGGGAGACCCAGGGGAACGCTGGGAGGTGGGAAATATGAGTGAGCCCGGTGATGCCACAACTTTCCCACACAAAAATGTGTGAAAAAAGTGATTTTTTTCAGCTAAAATTGAGGTTTGCAGGGGATTCTGGGTAAGGAAACGTTGGGGGATCCACGCAATCCATACCTCCCTGGAAGCCCCCGGGTGTCTAGTTTTCAGAATATTATGGGCTTGGTAGGATTCCCTAGATGGCCGCAGAGCACCGGGCCAAAAACCCAGGTGACCCCCCTTGCAAAACCAGGCAAATTTGAAGTCACCTCACTACGTTTTGGGCCCTTGCCTGTCGCGGGAACTTGGGCCTCCCACACAAGTGAGACACCATTTTTACCGGGAGACCCAGGGGAACGCTGGGAGGTGGGAAATTTGAGTAAGCCCGGTGATGCCACAACTTTCCCACACAAAAATGTGTGAAAAAAGTGATTTTTTTCAGCAAAAATTGAGGTTTACAGGGGATTCTGGGTAAGGAAACGTTGGGGGATCCATGCAAGCCATATCTCCCTGGAAGCCCCCGGGTGTCTAGTTTTCAGAAATGTATGGGTTTGGTAGGTTTCCCTAGATGGCCGCAGAGCACCGGGCCAAAAACCCAGGTGACCCCCCTTGCAAAACCAGGTGGTTTTGAGATAGGCAAATTTGAAGTCACCTCACTACGTTTTGGGCCCTTGCCTGTCGCGGGAACTTGGGCCTCCAACACAAGTGAGGCACCATTTTTACCGGGAGACCCAGGGGAACGCTGGGAGGTGAGAAATTTGAGTGAGCCTGGTGATGCCACAACTTTCCCACACAAAAATGTGTGAAAAAAGTGATTTTTTTCAGCTAAAATTGAGGTTTACAGGGGATTCTGGGTAAGGAAACGTTGGGGGATCCACGCAAGCCATACCTCCCTGGAAGCCCCCGGGTGTCTAGTTTTCAGAAATGTATGGGTTTGGTAGGTTTCCCTAGATGGCCGCAGAGCACCGGGCCAAAAACCCAGGTGACCCCCCTGCAAAACCAGGTGGTTTTGAGATAGGCAAATTTGAAGTCACATCACTACGTTTTGGGCCCTTGCCTCTCGCGGGAACTTGGGCCTCCCACACAAGTGAGGCACAATTTTTACCGGGAGACCCAGGGGAATGCTGGGAGGTGGGAAATTTGAGTGAGCCCGGTGATGCCACAACTTTCCCACACAAAAATGTGTGAAAAAAGTGATTTTTTCAGTTAAAATAGAGGTTTGCAGGGGATTCTGGGTAAGGAAACGTTGGGGGATCCATGCAAGCCATACCTCCCTGGAAGCCCCTGGGTGTCTAGTTTTCAGAAATGTATGGGTTTGGTAGGTTTCCCTAGATGGCCGCAGAGCACCGGGCCAAAAACCCAGGTGACCCCCCTTGCAAAACCAGGCAAATTTGAAGTCACCTCACTACGTTTTGGGCCCTTGCCTGTCGCGGGAACTTGGGCCTCCCACACAAGTGAGACACCATTTTTACCGGGAGACCCAGGGGAACGCTGGGAGGTGGGAAATTTGAGTGAGCCCGGTGATGCCACAACTTTCCCACACAAAAATGTGTGAAAAAAGTGATTTTTTTCTGCAAAAATTGAGGTTTACAGGGGATTCTGGGTAAGGAAACGTTGGGGGATCCACGCAAGCCATACCTCCCTGGACGCCCCCGGGTGTCTAGTTTTCAGAAATCTATGGGTTTGGTAGGTTTCCCTAGATGGCCGCAGAGCACCGGGCCAAAAACCCAGGTGACCCCCCTGCAAAACCAGGTGGTTTTGAGATAGGCAAATTTGAAGTCACCTTACTACGTTTTGGGCCCTTGCCTGTCGCGGGAACTAGGGCCTCCCACACAAGTGAGGCACAATTTTTACCGGGAGACCCAGGGGAATGCTGGGAGGTGGGAAATTTGAGTGAGCCCGGTGATGCCACAACTTTCCCACACAAAACTGTGTGAAAAAAGTGATTTTTTTCAGCTAAAATTGAGGTTTACAGGGGATTTTGGGTAAGGAAACGTTGGGGGATCCACGCAAGCCATACCTCCCTGGAAGCCCCCGGGTGTCTAGTTTGCAGAAATGTATGGGTTTGGTAGGTTTCCCTAGATGGCCGCAGAGCACCGGGCCAAAAACCCAGGTGACCCCCCTTGCAAAACCAGGTGGTTTTGAGATAGGCAAATTTGAAGTCACCTCACTACATTTTGGGCCCTTGCCTGTCGCGGGAACTTGGGCCTCCCACACAAGTGAGGCACCATTTTTACCGGGAGACCCAGGGGAATGCTGGGAGGTGGGAAATTTGAGTGAGCCCGGTGATGCCACAACTTTCCCACACAAAAATGTGTGAAAAAAGTGATTTTTTTCAGCTAAAATTCAGGTTTGCAGGGGAATCTGGGTAAGGAAACGTTGGGGGATCCACGCAAGCCATACCTCCCTGGAAGCCCCCGGGTGTCTAGTTTTCAGAAATGTATGGGTTTGGAAGGTTTCCCTAGATGGCCGCCGTGCACCGGGCCAAAAACCCAGGTGACCCCCTTGCAAAACCAGGTGGTTTTGAGATAGGCAAATTTGAAGTCACCTCACTAGGTTTTGGGCCCTTGCCTGTCGCGGGAACTTGGGCCTCCCACACAAGTGAGGCACCATTTTTACCGGGAGACCCAGGGGAACGCTGGGAGGTGGGAAATTTGAGTGAGCCCACTGATGCCACAACTTTCCCACACAAAAATGTGTGAAAAAAGTTATTTTTTTCAGCTAAAATTGAGGTTTACAGGGGATTCTGGGTAAGGAAACGTTGGGGGATCCACGCAAGCCATACCACCCTGGAAGCCCCCGGGTGTCTAGTTTTCAGAAATCTATGGGTTTGGTAGGTTTCCCTAGATGGCCGCAGAGCACCGGGCCAAAAACCCAGGTGACCCCCCTGCAAAACCAGGTGGTTTTGAGATAGGCAAATTTGAAGTCACCTCACTACGTTTTGGGCCCTTGCCTGTCGCGGGAACTTGGGCCTCCCACACAAGTGAGGCACCATTTTTACCGGGAGACCCAGGGGAACGCTGGGATGTGGGAAATTTGAATGAGCCCGGTGATGCCACAACTTTCCCACACAAAAATATGTGAAAAAAAGTGGTTTTTTTCAGCTAAAATTGAGGTTTGCAAGGGATTCTGGGTAAGGAAACGTTGGGGGATCCACGCAAGCCATACCTCCCTGGAAGCCCTCGGGTGTCTAGTTTTCAGAAATGTATGGGTTTGGTAGGTTTCCCTAGATGGCCGCAGAGCACCGGGCCAAAAACCCAGGTGACCCCCCTTGCAAAACCAGGTGGTTTTGAGATAGGCAAATTTGAAGTCACCTCACTACGTTTTGGGCCCTTGCCTGTCGTGGGAACTTGGGCCTCCCACACAAGTGAGGCACCATTTTTACCGGGAGACCCAGGGGAATGCTGGGAGGTGGGAAATTTGAGTGAGCCCAGTGATGCCACAACTTTCCCACACAAAAATGTGTGAAAAAAGTGATTTTTTCGGCTTAAATTGAGGTTTGCAGGGGATTCTGGGTAAGGAAACGTTGGGGGATCCACGCAAGCCATACCTCCCTGGAAGCCCTCGGGTGTCTAGTTTTCAGAAATGTATGGGTTTGGTAGGTTTCCCTAGATGGCCGCAGAGCACCGGGCCAAAAACCCAGGTGACCCCCCTTGCAAAACCAGGTGGTTTTGAGATAGGCAAATTTGAGGTCACCTCACTACGTTTTGGGCCCTTGCCTGTCGTGGGAACTTGGGCCTCCCACACAAGTGAGGCACCATTTTTACTGGGAGACCCAGGGGAATTCTGGGAGGTGGGAAATTTGAGTGAGCCCTGTGATGCCACAACTTTCCCACACAAAAATGTGTGAAAAAAGTGATTTTTTCGGCTTAAATTGAGGTTTGCAGGGGATTCTGGGTAAGGAAACGTTGGGGGATCCATGCAAGCCATACCTCCCTGGAAGCCCCCGGGTGTCTAGTTTTCAGAAATGTATGGGTTTGGTAGGTTTCCCTAGATGGCCGCAGAGCACCGGGCCAAAAACCCAGGTGACCCCCTTGCAAAACCAGGTGGTTTTGAGATAGGCAAGTTTGAAGTCACCTCACTACGTTTTGGGCCCTTGCCAGTCGCGGGAACTAGGGCCTCCAACACAAGTGAGGCACCATTTTTACCGGGAGACCCAGTGGAATGCTGGGAGGTGGGAAATTTGAGTGAGCCCGGTGATGCCACAACTTTCCCACACAAAAATGTGTGAAAAAAGTGATTTTTTTCAGCTAAAATTGAGGTTTACAGGGGATTCTGGGTAAGGAAACGTTGGGGGATCCACGCAAGCCATACCTCCCTGGAAGCCCCCGGGTGTCTAGTTTTCAGAAATGTATGGGTTTGGTAGGTTTCCCTAGATGGCCGCAGAGCACCGGGCCAAAAACCCAGGTGACCCCCCTTGCAAAACCAGGTGGTTTTGAGATAGGCAAATTTGAAGTCACCTCACTACGTTTTGGGCCCTTGCCTGTCGCGGGAACTTGGGCCTCCCACACAAGTGAGGCACCATTTTTACTGGGAGACCCAGGGGAACGCTGAAAGGTGGGAAATTTGAGTGAGCCCGGTGATGCCACAACTTTCCCACACAAAAATGTGTGAAAAAAGTGATTTTTTTCAGCTAAAATTGAGGTTTGCAGGGGAATCTGGGTAAGGAAACGTTGGGGGATCCACGCAAGCCATACCTCCCTGGAAGCCCTCGGGTGTCTAGTTTTCAGAAATGTATGGGTTTGGAAGGTTTCCCTAGATGGCCGCCATGCACCGGGCCAAAAACCGAAGTGACCCCCTTGCAAAACCAGGTGGTTTTGAGATAGGCAAATTTGAAGTCACCTCACTACGTTTTGGGCCCTTGCCTGTCGCGGGAACTTGGGCCTCCTACACAAGTGAGGCGCCATTTTTACCGGGAGACCCAGGGGAACGCTGGGAGGTGGGAAATTTGAGTGAGCCCGGTGATGCCACAACTTTCCCACACAAAAATGTGTGAAAAAAGTGATTTTTTTCAGCTAAAATTGAGGTTTACAGGGGATTCTGGGTAAGGAAACCTTGGGGGATCCACGCAAGCCATACCTCCCTGGAAGCCCCCGGTTGTCTAGTTTTCATAAATGTATGGGTTTGGTAGGTTTCCCTAGATGGCCGCAGAGCACCGGGCCAAAAACCCAGGTGACCCCCCTTGCAAAACCAGGTGGTTTTGAGATAGGCAAATTTGAAGTCACCTCACTACGTTTTGGGCCCTTGCCTGTCGCGGGAACTTGGGCCTCCCACACAAGTGAGGCACAATTTTTACCGGGAGACCCAAGGGAACGCTGGGAGGTGGGAAATTTGAGTGAGCCCGGTGATGCCACAACTTTCCCACACAAAAATGTGTGAAAAAAGTGATTTTTTCAGTTATCATTGAGGTTTGCAGGGGATTCTGGGTAAGGAAAGGTTGGGGGATCCATGCAAGCCATACCTCCCTGGAAGCCCCCGGGTGTCTAGTTTTCAGAAATGTATGGGTTTGGTAGGTTTCCCTAGATGGCCGCAGAGCACCGGGCCAAAAACCCAGGTGACCCCCTTGCAAAACCAGGTGGTTTTGAGATAGGCAAATTTGAAGTCACCTCACTACGTTTTGGGCCCTTGCCTGTCGCGGGAACTTGGGCCTCCCACACAAGTGAGGCACCATTTTTACCGGGAGACCCAGGGGAACGCTGGGAGGTGGGAAATTTGAGTGAGCCCGGTGATGCCACAACTTTCCCACACAAAAATGTGTGAAAAAAGTGATTTTTTCAGCTAAAATTGAGGTTTGCAGGGGATTCTGGGTAAGGAAACGTTGGGGGATCCAAGCAAGCCATACCTCCCTGGAAGCCCTCGGGTGTCTAGTTTTCAGAAATGTATGGGTTTGGTAGGTTTCCCTAGATGGCCGCAGAGCACCGGGCCAAAAACCCAGGTGACCCCCCTTGCAAAACCAGGTGGTTTTGAGATAGGCAAATTTGAAGTCACCTCACTACGTTTTGGGCCCTTGCCTGTCGTGGGAACTTGGGCCTCCCACACAAGTGAGGCACCATTTTTACCGGGAGACCCAGGGGAATGCTGGGAGGTGGGAAATTTGAGTGAGCCCAGTGATGCCACAACTTTCCCACACAAAAATGTGTGAAAAAAGTGATTTTTTTCGGCTTAAATTGAGGTTTGCAGGGGATTCTGGGTAAGGAAACGTTGGGGGATCCATGCAAGCCATACCTCCCTGGAAGCCCCCGGGTGTCTAGTTTTCAGAAATGTATGGGCTTGGTAGGATTCCCTAGATGGCCGCAGAGCACCGGGCCAAAAACCCAGGTGACCCCCCTTGCAAAACCAGGCAAATTTGAAGTCACCTCACTACGTTTTGGGCCCTTGCCTGTCGCGGGAACTTGGGCCTCCCACACAAGTGAGACACCATTTTTACCGGGAGACCCAGGGGAACGCTGGGAGGTGGGAAATTTGAGTGAGCCCGTTGATGCCACAACTTTCCCACACAAAAATGTGTGAAAAAAGTGATTTTTTCAGCTAAAATTGAGGTTTGCAGGGGATTCTGGGTAAGGAAACGTTGGGGGATCCAAGCAAGCCATACCTCCCTGGAAGCCCTCGGGTGTCTAGTTTTCAGAAATGTATGGGTTTGGTAGGTTTCCCTAGATGGCCGCAGAGCACCGGGCCAAAAACCCAGGTGACCCCCCTTGCAAAACCAGGTGGTTTTGAGATAGGCAAATTTGAAGTCACCTCACTACGTTTTGGGCCCTTGCCTGTCGTGGGAACTTGGGCCTCCCACACAAGTGAGGCACCATTTTTACCGGGAGACCCAGGGGAATGCTGGGAGGTGGGAAATTTGAGTGAGCCCAGTGATGCCACAACTTTCCCACACAAAAATGTGTGAAAAAAGTGATTTTTTTCGGCTTAAATTGAGGTTTGCAGGGGATTCTGTGTAAGGAAACGTTGGGGGATCCATGCAAGCCATACCTCCCTGGAAGCCCCCGGGTGTCTAGTTTTCAGAAATGTATGGGCTTGGTAGGATTCCCTAGATGGCCGCAGAGCACCGGGCCAAAAACCCAGGTGACCCCCCTTGCAAAACCAGGCAAATTTGAAGTCACCTCACTACGTTTTGGGCCCTTGCCTGTCGCGGGAACTTGGGCCTCCCACACAAGTGAGACACCATTTTTACCGGGAGACCCAGGGGAACGCTGGGAGGTGGGAAATTTGAGTGAGCCCGGTGATGCCACAACTTTCCCACACAAAAATGTGTGAAAAAAGTAATTTTTTTCAGCAAAAATTGAGGTTTACAGGGGATTCTGGGTAAGGAAACGTTGGGGGATCCATGCAAGCCATACCTCCCTGGACGCCCCCGGGTGTCTAGTTTTCAGAAATGTATGGGTTTGGTAGGTTTCCCTAGATGGACGCAGAGCACCGGGCCAAAAACCCAGGTGACCCCCCTTGCAAAACCAGGTGGTTTTGAGATAGGCAAATTTGAAGTCACCTCACTACGTTTTGGGCCCTTGCCTGTCGCGGGAACTTGGGCCTCCAACACAAGTGAGGCACCATTTTTACCGGGAGACCCAGGGGAACGCTGGGAGGTGGGAAATTTGAGTGAGCCCGGTGATGCCACAACTTTCCCACACAAAAAAGTGTGAAAAAAGTGATTTTTTTCAGCTAAAATTGAGGTTTAGAGGGGATTCTGGGTAAGGAAACGTTGGGGGATCCACGCAGGCCATACCTCCCTGGAAGCCCCCGGGTGTCTAGTTTGCAGAAATGTATGGGTTTGGTAGGTTTCCTGTTAGAAATGGAATTTCTGGTTGGCTAGGGCTTGCGCCAAAGCCAGACAGAAACCACCACTCTAGTCAGGGCTGGGGAGTTACACGCCAAAGATAACCCCTGCTCACCCCCTTGGTAGCTTGGCACGAGCAGTCAGGCTTATCCCTGAGGCGATGTGTAAAGCGTTTGCGCGCGCACCCAGCAACAACACCCAAGGCCCACCACAAAGGAAACTCCACACAAGGTATTCTATAAAAATAGCCTTTGTATTATACACAACACATTAGATAAAAACACACTCTACAATGTGCCAACAGGCACGGGCAGAGTTTACAAGGGATTATATGTACAGGGGACAGGGCCACATGGACCACTGTCCGGAATTAGCACTTTTTAGAACATAGGAATAATACTGTAGTATAAAATAACATATGTAGCACACAACCAGTAACTACTGGTATCAGGTAAGTACCCCCTACGCAACCCTAACCACCTTAGGAAAATATTGCGCAGGGAATCAGGACCTCACTAGCACCACCTGTACTAGGGAGAAAACAACCACCTAAGTATCACAATACCTGTAGGGGTCTAAGCACATAAACACATGATGCATCACATTCAGAGGTGTAAAGCAAAGCACATGACGCATAAACACATTCAGAGGTGCAGAAAAGGAACAATAGCGCCAAAACTCACATAAGCCACCACTTGTGGCAGTCCCTAGGCCAACTGGCCTTGAAGGGGCAAGGACGCCCTGTGTCCAGAAAAGTCAGGGCGCGCCGGCGCAGGCTGCGCCAACCAGCGCGCACAAAGCACAACCTACACGTAGCAGTTGCCCACTAAGTGCTGGGCAACTGGAGAAATGCTGGGGCCAACGTTGGAGCCTCCCAGGGCTCTGAAACAAATGAAATGCCCCCTAGAGCCTTCTAGGCTCGAGAAATAATGGCCCCTTCGTTGGAGCGCACCAGCGCTCAAAGAAAACAATGCGGGGTGTTGGAGTCCCTCTGGACTCTGAGCAACAACCAATGCCCGGTGTGGGAGCCTCGTGGGCTCTGAAAACCAGTATGCCCCCGTCGTTGGAGTCCTGGTCATGGACTCAGTTTGATCAAAATGCCCCAATCGTTGGAGCGCACTGGGGCTCTAAAAGACACAATGCCTGGCGTGGGTTGGAGCCCTCTAGGCTCTAGAGGAACAATGCGGGCCTCTACTCACCGGCAGTACTCGCTCCTCCGGGCGGGACCTCTCTCCTCGGGGCAAATGCGGGAGTGGAGCCCTCGCGGCTCCCAGACGTGGCCAGACTCCGCTCACCAACACACCGGCTCACCTGATTGTCCTGCGATCGCGGCGGACGTCTCCCGTTTCTCCTTCTCGTGGTGCTCGGCGGGGTAGGCACCCGCTCCGAGAACAACAGGGAAGCGGGTTGGACACCCGTTCTCTCCGTCCGATGCAAGGGGAGCCCTCGCGGCTCTATGACGTGGGCAGGCCCCGCCCACCAACGCGCAGACTCACCGGGCTTCCTGGTCGCGGCAGTGAGCTCCTCAGTACGGCGGCAATGCGGGGTGGGCTCCCGTAGTGAGAAATCCAAAATAGGCAATAAAAACGGGGCAAATGCCGGGTGGGCACCGGCGCTTCTCTGAGGGCAGTAAATCGAGGTGGGCACTCGATTATGGCGGCAATGTCCCTGGCAGGGTGGGCACCTGCCAGGGGACTTCAGGCTCGGCAGAGACGGGGCAGACGCCGGGTGGGCACCGGATTTTTAGAAATAAAAGCGCTCCTGAGCGCTAAAAGAAAAGGAAAGCGCTTCCGGGCACTAGAGGTGAAAAATAAAGCGCTCCCAGCGCTTCAGGGCACACAATCAGCAAAAGTCCAGGCAAGTTCTCCCCTGCATGCAGCAGGGCAGGGGTGGGGGCAAGGCTGGACCCAGAGCCAGCTCACTGGGCCTCCAGGCAGGGAGGTAGTCCAGGTGGCGGTCCTCTGGTCCAGCAGCAGCAGCAGCAGCCCCCCTCAGGCAGGATCCTGGCAAAGAACAGTTTCTGTGGGGACACAGCCCCATTTTTATACAGGCAAACCCTTTGTTCTGGGTTCAGGGTGAGGGGGAAAACCAGTCGCAGCTGGTTGGGGAGCACCCTTGATGTGCTCAGCCCCTCACTCTATTCACTGGCAGGGCTAGGGTCGTCAGTCGCACCACAGGGGGCGGGGCCAGCATTGTGTGTGGAAAACCCTGTCCTATTCAGGACCCAGGTGTACTCCTCCCACCCATCTAGCTGCTGATCTCCCCATTCACCACTGGGTGACTCATCCTGACTCTGGGGAATCCCTAGCCCGTCACATGACATGACCAGCCAATCACGCGACAGACACACTGCACACAGAAGTGCCCACTTCTAGAAGTTGCACTTCCACACTAGGTACATGCACGCCGCACACATCATCGCGCAGCATTCACTCCCACGAGTCCGCACATACCAAACTCGGGCCTGCACACCCCACGCATCAGGAACTACTAGGGACACATACACTCCCCATGCATTCCTATGGGAGGGCAGGCCTATCTCACCACATGCACTCAGAGCACGCACGCACTTTACCCTGGGACACAGGGAAAGTGCGCAGAGACCAAACAATTACCACACCAAGTCACCAGTAAAAAGCAAAAAAGTTCAGGGGTGAACCTGCCAGAAGGGCCAAGTCCAACACAACCCCCTTCCAGCCAAAACGCAGGGCAGACCAATCACCACCGTGATGGACTTCCCTGCTTGGGGCGATAGAACACGGACGCGGGCCCGCAACTGCAGGGACACCCTCTGGTTCTACGCCACGGTGAACCCATGGAATTCTTTCTAACACCACTGTCTGGACCAACTGGGCTACCCCACTGGTACTCCCAAGCTGTCCGCGGCCAAGACCAGGCCCTAGGCCACCCAGGTGCCACTGGTCTTTGCCTAACCACAGAGTGGGGGGTAGTAACCCCTGGCACATAGCGGCCATTCTCCACTCTTCCTCTCTGAAAGACAGGACTAGACTGCCACTGGTTCTCCAGCCTAGGGTCTACACCCTTAGGCGGACCAGGAGTCTCAGGGAAGGCTCTCCTCCCCCTACCTCTTCTCCTAGTGTTCCTCCTCCTCTGGCGAGGGGTACACCTAGAACGCCATTCCAACCCAGGGTTTAACCCCTCAGGTTGTACCGGGGGCTGAGGTGGGCTTTCCCACCCTCTGCACCCCCTTCCAGAGCCCTGCTCCCTACCAACTGGGGCGGTACCTCTGAAAGAAGAACTGGTCGGGACGCTGATTACAGACGTCCCACCCTTCAGGTCAGGCTGATCCTGAACCTGGCCTCCCAACCTCCGGCCTAGAACCTTTGGTGGAATAATTGCCTGGCACTCCAGGACTTCTGGGGATTTCCACTCCATCCCCCTGAGGCTATCAAAGGACACATATGTCGAGTGACTGTCTGTCTGGCGCTGATCTCCCGTCCCCTGTCCACCTGACAGTGCGCGGAGATCCCCCAGAACAGAAGTGGTGCCACCCTGGTCACTACACGGGATCCTAGCCCAACTGGGTAGTCCCTGACCCACAGGCTCTTCCACTGGGAAACTCATCCCCCAATCACTCCTCACACTGGACTCCTGTACCCTCCCTACCGGAGCGGTACTGCCAGACTCTAGAACCACAGGAGCCCTGGTTACAGGTGCTCCAGGTCCTCTACTCACCAGGAAATCTTCCTCAAATGGGCTAACAGGACAGCCTAGGTCCCCAACTTGGTGTTCCCTCATGAAACCATCCAAGTCCTGAGGCAGGGTTTCGGGCGTCTGGGGACCCTCGGTCACCCCCTCACTCCTGCTCCACTGAGCCAGGCAGTGAGCCCCTACACCCTCCTCGCTATCCTGGGACCTAGCTGGGCTACACTGAGCCTCTTCCACCACGCTGGGCTGGAAGATACCTGACCCACTACTTTTGGAGTCACTCCCTAATGACTCTAGAGAACCTCTAGCCCTTTCCCAGCGCTCTGCCTCATCCGCAAGGTCAAATGGCTCAGACAATCCACACCCCAACAGGTGTTGGTGCAGCCCCGGCACACAACAACTGAGCAGGTGTTCTTTGAGAACCAGATTACACAGTATATCAAAATCACTTGCTGTGGAAATCCAATCAAACATTGCATCCTCACATCCATCCACAAACTCCTCCCAAGTCTGGTGAGACAGTTTCCTACTGCCCCTGAATTTCAACCTTAACTCCTCCTCCTGGGGAACAGGTACCAGACTGGGGGAACTGGGACTGGGATTTCCTACACTGGAATCTACATCGCTACTACCACTGGACTCAACCCTCCCTGGGGAGCCCAGAAAATTAAAACTGCGCGCAGGGGATAGTCTACCCTCCAGAGCTACTTTGCCTCTGGTGGAGGCCCTCTCAGCCTCCTCTACCCTCTCCCGCGCCAAGACCCACTCAGTCTCCCGCTGTTGCTTCCTGGCCTCCAGCTGCGCCATAGCCTGAGCATGCTCTAACCTGAGCTTCTCTAACGCCAGCTGGTGCTCCCTTTCTTTCCTCCTATCTTCCCACTCCTCTGGGGACAGGGAAAGGGATGAGGCGCTGCTTCCTACGCTGGACCCAGCAAGGGACGCCCTACCTATGGGGTCCTCACTCTCTACTGGCGTCCAGGTATTATCATCCTCTACCTCCTCTTCTGAATCTTCAGGGCTCCCCACAGACCCACCACCCTCCAGGTGTGAGGCCCGGGCCCTTTCCATACTGTGCTCAAGATCCCATGGACCCTTTTGCCATAGGACCAGGTGGTCCTGAAGTTCGTACAGGGTGTCGGACTCTCCCTCTGTACAGTACCTTTCTAACTCCTGCCTCTGGCGCCAAGCTAGCTCGTAGGGATCACAAGCAGGCTCCATTCTGGCGGACGTTATGGTAAAAATTATACAGGGAACCTAGGGGTCTGAGTTTCACACAGGAGCACACAATTCACAAAAAGATTCAGCAAGCTCTCTAACCCAGAGAACTCACACTCACTTGCCTAGTGCCACACACCATTCATCCACACACACAACCCTCCCCTCGGACTGGTAAGGCAGTTTGTACCACCCCTGATTCCTCAACCTGACCACCACGTGACACAGGTACCAACTCTGGGCGCAGGGCGGGGGACAAATGTACTGGACACTATTACGCTGCCACCACTGGATCCCACCCTCTGGTGAATCCAGAAACACAATGCACTAAGGGGGATGATCTACCCTCCCGAGCTAGGGACACCTAACTCACAGTGCACAAAACCACATTTCCAAAGAAATGACAATTAAAAACAAACTTAGAACAATAATCCCTATACCATGTGATTTATCTAAATGCAGAGTTTTGTAGTGCGGCCAGTTGCCGCTGCGGTACAGCGCAAACGCAAGTCCAAATCCCACCGCTGATCACCAATGTTAGAAATGGAATTTCTGGTTGGCTAGGGCTTGCGCCAAAGCCAGACAGAAACCACCACTCTAGTCAGGGCTGGGGAGTTACACGCCAAAGATAACCCCTGCTCACCCCCTTGGTAGCTTGGCACGAGCAGTCAGGCTTATCCCTGAGGCGATGTGTAAAGCGTTTGCGCGCGCACCCAGCAACAACACCCAAGGCCCACCACAAAGGAAACTCCACACAAGGTATTCTATAAAAATAGCCTTTGTATTATACACAACACATTAGATAAAAACACACACTCTACAATGTGCCAACAGGCACGGGCAGAATTTACAAGGGATTATATGTACAGGGGACAGGGCCACATGGACCACTGTCCGGAATTAGCACTTTTTAGAACATAGGAATAATACTGTAGTATAAAATAACATATGTAGCACACAACCAGTAACTACTGGTATCAGGTAAGTACCCCCTACGCAACCCTAACCACCTTAGGAAAATATTGCGCAGGGAATCAGGACCTCACTAGCACCACCTGTACTAGGGAGAAAACAACCACCTAAGTATCACAATACCTGTAGGGGTCTAAGCACATAAACACATGATGCATAACATTCAGAGGTGTAAAGCAAAGCACATGACGCATAAACACATTCAGAGGTGCAGAAAAGGAACAATAGCGCCAAAACTCACATAAGCCACCACTTGTGGCAGTCCCTAGGCCAACTGGCCTTGAAGGGGCAAGGATGCCCTGTGTCCAGAAAAGTCAGGGCGCGCCGGCGCAGGCTGCTCCAACCAGCGCGCACAAAGCACAACCTACACGTAGCAGTTGCCCACTAAGTGCTGGGCAACTGGAGAAATGCTGGGGCCAACGTTGGAGCCTCCCAGGGCTCTGAAACAAATGAAATGCCCCCTAGAGCCTTCTAGGCTCGAGAAATAATGGCCCTTTCGTTGGAGCGCACCAGCGCTCAAAGAAAACAATGCGGGGTGTTGGAGTCCCTCTGGACTCTGAGCAACAACCAATGCCCGGTGTGGGAGCCTCGTGGGTTCTGAAAACCAGTATGCCCCCGTCGTTGGAGTCCTGGTCATGGACTCAGTTTGATCAAAATGCCCCAATCGTTGGAGCGCACTGGGGCTCTAAAAGACACAATGCCTGGCGTGGGTTGGAGCCCTCTAGGCTCTAGAGGAACAATGCGGGCCTCTACTCACCGGCAGTACTCGCTCCTCCGGGCGGGACCTCTCTCCTCGGGGCAAATGCGGGAGTGGAGCCCTCGCGGCTCCCAGACGTGGCCAGACTCCGCTCACCAACACACCGGCTCACCTGATTGTCCTGCGATCGCGGCGGACGTCTCCCGTTTCTCCTTCTCGTGGTGCTCGGCGGGGTAGGCACCCGCTCCGAGAACAACAGGGAAGCGGGTTGGACACCCGTTCTCTCCGTCCGATGCAAGGGGAGCCCTCGCGGCTCTATGACGTGGGCAGGCCCCGCCCACCAACGCGCAGACTCACCGGGCTTCCTGGTCGCGGCAGTGAGCTCCTCAGTACGGCGGCAATGCGGGGTGGGCTCCCGTAGTGAGAAATCCAAAATAGGCAATAAAAACGGGGCAAATGCCGGGTGGGCACCGGCGCTTCTCTGAGGGCAGTAAATCGAGGTGGGCACTCGATTATGGCGGCAATGTCCCTGGCAGGGTGGGCACCTGCCAGGGGACTTCAGGCTCGGCAGAAACGGGGCAGACGCCGGGTGGGCACCGGCTTTTTAGAAATAAAAGCGCTCCTGAGCGCTAAAAGAAAAGGAAAGCGCTTCCGGGCACTAGAGGTGAAAAATAAAGCGCTCCCAGCGCTTCAGGGCACACAATCAGCAAAAGTCCAGGCAAGTTCTCCCCTGCATGCAGCAGGGCAGGGGTGGGGGCAAGGCTGGACCCAGAGCCAGCTCACTGGGCCTCCAGGCAGGGAGGTAGTCCAGGTGGCGGTCCTCTGGTCCAGCAGCAGCAGCAGCAGCCCCCCTCAGGCAGGATCCTGGCAAAGAACAGTTTCTGTGGGGACACAGCCCCATTTTTATACAGGCAAACCCTTTGTTCTGGGTTCAGGGTGAGGGGGAAAACCAGTCGCAGCTGGTTGGGGAGCACCCTTGATGTGCTCAGCCCCTCACTCTATTCACTGGCAGGGCTAGGGTCGTCAGTCGCACCACAGGGGGCGGGGCCAGCATTGTGTGTGGAAAACCCTGTCCTATTCAGGACCCAGGTGTACTCCTCCCACCCATCTAGCTGCTGATCTTCCCATTCACCACTGGGTGACTCATCCTGACTCTGGGGAATCCCTAGCCCGTCACATGACATGACCAGCCAATCACGCGACAGACACACTGCACACAGAAGTGCCCACTTCTAGAAGTGGCACTTCCACACTAGGTACATGCACGCCGCACACATCATCGCGCAGCATTCACTCCCACGAGTCCGCACATACCAAACTCGGGCCTGCACACCCCACGCATCAGGAACTACTAGGGACACATACACTCCCCATGCATTCCTATGGGAGGGCAGGCCTATCTCACCACATGCACTCAGAGCACGCACGCACTTTACCCTGGGACACAGGGAAAGTGCGCAGAGACCAAACAATTACCACACCAAGTCACCAGTAAAAAGCAAAAAAGTTCAGGGGTGAACCTGCCAGAAGGGCCAAGTCCAACATTTCCCTAGATGGCCGCAGAGCACCGGGCCAAAAACCCAGGTGACCCCCCTTGCAAAACCAGGTGGTTTTGAGATAGGCAAATTTGAAGTCACCTCACTACGTTTTGGGCCCTTGCCTGTCGCGGGAACTTGGGCCTCCCACACAAGTGAGGCACCATTTTTACCGGGAGACCCAGGGGAACGCTGGGAGGTGGGAAATTTGAGTGAGCCCGGTGATGCCCCAACTTTCCCACACAAAAATGTGTGAAAAAAGTGATTTTTTTCAGCTAAAATTGAGGTTTGCAGGGGAATCTGGGTAAGGAAACGTTGGGGGATCCACGCAAGCCATACCTCCCTAGAAGCCCCCGGGTGTCTAGTTTTCAGAAATATATGGGTTTGGAAGGTTTCCCTAGATGGCCGCCGTGCACCGGGCCAAAAACCCAGGTGACCCCCTTGCAAAACCAGGTGGTTTTGAGATAGGCAAATTTGAAGTCACCTCACTACGTTTTGGGCCCTTGCCTGTCGCGGGAACTTGGGCCTCCCACACAAGTGAGGCACCATTTTTACCGGGAGACCCAGGGGAACGCTGGGAGGTGGGAAATATGAGTGAGCCCGTTGATGCCACAACTTTCCCACACAAAAATGTGTGAAAAAAGTGATTTTTTTCAGCTAAAATTGAGGTTTGCAGGGGATTCTGGGTAAGGAAACGTTGGGGGATCCACGCAATCTATACCTCCCTGGAAGACCCCGGGTGTCTAGTTTTCAGAATTGTATGGGTTTGGTAGGATTCCCTAGATGGCCGCAGAGCACCGGGCCAAAAACCCAGGTGACCCCCCTTGCAAAACCAGGCAAATTTGAAGTCACCTCACTACGTTTTGGGCCCTTGCCTGTCGCGGGAACTTGGGCCTCCCACACAAGTGAGGCACCATTTTTACCGGGAGACCCAGGGGAACGCTGGGAGGTGGGAAATTTGAGTGAGCCCGGTGATGCCACAACTTTCCCACACAAAAATGAGTGAAAAAAGTGATTTTTTCAGTTAAAATTGAGGTTTGCAGGGGATTCTGGGTAAGGAAACGTTGGGGGATCCACGCAAGCCATACCTCCCTGGAAGCCCCCGGGTGTCTAGTTTTCAGAAATGTATGGGTTTGGTAGGTTTCCCTAGTTGGCCGCAGAGCACCGGGCCAAAAACCCAGGTGACCCCCTTGCAAAACCAGGTGGTTTTGAGATAGGCAAATTTGAAGTCACCTCACTACGTTTTGGGCCCTTGCCTGTCGCGGGAACTTGGGCCTCCCACACAAGTGAGGCACCATTTTTACCGGGAGACCCAGGGGAACGCTGGGAGGTGGGAAATTTGAATGAGCCCGGTGATACCACAACTTTCCCACACAAAAATGTGTGAAAAAGTGATTTTTTCGGCTTAAATTGAGGTTTGCAGGGGATTCTGGGTAAGGAAACGTTGGGGGATCCACGCAAGCCATACCTCCCTGGAAGCCCCCGGGTGTCTAGTTTTCAGAAATGTATGGGTTTGGTAGGTTTCCTGTTGTGATGTGCTTATTATCTTTACACTCTCCCTACTCTGGCTCTCTGCCTGCCTGCTCAGCCTTTGATGAGGTATGATAGAATGTTGAGGGTGGTTGGGATTCTAGTGTGATCAGTTGGTAAGAAGGGGCTGAGCAGGGAGGACGCTGCTCCTGGTGGGGCATTAAGAAGGAACAGAACATCTTCCTGTAACATGTAACAAGTGATCTGTCTTGAAGAATAAATCATCATATCATCTATACAAGACCATGCCTGCGCCCATTCATTCCTTTTAACACTGGCGACGATTCAAAGAACCTGCGTGTATTTTTGGACTTGTTAAACTCATGAGCCTATGTGAGTCACCTTGGATGAACTTGGTATTGAAGAAGCGCAGTTAAGAAGAAGTAATCTTGCACTCCACAAGCCCCACCAGTGACCAGAAGATCGGTCAGCCCTATCGTGGACGTGCTAGATGATGAATTTGGGTGAGTGTTTCCCCAAAGGACATTACTGTCTATCTGGAACGGTCAGCTCTAGCCTGGGCCTGCCGATTTTAAAGCCTGCTCCTGTTCTGGAGTATTTGGAGTTTGCCCTGTTGAAAGAAGCTGTGGGGAACTGGCAGCGTGTGTTTTTGTATCCTGGGAGGATCTTTTGCGCACAAAAAAAGGACTGTTGTGGTGTTGGGTGCGACCTGTATCAAGCGTTGCTGTGGAGAGACTGACTAACTTTAATGCGAGTTTACTTACAGACACTCCTTTGTCGGGGGCATAAGTCGAGCCCCAAGGAGTGTTTGCCTGAACTTTGTGCTCGCATGCGAGGCAGCTCTGGGAGTACATCGACGACTTAAGATGGCGGCGATAACGATTGTTTTTGTTTGCCGGCTTCTGCATGAGGTTTAAACACTTACCGGTATTCTGTGGGAAGCGCGTGGTTCTCTTTGAATGTGGGTTTCCACGCGCTGAGTCTTCCTGCAAGTTTCTTTTCGATGCGCGTCATAGCGGGACGCGCATGGACAATGCGGATGTTTCCTTAGCAACCTCACCGTTGTTGTCATCCTACGGCGTTACGTAGTTCAACGTGGGAGCTCGCAGGACGTTGCCTGGTAACCACTGTACTGTGTGGAGACGCTTTTCAAGCTTTCATGTGCTGGGAGCCATCCGGGGCTGACGTCAACCACAGTGCCGCCATTTCAGGATTTTTGCGGTTTCAAGAGTGCCCTGCATTCGTACTTCCAACTACGTCGTTCACGTTTTGTTAACTACGTTTTTTTTTGTGTTTTGGTTGCCGGAATAAAGGTGAACAAAATCAGATGGGGTTGGGGGTTTACGCTGTACAATGGTGCCGCATTAAGGAAAAGCTAGTGGAGGAACTGGTTTCAAGGCTTTATCGAACAAACAGTGACACAGTGAAGTTTTTTTTGTTCGTCTATGCTTACCATGGAGTGGCCCTCGGGTAAGAAGTCGCTCACTGGTCACTTTTGTGTTAATTTATTATTGCACTTCGTTTTTTCTATTGCTGTGATTGTTTCTCATGCCTATGAGACTGTGTTTTGTTTTGTTGGGGCCAGTTTTTCTTGGGTTCAAAGTTACCCATGATGTTTTTAGTCTTTAGTTACCCATGTTGTCTTTAGTTACCTATGAAATATTTATGGGTGTATTTTTGAATTCATTTATGTTGGTTTGGCCAGTATATTTTTGGGGTTCAAGGACATACTGTTTTTGCTATGTTGCCCTGAATTGTATGGGGTTGAAGGTTAACCTGTGTTTGTATAGGGTTAAAGGATACCCTAGATGGTCTAGAGTCACCCTTTTGGGTGTGTCTTGGGTTAAGGGATACCCTAAAATTTGTCATGGGTTATGTATATCCATAGTGTTTTGCGAGTGTGTTTTTGGGGTTAAGGGATACCCTAAATTTGTCATGAGTTATTGTTACTCATAGTTATCGCAAAAGTGTTTTAGGGTTAAGGGATACCCTGATTTGTCAGTTATAGTTACCCATAAAGTATTTTGGGTTTAAAGGTACCCTATGTTGGTTAGGGTTAAGGGGTTTAGTCTTAGATCTGTCTTATTGGTAGATCTGTTTTTGTCTTAGTTGTGCAGTTTAGGGTTGTAGATCCCTGTTCTGCCTGTCTTGTGTCTTTTTATGAGGCACAATGGGTACGTTGTGGGGTGTAGTGTAGTGTCTTGTACCCATAGTTGTAGTCTGAGTTTTCATGTTAGTTTTGCAATTTTGTTTTTGATCATTATCAGGGGAAGGATGGTGTTTAATGTTTTGGTTATTCATCTTCCTTTTCTACTAAATGTGTGTTCAATTTATTTTCATGCATTTTTCTGTTTATGATCATTATCGCTGGGGGGGTGATGTTTAATTAGTTGTTATTAATGCATCCTCCTATGCTCAGTGAGTGTTGTATCATCTTAACACATGTTGATTGTTTTCAAATATTATAAGGGGGGAGATGTGTTGTGATGTGCTTATTATCTTTACACTCTCCCTACTCTGGCTCTCTGCCTGCCTGCTCAGCCTTTGATGAGGTATGATAGAATGTTGAGGGTGGTTGGGATTCTAGTGTGATCAGTTGGTAAGAAGGGGCTGAGCAGGGAGGACGCTGCTCCTGGTGGGGCATTAAGAAGGAACAGAACATCTTCCTGTAACATGTAACAAGTGATCTGTCTTGAAGAATAAATCATCTATCGTTTATACAAGACCATGCTTGCGCCCATTCATTCCTTTTAACATTTCCCTAGATGGCCGCAGAGCACCGGGCCAAAAACCCAGGTGACCCCCCTTGCAAAACCAGGTGGTTTTGAGATAGGCAAATTTGAAGTCACCTCACTACGTTTTGGGCCCTTGCCTGTCGCGGGAACTTGGGCCTCCCACACAAGTGAGGCACCATTTTTACCGGGAGACACAGGGGAATGCTGGGAGGTGGGAAATTTGAGTGAGCCCGGTGATGCCACAACTTTCCCACACAAAAATGTGTGAAAAAAGTGATATTTTTCAGCTAAAACTGAGGTTTGGGGGCGTGGCCAAGATGGCGGGGTGAGCGGACGCTTCCTCCCGTAGCTCCTCCGGCCCGGCCAAGCTAAAGCCCTTTTCTCATGCTTCTCTCCCCCCGCTGAGGCTCAGCGCGGGAGAGGAGCGTGGCGGAACATCAGGGGCATACACCGGTGCTGTTTTGGTCCGGATCGCCCCGGGGGAACCCCCCCAAAAGTTCGCCCGAGATCAAAGGACGACGGCGGCGAGCCCGAGGGGCGGAGCGTATTGGAGAGCTGTCCGGGCGCCTCGGTTGGGCCTGGTGCTGAAAGTTGCGGTCTGGAGGGGATCTGGCCCGCCGCTCGACGGTGACTGAAGGAGCCTGGCGGGAAGGGGCCCGACGGTGTGGAAGGCTTGGGACGGGTGCCCCGGCACTCGGACTGGTGATGGCGACACCTTGCACTGCGGAAGCCCTGACCCCTGGCCGAGGTACGGCGGACTCTCTGATGGGGTCGGATCATCTGGCCCCCTGTGCGTGACAATCGGGGGCCGGTGGTGGAACTTATTTTACTGCGGGGTGCCTCGGAGGCCCCGGAGGTGTCGCCGGGCCTAGTCGTTTTGGCTTGCTCCGCCCGGCCGCCATTTTGTCCCCGACGGAGCAGTGGTGGCAGCCTCCGCTGGAGTCCTGGCTGCTGGCTGCGGGCGACCTCCCGCTATTGCTGGATTGACTACCGGAGGGATGAGCTGTTGGGACCCCTCCGCTGCGGTCCCCTTGGATGTCTCACGCTAGTTCTTGCGGCTGACGGTGACCGGACTAGGCCGCCATTTTGTCACCTGTGACGCAGCGACCTCACTTGTGGGGGATACCCGGGCCGAGTGCTTGCCGGCGGCTGAGCATCCCTGGGGCGCCTGGATCGGTGCCCGACTGCGGAGCTGGCGATGTCTGGAAAAGGAGGCCCGAAGAAAGGGGACCGTACTCTGCCGGACATGCTTGGCAGGGCCCAGCACCTGCGGGACAGGACACAGCCCTCACCGGGGCCCTCCCGGGCTCCGGCAGATGTGACTGGAGGGGAGCCGCCTGTCACGAGGGCCTTTATGGAGGAATTGTTTAGCTCCCTCAGAGAGGACTTCCAGACACTGAAGCGGGAGGTGGCCAGCGAGGTCCGAGAAGTGCGCAGAGAGGTGGAGGGCCTAGGTGAGCGTGTGGAAGCGGCGGAGACGGAGGGCCAACAGCGAGCGGAGGAGATAGTCCATCTCCAGCAGGACGTTCTTCGCCTCCGGGAACAGTGTGTGGAGCTCCAGGCCCACTCTGAGGACCTTGAGAACAGATCTCGGAGGAACAACATCCGAGTGCGTGGCGTGCCGACTGCGGATGAGGGGTCCGATCTGGGGGGCTACCTGCGGGCCCTGTTCCGAGAGATCCTGGGGGAGGCCACGGACTTTCCCATCAGCATCGACAGGGCGCATAGGGTTGGCCGTCAGCGCCAGCCATCGGCGCCCCCACCGGACATTCTGGCCTTCCTGCCCGACTTTCCACTAAAGGAGCGTATCATGGCTGAAGCCCGCAGGAAACAGCCCCTGACCTTTCGGGATCGGCCGGTGGCGCTTTACCAGGATCTCTCCGCCATCACTCTGCAGAAACGCAGGTCCTTTAGGATTGCCACTGACTTTTTGCGCGAACATGAGACGCCGTACTCTTGGGGTCACCCCTTCCGCCTGATTTTTCGGTGGAACGGAGTATTACACCAGCTACGCTCCTTGCAAGACATTTGTGGTGTCCTGGGGCTCACGGCAGCGGAGGAGGACGGAGCTACGCCGTCGTGGAGGTCCTCGGAGGGACGGAATCGGCGGAGGTCAACGAGGCGGCGCTCAGCGACCAGCGCGGGGCGCCCGGACTCCCCTACCATTAGGGCGGACAGGGCTGACGCCCTGAGGGCGGCGGCCGGGGACTCGACCGGCTCCTCTAGCGTGGCCTTGACGGCCTAACACACACTCCGGGGGGAGATGTCTTTAGCTTCTTAACATGCTTGGCACGGGGCGGGGGGGTTGGGGGGAGCGGGCGGAGGTGAGTGGCTGGACGTCCACTTTGCTTTTTTCTACGGACTTGCCCGTTTTGGGGCTTGACTGAGACTATGGGGTGTTTGAGTTTGGGGATGGCTAGTTGCCGAGGTTGTGTTTTGGGTGGGGGAGGGAGTTGTTTTGGGGTTGGTAAGGTCCCGTCCGATGTTGTCTATGCCCGCTTTGTTTTGGCTTGTCCCGCGCTGCGGCCCCGCGCGCCCCACCCGCCGATTCCCTACCCATTGCATGGCGCTCCCGATCCCTGCGAGGAATGCCGGGCCTAAAGGTAGTGACCCTTAATGTTCAGGGTCTGAATAACCCGGTGAAGCGCAGAGCGATCCTGTCGTTGCTGGAGGGGACGCAGGCGGACATTTGCCTTTTGCAGGAGACACACTTATTGCCCCGAGACTGCCATAGGATGCGCTCTGCTAAGTTCCCCACCCAGTTCTTTTCCTCGGCAGCGAACAAGACGGCGGGGGTGGCCATTCTCCTAGCGAGCTCCTTTCGGGGGGAGGTGTTGCATAAGTGTGCTGAACAGAAGGGGAGGCTCCTTGCGTACCGCATGCGCCTGGGAGGCATAGCATTTACGGTTGGCTCCGTTTATAGCCCAAACGAGCATCAAGAGCGCTTCCTAGATTCCGCGCTGGTGGATGTCACTGCTTCCCCAGACCGACACATTATCTTGGGCGGAGACCTCAACATTGTCTTTGACTCTGGGATGGACAGATCGGCGCAGCGCTTTCCGCAGACGGGGGAACTGTCCCAGGCTGGGAAGGCCCGGATTGCGGAAATGGACTTGCACGATCTCTGGCGCTCCCTGCACCCCACGGATAGGGACTACTCTTTCTTCTCGCACGCACACCGCACCTACTCACGGCTGGACTACCTCCTGGTGAGTGGACCGATGCGTGCCGCTGCCACGGCGGCGGACATCGGGGTCCTGACCCTGTCTGACCACTCTCCAGTCACCGGCGTTTTCCGGTGGCCGGCGGCCTCCCCCTCTCGGGGGGCGTGGCGCCTCCGGGACACACTTCTACACAAAAAATCGGTGGTACAACGCGTCGGGGAGGTCATACAGGACTATCTCACTCACAACAGCAACACTGACACTTCGCAGGCGACACAGTGGGCGGCACTGAAGGCCGTCCTACGGGGGGAATTCATCTCTATCTCTGCAGCCGAGAATAAGGAGCGGCAACTGAAGAGGGATGAGTTGACAGCTCAAGTCCGGGAGCTTGAGCAGGTCCACCGCCGCACGGGAGCGCCGAGGGTATGGAGGCAGTTGAAGGCAGCGAGGAAGCTCCTCTCCGCTCTGGATCTTGATAGGGCGGAGTATGCCGCCTTACGCTTGAAACATGCCTACTACACTGGGGGGGACAGATGTGGCAAGCTCCTAGCACACCGGCTCCGGGTCGCGCAACAGCGCAGCGTGGTGAAAGAACTGGTGGGTGCGGACGGGGGGGTTGTCTCCGGGGACGCGGAGGTAGCGGAGACTTTCCGCGGCTTCTACGAGGCGCTGTATGCTGAGGAGCCCTCCTCGCCACGGGATGCCGATAGCTATTTGGAGTCGGTGACCCTCCCGGTGCTGGACCCGGCTCAGGCTGACCACCTGGAGCGGGACATCCATGTGGAGGAAGTGATTTCGGCTATCGCGCGGCTGAAACATGGCAAGGCCCCGGGCCCGGACGGGTACACGTCGCTATTCTACAAGACTTTTTGCACGACCGTGGCCCCTGTTCTTACGCGGCTGTTTAACTCTTTCTCCGAACCGGGAGCCATCCCTCCGGATCTCCTGAGGGCGACGGTCGCGGTAATCCCGAAGCCTGGGAAGGACCGGGCCCTCTGCGGCTCGTACCGGCCCATCTCGCTCCTAAATGTCGACCTCAAGTTGTACACGGGGATTCTCGCATCCCGGCTGGGTCCACACCTCCCCGACCTGGTGGAGGCGGACCAGGCTGGTTTTGTGCCCGGTAGACAGACGGTTGACAACACCAAGAGGGTGACGCATGTTCTGGAGAAGGCCTCAAGGATCTCGGGGGAGCGGATGTTGTTGTCCGTTGACGCGGAGAAGGCCTTCGACAGAGTTCACTGGCCGTATCTTGAGCGGGTCCTCAAAAAACTGGGAATCGGCGATAAGTTCCGCACCATGGTATTTAATTGCTATAAGCATCCTTCAGCGTCGGTGCGGGTAAACGGGTGTAGCTCTGGTGGCTTCGCCATCGAGCGCGGCACGCGGCAGGGCTGCCCTCTCTCGCCGCTCCTGTTTGCCCTCTACATGGAGCCGTTTGCTCAGAGGATCCGTGATAATCCGGATGCTGTCGGGGTCCGGATGGGCCAGTACGTCCACACCGTCAGTCTCTACGCGGATGATGTCCTGCTGACTTTGGACGACCCTAGGAGGTCGCTGCCTGCTTGCCTCCGAGAGTTGGACGCCTTTGCGGGGGTGGCCGGCTTCAAAATGAATATGAGCAAGTCGATGGCATTAGACGTGTCCCTGGCTGCGGAAACCAGGAGGGATCTTCAACGGCTCTTCCCCATGCAGTGGTCCTCGTCCACGGTGCCGTATCTGGGGATTCTGCTGGCGCCTACATTATCGGAGATGGTTACGGCCAATTATGCCTCCCTCAGCAGGAAGATCAAGGACGAGCTTGGCCGATGGAACAAAGGCCTGCTGTCCTGGCTGGGGCGAATCGCGGCGGTCAAAATGACGGTGCTGCCCCAGATACTATATCTTTTCCGAGCCCTTCCGCTCCAACCCCCGGTGGGCTGGATCCGACAAATGCAGGCTGACATCTCCCGCTTTGTCTGGCAGGGCCGCAGGCCACGCATGAAGAGGGTCCTCTCCACGCTTGCTCCGGAAGCGGGGGGTCTCGGCATTCCGGACCTCCGTAAGTACTTTCAGGCGGCACAGCTTCGCTATCTGGTGGAGTGGAGCAGGTGGGAGTCCGACAAACATTGGCTCTTCCAAGACCAGGCAGTGGCGGGCCGCACCTTACAAGAGGTTCCATTCTTGCGCCGCACGCATCGCCCCCCTAATCTTTACGCTTCCTTTGTTACGCGGGTCCCCCTGCGTGTGTGGGATGCGGTCTGCGAGACCCGGGGCCTTACCACCTTCCCTTCGCCGCTCACGCCCATTACGGGCAACCCGGACTTCTCCCCAGGGATGGAGCCGGGGGTTTTCTCCCACTGGGTACGGGCGGGCTGCAGGGCACTCTTCCAGATCTATGGCCCGGAAGGCGTGGTTCCTTTTCAGCAACTCCGCCAGGAGTTCGGCCTGACGGAGCTGGACAGATTGCGCTACATGCAAGTTCGGCATTGGGCCATCCAGCCTCAGGTGCGGGCCACTGCTGCCCGTCCAATTACACCGTACGAGCGGTGGTTGGCTACTCGGACCTCCGACGCTAAACTGATCACTGATCTGTACAAACACCTACAACCCCCGCCGTTTCACTACTACAACCCGGGGAGGGAGCGCTGGCACAGGGAATTGGGTAGGACACTCAGCCACAAGGAATGGGACAAAATTGCGTATCGGGCTCGGCACTCTGCATATCACACGGGCCTTACGGAGACATTCACTAAGGTGTCCACATACTGGTACTACACCCCGGAGAGACTGTATGAAATGCATAAACACACTGACAAGGGGTGCTGGCGGAGCTGCGGGCAGGAAGGTACCCTTACACACATTCTATGGGATTGCCCAGTGCTGACCGCCTACTGGAAAGAAGTCTTGGACGAGGTGGATGAGCACTTTGGGATAGAGCTGCCGCGACTCCCGGCGTATGTCCTGCTGGGCCTCCCCAATGACCTAATGTACCCACTGAAGTCCCGCAGGGGTAGGCAGATTGCAATAGCGCTGGGGTCTGCGGTTCAGAACATCCTGATCCACTGGCGCACATCCACCGTCCCCTCCATCACCGGTTGGTTGCATAGGCTCTGGCATGTGCTGGGGATGGAGAAGCTGTCGCTTGCGGTTGCGGGGGAGATAGACCAATTTGAAGAGCTATGGCAACCCTTTCTAGCGCTGCTGTCCACTGAATTCCGGGAGCTCACCTGCCCGAGGTACCTTAGGCTTCTCAGGCTGAGGCCGCCGGTGACCCCGGCGGACTAGCCTACATGTGAGATGGGGACCCCCGGGGAGGGGGGGGGAGCGGGGCTTCCTGGTTAGGGCTACTTTGATGCGGGACCATAGGACGGGGGGGAGGGGGGAGTGTTGTTGTTTTGTTACTGGGAGGAGGGGGGATGGGAGGGGGGGGATTGTGTTCTGTTGAGGTGTTGATGGGGGGGATGCTCTTGCTCAGCTTTGGGGTGTCGGATACGCGCGTGGGACTCCACAGCTTGTAATTCTAGCGTTCAGTTACTGTGTTCTTCCCTCTGAGCCACCGCGCCACCTATTGCCAACCCTCTGGAGATGCATCCCTTCTTCTTTGACTGTATTCCATGTATCCTGCCTCCTATCCCCCTCCCCCATGGTTTGTTTTGTCTCAATAAAAAACGTTTTAAACATAAAATTGAGGTTTGCAGGGGAATCTGGGTAAGGAAACGTTGGGGGATCCACACAAGCCATTCCTCCCTGGAAGCCCCCGGGTGTCTAGTTTTCAGAAATGTATGGGTTTGGAAGGTTTCCCTAGATGGCCGCCGTGCACCGGGCCAAAAACCGAAGTGACCCCCTTGCAAAACCAGGTGGTTTTGAGATAGGCAAATTTGAAGTCACCTCACTACGTTTTGGGCCCTTGCCTGTCGCGGGAACTTGGGCCTCCCACACAAGTGAGGCACCATTTTTACCGGGAGACCCAGGGGAATGCTGGGAGGTGGGAAATTTGAGTGAGCCCGGTGATGCCACAACTTTCCCACACAAAAATGTGTGAAAAAAGTGATTTTTTTCAGCTAAAATTGAGGTTTACAGGGGATTCTGGGTAAGGAAACGTTGGGGGATCCACGCAAGCCATACCTCCCTGGAAGCCCCCGGGTCTCTAGTTTTCAGAAATGTATGGGTATGGTAGGTTTCCCTAGATGGCCGCTGAGCACCGGGCCAAAAACCCAGGTGACCCCCCTTGCAAAACCAGGTGGTTTTGAGATAGGCAAATTTGAAGTCACCTCACTACGTTTTGGGCCCTTGCCTGTTGCGGGAACTTGGGCCTCCCACACAAGTGAGGCACAATTTTTACCGGGAGACCCAGGGGAACGCTGGGAGGTGGGAAATTTGAGTGAGCCCAGTGATGCCACAACTTTCCCACACAAAAATGTGTGAAAAAAGTGATTTTTTCAGTTAAAATTGAGGTTTGCAGGGGATTCTGGGTAAGGAAAGGTTGGGGGATCCACGCAATCCATACCTCCCTGGAAGCCCCCGGGTGTCTAGTTTTCAGAATTGTATGGGCTTGGTAGGATTCCCTAGATGGCCGCAGAGCACCGGGCCAAAAACCCAGGTGACCCCCCTTACAAAACCAGGCAAATTTGAAGTCCCCTCACTACGTTTTGGGCCCTTGCCTGTCGCGGGAACTTGGGCCTCCCACACAAGTGAGGCACCATTTTTACCGGGAGACCCAGGGGAACGCAGGGAGGTGGGAAATTTGAGTGAGCCCGGTGATGCCACAACTTTCCCACACAAAAATGTTTGAAAAAAGTGATTTTTTTCAGCAAAAATTGAGGTTTACAGGGGATTCTGGGTAAGGAAACGTCGGGGGATCCATGCAAGCCATACCTCCCTGGAAGCCCCCGGGTGTCTAGTTTTCAGAAATGTATGGGTTTGGTAGGTTTCCCTAGATGGCCGCAGAGCACCGGTCCAAAAACCCAGGTGACCCCCCTTGCAAAACCAGGTGGTTTTGAGATAGGCAAATTTGAAGTCACCTCACTACGTTTTGGGCCCTTGCCTGTCGCGGGAACTTGGGCCTCCAACACAAGTGAGGCACCATTTTTACCGGGAGACCCAGGGGAACGCTGGGAGGTGGGAAATTTGAGTGAGCCCGGTGATGCCACAACTTTCCCACACAAAAATGTGTGAAAAAAGTGATTTTTTTCAGCTAAAATTGAGGTTTACAGGGGATTCTGGGTAAGGAAACGTTGGGGGATCCACACAGGCCATACCTCCCTGGAAGCCCCCGGGTGTCTAGTTTGCAGAAATATATGGGCTTGGTAGGATTCCCTAGATGGCCGCAGAGCACCGGGCCAAAAACCCAGGTGACCCCCTTGCAAAACCAGGCAAATTTGAAGTCACCTCACTACGTTTTGGGCCCTTGCCTGTCGCGGGAACTTGGGCCTCCCACACAAGTGAGGCACCATTTTTACCGGGAGACCCAGGGGAACGCTGGGAGGTGGGAAATTTGAGTGAGCCCGGTGATGCCACAACTTTCCCACACAAAAATTTGTGAAAAAAGTAATTTTTTTCAGCAAAAATTGAGGTTTACAGGGGATTCTGGGTAAGGAAACGTTGGGGGATCCACGCAATCCATACCTCCCTGGAAGCCCCCGGGTGTCTAGTTTTCAGAATTGTATGGGCTTGGTAGGATTCCCTAGATGGCCGCAGAGCACCGGGCCAAAAACCCAGGTGACCCCCTTGCAAAACCAGGCAAATTTGAAGTCACCTCACTACGTTTTGGGCCCTTGTCTGTCGCGGGAATTTGGGCCTCCCACACAAGTGAGGCACCATTTTTACCGGGAGACCCAGGGGAACGCTGGGAGGTGGGAAATTTGAGTGAGCCCGGTGATGCCACAACTTTCCCACACAAAAATGTGTGAAAAAAGTGATTTTTTTCAGCTAAAATTGAGGTTTGCAGGGGATTCTGGGTAAGGAAACGTTGGGGGATCCAAGCAAGCCATACCTCCCTGGAAGCCCTCGGGTGTCTAGTTTTCAGAAATGTATGGGTTTGGTAGGTTTTCCTAGATGGCCGCAGAGCACCGGGCCAAAAACCCAGGTGACCCCCCTTGCAAAACCAGGTGGTTTTGAGATAGGCAAATTTGAAGTCACCTCACTACGTTTTGGGCCCTTGCCTGTCGTGGGAACTTGGGCCTCCCACACAAGTGAGGCACCATTTTTACCGGGAGACCCAGGGGAATGCTGGGAGGTGGGAAATTTGAGTGAGCCCAGTGATGCCACAACTTGCCCACACAAAAATGTGTGAAAAAAGTGATTTTTTCGGCTTACATTGAGGTTTGCAGGGGATTCTGGGTAAGGAAACGTTGGGAGATCCATGCAAGCCATACCTCCCTGGAAGCCCCCGGGTGTCTAGTTTTCAGAAATGTATGGGTTTGGTAGGTTTCCCTAGATGGCCGCAGAGCACCG
Organism: Triturus cristatus; assembly: GCF_964204655.1. NCBI lineage: Eukaryota > Metazoa > Chordata > Amphibia > Caudata > Salamandridae > Triturus > Triturus cristatus. The sequence continues at coordinate 1,027,639,632 of NC_140579.1, read as the reverse complement.
GGCCAAAAACCCAGGTGACCCCCTTGCAAAACCAGGTGGTTTTGAGATACGCAAGTTTGAAGTCACCTCACTACGTTTTGGGCCCTTGCCTGTCGCGGGAACTTGGGCCTCCCACACAAGTGAGGCACCATTTTTACCGGGAGACCCAGGGGAACGCTGGGAGGTGGGAAATATGAGTGAGCCCGGTGATGCCACAACTTTCCCACACAAAAATGTGTGAAAAAAGTGATTTTTTTCAGCTAAAATTGAGGTTTGCAGGGGATTCTGGGTAAGGAAACGTTGGGGGATCCACGCAATCCATACCTCCCTGGAAGCCCCCGGGTGTCCAGTTTTCAGAATTGTATGGGCTTGGTAGGATTCCCTAGATGGCCGCAGAGCACCGGGCCAAAAACCCAGGTGACCCCCTTGCAAAACCAGGCAAATTTGAAGTCACCTCACTACGTTTTGGGCCCTTGCCTGTCGCGGGAACTTGGGCCTCCCACACAAGTGAGGCACCATTTTTACCGGGAGACCCAGGGGAACGCTGGGAGGTGGGAAATTTGAGTGAGACCGGTGATGCCACAACTTTCCCACACAAAAATTTGTGAAAAAAGTAATTTTTTTCAGCAAAAATTGAGGTTTACAGGGGATTCTGGGTAAGGAAACGTTGGGGGATCCACGCAAGCCATACCTCCCTGGAAGCCCCCGGGTGTCTAGTTTTCAAAAATGTATGGGTTTGGTAGGTTTACCTAGATGGCCGCAGAGCACCGGGCCAAAAACCCAGGTGACCCCCCTTGCAAAACCAGGTGGTTTTGAGATAGGCAAATTTGAAGTCACCTCACTACGTTTTGGGCCCTTGCCTGTCGCGGGAACTTGGGCCTCCCACACAAGTGAGGCACAATTTTTACCAGGAGACCCAGGGGAATGCTGGGAGGTGGGAAATTTGAGTGAGCCCGGTGATGCCACAACTTTCCCACACAAAAATGAGTGAAAAAAGTGATTTTTTCAGTTAAAATTGAGGTTTGCAGGGGATTCTGGGTAAGGAAACGTTGGGGGATCCATGCAAGCCATACCTCCCTGGAAGCCCCCGGGTGTCTAGTTTTCAGAAATGCATGGGTTTGGTAGGTTTCCCTAGATGGCCGCAGAGCACCGGGCCAAAAACCCAGGTGACCCCCTTGCAAAACCAGGTGGTTTTGAGATAGGCAAGTTTGAAGTCACCTCACTACGTTTTGGGACCTTGCCAGTCGCGGGAGCTAGGGCCTCCAACACAAGTGAGGCACCATTTTTACCGGGAGACCCAGTGGAATGCTGGGAGGTGGGAAATTTGAGTGAGCCCGGTGATGCCACAACTTTCCCACACAAAAATGTGTGAAAAAAGTGATTTTTTTCAGCTAAAATTGAGGTTTACAGGGGATTCTGGGTAAGGAAACGTTGGGGGATCCACGCAAGCCATACCTCCCTGGAAGCCCCCTGGGTGTCTAGTTTTCAGAAATGTATGGGTTTGGTAGGTTTCCCTAGATGGCCGCAGAGCACCGGGCCAAAAACCCAGGTGACCCCCCTTGCAAAACCAGGTGGTTTTGAGATAGGCAAATTTGAAGTCACCTCACTACGTTTTGGGCCCTTGCCTGTCGCGGGAACTTGGGCCTCCCACACAAGTGAGGCACCATTTTTACCGGGAGACCCAGGGGAATGCTGGGAGGTGGGAAATTTGAGTGAGCCCGGTGATGCCACAACTTTCCCACACAAAAATGTGTGAAAAAAGTGATTTTTTTCAGCTAAAATTGAGGTTTGCAGGGGAATCTGGGTAAGGAAACGTTGGGGGATCCACACAAGCCATTCCTCCCTGGAAGCCCCCGGGTGTCTAGTTTTCAGAAATGTATGGGTTTGGAAGGTTTCCCTAGATGGCCGCCGTGCACCGGGCCAAAAACCGAAGTGACCCCCTTGCAAAACCAGGTGGTTTTGAGATAGGCAAATTTGAAGTCACCTCACTACGTTTTGGGCCCTTGCCTGTCGCGGGAACTTGGGCCTCCCACACAAGTGAGGCACCATTTTTACCGGGAGACCCAGGGGAATGCTGGGAGGTGGGAAATTTGAGTGAGCCCGGTGATGCCACAACTTTCCCACACAAAAATGTGTGAAAAAAGTGATTTTTTTCAGCTAAAATTGAAGTTTACAGGGGATTCTGGGTAAGGAAACGTTGGGGGATCCATGCAAGCCATACCTCCCTGGAAGCCCCCGGGTCTCTAGTTTTCAGAAATGTATGGGTTTGGTAGGTTTCCCCAGATGGCCGCAGAGCACCGGGCCAAAAACCCAGGTGACCCCCCTTGCAAAACCAGGTGGTTTTGAGATAGGCAAATTTGAAGTCACCTCACTACGTTTTGGGCCCTTGCCTGTCGCGGGAACTTGGGCCTCCCACACAAGTGAGGCACAATTTTTACCGGGAGACCCAGGGGAACGCTGGGAGGTGGGAAATTTGAGTGAGCCCGGTGATGCCACAACTTTCCCACACAAAAATGTGTGAAAAAAGTGATTTTTTCAGTTAAAATTGAGGTTTGCAGGGGATTCTGGGTAAGGAAAGGTTGGGGGATCCACGCAATCCATACCTCCCTGGAAGCCCCCGGGTGTCTAGTTTTCAGAATTGTATGGGCTTGGTAGGATTCCCTAGATGGCCGCAGAGCACCGGGCCAAAAACCCAGGTGACCCCCCTTACAAAACCAGGCAAATTTGAAGTCACCTCACTACGTTTTGGGCCCTTGCCTGTCGCGGTAACTTGGGCCTCCCACACAAGTGAGGCACCATTTTTACCGGGAGACCCAGGGGAACGCTGGGAGGTGGGAAATTTGAGTGAGCCCGGTGATGCCACAACTTTCCCACACAAAAATGTTTGAAAAAAGTGATTTTTTTCAGCAAAAATTGAGGTTTACAGGGGATTCTGGGTAAGGAAACGTCGGGGGATCCATGCAAGTCATACCTCCCTGGAAGCCCCCGGGTGTCTAGTTTTCAGAAATGTATGGGTTTGGTAGGTTTCCCTAGATGGCCGCAGAGCACCGGTCCAAAAACCCAGGTGACCCCCCTTGCAAAACCAGGTGGTTTTGAGATAGGCAAATTTGAAGTCACCTTACTACGTTTTGGGCCCTTGCCTGTCGCGGGAACTTGGGCCTCCAACACAAGTGAGGCACCATTTTTACCGGGAGACCCAGGGGAACGCTGGGAGGTGGGAAATTTGAGTGAGCCCGGTGATGCCACAACTTTCCCGCACAAAAATGTGTGAAAAAAGTGATTTTTTTCAGCTAAAATTGAGGTTTACAGGGGATTCTGGGTAAGGAAACGTTGGGGGATCCACACAGGCCATACCTCCCTGGAAGCCCCCGGGTGTCTAGTTTGCAGAAATATATGGGTTTGGTAGGTTTCCCTAGTTGGCCGCAGATCACCGGGCCAAAAACCCAGGTGACCCCCCTTGCAAAACCAGGTGGTTTTGAGATAGGCAAATTTGAAGTCACCTCACTACGTTTTGGGCCCTTGCCTGTCGCGGGAACTTGGGCCTCCCACACAAGTGAGGCACCATTTTTACTGGGAGACCCAGGGGAACGCTGGGAGGTGGGAAATTTGAGTGAGCCCGGTGATGCCACAACTTTCCCACACAAAAATGTGTGAAAAAAGTGATTTTTTTCAGCTAAAATTGAGGTTTGCAGGGGATTCTGGGTAAGGAAACGTTGGGGGATCCAAGCAAGCCATACCTCCCTGGAAGCCCTCGGGTGTCTAGTTTTCAGAAATGTATGGGTTTGGTAGGTTTTCCTAGATGGCCGCAGAGCACCGGGCCAAAAACCCAGGTGACCCCCCTTGCAAAACCAGGTGGTTTTGAGATAGGCAAATTTGAAGTCACCTCACTACGTTTTGGGCCCTTGCCTGTCGTGGGAACTTGGGCCTCCCACACAAGTGAGGCACCATTTTTACCGGGAGACCCAGGGGAATGCTGGGAGGTGGGAAATTTGAGTGAGCCCAGTGATGCCACAACTTGCCCACACAAAAATGTGTGAAAAAAGTGATTTTTTCGGCTTAAATTGAGGTTTGCAGGGGATTCTGGGTAAGGAAACATTGGGGGATCCATGCAAGCCATACCTCCCTGGAAGCCCCCGGGTGTCTAGTTTTCAGAAATGTATGGGTTTGGTAGGTTTCCCTAGATGGCCGCAGAGCACCGGGCCAAAAACCCAGGTGACACCCTTGCAAAACCAGGTGGTTTTGAGATAGGCAAGTTTGAAGTCACCTCACTACGTTTTGGGCCCTTGCCTGTCGCGGGAACTTGGGCCTCCCACACAAGTGAGGCACCATTTTTACCGGGAGACCCAGGGGAACGCTGGGAGGTGGGAAATATGAGTGAGCCCGGTGATGCCACAACTTTCCCACACAAAAATGTGTGAAAAAAGTGATTTTTTTCAGCTAAAATTGAGGTTTGCAGGGGATTCTGGGTAAGGAAACGTTGGGGGATCCACGCAATCCATACCTCCCTGGAAGCCCCCGGGTGTCTAGTTTTCAGAATTGTATGGGCTTGGTAGGATTCCCTAGATGGCCGCAGAGCACCGGGCCAAAAACCCAGGTGACCCCCTTGCAAAACCAGGCAAATTTGAAGTCACCTCACTACGTTTTGGGCCCTTGCCTGTCGCGGGAACTTGGGCCTCCCACACAAGTGAGGCACCATTTTTACCGGGAGACCCAGGGGAAGGCTGGGAGGTGGGAAATTTGAGTGAGCCCGGTGATGCCACAACTTTCCCACACAAAAATTTGTGAAAAAAGTAATTTTTTTCAGCAAAAATTGAGGTTTACAGGGGATTCTGGGTAAGGAAACGTTGGGGGATCCACGCAAGCCATACCTCCCTGGAAGCCCCCGGGTGTCTAGTTTTCAAAAATGTATGGGTTTGGTAGGTTTCCCTAGATGGCCGCAGAGCACCGGGCCAAAAACCCAGGTGACCCCCCTTGCAAAACCAGGTGGTTTTGAGATAGGCAAATTTGAAGTCACCTCACTACGTTTTGGGCCCTTGCCTGTCGTGGGAACTTGGGCATCCCACACAAGTGAGGCACCATTTTTACCGGGAGACCCAGGGGAACGCTGGGAGGTGGGAAATATGAGTGAGCCCGGTGATGCCACAACTTTCCCACACAAAAATGTGTGAAAAAAGTGATTTTTTTAAGCTAAAATTGAGGTTTGCAGGGGATTCTGGGTAAGGAAACGTTGGGGGATCCACGCAATCCATACCTCCCTGGAAGCCCCCGGGTGTCTAGTTTTCAGAATTGTATGGGTTTGGTAGGATTCCCTAGATGGCCGCAGAGCACAGGGCCAAAAACCCAGGTGACCCCCCTTGCAAAACCAGGCAAATTTGAAGTCACCTCACTACGTTTTGGGCCCTTGCCTGTCGCGGGAACTTGGGCCTCCCACACAAGTGAGGCACCATTTTTACCGGGAGACCCAGGGGAACGCTGAGAGGTGGGAAATTTGAGTGAGCCCGGTGATGCCACAACTTTCCTACACAAAAATGTGTGAAAAAAGTGATTTTTTCAGCAAAAAGTGAGGTTTACAGGGGATTTTGGGTAAGGAAACGTTGGGGGATCCATGCAAGCCATACCTCCCTGGAAGCCCCCGGGTGTCTAGTTTTCAGAAATGTATGGGTTTGGTAGGTTTCCATAGATGGCCGCAGAGCACCGGGCCAAAAACCCAGGTGACCCCCCTTGCAAAACCAGGTGGTTTTGAGATAGCCAAATTTGAAGTCACCTCACTAAGTTTTGGGCCCTTGCCTGTCGCGGGAACTTGGGCCTCCAACACAAGTGAGGCACCATTTTTACTGGGAGACCCAGGGGAACGCTGGGAGGTGGGAAATTTGAGTGAGCCCGGTGATGCCACAACTTTCCCACACAAAAATGTGTGAAAAAAGTGATTTTTTTCAGCTAAAATTGAGGTTTACAGGGGATTCTGGGTAAGGAAACGTTGGGGGATCCACGCAAGCCATACCTCCCTGGAAGCCCCCGGGTGTCTAGTTTGCAGAAATGTATGGGTTTGGTAGGTTTCCCTAGATGGCCGCAGAGCACCGGGCCAAAAACCCAGGTGACCCCCCTTGCCAAACCAGGTGGTTTTGAGATAGGCAAATTTGAAGTCACCTCACTACGTTTTGGGCCCTTGCCTGTCGCGGGAACTTGGGCCTCCCACACAAGTGAGGCACCATTTTTACCGGGAGACCCAGGGGAACGCTGGGAGGTGGGAAATTTGAGTGAGCCCAGTGATGCCACAACTTTCCCACACAGAAATGTGTGAAAAAAGTGTTTTTTTTCAGCTAAAATTCAGGTTTGCAGGGGAATCTGGGTAAGGAAACGTTGGGGGATCCACGCAAGCCATACCTCCCTGGAAGCCCCCGGGTGTCTAGTTTTCAGAAATGTATGGGTTTGGAAGGTTTCCTGTTAGATCTGGGGGTCTCTAGTTGGCAGGGTAGGTACCACTGTCCAAGTAGGGACCCTTGCTTCTAGTCAGGGAAAGGGGGATACACTGTTAAGATAACCCCTGCTCACCCTCTAGGTAGCTTGCCCTGAGCAGTCTAGGCTATCAAAGGCAATGTGTAAAGTATTTGTACCAACACTCACAGTAACACAGTGAAAACACCACCGATTTACTCCACACCAGTTCTAGAAAAATAATGTATCTTTACTTAAAACTTCACAAGACCAAATACTACAGACAAACCAACATATACTTCAAAAGGTTACTTTAAAGATAGTTCAAGAGTTTGCAGAAAGTACTCCAGGATGTCAAAATCAGTGTCCTGCACAGTGCGACTCTCAATGCACAAAATGCGACACTCTCGTGCCCAACAGTACCTGTAGTTGCGATAAGGTTCCCAAAAGCTATAACAAGGAAGATGGCAAAGGCGATGCGATGCTCCTGAGATCCTGGGGAGGCTTTGCAGCAGCCCTGCTTCACGCAGCAGAGGTGGATGCGCCGTCTCCGATCTGTAGGGGGAGGATGCGATACCTTTGGCTTTCGTTGCGTAGGTTTCTTAGGGAGAAGCTTCACGCACAGGTTCGATGCGACACTCTTCGATGTGGTACGATGCGTGGCGCAGCGTTGCCTTCCGGCGCCGCAACTCTCGATGCGCCACGGAACGGGACTCTGCGTCGACGCACGCAGCGATTGGAGACTTTTCACGCACCGGCAGTGGTGCGGCCCGCAAACTGGTTCTGCGACAACCCTCGCAATGGCAGGAAGCTTCACGCTTCGGGACGATGCTCGACGCACTCGGCGATGCGGAGACCCTGCGTGTTGCGATGGTGCCGCGATGAAATTTTCCACGCACTCTCGTCTTGCGACACGCAATCGGATGATGCGTTGGGTACCAGTCACTCTTGTTCAAGCTTCTGCTTTCCAGCTCCCAAACACAGCAAAACGACCTCCTGAGGCCCCAAGACTGGGCAAGCACTCCAAGGCAGGTCAGAACTCCTTCAGCAGAGTTCCAGGGGAGCTGGTGGTGAAGTCCTTTTGTTCCTGGGACTTCTTAACAGGGAGCCAGCTCTTCTCAGGCCCTTGGAGATCAGAATCAAAAGAAGGGGACACAGCAAAGTCCTTCCCCTCTCCTTGGCAGCAAAGCAAAACAGCAAGCAGGCAGTCTTCTCCTCTTCAGTTCTTTTCAGCTTTCTCCTTGGCAGAGGTTTCTTCTTAGTTCCAAAGTGATCTAAAGTTTTAGGTGTCTGGGGTCCTCTTCTTATACCCCTCCAAGTTTTTGTCTCTCTTTGTTTCAGTGGGGGGATTCCCCTGCTCAAACCGGTTCCTGGGTGTGCTCTGCTCTGGAGCACCTGGTTCCTTTCAGAGTGAGGGGCAGGGTCGTTAGACGCTCAGCAGGAGGTGGAGCCTTCTTTGTGCCAGCAGAGGCAGAGTCCTCAGCCTGGCCAGCAGGGGGTGGAGCCAGCTTTGTGTTTGGCAGGGACAGCCCTATTCAAACCCAGGGACTACTCCTCCCACCCATCTAAAGCAGATCTCCCTATTCACCCTGCTGCTGACTCATCCAGACTCCTGGAGCCACCTGCCCCATCACATGACACCCTTCAGCCAACCAGCACACAGGCACACAGGAAGGTTAAACAGGAGAATAGCTACTTTCTAAAAAGTGCTATTCTCACACAGTGAATTTAAAAACCATCTTGCTAAAAAGATGTATAATTAAATTCTGAACACAGAGATACCAAACTTGGATTTTCTATCTTGCCCTTATGGGAAGATAGGGATGTAAACAGCCTTCCCCATTCTATCATATGGGCAAGATAGCCTCTCAGCAGTGAAAAACGAAAATGGCTGTAATTCACTACCAGGGCATGTTACACACCTCAGATTACCTTTCAGATACACTGCACCCAGCCCAGGGGGGTACCTAGGGCCACCATAGGGATGCCTTACATGTACAGAAAGGGAAGGATAAGGCCTGGTCAGTGGGTGCACTGGCCAGGTCGACATGGCAGTCCTGGACTGCACATAGGCACTGCAAGCAGGCCTAAGACATCATTTTAGCGCTACTCCTGTGGGTGGCACAATCAGTGCTGCAGCCCACTAGTAGCATTTGAATCACCAGCCCTGGCACACACAGTGCACTTTACTAGGGGCTAACAGGTGAAACAAATATACCAATCATGGATAACCAATCAATACAACAATTTACCAAGGGAGCACTTGCACTTTGACACTGATCAGCAGTGGCAAAGTGCCCAAAGCATCTAAACCAGCAAAATCGAAATCCAGCATAGCATCAAAAATACAGGAGGTAGAGGCAAAAAGTCAGGGGTAACCACGCCAAAGATGCCAGGTCTAACACGTGTCCCCTCCAGCTGAAAGTGGGGAGAACTACCCACCCTCTTGGGAGTTCTCATCGCTAAGGCGGAAAAACCTGGACAGACCATCAGCGTTGGCGTGTTCTGTACCGGGGCGGTGTTCCACCGTAAAGTCCATCCCCTGTAGGGAAATGGACCACCTCAACAGCTTAGGATTCTCACCCCTCATCTGCATCAACCATCTGAGGGGCCTGTGCTCCGTCTGAACCCGGAAGTGAGTCCCAAACAAGTAGGGCCTCAGCTTCTTCAGCGCCCAGACCACAGCAAAAGCTTCCCTTTCAATCGCACTCCACCTCTGTTCCCTGGGAAGTAGCCTCCTACTAATGAAAGCTACAGGTTGGTCCAAGTCCTCATCATTTAGTTGTGAGAGCACCGCTCCCACTCCATGCTCAGAAGCGTCTGTCTGCACTATGAACTCCTTGGAGAAGTCAGGCGCCTTGAGTACAGGTGCTGTACACATGGCCTCCTTCAGGGCATCAAAAGCTTCTTGGCAGGCACTGGTCCAAATCACTTTCTTCGGTAACTTCTTGGAAGTTAGTTCTGTCAAGGGAGCAACAATGGTGCCATACCCCTTGACAAAATGGCGATAGTACCCGGTGAGTCCTAAGAAGGCTCTGTTAGAAATGAGGGGGCTCCGGTTGACGCAGGTGTGAACCCACAACAAGCAGGGACCCTTTACTTCTTGTCAGGGCGAAGGATGACTCCCCAGAATAACCCCTGCTCACCCTCTAGGTGCGTGGCGCGAGCAGTCTAGGCTAAGTCTCAGGCGTACACGGTTAAGCAAATGCAATTACACATACAGTAAACCTCTTGCATGCACCACAAACGGACACCAATCAGGAAGTATATAAAAATAAGCTTTTATGTAGATTCAGCAGATTCAAATACAAGGCCCAGTAACGTTGAACTGATGGGGCCACAATTCTTGGAAATACGGTAAAGTTCTCTTTGTTTTACGGAAAGTTCTTTAGGCGGGCACAAGGTAACTGTAGGCCTCAGCGCACTTTGGGCTGAGGCAGCGCCCAGGAAGCACACAGCAGATGACAGGGAAATAAGAACGTTGCGGACCCTGGATCCGATGCGAGCTCGCGGTCGAGTTCGTGAGTACAGTACCTTGTTTCTTGACGCAAAGGCGGGTGCGGGATTTCAGCGGCCCTTCGACAGAAGGGCGAGGCGGCGTCCGAGGCTCCCACACTTCACGATGGGGGTCTGATCTTCAGGCTCACGACAAGAGCGGGGTGTTGCAGGTGGCGGGTGAACAAAGCGGGGCAGCCGGGCACGCAGATACGTCCGGGCCGTCCGAGGCTTGGAGATGCTCACAAACACCGATTCCGGCGGGAGGGTGAAGGTGCACAGCGAGCCTCCAACGAGCGAGGTGACGGGGCAGCCCAGCACAGCGTAGGGGGAGCGGCTCCGATCAAGCGAGGCTCTTCCCAAGGCGGGGGCGGCTAAGCAGTCCTGGTCACGGCTCAAGGAGGGACTGGGGCACGAGGGTCACAGCTCCGGCGAGGGAAAGGACACCACAGTCCAGCAGCAGGCGAGTGAAGATCAGGTAGAGCCCAATGGTCCTGGGGCTCAGTTCAGGGGGCAAGCTCAGTTCCAAGCCCTTGGAGATCGTTTTGGAAAAGCAGAAGTCTTGAAAGTAAAAGTAAAGTGAAAGTCTTCAGCAACAGTTTCTCTTCTCTCCTTTGGCAGCAAGGTCACCACTGCAGGCCAATCCCCCAGGATAGGGACAGTCTTCCTCCTACAGCTTTCCCGGTGCCTCCTCCTCAGGCAGAGATTCTTCTTGGTCAAAAGCGGATCTAGTTTGTCAGGAGCAGGGCTCCTCCATTTATACAGCAAATCTTTTGTTCTCCCAGGCCAGGGGGGCCCTTGCCTAGTTCAGTCCGGTTTCTGAGCACTTTGTTTACGCGATGCAGGCTTCTTCTTTCAGAGTGCAGGGCAGAGTCATCAGACGCTCCACAGGGGGCGGAGCCGGCATTGAGGTAGCAGAGCACTGTCCTATTCAGAGCCTAGGAGCACTCCTCCCACCCATCTACCTGTCGATCGTCCTATTCATTACCAGGCTACCTAGCCCTGCCCATCTGGGTTCCCCCAGCCCCGTCACTCATACCAGCCAGACATCAGATACACATCACGCAGAGGCGGCTGAAAGGTTTAGGCAAGCAAAGGCCAACTTTCTAAAAGCGGCATTTGCAAACCCGGAATATTAAAATAAACCTTGCGAAAAGATGTACCTTATTATTCCGAGTTCAGGCATACTAAACTCGATCCTCTACCATGTTCCCTGGGTCGGTTAGGATCATAGGGTGTAATAATCCAGGCCGCCCATACTGGCCTATGAGAACAGGGTAGCCTTGCAGTAGTGAACAACAAGATGGCGGTAATTCACTACTAGGACATGCCACGCATCCGGGCTTGTCCTACCTTAGGCTTACAACGCACCCTGCCCGTGGGCCTACCAGAGGGGTGACTAACATGCAGCTAAGGGAAGGTTTTAGGGACTGGCAAGTGTGGGCACTTGCCGGTCAGCATGTCAGTGCCAGACTGCACGCAGGTTCTGCGATGGCAGACCTCAGACATATTTTACCGGCCGCTTCTGTGGGTGGCACAACCAGTGCTGCAAGCCCACCAGCGTTGTTCGCATTTACATGCCCTGGCGCCCCCCGGCGCATTTTACTGGGGTCTGACAGTAAATCAAACAATCCAATCATGGAATCCAACCAACATATACAATTTACATAGGGAGCACTCGCACCGCGACACTGGTTGGCAGCGGCACAGCGCGCTGAGCGGCCAACACCATAAAAACACATGAGGCACAGCGACAAAAAGAGGAAGGGAGACTCACGCCAAGGGGCCAGGTCTAACACGTGTCCCCTCCAGCTGAAAAGTGGGGAGAACTACCCTACCCGAGGGAGTTCCTCATCACTAAGGCGGAAAAATCTGGACAGACCGTCAGCATTGGCGTGATCTGTACCAGGGCGATGTTCCACCGTGAAATCCATACCCTGTAGGGAAATGGACCACCTCAACAGCTTTGGATTCTCACCCCTCATATGCATCAACCATCTGAGGGGCCTGTGGTCCGTCTGAACCCGGAAGTGAGACCCAAACAAGTAGGGTCTTAGCTTCTTCAGCGCCCAGACCACAGCAAATGCCTCACGCTCAATAGCACTCCACCTTTGTTCCCGTGGAAGTAACCTCCTGCTAAGAAAGGCTACGGGTTGATCTAGGCCCTCCTCATTAATCTGTGAAAGAACAGCCCCCACACCATGCTCTGAAGCGTCTGTCTGAACGATAAACTCTTTGGAGAAGTTGGGAGCCAAGAGCACGGGCGCCGTGCACATAGCAGTTTTCAAGGCCTCAAAAGCTTTCTGACAGGTGTCAGTCCAGATCACTTTCCTGGGCTGCTTCTTCGAAGTCAGCGCTGTCAAGGGGGCAACCATGTTGCCATACCCCTTGACAAACCTCCTGTAGTACCCGGTGAGACCTAGGAAGGCTCTCACCTCCGTCTGGGTTTTGGGCGCCTCCCAATTCAGGATGGTTTCTATCTTGGGCTGAAGGGGTGCCACCCGGCCACTCCCAACTTGGTGTCCCAAGTACACCACGGAACCCTGCCCGATCTGGCACTTACTCGCCTTGATCGTGAGGCCTGCCTTGCGCAGCGCCATCAACACTTCCCAGAGGTGACGCAAGTGTTCCTCCCAAGTGGAGCTGAACACTGCGATGTCATCCAGGTAGGCTGCACTGAACGAATCCAGCCCAGCCAACACCTGGTTGACCAATCTCTGGAAGGTGGCAGGGGCATTCTTCATCCCAAATGGCATAACCCGGAACTGGTAGTGCCCATCTGGGGTGGAAAATGCTGACCTCTCTTTGGCCCCCTCGGTCAAGGCGATCTGCCAATACCCAGACGTTAAATCAAACGTGCTGAGGTAGTTGGCAGCCCCTAGCCGATCGATGAGCTCATCAGCTCTGGGGATGGGGTGTGCGTCGGTCCTAGTGACCGAATTGAGTCCTCTGTAGTCCACACAGAACCGGAGTTCGGGTGTGGCTCCCGGCGCTGCAGCTTTTGGGACCAAGACCACGGGGCTGGCACAAGGACTGCTAGAAGACTCAATTACCCCGAGTGCAAACATCTTGGAGACCTCCTCCTTGATGCATGTCCTCACCCTGTCAGTCACCCTGTAGGCCTTGTGCCGCACAGGTGGACTATCCCCAGTGTCCACATCATGGACGCACCAATCAGTGACACCAGGGACCAGGGAAAACAGGTCAGAAAATTGTCCCAGCAACTGGCGACAATCATTCTGTTGCTCAGGGGTCAGGGTGGAAGAGAGGATGACACCATCCACTGACCCATCTTGCTCCTTGGCTGACAGGAGGTCAGGAAGAGGTTCTGTCTCCTCTTCCATTCCAGCATCTGTTGCCAAGAGCATGCCCACTTGGGACCTCTCCAAGTGGGGCTTGAGGCGGTTGACGTGTAGGACCCTTAAGGGGTTCCTAGGAGACTTTAGGTCCACCACGTAGGTAACAGGACTCTTGCGCTCCACCACCTCAAAGGGACCGGTCCACTTATCCTGGAGCGCACACGGCTCCACGGGGGCCAAGACCCATACTTTCTGCCCAGGCTGAAGCTCTACCAGAGTGGCGTTCTGGTCGTACCACCGCTTCATCTCCTCCTGGCTGGCTTCCAGATTTGCCTCAGCAAGTTGCCTGAATCGCCTAGTCTGATTCCTGAAGGCCAGCATGTAACTATATACATTCTGGGGAGGTTTCCTGGGAGATTGCTCCCAGCCTTCTTTGACCAGACTTAGAGGTCCTCTGACTGGGTGACCATACAGAAGCTCAAAGGGACTGAACCCCAGAGACTTCTGTGGCACCTCACGGTAAGCGAAGAGAAGTCATGGTAAGAGGACGTCCCACTTACGCCTCATGGCTCCTTCCAGGCCCATTATCATGCCTTTGAGGGTTCGGTTGAATCTCTCAACCAACCCGTTTCCTTGGGGGTGGTAAGGGGTGGTGAACTTGTAGGTTACACCACACTCTTGCCAAAGAGATTTCATGTACTTGGACATGAAATTGGTACCTCGGTCAGACACCACTTCTAGAGGGAATCCCACTCGGGAGAAAATTCCCATCAGTGCCCGTCCCACCACGGGGGCCGTCACTGTCCTTAGAGGAATGGCTTCCGGGTACCGGGTGGCATGGTCCACCAGGACCAGGATGAACCTATTGCCCATCGCTGTCCTGGGGTCCAGTGGCCCTACAATGTCAATCCCCACTCGCTGGAATGGGGTACCGACCACAGGGAATGGCTGGAGTGGAGCCTTCTGCTTCCTTCCACTCTTTCCACTTGCCTGGCAAGTCTGGCATGTCCTGCAGTGAGTATCTGAACTCCTGCGCATTTGAGGCCAATAAAGGTGGGTGACAAGCCTTTCAAAGGTCTTGTCCTGCCCCAAATGCCCTGCCAATGGCACATCGTGAGCCAGCCCCAGTAGGAAGGCTCTGAAGTCCTGGGGTACCACCAGCGCACGGGCTGACCCAGGCTCAGCAACCTTAGGCTCTGTATATAGGAGGTCGTTCTCCCAGTAAACGAAATGTGATCCTGACTGATCACCTGCGGCCTGGTCTGCAGCCTGCTGCCGCATACCCACGAGAGAAGGGCACTCCTTCTGTGCCTTGCAAAAGTCCTCCCTGGTGGGACCCCCTTCCTGCTGCCAATGGGTCAGCTCCGGCAGGTCTCCCAGTTCAGCTATCTGCTCCCCTGTAGGCCCCAGGGCATCCCCCTCAAGGTCTGCTTCCTCCTGGACCGTGGGAACTTCAGGGGCTGGCTTCCCGCGCCCCTTGCTCCTTCTCTCTGAGGCCGGTTCCTGGGCCTCCCTCTCAGGCTCCAGGACCTCTTGAGTACCTCTACTGGCTGCCATGGACCGTGTGGTGACACACGCCCAATCCGGCATACCCAACATCTCCAGGTGAGCACTCCGCTCCACCTTAGCCCAAGGTGAGCTCTCCAAATCGTTCCCTAACAAACAGTCTACAGGCATGGCGGGCCTCACAGCTACCTGAAGAGTACCAGAGACCCCCCCCCCACTCAAAGGGAACCTGAGCCACCTTGCATTGTCTCTCTGTGTTGTCAGCGGCAACAACGGGATAGAATGCGTTGGGGACCACCTGCTCCTGAGACACCAGGTGACACCTGACAGCTGTCACACTGGCTCCTGTATCCCTAAGAGCTTCCACTCTATGGCCATTTATGGTCACCCACTGCCTGTACTTCTTAGTGTTCTCAGGCAGCTGGGTTGGAGGGACCACTTCACGGTCTCCTAGCGAGACCAGGGACATCTCTGCGGGACCCCACCCACCTTGGACATCCCTCTCCTCTCCCAAGGCTACACTAGTCACCTGCCGGGGTGGAGCACCAGTGGGCGCTGGTTTACCAAACAATGGACACTTTACATCAGAGGCAAAATGCCCCAAATTGTTACACCTGTAACATCTTACGGGCCCCTTTTGAACAGGAGGACCTGTCGGGGCCCCGGTCGGTTTCTGGGGTGGGGGAGGCTGAGAACCCTTCCCTTGGTTCCCTTGGGGACTATGTTGGGGCCCTTTTTGGAACTGCTTCTGTTTACCCCTGTCCCCCCCACTCTTCTGCTGGGGACCCTGCCCACCTTTGGCGGAATCCCCCACGGTATCCTTGTGGACCCTGGTACTGACCCAGCGGTCCGCCTCCTCAGCAAGCTTCCTAGGGTTAGTCAGCCTACTATCGATCAGGTGCTGGCGTAGCTCAGGAAAACAATTACTGGACAAGTGCTCCCATGCCACTAAATCAAGAAGCCCTTGATAATCATTTACCTTACTACCCTTTACCCAACCATCCAGCGCTCTGCAAAAGAAAGTCACATACTCCACATACGTACTATTGGGAATCTTAGTGCAACCCCTAAACCTCTGTCTATATAACTCAGGGGTCAACCCATACCTAGCCATCAATGCTTCCTTCATATGGGCATAAGAATTATGAACATCAGCAGGTAAATCTAACAGTGTGTCCCGCCCTTCACTCAGGAACCGTCCCCACAACCCCGCTCCCCAATCTTTCTCAGGGACCCGGTGGGAAGACATGGCTACCTCGTAGGCTCTGAACCACTGCCCGATGTCGTCATTCTTGAAGAACTCCTTCACCACATCCTTGGGAATATAAACTCTTGGTTCCGCCGGTACTGGCGGTGTGCTGCCACCAGAGGGATTAAGCTCCAAACTTTTTGCTTTCAGCTCCAGCTCCCGCAGCTTCATGTCATGCTCTAATTGTAGTTTCTTTTCTTCCATGGCTAGTCTTTGTTTTTCCATATCCATCTGCCCATGAAGTTTTGCCATCTCCACCTCGTGTGCCCGGGTTGCTGCCCTGTCTGCCAACTCTTCTGGCGACAGGCCTCGGCCAAACTCATGGACACTTTCTGGTGGAACCACTTCCACCTGATTCTCTGGTGCCTTTGACTCATACCAGGCCCTCAGCGCCTTCACGAATTGGGTCTTGTTTTTCAATCCAGTTTGGGCAATTCTGAACTTGGAGCAAAAACCTTTCAATTCTTCATTGCTATAATTCCGAAGTGCGCTTTCTTCCCAATCTATGTCCTCAAATCCAGAGATTATAGAAGCTGCCCTTCCGGCGGGAAGTGAACCAGGCATGGTTCTAACAACGGAGATTCTTGGCAAAACAAAAACAAATTCTAGTCTTGTGGCTGTGTTACTGGTCTGCTCTCACTACGTGGTGATCAGTGGTTCACTATACGCAAACCGCAAATGCAAATCCGTAAATCCTCACCGCTGCCGCCAATGTTAGAAATGAGGGGGCTCCGGTTGACGCAGGTGTGAACCCACAACAAGCAGGGACCCTTTACTTCTTGTCAGGGCGAAGGATGACTCCCCAGAATAACCCCTGCTCACCCTCTAGGTGCGTGGCGCGAGCAGTCTAGGCTAAGTCTCAGGCGTACACGGTTAAGCAAATGCAATTACACATACAGTAAACCCCTTGCATGCACCACAAACGGACACCAATCAGGAAGTATATAAAAATAAGCTTTTATGTAGATTCAGCAGATTCAAATACAAGGCCCAGTAACGTTGAACTGATGGGGCCACAATTCTTGGAAATACGGTAAAGTTCTCTTTGTTTTACGGAAAGTTCTTTAGGCGGGCACAAGGTAACTGTAGGCCTCAGCGCACTTTGGGCTGAGGCAGCGCCCAGGAAGCACACAGCAGATGACAGGGAAATAAGAACGTTGCGGACCCTGGATCCGATGTGAGCTCGCGGTCGAGTTCGTGAGTACAGTACCTTGTTTCTTGACGCAAAGGCGGGTGCGGGATTTCAGCGGCCCTTCGACAGAAGGGCGAGGCGGCGTCCGAGGCTCCCACACTTCACGATGGGGGTCTGATCTTCAGGCTCACGACAAGAGCGGGGTGTTGCAGGTGGCGGGTGAACAAAGCGGGGCAGCCGGGCACGCAGATACGTCCGGGCCGTCCGAGGCTTGGAGATGCTCACAAACGCCGATTCCGGCAGGAGGGTGAAGGTGCACAGCGAGCCTCCAACGAGCGAGGTGACGGGGCAGCCCAGCACAGCGTAGGGGGAGCGGCTCCGATCAAGCGAGGCTCTTCCCAAGGCGGGGGCGGCTAAGCAGTCCTGGTCACGGCTCAAGGAGGGACTGGGGCACGAGGGTCACAGCTCCGGCGAGGGAAAGGACACCACAGTCCAGCAGCAGGCGAGTGAAGATCAGGTAGAGCCCAATGGTCCTGGGGCTCAGTTCAGGGGGCAAGCTCAGTTCCAAGCCCTTGGAGATCGTTTTGGAAAAGCACAAGTCTTGAAAGTAAAAGTAAAGTGAAAGTCTTCAGCAACAGTTTCTCTTCTCTCCTTTGGCAGCAAGGTCACCACTGCAGGCCAATCCCCCAGGATAGGGACAGTCTTCCTCCTACAGCTTTCCCGGTGCCTCCTCCTCAGGAAGAGATTCTTCTTGGTCAAAAGCGGATCTAGTTTCTCAGTAGCAGGGCTCCTCCATTTATACAGCAAATCTTTTGTTCTCCCAGGCCAGGGGGGCCCTTGCCTAGTTCAGTCCGGTTTCTGAGCACTTTGTTTACGCGATGCAGGCTTCTTCTTTCAGAGTGCAGGGCAGAGTCATCAGACTGTTGTGGTTTTACTTATTTAATTCATTTCCTTTTTATATAACCTTGTTCCTGCTTCACTACTTCTTTGCCTGTGCAGCTCGTTGCATTCTATGTTCTATCTATGACTAGCCTGGCAACAGAATGTGGGCAAAGGAGAGTGGAGGTTGGTGTTGGAGGAGGCGGTTAGCTGGAATAAGGACTGGTGGTTTTATTCTTTTTACTAGAATAAATGTTACTGAAACCTACTTGAAGTCCTCCTGAATTTTATGGACTTTACACAGACGCTCCACAGGGGGCGGAGCCGGCATTGAGGTAGCAGAGCACTGTCCTATTCAGAGCCTAGGAGCACTCCTCCCACCCATCTACCTGTCGATCGTCCTATTCATTACCAGGCTACCTAGCCCTGCCCATCTGTGTTCCCCCAGCCCTGTCACTCATACCAGCCAGACATCAGATACACATCACACAGAGGCGGCTGAAAGGTTTAGGCAAGCAAAGGCCAACTTTCTAAAAGCGGCATTTGCAAACCCGGAATATTAAAATAAACCTTGCGAAAAGATGTACCTTATTATTCCGAGTTCAGGCATACTAAACTCGATCTTCTACCATGTTCCCTGGGTCGGTTAGGATCATAGGGTGTAATAATCCAGGCCGCCCATACTGGCCTATGAGAACAGGGTAGCCTTGCAGTAGTGAACAACAAGATGGCGGTAATTCACTACTAGGACATGCCACGCATCCGGGCTTGTCCTACCTTAGGCTTACAACGCACCCTGCCCGTGGGCCTACCAGAGGGGTGACTAACATGCAGCTAAGGGAAGGTTTTAGGGACTGGCAAGTGTGGGCACTTGCCGGTCAGCATGTCAGTGCCAGACTGCTCGCAGGTTCTGCGATGGCAGACCTCAGACATATTTTACCGGCCGCTTCTGTGGGTGGCACAACCAGTGCTGCAAGCCCACCAGCGTTGTTCGCATTTACATGCCCTGGCGCCCCCGGCGCATTTTACTGGGGTCTGACAGTAAATCAAACAATCCAATCATGGAATCCAACCAACATATACAATTTACATAGGGAGCACTCGCACCGCGAAAATGGTTGGCAGCGGCACAGCGCGCTGAGCGGCCAACACCATAAAAACACATGAGGCACAGCGACAAAGAGAGGAAGGGAGACTCACGCAAAGGGGCCAGGTCTAACAGGCTCTCACCGCTGTCTGGGTTTTGGGGGGTTCCCAAGCCCGGATGGTATCTATCTTGGCTTGTAGGGGCACCACCTGGCCGCTTCCTACCTGGTGTCCCAAATACACCACCGAACCCTGCCCTATCTGGCACTTACTGGCCTTGATAGTGAGGCCTGCACTATGCAGAGCCTTCAACACTGCGCAGAGGTGTTGCAAGTGTTCTTCCCAAGTGGAACTGAACACAGCAATGTCATCCAGATATGCGGCGCTGAATTGCTCCAGCCCGGACAGTACCTGGTTGACCAGTCTCTGGAATGTGGCAGGGGCGTTCTTCAACCCAAAGGGCATGACACGGAACTGGAAGTGCCCCTCTGGAGTTGAAAACGCAGACCTCTCCTTGGCCCCATCAGTTAAGGCAATCTGCCAGTACCCAGAAGTTAAATCAAACGTACTGAGGTAGTTGGCAGCTCCCAACCGATCCACGAGCTCATCAGCTCTGGGGATGGGGTGTGCGTCAGTCTTCGTGACAGCATTGAGCCCACGGTAGTCCACACAAAACCTAAGTTCTGGAGTGGCACCTGGCGCAGCAGCTTTCGGTACAAGTACCACTGGGCTAGCCCAGGGGCTGCTGGAGGGCTCAATCACCCCTAGCTCCAACATCTTAGAAACCTCCTTCTTGATGCTGGCCCTGACCTTGTCAGCCACCCGGTAAAACTTCTGTTTCACAGGCATGCTATCTCCCGTGTCCACGTCATGGACACACCAGTTGGTGATACCGGGGGTCAGGGAGAACAGAGATGCAAACTGACCCAGCACATGGCGACAGTCCCTCTGCTGTTCTGGGGTCAGGGTGGGCGAGAGGACCACTCCATCCACTGACCCATCTTGCTCCTTAGCTGCCAGGAGGTCAGGAAGAGGATCGCTATCCTCCTCCATCCCTGCATCTGTAGCCAGTAGCATTGTTATTTCAGACCTCTCAAAATGGGCTTTGAGGCGGTTCACGTGTAGGACCCTCATGGGGTTCCTGGGAGATCTCAAGTTGACCAGGTAGGTCACCTCACTCTTGCGCTCCACCACCTCATATGGCCCAGTCCACTTGTCCTGGAGCGAGCAAGGCTCCACTGGCGCCATCACCCACACCATCTGCCCAGGTTGAAATTCCATCAGAGTGGTATGCTGGTCATACCACCTCTTTATCTCATCCTGGCTGGCTTCCAGGTTCGCCTGAGCGAGGGCCCGGAAGCGCTGTGTCTGGTTGCGGATGGCCAGCACATAGCTGAACACATCCTGAGGGGTTTTCCCCGGGGATTTCTCCCAACCCTCCTTCACTAGACTGAGAGGTCCTCTAACAGGGTGCCCGTACAAAAGCTCAAAGGGACTGAACCCTAGGGACTTTTGTGGTACCTCCCTGTAGGCAAATAATAGGCATGGCAAAAAGACGTCCCACTTCCGTCTCATGGGCTCTGTCAGCCCCATGATCATGCCTTTCAGGGTCCGGTTGAACCTTTCAACCAACCCATTTCCTTGAGGGTGGTAAGGAGTGGTGAACTTATAAATTACCCCACACTCCTCCCACAGAGACTTCATATACCTGGAGATGAAGTTGGTACCCCGGTCAGATACCACCTCTTTGGGGAAACCCACACGGGAAAAGATCCCCATCAACGCACGGCCCACCACCGGGGCTGTGGTTGTCCTGAGAGGGATAGCCTCCGGGTACCGGGTGGCATGATCCACCAGGACCAGGATGAACCTGTTGCCTAAGGCGGTCCTGGGGTCCAGTGGCCCCACAATATGCAAAACCAGGCAAATTTGAAGTCACCTCACTACGTTTTGGGCCCTTGCCTGTCGCGGGAACTTGGGCCTCCCACACAAGTGAGGCACCATTTTTACCGGGAGACCCAGGGGAACGCTGGGAGGTGGGAAATTTGAGTGAGCCCGGTGATGCCACAACTTTCCCACACAAAAATGTGTGAAAAAAGTTATTTTTTTCAGCTAAAATTGAGGTTTACAGGGGATTCTGGGTAAGGAAACGTTGGGGGATCCACGCAAGCCATACCTCCCTGGAAGCCCCCGGGTGTCTAGTTTTCAGAAATGTATGGGTTTGGTAGGTTTCCCTAGATGGCCGCAGAGCACCGGGCCAAAAACCCAGGTGACCCCCCTGCAAAACCAGGTGGTTTTAAGATAGGCAAATTTGAAGTCACCTCACTACGTTTTGGGCCCTTGCCTGTCGCGGGAACTTGGGCCTCCCACACAAGTGAGGCACAATTTTTACCGGGAGACCCAGGGGAACGCTGGGAGGTGGGAAATTTGAGTGAGCCCGGTGATGCCACAACTTTCCCACACAAAAATGTGTGAAAAAAGTGATTTTTTCAGTTAAAATTGAGGTTTGCAGGGGATTCTGGGTAAGGAAACGTTGGTGGGATCCATGCAACCCCATACCTCCCTGGAAGCCCCCGGGTGTCTAGTTTTCAGAATTGTATGGGTTTGGTAGGATTCCCTAGATGGCCGCAAAGCACCGGGCCAAAAACCCAGGTGACCCCCCTTGCAAAACCAGGCAAATTTGAAGTCACCTCACTACGTTTTGGGCCCTTGCCTGTCGCGGGAACTTGGGCCTCCCACACAAGTGAGGCACCATTTTTACCGGGAGACCCAGGGGAACGCTGGGAGGTGGGAAATATGAGTGAGCCCGGTGATGCCACAACTTTCCCACACAAAAATGTGTGAAAAAAGTGATTTTTTTCAGCTAAAATTGAGGTTTGCAGGGGATTCTGGGTAAGGAAACGTTGGGGGATCCACGCAATCCATACCTCCCTGGAAGCCCCCGGGTGTCTAGTTTTCAGAATTGTATGGGTTTGGTAGGATTCCCTAGATGGCCGCAGAGCACCGGGCCAAAAACCCAGGTGACCCCCCTTGCAAAACCAGGCAAATTTGAAGTCACTTCACTACGTTTTGGGCCCTTGCCTGTCGCGGGAACTTGGGCCTCCCACACAAGTGAGGCACCATTTTTACCGGGAGACCCAGGGAAACGCTGGGAGGTGGGAAATTTGAGTGAGCCCGGTGATGCCACAACTTTCCCACACAAAAATGTGTGAAAAAAGTTATTTTTTTCAGCTAAAATTGAGGTTTACAGGGGATTCTGGGTAAGGAAACGTTGGGAGATCCATGCAAGCCATACCTCCCTGGAAGCCCCCGGGTGTCTAGTTTTCAGAAATGTATGGGTTTGGTAGGTTTCCCTAGATGGCCGCAGAGCACCGGGCCAAAAACCCAGGTGACCCCCCTGCAAAACCAGGTGGTTTTAAGATAGGCAAATTTGAAGTCACCTCACTAAGTTTTGGGCCCTTGCCTGTCGCGAGAACTTGGGCCTCCCACACAAGTGAGGCACAATTTATACCGGGAGACCCAGGGGAACGCTGGGAGGTGGGAAATTTGAGTGAGCCCGGTGATGCCACAACTTTCCCACACAAAAATGTGTGAAAAAAGTGATTTTTTCAGTTAAAATTGAGGTTTGCAGGGGATTCTGGGTAAGGAAACGTTGGGGGATCCATGCAAGCCATACCTCCCTGGAAGCCCCCGGGTGTCTAGTTTTCAGAAATGTATGGGTTTGGTAGGTTTCCCTAGATGGCCGCAGAGCACCGGGCCAAAAACCCAGGTGACCCCCTTGCAAAACCAGGTGGTTTTGAGATAGGCAAATTTGAAGTCACCTCACTACGTTTTGGGCCCTTGCCTGTCGCGGGAACTTGGGCCTCCCACACAAGTGAGGCACCACATTTACTGGGAGACCCAGGGGAACGCTGGGAGGTGGGAAATTTGAGTGAGCCCGGTGATGCCACAACTTTCCCACACAAAAATGTGTGAAAAAAGTGATTTTTTTCAGCTAAAATTGAGGTTTGCAGGGGATTCTGGGTAAGGAAACGTTGGGGGATCCACACAAGCCATACCTCCCTGGAAGCCCTCGGGTGTCTAGTTTTCAGAAATGTATGGGTTTGGTAGGTTTCCCTAGATGGCCGCAGAGCACCGGGCCAAAAACCCAGGTGACCCCCCTTGCAAAACCAGGTGGTTTTGAGATAGGCAAATTTGAAGTCACCTCACTACGTTTTGGGCCCTTGCCTGTCGCGGGAACTTGGGCCTCCCACACAAGTGAGGCACCATTTTTACCGGGAGACCCAGGGGAATGCTGGGAGGTGGGAAATTTGAGTGAGCCCGGTGATGCCACAACTTTCCCACACAAAAATGTGTGAAAAAAGTGATTTTTTCAGCTAAAATTGAGGTTTGCAGGGGAATCTGGGTAAGGAAACGTTGGGGGATCCACGCAAGCCATACCTCCCTGAAAGCCCCCGGGTGTCTAGTTTTCAGAAATGTATGGGTTTGGAAGGTTTCCCTAGATGGCCGCCGTGCACCGGGCCAAAAACCCAGGTGACCCCCCTTGCAAAACCAGGTGGTTTTGAGATAGGCAAATTTGAAGTCACCTCACTACGTTTTGGGCCCTTGCCTGTCGCGGGAACTTGGGCCTCCCACACAAGTGAGGCACCATTTTTACCGGGAGACCCAGGGGAACGCTGGGAGGTGGGAAATATGAGTGAGCCCGGTGATGCCACAACTTTCCCACACAAAAATGTGAGAAAAAAGTAATTTTTTTCAGCTAAAATTGAGGTTTGCAGGGGATTCTGGGTAAGGAAACGTTGGGGGATCCACGCAATCCATACCTCCCTGGAAGCCCCCGGGTGTCTAGTTTTCAGAATTGTATGGGTTTGGTAGGTTTCCCTAGATGGCCGCAGAGCACCGGGCCAAAAACCCAGGTGACACCCCTTGCAAAACAGGCAAATTTGAAGTCACCTCACTACGTTTTGGGCCCTTGCCTGTCACGGGAACTTGGGCCTCCCACACAAGTGAGGCACCATTTTTACCGGGAGACCCAGGGGAATGCTGGGAGGTGGGAAATTTGAGTGAGCCCGGTGATGCCACAACTTTCCCACACAAAAATGTGTGAAAAAAGTGATTTTTTTCAGCAAAAATTGAGGTTTACAGGGGATTCTGGGTAGGGAAACGTTGGGGGATCCACGCAAGCCATACCTCCCTGGAAGCCCCCGGGTGTCTAGTTTTCAGAAATGTATGGGTTTGGTAGGTTTCCCTAGATGGCCGCAGAGCACCGGGCCAAAAACCCAGGTGACCCCCCTGCAAAACCAGGTGGTTTTAAGATAGGCAAATTTGAAGTCACCTCACTACGTTTTGGGCCCTTGCCTGTCGCGGGAACTTGGGCCTCCCACACAAGTGAGGCACAATTTTTACCGGGAGACCCAGGGGAACGCTGGGAGGTGGGAAATTTGAGTGAGCCCGGTGATGCCACAACTTTCCCACACAAAAATGTGTGAAAAAAGTGATTTTTTCAGTTAAAATTGAGGTTTGCAGGGGATTCTGGGTAAGGAAACGTTGGGGAATCCATGCAAGCCATACCTCCCTGGAAGCCCCCGGGTGTCTAGTTTTCAGAAATGTATGGGTTTGGTAGGTTTCCCTAGATGGCCGCAGAGCACCGGGCCAAAAACCCAGGTGACCCCCTTGCAAAACCAGGTGGTTTTGAGATAGGCCAATTTGAAGTCACCTCACTACGTTTTGGGCCCTTGCCTGTCGCGGGAACTTGGGCCTCCCACACAAGTGAGGCACCATTTTTACTGGGAGACCCAGGGGAACGCTGGGAGGTGGGAAATTTGAGTGAGCCCGGTGATGCCACAACTTTCCCACACAAAAATGTGTGAAAAAAGTGATTTTTTTCAGCTAAAATTGAGGTTTGCAGGGGATTCTGGGTAAGGAAACGTTGGGGGATCCACGCAAGCCATACCTCCCTGGAAGCCCTCGGGTGTCTAGTTTTCAGAAATGTATGGGTTTGGTAGGTTTCCCTAGATGGCCGCAGAGCACCGGGCCAAAAACCCAGGTGACCCCCCTTGCAAAACCAGGTGGTTTTGAGATAGGCAAATTTGAAGTCACCTCACTACGTTTTGGGCCCTTGCCTGTCGCGGGAACTTGGGCCTCCCACACAAGTGAGGCACAATTTTTACCGGGAGACCCAGGGGAACGCTGGGAGGTGGGAAATTTGAGTGAGCCCGGTGATGCCACAACTTTCCCACACAAAAATGTGTGAAAAAAGTGATTTTTTCGGCTTAAATTGAGGTTTGCAGGGGATTCTGGGTAAGGAAACGTTGGGGGATCCATGCAAGCCATACCTCCCTGGAAGCCCCCGGGTGTCTAGTTTCCAGAAATGTATGGGTTTGGTAGGTTTCCCTAGATGGCCGCAGAGCACCGGGCCAAAAACCCAGGTGACCCCCTTGCAAAACCAGGTGGTTTTGAGATAGGCAAGTTTGAAGTCACCTCAGTACGTTTTGGGCCCTTGCCTGTCGCGGGAACTTGGGCCTCCCACACAAGTGAGGCACCATTTTTACCGGGAGACCCAGGGGAACGCTGGGAGGTGGGAAATATGAGTGAGCCCCGTGATGCCACAACGTTCCCACACAAAAATGTGTGAAAAAAGTAATTTTTTTCAGCTAAAATTGAGGTTTGCAGGGGATTCTGGGTAAGGAAACGTTGGGGGATCCACGCAATCCATACCTCCCTGGAAGCCCCCGGGTGTCTAGTTTTCAGAATTGTATGGGTTTGGTAGGTTTCCCTAGATGGCCGCAGAGCACCGGGCCAAAAACCCAGGTGACACCCCTTGCAAAACAGGCAAATTTGAAGTCACCTCACTACGTTTTGGGCCCTTGCCTGTCGCGGGAACTTGGGCCTCCCACACAAGTGAGGCACCATTTTTACCGGGAGACCCAGGGGAATGCTGGGAGGTGGGAAATTTGAGTGAGCCCAGTGATGCCACAACTTTCCCACACAAAAATGTGTGAAAAAAGTGATTTTCTTCAGCTAAAATTGAGGTTTACAGTGGATTCTGGGTAAGGAAACGTTGGGGGATCCACGCAAGCCATACCTCCCTGGAAGCCTCCGTGTGTCTAGTTTGCAGAAATGTATGGGTTTGGTAGGTTTCCCTAGATGGCCGCAGAGCACCGGGCCAAAAACCCAGGTGACCCCCCTTGCAAAACCAGGTGGTTTTGAGATAGGCAAATTTGAAGTCACCTCACTACGTTTTGGGCCCTTGCCTGTCGCGGGAACTTGGGCCTCCCACACAAGTGAGGCACCATTTTTACCGGGAGACCCAGGGGAACGCTGGGAGGTGGGAAATATGAGTGAGCCCGGTGATGCCACAACTTTCCCACACAAAAATGTGTGAAAAAAGTGATTTTTTTCAGCTAAAATTGAGGTTTGCAGGGGATTCTGGGTAAGGAAACGTTGGGGGATCCATGCAATCCATACCTCCCTGGAAGCCCCCGGGTGTCTAGTTTTCAGAATTGTATGGGTTTGGTAGGATTCCCTAGATGGCCGCAGAGCACCGGGCCAAAAACTCAGGTGACCCCCTTGCAAAACCAGGCAAATTTGAAGTCACCTCACTACGTTTTGGGCCCTTGCCTGTCGCGGGAACTTGGGCCTCCCACACAAGTGAGGCACAATTTTTACCGGGAGACCCAGGGGAACGCTGGGAGGTGGGAAATTTGAGTGAGCCCAGTGATGCCACAACTTTCCCATACAAAAATGTGTGAAAAAAGTGATTTTTTTCAGCAAAAATTGAGGTCTACAGGGGATTCTGGGTAAGGAAACGTTGGGGGATCCACGCAAGCCATACCTCCCTGTAAGCCCCCGGGTGTCTAGTTTTCAGAAATGTATGGGTTTGGTAGGTTTCCCTAGATGGCCGCAGAGCACCGGGCCAAAAACCCAGGTGACCCCCCTGCAAAACCAGGTGGTTTTGAGATAGGCAAATTTGAAGTCACCTCACTACGTTTTGGGCCCTTGCCTGTCGCGGGAACTTGGGCCTCCCACACAAGTGAGGCACCATTTTTACTGGGAGACCCAGGGGAACGCTGGGAGGTGGGAAATATGAGTGAGCCCGGTGATGCCACAACTTTCCCACACAAAAATGTGTGAAAAAAGTGTTTTTTTTCAGCTAAAATTGAGGTGTTTTTTTCAGCTAAAATTGAGGTTTGCAGGGGATTCTGGGTAAGGAAACGTTGGGGGATCCATGCAATCCATACCTCCCTGGAAGCCCCCGGGTGTCTAGTTTTCAGAATTGTATAGATTTGGTAGGATTCCCTAGATGGCCACAGAGCACCGGGCCAAAAACCCAGGTGACCCCCCTTGCAAAACCAGGCAAATTTGAAGTCACCTCACTACGTTTTGGGCCCTTGCCTGTCGCGGGAACTTAGGCCTCCCACACAAGTGAGGCACCATTTTTACCGGGAGACCCAGGGGAATGCTGGGAGGTGGGAAATTTGAGTGAGCCCGGTGATGCCACAACTTTCCCACACAAAAATGTGTGAAAAAAGTGATTTTTTTCAGCTAAAATTGAGGTTTGCAGGGGAATCTGGGTAAGGAAACGTTGGGGGATCCACGCAAGCCATACCTCCCTGGAAGCCCCCGGGTGCCTAGTTTTCAGAAATGTATGGGTTTGGAAGGTTTCCCTAGATGGCCGCCGTGCACCGGGCCAAAAACCCAGGTGACCCCCTTGCAAAACCAGGTGGTTTTGAGATAGGCAAATTTGAAGTCACCTCACTACGTTTTGGGCCCTTGCCTGTCGCGGGAACTTGGGCCTCCCACACAAGTGAGGCACCATTTTTACCGGGAGACCCAGGGGAACGCTGGGAGGTGGGAAATTTGAGTGAGCCCGGTGATGCCACAACTTTCCCACACAAAAATGTGTGAAAAAAGTGATTTTTTTCAGCTTAAATTGAGGTTTGCAGGGGAATCTGGGTAAGGAAACGTTGGGGGATCCACGCAAGCCATACCTCCCTGGAAGCCCCCGGGTGCCTAGTTTTCAGAAATGTATGGGTTTGGAAGGTTTCCCTAGATGGCCGCCGTGCACCGGGCCAAAAACCCAGGTGACCCCCTTGCAAAACCAGCTGGTTTTGAGATAGGCAAATTTGAAGTCACCTCACTACGTTTTGGGCCCTTGCCTGTCGCGGGAACTTGGGCCTCCCACACAAGTGAGGCACCATTTTTACCGGGAGACCCAGGGGAACGCTGGGAGGTGGGAAATATGAGTGAGCCCGGTGATGCCACAACTTTCCCACACAAAAATGTGTGAAAAAAGTGATTTTTTTCAGCTAAAATTGAGGTTTGCAGGGGATTCTGGGTAAGGAAACGTTGGGGGATCCATGCAATCCATACCTCCCTGGAAGCCCCCGGGTGTCTAGTTTTCAGAAATGTATGGGTTTGGTAGGTTTCCCTAGATGGCCGCAGAGCACCGGGCCAAAAACCCAGGTGACCCCCTTGCAAAACCAGGTGGTTTTGAGATAGGCAAGTTTGAAGTCACCTCAGTACGTTTTGGGCCCTTGCCTGTCGCGGGAACTTGGGCCTCCCACACAAGTGAGGCACCATTTTTACCGGGAGACCCAGGGGAGTGCTGGGAGGTGGGAAATATGAGTGAGCCCGGTGATGCAACAACTTTCCCACACAAAAATGTGTGAAAAAAGTGATTTTTTTCAGCTAAAATTGAGGTTTGCAGGGGATTCTGGGTAAGGAAACGTTGGGGGATCCATGCAATCCATACCTCCCTGGAAGCCCCCGGGTGTCTAGTTTTCAGAATTGTATGGGTTTGGTAGGATTCCCTAGATGGCCGCAGAGCACCGGGCCAAAAACCCAGGTGACCCCCCTTGCAAAACCAGGCAAATTTGAAGTCACCTCACTACGTTTTGGGCCCTTGCCTGTCGCGGGAACTTGGGCCTCCCACACAAGTGAGGCACCATTTTTACCGGGAGACCCAGGGGAACGCTGGGAGGTGGGAAATTTGAGTGAGCCCGGTGATGCCACAACTTTCCCACACAAAAATGTGTGAAAAAAGTTATTTTTTTCAGCTAAAATTGAGGTTTACAGGGGATTCTGGGTAAGGAAACGTTGGGGGATCCACGCAAGCCATACCTCCCTGGAAGCCCCCGGGTGTCTAGTTTTCAGAAATGTATGGGTTTGGTGGGTTTCCCTAGATGGCCGCAGAGCACCGGGCCAAAAACCCAGGTGACCCCCTTGCAAAACCAGGTGGTTTTAAGATAGGCAAATTTGAAGTCACCTCACTACGTTTTGGGCCCTTGCCTGTCGCGGGAACTTGGGCCTCCCACACAAGTGAGGCACAATTTTTACCGGGAGACCCAGGGGAACGCTGGGAGGTGGGAAATTTGAGTGAGCCCGGTGATGCCACAACTTTCCCACACAAAAATGTGTGAAAAAAGTGATTTTTTCAGTTAAAATTGAGGTTTGCAGGGGATTCTGGGTAAGGAAACGTTGGGGGATCCATGCAAGCCATATCTCCCTGGAAGCCCCCGGGTGTCTAGTTTTCAGAAATGTATGGGTTTGGTAGGTGTCCCTAGATGGCCGCAGAGCACCGGGCCAAAAACCCAGGTGACCCCCTTGCAAAACCAGGTGGTTTTGATATAAGCAAATTTGAAGTCACCTCACTACGTTTTGGGCCCTTGCCTGTCGCGGGAACTTGGGCCTCCCACACAAGTGAGGCACCATTTTTACTGGGAGACCCAGGGGAACGCTGGGAGGTGGGAAATTTGAGTGAGCCCGGTGATGCCACAACTTTCCCACACAAAAATGTGTGAAAAAAGTGATTTTATTCAGCTAAAATTGAGGTTTGCAGGGGATTCTGGGTAAGGAAACGTTGGGGGATCCACGCAAGCCATACCTCCCTGGAAGCCCTCGGGTGTCTAGTTTTCAGAAATGTATGGGTTTGGTAGGTTTCCCTAGATGGCCGCAGAGCACCGGGCCAAAAACCCAGGTGACCCCCCTTGCAAAACCAGGTGGTTTTGAGATAGGCAAATTTGAAGTCACCTCACTACGTTTTGGGCCCTTGCCTGTCGTGGGAACTTGGGCCTCCCACACAAGTGAGGCACCATTTTTACCGGATGACCCAGGGGAATGCTGGAAGGTGGGAAATTTGAGTGAGCCCAGTGATGCCACAACTTTCCCACACAAAAATGTGTGAAAAAAGTGATTTTTTCGGCTTAAATTGAGGTTTGCAGGGGATTCTGGGTAGGGAAACGTTGGGGGATCCATGCAAGCCATACCTCCCTGGAAGCCCCCGGGTGTCTAGTTTTCAGAAATGTATGGGTTTGGTAGGTTTCCCTAGATGGCCGCAGAGCACCGGGCCAAAAACCCAGGTGACCCCCTTGCAAAACCAGGTGGTTTTGAGATAGGCAAGTTTGAAGTCACCTCAGTACGTTTTGGGCCCTTGCCTGTCGCGGGAACCTGGGCCTCCCACACAAGTGAGGCACCATTTTTACCGGGAGACCCAGGGGAACGCTGGGAGGTGGGAAATATGAGTGAGCCCGGTGATGCCACAACTTTCCCACACAAAAATGTGTGAAAAAAGTAATTTTTTTCAGCTAAAATTGAGGTTTGCAGGGGATTCTGGGTAAGGAAACGTTGGGGGATCCACGCAATCCATACCTCCCTGGAAGCCCCTGGGTGTCTAGTTTTCAGAATTGTATGGGTTTGGTAGGTTTCCCTAGATGGCCGCAGAGCACCGGGCCAAAAACCCAGGTGACACCCCTTGCAAAACAGGCAAATTTGAAGTCACCTCACTACGTTTTGGGCCCTTGCCTGTCGCGGGAACTTGGGCCTCCCACACAAGTGAGGCACCATTTTTACCGGGAGACCCAGGGGAATGCTGGGAGGTGGGAAATTTGAGTGAGCCCGGTGATGCCACAACTTTCCCACACAAAAATGTGTAAAAAAAGTGTTTTTTTCAGTTAAAATTGAGGTTTGCAGGGGATTCTGGGTAAGGAAACATTGGGGGATCCACGCAAGCCATACCTCCCTGGAAGCCCCCGGGTGTCTAGTTTTCAGAAATGTATGGGTTTGGTAGGTTTCCCTAGATGGCCGCAGAGCACCGGGCCAAAAACCCAGGTGACCCCCTTGCAAAACCAGGTGGTTTTGAGATAGGCAAATTTGAAGTCACCTCACTACGTTTTGGGCCCTTGCCTGTCGCGGGAACTTGGGCCTCCCACACAAGTGAGGTACCATTTTTACCGGGAGATGCAGGGGAACGCTGGGAGGTGGGAAATTTGAGTGAGCCCCGTGATGCCACAACTTTCCCACACAAAAATGTGTGAAAAAAGTGATTTTTTTCAGCTAAAATTGAGGTTTGCAGGGGATTCTGGGTAAGGAAACGTTGGGAGATCCACGCAAGCCATATCTCCCTGGAATCCCCCGGGCGTCTAGTTTTCAGAAATATATGCGTTTGGTAGGTTTCCCTAGATGGCTGCAGAGCACCGGGCCAAAAACCCAGGTGACCCCCCTTGCAAAACCAGGTGGTTTTGAGATTGGCAAATTTGAAGTCACCTCACTACGTTTTGGGCCCTTGCCTGTCGCGGGAACTTGGGCCTCCCACACAAGTGAGGCACCATTTTTACCGGGAGACCCAGGGGAACGCTGGGAGGTGGAAAATTTGAGTGAGCCCGGTGATGCCACAACTTTCCTACACAAAAATGTGTGAAAAAAGTGATTTTTTTCAGCTAAAATTGAGGTTTACAGGGGATTCTGGGTAAGGAAACGTTGGGGGATCCATGCAAGCCATACCTCCCTGGAAGCCCCCGGGTGTCTAGTTTTCAGAAATGTATGGGTTTGGTAGGTTTCCCTTAATGGCCGCAGAGCACCGGGCCAACAACCCAGGTGACCCCCTTGCAAAACCAGGTGGTTTTGAGATAGGCAAATTTGAAGTCACCTCACTACGTTTTGGGCCCTTGCCTGTCACGGGAACTTGGGTATCCCACACAAGTGAGGCACCATTTTTACCGGGACACCCAGGGAAACGCTGGGAGGTGGGAAATTTGAGTGAGCCCAGTGATGCCACAACTTTCCCACACAAAAATGTGTGAAAAAAGTGATTTTTTTCAGCTAAAATTGAGGTTTGCAGGGGATTCTGGGTAAGGAAACGTTGGGGGATCCATGCAAGCCATACCTCCCTGGAAGCCCCCGGGTGTCTAGTTTTCAGAAATGTATGGGTTTGGTAAGTTTCCCTAGATGGCCGCAGAGCACCGGGCCAAAAACCCAGGTGACCCCCTTGCAAAACCAGGTGGTTTTGAGATAGGCAAATTTGAAGTCACCTCACTACGTTTTGGGCCCTTGCCTGTCGCGGGAACTTGGGCCTCCCACACAAGTGAGGCACCATTTTTACCGGGAGACCCAGGGGAACGCTGGGAGGTGGGAAATTTGAGTGAGCCCGGTGATGCCACAACTTTCCCACACAAAAATGTGTGAAAAAAGTGATTTTTTTTAGCTAAAATTGAGGTTTGCAGGTGATTCTGGGTAAGGAAACGTTGGGGGATCCATGCAAGCCGTACCTCCCTGGAAGCCCCCGGGTGTCTAGTTTTCAGACATGTATGGGTTTGGAAGGTTTCCCTAGATGCCTGCCGAGAACCGGGCCAAAACCCAGGTGACCCCCCCTTGCAAAATCAGGTGGTTTTGAGATAGGCAAATTTGAAGTCACCTCACTACGTTTTGGGCCCTTGCCTGTCGCGGGAACGTGGGCCTCCCACACAAGTGAGGCACCATTTTTACCGGGAGACCCAGGGGAACGCTGGGAGGTGGGAAATTTGAGTGAGCCCGGTGATGCCACAAATTTCCCACACAAAAATGTGTGAAAAAAGTGATTTTTGCAGCTAAAATTGAGGTTTGCAGGGGATCCTGGGTAAGGAAACGTTGGGGGATCCATGCAAGCCATACCTCCCTGGGAGCCCCATGGGTGTCTAGTTTTCAGAAATGTATGGGTTTGGTAGGTTTCCCTAGATGGCCACAGAGCACCGGGCCAAAAACCTAGGGGACCCCCCTTGCAAAACCAGGTGGTTTTGAGATTGGCAAATTTGAAGTCACCTCACTGCGTTTTGGGCCCTTGCCTGTCGCGGGAACTTGGGCCTCCCACACAAGTGAGGCACCATTTTTACCGGGAGACCCAGGGGAACGCTGGGAGGTGGGAAATTTGAGTGAGCCCGGTGATGCCACAACTTTCCCACACAAAAATGTGTGAAAAAAGTGATTTTTTCAGCTAAAATTGAGGTTTGCAGGGGATTCTGGGTAAGGAAACGTTGGGGGATCCATGCAAGCCATAACTCCCTGGAAGCCCCCGGGAGTCTAGTTTTCAGAAATGTATGAGTTTGGTAGGTTTCCCTAGATGGCCGCAGAGCACCGGGCCAAAAACCCAGGTGACCCCCTTGCAAAACCAGGTGGTTTTGAGATAGGCAAGTTTGAAGTCACCTCACTGCGTTTTGGGCCCTTGCCTGCCGCGGGAACTTGGGCCTCCCACACAAGTGAGGCACCATTTTTACCAGGAGACCCAGGGGAACGCTGGGAGGGGGAAAATTTGAGTGAGCCCAGTGATGCTACAACTTGCCCACACAAAAATGTGTGAAAAAAGTGATTTTTTTCAGCTAAAATTGAGGTTTGCAGAGGATTTTGGGTAAGGAAACGTTGGGGGATCCACGCAAGCCATACCTCCCTGGAATCCCCCGGATTCTTGTTTTCAGAAATGTATGGGTTTGGTAGGTTTCCCTAGATGGCCGCAGAGCACCGGGCCAAAAACCCAGGTGACCCCCCTTGCAAAACCAGGTGGTTTTGAGATAGGCAAATTTGAAGTCACCTCACTACGTTTTGGGCCCTTGCCTGTCGCGGGAACTTGGGCCTCCCACACAAGTGAGGCACCATTTTTACCGGGAGACCCAGGGTAACGCTGGGAGGTGGGAAATTTGAGTGAGCCCGGTGATGCCACAACTTTCCCACACAAAAATGTGTGAAAAAAGTGATTTTTTTCAGCTAAAATTGAGGTTTGCAGGGGATTCTGGGTAAGGAAACGTTGGGGGATCCACGCAAGCCATACCTCCCTGGAAGCCCCCGGGTGTCTAGTTTTCAGAAATGTATGGGTTTGGAAGGTTTCCCTAGATGGCCGCCGTGCACCGGGCCAAAAACCCAGGTGACCACCTTGCAAAACCAGGTGGTTTTGAGATAGGCAAATTTGAAGTCACCCCACCAGGAAATTGTGAACGGCTTAGCCGCGTACTTCGCCCAGGTGTACACCCCGGCGACGACCAACACGGTGGAGGAGGCGCTGGCCTACCTCCGCGACAATAAAATGCCATCGTTACCACCGGAGGCGGCAGCCACGCTGGAAGCCGACCTCACGGCGGACGAACTGAAGTCAGCAATTGAGTCCCTACAGTCGGGGAAGGCGATAGGGCCTAACGGTATACCCGTGGAATATTATAAGAAGATGGTGGGTACGCTCTCCCCTCACCTTTTACACATGTACACCGAAAGTTTAGAGGCGGGAGAACTACCGAGGGATCAAAGGGTGGCGACTATTGTGGCAATTCCGAAACCGGGAAAGCCTCCCGCGGACTGCACCTCATATCGCCCCATCTCGCTACTTAATTCTGAAACTAAAATACTTGCAAAGCTTCTGGCAACGCGCTTAACGCTTTATATGGCGACCCTCATACACCCGGACCAATCGGGCTTCATGCCAGGTCGAAACACGGCCCTTAATCTGCGACGGCTCCATGGGGTACTGGCCCGTGCGCCCTATATCAAAGAACCGGCTGTTATACTCTCCCTAGATGCCCGCATGGCGTTTGATATGGTGGAGTGGCCCTTCTTGTTTGTGGTCCTTCGGCATCTGGGCTTTGGCCCTAAATTCTGCGCATGGGTGAGCCTACTATACGCGAAGCCGCTTGCACATGTCACGGCCAATGGGCACATGTCAGGAGATTTCCCGCTAGGACGCGGCACTCGCCAGAGCTGCCCGTTGTCCCCCTTGCTGTTCGCCATGCTGTTGAAGCCATTGGCAGCCCTGATCAGATGGGAACCAACCATCAGGGGACTCAAGTGGGCGGTGGGATGGGAGGACCGCATATCGCTCTATGCGGATGATATCTTACTATACCTGGCCTCGCCCAGGCGTTCCCTTATGGTGCTGCTGAACGTTTGTGAAAATTATGGGAGGGTGTCGGGCTACACCATAAATTGGTCTAAATCGGTCTTATTTGTGCTTAACGGTCTGCCACCGCAACTGCCTAGGGGGTGTGACCTCCTTGTCATGACGGATTGCTTTAAGTATTTAGGGATCTATATAACGCCTAAGCCAGAAGACTTTATTGCCAAAAACGTATTGCCCCCCCTGGACCGTCTAAAACGGGATACTGTGCATTGGCACACATTGCCCTTGACGCTGCTTGGGAAAGCAGCACTCTTTAAAATGATGGCACTCCCCCGATTCTTGTATGCTCTGGAAAATACTCCATTCCCGGTACCAGCGAGCTATTTTAAAGCAATAGCCACGGAGGTCTCTAGTCTATTGTGGGGAAACAAACCAGTGAGAATTGCAATGGAAAAACTGGTCAGGGGATGGTATGATGGGGGCATAGCGCTACCCAACATACAGCTGTACTATTGGGCTGCGCAGTTAAAAATAATCAATCAATGGATACACGCCCCACAGTCCGACCCTGCGTATCAGGCGGACAGGTATCTATTAGGAGAGGGAGGACTCATGGCAGCCCTATATAATAAAAAACGACCTAACCCTCTGATTGGCCCAACGGCACTTACGGTAGACGTCTGGTACATTGCGCAAAAGAAACTGGGATGGCAGGGGGTTATCACACAGCTTACGCCACTGTGGGATACAGGAAGGCTGGGAAAGCTTAGAAAGAGTAGAGGGTTCAACGCCTGGGACGCCATAGGCATTTCTACGGTAGGGGACCTATGGGTGAAGGGTGGGGTGGTGGCGTTCGAACGCCTGCAGGAGCAATATGAGCTGGCCGCGGCTGAACACTTCAGATACATACAGATTAAGCATGCACTGCAGGCAGCAATACCGCCCAATACCGTCTTACCGGAGGCCTCTCCATTAGAGGACAGACTCCTCACTGACTACATGACGAAAAAGGTCACCTCCTTCAATTACCGTAAATTAGTTAATAACCTACCTGACCCGACACAGGCGCTGAAGGTCAAATGGTCTGCAGACCTTGGGGACATGGATGACTCGGACTGGCAGACGGCACTCTCGTCACCACGGGAAGTTGCAATACCCTCTAGATTGAGACTCATACAGTTGAAGATACTGCACCGGGTATACTTCACTAGATTGACTTTACACAAAATTGGGAGTGCCTCACACCCGTATTGTCTGCGGGAATGCGGAATGGAGGGGACTTTTTATCATACTGTATGGCAGTGCCCGAGGATTATGGAGTACTGGGTGGCGGTAATGCGGACTATCTCACAAGTGGAGGGGGTGTCGGTAACACCTGAACCAAAAAGATGTTTGCTGAATATATGGGAGCCAAATGATCTAAACCATCCGGCACAGGACTGGGCCACATTAGGCATGATGGTCGCCAAACGGAATATAGCCAGGCTGTGGGGCACCAGACACCCGCCGAGGGTCAGGGCATGGTGTGGGGACATGGATGAAGCAATGGTAGCAGAGAAAACTACATATATTAACTGAGGTTGTCCACAGAAGTGTGGGAAGGTTTGGGGGGCCTGGAACAAGTACAGGGGCTTTATCTGTGAACCACCGGAGTTGCCGAATGAGGATGTTCCCATGTGAAGCAGGGAGGGGGAGAGGCGATATTCATGGGTCCGTAGATGGGATCTGACAACTATTAAGATGTAACAGTGTTATGAGCGTTGATGTCTGATAATGTACCAACAGAATGCATTAGTATAAATATTACTGTGATTGTGCAATGCCCTAACTTTAATGATAATAAACACAAGTTTAAAAAAAAAAAAAAAAAAAAAAGAATGATAAGTAGTTAAAATTGACCAAACTGTGTCAGTTTGTTTTTACTAAGTTCTGCTTACTGACATTTGCATACAGATAGGCTTCGAACGGTAGGGGGATTTCTGTGTTCCTCATAAATAAATTAGATCACAATGCACAAACATCAAAAAAAAAAAAAAAATTTGAAGCCACCTCACTACGTTTTGGGCCCTTGCCTGTCGCGGGAACTTGGGCCTCCCACACAAGTGAGGCACCATTTTTACTGGGAGACCCAGGGGAACGCTGGGAGGTGGGAAATCTGAGTGAGCCCGGTGATGCCACAACTTTCCCACACAAAAATGTGTGAAAAAAGTGATTTTTTTCAGCTAAAATTGAGGTTTACAGGGGATTCTGGGTAAGGAAACGTTGGGGGATCCACGCAAGACATACCTCCCTGGAAGCCCCCGGGTGTCTAGTTTTCAGAAATGTATGGGTTTGGTAGGTTTCCCTACATGGCCGCAGAGCACCGGGCCAAAAACCCAGGTGACCCCCCTTGAAAAACCAGGTGGTTTGAGATAGGCAAATTTGAAGTCACCTCACTACGATTGGGCACTTGCCTGTCGCGGGAACTTGGGCCTCCTACACAAGTGAGGCACCATTTTTACCGGGAGACCCAGGGGAACGCTGGGAGGTGGGAAATTTGAGTGAGCCCAGTGATGCCACAACTTTCCTACACAAAAATGTGTGAAAAAAGTGATTTTTTTCAGCTAAAATTGAGGTTTGCAGGGGAATCTGGGTAAGGAAACGTTGGGGGATCCACGCAAGCCATACCTCCCTGGAAGCCCCCGGGTGTCTAGTTTTCAGAAATGTATGGGTTTGGAAGGTTTCCCTAGATGGCCGCCGTGCACCGGGCCAAAAACCCAGGTGACCCCCTTGCAAAACCAGGTGGTTTTGAGATAGGCAAATTTGAAGTCACCTCACTACGTTTTGGGCCCCTGCCTGTCGCGGGAACTTGGGCCTCCCACACAAGTGAGGCACCATTTTTACCGGGAGACCCAGGGGAACGCTGGGAGGTGGGAAATTTGAGTGAGCCCGGTGATGCCACAACTTTCCCACACAAAAATGTGTGAAAAAAGTGATTTTTTTCAGCTAAAATTGAGGTTTGCAGGGGAATCTGGGTAAGGAAACGTTGGGGGATCCACGCAAGCCATACCTCCCTGGAAGCCCCCAGGTGTCTAGTTTTCAGAAATGTATGGGTTTGGTAGGTTTCCCTAGATGGCCGCAGAGCACCGGGCCAAAAACCCAGGTGACCCCCTTGCAAAACCAGGTGGTTTTGAGATAGGCAAGTTTGAAGTCACCTCACTACGTTTTGGGCCCTTGCCTGCCGCGGGAACTTGGGCCTCCCACACAAGTGAGGCACCATTTTTACCGGGAGACCCAGGGGAACGCTGGGAGGGGGGAAATTTGAGTGAGCCCGGTGATGCCACAACTTTCCCACACAAAAATGTGTGAAAAAAGTGATTTTTTTCAGCTAAAATTGAGGTTTGCAGAGGATTTTGGGTAAGGAAACGTTGGGGGATCCACGCAAGCCATACCTCCCTGGAAGCCCCCGGATTCTCGTTTTCAGAAATGTATGGGTTTGGTAGGTTTCCCTAGATGGCCGCAGAGCACCGGGCCAAAAGCCCAGGGGACCCCCCCTTGCAAAACCAGGTGGTTTTGAGATAGGCAAATTTGAAGTCACCTCACTACGTTTTGGGCCCTTGCCTGTCGCGGGAACTTGGGCCTCCCACACAAGTGAGGCACCATTTTTACCGGGAGACCCAGGGGAACGCTGGGAGGTGGGAAATTTGAGTGAGCCCGGTGATGCCACAAATTTCCCGCACAAAAATGTGTGAAAAAAGTGATTTTTGCAGCTAAAATTGAGGTTTGCAGGGGATCCTGGGTAAGGAAACGTTGGAGGATCCATGCAAGCCATACCTCCCTGGGAGCCCCTGGGTGTCTAGTTCTCAGAAATGTATGGGTTTGGTAGGTTTCCCTAGATGGCCACAGAGCACCGGGCCAAAAACCCAGGGGACCCCCCTTGCAAAACCAGGTGGTTTTGAGATTGGCAAATTTGAAGTCACCTCACTACGTTTTGGGCCCTTGCCTGTCGCGGGAACTTGGGCCTCCCACACAAGTGAGGCACCATTTTTACCGGGAGACCCAGGGGAACGCTGGGAGGTGGGAAATTTGAGTGAGCCCAGTGATGCCACAACTTTCCCACACAAAAATGTGTGAAAAAAGTGATTTTTTCAGCTAAAATTGAGGTTTGCAGGGGATTCTGGGTAAGGAAACGTTGGGGGATCCATGCAAGCCATAACTCCCTGGAAACCCCCGGGAGTCTAGTTTTCAGAAATGTATGAGTTTGGTAGGTTTCCCTAGATGGCCGCAGAGCACCGGGCCAAAAACCCAGGTGCCCCCCTTGCAAAACCAGGTGGTTTTGAGACAGGCAAGTTTGAAGTCACCTCACTACGTTTTGGGCCCTTGCCTGTCGCGGGAACTTGGGCCTCCCACACAAGTGAGGCACCATTTTTACCGGGAGATGCAGGGGAACGCTGGGAGGTGGGAAATTTGAGTGAGCCCCGTGATGCCACAACTTTCCCACACAAAAATGTGTGAAAAAAGTGATTTTTTTCAGCTAAAATTGAGGTTTGCAGGGGATTCTGGGTAAGGAAACGTTGGGGGATCCACGCAAGCCATATCTCCCTGGAAGCCCCCGGGCGTCTAGTTTTCAGAAATATATGCGTTTGGTAGGTTTCCCTAGATGGCTGCAGAGCACCGGGCCAAAAACCCAGGTGACCCCCCTTGCAAAACCAGGTGGTTTTGAGATTGGCAAATTTGAAGTCACCTCACTACGTTTTGGGCCCTTGCCTGTCGCGGGAACTTGGGCCTCCCACACAAGTGAGGCACCATTTTTACCGGGAGACCCAGGGGAACGCTGGGAGGTGGGAAATTTGAGTGAGCCCGGTGATGCCACAACTTTCCTACACAAAAATGTGTGAAAAAAGTGATTTTTTTTCAGCTAAAATTGAGGTTTACAGGGGATTCTGGGTAAGGAAACGTTGGGGGATCCATGCAAGCCATACCTCCCTGGAAGCCCCCGGGTGTCTAGTTTTCAGAAATGTATGGGTTTGGTAAGTTTCCCTAGATGGCCGCAGAGCACCGGGCCAAAAACCCAGGTGACCCCCTTGCAAAACCAGGTGGTTTTGAGATAGGCAAATTTGAAGTCACCTCACTACGTTTTGGGCCCTTGCCTGTCGCGGGAACTTGGGCCTCCCACACAAGTGAGGCACCATTTTTACCGGGAGACCCAGGGGAACGCTGGGAGGTGGGAAATTTGAGTGAGCCCGGTGATGCCACAACTTTCCCACACAAAAATGTGTGAAAAAAGTGATTTTTTTTAGCTAAAATTGAGGTTTGCAGGTGATTCTGGGTAAGGAAACGTTGGGGGATCCACGCAAGCCGTACCTCCCTGGAAGCCCCGGGTGTCTAGTTTTCAGAAATGTATGGGTTTGGAAGGTTTCCCTAGATGCCTGCCGAGCACCGGGCCAAAAACCCAGGTGACCCCCCCTTGCAAAATCAGGTGGTTTTGAGATAGGCAAATTTGAGGTCACCTCACTACGTTT
Source organism: Triturus cristatus (assembly GCF_964204655.1). Classification (NCBI taxonomy): domain Eukaryota; kingdom Metazoa; phylum Chordata; class Amphibia; order Caudata; family Salamandridae; genus Triturus; species Triturus cristatus. The sequence continues at coordinate 1,027,598,942 of NC_140579.1, read as the reverse complement.
TGGGCCCTTGCCTGTCGCGGGAACGTGGGCCTCCCACACAAGTGAGGCACCATTTTTACCGGGAGACCCAGGGGAACGCTGGGAGGTGGGAAATTTGAGTGAGCCCGGTGATGCCACAAATTTCCCACACAAAAATGTGTGAAAAAAGTGATTTTTACAGCTAAAATTGAGGTTTGCAGGGGATCCTGGGTAAGGAAACGTTGGGGGATCCATGCAAGCCATACCTCCCTGGGAGCCCCTGGGTGTCTAGTTTTCAGAAATGTATGGGTTTGGTAGGTTTCCCTAGATGGCCACAGAGCACCGGGCCAAAAACCTAGGGGACCCCCTTTGCAAAACCAGGTGGTTTTGAGATTGGCAAATTTGAAGTCACCTCACTGCGTTTTGGGCCCTTGCCTGTCGCGGCAACTTGGGCCTCCCACACAAGTGAGGCACCATTTTTACCGGGAGACCCAGGGGAACGCTGGGAGGTGGGAAATTTGAGTGAGCCCGGTGATGCCACAACTTTCCCACACAAAAATGTGTGAAAAAAGTGATTTTTTCAGCTAAAATTGAGGTTTGCAGGGGATTCTGGGTAAGGAAACGTTGGGGGATCCATGCAAGCCATAACTCCCTGGAAGCCCCCGGGAGTCTAGTTTTCAGAAATGTATGAGTTTGGTAGGTTTCCCTAGATGGCCGCAGAGCACCGGGCCAAAAACCCAGGTGACCCCCTTGCAAAACCAGGTGGTTTTGAGATAGGCAAGTTTGAAGTCACCTCACTGCGTTTTGGGCCCTTGCCTGCCGCGGAAACTTGGGCCTCCCACACAAGTGAGGCACCATTTTTACCGGGACACCCAGGGGAACGCTGGGAGGTGGGAAATTTGAGTGAGCCCGGTGATGCCACAACTTTCCCACACAAAAATGTGTGAAAAAAGTGATTTTTTTCAGCTAAAATTGAGGTTTGCAGAGGATTTTGGGTAAGGAAACGTTGGGGGATCCACGCAAGCCATACCTCCCTGGAATCCCCCGGATTCTTGTTTTCAGAAATGTATGGGTTTGGTAGGTTTCCCTAGATGGCCGCAGAGCACCGGGCCAAAAACCCAGGTGACCCCCCTTGCAAAACCAGGTGGTTTTGAGATAGGCAAATTTGAAGTCACCTCACTACGTTTTGGGCCCTTGCCTGTCGCGGGAACTTGGGCCTCCCACACAAGTGAGGCACCATTTTTACCGGGAGACCCAGGGTAACGCTGGGAGGTGGGAAATTTGAGTGAGCCCGGTGATGCCACAACTTTCCCACACAAAAATGTGTGAAAAAAGTGATTTTTTTCAGCTAAAATTGAGGTTTGCAGGGGATTCTGGGTAAGGAAACGTTGGGGGATCCACGCAAGCCATACCTCCCTGGAAGCCCCCGGGTGTCTAGTTTTCAGAAATGTATGGGTTTGGAAGGTTTCCCTAGATGGCCGCCGTGCACCGGGCCAAAAACCCAGGTGACCCCCTTGCAAAACCAGGTGGTTTTGAGATAGGCAAATTTGAAGTCACCCCACCAGGAAATTGTGAACGGCTTAGCCGCGTACTTCTTTCTTCCAGGTGTACACCCCGGCGACGACCAACACGGTGGAGGAGGCGCTGGCCTACCTCCGCGACATAAAAATGCCCACGTTACCACCGGAGGCGGCAGCCACGCTGGAAGCCGACCTCACGGCGGACGAACTGAAGTCAGCAATTGAGTCCCTACAGTCGGGGAAGGCGATAGGGCCTAACGGTATACCCGTGGAATATTATAAGAAGATGGCGGGTACGCTCTCCCCTCACCTTTTACACATGTACACCGAAAGTTTAGAGGCGGGAGAACTACCGAGGGATCAAAGGGTGGCGACTATTGTGGCAATTCCGAAACCGGGAAAGCCTCCCGCGGACTGCACCTCATATCGCCCCATCTCGCTACTTAATTCTGAAACTAAAATACTTGCAAAGCTTCTGGCAACGCGCTTAACGCTTTATATGGCGACCCTCATACACCCGGACCAATCGGGCTTCATGCCAGGTCGAAACACGGCCCTTAATCTGCGACGGCTCCATGGGGTACTGGCCCGTGCGCCCTATATCAAAGAACCGGCTGTTATACTCTCCCTAGATGCCCGCATGGCGTTTGATATGGTGGAGTGGCCCTTCTTGTTTGTGGTCCTTCGGCATCTGGGCTTTGGCCCTAAATTCTGCGCATGGGTGAGCCTACTATACGCGAAGCCGCTTGCACATGTCACGGCCAATGGGCACATGTCAGGAGATTTCCCGCTAGGACGCGGCACTCGCCAGAGCTGCCCGTTGTCCCCCTTGCTGTTCGCCATGGTGTTGGAGCCATTGGCAGCCCTGATCAGATGGGAACCAACCATCAGGGGACTCAAGTGGGCGGTGGGATGGGAGGACCGCATATCGCTCTATGCGGATGATATCTTACTATACCTGGCCTCGCCCAGGCGTTCCCTTATGGTGCTGCTGAAAGTTTGTGAAAATTATGGGAGGGTGTCGGGCTACACCATAAATTGGTCTAAATCGGTCTTATTTGTGCTTAACGGTCTGCCACCGCAACTGCCTAGGGGGTGTGACCTCCTTGTCATGACGGATTGCTTTAAGTATTTAGGGATCTATATAACGCCTAAGCCAGAAGACTTTATTGCCAAAAACTTATTGCCCCCCCTGGACCGTCTAAAACGGGATACTGTGCATTGGCACACATTGCCCTTGACGCTGCTTGGGAAAGCAGCACTCTTTAAAATGACGGCACTCCCCCGATTCTTGTATGCTCTGGAAAATACTCCATTCCCGGTACCAGCGAGCTATTTTAAAGCAATAGCCACGGAGGTCTCTAGTCTATTGTGGGGAAACAAACCAGTGAGAATTGCAATGGAAAAACTGGTCAGGGGATGGTATGATGGGGGCATAGCGCTACCCAACATACAGCTGTACTATTGGGCTGCGCAGTTAAAAATAATCAATCAATGGATACACGCCCCACAGTCCGACCCTGCGTATCAGGCGGACAGGTATCTATTAGGAGAGGGAGGACTCATGGCAGCCCTATATAATAAAAAACGACCTAACCCTCTGATTGGCCCAACGGCACTTACGGTAGACGTCTGGTACATTGCGCAAAAGAAACTGGGATGGCAGGGGGTTATCACACAGCTTACGCCACTGTGGGATACAGGAAGGCTGGGAAAGCTTAGAAAGAGTAAAGGGTTCAACGCCTGGGACGCCATAGGCATTTCTACGGTAGGGGACCTATGGGTGAAGGGTGGGGTGGTGGCGTTCGAACGCCTGCAGGAGCAATATGAGCTGGCCGCGGCTGAACACTTCAGATACATACAGATTAAGCATGCACTGCAGGCAGCAATACCGCCCAATACCGTCTTACCGGAGGCCTCTCCATTAGAGGACAGACTCCTCACTGACTACATGACGAAAAAGGTCACCTCCTTCACTTACCGTAAATTAGTTAATAACCTACCTGACCCGACACAGGCGCTGAAGGTCAAATGGTCTGCAGACCTTGGGGACATGGATGACTCGGACTGGCAGACGGCACTCTCGTCACCACGGGAAGTTGCAATACCCTCTAGATTGAGACTCATACAGTTGAAGATACTGCACCGGGTATACTTCACTAGATTGACTTTACACAAAATTGGGAGTGCCTCACACCCGTATTGTCTGCGGGAATGCGGAATGGAGGGGACTTTTTATCATACTGTATGGCAGTGCCCGAGGATTATGGAGTACTGGGTGGCGGTAATGCGGACTATCTCACAAGTGGAGGGGGTGTCGGTAACACCTGAACCAAAAAGATGTTTGCTGAATATATGGGAGCCAAATGATCTAAACCATCCGGCACAGGACTGGGCCACATTAGGCATGATGGTCGCCAAACGGAATATAGCCAGGCTGTGGGGCACCAGACACCCGCCGAGGGTCAGGGCATGGTGTGGGGACATGGATGAAGCAATGGTAGCAGAGAAAACTACATATATTAACCGAGGTTGTCCACAGAAGTGGGGGAAGGTTTGGGGGGCCTGGAACAAGTACAGGGGCTTTATCTGTGAACCACCGGAGTTGCCGAATGAGGATGTTCCCATGTGAAGCAGGGAGGGGGAGAGGCGATATTCATGGGTCCGTAGATGGGATCTGACAACTATTAAGATGTTACAGTGTTATGAGCGTTGATGTCTGATAATGTACCAACAGAATGCATTAGTATAAATATTACTGTGATTGTGCAATGCGGTAACTTTAATGATAATAAACACAAGTTTAAAAAAAAAAAAAAAAGAAAGATAAGTAGTTAAAATTGACCAAACTGTGTCAGTTTGTTTTTACTAAGTTCTGCTTACTGACATTTGCATACAGATAGGCTTCGAACGGTAGGGGGATTTCTGTGTTCCTCATAAATAAATTAGATCACAATGCACAAACATCCAAAAAAAAAAAAAAAAAAAAAAAAAATTGAAGCCACCTCACTACGTTTTGGGCCCTTGCCTGTCGCGGGAACTTGGGCCTCCCACACAAGTGAGGCACCATTTTTACTGGGAGACCCAGGGGAACGCTGGGAGGTGGGAAATTTGAGTGAGCCCGGTGATGCCACAACTTTCCCACACAAAAATGTGTGAAAAAAGTGATTTTTTTCAGCTAAAATTGAGGTTTACAGGGGATTCTGGGTAAGGAAACGTTGGGGGATCCACGCAAGACATACCTCCCTGGAAGCCCCCGGGTGTCTAGTTTTCAGAAATGTATGGGTTTGGTAGGTTTCCCTAGATGGCCGCAGAGCACCGGGCCAAAAACCCAGGTGACCCCCCTTGAAAAACCAGGTGGTTTGAGATAGGCAAATTTGAAGTCACCTCACTACGATTGGGCACTTGCCTGTCGCGGGAACTTGGGCCTCCTACACAAGGGAGGCACCATTTTTACCGGGAGACCCAGGGGAACGCTGGGAGGTGGGAAATTTGAGTGAGCCCAGTGATGCCACAACTTTCCTACACAAAAATGTGTGAAAAAAGTGATTTTTTTCAGCTAAAATTGAGGTTTGCAGGGGAATCTGGGTAAGGAAACGTTGGGGGATCCACGCAAGCCATACCTCCCTGGAAGCCCCCGGGTGTCTAGTTTTCAGAAATGTATGGGTTTGGAAGGTTTCCCTAGATGGCCGCCGTGCACCGGGCCAAAAACCCAGGTGACCCCCTTGCAAAACCAGGTGGTTTTGAGATAGGCAAATTTGAAGTCACCTCACTACGTTTTGGGCCCCTGCCTGTCGCGGGAACTTGGGCCTCCCACACAAGTGAGGCACCATTTTTACCGGGAGACCCAGGGGAACGCTGGGAGGTGGGAAATTTGAGTGAGCCCGGTGATGCCACAACTTTCCCATACAAAAATGTGTGAAAAAAGTGATTTTTTTCAGCTAAAATTGAGGTTTGCAGGGGAATCTGGGTAAGGAAACGTTGGGGGATCCACGCAAGCCATACCTCCCTGGAAGCCCCCAGGTGTCTAGTTTTCAGAAATGTATGGGTTTGGTAGGTTTCCCTAGATGGCCGCAGAGCACCGGGCCAAAAACCCAGGTGACCCCCTTGCAAAACCAGGAGGTTTTGAGATAGGCAAGTTTGAAGTCACCTCACTACGTTTTGGGCCCTTGCCTGCCGCGGGAACTTGGGCCTCCCACACAAGTGAGGCACCATTTTTACCGGGAGACCCAGGGGAATGCTGGGAGGGGGGACATTTGAGTGAGCCCGGTGATGCCACAACTTTCCCACACAAAAATGTGTGAAAAAAGTGATTTTTTTCAGCTAAAATTGAGGTTTGCAGAGGATTTTGGGTAAGGAAACGTTGGGGGATCCACGCAAGCCATACCTCCCTGGAAGCCCCCGGATTCTCGTTTTCAGAAATGTATGGGTTTGGTAGGTTTCCCTAGATGGCCGCAGAGCACCGGGCCAAAAGCCCAGGGGACCCCCCCTTGCAAAACCAGGTGGTTTTGAGATAGGCAAATTTGAAGTCACCTCACTACGTTTTGGGCCCTTGCCTGTCGCGGGAACTTGGGCCTCCCACACAAGTGAGGCACCATTTTTACCGGGAGATGCAGGGGAACGCTGGGAGGTGGGAAATTTGAGTGAGCCCCGTGATGCCACAACTTTCCCACACAAAAATGTGTGAAAAAAGTGATTTCTTTCAGCTAAAATTGAGGTTTGCAGGGGATTCTGGGTAAGGAAACGTTGGGGGATCCACGCAAGCCATATCTCCGTGGAAGCCCCCGGGCGTCTAGTTTTCAGAAATATATGCGTTTGGTAGGTTTCCCTAGATGGCCGCAGAGCACCGGGCCAAAAACCCAGGTGACCCCCCTTGCAAAACCAGGTGGTTTTGAGATTGGCAAATTTGAAGTCACCTCACTACGTTTTGGGCCCTTGCCTGTCGCGGGAACTTGGGCCTCCCACACAAGTGAGGCACCATTTTTACCGAGAGACCCAGGGGAACGCTGGGAGGTGGGAAATTTGAGTGAGCCCGGTGATGCCACAACTTTCCTACACAAAAATGTGTGAAAAAAGTGATTTTTTTCAGCTAAAATTGAGGTTTGCAGGGGATTCTGGGTAAGGAAACGATGGGGCATCCACGCAAGACATACCTCCCTGGAAGCCCCCGGGTGTCTAGTTTTCAGAAATGTATGGGTTTGGTAGGTTTCCTGTTGGACTTGGCCCTTTTTGCAGGGTCATCCCTAAACTTTTTGCCTTCCTCCTGTATTTTTTCTGACCTGTTGTTGGCTGTTTTATGACTCTGGGCACCTTACCACTGCTGACCAGTGCTAAGGTGCATATGCTCTCCCTATGGTAAAATGTATACATTGATTGGTGTCCATGTTTGGCTTATTCGGTTTACTATCAGCCCCTAGTAAAGTGCACCAGGAGTGCCAGGGCTTGTAAATGCGAATGCTGCTGGTGGGCCTGCAGCACTGGTTGTGCCACCCACAGAAGCGGCCTAGTAAAATGTGTCTAGGGTCTGCCACTGCAGAACCTGCGTGCAGTCTGGTACTGTCATGCTGGCTGGGCAAGTGCACACACTTGCCAGCCTCCAAACCTTCCCTTTGCCTCATGTTAGTCACCCCTATGGTAGGCCCACGGGCAGGGTGCATTGTAGGCATAAGGTAGGACATGCCCTGATGTGTGTGGCATGTCTTAATAGTGAATTACAGCCATTTTCGTTTTTCACTATTGAAGGCTACCTGCTCTCCATAGGCCAGAATGGGCTGCTGGAGTCACTACACGCTGTGACCCCAGTGGACTCAGAGAGCATGGTAGAATGTCAAGTTTAGTATGCCTGAACTCAGAATAATAAAATACTTCTTGTAGTCAAGTTTATTTTAATATCCTGGGTTTGTAAATACTACTTTTAGAAAGTTAGTATTTACTGACCTGGCCATTTCAGTCCGCCTCTGCTGTGTGTGTGTGTTCTGCCTAGCAACAGTAAGGAGCAGGGTTGGGGAATCCCCAGAGACAGGTTGGCTGCCAGGTGGTGGGTAGAGAGATGACACCAGGATGGGTGGGAGGAGTACACCTTGACTCTTGAATAGCCCTGTGCTCTGCCACCACAAAGCCGGCGCCACCCCCTGTGGGGCGGCTGATGTCTCTGCCCTGCTGCTGAAAGGAAAGAGCAGAGTCACCATAACAAAGTGCTCCAGAACTGGACTGAGCCAGGCCTAGGCCCCCTGGCGCTAAAGAACAAAAGAATCATGGTATAAAAGTAGGAGCCTGGCTCCTAAGAAATCAGAATCCTGTTTACCACAAAGAACCTCTGCCCGACTAGAAGGAGAAGAAGACGCTGGAGGAGCTGGCCTGCTGCTTGCCTTGCTGAGAAAGGAGAGGAAGAGACTTACTGAAAAGACTTTGCTACTTTGTGCTTGAACATTCTCCAAGGGCTTGATCTGAGCTTGCCCCCTGAACTGAACCCCAGGAACAGTGGGTTCTCTGTGCTTCTTGCTCGTCCTCCAATTCGAGCCGTGTGTGCATCCCGCTGGAAAGAGACTGCGCCCCTCATCGCCCCTCCTAGGGCCGTGACACTCAGAAGCTTGCCTGCCTCAAACCCGTGAGAGCCCCGCTCTGTCCAGAGCCGCTCTCTGTCCCCGGGCCAGGCCGCCTGCATCCCTGTCACCGCCTGCTACTGGAGCGCGCTGACCGTGCTATCACCCCTCCCGCCGGAAACCGTCCGACGACTGTGATCTACGCCGGGTCAAACAGCTGCACTGACCATGCCCTGCGACCCCGCTTCGCTATCCCCGGACATCTCAGGCCGCGCCGCCCCCGTTGTGGAGACCCTCCTGCACCGCCGTGCTAAGGGGTCGCTGGCCGCGCCTGCCTACTTGCCCACACCTGCTGATTGAGGACCCAAGAACACTTCCCAAGCTGAGAGTCGCACCGACCTGTGCCGACCCTCCACATCACGAAAGAAGTTCCAGTATCGGGCTCGGGGCCCGCAACGCCTTATTTCCCCGTTCGCAGGAGCCGATCTCTGTGAGTACTGGGACCACAAGTAACATTTGCAAGAGACTCCAAGGTCTCCATTTGAAACTACGAACAAAGAACATTTGCCTGCTTTACAACCTGGTGGCATAGCGAAAACGTTATTGGTCTTGTGATAAGTCTGCCGAGATATATACCTATTTTTTTCATAAAGAAGCGTATTTTTATATATATCCAAGTCTGGTGTCCGTTTCTGGGGGGATTGATGTATTTACTGTGTGTATGATTGTAAGTGCTTAACCAACAACGCCTGAGGAATCGCCTTGGCTGCTCACGCCACGCACCTAGAGGGTGAGCAAGGGTCATTCGCGAGGGGTTATCCTGCGCCCTGACGTGGAGGAGAGGGTTCCTGCTTGACACAAGGGCAACCTTGCGCCAACCAGAGATCCCCGACTCTAACATTGTTGGCAGCGGTTGGGATTTCGGATTTGCACTTGTAATTTGCATACAGTGAATTATTAATCACCAGATAGTGAGAGCAGACCAAATAACGCAGCCACAGGTTTTCATTTTTGGAACTTTGTTGAGACATCTGCCATTACTGCAACCATGCCTGGCTCACTCTCTGCTGGAAGAGCGCTCTCTGTGATTTCTGGAATAGATGAGGTGGATTGGGAGAGACTGGAAGGCTACTCGATGGAGCAATTGAAAGGCTACAGTGTAAAATTCCGAGTCCCCCATGCTGGATTCAAGAGGAAGACCCAGTACACCAAGGCGCTGAGAGCCTGGAAGGAGTCAAGAGACCCACGGAATGCGGGGGACATCGTTCCACCCGACAACCTTGAGGAGCCCAGCAGAGTCCGGTCGCCAGAGGAGCTGGCAGACAGGGCAGCAGACAGGGCGCATGCAATGGAGATGGCAAAGTTGGCAGGACAAATGGAAAAGGAGAAGCAGAAGTTGGCCTTGGAGGCACAACGACGCCAAATGGATCATGATCTAAAAATGAGGGAGTTGGATCGCAAGATCAAGAGTTTAGACCGTTCTCCCTCTGGTGGCAGCAATATTGAGTTTTACAGTGCTGAGAGAGTAGTACGCACACCCAGAGATGTGGCGCCTGACTTGAAGGAGGGGGTTAACATACACCAGGAGGTTCAAGGGCATGAGGTAGCTCCAGTAGTGCGCAGTATCCCTGAAGGGAATAGGGTAACTGGCGCAGGGGTCCATAGTCCTAGTGGAGGGAGGGACACTCTACTGACTCTAGCTGAGAGGTACAGGGAGAGGGGTTCCCCCAAAATTGAAGTCCTGGTGGGTGAATGTGAAGACCGCCCAGAAGAGTGTGGGTTGTGGGACAGAGACAGTCCGATACTGTCTTGCCAGTCTCAGGAGAGTGGTGTGGAGTACGTGTGTGAGGCACTGGATGGTAAGGTGAAGGATAGTTTGGTTAACCCTGCTAGGGGGCTGTGTGATCCAATTGTGGGAGAGCATATTTTAAGTCCCTGTTTTCCAGAGCTATGCCAACACCTGTTGGAGAGTGAGTTCTCTGACCGCAGGGAGCTCACATTGGAGGCAGACCTTTTGGTGGAGTCCGGAGGGTCTGGAAAGGCATTGGGGAGTGATCCCACGATGAGTGGTCCAGGTATCTTCAAACCCAGTATGGTGGAAGTGGCTCAGAGTAGCCCAGCTAGGTCCTGTAATAGTGAGAGGGGTGTAGGGCCTCACGTCCTGTCTATAAGGGGAAGGAGTGAGAATGGGTTATGTCCCGGTAGTGCCCAACCTCAGTCTCAGAGCTTGGATGGTTCTTTGAGGGAACACCAGGTGGGGAGCCTAGTCTGTTCTGAGGGGCTGCCCGTCGTGCGGGATCCCCTAGTGTCTGGTGAGCTAGGAGTGTCTGTAATCAGACCTCCATCAGTTCTGGTGTCTGGCAGTACCGCTCCAGTTGGGAGGGTGCAGAGGTCCAGATTGAGGGGTGAGAGGGGGAAAGAGTCCCCAGTGGAAAAAACAGTGGGTCAGGGGCCAGCCAGAAGGGCTGCGTCCCCCGTGAGTGACCATGGTGACACCACTTCTGTCCTGGGGGACCTTCAGGCACTGTCAGATGGACAGGGGTCGGGAGATCAGCGCCAGGCAGACTGTCGCACGACACAGGAGTTATGTGTCACCCTCAGGGGGGGCATGCGTGCTCCCCGGGAAGTCCTGGTGCGCCAGGCGAGCGTTCAGACGCATGGGTTGGTCCCAGGGTTGGGAAGCCAGGTTCAGGTGTTGTCTGACCTGGAGGGTGGGACCACTGTAATCAGTGTCCTGACCCATGTTGTTTCAGGGGGTACCACGCCAGTTGGGAGTGGGCAGTACTCTGGAAGGGGGTGCAGAGGGAGAGAGTCCTCGCCTCTGACCCCGGCTCAACTGAAGGGTTTAGACCCTAGGTTGGAGGGCCAGGTTCAGAGTGTCCCCCCTGACCTGGACGCCCAGTTGCAGGATAGAACACCTGAACTGGTGGGCGAATTGCGCAGGACACCTGCCCCAGGTGCCCTGGCAATTCTGGAAGGGGGTACCACTCCAGGTGGGAGGGTACAGAGCCCCAAGGAGAAGGACCGGGTGTGGGAGAGGCCACCCCAGTCATGGGTCCAGCCGCCGGGTACAGTCCTGGGGCTGGTGGGTCAGTGCCAGGATGTCATACCTGACCTGACAAGGGGGAGAATGGACAAAGGGTGCCAAGCGCCTGGGGCTACTGCCCCCCGCTCCCTGGCGCCACAGAGGATTGAGAGCCCTGAGAGGCATATGGCCTGGGTCTCATCCCTGACTACTGTCAGTGGCCACTGTAGCATTTTGCTGTCTGTCTGTTGGGACACACCTGTGGGCCAGTTAAGGTTAGGTGCTGCACAGGTGGTGTCCACAGGTGAGGAGAAGGTTTCCCCATGGATTGGCTTGGTGGGCCCTGAGAGTATGGACAGAGGGAGTCCGATAGGTTCAGATTGGCGTAGAAATGGAGTCTGCCCCTGTAGTTGTGGGCCAGGTCTTTGTTCTATCGCCCCAAGCAGGGAAGACCATCGCGGTGGTGATTGGTCTACCCTGCGTTTTGGCTGGAAGGGGGTTGTGTTGGACTTGGCCCTTTTTGCAGGGTCATCCCTAAACTTTTTGCCTTCCTCCTGTATTTTTTCTGACCTGTTGTTGGCTGTTTTATGACTCTGGGCACCTTACCACTGCTGACCAGTGCTAAGGTGCATATGCTCTCCCTATGGTAAAATGTATACATTGATTGGTGTCCATGTTTGGCTTATTCGGTTTACTATCAGCCCCTAGTAAAGTGCACCAGGAGTGCCAGGGCTTGTAAATGCGAATGCTGCTGGTGGGCCTGCAGCACTGGTTGTGCCACCCACAGAAGCGGCCTAGTAAAATGTGTCTAGGGTCTGCCACTGCAGAACCTGCGTGCAGTCTGGTACTGTCATGCTGGCTGGGCAAGTGCACACACTTGCCAGCCTCCAAACCTTCCCTTTGCCTCATGTTAGTCACCCCTATGGTAGGCCCACGGGCAGGGTGCATTGTAGGCATAAGGTAGGACATGCCCTGATGTGTGTGGCATGTCTTAATAGTGAATTACAGCCATTTTCGTTTTTCACTATTGAAGGCTACCTGCTCTCCATAGGCCAGAATGGGCTGCTGGAGTCACTACACGCTGTGACCCCAGTGGACTCAGAGAGCATGGTAGAATGTCAAGTTTAGTATGCCTGAACTCAGAATAATAAAATACTTCTTGTAGTCAAGTTTATTTTAATATCCTGGGTTTGTAAATACTACTTTTAGAAAGTTAGTATTTACTGACCTGGCCATTTCAGTCCGCCTCTGCTGTGTGTGTGTGTTCTGCCTAGCAACAGTAAGGAGCAGGGTTGGGGAATCCCCAGAGACAGGTTGGCTGCCAGGTGGTGGGTAGAGAGATGACACCAGGATGGGTGGGAGGAGTACACCTTGACTCTTGAATAGCCCTGTGCTCTGCCACCACAAAGCCGGCGCCACCCCCTGTGGGGCGGCTGATGTCTCTGCCCTGCTGCTGAAAGGAAAGAGCAGAGTCACCATAACAAAGTGCTCCAGAACTGGACTGAGCCAGGCCTAGGCCCCCTGGCGCTAAAGAACAAAAGAATCATGGTATAAAAGTAGGAGCCTGGCTCCTAAGAAATCAGAATCCTGTTTACCACAAAGAACCTCTGCCCGACTAGAAGGAGAAGAAGACGCTGGAGGAGCTGGCCTGCTGCTTGCCTTGCTGAGAAAGGAGAGGAAGAGACTTACTGAAAAGACTTTGCTACTTTGTGCTTGAACATTCTCCAAGGGCTTGATCTGAGCTTGCCCCCTGAACTGAACCCCAGGAACAGTGGGTTCTCTGTGCTTCTTGCTCGTCCTCCAATTCGAGCCGTGTGTGCATCCCGCTGGAAAGAGACTGCGCCCCTCATCGCCCCTCCTAGGGCCGTGACACTCAGAAGCTTGCCTGCCTCAAACCCGTGAGAGCCCCGCTCCGTCCAGAGCCGCTCTCTGTCCCCGGGCCAGGCCGCCTGCATCCCTGTCACCGCCTGCTACTGGAGCGCGCTGACCGTGCTATCACCCCTCCCGCCGGAAACCGTCCGACGACTGTGATCTACGCCGGGTCAAACAGCTGCACTGACCGTGCCCTGCGACCCCGCTTCGCTATCCCCGGACATCTCAGGCCGCGCCGCCCCCGTTGTGGAGACCCTCCTGCACCGCCGTGCTAAGGGGTCGCTGGCCGCGCCTGCCTACTTGCCCACACCTGCTGATTGAGGACCCAAGAACACTTCCCAAGCTGAGAGTCGCACCGACCTGTGCCGACCCTCCACATCACGAAAGAAGTTCCAGTATCGGGCTCGGGGCCCGCAACGCCTTATTTCCCCGTTCGCAGGAGCCGATCTCTGTGAGTACTGGGACCACAAGTAACATTTGCAAGAGACTCCAAGGTCTCCATTTGAAACTACGAACAAAGAACATTTGCCTGCTTTACAACCTGGTGGCATAGCGAAAACGTTATTGGTCTTGTGATAAGTCTGCCGAGATATATACCTATTTTTTTCATAAAGAAGCGTATTTTTATATATATCCAAGTCTGGTGTCCGTTTCTGGGGGGATTGATGTATTTACTGTGTGTATGATTGTAAGTGCTTAACCAACAACGCCTGAGGAATCGCCTTGGCTGCTCACGCCACGCACCTAGAGGGTGAGCAAGGGTCATTCGCGAGGGGTTATCCTGCGCCCTGACGTGGAGGAGAGGGTTCCTGCTTGACACAAGGGCAACCTTGCGCCAACCAGAGATCCCCGACTCTAACATTTCCCTAGATGGCCGCAGAGCACCGGGCCAAAAACCCAGGTGACCCCCCTTGAAAAACCAGTTGGTTTGAGATAGGCAAATTTGAAGTCACCTCACTACGTTTTGGGCCCTTGCCTGTCGCGGGAACTTGGGCCTCCCACACAAGTGAGGCACCATTTTTACCGGAAGACTCAGGGGAACGCTGGGAGGTGGGAAATTTGAGTGAGCCCGGTGATGCCACAACTTTCCCACACAAAAATGTGTGAAAAAAGTGATTTTTTTCAGCTAAAATTGAGGTTTGCAGGGGAATCTGGGTAAGGAAACGTTGGGGGATCCACGCAAGCCATACCTCCCTGGAAGCCCCCAGGTGTCTAGTTTTCAGAAATGTATGGGTTTGGTAGGTTTCCCTAGATGGCCGCAGAGCACCGGGCCAAAAACCAAGGTGACCCCCTTGCAAAACCAGGTGGTTTTGAGATAGGCAAGTTTGAAGTCACCTCACTACGTTTTGGGCCCTTGCCTGCCGCGGGAACTTGGGCCTCCCACACAAGTGAGGCACCATTTTTACCGGGAGACCCAGGGGAATGCTGGGAGGGGGGAAATTTGAGTGAGCCCGGTGATGCCACAACTTTCCCACACAAAAATGTGTGAAAAAAGTGATTTTTTTCAGCTAAAATTGAGGTTTGCAGAGGATTTTGGGTAAGGAAACGTTGGGGGATCCACGCAAGCCATACCTCCCTGGAAGCCCCCGGATTCTCGTTTTCAGAAATGTATGGGTTTGGTAGGTTTCCCTAGATGGCCGCAGAGCACCGGGCCAAAAGCCCAGGGGACCCCCCCTTGCAAAACCAGGTGGTTTTGAGATAGGCAAATTTGAAGTCACCTCACTACGTTTTGGGCCCTTGCCTGTCGCGGGAACTTGGGCCTCCCACACAAGTGAGGCACCATTTTTACCGGGAGATGCAGGGGAACGCTGGGAGGTGGGAAATTTGAGTGAGCCCCGTGATGCCACAACTTTCCCACACAAAAATGTGTGAAAAAAGTGATTTTTTTCAGCTAAAATTGAGGTTTGCAGGGGATTCTGGGTAAGGAAACGTTGGGGCATCCACGCAAGACATACCTCCCTGGAAGCCCCCGGGTGTCTAGTTTTCAGAAATGTATGGGTTTGGTAGGTTTCCCTAGATGGCCGCAGAGCACCGGGCCAAAAACCCAGGTGACCCCCCTTGAAAAACCAGGTGGTTTGAGATAGGCAAATTTGAAGTCACCTCACTACGTTTTGGGCCCTTGCCTGTCGCGGGAACTTGGGCCTCCTACACAAGTGAGGCACCATTTTTACCGGGAGACCCAGGGGAACGCTGGGAGGTGGGAAATTTGAGTGAGCCCAGTGATGCCACAACTTTCCTACACAAAAATGTGTGAAAAAAGTGATTTTTTCAGCTAAAATTGAGGTTTGCAGGGGAATCTGGGTAAGGAAACGTTGGGGGATCCACGCAAGCCATACCTCCCTGGAAGCCCCCGGGTGTCTAGTTTTCATAAATGTATGGGTTTGGAAGGTTTCCCTAGATGGCCGCCGTGCACCGGGCCAAAAACCCAGATGACCCCCTTGCAAAACCAGGTGGTTTTGAGATAGGCAAATTTGAAGTCACCTCACTACGTTTTGGGCCCCTGCCTGTCGCGGGAACTTGGGCCTCCCACACAAGTGAGGCACCATTTTTACCGGGAGACCCAGGGGAACGCTGGGAGGTGGGAAATTTGAGTGAGCCCGGTGATGCCACAACTTTCCCACACAAAAATGTGTGAAAAAAGTGATTTTTTTCAGCTAAAATTGAGGTTTGCAGGGGAATCTGGGTAAGGAAACGTTGGGGGATCCACGCAAGCCATACCTCCCTGGAAGCCCCCGGGTGTCTAGTTTTCAGAAATGTATGGGTTTGGTAGGTTTCCCTACATGGCCGCAGAGCACCGGGCCAAAAACCCAGGTGACCCCCCTTGCAAAACCAGGTGGTTTTGAGATTGGCAAATTTGAAGTCACCTCACTACGTTTTGGGCCCTTGCCTGTCGCGGGAACTTGGGCCTCCCACACAAGTGAGGCACCATTTTTACCGAGAGACCCAGGGGAACGCTGGGAGGTGGGAAATTTGAGTGAGCCCGGTGATGCCACAACTTTCCTACACAAAAATGTGTGAAAAAAGTGATTTTTTTCAGCTAAAATTGAGGTTTGCAGGGGATTCTGGGTAAGGAAACGTTGGGGCATCCACGCAAGACATACCTCCCTGGAAGCCCCCGGGTGTCTAGTTTTCAGAAATGTATGGGTTTGGTAGGTTTCCCTAGATGGCCGCAGAGCACCGGGCCAAAAACCCAGGTGACCCCCCTTGAAAAACCAGGTGGTTTGAGATAGGCAAATTTGAAGTCACCTCACTACGTTTTGGGCCCTTGCCTGTCGCGGGAACTTGGGCCTCCTACACAAGTGAGGCACCATTTTTACCGGGAGACCCAGGGGAACGCTGGGAGGTGGGAAATTTGAGTGAGCCCAGTGATGCCACAACTTTCCTACACAAAAATGTGTGAAAAAAGTGATTTTTTCAGCTAAAATTGAGGTTTGCAGGGGAATCTGGGTAAGGAAACGTTGGGGGATCCACGCAAGCCATACCTCCCTGGAAGCCCCCGGGTGTCTAGTTTTCATAAATGTATGGGTTTGGAAGGTTTCCCTAGATGGCCGCCGTGCACCGGGCCAAAAACCCAGATGACCCCCTTGCAAAACCAGGTGGTTTTGAGATAGGCAAATTTGAAGTCACCTCACTACGTTTTGGGCCCCTGCCTGTCGCGGGAACTTGGGCCTCCCACACAAGTGAGGCACCATTTTTACCGGGAGACCCAGGGGAACGCTGGGAGGTGGGAAATTTGAGTGAGCCCGGTGATGCCACAACTTTCCCACACAAAAATGTGTGAAAAACGTGATTTTTTTCAGCTAAAATTGAGGTTTGCAGGGGAATCTGGGTAAGGAAACGTTGGGGGATCCACGCAAGCCATACCTCCCTGGAAGCCCCCGGGTGTCTAGTTTTCAGAAATGTATGGGTTTGGTAGGTTTCCCTAGATGGCCGCAGAGCACCGGGCCAAAAACCCAGGTGACCCCCCTTGCAAAACCAGGTGGTTTTGAGATAGGCAAATTTGAAGTCACCTCACTACGTTTTGGGCCCTTGCCTGTCGCGGGAACTTGAGCCTCCCACACAAGTGAGGCACAATTTTTACCGGGAGACCCAGGGGAACGCTGGGAGGTGGGAAATTTGAGTGAGCCCGGTGATGCCACAACTTTCCCACACAAAAATGTGTAAAAAAAGTGTTTTTTTCAGTTAAAATTGAGGTTTGCAGGGGATTCTGGGTAAGGAAACATTGGGGGATCCACGCAAGCCATACCTCCCTGGAAGCCCCCGCGTGTCTAGTTTTCAGAAATGTATGGGTTTGGTAGGTTTCCCTAGATGGCCGCAGAGCACCGGGCCAAAAACCCAGGTGACCCCCTTGCAAAACCAGGTGGTTTTGAGATAGGCAAATTTGAAGTCACCTCACTACGTTTTGGGCCCTTGCCTGTCGCGGGAACTTGGGCCTCCCACACAAGTGAGGCACCATTTTTACCGGGAGACCCAGGGGAACGCTGGGAGGTGGGAAATTTGAGTGAGCCCGGTGATGCCACAACTTTCCCACACAAAAATGTGTGAAAAAAGTGATTTTTTTTAGCTAAAATTGAGGTTTGCAGGTGATTCTGGGTAAGGAAACGTTGGGGGATCCACGCAAGCCATACCTCCCTGGAAGCCCCCGGGTGTCTAGTTTTCAGAAATGTATGGGTTTGGAAGGTTTCCCTAGATGCCTGCCGAGCACCGGGCCAAAAACCCAGGTGACCCCCCCTTGCAAAATCAGGTGGTTTTGAGATAGGCAAATTTGAAGTCACCTCACTACGCTTTGGGCCTTTGCCTGTCGCGGGAACTTGGGCCTCCCACACAAGTGAGGCACCATTTTTACCGGGAGACCCAGGGGAACGCTGGGAGGTGGGAAATTTGAGTGAGCCCGGTGATGCCACAACTTTCCCACACAAAAATGTGTGAAAAAAGTGATTTTTGCAGCTAAAATTGAGGTTTGCAGGGGATCCTGGGTAAGGAAACGTTGGGGGATCCATGCAAGCCATACCTCCCTGGGAGCCCCTGGGTGTCTAGTTTTCAGAAATGTATGGGTTTGGTAGGTTTCCCTAGATGGCCACAGAGCACCGGGCCAAAAACCCAGGGGACCCCCCTTGCAAAACCAGGTGGTTTTGAGATTGGCAAATTTGAAGTCACCTCACTACGTTTTGGGCCCTTGCCTGTCGCGGGAACTTGGGCCTCCCACACAAGTGAGGCACCATTTTTACCGGGAGACCCAGGGGAACGCTGGGAGGTGGGAAATTTGAGTGAGCCCGGCGATGCCACAACTTTCCCACAGAAAAATGTGTGAAAAAAGTGATTTTTTCAGCTAAAATTGAGGTTTGCAGGGGATTCTGGGTAAGGAAACGTTGGGGGATCCATGAAAGCCATACCTCCCTGGAAGCCCCCTGATGTCTAGTTTTCAGAAATGTATGGGTTTGGTAGGTTTCCCTAGATGGCCGCAGAGCACCGGGCCAAAAACCCAGGTGACCCCCTTGCAAAACCAGCTGGTTTTGAGATAGGCAAATTT
This sequence comes from Triturus cristatus, assembly GCF_964204655.1. NCBI lineage: Eukaryota > Metazoa > Chordata > Amphibia > Caudata > Salamandridae > Triturus > Triturus cristatus. The sequence goes on along the minus strand of NC_140579.1, from coordinate 1,027,580,495 downwards.
GAAGTCACCTCACTACGTTTTGGGCCCTTGCCTGTCGTGGGAACTTGGGCCTCCCACACAAGTGAGGCACAATTTTTACCGGGAGACCCAGGGGAACACTGGGAGGTGGGAAATTTGAGTGAGCCCGGTGATGCCACAACTTTCCCACACAAAAATGTGTGAAAAAAGTGATTTTTTCAGTTAAAATTGAGGTTTGCAGGGGATTCTGGGTAAGGAAACGTTGGGGGATCCATGCAAGCCATACCTCCCTGGGAGCCCCTGGGTGTCTAGTTTTCATAAATGTATGGGTTTGGTAGGTTTCCCTAGATGGCCACAGAGCACCGGGCCAAAAACCCAGGGGACCCCCCTTTCAAAACCAGGTGGTTTTGAGATTGGCAAATTTGAAGTCACCTCACTACGTTTTGGGCCCTTGCCTGTCGCGGGAACTTGGGCCTCCCACACAAGTGAGGCACCATTTTTACCGGGAGACCCAGGGGAACGCTGGGAGGTGGGAAATTTGAGTGAGCCCGGTGATGCCACAACTTTCCCACACAAAAATGTGTGAAAAAAGTGATTTTTTCAGCTAAAATTGAGGTTTGCAGGGGATTCTGGGTAAGGAAACGTTGGGGGATCCACGCAAGCCGTACCTCCCTGGAAGCCCCCGGGTGTCTAGTTTTCAGAAATGTATGGGTTTGGTAGGTTTCCCTAGATGGCCACAGAGCACCGGGCCAAAAACCCAGGGGACCCCCCTTGCAAAACCAGGTGGTTTTGAGATTGGCAAATTTGAAGTCACCTCACTACGTTTTGGGCCCTTGCCTGTCGCGGGAACTTGGGCCTCCCACACAAGTGAGGCACCATTTTTACCGGGAGACCCAGGGGAACGCTGGGAGGTGGGAAATTTGAGTGAGCCCGGTGATGCCACAACTTTCCCACACAAAAATGTGTGAAAAAAGTGATTTTTTCAGCTAAAATTGAGGTTTGCAGGGGATTCTGGGTAAGGAAACGTTGGGGGATCCATGCAAGCCATAACTCCCTGGAAACCCCCGGGAGTCTAGTTTTCAGAAATGTATGAGTTTGGTAGGTTTCCCTAGATGGCCGCAGAGCACCGGGCCAAAAACCCAGGTGACCCCCTTGCAAAACCAGGTGGTTTTGAGATAGGCAAGTTTGAAGTCACCTCACTACGTTTTGGGCCCTTGCCTGTCGCGGGAACTTGGGCCTCCCACACAAGTGAGGCACCATTTTTACCGGGAGATGCAGGGGAACGCTGGGAGGTGGGAAATTTGAGTGAGCCCCGTGATGCCACAACTTTCCCACACAAAAATGTGTGAAAAAAGTGATTTTTTTCAGCTAAAATTGAGGTTTGCAGGGGATTCTGGGTAAGGAAACGTTGGGGGATCCACGCAAGCCATATCTCCCTGGAAGCCCCCGGGCATCTAGTTTTCAGAAATATATGCGTTTGGTAGGTTTCCCTAGATGGCTGCAGAGCACCGGGCCAAAAACCCAGGTGACCCCCCTTGCAAAACCAGGTGGTTTTGAGATTGGCAAATTTGAAGTCACCTCACTACGTTTTGGGCCCTTGCCTGTCGCGGGAACTTGGGCCTCCCACACAAGTGAGGCACCATTTTTACCGGGAGACCCAGGGGAACGCTGGGAGGTGGGAAATTTGAGTGAGCCCGGTGATGCCACAACTTTCCTACACAAAAATGTGTGAAAAAAGTGATTTTTTTCAGCTAAAATTGAGGTTTACAGGGGATTCTGGGTAAGGAAACGTTGGGGGATCCATGCAAGCCATACCTCCCTGGAAGCCCCCGGGTGTCTAGTTTTCAGAAATGTATGGGTTTGGTAGGTTTCCCTTAATGGCCGCAGAGCACCGGGCCAACAACCCAGGTGACCCCCTTGCAAAACCAGGTGGTTTTGAGATAGGCAAATTTGAAGTCACCTCACTACGTTTTGGGCCCTTGCCTGTCACGGGAACTTGGGTCTCCCACACAAGTGAGGCACCATTTTTACCGGGACACCCAGGGAAACGCTGGGAGGTGGGAAATTTGAGTGAGCCCAGTGATGCCACAAATTTCCCACACAAAAATGTGTGAAAAAAGTGATTTTTTTCAGCTAAAATTGAGGTTTGCAGGGGATTCTGGGTAAGGAAACGTTGGGGGATCCATGCAAGCCATACCTCCCTGGAAGCCCCCTGATGTCTAGTTTTCAGAAATGTATGGGTTTGGTAGGTTTCCCTAGATGGCCGCAGAGCACCGGGCCAAAAACCCAGGTGACCCCCTTGCAAAACCAGGTGGTTTTGAGATAGGCAAATTTGAAGTCACCTCACTACGTTTTGGGCCCTTGCCTGTCGTGGGAACTTGGGCCTCCCACACAAGTGAGGCACAATTTTTACCGGGAGACCCAGGGGAACACTGGGAGGTGGGAAATTTGAGTGAGCCCGGTGATGCCACAACTTTCCCACACAAAAATGTGTGAAAAAGTGATTTTTTCAGTTAAAATTGAGGTTTGCAGGGGATTCTGGGTAAGGAAACGTTGGGCGATCCATGCAAGCCATACCTCCCTGGGAGCCCCTGGGTGTCTAGTTTTCAGAAATGTATGGGTTTGGTAGGTTTCCCTAGATGGCCACAGAGCACCGGGCCAAAAACCCAGGGGACCCCCCTTGCAAAACCAGGTGGTTTTGAGATTGGCAAATTTGAAGTCACCTCACTACGTTTTGGGCCCTTGCCTGTCGCGGGAACTTGGGCCTCCCACACAAGTGAGGCACCATTTTTACCGGGAGATGCAGGGGAACGCTGGGAGGTGGGAAATTTGAGTGAGCCCCGTGATGCCACAACTTTCCCACACAAAAATGTGTGAAAAAAGTGATTTTTTTCAGCTAAAATTGAGGTTTACAGGGGATTCTGGGTAAGGAAACGTTGGGGGATCCATGTAAGCCATACCTCCCTGGAAGCCCCCGGGTGTCTAGTTTTCAGAAATGTATGGGTTTGGTAGGTTTCCCTTAATGGCCGCAGAGCACCGGGCCAACAACCCAGGTGACCCCCTTGCAAAACCAGGTGGTTTTGAGATAGGCAAATTTGAAGTCACCTCACTACGTTTTGGGCCCTTGCCTGTCACGGGAACTTGGGTCTCCCACACAAGTGAGGCACCATTTTTACCGGGACACCCAGGGAAACGCTGGGAGGTGGGAAATTTGAGTGAGCCCAGTGATGCCACAACTTTCCCACACAAAAATGTGTGAAAAAAGTGATTTTTTTCAGCTAAAATTGAGGTTTGCAGGGGATTCTGGGTAAGGAAACGTTGGGGGATCCATGCAAGCCATACCTCCCTGGAAGCCCCCGGGTGTCTAGTTTTCAGAAATGTATGGGTTTGGTAAGTTTCCCTAGATGGCCGCAGAGCACCGGGCCAAAAACCCAGGTGACCCCCTTGCAAAACCAGGTGGTTTTGAGATAGGCAAATTTGAAGTCACCTCACTACGTTTTGGGCCCTTGCCTGTCGCGGGAACTTGGGCCTCCCACACAAGTGAGGCACCATTTTTACCGGGAGACCCAGGGGAACGCTGGGAGGTGGGAAATTTGAGTGAGCCCGGTGATGCCACAACTTTCCCACACAAAAATGTGTGAAAAAAGTGATTTTTTTTAAGCTAAAATTGAGGTTTGCAGGTGATTCTGGGTAAGGAAACGTTGGGGGATCCACGCAAGCCGTACCTCCCTGGAAGCCCCCGGGTGTCTAGTTTTCAGAAATGTACGGGTTTGGAAGGTTTCCCTAGATGCCTGCCGAGCACCGGGCCAAAAACCCAGGTGACCCCCCCTTGCAAAATCAGGTGGTTTTGAGATAGGCAAATTTGAAGTCACCTCATTACGTTTTGGGCCCTTGCCTGTCGCGGGAACGCGGGCCTCCCACACAAGTGAGGCACCATTTTTACCGGGAGACCCAGGGGAACGCTGGGAGGTGGGAAATTTGAGTGAGCCCGGTGATGCCACAAATTTCCCACACAAAAATGTGTGAAAAAAGTGATTTTTGCAGCTAAAATTGAGGTTTGCAGGGGAATCTGGGTAAGGAAACGTTGGGGGATCCACGCAAGCCATACCTCCCTGGAAGCCCCTGGGTGTCTAGTTTTCAGAAATGTATGGGTTTGGAAGGTTTCCCTAGATGGCCACCGTGCACCGGGCCAAAAACCCAGGTGACCCCCTTGCAAAACCAGTTGGTTTTGAGATAGGCAAATTTGAAGTCACCTCACTACGTTTTGGGCCCTTGCCTGTCGCGGGAACTTGGGCCTCCCACACAAGTGAGGCACCATTTTTACCGGGAGACCCAGGGGAACGCTGGGAGGTGGGAAATTTGAGTGAGCCCGGTGATGCCACAACTTTCCCACACAAAAATGTGTGAAAAAAGTGATTTTTTCAGCTAAAATTGAGGTTTGCAGGGGATTCTGGGTAAGGAAACGTTGGGGGATCCATGCAAGCCATAACTCCCTGGAAGCCCCCGGGAGTCTAGTTTTCAGAAATGTATGAGTTTGGTAGGTTTCCCTAGATGGCCGCAGAGCACCGGGCCAAAAACCCAGGTGACCCCCTTGCAAAACCAGGTGGTTTTGAGATAGGCAAGTTTGAAGTCACCTCACTACGTTTTGGGCCCTTGCCTGCCGCGGGAACTTGGGCCTCCCACACAAGTGAGGCACCATTTTTACCGGGAGACCCAGGGGAACGCTGGGAGGGGGAAAATTTGAGTGAGCCCGGTGATGCTACAACTTTCCCACACAAAAATGTGTGAAAAAAGTGATTTTTTTCAGCTAAAATTGAGGTTTGCAGAGGATTTTGGGTAAGGAAACGTTGGGGGATCCACGCAAGCCATACCTCCCTGGAATCCCCCGGATTCTTGTTTTCAGAAATGTATGGGTTTGGTAGGTTTCCCTAGATGGCCGCAGAGCACCGGGCCAAAAACCCAGGTGACCCCCCTTGCAAAACCAGGTGGTTTTGAGATAGGCAAATTTGAAGTCACCTCACTACGTTTTGGGCCCTTGCCTGTCGCGTGAACTTGGGCCTCCCACACAAGTGAGGCACCATTTTTACCGGGAGACCCAGGGTAACGCTGGGAGGTGGGAAATTTGAGTGAGCCCGGTGATGCCACAACTTTCCCACACAAAAATGTGTGAAAAAAGTGATTTTTTTCAGCTAAAATTGAGGTTTGCAGGGGATTCTGGGTAAGGAAACGTTGGGGGATCCATGCAAGCCATACCTCCCTGGAAGCCCCCGGGTGTCTAGTTTTCAGAAATGTATGGGTTTGGAAGGTTTCCCTCGATGGCCGCCGTGCACCGGGCCAAAAACCCAGGTGACCCCCTTGCAAAACCAGGTGGTTTTGAGATAGGCAAATTTGAAGTCACCCCACCAGGAAATTGTGAACGGCTTAGCCGCGTACTTCGCCCAGGTGTACACCCCGGTGACGACCAACACGGTGGACGAGGCGCTGGCCTACCTCCGCGACATAAGAATGCCCACGTTACCACCGGAGGCGGCAGCCACGCTGGAAGCCGACCTCACGGCGGACGAACTGAAGTCAGCAATTGAGTCCCTACAGTCGGGGAAGGCGATAGGGCCTAACGGTATACCCGTGGAATATTATAAGAAGATGGCGGGTACGCTCTCCCCTCACCTTTTACACATGTACACCGAAAGTTTAGAGGCGGGAGAACTACCGAGGGATCAAAGGGTGGCGACTATTGTGGCAATTCCGAAACCGGGAAAGCCTCCCGCGGACTGCACCTCATATCGCCCCATCTCGCTACTTAATTCTGAAACTAAAATACTTGCAAAGCTTCTGGCAACGCGCTTAACGCTTTATATGGCGACCCTCATACACCCGGACCAATCGGGCTTCATGCCAGGTCGAAACACGGCCCTTAATCTGCGACGGCTCCATGGGGTACTGGCCCGTGCGCCCTATATCAAAGAACCGGCTGTTATACTCTCCCTAGATGCCCGCATGGCGTTTGATATGGTGGAGTGGCCCTTCTTGTTTGCGGTCCTTCGGCATCTGGGCTTTGGCCCTAAATTCTGCGCATGGGTGAGCCTACTATACGCGAAGCCGCTTGCACATGTCACGGCCAATGGGCACATGTCAGGAGATTTCCCGCTAGGACGCGGCACTCGCCAGAGCTGCCCGTTGTCCCCCTTGCTGTTCGCCATGGTGTTGGAGCCATTGGCAGCCCTGATCAGATGGGAACCAACCATTAGGGGACTCAAGTGGGCGGTGGGATGGGAGGACCGCATATCGCTCTATGCGGATGATATCTTACTATACCTGGCCTCGCCCAGGCGTTCCCTTATGGTGCTGCTGAACGTTTGTGAAAATTATGGGAGGGTGTCGGGCTACACCATAAATTGGTCTAAATCGGTCTTATTTGTGCTTAACGGTCTGCCACCGCAACTGCCTAGGGGGTGTGACCTCCTTGTCACGACGGATTGCTTTAAGTATTTAGGGATCTATATAACGCCTAAGCCAGAAGACTTTATTGCCAAAAACGTATTGCCCCCCCTGGACCGTCTAAAACGGGATACTGTGCATTGGCACACATTGCCCTTGACGCTGCTTGGGAAAGCAGCACTCTTTAAAATGATGGCACTCCCCCGATTCTTGTATGCTCTGGAAAATACTCCATTCCCGGTACCAGCGAGCTATTTTAAAGCAATAGCCACGGAGGTCTCTAGTCTATTGTGGGGAAACAAACCAGTGAGAATTGCAATGGAAAAACTGGTCAGGGGATGGTATGATGGGGGCATAGCGCTACCCAACATACAGCTGTACTATTGGGCTGCGCAGTTAAAAATAATCAATCAATGGATACACGCCCCACAGTCCGACCCTGCGTATCAGGCGGACAGGTATCTATTAGGAGAGGGAGGAGTCATGGCAGCCCTATATAATAAAAAACGACCTAACCCTCTGATTGGCCCAACGGCACTTACGGTAGACGTCTGGTACATTGCGCAAAAGAAACTGGGATGGCAGGGGGTTATCACACAGCTTACGCCACTGTGGGATACAGGAAGGCTGGGAAAGCTTAGAAAGAGTAAAGGGTTCAACGCCTGGGACACCATAGGCATTTCTACGGTAGGGGACCTATGGGTGAAGGGTGGGGTGGTGGCGTTCGAACGCCTGCAGGAGCAATATGAGCTGGCCGCGGCTGAACACTTCAGATACATACAGATTAAGCATGCACTGCAGGCAGCAATACCGCCCAATACCGTCTTACCGGAGGCCTCTCCATTAGAGGACAGACTCCTCACTGACTACATGACGAAAAAGGTCACCTCCTTCACTTACCGTAAATTAGTTAATAACCTACCTGACCCGACACAGGCGCTGAAGGTCAAGTGGTCTGCAGACCTTGGGGACATGGATGACTCGGACTGGCAGACGGCACTCTCGTCACCACGGGAAGTTGCAATACCCTCTAGATTGAGACTCATACAGTTGAAGATACTGCACCGGGTATACTTCACTAGATTGACTTTACACAAAATTGGGAGTGCCTCACACCCGTATTGTCTGCGGGAATGCGGAATGGAGGGGACTTTTTATCATACTGTATGGCAGTGCCCGAGGATTATGGAGTACTGGGTGGCGGTAATGCGGACTATCTCACAAGTGGAGGGGGTGTCGGTAACACCTGAACCAAAAAGATGTTTGCTGAATATATGGGAGCCAAATGATCTAAACCATCCGGCACAGGACTGGGCCACATTAGGCATGATGGTCGCCAAACGGAATATAGCCAGGCTGTGGGGCACCAGACACCCGCCGAGGGTCAGGGCATGGTGTGGGGACATGGATGAAGCAATGGTAGCAGAGAAAACTACATATATTAACCGAGGTTGTCCACAGAAGTGGGGGAAGGTTTGGGGGGCCTGGAACAAGTACAGGGGCTTTATCTGTGAACCACCGGAGTTGCCGAATGAGGATGTTCCCATGTGAAGCAGGGAGGGGGAGAGGCGATATTCATGGGTCCGTAGATGGGATCTGACAACTATTAAGATGTAACAGTGTTATGAGCGTTGATGTCTGATAATGTACCAACAGAATGCATTAGTATAAATATTACTGTGATTGTGCAATGCCCTAACTTTAATGATAATAAACACAAGTTTAAAAAAAAAAAAAAAAAAAAAGAAAGATAAGTAGTTAAAATTGACCAAACTGTGTCAGTTTGTTTTTACTAAGTTCTGCTTACTGACATTTGCATACAGATAGGCTTCGAACGGTAGGGGGATTTCTGTGTTCCTCATAAATAAATTAGATCACAATGCACAAACATAAAAAAAAAAAAAAAAAAAAAAAATTTGAAGCCACCTCACTACGTTTTGGGCCCTTGCCTGTCGCGGGAACTTGGGCCTCCCACACAAGTGAGGCACCATTTTTACTGGGAGACCCAGGGGAACGCTGGGAGGTGGGAAATTTGAGTGAGCCCGGTGATGCCACAACTTTCCCACACAAAAATGTGTGAAAAAATTGATTTTTTTCAGCTAAAATTGAGGTTTACAGGGGATTCTGGGTAAGGAAAGGTTGGGGGATCCACGCAAGCCATACCTCCCTGGAAGCCCCCGGGTGTCTAGTTTTCAGAAATGTATGGGTTTGGTAGGTTTCCCTAGATGGCCGTAGAGCACCGGGCCAAAAACCCAGGTGACCCCCTTGCAAAACCAGGTGGTTTTGAGATAGGCAAATTTGAAGTCACCTCACTACGTTTTGGGCCCTTGCCTGTCGTGGGAACTTGGGCCTCCCACACAAGTGAGGCACAATTTTTACTGGGAGACCCAGGGGAATGCTGGGAGGTGGGAAATTTGAGTGAGCCCGGTGATGCCACAACTTTCCCACACAAAAATGTGTGAAAAAAGTGATTTTTTCAGTTAAAATTGAGGTTTGCAGGGGATTCTGGGTAAGGAACCGTTGGGGGATCCATGCAAGCCATACCTCCCTGGAAGCCCCCTGATGTCTAGTTTTCAGAAATGTATGGGTTTGGTAGGTTTCCCTAGATGGCTGCAGAGCACCGGGCCAAAAACCCAGGTGACCCCCTTGCAAAACCAGGTGGTTTTGAGATAGGCAAATTTGAAGTCACCTCACTACGTTTTGGGCCCTTGCCTGTCGTGGGAACTTGGGCCTCCCACACAAGTGAGGCACAATTTTTACCGGGAGACCCAGGGGAACGCTGGGAGGTGGGAAATTTGAGTGAGCCCGGTGATGCCACAACTTTCCCACACAAAAATGTGTGAAAAAAGTGATTTTTTCAGTTAAAATTGAGGTTTGCAGGGGATTCTGGGTAAGGAAACGTTGGGGGATCCATGCAAGCCATACCTCCCTGGAAGCCCCCGGGTGTCTAGTTTTCAGAAATGTATGGGTTTGGTAGGTTTCCCTAGATGGCCGCAGAGCACCGGGCTAAAAACCCAGGTGACCCCCTTGCAAAACCAGGTGGTTTTGAGATAGGCAAATTTGAAGTCACCTCACTACGTTTTGGGCCCTTGCCTGTCGCGGGAACTTGGGCCTCCCACACAAGTGAGGCACCATTTTTAATGGGAGACCCAGGGGAACGCTGGGAGGTGGGAAATTTGAGTGAGCCCGGTGATGCCACAACTTTCCCACACAAAAATGTGTGAAAAAAGTGATTTTTTCAGTTAAAATTGACGTTTGCAGGGGATTCTGGGTAAGGAAACGTTGGGGGATCTACGCAAGCCATACCTCCCTGGAAGCCCTCGGCTGTCTAGTTTTCAGAAATGTATGGGTTTGGTAGGTTTTCCTAGATGGCCGCAGAGCACCGGGCCAAAAACCCAGGTGACCCCCTTGCAAAACCAGGTGGTTTTGAGATAGGCAAATTTGAAGTCACCTCACTACGTTTTGGGCCCTTGCCTGTCGTGGAAACTTGGACCTCCCACACAAGTGAGGCACCATTTTTACCGGGAGACCCAGGGGAATGCTGGGAGGTGGGAAATTTGAGTGAGCCCGGTGATGCCACAACTTTCCCACACAAAAATGTGTGAAAAAATTGATTTTTTTCAGCTAAATTGAGGTTTACAGGGGATTCTGGGTAAGGAAACGTTGGGGGATCCACGCAAGCCATACCTCCCTGGAAGCCCCCGGGTGTCTAGTTTTCAGAAATGTATGGGTTTGGTAGGTTTAGCTAGATGGCCGCAGAGCACCGGGCCAAAAACCCAGGTGACCCCCTTGCAAAACCAGGTGGTTTTGAGATAGGCAAATTTGAAGTCACCTCACTACGTTTTGGGCCCTTGCCTGTCGTGGGAACTTGGGCCTCCCACACAAGTGAGGCACAATTTTTACTGGGAGACCCAGGGGAACGCTGGGAGGTGGGAAATTTGAGTGAGCCCGGTGATGCCACAACTTTCCCACACAAAAATGTGTGAAAAAAGTGATTTTTTCAGTTAAAATTGAGGTTTGCAGGGGATTCTGGGTAAGGAAACGTTTGGGGATCCATGCAAGCCATACCTCCCTGGAAGCCCCCTGATGTCTAGTTTTCAGAAATGTATGGGTTTGGTAGGTTTCCCTAGATGGCCGCAGAGCACCGGGCCAAAAACCCAGGTGACCCCCTTGCAAAACCAGGTGGTTTTGAGATAGGCAAATTTGAAGTCACCTCACTACGTTTTGGGCCCTTGCCTGTCGTGGGAACTTGGGCCTCCCACACAAGTGAGGCACAATTTTTACCGGGAGACCCAGGGGAACGCTGGGAGGTGGGAAATTTGAGTGAGCCCGGTGATGCCACAACTTTCCCACACAAAAATGTGTGAAAAAAGTGATTTTTTCAGTTAAAATTGAGGTTTGCAGGGGATTCTGGGTAAGGAAACGTTGGGGGATCCATGCAAGCCATACCTCCCTGGAAGCCCCCGGGTGTCTAGTTTTCAGAAATGTATGGGTTTGGTAGGTTTCCCTAGATGGCCGCAGAGCACCGGGCTAAAAACCCAGGTGACCCCCTTGCAAAACCAGGTGGTTTTGAGATAGGCAAATTTGAAGTCACCTCACTACGTTTTGGGCCCTTGCCTGTCGCGGGAACTTGGGCCTCCCACACAAGTGAGGCACCATTTTTAACGGGAGACCCAGGGAAACGCTGGGAGGTGGGAAATTTGAGTGAGCCCGGTGATGCCACAACTTTCCCACACAAAAATGTGTGAAAAAAGTGATTTTTTCAGTTAAAATTTAGGTTTGCAGGGGATTCTGGGTAAGGAAACGTTGGGGGATCTACGCAAGCCATACCTCCCTGGAAGCCCTCGGCTGTCTAGTTTTCAGAAATGTATGGGTTTGGTAGGTTTTCCTAGATGGCCGCAGAGCACCGGGCCAAAAACCCAGGTGACCCCCTTGCAAAACCAGGTGGTTTTGAGATAGGCAAATTTGAAGTCACCTCACTACGTTTTGGGCCCTCGCCTGTCGTGGGAACTTGGGCCTCCCACACAAGTGAGGCACAATTTTTACCGGGAGACCCAGGGGAACGCTGGGAGGTGGGAAATTTGAGTGAGCCCGGTGATGCCACAACTTTCCCACACAAAAATGTGTGAAAAAAGTGATTTTTTCAGTTAAAATTGAGGTTTGCAGGGGATTCTGGGTAAGGAAACGTTGGGGGATCCATGCAAGCCATACCTCACTGGAAGCCCCCTGATGTCTAGTTTTCAGAAATGTATGGGTTTGGTAGGTTTCCCTAGATGGCCGCAGAGCACCGGGCTAAAAACCCAGGTGACCCCCTTGCAAAACCAGGTGGTTTTGAGATAGGCAAATTTGAAGTCACCTCACTACGTTTTGGGCCCTTGCCTGTCGCGGGAACTTGGGCCTCCCACACAAGTGAAGCACCATTTTTAACGGGAGACCCAGGGGAACGCTGGGAGGTGGGAAATTTGAGTGAGCCCGGTGATGCCACAACTTTCCTACACAAAAATGTGTGAAAAAATTGATTTTTTTCAGCTAAAATTGAGGTTTGCAGGGGATTCTGGGTAAGGAAACGTTGGGGGATCTACGCAAGCCATACCTCCCTGGAAGCCCTCGGCTGTCTAGTTTTCAGAAATGTATGGGTTTGGTAGGTTTTCCTAGATGGCCGCAGAGCACCGGGCCAAAAACCCAGGTGACCCTCTTGCAAAACCAGGTGGTTTTGAGATAGGCAAATTTGAAGTCACCTCACTACGTTTTGGGCGCTTGCCTGTCGTGGGAACTTGGACCTCCCACACAAGTGAGGCACCATTTTTACCGGGAGACCCAGGGGAATGCTGGGAGGTGGGAAATTTGAGTGAGCCCAGTGATGCCACAACTTTCCCACACAAAAATGTGTGAAAAAAGTGATTTTTTTCGGCTTAAATTGAGGTTTGCAGGGGATTCTGGGTAAGGAAACGTTGGGGGATCCATGCAAGCCATACCTCCCTGGAAGCCCCCGGGTGTCTAGTTTTCAGAAATGTATGGGTTTGGTAGGTTTCCCTAGATGGCCGCAGAGCACCGGGCCAAAAACCCAGGTGACCCCCTTGCAAAACCAGGTGGTTTTGAGATAGGCAAGTTTGAAGTCACCTCACTACGTTTTGGGCCCTTGCCTGTCGCGGGAACTTGGGCTTCCCACACAAGTGAGGCACCATTTTTACCGGGAGACCCAGGGGAACGCTGGGAGGTGGGAAATTTGAGTGAGCCCAGTGATGCCACAACTTTCCCACACAAAAATGTGTGAAAAAAGTGATTTTTTTCAGCTAAAATTGAGGTTTACAGGGGATTCTGGGTAAGGAAACGTTGGGGGATCCACGCAAGCCATACCTCCCTGGAAGCCCCCGGGTGTCTAGTTTTCAGAAATGTATGGGTTTGGTAGGTTTCCCTAGATGGCCACAGAGCACCGGGCCAAAAACCCAGGTGACCCCCCTTGCAAAACCAGGTGGTTTTGAGATAGGCAAATTTGAAGTCACCTCACTACGTTTTGGGCCCTTGCCTGTCGCGGGAACTTGGGCCTCCCACACAAGTGAGGCACCATTTTTACCGGGAGACCCAGGGGAACGCTGGGAGGTGGGAAATTTGAGTGAGCCCGGTGATGCCACAACTTTCCCACACAAAAATGAGTGAAAAAAGTGATTTTTTCAGCTAAAATTGAGGTTTGCAGGGGAATCTGGGTAAGGAAACGTTGGGGATCCACGCAAGCCATACCTTCCTGGAAGCCCCCGGGTGTCTAGTTTTCAGAAATGTATGGCTTTGGAAGGTTTCCCTAGATGGCCGCCGTGCACCGGGCCAAAAACCCAGGTGACCCCCTTGCAAAACCAGGTGGTTTTGAGATAGGCAAATTTGAAGTCACCTCACTACGTTTTGGGCCCTTGCCTGTCGCGGGAACTTGGGCCTCCCACACAAGTGAGGCACCATTTTTACCGGGAGACCCAGGGGAACGCTGGGAGGTGGGAAATTTGAGTGAGCCTGGTGATGCCACAACTTTCCCACACAAAAATGTGTGAAAAAAGTGATTTTTTCAGCTAAAATTGAGGTTTACAGGGGATTCTGGGTAAGGAAACGTTGGGGGATCCACGCAAGCCATACCTCCCTGGAAGCCCCCTGGTGTCTAGTTTTCAGAAATGTATGGGTTTGGTAGGTTTCCCTAGATGGCCGCAGAGCACCGGGCTAAAAACCCAGGTGACCCCCTTGCAAAACCAGGTGGTTTTGAGATAGGCAAATTTGAAGTCACCTCACTACGTTTTGGGCCCTTGCCTGTCGCGGGAACTTGGGCCTCCCACACAAGTGAGGCACCATTTTTAACGGGAGACCCAGGGGAATGCTGGGAGGTGGGAAATTTGAGTGAGCCCGGTGATGCCACAACTTTCCTACACAAAAATGTGTGAAAAAATTGATTTTTTTCAGCTAAAATTGAGGTTTGCAGGGGATTCTGGGTAAGGAAACGTTGGGGGATCTACGCAAGCCATACCTCCCTGGAAGCCCTCGGCTGTCTAGTTTTCAGAAATGTATGGGTTTGGTAGGTTTTCCTAGATGGCCGCAGAGCACCGGGCCAATAACCCAGGTGACCCTCTTGCAAAACCAGGTGGTTTTGAGATAGGCAAATTTGAAGTCACCTCACTACGTTTTGGGCCCTTGCCTGTCGTGGGAACTTGGACCTCCCACACAAGTGAGGCACCATTTTTACCGGGAGACCCAGGGGAATGCTGGGAGGTGGGAAATTTGAGTGAGCCCAGTGATGCCACAACTTTCCCACACAAAAATGTGTGAAAAAAGTGATTTTTTTTCGGCTTAAATTGAGGTTTGCAGGGGATTCTGGGTAAGGAAACGTTGGGGGATCCATGCAAGCCATACCTCCCTGGAAGCCCCCGGGTGTCTAGTTTTCAGAAAAGTATGGGTTTGGTAGGTTTCCCTAGATGGCCGCAGAGCACCGGGCCAAAAACCCAGGTGACCCCCTTGCAAAACCAGGTGGTTTTGAGATAGGGAAGTTTGAAGTCACCTCACTACGTTTTGGGCCCTTGCCTGTCGCGGGAACTTGGGCTTCCCACACAAGTGTGGCACCATTTTTACCGGGAGACCCAGGGGAACGCTGGGAGGTGGGAAATTTGAGTGAGCCCAGTGATGCCACAACTTTCCCACACAAAAATGAGTGAAAAAAGTGATTTTTTTCAGCTAAAATTGAGGTTTACAGGGGATTCTGGGTAAGGAAACGTTGGGGGATCCACGCAAGCCATACCTCCCTGGAAGCCCCCGGGTGTCTAGTTTTCAGAAATGTATGGGTTTGGTAGGTTTCCCTAGATGGCCACAGAGCACCGGGCCAAAAACCCAGGTGACCCCCCTTGCAAAACCAGGTGGTTTTGAGATAGGCAAATTTGAAGTCACCTCACTACGTTTTGGGCCCTTGCCTGTCACGGGAACTTGGGCCTCCCACACAAGTGAGGCACCATTTTTACCGGGAGACCCAGGGGAACGCTGGGAGGTGGGAAATTTGAGTGAGCCCGGTGATGCCACAACTTTCCCACACAAAAATGTGTGAAAAAAGTGTTTTTTTTCAGCTAAAATTGAGGTTTGCAGGGGATTCTGGGTAAGGAAACGTTGGGGGATCCACGCAAGCCATACCTCCCTGGAAGCCCTCGGGTGTCTAGTTTTCAGAAATGTATGGGTTTGGTAGATTTCCCTAGATGGCCGCAGAGCACCGGGCCAAAAACCCAGGTGACCCCCCTTGCAAAACCAGGTGGTTTTGAGAAAGGCAAATTTGAAGTCACCTCACTACGTTTTGGGCCCTTGCCTGTCGTGGGAACTTGGACCTCCCACACAAGTGAGGCACCATTTTTACCGGGAGACCCAGGGGAATGCTGGGAGGTGGGAAATTTGAGTGAGCCCAGTGATGCCACAACTTTCCCACACAAAAATGTGTGAAAAAAGTGATTTTTTTCGGCTTAAATTGAGGTTTGCAGGGGATTCTGGGTAAGGAAACGTTGGGGGATCCATGCAAGCCATACCTCCCTGGAAGCCCCCGGGTGTCTAGTTTTCAGAAATGTATGGGTTTGGTAGGTTTCCCTAGATGGCCGCAGAGCACCGGGCCAAAAACCCAGGTGACCCCCTTGCAAAACCAGGTGGTTTTGAGATAGGCAAGTTTGAAGTCACCTCACTACGTTTTGGGCCCTTGCCTGTCGCGGGAACTTGGGCTTCCCACACAAGTGAGGCACCATTTTTACCGGGAGACCCAGGGGAACGCTGGGAGGTGGGAAATTTGAGTGAGCCCAGTGATGCCACAACTTTCCCACACAAAAATGTGTGAAAAAAGTGATTTTTTTCAGCTAAAATTGAGGTTTACAGGGGATTCTGGGTAAGGAAACGTTGGGGGATCCACGCAAGCCATACCTCCCTGGAAGCCCCCGGGTGTCTAGTTTTCAGAAATGTATGGGTTTGGTAGGTTTCCCTAGATGGCCACAGAGCACCGGGACAAAAACCCAGGTGACCCCCCTTGCAAAACCAGGTGGTTTTGAGATAGGCAAATTTGAAGTCACCTCACTACGTTTTGGGCCCTTGCCTGTCGCGGGAACTTGGGCCTCCCACACAAGTGAGGCACCATTTTTACCGGGAGACCCAGGGGAACGCTGGGAGGTGGGAAATTTGAGTGAGCCCGGTGATGCCACAACTTTCCCACACAAAAATGTGTGAAAAAAGTGATTTTTTCAGCTAAAATTGAGGTTTGCAGGGGAATCTGGGTAAGGAAACGTTGGGGATCCACGAAAGCCATACCTTCCTGGAAGCCCCCGGGTGTCTAGTTTTCAGAAATGTATGGCTTTGGAAGGTTTCCCTAGATGGCCGCCGTGCACCGGGCCAAAAACCCAGGTGACCCCCTTGCAAAACCAGGTGGTTTTGAGATAGGCAAATTTGAAGTCACCTCACTACGTTTTGGGCCCTTGCCTGTCGCGGGAACTTGGGCCTCCCACACAAGTGAGGCACCATTTTTACCGGGAGACCCAGGGGAACGCTGGGAGGTGGGAAATTTGAGTGAGCCTGGTGATGCCACAACTTTCCCACACAAAAATGTGTGAAAAAAGTGATTTTTTCAGCTAAAATTGAGGTTTACAGGGGATTCTGGGTAAGGAAACGTTGGGGGATCCACGCAAGCCATACCTCCCTGGAAGCCCCCTGGTGTCTAGTTTTCAGAAATGTATGGGTTTGGTAGGTTTCCCTAGATGGCCGCAGAGCACCGGGCTAAAAACCCAGGTGACCCCCTTGCAAAACCAGGTGGTTTTGAGATAGGCAAATTTGAAGTCACCTCACTACGTTTTGGGCCCTTGCCTGTCGCGGGAACTTGGGCCTCCCACACAAGTGAGGCACCATTTTTAACGGGAGACCCAGGGGAACGCTGGGAGGTGGGAAATTTGAGTGAGCCCGGTGATGCCACAACTTTCCTACACAAAAATGTGTGAAAAAATTGATTTTTTTCAGCTAAAATTGAGGTTTGCAGGGGATTCTGGGTAAGGAAACGTTGGGGGATCTACGCAAGCCATACCTCCCTGGAAGCCCTCGGCTGTCTAGTTTTCAGAAATGTATGGGTTTGGTAGGTTTTCCTAGATGGCCGCAGAGCACCAGGCCAAAAACCCAGGTGACCCTCTTGCAAAACCAGGTGGTTTTGAGATAGGCAAATTTGAAGTCACCTCACTACGTTTTGGGCCCTTGCCTGTCGTGGGAACTTGGACCTCCCACACAAGTGAGGCACCATTTTTACCGGGAGACCCAGGGGAATGCTGGGAGGTGGGAAATTTGAGTGAGCCCAGTGATGCCACAACTTTCCCACACAAAAATGTGTGAAAAAAGTGATTTTTTTTCGGCTTAAATTGAGGTTTGCAGGGGATTCTGGGTAAGGAAACGTTGGGGGATCCATGCAAGCCATACCTCCCTGGAAGCCCCCGGGTGTCTAGTTTTCAGAAAAGTATGGGTTTGGTAGGTTTCCCTAGATGGCCGCAGAGCACCGGGCCAAAAACCCAGGTGACCCCCTTGCAAAACCAGGTGGTTTTGAGATAGGCAAGTTTGAAGTCACCTCACTACGTTTTGGGCCCTTGCCTGTCGCGGGAACTTGGGCTTCCCACACAAGTGTGGCACCATTTTTACCGGGAGACCCAGGGGAACGCTGGGAGGTGGGAAATTTGAGTGAGCCCAGTGATGCCACAACTTTCCCACACAAAAATGAATGAAAAAAGTGATTTTTTTCAGCTAAAATTGAGGTTTACAGGGGATTCTGGGTAAGGAAACGTTGGGGGATCCACGCAAGCCATACCTCCCTGGAAGCCCCCGGGTGTCTAGTTTTCAGAAATGTATGGGTTTGGTAGGTTTCCCTAGATGGCCGCAGAGCACCGGGCCAAAAACCCAGGTGACCCCCTTGCAAAACCAGGTGGTTTTGAGATAGGCAAGTTTGAAGTCACCTCACTACGTTTTGGGCCCTTGCCTGTCGCGGGAACTTGGGCTTCCCACACAAGTGTGGCACCATTTTTACCGGGAGACCCAGGGGAACGCTGGGAGGTGGGAAATTTGAGTGAGCCCAGTGATGCCACAACTTTCCCACACAAAAATGAATGAAAAAAGTGATTTTTTTCAGCTAAAATTGAGGTTTACAGGGGATTCTGGGTAAGGAAACGTTGGGGGATCCACGCAAGCCATACCTCCCTGGAAGCCCCCGGGTGTCTAGTTTTCAGAAATGTATGGGTTTGGTAGGTTTCCCTAGATGGCCACAGAGCACCGGGCCAAAAACCCAGGTGACCCCCCTTGCAAAACCAGGTGGTTTTGAGATAGGCAAATTTGAAGTCACCTCACTACGTTTTGGGCCCTTGCCTGTCACGGGAACTTGGGCCTCCCACACAAGTGAGGCACCATTTTTACCGGGAGACCCAGGGGAACGCTGGGAGGTGGGAAATTTGAGTGAGCCCGGTGATGCCACAACTTTCCCACACAAAAATGTGTGAAAAAAGTGATTTTTTTCAGCTAAAATTGAGGTTTGCAGGGGATTCTGGGTAAGGAAACGTTGGGGGATCCACGCAAGCCATACCTCCCTGGAAGCCCTCGGGTGTCTAGTTTTCAGAAATGTATGGGTTTGGTAGATTTCCCTAGATGGCCGCAGAGCACCGGGCCAAAAACCCAGGTGACCCCCCTTGCAAAACCAGGTGGTTTTGAGAAAGGCAAATTTGAAGTCACCTCACTACGTTTTGGGCCCTTGCCTGTCGTGGGAACTTGGGCCTTCCACACAAGTGAGGCACCATTTTTACCGGATGACCCAGGGGAATGCTGGGAGGTGGGAAATTTGAGTGAGACCAGTGATGCCACAACTTTCCCACACAAAAATGTGTGAAAAAAGTGATTTTTTCGGCTTAAATTGAGGTTTGCAGGGGATTCTGGGTAAGGAAACGTTGGGGGATCCATGCAAGCCATACCTCCCTGGAAGCCCCCGGGTGTCTAGTTTTCAGAAATGTATGGGTTTGGTAGGTTTCCCTAGATGGCCGCAGAGCACCGGGCCAAAAACCCAGGTGACCCCCTTGCAAAACCAGGTGGTTTTGAGATAGGCAAATTTGAAGTCACCTCACTACGTTTTGGGCCCTTGCCTGTCGCGGAAACTTGGGCCTCCCACACAAGTGAGGCACCATTTTTACCGGGAGACCCAGGGGAACGCTGGGAGGTGGGAAATTTGAGTGAGCCCGGTGATGCCACAACTTTCCCACACAAAAATGTGTGAAAAAAGTGATTTTTTTCAGCTAAAATTGAGGTTTACAGGGGATTCTGGGTAAGGAAACGTTGGGGGATCCATGCAAGCCATACCTCCCTGGAAGCCCCCGGGTGTCTAGTTTTCAGAAATGTATGGGTTTGGTAGGTTTCCCTAGATGGCCGCAGAGCACCGGGCCAAAAACCCAGGTGACCCCCCTTGCAAACCAGGTGGTTTTGAGATAGGCAAATTTGAAGTCACCTCACTACGTTTTGGGCCCTTGCCTGTCGTGGGAACTTGGACCTCCCACACAAGTGAGGCACCATTTTTACCGGGAGACCCAGGGGAATTCTGGGAGGTGGGAAATTTGAGTGAGCCCAGTGATGCCACAACTTTCCCACACAAAAATGTGTGAAAAAAGTGATTTTTTTCGGCTTAAATTGAGGTTTGCAGGGGATTCTGGGTAAGGAAACGTTGGGGGATCCATGCAAGCCATACCTCCCTGGAAGCCCCCGGGTGTCTAGTTTTCAGAAATGTATGGGTTTGGTAGGTTTCCCTAGATGGCCGCAGAGCACCGGGCCAAAAACCCAGGTGACCCCCTTGCAAAACCAGGTGGTTTTGAGATAGGCAAGTTTGAAGTCACCTCACTATGTTTTGGGCCCTTGCCTGTCGCGGGAACTTGGGCTTCCCACACAAGTGAGGCACCATTTTTACCGGGAGACCCAGGGGAACGCTGGGAGGTGGGAAATTTGAGTGAGCCCGGTGATGCCACAACTTTCCCACACAAAAATGTGTGAAAAAAGTGATTTTTTTCAGCTAAAATTGAGGTTTACAGGGGATTCTGGGTAAGGAAACGTTGGGGGATCCACGTAAGCCATACCTCCCTGGAAGCCCCCGGGTGTCTAGTTTTCAGAAATGTATGGGTTTGGTAGTTTCCCTAGATGGCCACAGAGCACCGGGCCAAAAACCCAGGTGACCCCCCTTGCAAAACCAGGTGGTTTTGAGATAGGCAAATTTGAAGTCACCTCACTACGTTTTGGGCCCTTGCCTGTCGCGGGAACTTGGGCCTCCCACACAAGTGAGGCACCATTTTTACCGGGAGACCCAGGGGAACGCTGGGAGGTGGGAAATTTGAGTGAGCCCAGTGATGCCACAACTTTCCCACACAAAAATGAATGAAAAAAGTGATTTTTTTCAGCTAAAATTGAGGTTTACAGGGGATTCTGGGTAAGGAAACGTTGGGGGATCCACGCAAGCCATACCTCCCTGGAAGCCCCCGGGTGTCTAGTTTTCAGAAATGTATGGGTTTGGTAGGTTTCCCTAGATGGCCACAGAGCACCGGGCCAAAAACCCAGGTGACCCCCCTTGCAAAACCAGGTGGTTTTGAGATAGGCAAATTTGAAGTCACCTCACTACGTTTTGGGCCCTTGCCTGTCACGGGAACTTGGGCCTCCCACACAAGTGAGGCACCATTTTTACCGGGAGACCCAGGGGAACGCTGGGAGGTGGGAAATTTGAGTGAGCCCGGTGATGCCACAACTTTCCCACACAAAAATGTGTGAAAAAAGTGATTTTTTTCAGCTAAAATTGAGGTTTGCAGGGGATTCTGGGTAAGGAAACGTTGGGGGATCCACGCAAGCCATACCTCCCTGGAAGCCCTCGGGTGTCTAGTTTTCAGAAATGTATGGGTTTGGTAGATTTCCCTAGATGGCCGCAGAGCACCGGGCCAAAAACCCAGGTGACCCCCCTTGCAAAACCAGGTGGTTTTGAGAAAGGCAAATTTGAAGTCACCTCACTACGTTTTGGGCCCTTGCCTGTCGTGGGAACTTGGGCCTTCCACACAAGTGAGGCACCATTTTTACCGGATGACCCAGGGGAATGCTGGGAGGTGGGAAATTTGAGTGAGACCAGTGATGCCACAACTTTCCCACACAAAAATGTGTGAAAAAAGTGATTTTTTCGGCTTAAATTGAGGTTTGCAGGGGATTCTGGGTAAGGAAACGTTGGGGGATCCATGCAAGCCATACCTCCCTGGAAGCCCCCGGGTGTCTAGTTTTCAGAAATGTATGGGTTTGGTAGGTTTCCCTAGATGGCCGCAGAGCACCGGGCCAAAAACCCAGGTGACCCCCTTGCAAAACCAGGTGGTTTTGAGATAGGCAAATTTGAAGTCACCTCACTACGTTTTGGGCCCTTGCCTGTCGCGGAAACTTGGGCCTCCCACACAAGTGAGGCACCATTTTTACCGGGAGACCCAGGGGAACGCTGGGAGGTGGGAAATTTGAGTGAGCCCGGTGATGCCACAACTTTCCCACACAAAAATGTGTGAAAAAAGTGATTTTTTTCAGCTAAAATTGAGGTTTACAGGGGATTCTGGGTAAGGAAACGTTGGGGGATCCATGCAAGCCATACCTCCCTGGAAGCCCCCGGGTGTCTAGTTTTCAGAAATGTATGGGTTTGGTAGGTTTCCCTAGATGGCCGCAGAGCACCGGGCCAAAAACCCAGGTGACCCCCCTTGCAAACCAGGTGGTTTTGAGATAGGCAAATTTGAAGTCACCTCACTACGTTTTGGGCCCTTGCCTGTCGTGGGAACTTGGACCTCCCACACAAGTGAGGCACCATTTTTACCGGGAGACCCAGGGGAATTCTGGGAGGTGGGAAATTTGAGTGAGCCCAGTGATGCCACAACTTTCCCACACAAAAATGTGTGAAAAAAGTGATTTTTTTCGGCTTAAATTGAGGTTTGCAGGGGATTCTGGGTAAGGAAACGTTGGGGGATCCATGCAAGCCATACCTCCCTGGAAGCCCCCGGGTGTCTAGTTTTCAGAAATGTATGGGTTTGGTAGGTTTCCCTAGATGGCCGCAGAGCACCGGGCCAAAAACCCAGGTGACCCCCTTGCAAAACCAGGTGGTTTTGAGATAGGCAAGTTTGAAGTCACCTCACTATGTTTTGGGCCCTTGCCTGTCGCGGGAACTTGGGCTTCCCACACAAGTGAGGCACCATTTTTACCGGGAGACCCAGGGGAACGCTGGGAGGTGGGAAATTTGAGTGAGCCCGGTGATGCCACAACTTTCCCACACAAAAATGTGTGAAAAAAGTGATTTTTTTCAGCTAAAATTGAGGTTTACAGGGGATTCTGGGTAAGGAAACGTTGGGGGATCCACGTAAGCCATACCTCCCTGGAAGCCCCCGGGTGTCTAGTTTTCAGAAATGTATGGGTTTGGTAGTTTCCCTAGATGGCCACAGAGCACCGGGCCAAAAACCCAGGTGACCCCCCTTGCAAAACCAGGTGGTTTTGAGATAGGCAAATTTGAAGTCACCTCACTACGTTTTGGGCCCTTGCCTGTCGCGGGAACTTGGGCCTCCCACACAAGTGAGGCACCATTTTTACCGGGAGACCCAGGGGAACGCTGGGAGGTGGGAAATTTGAGTGAGCCCGGTGATGCCACAACTTTCCCACACAAAAATGTGTGAAAAAAGTGATTTTTTCAGCTAAAATTGAGGTTTGCAGGGGAATCTGGGTAAGGAAACGTTGGGGATCCACGCAAGCCATACCTCCCTGGAAGCCCCCGGGTGACTAGTTTTCAGAAAAGTATGGCTTTGGTAGGTTTTCCTAGATGGCCGCAGAGCACCGGGCCAAATACCCAGGTGACCCCCTTGCAAAACCAGGTGGTTTTGAGATAGGCAAATTTGAAGTCACCTCACTACGTTTTGGGCCCTTACCTGTCGCGGGAACTTGGGCCTCTGTTATAACCTGTTGTGTTATGTGCATCTTCCTCATTGCTACTCTGTCCCTTGCTGCTCAGCCATGTGTGTGATGTCATTTAGAATGTTGGGTGTGAGGGACTGGAGGAGTTGGCAGTTGGAAGAGATGAGGCTGAGCAGCAGGGAGGCTGCTCCTGGTGGGGCTCTCATGGGGACTTAACAGAGGCTCCACTGGAGATCTGAGGCCTTACTGATGATCTTTATATGAACTTTGTTACCTGTCAAATAAACCTACAATCTGTTCTAAGCGGCCTGTCTACGAGACATCCTTGATTATTACAGCCTCCCACACAAGTGAGGCACCATTTTTACCGGGACACCCAGGGAAACGCTGGGAGGTGGGAAATTTGAGTGAGCCCAGTGATGCCACAACTTTCCCACACAAAAATGTGTGAAAAAAGTGATTTTTTTCAGCTAAAATTGAGGTTTGCAGGGGATTCTGGGTAAGGAAACGTTGGGGGATCCATGCAAGCCATACCTCCCTGGAAGCCCCCGGGTGTCTAGTTTTCAGAAATGTATGGGTTTGGTAAGTTTCCCTAGATGGCCGCAGAGCACCGGGCCAAAAACCCAGGTGACCCCCTTGCAAAACCAGGTGGTTTTGAGATCGGCAAATTTGAAGTCACCTCACTACGTTTTGGGCCCTTGCCTGTCGCGGGAACTTGGGCCTCCCACACAAGTGAGGCACCATTTTTACCGGGAGACCCAGGGGAACGCTGGGAGGTGGGAAATTTGAGTGAGCCCGGTGATGCCACAACTTTCCCACACAAAAATGTGTGAAAAAAGTGATTTTTTTTAAGCTAAAATTGAGGTTTGCAGGTGATTCTGGGTAAGGAAACGTTGGGGGATCCACGCAAGCCGTACCTCCCTGGAAGCCCCCGGGTGTCTAGTTTTCAGAAATGTACGGGTTTGGAAGGTTTCCCTAGATGCCTGCCGAGCACCGGGCCAAAAACCCAGGTGACCCCCCCTTGCAAAATCAGGTGGTTTTGAGATAGGCAAATTTGAAGTCACCTCATTACGTTTTGGGCCCTTGCCTGTCGCGGGAACGTGGGCCTCCCACACAAGTGAGGCACCATTTTTACCGGGAGACCCAGGGGAACGCTGGGAGGTGGGAAATTTGAGTGAGCCCGGTGATGCCACAAATTTCCCACACAAAAATGTGTGAAAAAAGTGATTTTTGCAGCTAAAATTGAGGTTTGCAGGGGAATCTGGGTAAGGAAACGTTGGGGGATCCACGCAAGCCATACCTCCCTGGAAGCCCCTGGGTGTCTAGTTTTCAGAAATGTATGGGTTTGGAAGGTTTCCCTAGATGGCCACCGTGCACCGGGCCAAAAACCCAGGTGACCCCCTTGCAAAACCAGTTGGTTTTGAGATAGGCAAATTTGAAGTCACCTCACTACGTTTTGGGCCCTTGCCTGTCGCGGGAACTTGGGCCTCCCACACAAGTGAGGCACCATTTTTACCGGGAGACCCAGGGGAACGCTGGGAGGTGGGAAATTTGAGTGAGCCCGGTGATGCCACAACTTTCCCACACAAAAATGTGTGAAAAAAGTGATTTTTTCAGCTAAAATTGAGGTTTGCAGGGGATTCTGGGTAAGGAAACGTTGGGGGATCCATGCAAGCCATAACTCCCTGGAAGCCCCCGGGAGTCTAGTTTTCAGAAATGTATGAGTTTGGTAGGTTTCCCTAGATGGCCGCAGAGCACCGGGCCAAAAACCCAGGTGACCCCCTTGCAAAACCAGGTGGTTTTGAGATAGGCAAGTTTGAAGTCACCTCACTACGTTTTGGGCCCTTGCCTGCCGCGGGAACTTGGGCCTCCCACACAAGTGAGGCACCATTTTTACCGGGAGACCCAGGGGAACGCTGGGAGGGGGAAAATTTGAGTGAGCCCGGTGATGCTACAACTTTCCCACACAAAAATGTGTGAAAAAAGTGATTTTTTTCAGCTAAAATTGAGGTTTGCAGAGGATTTTGGGTAAGGAAACGTTGGGGGATCCACGCAAGCCATACCTCCCTGGAATCCCCCGGATTCTTGTTTTCAGAAATGTATGGGTTTGGTAGGTTTCCCTAGATGGCCGCAGAGCACCGGGCCAAAAACCCAGGTGACCCCCCTTGCAAAACCAGGTGGTTTTGAGATAGGCAAATTTGAAGTCACCTCACTACGTTTTGGGCCCTTGCCTGTCGCGGGAACTTGGGCCTCCCACACAAGTGAGGCACCATATTTACCGGGAGACCCAGGGTAACGCTGGGAGGTGGGAAATTTGAGTGAGCCCGGTGATGCCACAACTTTCCCACACAAAAATGTGTGAAAAAAGTGATTTTTTTCAGCTAAAATTGAGGTTTGCAGGGGATTCTGGGTAAGGAAACGTTGGGGGATCCACGCAAGCCATACCTCCCTGGAAGCCCCCGGGTGTCTAGTTTTCAGAAATGTATGGGTTTGGAAGGTTTCCCTCGATGGCCGCCGTGCACCGGGCCAAAAACCCAGGTGACCCCCTTGCAAAACCAGGTGGTTTTGAGATAGGCAAATTTGAAGTCACCCCACCAGGAAATTGTGAACGGCTTAGCCGCGTACTTCGCCCAGGTGTACACCCCGGCGACGACCAACACGGTGGACGAGGCGCTGGCCTACCTCCGCGACATAAGAATGCCCACGTTACCACCGGAGGCGGCAGCCACGCTGGAAGCCGACCTCACGGCGGACGAACTGAAGTCAGCAATTGAGTCCCTACAGTCGGGGAAGGCGATAGGGCCTAACGGTATACCCGTGGAATATTATAAGAAGATGGCGGGTACGCTCTCCCCTCACCTTTTACACATGTACACCGAAAGTTTAGAGGCGGGAGAACTACCGAGGGATCAAAGGGTGGCGACTATTGTGGCAATTCCGAAACCGGGAAAGCCTCCCGCGGACTGCACCTCATATCGCCCCATCTCGCTACTTAATTCTGAAACTAAAATACTTGCAAAGCTTCTGGCAACGCGCTTAACGCTTTATATGGCGACCCTCATACACCCGGACCAATCGGGCTTCATGCCAGGTCGAAACACGGCCCTTAATCTGCGACGGCTCCATGGGGTACTGGCCCGTGCGCCCTATATCAAAGAACCGGCTGTTATACTCTCCCTAGATGCCCGCATGGCGTTTGATATGGTGGAGTGGCCCTTCTTGTTTGCGGTCCTTCGGCATCTGGGCTTTGGCCCTAAATTCTGCGCATGGGTGAGCCTACTATACGCGAAGCCGCTTGCACATGTCACGGCCAATGGGCACATGTCAGGAGATTTCCCGCTAGGACGTGGCACTCGCCAGAGCTGCCCGTTGTCCCCCTTGCTGTTCGCCATGGTGTTGGAGCCATTGGCAGCCCTGATCAGATGGGAACCAACCATTAGGGGACTCAAGTGGGCGGTGGGATGGGAGGACCGCATATCGCTCTATGCAGATGATATCTTACTATACCTGGCCTCGCCCAGGCGTTCCCTTATGGTGCTGCTGAACGTTTGTGAAAATTATGGGAGGGTGTCGGGCTACACCATAAATTGGTCTAAATCGGTCTTATTTGTGCTTAACGGTCTGCCACCGCAACTGCCTAGGGGGTGTGACCTCCTTGTCACGACGGATTGCTTTAAGTATTTAGGGATCTATATAACGCCTAAGCCAGAAGACTTTATTGCCAAAAACGTATTGCCCCCCCTGGACCGTCTAAAACGGGATACTGTGCATTGGCACACATTGCCCTTGACGCTGCTTGGGAAAGCAGCACTCTTTAAAATGATGGCACTCCCCCGATTCTTGTATGCTCTGGAAAATACTCCATTCCCGGTACCAGCGAGCTATTTTAAAGCAATAGCCACGGAGGTCTCTAGTCTATTGTGGGGAAACAAACCAGTGAGAATTGCAATGGAAAAACTGGTCAGGGGATGGTATGATGGGGGCATAGCGCTACCCAACATACAGCTGTACTATTGGGCTGCGCAGTTAAAAATAATCAATCAATGGATACACGCCCCACAGTCCGACCCTGCGTATCAGGCGGACAGGTATCTATTAGGAGAGGGAGGAGTCATGGCAGCCCTATATAATAAAAAACGACCTAACCCTCTGATTGGCCCAACGGCACTTACGGTAGACGTCTGGTACATTGCGCAAAAGAAACTGGGATGGCAGGGGGTTATCACACAGCTTACGCCACTGTGGGATACAGGAAGGCTGGGAAAGCTTAGAAAGAGTAAAGGGTTCAACGCCTGGGACACCATAGGCATTTCTACGGTAGGGGACCTATGGGTGAAGGGTGGAGTGGTGGCGTTCGAACGCCTGCAGGAGCAATATGAGCTGGCCGCGGCTGAACACTTCAGATACATACAGATTAAGCATGCACTGCAGGCAGCAATACCGCCCAATACCGTCTTACCGGAGGCCTCTCCATTAGAGGACAGACTCCTCACTGACTACATGACGAAAAAGGTCACCTCCTTCACTTACCGTAAATTAGTTAATAACCTACCTGACCCGACACAGGCGCTGAAGGTCAAGTGGTCTGCAGACCTTGGGGACATGGATGACTCGGACTGGCAGACGGCACTCTCGTCACCACGGGAAGTTGCAATACCCTCTAGATTGAGACTCATACAGTTGAAGATACTGCACCGGGTATACTTCACTAGATTGACTTTACACAAAATTGGGAGTGCCTCACACCCGTATTGTCTGCGGGAATGCGGAATGGAGGGGACTTTTTATCATACTGTATGGCAGTGCCCGAGGATTATGGAGTACTGGGTGGCGGTAATGCGGACTATCTCACAAGTGGAGGGGGTGTCGGTAACACCTGAACCAAAAAGATGTTTGCTGAATATATGGGAGCCAAATGATCTAAACCATCCGGCACAGGACTGGGCCACATTAGGCATGATGGTCGCCAAACGGAATATAGCCAGGCTGTGGGGCACCAGACACCCGCCGAGGGTCAGGGCATGGTGTGGGGACATGGATGAAGCAATGGTAGCAGAGAAAACTACATATATTAACCGAGGTTGTCCACAGAAGTGGGGGAAGGTTTGGGGGGCCTGGAACAAGTACAGGGGCTTTATCTGTGAACCACCGGAGTTGCCGAATGAGGATGTTCCCATGTGAAGCAGGGAGGGGGAGAGGCGATATTCATGGGTCCGTAGATGGGATCTGACAACTATTAAGATGTAACAGTGTTATGAGCGTTGATGTCTGATAATGTACCAACAGAATGCATTAGTATAAATATTACTGTGATTGTGCAATGCCCTAACTTTAATGATAATAAACACAAGTTTAAAAAAAAAAAAAAAAAAAAAAGAAAGATAAGTAGTTAAAATTGACCAAACTGTGTCAGTTTGTTTTTACTAAGTTCTGCTTACTGACATTTGCATACAGATAGGCTTCGAACGGTAGGGGGATTTCTGTGTTCCTCATAAATAAATTAGATCACAATGCACAAACATAAAAAAAAAAAAAAAAATTTGAAGCCACCTCACTACGTTTTGGGCCCTTGCCTGTCGCGGGAACTTGGGCCTCCCACACAAGTGAGGCACCATTTTTACTGGGAGACCCAGGGGAACGCTGGGAGGTGGGAAATTTGAGTGAGCCCGGTGATGCCACAACTTTCCCACACAAAAATGTGTGAAAAAATTGATTTTTTTCAGCTAAAATTGAGGTTTACAGGGGATTCTGGGTAAGGAAAGGTTGGGGGATCCACGCAAGCCATACCTCCCTGGAAGCCCCCGGGTGTCTAGTTTTCAGAAATGTATGGGTTTGGTAGGTTTCCCTAGATGGCCGCAGAGCACCGGGCCAAAAACCCAGGTGACCCCCTTGCAAAACCAGGTGGTTTTGAGATAGGCAAATTTGAAGTCACCTCACTACGTTTTGGGCCCTTGCCTGTCGTGGGAACTTGGGCCTCCCACACAAGTGAGGCACAATTTTTACTGGGAGACCCAGGGGAATGCTGGGAGGTGGGAAATTTGAGTGAGCCCGGTGATGCCACAACTTTCCCACACAAAAATGTGTGAAAAAAGTGATTTTTTCAGTTAAAATTGAGGTTTGCAGGGGATTCTGGGTAAGGAACCGTTGGGGGATCCATGCAAGCCATACCTCCCTGGAAGCCCCCTGATGTCTAGTTTTCAGAAATGTATGGGTTTGGTAGGTTTCCCTAGATGGCTGCAGAGCACCGGGCCAAAAACCCAGGTGACCCCCTTGCAAAACCAGGTGGTTTTGAGATAGGCAAATTTGAAGTCACCTCACTACGTTTTGGGCCCTTGCCTGTCGCGGGAACTTGGGCCTCCCACACAAGTGAGGCACCATTTTTAATGGGAGACCCAGGGGAACGCTGGGAGGTGGGAAATTTGAGTGAGCCCGGTGATGCCACAACTTTCCCACACAAAAATGTGTGAAAAAAGTGATTTTTTCAGTTAAAATTGACGTTTGCAGGGGATTCTGGGTAAGGAAACGTTGGGGGATCTACGCAAGCCATACCTCCCTGGAAGCCCTCGGCTGTCTAGTTTTCAGAAATGTATGGGTTTGGTAGGTTTTCCTAGATGGCCGCAGAGCACCGGGCCAAAAACCCAGGTGACCCCCTTGCAAAACCAGGTGGTTTTGAGATAGGCAAATTTGAAGTCACCTCACTACGTTTTGGGCCCTTGCCTGTCGTGGAAACTTGGACCTCCCACACAAGTGAGGCACCATTTTTACCGGGAGACCCAGGGGAATGCTGGGAGGTGGGAAATTTGAGTGAGCCCGGTGATGCCACAACTTTCCCACACAAAAATGTGTGAAAAAATTGATTTTTTTCAGCTAAATTGAGGTTTACAGGGGATTCTGGGTAAGGAAACGTTGGGGGATCCACGCAAGCCATACCTCCCTGGAAGCCCCCGGGTGTCTAGTTTTCAGAAATGTATGGGTTTGGTAGGTTTCCCTAGATGGCCGCAGAGCACCGGGCCAAAAACCCAGGTGACCCCCTTGCAAAACCAGGTGGTTTTGAGATAGGCAAATTTGAAGTCACTTCACTACGTTTTGGGACCTTGCCTGTCGTGGGAACTTGGGCCTCCCACACAAGTGAGGCACAATTTTTACTGGGAGACCCAGGGGAACGCTGGGAGGTGGGAAATTTGAGTGAGCCCGGTGATGCCACAACTTTCCCACACAAAAATGTGTGAAAAAAGTGATTTTTTCAGTTAAAATTGAGGTTTGCAGGGGATTCTGGGTAAGGAAACGTTGGGGGATCCATGCAAGCCATACCTCCCTGGAAGCCCCCTGATGTCTAGTTTTCAGAAATGTATGGATTTGGTAGGTTTCCCTAGATGGCCGCAGAGCACCGGGCCAAAAACCCAGGTGACCCCCTTGCAAAACCAGGTGGTTTTGAGATAGGCAAATTTGAAGTCACCTCACTACGTTTTGGGCCCTTGCCTGTCGCGGGAACTTGGGCCTCCCACACAAGTGAGGCACCATTTTTAACGGGAGACCCAGGGGAACGCTGGGAGGTGGGAAATTTGAGTGAGCCCGGTGATGCCACAACTTTCCCACACAAAAATGTGTGAAAAAAGTGATTTTTTCAGTTAAAATTTAGGTTTGCAGGGGATTCTGGGTAAGGAAACGTTGGGGGATCTACGCAAGCCATACCTCCCTGGAAGCCCTCCGCTGTCTAGTTTTCAGAAATGTATGGGTTTGGTAGGTTTTCCTAGATGGCCGCAGAGCACCGGGCCAAAAACCCAGGTGACCCCCTTGCAAAACCAGGTGGTTTTGAGATAGGCAAATTTGAAGTCACCTCACTACGTTTTGGGCCCTCGCCTGTCGTGGGAACTTGGGCGTCCCACACAAGTGAGGCACAATTTTTACCGGGAGACCCAGGGGAACGCTGGGAGGTGGGAAATTTGAGTGAGCCCGGTGATGCCACAACTTTCCCACACAAAAATGTGTGAAAAAAGTGATTTTTTCAGTTAAAATTGAGGTTTGCAGGGGATTCTGGGTAAGGAAACGTTGGGGGATCCATGCAAGCCATACCTCACTGGAAGCCCCCTGATGTCTAGTTTTCAGAAATGTATGGGTTTGGTAGGTTTCCCTAGATGGCCGCAGAGCACCGGGCTAAAAACCTAGGTGACCCCCTTGCAAAACCAGGTGGTTTTGAGATAGGCAAATTTGAAGTCACCTCACTACGTTTTGGGCCCTTGCCTGTCGCGGGAACTTGGGCCTCCCACACAAGTGAAGCACCATTTTTAACGGGAGACCCAGGGGAACGCTGGGAGGTGGGAAATTTGAGTGAGCCCGGTGATGCCACAACTTTCCTACACAAAAATGTGTGAAAAAATTGATTTTTTTCAGCTAAAATTGAGGTTTGCAGGGGATTCTGGGTAAGGAAACGTTGGGGGATCTACGCAAGCCATACCTCCCTGGAAGCCCTCGGCTGTCTAGTTTTCAGAAATGTATGGGTTTGGTAGGTTTTCCTAGATGGCCGCAGAGCACCGGGCCAAAAACCCAGGTGACCCTCTTGCAAAACCAGGTGGTTTTGAGATAGGCAAATTTGAAGTC
Organism: Triturus cristatus; assembly: GCF_964204655.1. Taxonomy (NCBI): domain Eukaryota; kingdom Metazoa; phylum Chordata; class Amphibia; order Caudata; family Salamandridae; genus Triturus; species Triturus cristatus. The sequence continues at coordinate 1,027,549,058 of NC_140579.1, read as the reverse complement.
ACCTCACTACGTTTTGGGCCCTTGCCTGTCGTGGGAACTTGGACCTCCCACACAAGTGAGGCACCATTTTTACCGGGAGACCCAGGGGAATGCTGGGAGGTGGGAAATTTGAGTGAGCCCAGTGATGCCACAACTTTCCCACACAAAAATGTGTGAAAAAAGTGATTTTTTTCGGCTTAAATTGAGGTTTGCAGGGGATTCTGGGTAAGGAAACGTTGGGGGATCCATGCAAGCCATACCTCCCTGGAAGCCCCCGGGTGTCTAGTTTTCAGAAATGTATGGGTTTGGTAGGTTTCCCTAGATGGCCGCAGAGCACCGGGCCAAAAACCCAGGTGACCCCCTTGCAAAACCAGGTGGTTTTGAGATAGGCAAGTTTGAAGTCACCTCACTACGTTTTGGGCCCTTGCCTGTCGCGGGAACTTGGGCTTCCCACACAAGTGAGGCACCATTTTTACCGGGAGACCCAGGGGAACGCTGGGAGGTGGGAAATTTGAGTGAGCCCAGTGATGCCACAACTTTCCCACACAAAAATGTGTGAAAAAAGTGATTTTTTTCAGCTAAAATTGAGGTTTACAGGGGATTCTGGGTAAGGAAACGTTGGGGGATCCACGCAAGCCATACCTCCCTGGAAGCCCCCGGGTGTCTAGTTTTCAGAAATGTATGGGTTTGGTAGGTTTCCCTAGATGGCCACAGAGCACCGGGCCAAAAACCCAGGTGACCCCCCTTGCAAAACCAGGTGGTTTTGAGATAGGCAAATTTGAAGTCACCTCACTACGTTTTGGGCCCTTGCCTGTCGCGGGAACTTGGGCCTCCCACACAAGTGAGGCACCATTTTTACCGGGAGACCCAGGGGAACGCTGGGAGGTGGGAAATTTGAGTGAGCCTGGTGATGCCACAACTTTCCCACACAAAAATGTGTGAAAAAAGTGATTTTTTCAGCTAAAATTGAGGTTTGCAGGGGAATCTGGGTAAGGAAACGTTGGGGATCCACGCAAGCCATACCTTCCTGGAAGCCCCCGGGTGTCTAGTTTTCAGAAATGTATGGCTTTGGAAGGTTTCCCTAGATGGCCGCCGTGCACCGGGCCAAAAACCCAGGTGACCCCCTTGCAAAACCAGGTGGTTTTGAGATAGGCAAATTTGAAGTCACCTCACTACGTTTTGGGCCCTTGCCTGTCGCGGGAACTTGGGCCTCCCACACAAGTGAGGCACCATTTTTACCGGGAGACCCAGGGGAACGCTGGGAGGTGGGAAATTTGAGTGAGCCTGGTGATGCCACAACTTTCCCACACAAAAATGTGTGAAAAAAGTGATTTTTTCAGCTAAAATTGAGGTTTACAGGGGATTCTGGGTAAGGAAACGTTGGGGGATCCACGCAAGCCATACCTCCCTGGAAGCCCCCTGGTGTCTAGTTTTCAGAAATGTATGGGTTTGGTAGGTTTCCCTAGATGGCCGCAGAGTACCGGGCTAAAAACCCAGGTGACCCCCTTGCAAAACCAGGTGGTTTTGAGATAGGCAAATTTGAAGTCACCTCACTACGTTTTGGGCCCTTGCCTGTCGCGGGAACTTGGGCCTCCCACACAAGTGAGGCACCATTTTTAACGGGAGACCCAGGGGAACGCTGGGAGGTGGGAAATTTGAGTGAGCCCGGTGATGCCACAACTTTCCTACACAAAAATGTGTGAAAAAATTGATTTTTTTCAGCTAAAATTGAGGTTTGCAGGGGATTCTGGGTAAGGAAACGTTGGGGGATCTACGCAAGCCATACCTCCCTGGAAGCCCTCGGCTGTCTAGTTTTCAGAAATGTATGGGTTTGGTAGGTTTTCCTAGATGGCCGCAGAGCACCGGGCCAAAAACCCAGGTGACCCTCTTGCAAAACCAGGTGGTTTTGAGATAGGCAAATTTGAAGTCACCTCACTACGTTTTGGGCCCTTGCCTGTCGTGGGAACTTGGACCTCCCACACAAGTGAGGCACCATTTTTACTGGGAGACCCAGGGGAATGCTGGGAGGTGGGAAATTTGAGTGAGCCCAGTGATGCCACAACTTTCCCACACAAAAATGTGTGAAAAAAGTGATTTTTTTCGGCTTAAATTGAGGTTTGCAGGGGATTCTGGGTAAGGAAACGTTGGGGGATCCATGCAAGCCATACCTCCCTGGAAGCCCCCGGGTGTCTAGTTTTCAGAAATGTATGGGTTTGGTAGGTTTCCCTAGATGGCCGCAGAGCACCGGGCCAAAAACCCAGGTGACCCCCTTGCAAAACCAGGTGGTTTTGAGATAGGCAAGTTTGAAGTCACCTCACTACGTTTTGGGCCCTTGCCTGTCGCGGGAACTTGGGCTTCCCACACAAGTGTGGCACCATTTTTACCGGGAGACCCAGGGGAACGCTGGGAGGTGGGAAATTTGAGTGAGCCCAGTGATGCCACAACTTTCCCACACAAAAATGAGTGAAAAAAGTGATTTTTTTCAGCTAAAATTGAGGTTTACAGGGGATTCTGGGTAAGGAAACGTTGGGGGATCCACGCAAGCCATACCTCCCTGGAAGCCCCCGGGTGTCTAGTTTTCAGAAATGTATGGGTTTGGTAGGTTTCCCTAGATGGCCACAGAGCACCGGGCCAAAAACCAAGGTGACCCCCCTTGCAAAACCAGGTGGTTTTGAGATAGGCAAATTTGAAGTCACCTCACTACGTTTTGGGCCCTTGCCTGTCACGGGAACTTGGGCCTCCCACACAAGTGAGGCACCATTTTTACCGGGAGACCCAGGGGAACGCTGGGAGGTGGGAAATTTGAGTGAGCCCGGTGATGCCACAACTTTCCCACACAAAAATGTGTGAAAAAAGTGATTTTTTTCAGCTAAAATTGAGGTTTGCAGGGGATTCTGGGTAAGGAAACGTTGGGGGATCCACGCAAGCCATACCTCCCTGGAAGCCCTCGGGTGTCTAGTTTTCAGAAATGTATGGGTTTGGTAGATTTCCCTAGATGGCCGCAGAGCACCGGGCCAAAAACCCAGGTGACCCCCCTTGCAAAACCAGGTGGTTTTGAGAAAGGCAAATTTGAAGTCACCTCACTACGTTTTGGGCCCTTGCCTGTCGTGGGAACTTGGGCCTTCCACACAAGTGAGGCACCATTTTTACCGGATGACCCAGGGGAATGCTGGGAGGTGGGAAATTTGAGTGAGACCAGTGATGCCACAACTTTCCCACACAAAAATGTGTGAAAAAAGTGATTTTTTCGGCTTAAATTGAGGTTTGCAGGGGATTTTGGGTAAGGAAACGTTGGGGGATCCATGCAAGCCATACCTCCCTGGAAGCCCCCGGGTGTCTAGTTTTCAGAAATGTATGGGTTTGGTAGGTTTCCCTAGATGGCCGCAGAGCACCGGGCCAAAAACCCAGGTGACCCCCTTGCAAAACCAGGTGGTTTTGAGATAGGCAAATTTGAAGTCACCTCACTATGTTTTGGGCCCTTGCCTGTCGCGGAAACTTGGGCCTCCCACACAAGTGAGGCACCATTTTTACCGGGAGACCCAGGGAAACGCTGGGAGGTGGGAAATTTGAGTGAGCCCGGTGATGCCACAACTTTCCCACACAAAAATGTGTGAAAAAAGTGATTTTTTTCAGCTAAAATTGAGGTTTACAGGGGATTCTGGGTAAGGAAACGTTGGGGGATCCACGCAAGCCATACCTCCCTGGAAGCCCCCGGGTGTCTAGTTTTCAGAAATGTATGGGTTTGGTAGGTTTCCCTAGATGGCCGCAGAGCACCGGGCCAAAAACCCAGGTGACCCCCCTTGCAAACCAGGTGGTTTTGAGATAGGCAAATTTGAAGTCACCTCACTACGTTTTGGGCCCTTGCCTGTCGTGGGAACTTGGACCTCCCACATAAGTGAGGCACCATTTTTACCGGGAGACCCAGGGGAATTCTGGGAGGTGGGAAATTTGAGTGAGCCCAGTGATGCCACAACTTTCCCACACAAAAATGTGTGAAAAAAGTGATTTTTTTCGGCTTAAATTGAGGTTTGCAGGGGATTCTGGGTAAGGAAACGTTGGGGGATCCATGCAAGCCATACCTCCCTGGAAGCCCCCGGGTGTCTAGTTTTCAGAAATGTATGGGTTTGGTAGGTTTCCCTAGATGGCCGCAGAGCACCGGGCCAAAAACCCAGGTGACCCCCTTGCAAAACCAGGTGGTTTTGAGATAGGCAAGTTTGAAGTCACCTCACTACGTTTTGGGCCCTTGCCTGTCGCGGGAACTTGGGCTTCCCACACAAGTGAGGCACCATTTTTACCGGGAGACCCAGGGGAACGCTGGGAGGTGGGAAATTTGAGTGAGCCCGGTGATGCCACAACTTTCCCACACAAAAATGTGTGAAAAAAGTGATTTTTTTCAGCTAAAATTGAGGTTTACAGGGGATTCTGGGTAAGGAAACGTTGGGGGATCCACGTAAGCCATACCTCCCTGGAAGCCCCCGGGTGTCTAGTTTTCAGAAATGTATGGGTTTGGTAGTTTCCCTAGATGGCCACAGAGCACCGGGCCAAAAACCCAGGTGACCCCCCTTGCAAAACCAGGTGGTTTTGAGATAGGCAAATTTGAAGTCACCTCACTACGTTTTGGGCCCTTGCCTGTCGCGGGAACTTGGGCCTCCCACACAAGTGAGGCACCATTTTTACCGGGAGACCCAGGGGAACGCTGGGAGGTGGGAAATTTGAGTGAGCCCGGTGATGCCACAACTTTCCCACACAAAAATGTGTGAAAAAAGTGATTTTTTCAGCTAAAATTTAGGTTTGCAGGGGAATCTGGGTAAGGAAACGTTGGGGATCCACGCAAGCCATACCTCCCTGGAAGCCCCCGGGTGACTAGTTTTCAGAAATGTATGGCTTTGGTAGGTTTTCCTAGATGGCCGCAGAGCACCGGGCCAAATACCCAGGTGACCCCCTTGCAAAACCAGGTGGTTTTGAGATAGGCAAATTTGAAGTCACCTCACTACGTTTTGGGCCCTTGCCTGTCGCGGGAACTTGGGCCTCTGTTATAACCTGTTGTGTTATGTGCATCTTCCTCATTGCTACTCTGTCCCTTGCTGCTCAGCCATGTGTGTGATGTCATTTAGAATGTTGGGTGTGAGGGACTGGAGGAGTTGGCAGTTGGAAGAGATGGGGCTGAGCAGCAGGGAGGCTGCTCCTGGTGGGGCTCTCATGGGGACTTAACAGAGGCTCCACTGGAGATCTGAGGCCTTACTGATGATCTTTATATGAACTTTGTTACCTGTCAAATAAACCTACAATCTGTTCTAAGCGGCCTGTCTACGAGACATCCTTGATTATTACAGCCTCCCACACAAGTGAGGCACCATTTTTACCGGGAGACCCAGGGGAACGCTGGGAGGTGGGAAATTTGAGTGAGCCCAGTGATGCCACAGCTTTCCCACACAAAAATGTGTGAAAAAAGTGATTTTTTTCGGCTTAAATTGAGGTTTGCAGGGGATTCTGGGTAAGGAAACGTTGGGGGATCCATGCAAGCCATACCTCCCTGGAAGCCCCCTGGTGTCTAGTTTTCAGAAATGTATGGGTTTGGTAGGTTTCCCTAGATGGCCGCAGAGCACCGGGCCAAAAACCCAGGTGACCCCCCTTGCAAAACCAGGTGGTTTTGAGATAGGCAAGTTTGAAGTCACCTCACTACGTTTTGGGCCCTTGCCTGTCGCGGGAACTTGGGCTTCCCACACAAGTGAGGCACCATTTTTACCGGGAGACCCAGGGGAATGCTGGGAGGTGGGAAATTTGAGTGAGCCCGGTGATGCCACAACTTTCCCACACAAAAATGTGTGAAAAAAGGGATTTTTTTCAGCTAAAATTGAGGTTTACAGGGGATTCTGGGTAAGGAAACGTTGGGGGATCCACGCAAGCCATACCTCCCTGGAAGCCCCCGGGTGTCTAGTTTTCAGAAATGTATGGGTTTGGTAGGTTTCCCTAGATGGCCACAGAGCACCGGGCCAAAAACCCAGGTGACCCCCCTTGCAAAACCAGGTGGTTTTGAGATAGGCAAATTTGAAGTCACCTCACTACGTTTTGGGCCCTTGCCTGTCGCGGGAACTTGGGCCTCCCACACAAGTGAGGCACCATTTTTACCGAGAGACCCAGGGGAACGCTGGGAGGTGGGAAATTTGAGTGAGCCCGGTGATGCCACAACTTTCCCACACAAAAATGTGTGAAAAAAGTGATTTTTTCAGCTAAAATTGAGGTTTGCAGGGGAATCTGGGTAAGGAAACGTTGGGGATCCACGCAAGCCATACCTTCCTGGAAGCCCCCGGGTGTCTAGTTTTCAGAAATGTATGGCTTTGGAAGGTTTCCCTAGATGGCCGCCGTGCACCGGGCCAAAAACCCAGGTGACCCCCTTGCAAAACCAGGTGGTTTTGAGATAGGCAAATTTGAAGTCACCTCACTACGTTTTGGGCCCTTGCCTGTCGCGGGAACTTGGGCCTCCCACACAAGTGAGGCACCATTTTTACCGGGAGACCCAGGGGAACGCTGGGAGGTGGGAAATTTGAGTGAGCCCGGTGATGCCACAACTTTCCCACACAAAAATGTGTGAAAAAAGTGATTTTTTTCAGCTAAAATTGAGGTTTGTAGGGGATTCTGGGTAAGGAAACGTTGGGGGATCCACGCAAGCCATACCTCCCTGGAAGCCCCCTGGTGTCTAGTTTTCAGAAATGTATGGGTTTGGTAGGTTTCCCTAGATGGCCGCAGAGCACCGGGCCAAAAACCCAGGTGACCCCCCTTGCAAAACCAGGTGGTTTTGAGATAGGCAAATTTGAAGTCACCTCACTACGTTTTGGGCCCTTGTCTGTCGCGGGAACTTGGGCCTCCCACACAAGTGAGGCACAATTTTTACCGGGAGACCCAGGGGAACGCTGGGAGGTGGGAAATTTGAGTGAGCCCGGTGATGCCACAACTTTCCCACACAAAAATGTGTGAAAAAAGTGATTTTTTCAGTTACAATTGAGGTTTGCAGGGGATTCTGGGTAAGGAAACGTTGGGGGATCCATGCAAGCCATACCTCCCTGGAAGCCCCCGGGTGTCTAGTTTTCAGAAATGTATGGGTTTGGTAGGTTTCGCTAGATGGCCGCAGAGCACCGGGCCAAAAACCCAGGTGACCCCCTTGCAAAACCAGGTGGTTTTGAGATAGGCAAATTTGAAGTCACCTCACTACGTTTTGGGCCCTTGCCTGTTGCGGAAACTTGGGCCTCCCACACAAGTGAGGCACCATTTTTACCGGGAGACCCAGGGGAACGCTGGGAGGTGGGAAATTTGAGTGAGCCCAGTGATGCCACAACTTTCCCACACAAAAATGTGTGAAAAAAGTGATTTTTTTCAGCTAAAATTGAGGTTTACAGGGGATTCTGGGTAAGGAAACGTTGGGGGATCCACGCAAGCCATACCTCCCTGGAAGCCCCCGGGTGTCTAGTTTTCAGAAATGTATGGGTTTGGTAGGTTTCCCTAGATGGCCGCAGAGCACCGGGCCAAAAACCCAGGTGACCCCCCTTGCAAACCAGGTGGTTTTGAGATAGGCAAATTTGAAGTCACCTCACTACGTTTTGGGCCTTTGCCTGTCGTGGGAACTTGGACCTCCCACACAAGTGAGGCACCATTTTTACCGGGAGACCCAGGGGAATTCTGGGAGGTGGGAAATTTGAGTGAGCCCAGTGATGCCACAACTTTCCCACACAAAAATGTGTGAAAAAAGTGATTTTTTTCGGCTTAAATTGAGGTTTGCAGGGGATTCTGGGTAAGGAAACGTTGGGGGATCCATGCAAGCCATACCTCCCTGGAAGCCCCCGGGTGTCTAGTTTTCAGAAATGTATGGGTTTGGTAGGTTTCCCTAGATGGCCGCAGAGCACCGGGCCAAAAACCCAGGTGACCCCCCTTGCAAAACCAGGTGGTTTTGAGAAAGGCAAATTTGAAGTCACCTCACTACGTTTTGGGCCCTTGCCTGTCGCGGGAACTTGGGCCTCCCACACAAGTGAGGCACAATTTTTACCGGGAGACCCAGGGGAACGCTGGGAGGTGGGAAATTTGAGTGAGCCCGGTGATGCCACAACTTTCCCACACAAAAATGTGTGAAAAAAGTGATTTTTTCAGTTACAATTGAGGTTTGCAGGGGATTCTGGGTAAGGAAACGTTGGGGGATCCATGCAAGCCATACCTCCCTGGAAGCCCCCGGGTGTCTAGTTTTCAGAAATGTATGGGTTTGGTAGGTTTCCCTAGATGGCCGCAGAGCACCGGGCCAAAAACCCAGGTGACCCCCTTGCAAAACCAGGTGGTTTTGAGATAGGCAAATTTGAAGTCACCTCACTACGTTTTGGGCCCTTGCCTGTCGCGGAAACTTGGGCCTCCCACACAAGTGAGGCACCATTTTTACCGGGAGACCCAGGGGAACGCTGGGAGGTGGGAAATTTGAGTGAGCCCGGTGATGCCACAACTTTCCCACACAAAAATGTGTGAAAAAAGTGATTTTTTTCAGCTAAAATTGAGGTTTACAGGGGATTCTGGGTAAGGAAACGTTGGGGGATCCACGCAAGCCATACCTCCCTGGAAGCCCCCGGGTGTCTAGTTTTCAGAAATGTATGGGTTTGGTAGGTTTCCATAGATGGCCGCAGAGCACCGGGCCAAAAACCCAGGTGACCCCCCTTGCAAACCAGGTGGTTTTGAGATAGGCAAATTTGAAGTCACCTCACTACGTTTTGGGCCCTTGCCTGTCGTGGGAACTTGGACCTCCCACACAAGTGAGGCACCATTTTTACCGGGAGACCCAGGGGAATTCTGGGAGGTGGGAAATTTGAGTGAGCCCAGTGATGCCACAACTTTCCCACACAAAAATGTGTGAGAAAAGTGATTTTTTCCGGCTTAAATTGAGGTTTGCAGGGGATTCTGGGTAAGGAAACGTTGGGGGATCCATGCAAGCCATACCTCCCTGGAAGCCCCCGGGTGTCTAGTTTTCAGAAATGTATGGGTTTGGTAGGTTTCCCTAGATGGCCGCAGAGCACCGGGCCAAAAACCCAGGTGACCCCCTTGCAAAACCAGGTGGTTTTGAGATAGGCAAGTTTGAAGTCACCTCACTACGTTTTGGGCCCTTGCCTGTCGCGGGAACTTGGGCTTCCCACACAAGTGAGGCACCATTTTTACCGGGAGACCCAGGGGAACGCTGGGAGGTAGGAAATTTGAGTGAGCCCGGTGATGCCACAACTTTCCCACACAAAAATGTGTGAAAAAAGTGATTTTTTTCAGCTAAAATTGAGGTTTACAGGGGATTCTGGGTAAGGAAACGTTGGGGGATCCACGTAAGCCATACCTCCCTGGAAGCCCCCGGGTGTCTAGTTTTTAGAAATGTATGGGTTTGGTAGGTTTCCCTAGATGGCCACAGAGCACCGGGCCAAAAACCCAGGTGACCCCCCTTGCAAAACCAGGTGGTTTTGAGATAGGCAAATTTGAAGTCACCTCACTACGTTTTGGGCCCTTGCCTGTCGCGGGAACTTGGGCCTCCCACACAAGTGAGGCACCATTTTTACCGGGAGACCCAGGGGAACGCTGGGAGGTGGGAAATTTGAGTGAGCCCATTGATGCCACAACTTTCCCACACAAAAATGTGTGAAAAAAGTGATTTTTTCAGCTAAAATTGAGGTTTGCAGGGGAATCTGGGTAAGGAAACGTTGGGGATCCACGCAAGCCATACCTCCCTGGAAGCCCCCGGGTGTCTAGTTTTCAGAAATGTATGGCTTTGGAAGGTTTCCCTAGATGGCCGCCGTGCACCGGGCCAAAAACCCAGGTGACCCCCTTGCAAAACCAGGTGGTTTTGAGATAGGCAAATTTGAAGTCACCTCACTACGTTTTGGGCCCTTGCCTGTCGCGGGAACTTGGGCCTCCCACACAAGTGAGGCACCATTTTTACCGGGAGACCCAGGGGAACGCTGGGAGGTGGGAAATTTGAGTGAGCCCGGTGATGCCACAACTTTCCCACACAAAAATGTGTGAAAAAAGTGATTTTTTCAGCTAAAATTGAGGTTTGCAGGGGAATCTGGGTAAGGAAACGTTGGGGGATCCACGCAAGCCATACCTCCCTGGAAGCCCCCGGGTGTCTAGTTTTCAGAAATGTATGGCTTTGGAAGGTTTCCCTAGATGGCCGCCGTGCACCGGGCCAAAAACCCAGGTGACCCCCTTGCAAAACCAGGTGGTTTTGAGATAGGCAAATTTGAAGTCACCTCACTACGTTTTGGGCCCTTGCCTGTCGCGGGAACTTGGGCCTCCCACACAAGTGAGGCACCATTTTTATCCGGGAGACCCAGGGGAACGCTGGGAGGTGGGAAATTTGAGTGAGCCCGGTGATGCCACAACTTTCCCACACAAAAATGTGTGAAAAAAGTGATTTTTTTCGGCTTAAATTGAGGTTTGCAGGGGATTCTGGGTAAGGTAACATTGGGGGATCCATGCAAGCCATACCTCCCTGGAAGCCCCCGGGTGTCTAGTTTTCAGAAATGTATGGGTTTGGTAGGTTTCCCTAGATGGCCGCAGAGCACCGTGCCAAAAACCCAGGTGACCCCCATGCAAAACCAGGTGGTTTTGAGATAGGCAAGTTTGAAGTCACCTCACTACGTTTTGGGCCCTTGCCTGTCGCGGGAACTTGGGCCTCCCACACAAGTGAGGCACCATTTTTACCGGGAGACCCAGGGGAACACTGGGAGGTGGGAAATTTGAGTGAGCCCGGTGATGCCACAACTTTACCACACAAAAATGTGTGAAAAAAGTGATTTTTTCAGCTAAAATTGAGGTTTGCAGGGGAATCTGGGTAAGGAAACGTTGGGGGATCCATGCAAGCCATACCTCCCTGGAAGCCCCCGGGTGTCTAGTTTTCAGAAATGTATGGGTTTGGTAGGTTTCCCTAGATGGCCGCAGAGCACCGGGCCAAAAACCCAGGTGACCCCCTTGCAAAACCAGGTGGTTTTGAGATAGGCAAATTTGAAGTCACCTCACTACGTTTTGGGCCCTTGCCTGTCGCGGAAACTTGGGCCTCCCACACAAGTGAGGCACCATTTTTACCGGGAGACCCAGGGGAACGCTGGGAGGTGGGAAATTTGAGTGAGCCCGGTGATGCCACAACTTTCCCACACAAAAATGTGTGAAAAAAGTGATTTTTTTCAGCTAAAATTGAGGTTTACAGGGGATTCTGGGTAAGGAAACGTTGGGGGATCCACGCAAGCCATACCTCCCTGGAAGCCCCCGGGTGTCTAGTTTTCAGAAATGTATGGGTTTGGTAGGTTTCCATAGATGGCCGCAGAGCACCGGGCCAAAAACCCAGGTGACCCCCCTTGCAAACCAGGTGGTTTTGAGATAGGCAAATTTGAAGTCACCTCACTACGTTTTGGGCCCTTGCCTGTCGTGGGAACTTGGACCTCCCACACAAGTGAGGCACCATTTTTACCGGGAGACCCAGGGGAATTCTGGGAGGTGGGAAATTTGAGTGAGCCCAGTGATGCCACAACTTTCCCACACAAAAATGTGTGAGAAAAGTGATTTTTTCCGGCTTAAATTGAGGTTTGCAGGGGATTCTGGGTAAGGAAACGTTGGGGGATCCATGCAAGCCATACCTCCCTGGAAGCCCCCGGGTGTCTAGTTTTCAGAAATGTATGGGTTTGGTAGGTTTCCCTAGATGGCCGCAGAGCACCGGGCCAAAAACCCAGGTGACCCCCTTGCAAAACCAGGTGGTTTTGAGATAGGCAAGTTTGAAGTCACCTCACTACGTTTTGGGCCCTTGCCTGTCGCGGGAACTTGGGCTTCCCACACAAGTGAGGCACCATTTTTACCGGGAGACCCAGGGGAACGCTGGGAGGTGGGAAATTTGAGTGAGCCCGGTGATGCCACAACTTTCCCACACAAAAATGTGTGAAAAAAGTGATTTTTTTCAGCTAAAATTGAGGTTTACAGGGGATTCTGGGTAAGGAAACGTTGGGGGATCCACGTAAGCCATACCTCCCTGGAAGCCCCCGGGTGTCTAGTTTTTAGAAATGTATGGGTTTGGTAGGTTTCCCTAGATGGCCACAGAGCACCGGGCCAAAAACCCAGGTGACCCCCCTTGCAAAACCAGGTGGTTTTGAGATAGGCAAATTTGAAGTCACCTCACTACGTTTTGGGCCCTTGCCTGTCGCGGGAACTTGGGCCTCCCACACAAGTGAGGCACCATTTTTACCGGGAGACCCAGGGGAACGCTGGGAGGTGGGAAATTTGAGTGAGCCCGGTGATGCCACAACTTTCCCACACAAAAATGTGTGAAAAAAGTGATTTTTTCAGCTAAAATTGAGGTTTGCAGGGGAATCTGGGTAAGGAAACGTTGGGGATCCACGCAAGCCATACCTCCCTGGAAGCCCCCGGGTGTCTAGTTTTCAGAAATGTATGGCTTTGGAAGGTTTCCCTAGATGGCCGCCGTGCACCGGGCCAAAAACCCAGGTGACCCCCTTGCAAAACCAGGTGGTTTTGAGATAGGCAAATTTGAAGTCACCTCACTACGTTTTGGGCCCTTGCCTGTCGCGGGAACTTGGGCCTCCCACACAAGTGAGGCACCATTTTTACCGGGAGACCCAGGGGAATGCTGGGAGGTGGGAAATTTGAGTGAGCCCAGTGATGCCACAACTTTCCCACACAAAAATGTGTGAAAAAAGTGATTTTTTTCAGCTAAAATTGAGGTTTACAGGGGATTCTGGGTAAGGAAACGTTGGGGGATCCACGCAAGCCATACCTCCCTGGAAGCCCCCTGGTGTCTAGTTTTCAGAAATGTATGGGTTTGGTAGGTTTCCCTAGATGGCCGCAGAGCACCGGGCCAAAAACCCAGGTGACCCCCCTTGCAAAACCAGGTGGTTTTGAGATAGGCAAATTTGAAGTCACCTCACTACGTTTTGGGCCCTTGCCTGTCGCGGGAACTTGGGCCTCCCACACAAGTGAGGCACCATTTTTACCGGGAGACCCAGGGGAACGCTGGGAGGTGGGAAATTTGAGTGAGCCCGGTGATGCCACAACTTTCCCACACAAAAATGTGTGAAAAAAGTGATTTTTTCAGCTAAAATTGAGGTTTGCAGGGGAATCTGGGTAAGGAAACGTTGGGGGATCCACGCAAGCCATACCTCCCTGGAAGCCCCCGGGTGTCTAGTTTTCAGAAATGTATGGCTTTGGAAGGTTTCCCTAGATGGCCGCCGTGCACCGGGCCAAAAACCCAGGTGACCCCCTTGCAAAACCAGGTGGTTTTGAGATAGGCAAATTTGAAGTCACCTCACTACGTTTTGGGCCCTTGCCTGTCGCGGGAACTTGGGCCTCCCACACAAGTGAGGCACCATTTTTATCCGGGAGACCCAGGGGAACGCTGGGAGGTGGGAAATTTGAGTGAGCCCGGTGATGCCACAACTTTCCCACACAAAAATGTGTGAAAAAAGTGATTTTTTTCGGCTTAAATTGAGGTTTGCAGGGGATTCTGGGTAAGGTAACATTGGGGGATCCATGCAAGCCATACCTCCCTGGAAGCCCCCGGGTGTCTAGTTTTCAGAAATGTATGGGTTTGGTAGGTTTCCCTAGATGGCCGCAGAGCACCGTGCCAAAAACCCAGGTGACCCCCATGCAAAACCAGGTGGTTTTGAGATAGGCAAGTTTGAAGTCACCTCACTACGTTTTGGGCCCTTGCCTGTCGCGGGAACTTGGGCCTCCCACACAAGTGAGGCACCATTTTTACCGGGAGACCCAGGGGAACACTGGGAGGTGGGAAATTTGAGTGAGCCCGGTGATGCCACAACTTTACCACACAAAAATGTGTGAAAAAAGTGATTTTTTCAGCTAAAATTGAGGTTTGCAGGGGAATCTGGGTAAGGAAACGTTGGGGGATCCACGCAAGCCATACCTCCCTGGAAGCCCCGGGATGTCTAGTTTTCAGAAATGTATGGGTTTGGAAGGTTTCCCTAGATGGCCGCCGTGCACCGGGCCAAAAACCCAGGTGACCCCTTTGCAAAACCAGGTGGTTTTGAGATAGGCAAATTTGAAGTCACCTCACTACGTTTTGGGCCCTTGTCTGTCGCGGGAACTTGGGCCTCCCACACAAGTGAGGCACCATTTTTACTGGGAGACCCAGGGGAACGCTGGGAGGGTGGAAATTTGAGTGAGCCCGGTGATGCCACAACTTTCCCACACAAAAATGTGTGAAAAAAGTGATTTTTTTCAGCTAAAATTGAGGCTTACAGGGGATTCTGGGTAAGGAAACGTTGGGGGATCCACGCAAGCCATACCTCCCTGGAAGCCCCCGGGTGTCTAGTTTTCAGAAATGTATGGGTTTGGTAGGTTTCCCTAGATGGCCGCAGAGCACCGGGCCAAAAACCCAGGTGACCCCCTTGCAAAACCAGGTGGTTTTGAGATAGGCAAATTTGAAGTCACCTCACTTTGTTTTGGGCCCTTGCCTGTCGCGGGAACTTATGACTCCCACACAAGTGAGGCACCATTTTTACCGGGAGACCCAGGGGAACGCTGGGAGGTGGGAAATTTGAGTGAGCCCGGTGATGCCACAACTTTCCTACACAAAAATGTGTGAAAAAAGTGATTTTTTTCAGCTAAAATTGAGGTTTGCAGGGGATTCTGGGTAAGGAAACGTTGGGGGATCCACGCAAGCCATACCTCCCTGGAAGCCCTCGGCTATCTAGTTTTCAGAAATGTATGGGTTTGGTAGGTTTTCCTAGATGGCCGCAGAGCACCGGGCCAAAAACCCAGGTGACCCCCTTTGCAAAACCAGGTGGTTTTGAGATAGGCAAATTTGAAGTCACCTCACTACGTTTTGGGCCCTTGCCTGTCGTGGGAACTTGGGCCTCCCACACAAGTGAGGCACCATTTTTACCAGGAGACCCAGGGGAATGCTGGGAGGTGGGAAATTTGAGTGAGCCCAGTGATGCCACAACTTTCCCACACAAAAATGTGTGAAAAAAGTGATTTTTTTCGGCTTAAATTGAGGTTTGCAGGGGATTCTGGGTAAGGAAACGTTGGGGGATCCATGCAAGCCATACCTCCCTGGAAGCCCCCGGGTGTCTAGTTTTCAGAAATGTATGGGTTTGGTAGGTTTCCCTAGATGGCCGCAGAGCACCGGGCCAAAAACCCAGGTGACCCCCATGCAAAACCAGGTGGTTTTGAGATAGGCAAGTTTGAAGTCACCTCACTACGTTTTGGGCCCTTGCCTGTCGCGGGAACTTGGGCCTCCCACACAAGTGAGGCACCATTTTTACTGGGAGACCCAGGGGAACGCTGGGAGGGTGGAAATTTGAGTGAGCCCGGTGATGCCACAACTTTCCCACACAAAAATGTGTGAAAAAAGTGATTTTTTTCAGCTAAAATTGAGGCTTACAGGGGATTCTGGGTAAGGAAACGTTGGGGGATCCACGCAAGCCATACCTCCCTGGAAGCCCCCGGGTGACTAGTTTTCAGAAATGTATGGGTTTGGTAGGTTTCCCTAGATGGCCGCAGAGCACTGGGCCAAAAACCCAGGTGACCCCCTTGCAAAACAAGGTGGTTTTGAGATAGGCAAATTTGAAGTCACCTCACTTTGTTTTGGGCCCTTGCCTGTCGCGGGAACTTGGGACTCCCACACAAGTGAGGCACCATTTTTACCGGGAGACCCAGGGGAACGCTGGGAGGTGGGAAATTTGAGTGAGCCCGGTGATGCCACAACTTTCCTACACAAAAATGTGTGAAAAAAGTGATTTTTTTCAGCTAAAATTGAGGTTTGCAGGGGATTCTGGGTAAGGAAACGTTGGGGGATCCACGCAAGCCATACCTCCCTGGAAGCCCTCGGCTATCTAGTTTTCAGAAATGTATGGGTTTGGTAGGTTTTCCTAGATGGCCGCAGAGCACCGGGCCAAAAACCCAGGTGACCCCCTTTGCAAAACCAGGTGGTTTTGAGATAGGCAAATTTGAAGTCACCTCACTACGTTTTGGGCCCTTGCCTGTCGTGGGAACTTGGGCCTCCCACACAAGTGAGGCACCATTTTTACCAGGAGACCCAGGGGAATGCTGGGAGGTGGGAAATTTGAGTGAGCCCAGTGATGCCACAACTTTCCCACACAAAAATGTGTGAAAAAAGTGATTTTTTTCGGCTTAAATTGAGGTTTGCAGGGGATTCTGGGTAAGGAAACGTTGGGGGATCCATGCAAGCCATACCTCCCTGGAAGCCCCCGGGTGTCTAGTTTTCAGAAATGTATGGGTTTGGTAGGTTTCCCTAGATGGCCGCAGAGCACCGGGCCAAAAACCCAGGTGACCCCCATGCAAAACCAGGTGGTTTTGAGATAGGCAAGTTTGAAGTCACCTCACTACGTTTTGGGCCCTTGCCTGTCGCGGGAACTTGGGCTTCCCACACAAGTGAGGAACCATTTTTACTGGGAGACCCAGGGGAACGCTGGGAGGTGGGAAATTTGAGTGAGCCCGGTGATGCCACAACTTTCCCACACAAAAATGTGTGAAAAAAGTGATTTTTTTCAGCTAAAATTGAGGTTTGCAGGGGATTCTGGGTAAGGAAACGTTGGGGGATCCACGCAAGCCATACCTCCCTTGAAGCCCTCGGCTGTCTAGTTTTCAGAAATGTATGGGTTTGGTAGGTTTCCCTAGATGGCCGCAGAGCACCGGGCCAAAAACCCAGGTGACCCCCCTTGCAAAACCAGGTGGTTTTGAGATAGGCACATTTGAAGTCACCTCACTACGTTTTGGGCCCTTGCCTGTCGTGGGAACTTGGGCCTCCCACACAAGTGAGGCACCATTTTTACCGGGAGACCCAGAAGAACGCTGGGAGGTGGGAAATTTGAGTGAGCCCAGTGATGCCACAACTTTCCCACACAAAAATGTGTGAAAAAAGTGATTTTTTTCGGCTTAAATTGAGGTTTGCAGGGGATTCTGGGTAAGGAAACGTTGGGGGATCCATGCAAGCCATACCTCCCTGGAAGCCCCCGGGTGTCTAGTTTTCAGAAATGTATGGGTTTGGTAGGTTTCCCTAGATGGCCGCAGAGCACCGGGCCAAAAACCCAGGTGACCCCCTTGCAAAACCAGGTGGTTTTGAGATAGGCAAGTTTGAAGTCACCTCACTACGTTTTGGGCCCTTGCCTGTCGCGGGAACTTGGGCTTCCCACACAAGTGAGGCACCATTTTTACCGGGAGACCCAGGGGAACGCTGGGAGGTGGGAAATATGAGTGAGCCCGGTGATGCCACAACTTTCCCACACAAAAATGTGTGAAAAAAGTGATTTTTTTCGGCTTAAATTGAGGTTTGCAGGGGATTCTAGGTAAGGAAACGTTGGGGGATCCACGCAATCCATACCTCCCTGGAAGCCCCCGGGTGTCTAGTTTTCAGAATTGTATGGGTTTGGTAGGATTCCCTAGATGGCCGCAGAGCACCGGGCCAAAAACCCAGGTGACCCCCCTTGCAAAACCAGGCAAATTTGAAGTCACCTCACTACGTTTTGGGCCCTTGCCTGTCGCGGGAACTTGGGCCTCCCACACAAGTGAGGCACCATTTTTACCGGGAGACCCAGGGGAACGCTGGGAGATGGGAAATTTGAGTGAGCCCGGTGATGCCTCAACTTTCCCACACAAAAATGGGTGAAAAAAGTGATTTTTTACAGCTAAAATTGAGGTTTGCAGGGGATTCTGGGTAAGGAAAGGTTGGGGGATCCACGCAAGCCATACCTCCCTGGAAGCCCCCGGGTATCTAGTTGTCAGAAATGTATGGGTTTGGTAGGTTTTCCTAGATGGCCGCAGAGCACCGGGCCAAAAACCCAGGTGACCCCCCTTGCAAAACCAGGTGGTTTTGAGATAGGCAAATTTGAAGTCACCTCACTACGTTTTGGGCCCTTGCCTGTCGTGGGAACTTGGGCCTCCCACACAAGTGAGGCACCATTTTTACCGGGAGACCCAGGGGAATGCTGGGAGGTGGGAAATTTGAGTGAGCCCAGTGATGCCACAACTTTCCCACACAAAAATGTGTGAAAAAAGTGATTTTTTTCGGCTTAAATTGAGGTTTGCAGGGGATTCTGGGTAAGGTAACGTTGGGGATCCATGCAAGCCATACCTCCCTGGAAGCCCCCGGGTGTCTAGTTTTCAGAAATGTATGGGTTTGGTAGGTTTCCCTAGATGGCCGCAGAGCACCGGGCCAAAAACCCAGGTGACCCCCATGCAAAACCAGGTGGTTTTGAGATAGGCAAGTTTGAAGTCACCTCACTACGTTTTGGGCCCTTGCCTGTCGCGGGAACTTGGGCCTCCCACACAAGTGAGGCACCATTTTTACCGGGAGACCCAGGGGAACGCTGAGAGGTGGGAAATTTGAGTGAGCCCGGTGATGCCACAACTTTCATACACAAAAATGTGTGAAAAAAGTGATTTTTTTCAGCTAAAATTGAGGTTTACAGGGGATTCTGGGTAAGGAAACTTTGGGGGATCCACGCAAGCCATACCTCCCTGGAAGCCCCCGGGTGTCTAGTTTTCAGAAATGTATGGGTTTGGTAGGTTTCCCTAGATGGCCGCAGAGTACCGGGCCAAAAACCCAGGTGACCCCCTTGCAAAACCAGGTGGTTTTGAGATAGGCAAATTTGAAGTCACCTCACTTTGTTTTGGGCCCTTGCCTGTCGCGGGAACTTGGGACTCCCACGAAGTGAGGCACCATTTTTACCGGGAGACCCAGGGGAACGCTGGGAGGTGGGAAATTTGAGTGAGCCCAGTGATGCCACAACTTTCCCACACAAAAATGTGTGAAAAAAGTGTTTTTTTTGGCTTAAATTGAGGTTTGCAGGGGATTCTGGGTAAGGTAACTTTGAGGGATCCATGCAAGCCATACCTCCCTGGAAGCCCCCGGGTGTCTAGTTTTCAGAAATGTATGGGTTTGGTAGGTTTCCCTAGATGGCCGCAGAGCTCCGGGCCAAAAACCCAGGTGACCCCATGCAAAACCAGGTGGTTTTGAGATAGGCAAGTTTGAAGTCACCTCACTACGTTTTGGGCCCTTGCCTGTCGCGGGAACTTGGGCTTCCCACACAAGTGAGGCACCATTTTTACCGGGAGACCCAGGGGAACGCTGGGAGGTGGGAAATTTGAGTGAGCCCGGTGATGCCACAACTTTCCCACACAAAAATGTGTGAAAAAAGTGATTTTTTTCAGCTAAAATTGAGGTTTGCAGGGGATTCTGGGTAGGGAAACGTTGGGGGATCCACGCAAGCCATACTGTGGGATTCTCGCTGTCACAGCTATGTCTGGCTTGTGTCATCTGGTTTCTCTAGGTTCTTTTTATGATGTAGGAATGTTCTAGCTGGTTCCTTGGTTAAGGAATGTGTAGGTTTGAAGGTGGGGGCTGTGTCTAGCGACAGTTGAAGTGTTAACTGTTGTCCTGGATGAGCTGGATCTAGGTTTGGATGGGTCCTAACTTTTGGAATAAACCTGCTTTTACTTCAAGAATTTCCTGCGTCAAAGTTTCTTATTTCGCCTTAAGGAGATTCTTACATTGCCGTAGTCGGCAGTTGGACCAAGGAAGGACCCAACAACCACAACGCAATTTACTTAAGGTACTCTGTTTTACATTGTTGGGCTGGGAGCTTTCGCCGTGTAAGCAGTATTCGACATATAGAACTTCAGTGGTAACTACGGATGCAAGCTTGAAAGGGTTGGGTGCAGTGTTACAACAGGAGGGTGAGAATGGCTTGGATACTGTTACTTTTATTTCGAGAGGTCTTAAGGATGCGGAATCGCGTTATTCTGTGATTGAGCGTGAAGCGCTTGCAGTATTTTGGGCGGTCAGGAAGTTGAAGAAGTTTTTGTGGGGTACGAAGTTTATTGTTAAGTCGGACCACAAGCCACTGTGTGAAATTTTTGAGAAGAAGGGAATTGATCAGATTTCAGGAAGGATCAGTAAGTGGGTTATAGCTCTTCAGGAGTATGATTTTCAGGTTAGGTATATTCCTGGTGTAGAGAACACAGTGGCGGATACTCTTTCTAGGTTGGTGGATGGTTGTGGTGAAGAGGATGACATTGATGATTGGGCTGAGGGTGATTCGCATGTGTGTCTTGTTGATACTGGGATAATTGATGAGGCTCTATGGCGGGAGAAGTTAACTCAGGATCCTGTTTTAAATGAAGTGATGAGTTTGATTCAGAGAGGGTGGTAAAAAGAAGGCTGGGTCGGTTGAGGCTGTGAAATTTTGGGGTGTGAAGGATGAGTTGGGGGTGTTTGATGGAATTTTGGTACGTGGAACACGGTTGGTACCTCCATTAGAATTAAGGGGGAAGTTGGTTGATTTGGCGCATGAATTGCATTCTGGGATGTCTAGGACCAAAGAACGTCTTCGGAGTTCTTATTGGTGGCCTGGAATGGATTTGTACATTGAGAGGGTCATTAGAGATTGTTCGGTGTGTGCTTCTTCTGAAAAATCTAAAGTGGTCAGAGTTCAGCCCATGGTCATAAGGGAGCTTCCAAGTGGCCCCTGGAAAGAGGTGGCTATGGATATTGTGGGTCCCATTCATTTTAATGGTCAGCAGAGTTATATTTTTGTCTTACTAGACTTATTCTCAAGGTGGCCTGAAATACAATTTTCTTCTGGGATCGAGACTGTACATGTGATTCGTTTTCTTGAAAATCTTTTGGGTAGAGAAGGTTTTCCCGAGTCAATTTTAACGGATAATGGTGTACAACTGGTTTCTAGAGAGATGGAGAAGTTTCTGAGGGATAGAGGTATTACACACAAGAAATGTTCGTTGTATCATCCAGAAACAAATGGAATGGTGGAAAGGTTTAACAGAGTGATTAAGGAGACGATCTCTTTAGCAAAAAGCTCTGGGAAAAACTGGAAGGAACAGGTTTTGAGGAAAGTCGAAGAGTATAGGATGACCCCACACAGTTCTACGGGTCAGTCTCCTTTTGTTCTTTTTAGGGGTAGGGCCCCTTGCACTCAGGTTGAACCTTCTTGGATTCGACGGCTGGGAGACTCTGTGGGTGGTTATTCTCCTGTAGGGAACAATGAGGAGTGGAGAGTAAGGGAAGAGAATAAGTGTCGTTACAGGAAGGAGAATTTTGATGTGAGGAAATCTACCAAGCTTACGAAAGTTAAGGTTGGGGATGTGGTTGTTGTAAGGCTTCCTGGTTCAAAAGTAAGTTATTCCAAACCTTTGCATGTTGTTAAGGTTTTCAGTAATGCTGTTAGAACTAGTGATCATAAGATTTGGAATTTAGGAAGAATTTGTGTGTGTTCTGATTTGAATGAGTCTGTGAGTAATGCTTTGGGTAGGAAAACTGGTTTGTCTGAGTTCGCTCGCAAATCTTCTAGGGTTCAAAGAAAACCTGTTTTTTTAAAGGACTATGTTGGCTAATGGTTGGGTTTCTGGGTGGGTAACAAAAATGTGTGAAAAAAGTGTTTTTTTTCAGCTAAAATTGAGGTTTACAGGGGATTCTGGGTAAGGAAACGTTGGGGGATCCACGCAAGCCATACCTCCCTGGAAGCCCTCGGCTGTCTAGTTTTCAGAAATGTATGGGTTTGGTAGGTTTCCCTAGATGGCCGCAGAGCATCGGGCCAAAAACCCAGGTGACCCCCCTTGCAAAACCAGGTGGTTTTGAGATAGGCAAATTTGAAGTCACCTCACTACGTTTTGGGCCCTTGCCTGTCGCAGGAACTTGGGCCTCCAACACAAGTGAGGCACCATTTTTACCGGGAGACCCAGGGGAACGCTGGGAGGTGGGAAAGTTGAGTGAGCCCGGTGATGCCACAACTTTCCCACACAAAAATGTGTGAAAAAAGTGATTTTTTTCAGCTAAAATTGAGGTTTACAGGGGATTCTGGGTAAGGAAACGTTGGGGGATCCACGCAAGACATACCTCCCTGGAAGCCCCCGCGTGTCTACTTTTCAGAAATGTATGGGTTTGGTAGGTTTCCCTAGATGGCCGCAGAGCACCGGGCCAAAAACCCAGGTGACCCCCCTTGCAAAACCAGGTGGTTTGAGATAGGCAAATTTGAAGTCACCTCACTACGTTTTGGGCCCTTGCCTGTCGCGGGAACTTGGGCCTCCCTCACAAGTGAGGCACCATTTTTACCGGGAGACCCAGGGGAACGCTGGGAGGTGGGAAATTTGAGTGAGCCCGGTGATGCCACAACTTTCCTACACTAAAATGTGTGAAAAAAGTGATTTTTTTCAGCTAAAATTGAGGTTTGCAGGGGAATCTGGGTAAGGAAACGTTGGGGGATCCACGCAAGCCATACCTCCCTGGAAGCCCCCGGGTGTCTAGTTTTCAGAAATGTATGGGTTTGGAAGGTTTCCCTAGATGGCCACCGTGCACCGGGCCAAAAACCCAGGTGACCCCCTTGCAAAACCAGGTGGTTTTGAGATAGGCAAATTTGAAGTCACCTCACTACGTTTTGGGCCCTTGCCTGTCGCGGGAACTTGGGCCTCCCACACAAGTGAGGCACCATTTTTACCGGGAGACCCAGGGGAACGCTGGGAGGTGGGAAATTTGAGTGAGCCCGGTGATGCCACAACTTTCCCACACAAAAATGTGTGAAAAAAGTGATTTTTTTCAGCTAAAATTGAGGTTTACAGGGGATTCTGGGTAAGGAAACGTTGGGGGATCCATGCACGCCATACCTCCCTGGAAGCCCCCGGGTGTCTAGTTTTCAGAAATGTATGGGTTTGGTAGGTTTCCCTTGATGGCCACAGAGCACCGGGCCAAAAACCCAGGTGACCCCCTTGCAAAACCAGGTGGTTTTGAGATATGCAAATTTGAAGTCACCTCACTACGTTTTGGGCCCTTGCCTGTCACGGGAACTTGGGTCTCCCACACAAGTGAGGCACCATTTTTACCGGGACACCCAGGGAAATGCTGGGAGGTGGGAAATTTGAGTGAGCCCAGTGATGCCACAACTTTCCCACACAAAAATGTGTGAAAAAAGTGATTTTTTTCAGCTAAAATTGAGGTTTGCAGGGGATTCTGGGTAAGGAAACGTTGGGGGATCCATGCAAGCCATACCTCCCTGGAAGCCCCCGGGTGTCTAGTTTTCAGAAATGTATGGGTTTGTAAGTTTCCCTAGATGGCCGCAGAGCACCGGGCCAAAAACCCAGGTGACCCCCTTGCAAAACCAGGTGGTTTGAGATAGGCAAATTTGAAGTCACCTCACTACGTTTTGGGCCCTTGCCTGTCACGGGAACTTGGGCCTCCCTCACAAGTGAGGCACCATTTTTACCGGGAGACCCAGGGGAACGCTGGGAGGTGGGATATTTGAGTGAGCCCGGTGATGCCACAACTTTCCCACACAAAAATGTGTGAAAAAAGTGATTTTTTTCAGCTAAAATTGAGGTTTACAGGGGATTCTGGGTAAGGAAACGTTGGGGGATCCACGCAAGACATACCTCCCTGGAAGCCCCCGCGTGTCTACTTTTCAGAAATGTATGGGTTTGGTAGGTTTCCCTAGATGGCCGCAGAGCACCGGGCCAAAAACCCAGGTGACCCCCCTTGCAAAACCAGGTGGTTTGAGATAGGCAAATTTGAAGTCACCTCACTACGTTTTGGGCCCTTGCCTGTCGCGGGAACTTGGGCCTCCCTCACAAGTGAGGCACCATTTTTACCGGGAGACCCAGGGGAACGCTGGGAGGTGGGAAATTTGAGTGAGCCCGGTGATGCCACAACTTTCCTACACTAAAATGTGTGAAAAAAGTGATTTTTTTCAGCTAAAATTGAGGTTTGCAGGGGAATCTGGGTAAGGAAACGTTGGGGGATCCACGCAAGCCATACCTCCCTGGAAGCCCCTGGGTGTCTAGTTTTCAGAAATGTATGGGTTTGGAAGGTTTCCCTAGATGGCCACCGTGCACCGGGCCAAAAACCCAGGTGACCCCCTTGCAAAACCAGGTGGTTTTGAGATAGGCAAATTTGAAGTCACCTCACTACGTTTTGGGCCCTTGCCTGTCGCGGGAACTTGGGCCTCCCACACAAGTGAGGCACCATTTTTACCGGGAGACCCAGGGGAACGCTGGGAGGTGGGAAATTTGAGTGAGCCCGGTGATGCCACAACTTTCCCACACAAAAATGTGTGAAAAAAGTGATTTTTTTCAGCTAAAATTGAGGTTTACAGGGGATTCTGGGTAAGGAAACGTTGATGGATCCATGCAAGCCATACCTCCCTGGAAGCCCCCGGGTGTCTAGTTTTCAGAAATGTATGGGTTTGGTAGGTTTCCCTTGATGGCCACAGAGCACCGGGCCAAAAACCCAGGTGACCCCCTTGCAAAACCAGGTGGTTTTGAGATATGCAAATTTGAAGTCACCTCACTACGTTTTGGGCCCTTGCCTGTCACGGGAACTTGGGTCTCCCACACAAGTGAGGCACCATTTTTACCGGGACACCCAGGGAAACGCTGGGAGGTGGGAAATTTGAGTGAGCCCAGTGATGCCACAACTTTCCCACACAAAAATGTGTGAAAAAAGTGATTTTTTTCAGCTAAAATTGAGGTTTGCAGGGGATTCTGGGTATGGAAACGTTGGGGGATCCATGCAAGCCATACCTCCCTGGAAGCCCCCGGGTGTCTAGTTTTCAGAAATGTATGGGTTTGTAAGTTTCCCTAGATGGCCGCAGAGCACCGGGCCAAAAACCCAGGTGACCCCCTTGCAAAACCAGGTGGTTTTGAGATAGTCAAATTTGAAGTCACCTCACTACGTTTTGGGCCCTTGCCTGTCGCGGGAACTTGGGCCTCCCACACAAGTGAGGCACCATTTTTACCGGGAGACCCAGGGGAACGCTGGGAGGTGGGATATTTGAGTGAGCCCGGTGATGCCACAACTTTCCCACACAAAAATGTGTGAAAAAAGTGATTTTTTTCAGCTAAAATTGAGGTTTGCAGGGGATTCTGGGTAAGGAAACGTTGGGGGATCCACGCAAGCCATACCTCCCTGGCAGCCCCCGGGTGTCTAGTTTTCAGAAATGTATGGGTTTGGAAGGTTTCCCTAGATGGCCGCCGAGCACCGGGCCAAAAACCCAGGTGACCCCCTTGCAAAACCAGGTGGTTTTGAGATAGGCAAATTTGAAGTCACCTCACTACGTTTTGGGCCCTTGCCTGTCGCGGGAACTTGGGCCTCCCACACAAGTGAGGCACCATTTTTACCGGGAGACCCAGGGGAACGCTGGGAGGTGGGAAATTTGAGTGAGCCCGGTGATGCCACAACTTTCCCACACAAAAATGTGTGAAAAAAGTGTTTTTTTTCAGCTAAAATTGAGGTTTACAGGGGATTCTGGGTAAGGAAACGTTGGGGGATCCATGCAAGCCATACCTCCCTGGAAGCCCCCGGGTGTCTAGTTTTCAGAAATGTATGGGTTTGGTAGGTTTCCCTAGATGGCCGCAGAGCACCGGGCCAAAAACCCAGGTGACCCCCCTTGCAAAACCAGGTGGTTTTGAGATAGGCAAATTTGAAGTCACCTCACTACGTTTTGGGCCCTTGCCTGTCGCGGGAACTTGGGCCTCCCACACAAGTGAGGCACCATTTTTACCGGGAGACCCAGGGGAACGCTGGGAGGTGGGAAATTTGAGTGAGCCCGGTGATGCCACAACTTTCCCACACAAAAATGTGTGAAAAAAGTGATTTTTTTCAGCTAAAATTGAGGTTTGCAGGGGAATCTGGGTAAGGAAACGTTGGGGGATCCACGCAAGCCATACCTCCCTGGAAGCCCCCGGGTGTCTAGTTTTCAGAAATGTATGGGTTTGGAAGGTTTCCCTAGATGGCCGCCGTGCACCGGGCCAAAAACCCAGGTGACCCCCTTGCAAAACCAGGTGGTTTGAGATAGGCAAATTTGAAGTCACCTCACTACGTTTTGGGCCCTTGCCTGTCGCGGGAACTTGGGCCTCCCACACAAGTGAGGCACCATTTTTACTGGGAGACCCAGGGGAATGCTGGGAGGTGGGAAATTTGAGTGAGCCCGGTGATGCCACAACTTTCCCACACAAAAATGTGTGAAAAAAGTGATTTTTTCAGTTAAAATTGAGGTTTGCAGGCGATTCTGGGTAAGGAAACGTTGGGGGATCCATGCAAGCCATACCTCCCTGGAAGCCCCCGGGTGTCTAGTTTTCAGAAATGTATGGGTTTGGTAGGTTTCCCTAGATGGCCGCAGAGCACCGGGCCAAAAACCCAGGTGACCCCCTTGCAAAACCAGGTGGTTTTGAGATAGGCAAATTTGAAGTCACCTCACTACGTTTTGGGCCCTTGCCTGTCGCGGGAACTTGGGCCTCCCACACAAGTGAGGCACGATTTTTAATGGGAGACCCAGGGGAACGCTGGGAGGTGGGAAATTTGAGTGAGCCCGGTGATGCCACAACTTTCCTACACAAAAATGTGTGAAAAAAGTGATTTTTTTCAGCTAAAATTGAGGTTTGCAGGGGATTCTGGGTAAGGAAACATTGGGGGATCTACGCAAGCCATACCTCCCTGGAAGCCCTCGGCTGTCTAGTTTTCAGAAATGTATGGGTTTGGTAGGTTTTCCTAGATGGCCGCAGAGCACCGGGCCAAAAACCCAGGTGACCCCCCTTGCAAAACCAGGTGGTTTTGAGATAGGCAAATTTGAAGTCACCTCACTACGTTTTGGGCCCTTGCCTGTCGTGGGAACTTGGGCCTCCCACACAAGAGAGGCACCATTTTTACCGGGAGACCCAGGGGAATGCTGGGAGGTGGGAAATTTGAGTGAGACCAGTGATGCCACAACTTTCCCACACAAAAATGTGTGAAAAAAGTGATTTTTTTTGGCTTAAATTGAGGTTTGCAGGGGATTCTGGGTAAGGAAACGTTGGGGGATCCATGCAAGCCATACCTCCCTGGAAGCCCCCGGGTGTCTAGTTTTCAGAAATGTATGGGTTTGGTAGGTTTCCTTAGATGGCCGCAGAGCACCGGGCCAAAAACCCAGGTGACCCCCCTTGCAAAACCAGGTGGTTTTGAGATAGGCAAATTTGAAGTCACCTCACTACGTTTTGGGCCCTTGCCTGTCGCGGGAACTTGGGCCTCCCACACAAGTGAGGCACCATTTTTACCGGGAGACCCAGGGGAACGCTGGGAGGTTGGAAATTTGAGTGAGCCCGGTGATGCCACAACTTTCCCACACAAAAATGTGTGAAAAAAGTGATTTTTTCAGCTAAAATTGAGGTTTGCAGGGGAATCTGGGTAAGGAAACGTTGGGGGATCCACGCAAGCCATACCTCCCTGGAAGCCCCCGGGTGTCTAGTTTTCAGAAATGTATGGGTTTGGTAGGTTTCCCTAGATGGCCGCAGAGCACCGGGCCAAAAACCCAGGTGACCCCCCTTGCAAAACCAGGTGGTTTTGAGATAGGCAAATTTGAAGTCACCTCACTACGTTTTGGGCCCTTGCCTGTCGCGGGAACTTGTGCCTCCCACACAAGTGAGGCACAATTTTTACCGGGAGACCCAGGGGAATGCTGGGAGGTGGGAAATTTGAGTGAGCCCGGTGATGCCACAACCTTCCCACACAAAAATGTGTGAAAAAGTGATTTTTTCAGTTAAAATTGAGGTTTGCAGGCGATTCTGGGTAAGGAAACGTTGGGGGATCCATGCAAGCCATACCTCCCTGGAAGCCCCCGGGTGTCTAGTTTTCATAAATGTATGGGTTTGGTAGGTTTCCCTAGATGGCCGCAGAGCACCGGGCCAAAAACCCAGGTGACCCCCTTGCAAAACCAGGTGGTTTTGAGATAGGCAAATTTGAAGTCACCTCACTACGTTTTGGGCCCTTGCCTGTCGCGGGAACTTGGGCCTCCCACACAAGTGAGGCATGATTTTTAATGGGAGACCCAGGGGAACGCTGGGAGGTGGGAAATTTGAGTGAGCCCGGTGATGCCACAACTTTCCTACACAAAAATGTGTGAAAAAAGTGATTTTTTTCAGCTAAAATTGAGGTTTGCAGGGGATTCTGGGTAAGGAAACGTTGGGGGATCTACGCAAGCCATACCTCCCTGGAAGCCCTCGGCTGTCTAGTTTTCAGAAATGTATGGGTTTGGTAGGTTTTCCTAGATGGCCGCAGAGCACTGGGCCAAAAACCCAGGTGACCCCCCCTTGCAAAACCAGGTGGTTTTGAGATAGGCAAATTTGAAGTCACCTCACTACGTTTTGGGCCCTTGCCTGTCGTGGGAACTTGGGCCTCCCACACAAGTGAGGCACCATTTTTACCGGGAGACCCAGGGGAATGCTGGGAGGTGGGAAATTTGAGTGAGACCAGTGATGCCACAACTTTCCCACACAAAAATGTGTGAAAAAAGTGATTTTTTTCGGCTTAAATTGAGGTTTGCAGGGGATTCTGGGTAAGGAAACGTTGGGGGATCCATGCAAGCCATACCTCCCTGGAAGCCCCCGGGTGTCTAGTTTTCAGAAATGTATGGGTTTGGTAGGTTTCCCTAGATGGCCGCAGAGCACCGGGCCAAAAACCCAGGTGACCCCCCTTGCAAAACCAGGTGGTTTTGAGATAGGCAAATTTGAAGTCACCTCACTACGTTTTGGGCCCTTGCCTGTCGCGGGAACTTGGGCCTCCCACACAAGTGAGGCACCATTTTTACCGGGAGACCCAGGGGAACGCTGGGAGGTGGGAAATTTGAGTTAGCCCGGTGATGCCACAACTTTCCCACACAAAAATGTGTGAAAAAAGTGGTTTTTCAGCTAAAATTGAGGTTTGCAGGGGAATCTGGGTAAGGAAACGTTGGGGGATCCACGCAAGCCATACCTCCCTGGAAGCCCCCGGGTGTCTAGTTTTCAGAAATGTATGGCTTTGGAAGGTTTCCCTAGATGGCCGCCGTGCACTGGGCCAAAAACCCAGGTGAACCCCTTGCAAAACCAGGTGGTTTTGAGATAGGCAAATTTTAAGTCACCTCACTACGTTTTGGGCCCTTGCCTGTCGCGGGAACTTGGGCCTCCCACACACGTGAGGCACCATTTTTACTGGGAGACCCAGTGGAACGCTGGGAGGTGGGAAATTTGAGTGAGCCCAGTGATGCCACAACTTTCCTACACAAAAATGTGTGAAAAAAGTGATTTTTTTCAGCTAAAATTGAGGTTTGCAGGGGAATCTGGGTAAGGAAACGTTGGGGGATCCACGCAAGCCATACCTCCCTGGAAGCCCCCGGGTGTCTAGTTTTCAGAAACGTATGGGTTTGGTAGGTTTCCCTAGATGGCCGCAGAGCACCGGGCCAAAAACCCAGGTGACCCCCCTTGCAAAACCAGGTGGTTTTGAGATAGGCAAATTTGAAGTCACCTCACTACGTTTTGGGCCCTTGCCTGTCGCGGGAACTTGGGCCTCCCACACAAGTGAGGCACCATTTTTACCGGGAGACCCAGGGGAACGCTGGGAGGTGGGAAATTTGAGTGAGCCCGGTGATGCCACAACTTTCCCACACAAAAATGTGTGAAAAAAGTGATTTTTTCAGCTAAAATTGAGGTTTGCAGGGGAATCTGGGTAAGGAAACGTTGGGGGATCCACGCAAGCCATACCTCCCTGGAAGCCCCCGGGTGTCTAGTTTTCAGAAATGTATGGCTTTGGAAGGTTTCCCTAGATGGCTGCCGTGCACCGGGCCAAAAACCCAGGTGACCCCCTTGCAAAACCAGGTGGTTTTGAGATAGGCAAATTTGAAGTCACCTCACCACGTTTTTGGCCCTTGCCTGTCGCGGGAACTTGGGCCTCCCACACAAGTGAGGCACCATTTTTACCGGGAGACCCAGGGGAACGCTGGGAGGTGGGAAATTTGAGTGAGCCCGGTGATGCCACAACTTTCCCACACAAAAATGTGTGAAAAAAGGGATTTTTTTCAGCTAAAATTGAGGTTTACAGGGGATTCTGGGTAAGGAAACGTTGGGGGATCCACGCAAGCCATACCTCCCTGGAAGCCCCCGGGTATCTAGTTTTCAGAAATGTATGGGTTTGGTAGGTTTCCCTAGATGGCCGCAGAGCACCGGGCCAAAAACCCAGGTGACCCCCCTTGCAAAACCAGGTGGTTTTGAGATAGGCAAATTTGAAGTCACCTCAATACGTTTTGGGCCCTTGCCTGTCGCGGGAACTTGGGCCTCCCACACAAGTGAGGCACCATTTTTACTGGGAGACCCAGGGGAACGCTGGGAGGTGGGAAATTTGAGTGAGCCCGGTGATGCCACAACTTTCCCACACAAAAATGTGTGAAAAAAGTGATTTTTTCAGCTAAAATTGAGGTTTGCAGGGGAATCTGGGTAAGGAAACGTTGGGGGATCCACGCAAGCCATACCTCCCTGGAAGCCCCCGGGTGTCTAGTTTTCAGAAATGTATGGCTTTGGAAGGTTTCCCTAGATGGCTGCCGTGCACCGGGCCAAAAACCCAGGTGACCCCCTTGCAAAACCAGGTGGTTTTGAGATAGGCAAATTTGAAGTCACCTCACCACGTTTTGGGCCCTTGCCTGTCGCGGGAACTTGGGCCTCCCACACAAGTGAGGCACCATTTTTACTGGGAGACCCAGGGGAACGCTGGGAGGTGGGAAATTTGAGTGAGCCCGGTGATGCCACAACTTTCCCACACAAAAATGTGTGAAAAAAGGGATTTTTTTCAGCTAAAATTGAGGTTTACAGGGGATTCTGGGTAAGGAAACGTTGGGGGATCCACGCAAGCCATACCTCCCTGGAAGCCCCCGGGTGTCTAGTTTTCAGAAATGTATGGGTTTGGTAGGTTTCCCTAGATGGCCGCAGAGCACCGGGCCAAAAACCCAGGTGACCCCCCTTGCAAAACCAGGTGGTTTTGAGATAGGCAAATTTGAAGTCACCTCAATACGTTTTGGGCCCTTGCCTGTCGCGGGAACTTGGGCCTCCCACACAAGTGAGGCACAATTTTTACCGGGAGACCCAGGGGAACGCTGGGAGGTGGGAAATTTGAGTGAGCCCGGTGATGCCACAACTTTCCCACACAAAAATGTGTGAAAAAAGTGATTTTTTCAGCTAAAATTGAGGTTTGCAGGGGAATCTGGGTAAGGAAACGTTGGGGGATCCACGCAAGCCATACCTCCCTGGAAGCCCCCGGGTGTCTAGTTTTCAGAACCGTATGGCTTTGGAAGGTTTCCCTAGATGGCTGCCGTGCACCGGGCCAAAAACCCAGGTGACCCCCTTGCAAAACCAGGTGGTTTTGAGATAGGCAAATTTGAAGTCACCTCACCACGTTTTGGGCCCTTGCCTGTCGCGGGAACTTGGGCCTCCCACACAAGTGAGGCACCATTTTTACCGGGAGACCCAGGGGAACGCTGGGAGGTGGGAAATTTGAGTGAGCCCGGTGATGCCACAACTTTCCCACACAAAAATGTGTGAAAAAAGGGATTTTTTTCAGCTAAAATTGAGGTTTACAGGGGATTCTGGGTAAGGAAACATTGGGGGATCCACGCAAGCCATACCTCCCTGGAAGCCCCCGGGTGTCTAGTTTTCAGAAATGTATGGGTTTGGTAGGTTTCCCTAGATGGCCGCAGAGCACCGGGCCAAAAACCCAGGTGACCCCCCTTGCAAAACCAGGTGGTTTTGAGATAGGCAAATTTGAAGTCACCTCAATACGTTTTGGGCCCTTGCCTGTCGCGGGAACTTGGGCCTCCCACACAAGTGAGGCACAATTTTTACCGGGAGACCCAGGGGAACGCTGGGAGGTGGGAAATTTGAGAGAGCCCGGTGATGCCACAACTTTCCCACACAAAAATGTGTGAAAAAAGTGATTTTTTTCAGCTAAAATTGAGGTTTGCAGGGGATTCTGGGTAAGGAAACGTTGGGGGATCCACGCACGCCATACCTCCCTGGAAGCCCTCGGCTGTCTAGTTTTCAGAAACGTATGGGTTTGGTAGGTTTTCCTAGATGGCCGCAGAGCACCGGGCCAAAAACCCAGGTGACCCCCCTTGCAAAACCAGGTGGTTTTGAGATAAGCAAATTTGAAGTCACCTCACTACGTTTTGGGCCCTTGCCTGTCGCGGGAACTTGGGCCTCCAACACAAGTGAGGCACCATTTTTACCGGGAGACCCAGGGGAACGCTGGGAGGTGGGAAATTTGAGTGAGCCCGGTGATGCCACAACCTTCCCACACAAAAATGTGTGAAAAAAGTGATTTTTTTCAGCTAAAATTGAGGTTTACAGGGGATTCTGGGTAAGGAAACGTTGGGGGATCCATGCAAGCCATACCTCCCTGGAAGCCCCCGGGTGTCTAGTTTTCAGAAATGTATGGGTTTGGTAGGTTTCCCTAGATGGCCGCAGAGCACCGTGCCAAAAACCCAGGTGACCCCTTTGCAAAACCAGGTGGTTTTGAGATAGGCAAATTTGAAGTCACCTCACTACGTTTTGGGCCCTTGCCTGTCGCGGGAACTTGGGCCTCCCACACAAGTGAGGCATCATTTTTACTGGGAGACCCAGGGGAACGCTGGGAGGTGGGAAATTTGAGTGAGCCCGGTGATGCCACACCTTTCCCACACAAAAATGTGTGAAAAAAGTGATTTTTTTCAGCTAAAATTGAGGTTTACAGGGGATTCTGGGTAAGGAAACGTTGGGGGATCCACGCAAGCCATACCTCCCTGGAAGCCCCCGGGTGTCTAGTTTTCAGAAATGTATGGGTTTGGTAGGTTTCCCTAGATGGCCGCAGAGCACCGGGCCAAAAACCCAGGTGACCACCTTGCAAAACCAGGTGGTTTTGAGATAGGCAAATTTGAAGTCACCTCACTACGTTTTGGGCCCTTGCCTGTCGCGGGAACTTGGGCCTCCCACACAAGTGAGGCACCATTTTTACCGGAAGACCCAGGGGAACGCTGGGAGGTGGGAAATTTGAGTGAGCCCGGTGATGCCACAACTTTCCTACACAAAAATGTGTGAAAAAAGTGATTTTTTTTAGCTAAAATTGAGGTTTGCAGGGGATCCTGGGTAAGGAAACGTTGGGGGATCCACGCAAGCCATACCTCCCTGGAAGCCCCCGGGTGTCTAGTTTTCAGAAACGTATGGGTTTGGTAGGTTTCCCTAGATGGCCGCAGAGCACCGGGCCAAAAACCCAGGTGACCCCCCTTGCAAAACCAGGTGGTTTTGAGATAGGCAAATTTGAAGTCACCTCACTACGTTTTGGGCCCTTGCCTGTCGCGGGAACTTGGGCCTCCCACACAAGTGAGGCACCATTTTTACCGGGAGACCCAGGGGAACGCTGGGAGGTGGGAAATTTGAGTCAGCCCGGTGATGCCACAACTTTCCCACACAAAAATGTGTGAAAAAAGTGATTTTTTCAGCTAAAATTGAGGTTTGCAGGGGAATCTGGGTAAGGAAACGTTGGGGGATCCACGCAAGCCATACCTCCATGGAAGCCCCCGGGTGTCTAGTTTTCAGAAATGTATGGCTTTGGAAGGTTTCCCTAGATGGCCGCCGTGCACCGGGCCAAAAACCCAGGTGACCCCCTTGCAAAACCAGGTGGTTTTGAGATAGGCAAATTTGAAGTCACCTCACTACGTTTTGGGCCCTTGCCTGTCGCGGGAACTTGGGCCTCCCACACAAGTGAGGCACCATTTTTACCGGGAGACCCAGGGGAACGCTGGGAGGTGGGAAATTTGAGTGAGCCCGGTGATGCCACAACTTTCCCACACAAAAATGTGTGAAAAAAGTGATTTTTTTCAACTAAAATTGAGGTTTACAGGGGATTCTGGAAAAGGAAACGTTGGGGGATCCACGCAAGCCATACCTCCCTGGAAGCCCCCGGGTGTCTAGTTTTCAGAAATGTATGGGTTTGGTAGGTTTCCCTAGATGGCCGCAGAGCACCGGGCCAAAAACCCAGGTGACCCCCCTTGCAAAACCAGGTGATTTTGAGATAGGCAAATTTGAAGTCACCTCACTACGTTTTGGGCCCTTGCCTGTCGCGGGAACTTGGGCCTCCCACACAAGTGAGGCACAATTTTTACCGGGAGACC
Source organism: Triturus cristatus (assembly GCF_964204655.1). Taxonomy (NCBI): domain Eukaryota; kingdom Metazoa; phylum Chordata; class Amphibia; order Caudata; family Salamandridae; genus Triturus; species Triturus cristatus. Next base: position 1,027,515,111 of record NC_140579.1, on the reverse strand, counting down.
CAGGGGAATGCTGGGAGGTGGGAAATTTGAGTGAGCCTGGTGATGCCACAACTTTCCCACACAAAAATGTGTGAAAAAAGTGATTTTTTCAGTTAAAATTGAGGTTTGCAGGGGATTCTGGGTAAGGAAACGTTTGGGGATCCATGCAAGCCATACCTCCCTGGAAGCCCCCGGGTGTCTAGTTTTCAAAAATGTATGGGTTTGGTAGGTTTCCCTAGATGGCCGCAGAGCACCGGGCCAAAAACCCAGGTGACCCCCCTTGCAAAACCAGGTGGTTTTGAGATAAGCAAATTTGAAGTCACCTCACTACGTTTTGGGCCCTTGCCTGTCGCGGGAACTTGGGCCTCCAACACAAGTGAGGCACCATTTTTACCGGGAGACCCAGGGGAACGCTGGGAGGTGGGAAATTTCAGTGAGCCCGGTGATGCCACAACCTTCCCACACAAAAATGTGTGAAAAAAGTGATTTTTTTCAGCTAAAATTGAGGTTTACAGGGGATTCTGGGTAAGGAAACGTTGGGGGATCCACGCAAGCCATACCTCCCTGGAAGCCCCCGGGTGTCTAGTTTTCAGAAATGTATGGGTTTGGTAGGTTTCCCTAGATGGCCGCAGAGCACCGGGCCAAAAACCCAGGTGACCCCCCTTGCAAAACCAGGTGGTTTTGAGATAGGCAAATTTGAAGTCACCTCACTACGTTTTGGGCCCTTGCCTGTCGCGGGAACTTGGGCCTCCCACACAAGTGAGGCACCATTTTTACCGGGAGACCCAGGGGAACGCTGGGAGGTGGGAAATTTGAGTGAGCTCGGTGATGCCACAACTTTACCACACAAAAATGTGTGAAAAAAGTGATTTTTTCAGCTAAAATTGAGGTTTGCAGGGGAATCTGGGTAAGGAAACGTTGGGGGATCCACGCAAGCCATACCTCCCTGGAAGCCCCCGGGTGTCTAGTTTTCAGAAATGTATGGGTTTGGAAGGTTTCCCTAGATGGCCGCCGTGCACCGGGCCAAAAACCCAGGTGACCCCTTTGCAAAACCAGGTGGTTTTGAGATAGGCAAATTTGAAGTCACCTCACTACGTTTTGGGCCCTTGCCTGTCGCGGGAACTTGGGCCTCCCACACAAGTGAGGCACCATTTTTACCGGGAGACCCAGGGGAACGCTGGGAGGTGGGAAATTTGAGTGAGCCCGGTGATGCCACAACTTTCCTACACAAAAATGTGTGAAAAAGGTGATTTTTTTCAGCTAAAATTGAGGTTTGCAGGGGATTCTGGGTAAGGAAACGTTGGGGGATCCATGCAAGCCATACCTCCCTGGAAGCCCTCGGCTATCTAGTTTTCAGAAATTTATGGGTTTGGTAGGTTTTCCTAGATGGCCGCAGAGCACCGGGCCAAAAACCCAGGTGACCCCCCTTGCAAAACCAGGTGGTTTTGAGATAGGCAAATTTGAAGTCACCTCACTACGTTTTGGGCCCTTGCCTGTCGTGGGAACTTGGGCCTCCCACACAAGTGAGGCACCATTTTTACCGGGAGACCCAGGGGAATGCTGGGAGGTGGGAAATTTGAGTGAGCCCAGTGATGCCACACCTTTCCCACACAAAAATGTGTGAAAAAAGTGATTTTTTTTCGGCTTAAATTGAGGTTTGCAGGGGATTCTGGGTAAGGTAACGTTGGGGGATCCATGCAAGCCATACCTCCCTGGAAGCCCCCGGGTGTCTAGTTTTCAGAAATGTATGGGTTTGGTAGGTTTCCCTAGATGGCCGCAGAGCACCGGGCCAAAAACCCAGGTGACCCCCATGCAAAACCAGGTGGTTTTGAGATAGGCAAGTTTGAAGTCACCTCACTACGTTTTGGGCCCTTGCCTGTCGCGGGAACTTGGGCCTCCCACACACGTGAGGCACCATTTTTACCGGGAGACCCAGTGGAACGCTGGGAGGTGGGAAATTTGAGTGAGCCCAGTGATGCCACAACTTTCCTACACAAAAATGTGTGAAAAAAGTGATTTTTTTCAGCTAAAATTGAGGTTTGCAGGGGAATCTGGGTAAGGAAACGTTGGGGGATCCACGCAAGCCATACCTCCCTGGAAGCCCCCGGGTGTCTAGTTTTCAGAAATTTATGGGTTTGGAAGGTTTCCCTAGATGGCCGCCGTGCACCGGGCCAAAAACCCAGGTGACCCCCTTGCAAAACCAGGTGGTTTTGAGATAGGCAAATTTGAAGTCACCTCACTACGTTTTGGGCCCTTGCCTGTCGCGGGAACTTGGGCCTCCAACACAAGTGAGGCACCATTTTTACCGGGAGACCCAGGGGAACGCTGGGAGGTGGGAAATTTGAGTGAGCCCGGTGATGCCACAACTTTCCCACACAAAAATGTGGGAAAAAAGTGATTTTTGCAGCTAAAATTGAGGTTTGCAGGGGATCCTGGGTAAGGAAACGTTGGGGGATCCACGCAAGCCATACCTCCCTGGAAGCCCCCGGGTGTTTAGTTTTCAGAAACGTATGGGTTTGGTAGGTTTCCCTAGATGGCCGCAGAGCACCGGGCCAAAAACCCAGGTGACCCCCCTTGCAAAACCAGGTGGTTTTGAGATAGGCAAATTTGAAGTCACCTCACTACGTTTTGGGCCCTTGCCTGTCGCGGGAACTTGGGCCTCCCACACAAGTGAGGCACCATTTTTACCGGGAGACCCAGGGGAACGCTGGGAGGTGGGAAATTTGAGTCAGCCCGGTGATGCCACAACTTTCCCACACAAAAATGTGTGAAAAAAGTGATTTTTTCAGCTAAAATTGAGGTTTGCAGGGGAATCTGGGTAAGGAAACGTTGGGGGATCCACGCAAGCCATACCTCCCTGGAAGCCCCCGGGTGTCTAGTTTTCAGAAATGTATGGCTTTGGAAGGTTTCCCTAGATGGCCGCCGTGCACCGGGCCAAAAACCCAGGTGACCCCCTTGCAAAACCAGGTGGTTTTGAGATAGGCAAATTTGAAGTCACCTCACTACGTTTTGGGCCCTTGCCTGTCGCGGGAACTTGGGCCTCCCACACAAGTGAGGCACCATTTTTACCGGGAGACCCAGGGGAACGCTGGGAGGTGGGAAATTTGAGTGAGCCCGGTGATGCCACAACTTTCCCACACAAAAATGTGTGAAAAAAGTGATTTTTTTCAACTAAAATTGAGGTTTACAGGGGATTCTGGAAAAGGAAACGTTGGGGGATCCACGCAAGCCATACCTCCCTGGAAGCCCCCGGGTGTCTAGTTTTCAGAAATGTATGGGTTTGGTAGGTTTCCCTAGATGGCCGCAAAGCACCGGGCCAAAAACCCAGGTGACCCCCCTTGCAAAACCAGGTGGTTTTGAGATAGGCAAATTTGAAGTCACCTCACTACGTTTTGGGCCCTTGCCTGTCGCGGGAACTTGGGCCTCCCACACAAGTGAGGCACAATTTTTACCGGGAGACCCAGGGGAACGCTGGGAGGTGGGAAATTTGAGTGAGCCCGGTGATGCCACAACTTTCCCACACAAAAATGTGTGAAAAAAGTGATTTTTTCAGTTAAAATTGAGGTTTGCAGGGGATTCTGGGTAAGGAAACGTTTGGGGATCCATGCAAGCCATACCTCCCTGGAAGCCCCCGGGTGTCTAGTTTTCAGAAATGTATGGCTTTGGAAGGTTTCCCTAGATGGCCGCCGTGCACCGGGCCAAAAACCCAGGTGACCCCCTTGCAAAACCAGGTGGTTTTGAGATAGGCAAATTTGAAGTCACCTCACTACGTTTTGGGCCCTTGCCTGTCGCGGCAACTTGGGCCTCCCACACAAGTGAGGCACCATTTTTACCGGGAGACCCAGGGGAACGCTGGGAGGTGGGAAATTTGAGTGAGCCCGGTGATGCCACAACTTTCCCACACAAAAATGTGTGAAAAAAGTGATTTTTTTCAGCTAAAATTGAGGTTTGCAGGGGATTCTGGGTAAGGAAACGTTGGGGGATCCACGCAAGCCATACCTCCCTGGAAGCCCTCGGCTGTCTAGCTTTCAAAAACGTATGGGTTTGGTAGGTTTTCCTAGATGGCCGCAGAGCACCGGGCCAAAAACCCAGGTGACCCCCCTTGCAAAACCAGGTGGTTTTGAGATAGGCAAATTTGAAGTCACCTCACTACGTTTTGGGCCCTTGCCTGTCGCGGGAACTTGGGCCTCCCACACAAGTGAGGCACAATTTTTACCGGGAGACCCAGGGGAACGCTGGGAGGTGGGAAATTTGAGTGAGCCCGGTGATGCCACAACTTTCCCACACAAAAATGTGTGAAAAAAGTGATTTTTTCAGTTAAAATTGAGGTTTGCAGGGGATTCTGGGTAAGGAAACGTTGGGGGATCCATGCAAGCCATACCTCCCTGGAAGCCCCCAGGTGTCTAGTTTTCAGAAATGTATGGGTTTGGTAGGTTTCCCTAGATGGCCGCAGAGCACCGGGCCAAAAACCCAGGTGACCCCCTTGCAAAACCAGGTGGTTTTGAGATAGGCAAGTTTGAAGTCACCTCACTACGTTTTGGGCCCTTGCCTGTCGCGGGAACTTGGGCTTCCCACACAAGTGAGGCACCATTTTTACCGGGAGACCCAGGGGAATGCTGGGAGGTGGGAAATTTGAGTGAGCCCGGTGATGCTACAACTTTCCCACACAAAAATGTGTGAAAAAAGTGATTTTTTTCAGCTAAAATTGAGGTTTACAGGGGATTCTGGGTAAGGAAACGTTGGGGGATCCAAGCAAGCCATACCTCCCTGGAAGCCCCCGGGTGTCTAGTTTTCAGAAATGTATGGGTTTGGTAGGTTTCCCTAGATGGCCGCAGAGCACCGGGCCAAAAACCCAGGTGACCCCCTTGCAAAACCAGGTGGTTTTGAGATAGGCAAATTTGAAGTCACCTCACTACGTTTTGGGCCCTTGCCTGTCGCGGGAACTTGGGCCTCCAACACAAGTGAGGCACCATTTTTACCGGGAGACCCAGGGGAACGCTGGGAGGTGGGAAATTTGAGTGAGCCCGGTGATGCCACAACCTTCCCACACAAAAATGTGTGAAAAAAGTGATTTTTTTCAGCTAAAATTGAGGTTTACAGGGGATTCTGGGTCAGAAAACGTTGGGGGATCCACGCAAGCCATACCTCCCTGGAAGCCCCCGGGTGTCTAGTTTTCAGAAACATATGGGTTTGGTAGGTTTCCCTAGATGGCCGCAGAGCACCGGGCCAAAAACCCAGGTGACCCCCCTTGCAAAACCAGGTGGTTTTGAGATAGGCAAATTTGAAGTCACCTCACTACGTTTTGGGCCCTTGCCTGTCGCGGGAACTTGGGCCTCCCACACAAGTGAGGCACCATTTTTACCGGGAGACCCAGGGGAACGCTAGGAGGTGGGAAATTTGAGTCAGCCCGGTGATGCCACAACTTTCCCACACAAAAATGTGTGAAAAAAGTGATTTTTTCAGCTAAAATTGAGGTTTGCAGGGGAATCTGGGTAAGGAAACGTTGGGGGATCCACGCAAGCCATACCTCCCTGGAAGCCCCCGGGTGTCTAGTTTTCAGAAATGTATGGCTTTGGAAGGTTTCCCTAGATGGCCGCCGTGCACCGGGCCAAAAACCCAGGTGACCCCCTTGCAAAACCAGGTGGTTTTGAGATAGGCAAATTTGAAGTCACTTCACTACGTTTTGGGCCCTTGCCTGTCGCGGGAACTTGGGCCTCCCACACAAGTGAGGCACCATTTTGACCGGGAGACCCAGGGGAACGCTGGGAGGTGGGAAATTTGAGTGAGCCCGGTGATGCCACACCTTTCCCACACAAAAATGTGTGAAAAAAGTGATTTTTTTCAACTAAAATTGAGGTTTACAGGGGATTCTGGAAAAGGAAACGTTGGGGGATCCACGTAAGCCATACCTCCCTGGAAGCCCCCGGGTGTCTAGTTTTCAGAAATGTATGGGTTTGGTAGGTTTCCCTAGATGGCCGCAGAGCACCGGGCCAAAAACCCAGGTGACCCCCCTTGCAAAACCAGGTGGCTTTGAGATAGGCAAATTTGAAGTCACCTCACTACGTTTTGGGCCCTTGCCTGTCGCGGGAACTTGGCCCTCCCACACAAGTGAGGCACAATTTTTACCGGGAGACCCAGGGGAATGCTGGGAGGTGGGAAATTTGAGTGAGCCCGGTGATGCCACAACTTTCCCACACAAAAATGTGTGAAAAAAGTGATTTTTTCAGTTAAAATTGAGGTTTGCAGGGGATTCTGGGTAAGGAAACGTTTGGGGATCCATGCAAGCCATACCTCCCTGGAAGCCCCCGGGTGTCTAGTTTTCAGAAATGTATGGGTTTGGTAGGTTTCCCTAGATGGCCGCAGAGCACCGGGCCAAAAACCCAGGTGACCCCCTTGCAAAACCAGGTGGTTTTGAGATAGGCAAATTTGAAGTCACCTCACTACGTTTTGGGCCCTTGGCTGTCGCGGGAACTTGGGCCTCCCACACAAGTGAGGCACCATTTTTACCGGGAGACCCAGGGGAATGCTGGGAGGTGGGAAATTTGAGTGAGCCCGGTGATGCCACAACTTTCCTACACAAAAATGTGTAAAAAAGTGATTTTTTCAGTTAAAATTGAGGTTTGCAGGGGATTCTGGGTAAGGAAACGTTGGGGGATCCATGCAAGCTATACCTCCCTGGAAGCCCCTGGGTGTCTAGTTTTCAGAAATGTATGGGTTTGGTAGGTTTCCCTAGATGGCCGCAGAGCACCGGGCCAAAAACCCAGGTGACCCCCTTGCAAAACCAGGTGGTTTTGAGATAGGCAAGTTTGAAGTCACCTCACTACGTTTTGGGCCATTGCCTGTCGCGGGAACTTGGGCTTCCCACACAAGTGAGGCACCATTTTTACCGGGAGACCCAGGGGAATGCTGGGAGGTGGGAAATTTGAGTGAGCCCGGTGATGCTACAACTTTCCCACACAAAAATGTGTGAAAAAAGTGATTTTTTTCAGCTAAAATTGAGGTTTACAGGGGATTCTGGGTAAGGAAACGTTGGGGGATCCACGCAAGCCATACCTCCCTGGAAGCCCCCGGGTGTCTAGTTTTCAGAAATGTATGGGTTTGGTAGGTTTCCCTAGATGGCCGCAGAGCACCGGGCCAAAAACCCAGGTGACCCCCCTTGCAAAACCAGGTGGTTTTGAGATAGGCAAATTTGAAGTCACCTCACTACGTTTTGGGCCCTTGCCTGTCGCGGGAACTTGGGCCTTGTTAGACCTGGCACCTTGGCGTGAGTCTCCCTTCCTCTTTTTGTCGCTGTGCCTCATGTGTTTTTATGGTGTTGGCCGCTCAGCGCGCTGTGCCACTGCCAACCAGTGTCGCGGTGCGAGTGCTCCCTATGTAAATTGTATATGTTGGTTGGATTCCATGATTGGATTGTTTGATTTACTGTCAGACCCCAGTAAAGTGCGCCAGGGGCGCCAGGGCATGTAAATGCGAACACCGCTGGTGGGCTTGCAGCACTGGTTGTGCCACCCACAGGAGCGGCCGGTAAAATATGTCTGAGGTCTGCCACCGCAGAACCTGCGTGCAGTCTGGTACTGACATGCTGACCGGCAAGTGCCCACACTTGCCAGTCCCTAAAACCTTCCCTTAGCTGCATGTTAGTCACCCCTCTGGTAGGCCCACGGGCAGGGTGCGTTGTAAGCCTAAGGTAGGACAAGCCCGGATGCGTGGCATGTCCTAGTAGTGAATTACCGCCATCTTGTTGTTCACTACTGCAAGGCTACCCTGTTCTCATAGGCCAGTATGGGCGGCCTGGATTATTACACCCTATGATCCTAACCGACCCAGGGAACATGGTAGAAGATCGAGTTTAGTATGCCTGAACTCGGAATAATAAGGTACATCTTTTCGCAAGGTTTATTTTAATATTCCGGGTTTGCAAATGCCGCTTTTAGAAAGTCGGCCTTTGCTTGCCTAAACATTTCAGCCGCCTCTGCGTGATGTGTATCTGATGTCTGGCTGGTGTGAGTGACAGGGCTGGGGGAACCCAGATGGGCAGGGCCAGGTAGCCTGGTATGAATAGGACGATCGACAGGTAGATGGGTGGGAGGAGTGCTCCTAGGTTCTGAATAGGACAGTGCTCCGCTACCTCGATGCCGGCTCCACCCCCTGTGGAGCGTCTGATGACTCTGCCCTGCACTCTGAAAGAAGAAGCCTGCATCACGTAAACAAAGTGCTCAGAAACCGGACTGGACTAGGCAAGGGCCCCCCTGGCCTGGGAGAACAAAAGATTTGTGGTATAAATGGAGGAGCCCTGCTCCTAAGAAACTAGATCCGCTTTTGACCAAGAAGAATCTCTGCCTGAGGAGGAGGCACCGGGAAAGCTGTAGGAGGAAGACTGTCCCTATCCTGGGGGATTGGCCTGCAGTGGTGACCTTGCTGCCAAAGGAGAGAAGAGAAACTGTTGCTGAAAACTTTACTTTACTTTTACTTTCAAGACTTGTGCTTTTCCAAAACGATCTCCAAGGGCTTGGAACTGAGCTTGCCCCCTGAACTGAGCCCCAGGACCATTGGGCTCTACCTGATCTTCACTCGCCTGCTGCTGGACTGTGGTGTCCTTTCCCTCGCCGGAGCTGTGACCCTCGTGCCCAGTCCCTCCCTGAGCCGTGACCAGGACTGCTTAGCCGCCCCCGCCTTGGGAAGAGCCTCGCTCGATCGGAGCCGCTCCCCCTACGCTGTGCAGGGCTGCCCCGTCACCTCGCTCGTGGAGGCTCGCTGTGCACCTTCACCCTCCCGCCGGAATCGGCGTGTGAGCATCTCCAAGCCTCGGACGGCCCGGACGCATCTGCGTGCCCGGCTGCCCCGCTTTGTTCACCCGCCACCTACAACACCCCGCTCTTGTCGTGAGCCTGAGGATCAGACACCCTCGTGAAGTGTGGGAGCCCCGGACGCCGCCTCGCTCTTCTGTCGAAGAGCCGCTGAAATCCCGCACCCGCCTTTGCGTCAAGAAACAAGGTACTGTACTTACGAACTCGACCGCGAGCTCGCATCGGATCCAGGGTCCGCAACGTTCTTATTTCCCTGTCATCTGCTGTGTGCTTCCGGGGCGCTGCCTCAGCACAAAGTACGCTGAGGCCTACAGTTACCTTGTGCCCGCCTAAAGAACTTTACGTAAAAAAACAAAGAGAACTTTACCGTATTTCCAAGAATTGTGGCCCCATCAGTTCAACGTTACTGGGCCTTGTATTTGAATCTGCTGAATCTACATAAAAGCTTATTTTTATACACTTCCTGATTGGTGTCCATTTGTGGTGCATGCAAGGGGTTTACTGTATGTGTAATTGCATTTGCTTAACCGTGTATGCCTGAGACTTAGCCTAGACTGCTCGCGCCACGCACCTAGAGGGTGAGCAGGGGTTATTCTGGGGAGTCATCCTTCGCCCTGACAAGAAGTAAAGGGTCCCTGCTTGTTGTGGGTTCACACCTGCGTCAACCAGAGCCCCCTCATTTCTAACATTGGTGGCAGCGGTGGGATTTACGGATTTGCATTTGTGGTTTGCGTATAGTGAATCACTGATCACCACGTAGTGAGAGCAGACCAGTAACACAGCCACAAGGCTAGCATTTGTTTTTGTTTTGCCAAGAGTCTCCGTTGTTAGAGCCATGCCTGGTTCACTTTCCGCCGGAAGGGCGGCTTCCATAATCTCTGGATTTTAAGACGTAGATTGGGAAGAAGACGCGCTTCTGAATCGTACCAATGAAGACTTGAAAGGTCTTTGCTCCAAGTTCAGGATTGCCCAAACTGGATTGAAAAACAAGACCCAATTCGTGAAGGCGCTGAGGGCCTGGTATGAGTCAAAGGCACCAGAGAATCAGGTGAAAGTGGTTCCACCAGAAAGTGTCCATGAGTTTGGCAGAGGCCTGTCGCCAGAAGAATTGGCAGACAGGGCAGCAACCCGGGCACACGAGGTGGAGATGGCAAAACTTCATGGGCAGATGGATATGGAAAAACAAAGACTAGCCATGGAAGAAAAGAAACTACAATTAGAGCATGACATGAAGCTGAGGGAGCTGGAGCTGAAAGCAAAAAGTTTGGAGCTTAATCCCTCTGGTGGCAGCACACCGCCAGTACCGGCGGAACCAAGAGTTTATATTCCCAAGGATGTGGTGAAGGAGTTCTTCAAGAATGACGACATCGGGCAGTGGTTCAGAGCCTACGAGGTAGCCATGTCTTCCCACCGGGTCCCTGAGAAAGATTGGGGAGCGGGGTTGTGGGGACGGTTCCTGAGTGAAGGGCGGGACACACTGTTAGATTTACCTGCTGATGTTCATAATTCTTATGCCCATATGAAGGAAGCATTGATGGCTAGGTATGGGTTGACCCCTGAGTTATATAGACAGAGGTTCAGGGGTTGCACTAAGATTCCCAATAGTACGTATGTGGAGTATGTGACTTTCTTTTGCAGAGCGCTGGATGGTTGGGTAAAGGGTAGTAAGGTGAATGATTATCAAGGGCTTCTTGATTTAATGGCATGGGAGCACTTGTCCAGTAATTGTTTTCCTGAGCTACGCCAGCACCTGATCGATAGTAGGCTGACTAACCCTAGGAAGCTTGCTGAGGAGGCGGACCGCTGGGTCAGTACCAGGGTCCACAAGGGTACCGTGGGAGATTCCGCCAAAGGTGGGCAGGGTCCCCAGCAGAAGAGTGGGGGGGACAGGGGTAAACAGAAGCAGTTCCAAAAAGGGCCCCAAAATAGTCCCCAAGGGAACCAAGGGAAGGGTTCTCAGCCTCCCCCACCCCAGAAACCGACCGGGGCCCCGACAGGTCCTCCTGTTCAAAAGGGGCCCGTAAGATGTTACAGGTGTAACAATTTGGGGCATTTTGCCTCTGATGTAAAGTGTCCATTGTTTGGTAAACCAGCACCCACTGGTGCTCCATCCCGGCAGGTGACTAGTGTAGCCTTGGGGGAGGAGAGGGATGTCCAAGGTGGGTGGGGTCCCGCAGAGATGTCCCTGGTCTCGCTAGGAGACCGTGAAGTGGTCCCTCCAACCCAGCTGCCTGAGAACACTAAGAAGTACAGGCAGTGGGTGACCATAAATGGCCATAGAGTGGAAGCTCTTAGGGATACAGGAGCCAGTGTGACAGCTGTCAGGTGTCACCTGGTGTCTCAGGAGCAGGTGGTCCCCAATGCATTCTATCCCGTTGTTGCCGCTGACAACACAGAGAGACACTGCAAGGTGGCTCAGGTTCCCTTTGAGTGGGGGGGGGGGTCTCTGGTACTCTTCAGGTAGCTGTGAGGCCCGCCATGCCTGTAGACTGTTTGTTAGGGAACGATTTGGAGAGCTCACCTTGGGCTAAGGTGGAGCAGAGTGCTCACCTGGAGATGTTGGGTATGCCGGATTGGGCGTGTGTCACCACACGGTCCATGGCAGCCAGTAGAGGTACTCAAGAGGTCCTGGAGCCTGAGAGGGAGGCCCAGGAACCGGCCTCAGAGAGAAGGAGCAAGGGGCGCGGGAAGCCGGCCCCTGAAGTTCCCACGGTCCAGGAGGGAGCAGACCTTGAGGGGGATGCCCTGGAGCCTACAGGGGAGCAGATAGCTGAACTGGGAGACCTGCCGGAGCTGACCCATTGGCAGCAGGAAGGGGGTCCCACCAGGGAGGACTTTTGCAAGGCACAGAAGGAGTGCCCTTCTCTCGTGGGTATGCGGCAGCAGGCTGCAGACCAGGCCGCAGGTGATCAGTCAGGATCACATTTCGTTTACTGGGAGAACGACCTCCTATATACAGAGCCTAAGGTTGCTGAGCCTGGGTCAGCCCGTGCGCTGGTGGTACCCCAGGACTTCAGAGCCTTCCTACTGGGGCTGGCTCACGATGTGCCATTGGCAGGGCATTTGGGGCAGGACAAGACCTTTGAAAGGCTTGTCACCCACTTTTATTGGCCTCAAATGCGCAGGAGTTCAGATACTCACTGCAGGACATGCCAGACTTGCCAGGCCAGTGGAAAGAGTGGAAGGAAGCAGAAGGCTCCACTCCAGCCATTCCCTGTGGTCGGTACCCCATTCCAGCGAGTGGGGATTGACATTGTAGGGCCACTGGACCCCAGGACAGCGATGGGCAATAGGTTCATCCTGGTCCTGGTGGACCATGCCACCCGGTACCCGGAAGCCATTCCTCTAAGGACAGTGACGGCCCTCGTGGTGGGACGGGCACTGATGGGAATTTTCTCCCGAGTGGGATTCCCTCTAGAAGTGGTGTCTGACCGAGGTACCAATTTCATGTCCAAGTACATGAAATCTCTTTGGCAAGAGTGTGGTGTAACCTACAAGTTCACCACCCCTTACCACCCCCAAGGAAACGGGTTGGTTGAGAGATTCAACCGAACCCTCAAAGGCATGATAATGGGCCTAGAAGGAGCCATGAGGCGTAAGTGGGACGTCCTCTTACCATGCCTTCTCTTCGCTTACCGTGAGGTGCCACAGAAGTCTCTGGGGTTCAGTCCCTTTGAGCTTCTGTATGGCCACCCAGTCAGAGGACCTCTAAGCCCAGCCTTTGCCCCCTGCTCTCTGAAGGACCTTTTTGGTGGCTGGACATTGCTTATAGCGCCTGGGAGCGCTTCCTGGACTTGGGAGCGCTGTGCGCACTGTTTCCCTGGACTTAGCCACCTCCATAGCGCTGGGAGCGCTGGTTTGCTTTAGAGCGCTAGGAGCGCTGTGATCCTGATAGCGGGTGCCCACCCCGCGATTCTGCCGTGTTCTGATTCAGCTGCGGGTGCCCACCCCGCTTATTTGCGTGTATTTCGAGGGAGCCTACCCCTCTTACGGCCGGAATAATCACCGCTGCAGCCCGGGCTGAAACCGGAAGTCAGGCGGCTGAGGGCGGGCCTCCGGGACAACCGGAACTTAGGAAAGGAGGGCGGGAGCCTACCCCGCCTCCTACGGCAGCGTCGCGGCTGCAGGCAGGAGCCTACCCTGCGCCCCGGTGTGGTCTGACCGGAAAGTACGATCCAGGCGGGAGCCCACCCCGCGCTGGACTGAGAGGAGGAGCACGGCGGCCGGAGTCGGTGCGGAGGGGGCGCGAGGCACATTGTCGGTGCCTGCCCCTCCGCGTGGAGAAGAGTCCTCCCGTCCGTCGGAGCCGAGAGAGAGAGCAGCCAACGCGGGAGTCCCCTGCAGACAGCCTGGTGAGTGATTGAGAGGGCTGGGGGACTCCGCGCATGTGCTGGGGGTGCGGGGGCAGCGTCCACGAGCCCCGTGAGGCTCCAACGTTTGGGGGCATGCTTCGGTGAGAGCGCGAGGCGCTCCAACGTGAACACAGCTGGGTGTTCAGAGCGCTCGGAGCGCTCCAACGTGGGGATTGTGTTTTCTCGAGCCCAGTGAGGCTCCAACGTTGTGCTGAGCCACGAAGGCTCTAGGGGGCATATTTTTGAATGGTCAGAGCCCAGAGGGGCTCCAGAGGCACGCAGAGTGCCTGAAGTTCGTTTTCCAGCTGCCCAGCACTTAGTGGGCAGCTGCCACGTTTAGGTGGGAGACCATTCTTGTTCTAGTCTGCGCAGCTGGCGCAGCTTAACTTTGTTGAACACAGGGCGTCCTAGCCCCTTCCAGGCCAGTTGGCCCAGGGACTGCCACAGGTGGTGGCATAGGAGTTTTGCGCAATTGTGTTCCTACCTGCACCTCTGAATGTGTGTTGATGCATCATGTGCCATTGCTTTTACACCTCTGAATGTTTTATGCATCATGTGTGTTCCTTCCTTGCACCTCTGAATGTGTTTTGATGCGTCATGTGCCATTGCTTTTACACCTCTGAATGTTTTTAGGCATCATGTGTTTTTCCTTCCATACACCTCTGAATGTGATGCATCATGTGTAACGATCTATTACCCCTACAGGTATTGTGATACGTAGGTGGTTGTTGCTTTCTCCTAGTACAGGTGGTGCTAGTGAGGTTCTAGTTCCCTGCGTGACAGTCTCCTAAAGTAGTTAGGGTTACGCAGGTGGTACTTCCCCGATACCAGTAAGTACTGGTTGTGTGCTATACAGATTATTTTTGTGCTACAGTGATCGTATATATTTTGTGTGCTAAATATCTAAAAAGTGCTAATTCCTGACAGTGGTCCAGGTGGCCCTGTCTTGTACATAATCCCTTGTAAATTCTGCCCGTGCCTGTTGGCACATTGTAAAGTGTGTGTTTTTATCTAATGTGTTGTGTATAATACAAAGGTTATTTTTATAGAATACCTTGTGTGGAGTTTCCTTTGTGGTGGGCCTTGGGTGTTGTTGCTGGGTGCGCGCGCAAACGCTTTACACATCGCCTCAGGGATAAGCCTGTCTGCTCGTGCCAAGCTACCAAGGGGGTGAGCAGGGGTTATCTTTGGCGTGTAACTTCCTTGCCCTGACTAGACTGGTGGTTTCTGCCTGACTTTGGCGCAAGCTTTAGCCAACCGGAAATCGCCAGGTCTAACATTGGTGATCAGCGGTGGGATTTGGACTTGCGTTTGCGCTGTACCGCAGCAGCGACTGGCTACACCACCAAACTCTGCATTAGATAACCACATTTTAGGGATTATTGTTTTGAAGTTCCTTTATTTCTTCTCCTGAAGGTATCATTGAGTAATTGTGTCCAGTACATTTGTCCCCCGCCCTGCGCCCAGAGTTTGGTACCTGTGTCACGTGGTGGTCAGGTTGAGGGATCAGGGGTGGTAGAAACTGCCTTACCAGTCCGAGGGGAGGGTTGTGTGTGGATGGTGTGTGGGGCACTAGACAGTGAGTGTGAGTTCTCCAGGATAGAGAGCTCACTGAAACCTTTTGTGAATTGTGTACTCCTGTGTAGCTCCAACCCCCAGGTTCCTTGTGTTGAACTCTTCTCAAGAACGTCCGCCAAAATGGAGCCTGCTTTTAACTTCTGTAGTCTGTTTAGGTACAGTAGGTTGGAGCTGGTAGGGTTCTGTGAGGAGAGGGACATAGAGGTGGGTGAGTCAGATACCCAGTCCAAACTGAGGGACAACCTGATCCTTTGGCAAAAGGAGGAGTGGGAGCGGGAGCGCAGCGAGGAAGATAGGGCCCGGGCCGCACGCCGAGAGGGTGGTGGGTCTGAGGAGAGCCCTGAGGAATCTGAGGAGGAGGAAGGTTACCTGACAGGGACGTCAGTAGAGAGTGGAGACCCCATAGATAGGGAGTCCCTTGCTGGGTCCAGTGTCAGGAGCAGCACCCCCTCCCTTTCCCTGTCCCCAGAGGAGTGGGTGGATAGGAGGGAAGAGAGGGAGCATCAGCTGGCCATGGAGAAGCTCAGGTTAGAGCATGCCTGGGGGATGGCGCAGCTGACGATGGCAGAGAAAAAGCTGGAGACCGAGAGGGTCTTAGCGCAGGAGAGGATGGCGGAGGCTGAGAGGGCCTTCGCCAGGGAGAAATCAGTGCTGGAGAGTAGATTATCGCCTGCGCGCAGTCGTAGTTTTCTGGGCTCCCCAGGGAGGGTTGAGTCCAGTGGTGGCAGCGAAATAGAGTCCCGTGCGACAAGTCCCACGCCCAGTTCCCCGAGTCTGGTACCTGTTTCCCAAGAGGAGGAGTATAGGTTGAAGTTCAGGGGCAGTAGAAAACCGTCTCACCAGTCGTGGGGGTTGTTTGTGGATGACTGTCATGATGCACTGTGGGACTGGCTGGAGTTCAACACGGAAGAGGATTTGGATGTAGTGCTCAAAATGATTGTCAAAGAGCAGATGCTCAGGAGTTGTTCTCCAGGGTTGCGCCAGCACCTGGTGAGGTATGACTACTTTTGTCCTTGGGCGCTGGCAGAGGAAGCGGAGCGCTGGGAAAGCGCTAGAGGTTCTCTGGAGTCATTAGGGAGTGACTCCAGTTGTGGTTCAGGTACCTTCCAGCCCAGCGTGGTGGAAGAGGCTCCGTGTAGCCCAGCTAGGTCCCAGTATAGCGAGGAGGGTGTAGGGGCTTACGGCCTGGCTCAGTGGAGCGGGAGTAAGTGGGTGACCGAGGGTCCCCGGACGTACGAAACCCTGCCTCAGGACTTGGGTGGTTTCATGAGGGAACACCAAGTTGGGGACCTAGGCTGTCCTGTTAGCCCATTTGAGGAGGATCACCTAGTGAGTAGAGGACCTGGAGCGCCTGTAAACAGGGCTCCTGTGGTTCTAGTGTCTGGCAGTACCGCTCCAGTAGGGAGGGTACAGAGGTCCAGCGAGAGGAGTGGCATGGGGCTGTGTTCCCCGGTGGAGGAGCCAGTGGGTCAGAGACCAGCCGGGAGAGCTGAGTCTCCTAGAAGTGACCATGGCGACTACACGTCTGGCCTGGGGGATCTTCGCGCACTGTCAGGTGGACAGGGGACGGGAGATCTGCGCCAGGCAGACGGTCATGCAACATATGAGGCATATGTTACTCTCGGGGGGATGGTGTGTAAATCCCCAGAAGTCCTGGAGTGCCAGGCAATTATTCCACCGAAGGTTCTAGACCGGAGGTTGGAAGGCCAGGTTCAGGAGCAGCCTGACCTGAAGGGTCTGACTACTGTAACCAGTGTCCTGACCGGTTCTTCTTCCAGAGGGACCGCCCCAGTTGGTAGGGAGCAGGACTCTGGAAGGGGGTGCAGAGGGTGGGAGAGCCCACCTCTGACCCCGGTACAACCTGAGGGGTTAAACCCTAGGTTGGTAGACCAGCTCTCAGGGAGGGGTCCTGAGCTGGTTGGTGAGGTATGTTACGAGGGTGCCTCTCAAAGGAGGAGAGGGCGGAACCCTAGGAGAAGAGGTAGGGGGAGGAGAGCCTCACCCGCGACTCCTGGTCAGCCTGAGGGTACGGGCCCTAGGCTGGAGGATCAGTGGCAGTTTAGAACTGCCCTGATGAGGGGTAGAGTGGAGAATGGCTGCTATGTGCCAGGGGTTACTACCCCCCACTCTGTGGTTAGGCAAGGACCAGTGGCACCTGGGTGGCCTAGGGCCTGGTCTTAGCCGCGGACAGCTTGGGAGTACCAGTGGGGTAGCCCAGTTGGTCCGGAGAGTGGTTTGAGAAGAAACCCCAGGGGTTCACCGTGGCGTAGAACAGGAGGGTGTCCCGGCAGTGGCGGGCCCGCGTCCGTGTTCTATCGCCCCAAGCAGGGAAGTCCATCACGGTGGTGATTGGCCTACCCTGCGTTTTGGCTGGAAGGGGGTTGTGTTGGACTTGGCCCTTCTGGCCGGTTCACCCCGAAACTTTTTGCGTAATATGGTGACTTGGTTTAGTGATTTTAGTGACTTCTGCGCACTTTACCGCTGTGTCCCAGGGTAAAGTGCGTGCGTGTTGTGAGGTTGGCCTGCCCTCCCATAGGAATGCATGGGGGAATGTATGTGTCCCGGTAGTTCCTGATGCGTGGGGTGTGCAGGCCCGTGTTTGGTATGTGCGGACTCGTGGGAGTGAATGCTGCGCGTTGATGTGTGCGGCGTGCATGTACCTGGTGTGGAAGTGCCACTTCTAGAAGTGGGCACTTCAGTGTGCAGTCTGAAATGTGTGGCTTGTCTGGCGATTGGCTGGTGAGGTCAGGTGACGGACTAGGGAATTCCCCAGAGTCAGGAGGAGTCACCCAGTGGTGAATGGGGAGTTAGCATGTTGATGGCTGGGGAGGAGTGTACCTGGGTCCTGAATAGGACAGGGATTCCCCCACACAATGCTGGCGCCGGCCCCTGTGGTGCGTCTAATGACCCTAGCCCTGCCAGTGAATAGGGAGAGGGGCTGAGCAAAACAAAGTGCTCAGGAACCTGCTGGAACTGGTTCGCCCCTTCCCTGCACCTTAGACAAAGCCTTGTAATGTATAAAAAGGGGCTGTGTCCCCACAGAAGGGGTTCTCTTGCAGGATCCACTTGAGGGGGGGCCTGCTGCTGCTGGGCGCCAGGAGAGACCGCCACTGGGGACTGCCTCCCTGCTGGAGGGCCCTGTGAGCTGGCTCTGGGCCCAGCCTTTGCCCCCTGCTCTCTGAAGGACCTTTTTGGTGGCTGGACATTGCTTATAGCGCCTGGGAGCGCTTCCTGGACTTGGGAGCGCTGTGCGCGCTGTTTTCCTGGACTTAGCCACCTCCATAGCGCTGGGAGCGCTGGTTTGCTTTAGAGCGCTAGGAGCGCTGTGATCCTGATAGCGGGTGCCCACCCCGCGATTCTGCCGTGTTCTGATTCAGCTGCGGGTGCCCACCCCGCTTATTTGCGTGTATTTCGAGGGAGCCTACCCCTCTTACGGCCGGAATAATCACCGCTGCAGCCCGGGCTGAAACCGGAAGTCAGGCGGCTGAGGGCGGGCCTCCGGGACAACCGGAACTTAGGAAAGGAGGGCGGGAGCCTACCCCGCCTCCTACGGCAGCGTCGCGGCTGCAGGCAGGAGCCTACCCTGCGCCCCGGTGTGGTCTGACCGGAAAGTACGATCCAGGCGGGAGCCCACCCCGCGCTGGACTGAGAGGAGGAGCACGGCGGCCGGAGTCGGTGCGGAGGGGGCGCGAGGCACATTGTCGGTGCCTGCCCCTCCGCGTGGAGAAGAGTCCTCCCGTCCGTCGGAGCCGAGAGAGAGAGCAGCCAACGCGGGAGTCCCCTGCAGACAGCCTGGTGAGTGATTGAGAGGGCTGGGGGACTCCGCGCATGTGCTGGGGGTGCGGGGGCAGCGTCCACGAGCCCCGTGAGGCTCCAACGTTTGGGGGCATGCTTCGGTGAGAGCGCGAGGCGCTCCAACGTGAACACAGCTGGGTGTTCAGAGCGCTCGGAGCGCTCCAACGTGGGGATTGTGTTTTCTCGAGCCCAGTGAGGCTCCAACGTTGTGCTGAGCCACGAAGGCTCTAGGGGGCATATTTTTGAATGGTCAGAGCCCAGAGGGGCTCCAGAGGCACGCAGAGTGCCTGAAGTTCGTTTTCCAGCTGCCCAGCACTTAGTGGGCAGCTGCCACGTTTAGGTGGGAGACCATTCTTGTTCTAGTCTGCGCAGCTGGCGCAGCTTAACTTTGTTGAACACAGGGCGTCCTAGCCCCTTCCAGGCCAGTTGGCCCAGGGACTGCCACAGGTGGTGGCATAGGAGTTTTGCGCAATTGTGTTCCTACCTGCACCTCTGAATGTGTGTTGATGCATCATGTGCCATTGCTTTTACACCTCTGAATGTTTTATGCATCATGTGTGTTCCTTCCTTGCACCTCTGAATGTGTTTTGATGCGTCATGTGCCATTGCTTTTACACCTCTGAATGTTTTTAGGCATCATGTGTTTTTCCTTCCATACACCTCTGAATGTGATGCATCATGTGTAACGATCTATTACCCCTACAGGTATTGTGATACGTAGGTGGTTGTTGCTTTCTCCTAGTACAGGTGGTGCTAGTGAGGTTCTAGTTCCCTGCGTGACAGTCTCCTAAAGTAGTTAGGGTTACGCAGGTGGTACTTCCCCGATACCAGTAAGTACTGGTTGTGTGCTATACAGATTATTTTTGTGCTACAGTGATCGTATATATTTTGTGTGCTAAATATCTAAAAAGTGCTAATTCCTGACAGTGGTCCAGGTGGCCCTGTCTTGTACATAATCCCTTGTAAATTCTGCCCGTGCCTGTTGGCACATTGTAAAGTGTGTGTTTTTATCTAATGTGTTGTGTATAATACAAAGGTTATTTTTATAGAATACCTTGTGTGGAGTTTCCTTTGTGGTGGGCCTTGGGTGTTGTTGCTGGGTGCGCGCGCAAACGCTTTACACATCGCCTCAGGGATAAGCCTGTCTGCTCGTGCCAAGCTACCAAGGGGGTGAGCAGGGGTTATCTTTGGCGTGTAACTTCCTTGCCCTGACTAGACTGGTGGTTTCTGCCTGACTTTGGCGCAAGCTTTAGCCAACCGGAAATCGCCAGGTCTAACAGCAGGGCTGCCCCGTCACCTCGCTCGTGGAGGCTCGCTGTGCACCTTCACCCTCCCGCCGGAATCGGCGTGTGAGCATCTCCAAGCCTCGGACAGCCAGGACGCATCTGCGTGCCCGGCTGCCCCGCTTTGTTCACCCGCCACCTACAACACCCCGCTCTTGTCGTGAGCCTGAGGATCAGACACCCTCGTGAAGTGTGGGAGCCCCGGACGCCGCCTCGCTCTTCTGTCGAAGAGCCGCTGAAATCCCGCACCCGCCTTTGCGTCAAGAAACAAGGTACTGTACTTACGAACTCGACCGCGAGCTCGCATCGGATCCAGGGTCCGCAACGTTCTTATTTCCCTGTCATCTGCTGTGTGCTTCCGGGGCGCTGCCTCAGCACAAAGTACGCTGAGGCCTACAGTTACCTTGTGCCCGCCTAAAGAACTTTACGTAAAACAAAGAGAACTTTACCGTATTTCCAAGAATTGTGGCCCCATCAGTTCAACGTTACTGGGCCTTGTATTTGAATCTGCTGAATCTACATAAAAGCTTATTTTTATATACTTCCTGATTGATGTCCATTTGTGGTGCATGCAAGGGGTTTACTGTTTGTGTAATTGCATTTGCTTAACCGTGTACGCCTGAGACTTAGCCTAGACTGCTCGCGCCACGCACCTAGAGGGTGAGCAGGGGTTATTCTGGGGAGTCATCCTTCGCCCTGACAAGAAGTAAAGGGTCCCTGCTTGTTGTGGGTTCACACCTGCGTCAACCAGAGCCCCCTCATTTCTAACAGGCCTCCAACACAAGTGAGGCACCATTTTTACCGGGAGACCCAGGGGAACGCTGGGAGGTGGGAAATTTGAGTGAGCCCGGTGATGCCACAACCTTCCCACACAAAAATGTGTGAAAAAAGTGATTTTTTTCAGCTAAAATTGAGGTTTACAGGGGATTCTGGGTAAGAAAACGTTGGGGGATCCACGCAAGCCATACCTCCCTGGAAGCCCCCGGGTGTCTAGTTTTCAGAAATGTATGGGTTTGGTAGGTTTCCCTAGATGGCCGCAGAGCACCGGGCCAAAAACCCAGGTGACCCCCCTTGCAAAACCAGGTGGTTTTGAGATGGGCAAATTTGAAGTCACCTCACTACGTTTTGGGCCCTTGCCTGTCGCGGGAACTTGGGCCTCCCACACAAGTGAGGCACCATTTTTACCGGGAGACCCAGGGGAACGCTGGGAGGTGGGAAATTCGAGTGAGCCCGGTGATGCCACAACTTTACCACACAAAAATGTGTGAAAAAAGTGATTTTTTCAGCTAAAATTGTGGTTTGCAGGGGAATCTGGGTAAGGAAACGTTGGGGGATCCACGCAAGTCATACCTCCCTGGAAGCCCCCGGGTGTCTAGTTTTCAGAAATGTATGGGTTTGGAAGGTTTCCCTAGATGGCCGCCGTGCACCGGGCCAAAAACCCAGGTGACCCCTTTGCAAAACCAGGTGGTTTTGAGATAGGCAAATTTGAAGTCACCTCACTACGTTTTGGGCCCTTGCCTGTCGCGGGAACTTGGGCCTCCCACACAAGTGAGGCACCATTTTTACTGGGAGACCCAGGGGAACGCTGGGAGGTGGGAAATTTGAGTGAGCCCGGTGATGCCACAACTTTCCCACACAAAAATGTGTGAAAAAAGTGATTTTTTTCAGCTAAAATTGAGGTTTACAGGGGATTCTGGGTAAGGAAACGTTGGGGGATCCACGCAAGCCATACCTCCCTGGAAGCCCTCGGCTATCTAGTTTTCAGAAATGTATGGGTTTGGTAGGTTTTCCTAGATGGCCGCAGAGCACCGGGCCAAAAACCCAGGTGACCCCCCCTTGCAAAACCAGGTGGTTTTGAGATAGGCAAGTTTGAAGTCACCTCACTACGTTTTGGGCCCTTGCCTGTCGCGGGAACTTGGGCTTCCCACACAAGTGAGGCACCATTTTTACCGGGAGACCCAGGGGAACGCTGGGAGGTGGGAAATTTGAGTGAGCCCGGTGATGCCACAACTTTCCCACACAAAAATGTGTGAAAAAAGTGATTTTTTTCAGCTAAAATTGAGGTTTGCAGGGGATTCTGGGTAAGGAAACGTTGTGGGATCCACGCAAGCCATACCTCCCTTGAAGCCCTCGGCTGTCTAGTTTAAAGAAATGTATGGGTTTGGTAGGTTTCCCTAGATGGCCGCAGAGCACCGGGCCAAAAACCCAGGTGACCCCCCTTGCAAAACTAGGTGGTTTTGAGATAGGCACATTTGAAGTCACCTCACTACGTTTTGGGCCCTTGCCTGTCGTGGGAACTTGGGCCTCCCACACAAGTGAGGCACCATTTTTACCGGGAGACCCAGGGGAATGCTGGGAGGTGGGAAATTTGAGTGAGCCCAGTGATGCCACAACTTTCCCACACAAAAATGTGTGAAAAAAGTGATTTTTTTCGGCTTAAATTGAGGTTTGCAGGGGATTCTGGGTAAGGAAACGTTGGGGGATCCATGCAAGCCATACCTCGCTGGAAGCCCCCGGGTGTCTAGTTTTCAGAAATGTATGGGTTTGGTAGGTTTCCCTAGATGGCCGCAGAGCACCGGGCCAAAAACCCAGATGACCCCCTTGCAAAACCAGGTGGTTTTGAGATAGGCAAGTTTGAAGTCACCTCACTACGTTTTGGGCCCTTGCCTGTCGCGGGAACTTGGGCTTCCCAAACAAGTGAGGCACCATTTTTACCGGGAGACCCAGGGGAACGCTGGGAGGTGGGAAATATGAGTGAGCCCGGTGATGCCACAACTTTCCCACACAAAAATGTGTGAAAAAAGTGATTTTTTTCAGCTAAAATTGAGGTTTGCATGGGATTCTAGGTAAGGAAACATTGGGGGATCCACGCAATCCATACCTCCCTGGAAGCCCCCGGGTGTCTAGTTTTCAGAATTGTATGGGTTTGGTAGGATTTCTTAGATGGCCGCAGAGCACCAGGCCAAAAACCCAGGTGACCCCCCTTGCAAAACCAGGCAAATTTGAAGTCACCTCACTACGTTTTGGGCCCTTGCCTGTCGCGGGAACTTGGGCCTCCCACACAAGTGAGGCACCATTTTTACCGGGAGACCCAGGGGAACGCTGGGAGATGGGAAATTTGAGTGAGCCCGGTGATGCCTCAACTTTCCCACACAAAAATGTGTGAAAAAAGTGATTTTTTTCAGCTAAAATTGAGGTTTGCAGGGGATTCTGGGTAGGGAAACGTTGGGGGATCCACGCAAGCCATACCTCCCTGGAAGCCCCCGGGTGTCTAGTTTTCAGAAATGTATGGGTTTGGAAGGTTTCCCTAGATGGCCGCCGAGCACCGGGCCAAAAACCCAGGTGACCCCCCTTGCAAAATCAGGTGGTTTTGAGATAGGCAAATTTGAAGTCACCTCACTACGTTTTGGGCCCTTGCCTGTCGCGGGAACTTGGGCCTCCCACACAAGTGAGGCACCATTTTTACCGGGAGACCCAGGGGAACGCTGGGAGATGGGAAATTTGAGTGAGCCCGGTGATGCCTCAACTTTCCCACACAAAAATGTGTGAAAAAAGTGATTTTTTCAGCTAAAATTGAGGTTTGCAGGGGATTCTGGGTAAGGAAACGTTGGGGGATCCACGCAAGCCATACCTCCCTGGAAGCCCCCGGGTGTCTAGTTTTCAGAAATGTATGGGTTTGGAAGGTTTCCCTAGATGGCCGCCGAGCACCGGGCCAAAAACCCAGGTGACCCCCCTTGCAAAATCAGGTGGTTTTGAGATAGGCAAATTTGAAGTCACCTCACTACGTTTTGGGCCCTTGCCTGTCGCGGGAACTTGGGCCTCCCACACAAGTGAGGCACCATTTTTACCGGGAGACCCAGGGGAACGCTGGGAGGTGGGAAATTTGAGTGAGCCCGGTGATGCCACAAATTTCCCAAACAAAAATGTGTGAAAAAAGTGATTTTTTCAGCTAAAATTGAGGTTTGCAGGGGATTCTGGGTGAGGAAACGTTGGGGGATCCACGCAAGCCATACCTCCCTGGAAGCCCCCGGGTGTCTTGTTTTCAGAAATGTATGGGTTTGGTAGGTTTCCCTAGATGGCCGCAGAGCACCGGGCCAAAAACCCAGGTGACCCCCCTTGCAAAACCAGGTGGTTTTGAGATAGGCACATTTGAAGTCACCTCACTACGTTTTGGGCCCTTGCCTGCCGCGGGAACTTGGGCCTCCCACACAAGTGAGGCACAATTTTTACCGGGAGACCCAGGGAAACGCTGGGAGGTGGGAAATTTGAGTGAGCCCGGTGATGCCACAACTTTCCCACACAAAAATGTGTGAAAAAAGTGATTTTTGCAGCTAAAATTGAGGTTTACAGGGGATCCTGGGTAAGGAAACGTTTGGGGATCAATGCAAGCCATACCTCCCTGGGAGCCCCTGGGTGTCTAGTTTTCAGAAATGTATGGGTTTGGAAGGTTTCCCTAGATGGCCGCAGAGCACCGGGCCAAAAACCCAGGTGACTCCCTTGCAAAACCTGGTGGTTTTGAGATAGGCAAGTTTGAAGTCACCTCACTACGTTTTGGGCCCTTGCCTGTCGCGGGAACTTGGGCCTCCCACACAAGTGAGGCACCATTTTTACCGGGAGACCCAGGGGAACGCTGGGAGGTGGGAAATTTGAGTGAGCCCAGTGATGCCACAACTTTCCCACACAAAAATGTGTGAAAAAAGTGATTTTTTTCGGCTTAAATTGAGGTTTGCAGGGGATTCTGGGTAAGGAAACGTTTGGGGATCAATGCAAGCCATACCTCCCTGGGAGCCCCTGGGTGTCTAGTTTTCAGAAATGTATGGGTTTGGTAGGTTTCCCTAGATGGCCGCAGAGCACCGGGCCAAAAACCCAGGTGACCCCCTTGCAAAACCAGGTGGTTTTGAGATAGGCAAGTTTGAAGTCACCTCACTACGTTTTGGGCCCTTGCCTGTCGCGGGAACTTGGGCTTCCCAAACAAGTGAGGCACCATTTTTACCGGGAGACCCAGGGGAACGCTGGGAGGTGGGAAATATGAGTTAGCCCGGTGATGCCACAACTTTCCCACACAAAAATGTGTGAAAAAAGTGATTTTTTTTTCAGCTAAAATTGAGGTTTGCATGGGATTCTAGGTAAGGAAACATTGGGGGATCCACGCAATCCATACCTCCCTGGAAGCCCCCGGGTGTCTAGTTTTCAGAATTGTATGGGTTTGGTAGGATTTCTTAGATGGCCGCAGAGCACCGGGCCAAAAACCCAGGTGACCCCCCTTGCAAAACCAGGCAAATTTGAAGTCACCTCACTACGTTTTGGGCCCTTGCCTGTCGCGGGAACTTGGGCCTCCCACACAAGTGAGGCACCATTTTTACCGGGAGACCCAGGGGAACGCTGGGAGATGGGAAATTTGAGTGAGCCCGGTGATGCCTCAACTTTCCCACACAAAAATGTGTGAAAAAAGTGATTTTTAACAGCTAAAATTGAGGTTTGCAGGGGATTCTGGGTAAGGAAACGTTGGGGGATCCACGCAAGCCATACCTCCCTGGAAGCCCCCGGGTGTCTAGTTTTCAGAAATGTATGGGTTTGGAAGGTTTCCCTAGATGGCCGCCGAGCAACGGGCCAAAAACCCAGGTGACCCCCCTTGCAAAATCAGGTGGTTTTGAGATAGGCAAATTTGAAGTCACCTCACTACGTTTTGGGCCCTTGCCTGTCGCGGGAACTTGGGCCTCCCACACAAGTGAGGCACCATTTTTACCGGGAGACCCAGGGGAACGCTGGGAGGTGGGAAATTTGAGTGAGCCCGGTGGTGCCACAAATTTCCCAAACAAAAATGTGTGAAAAAAGTGATTTTTTCAGCTAAAATTGAGGTTTGCAGGGGATTCTGGGTGAGGAAACGTTGGGGGATCCACGCAAGCCATACCTCCCTGGAAGCCCTCGGGTGTCTTGTTTTCAGAAATGTATGGGTTTGGTAGGTTTCCCTAGATGGCCGCAGAGCACCGGGCCAAAAACCCAGGTGACTCCCTTGCAAAACCAGGTGGTTTTGAGATAGGCAAGTTTGAAGTCACCTCACTACGTTTTGGGCCCTTGCCTGTCGCGGGAACTTGGGCCTCCCACACAAGTGAGGCACCATTTTTACCGGGAGACCCAGGGGAACGCTGGGAGGTGGGAAATTTGAGTGAGCCCAGTGATGCCACAACTTTCCCACACAAAAATGTGTGAAAAAAGTGATTTTTTTCGGCTTAAATTGAGGTTTGCAGGGGATTCTGGGTAAGGAAACGTTTGGGGATCAATGCAAGCCATACCTCCCTGGGAGCCCCTGGGTGTCTAGTTTTCAGAAATGTATGGGTTTGGTAGGTTTCCCTAGATGGCCGCAGAGCACCGGGCCAAAAACCCAGGTGACCCCCTTGCAAAACCAGGTGGTTTTGAGATAGGCAAGTTTGAAGTCACCTCACTACGTTTTGGGCCCTTGCCTGTCGCGGGAACTTGGGCTTCCCAAACAAGTGAGGCACCATTTTTACCGGGAGACCCAGGGGAACGCTGGGAGGTGGGAAATATGAGTTAGCCCGGTGATGCCACAACTTTCCCACACAAAAATGTGTGAAAAAAGTGATTTTTTTTTCAGCTAAAATTGAGGTTTGCATGGGATTCTAGGTAAGGAAACATTGGGGGATCCACGCAATCCATACCTCCCTGGAAGCCCCCGGGTGTCTAGTTTTCAGAATTGTATGGGTTTGGTAGGATTTCTTAGATGGCCGCAGAGCACCGGGCCAAAAACCCAGGTGACCCCCCTTGCAAAACCAGGCAAATTTGAAGTCACCTCACTACGTTTTGGGCCCTTGCCTGTCGCGGGAACTTGGGCCTCCCACACAAGTGAGGCACCATTTTTACCGGGAGACCCAGGGGAACGCTGGGAGATGGGAAATTTGAGTGAGCCCAGTGATGCCTCAACTTTCCCACACAAAAATGTGTGAAAAAAGTGATTTTTAACAGCTAAAATTGAGGTTTGCAGGGGATTCTGGGTAAGGAAACGTTGGGGGATCCACGCAAGCCATACCTCCCTGGAAGCCCCCGGGTGTCTAGTTTTCAGAAATGTATGGGTTTGGAAGGTTTCCCTAGATGGCCGCCGAGCAACGGGCCAAAAACCCAGGTGACCCCCCTTGCAAAATCACGTGGTTTTGAGATAGGCAAATTTGAAGTCACCTCACTACGTTTTGGGCCCTTGCCTGTCGCGGGAACTTGGGCCTCCCACACAAGTGAGGCACCATTTTTACCGGGAGACCCAGGGGAACGCTGGGAGGTGGGAAATTTGAGTGAGCCCGGTGATGCCACAAATTTCCCAAACAAAAATGTGTGAAAAAAGTGATTTTTTCAGCTAAAATTGAGGTTTGCAGGGGATTCTGGGTGAGGAAACGTTGGGGGATCCACGCAAGCCATACCTCCCTGGAAGCCCCCGGGTGTCTTGTTTTCAGAAATGTATGGGTTTGGTAGGTTTCCCTAGATGGCCGCAGAGCACCGGGCCAAAAACCCAGGTGACCCCCCTTGCAAAACCAGGTGGTTTTGAGATAGGCACATTTGAAGTCACCTCACTACGTTTTGGGCCCTTGCCTGCCGCGGGAACTTGGGCCTCCCACACAAGTGAGGCACAATTTTTACCGGGAGACCCAGGGAAACGCTGGGAGGTGGGAAATTTGAGTGAGCCCGGTGATGCCACAACTTTCCCACACAAAAATGTGTGAAAAAAGTGATTTTTGCAGCTAAAATTGAGGTTTGCAGGGGATCCTGGGTAAGGAAACGTTTGGGGATCAATGCAAGCCATACCTCCCTGGGAGCCCCTCGGTGTCTAGTTTTCAGAAATGTATGGGTTTGGAAGGTTTCCCTAGATGGCCGCAGAGCACCGGGCCAAAAACCCAGGTGACCCCCTTGCAAAACCAGGTGGTTTTGAGATAGGCAAGTTTGAAGTCACCTCACCACGTTTTGGGCCCTTGCCTGTCGCGGGAACTTGGGCCTCCCACACAAGTGAGGCACCATTTTTACCGGGAGACCCAGGGGAATGCTGGGAGGTGGGAAATTTGAGTGAGCCCGGTGATGCCACAACTTTCCCACACAAAAATGTGTGAAAAAAGTGATTTTTTTCAGCTAAAATTGAGGTTTGCAGGGGATTCTGGGTAAGGAAACGTTGGGGGATCCACGCAAGCCATACCATCCTGGAAGCCCTCGGCTGTCTAGTTTTCAGAAATGTATGTGTTTGGTAGGTTTCCCTAGATGGCCGCAGAGCACCGGGCCAAAAACCCAGGTGACCCCCCTTGCAAAACCAGGTGGTTTTGAGATCGGCACATTTGAAGTCACCTCACTACGTTTTGGGCCCTTGCCTGTAGTGGGAACTTGGGCCTCCCACACAAGTGAGGCACCATTTTTACCAGGAGACCCAGGGGAATGCTGGGAGGTGGGAAATTTGAGTGAGCCCAGTGATGCCACAACTTTCCCACACAAAAATGTGTGAAAAAAGTGATTTTTTTCGGCTCTAATTGAGGTTTGCAGGGGATTCTGGGTAAGGAAACGTTGGGGGATCCATGCAAGCCATACCTCCCTGGAAGCCCCCGGGAGTCTAGTTTTCAGAAATGTATGGGTTTGGTAGGTTTCCCTAGATGGCCGCAGAGCACCGGGCCAAAAACCCAGGTGACCCCCCCTTGCAAAACCAGGCAAATTTGAAGTCACCTCACTACGTTTTGGGCCCTTCCCTGTCGCGGGAACTTGGGCCTCCCACACACGTGAGGCACCATTTTTACTGGGAGACCCAGGGGAACACTGGGAGATGGGAAATTTGAGTGAGCCCGGTGATGCCACAACCTTCCCACACAAAAATGTGTGAAAAAAGTGATTTTTTTCAGCTAAAATTGAGGTTTACAGGGGATTCTGGGTAAGAAAACGTTGGGGGATCCACGCAAGCCATACCTCCCTGGAAGCCCCCGGGTGTCTAGTTTTCAGAAATGTATGGGTTTGGTAGGTTTCCCTAGATGGCCGCAGAGCACCGGGCCAAAAACCCAGGTGACCCCCTTGCAAAACCAGGTGGTTTTGAGATAGGCAAGTTTGAAGTCACCTCACTACGTTTTGGGCCCTTGCCTGTCGCGGGAACTTGGGCTTCCCACACAAGTGAGGCACCATTTTTACCGGGAGACCCAGGGGAACGCTGGGAGGTGGGAAATATGAGTGAGCCCGGTGATGCCACAACTTTCCCACACAAAAATGTGTGAAAAAAGTGATTTTTTTCAGCTAAAATTGAGGTTTGCAGGGGATTCTGGGTAAGGAAACGTTGGGGGATCCACGCAATCCATACCTCCCTGGAAGCCCCCGGGTGTCTAGTTTTCAGAATTGTATGGGTTTGGTAGGATTCCCTAGATGGCCGCAGAGCACCGGGCCAAAAACCCAGGTGACCCCCCCTTGCAAAACCAGGCAAATTTGAAGTCACCTCACTACGTTTTGGGCCCTTCCCTGTCGCGGGAACTTGGGCCTCCCACACACGTGAGGCACCATTTTTACCGGGAGACCCAGGGGAACACTGGGAGATGGGAAATTTGAGTGAGCCCGGTGATGCCACAACCTTCCCACACAAAAATGTGTGAAAAAAGTGATTTTTTTCAGCTAAAATTGAGGTTTACAGGGGATTCTGGGTAAGAAAACGTTGGGGGATCCACGCAAGCCATACCTCCCTGGAAGCCCCCGGGTGTCTAGTTTTCAGAAATGTATGGGTTTGGTAGGTTTCCCTAGATGGCCGCAGAGCACCGGGCCAAAAACCCAGGTGACCCCCCTTGCAAAACCAGGTGGTTTTGAGATGGGCAAATTTGAAGTCACCTCACTACGTTTTGGGCCCTTGCCTGTCGCGGGAACTTGGGCCTCCCACACAAGTGAGGCACCATTTTTACCGGGAGACCCAGGGGAACGCTGGGAGGTGGGAAATTCGAGTGAGCCCGGTGATGCCACAACTTTACCACACAAAAATGTGTGAAAAAAGTGATTTTTTCAGCTAAAATTGTGGTTTGCAGGGGAATCTGGGTAAGGAAACGTTGGGGGATCCACGCAAGTCATACCTCCCTGGAAGCCCCCGGGTGTCTAGTTTTCAGAAATGTATGGGTTTGGAAGGTTTCCCTAGATGGCCGCCGTGCACCGGGCCAAAAACCCAGGTGACCCCTTTGCAAAACCAGGTGGTTTTGAGATAGGCAAATTTGAAGTCACCTCACTACGTTTTGGGCCCTTGCCTGTCGCGGGAACTTGGGCCTCCCACACAAGTGAGGCACCATTTTTACTGGGAGACCCAGGGGAACGCTGGGAGGTGGGAAATTTGAGTGAGCCCGGTGATGCCACAACTTTCCCACACAAAAATGTGTGAAAAAAGTGATTTTTTTCAGCTAAAATTGAGGTTTACAGGGGATTCTGGGTAAGGAAACGTTGGGGGATCCACGCAAGCCATACCTCCCTGGAAGCCCTCGGCTATCTAGTTTTCAGAAATGTATGGGTTTGGTAGGTTTTCCTAGATGGCCGCAGAGCACCGGGCCAAAAACCCAGGTGACCCCCCTTGCAAAACCAGGTGGTTTTGAGATAGGTAAATTTGAAGTCACCTCACTACGTTTTGGGCCCTTGCCTGTCTTGGGAACTTGGGCCTCCCACACAAGTGAGGCACCATTTTTACCGGGAGACCCAGGGGAATGCTGGGAGGTGGGAAATTTGAGTGAGCCCAGTGATGCCACAACTTTCCCACACAAAAATGTGTGAAAAAAGTGATTTTTTTCGGCTTAAATTGAGGTTTGCAGGGGATTCTGGGTAAGGTAACGTTGGGGGATCCATGCAAGCCATACCTCCCTGGAAGCCCCGGGTGTCTAGTTTTCAGAAATGTATGGGTTTGGTAGGTTTCCCTAGATGGCCGCAGAGCACCGGGCCAAAAACCCAGGTGACCCCCATGCAAAACCAGGTGGTTTTGAGATAGGCAAGTTTGAAGTCACCTCACTACGTTTTGGGCCCTTGCCTGTCGCGGGAACTTGGGCTTCCCACACAAGTGAGGCACCATTTTTACCGGGAGACCCAGGGGAACGCTGGGAGGTGGGAAATTTGAGTGAGCCCGGTGATGCCACAACTTTCCCACACAAAAATGTGTGAAAAAAGTGATTTTTTTCAGCTAAAATTGAGGTTTGCAGGGGATTCTGGGTAAGGAAACGTTGTGGGATCCACGCAAGCCATACCTCCCTTGAAGCCCTCGGCTGTCTAGTTTAAAGAAATGTATGGGTTTGGTAGGTTTCCCTAGATGGCCGCAGAGCACCGGGCCAAAAACCCAGGTGACCCCCCTTGCAAAACTAGGTGGTTTTGAGATAGGCACATTTGAAGTCACCTCACTACGTTTTGGGCCCTTGCCTGTCATGGGAACTTGGGCCTCCCACACAAGTGAGGCACCATTTTTACCGGGAGACCCAGGGGAATGCTGGGAGGTGGGAAATTTGAGTGAGCCCAGTGATGCCACAACTTTCCCACACAAAAATGTGTGAAAAAAGTGATTTTTTTCGGCTTAAATTGAGGTTTGCAGGGGATTCTGGGTAAGGAAACGTTGGGGGATCCATGCAAGCCATACCTCGCTGGAAGCCCCCGGGTGTCTAGTTTTCAGAAATGTATGGGTTTGGTAGGTTTCCCTAGATGGCCGCAGAGCACCGGGCCAAAAACCCAGGTGACCCCCTTGCAAAACCAGGTGGTTTTGAGATAGGCAAGTTTGAAGTCACCTCACTACGTTTTGGGCCCTTGCCTGTCGCGGGAACTTGGGCTTCCCAAACAAGTGAGGCACCATTTTTACCGGGAGACCCAGGGGAACGCTGGGAGGTGGGAAATATGAGTGAGCCCGGTGATGCCACAACTTTCCCACACAAAAATGTGTGAAAAAAGTGATTTTTTTCAGCTAAAATTGAGGTTTGCATGGGATTCTAGGTAAGGAAACATTGGGGGATCCACGCAATCCATACCTCCCTGGAAGCCCCCGGGTGTCTAGTTTTCAGAATTGTATGGGTTTGGTAGGATTTCTTAGATGGCCGCAGAGCACCAGGCCAAAAACCCAGGTGACCCCCCTTGCAAAACCAGGCAAATTTGAAGTCACCTCACTACGTTTTGGGCCCTTGCCTGTCGCGGGAACTTGGGCCTCCCACACAAGTGAGGCACCATTTTTACCGGGAGACCCAGGGGAACGCTGGGAGATGGGAAATTTGAGTGAGCCCGGTGATGCCTCAACTTTCCCACACAAAAATGTGTGAAAAAAGTGATTTTTTTCAGCTAAAATTGAGGTTTGCAGGGGATTCTGGGTAAGGAAACGTTGGGGGATCCACGCAAGCCATACCTCCCTGGAAGCCCCCGGGTGTCTAGTTTTCAGAAATGTATGGGTTTGGAAGGTTTCCCTAGATGGCCGCCGAGCACCGGGCCAAAAACCCAGGTGACCCCCCTTGCAAAATCAGGTGGTTTTGAGATAGGCAAATTTGAAGTCACCTCACTACGTTTTGGGCCCTTGCCTGTCGCGGGAACTTGGGCCTCCCACACAAGTGAGGCACCATTTTTACCGGGAGACCCAGGGGAACGCTGGGAGATGGGAAATTTGAGTGAGCCCGGTGATGCCTCAACTTTCCCACACAAAAATGTGTGAAAAAAGTGATTTTTTCAGCTAAAATTGAGGTTTGCAGGGGATTCTGGGTAAGGAAACGTTGGGGGATCCACGCAAGCCATACCTCCCTGGAAGCCCCCGGGTGTCTAGTTTTCAGAAATGTATGGGTTTGGAAGGTTTCCCTAGATGGCCGCCGAGCACCGGGCCAAAAACCCAGGTGACCCCCCTTGCAAAATCAGGTGGTTTTGAGATAGGCAAATTTGAAGTCACCTCACTACGTTTTGGGCCCTTGCCTGTCGCGGGAACTTGGGCCTCCCACACAAGTGAGGCACCATTTTTACCGGGAGACCCAGGGGAACGCTGGGAGGTGGGAAATTTGAGTGAGCCCGGTGATGCCACAAATTTCCCAAACAAAAATGTGTGAAAAAAGTGATTTTTTCAGCTAAAATTGAGGTTTGCAGGGGATTCTGGGTGAGGAAACGTTGGGGGATCCACGCAAGCCATACCTCCCTGGAAGCCCCCGGGTGTCTTGTTTTCAGAAATGTATGGGTTTGGTAGGTTTCCCTAGATGGCCGCAGAGCACCGGGCCAAAAACCCAGGTGACCCCCCTTGCAAAACCAGGTGGTTTTGAGATAGGCACATTTGAAGTCACCTCACTACGTTTTGGGCCCTTGCCTGCCGCGGGAACTTGGGCCGTGTTAGACCTGGCACCTTGGCGTGAGTCTCCCTTCCTCTTTTTGTCGCTGTGCCTCATGTGATTTTATGGTGTTGGCCGCTCAGCGCGCTGTGCCACTGCCAACCAGTGTCACGGTGCGAGTGCTCCCTTTATAAATTGTATGTGTTGGTTGGATTCCATGATTGGATTGTTTGATTTACTATCAGACCCCAGTAAAGTGCGCCAGGAGCGCCAGGGCATGTAAAGGCAAACGCCGCTGGTGGGCTTGCAGCACGGGTTGTGCCACCCACGGAAGCGGCCGGTAAAATACGTCTAAGGTCTGCTGTCGCAGAGCCTGCGTGCAGTCTGGTACTGACACGCCGACCGACAAGTGCCCACACTTGCCGGTCCCCGAAACCTTCCCTTAGCTGCATGTTAGTCACCCCTCTGGTAGGCCCACGGGCAGGGTGCATTGTGAGCCTGAGGTAGGACAAGCCTAGATGCGTGGCATGTCCTGGTAGTGAATGACCGCCATTTTGTTGTTCACTACTGTAAGGCTACCCTGTTCTCATGGGCCAGTATGGGCGGCCTGGATTATTACACCCTATGATCCTAACCGACCCAGGGAACATGGTAGGAGATCGAGTTTAGTATGCCTGAACTCGGAATGATAAGGTACATCTTTTCGCAAGGTTTATTTTAATATTCCGGGTTTGCAAATGTCACTTTTTAGAAAGTTGGCCTTTGCTTGCCTAACCATCTCAGCCGCCTCTGCGTGATGTGTATCTGATGTCTGGCTGGTGTGAGTGACAGGGCTGGGGGAACCCAGATGGGCAGGGCTAGGTAGCCTGGTATGAATAGGACGATCGACAGGTAGATGGGTGGGAGGAGTGCTCCTAGGCTCTGAATAGGACAGTGCTCCGCTACCTCGATGCCGGCTCCACCCCCTGTGGAGCGTCTGATGACTCTGCCCTGCACTCTGAAAGAAGAAGCCTGCATCACGTAAACAAAGTGCTCAGAAACCGGACTGAACTAGGCAAGGGCCCCCCTGGCCTGGGAGAACAAAAGATTTGTGGTATAAATGGAGGAGCCCTGCTCCTAAGAAACCAGATCCGCTTTTGACCAAGAAGAATCTCTGCCTGAGGAGGAGGCACCGGGAAAGCTGTAGGAGGAAGACTGTCCCTATCCTGGGGGATTGGCCTGCAGTGGTGACCTCGCTGCCAAAGGGGAGAAGAGAAACTGTTGCTGAAGACTTTGCTTTATTCTTACTTTCAAGACTTGTGCTTTTCCAAAACGATCTCCAAGGGCTTGGAACTGAGCTTGCCCCCTGAACGGAGCCCCAGGACCATTGGGCTCTACCTGATCTTCACTCGCCTGCTGCTAGACCGTGGTGCCCTTTCCCTCGCCGGAGCTGTGACCCTCGTGCCGCAGTCCCTCCCTGAGCCGTGACCCGGACTGCTTAGCCGCCCCCGCCTTGGGAAGAGCCTCGCTCGATCGGAGCCGCTCCCCCTACGCTGTGCTGGGCTGCCCCTGTCACCTCGCTCGCTGGAGGCTCGCTGCGCACCTTCACCCTCCCGCCGGAATCGGCGTTTGTGAGCATCTCCAAGCCTCGGACGGCCCGGACGTATCTGCGTGCCCGGCTGCCCCGCTTTGTTCACCCGCCACCTGCAACACCCGCTCCTGTCGTGAGCCTGAAGATCAGACACCCATCGTGAAGTGTGGGAGCCCCGGACGCCGCCTCGCTCTTCTGAGGAAGAGTCGCTGACATCCCGCACCCACCTTCGCGTCAAGAAACAAGGTACTGTGCTTACACCCTCGACCACGAGCTCGCATCGGATCCAGGGTCCGCACCGTTCTGATTTCCCTGTCATCTGCTGTGGGCTTCCAAGTCGCCGCCTCAGCCTGGAGTGTGCTGAGGCCTACAGTCACCTTGTGCCCGCCTAAAGAACTTTCCGCACAAAGAGAACTTGACCGTATTCCTAAGAATTGTGGCCCCATCAGATCAACGTTACTGGGCCTTGTATTTACCTCTGCTGAAACTACATAAAAGCTTATTTTTATATACTACCGGATTGGTGTCCATTTGTGGTGCATGCAAGGGGTTTACTGTATGTGTAATTGCATTTGCTTAACCGTGTACGCCTGAGACTTAGCCTAGACTGCTCGCGCCACGCACCTAGAGGGTGAGCAGGGGTTATTCTGGGGAGTCATCCTTCGCCCTGACAAGAAGTAAAGGGTCCCTGCTTGTTGTGGGTTCACACCTGCGTCAACCAGAGCCCCCTCATTTCTAACATTGGTGGCAGCGGTGAGGATTTACGGATTTGCATTTGTGGTTTGCGTATAGTGAATCACTGATCGCCACGTAGTGAGAGCAGACCAGTAACACAGCCACAAGGCTAGCATTGTTTTTGTTTTGCCAAGAATCTCCGTTGTTAGAGCCATGCCTGGTTCACTTTCCGCCGGAAGGGCGGCTTCCGTAATCTCTGGATTTGAAGACATAGATTGGGAGGAAGGCGCACTTCATGATCGTACCAATGAAGACTTGAAAGGTCTTTGCTCCAAGTTCAGGATTGCCCAAACTGGATTGAAAAAGAAGGAGCAACTCGTAAAGGCGCTGAGGGCCTGGTATGAGTCAAAGGCACCAGAGAATCAGGTGGAAGTGGTTCCACCAGAAAGTGTCCATGAGTTCGGCAGATGCCTGTCGCCAGAGGAGTTGGCGGACAGGGCAGCAACCCGGGCACACGAGGTGGAAATGGCGAAACTTCATGGGCAGATGGATATGGAAAAACAAAGATTAGCCATGGAAGAAAAGAAACTACAATTAGAGCATGACATGAAGCTGAGGGAGCTGGAGCTGAAAGCCAAAAGTTTGGAGCTTAATCCCTCTGGTGGCAGCACACCGCCAGGATCGGCGGAACCAAGAGTTTATATTCCTAAGGATGTAGTGAAGGAGTTCTTCAGGAATGACGACATCGGGCAGTGGTTCAGAGCCTACGAGGTAGCCATGTCTTCCCACCGGGTCCCTGAGAAAGATTGGGGAGCGGGGTTGTGGGGAAGGTTCCTGAGTGAGGGGCGGGACACACTGCTAGACTTACCTGTTGATGTTCGTAATTCTTATCCCCATATGAAGGAAGCATTGATGACTAGGTATGGGTTGACCCCTGACTTATATAGACAGAGGTTCAGGGGTTGCACTAAGATTCCCAATAGTACGTATGTGGAGTATGTGACTTTCTTTTGCAGAGCGCTGGATGGTTGGGTGAAGGGTAGTAAGGTGACTGATTATCAAGGGCTTCTTGATCTAATGGCATGGGAGCACTTGTCCAGTAATTGTTTTCCTGAGCTGCGCCAGCACCTGATCGATAGTAAGCTGACTAACCCGAGGAAGCTTGCTGAGGAGGCGGACCGCTGGGTCAGTACCAGGGTCTACAAGGGTACCGTGGGAGATTCCGCCAAAGGTGGGCAGGGTCCCCAGCAGAAGAGTGGGGGGGACAGGGGTAAACAGAAGCAGTTCCAAAAAGGGCCACAAAATAATCCCCACGGGAACCAAGGGAAGGGTTCTCAGCCTCCCCCACCCCAGAAACCGACCGGGGCCCCGACAGGTCCTCCTGTTCAGAAGGGGCCCGTAAGATGTTACAGGTGTAACAATTTGGGGCATTTTGCCTCTGATGTGAAGTGTCCGATGTTTGGTAAACCAGCACCCACTGGTGCTCCACCCCGGCAGGTGACTAGTGTAGCCTTGGGGGAGGAGAGGGATGTCCAAGGTGGGTGGGGTCCCGCAGAGATGTCCCTGGTCTCGCTAGGAGACCGTGAAGTGGTCCCTCCAACCCAGCTGCCTGAGAACACTAAGAAGTACAGGCAGTGGGTGACCATAAATGGCCATAGGGTGGAAGCTCTTAGAGATACAGGAGCCAGTGTGACAGCTGTCAGGTGTCACCTGGTGTCTCAGGAGCAGGTGGTCCCCAATGCATTCTATCCCGTTGTTGCCGCTGACAACACAGAGAGGCACTGCAAGGTGGCTCAGGTTCCCTTCGAGTGGGGGGGGGTCTCTGGTACTCTTCAGGTAGCTGTGAGGCCCGCCATGCCTGTAGACTGTTTGTTAGGGAACGATTTGGAGAGCTCACCTTGGGCTCAGGTGGAGCGGAGTGCTCACCTGGAGATGTTGGGTATGCCGGATTGGGCGTGTGTGACCACACGGTCCATGGCAGCCAGTAAAGGTACTCGAGAGGTCCTGGAGCCTGAGAGGGAGGCCCAGGAGCCGGCCTCAGAGAGAAGGGGCAAGGGGCGCGGGAAGCCGGCCCCTGAAGTTCCCACGGTCCAGGAGGAAGCAGACCTTGAGGGGGATGCCCTGGAGCCTACAGGGGAACAAATAGCTGAACTGGGAGACCTGCCGGAGCTGACCCATTGGCAGCAGGAAGGGGGTCCCACCAGGGAGGACTTTTGTAAGGCGCAGAAGGAGTGCCCTTCTCTCGTGGGTATGCGGCAGCAGGCTGCAGCCCAGGCCGCAGGTGATCAGTCGGGATCGCACTTCATTTACTGGGAGAACGACCTCCTATATACAGAGCCTAAGGTTGCTGAGCCTGGGTCAGCCCGTGCGCTGGTGGTACCCCAGGACTTCAGAGCCTTCCTACTGGGGCTGGCTCACGATGTGCCATTGGCAGGGCATTTGGGGCAGGACAAGACCTTTGAAAGGCTTGTCACCCACTTTTATTGGCCCCAAATGCGCAGGAGTTCGGATACTCACTGCAGGACATGCCAGACTTGCCAGGCAAGTGGAAAGAGTGGAAGGAAGCAGAAGGCTCCACTCCAGCCATTCCCTGTGGTCGGTACTCCATTCCAGCGAGTGGGGATCGACATTGTAGGGCCACTGGACCCCAAGACAGCGATGGGCAATAGGTTCATCCTGGTCCTGGTGGACCATGCCACCCGGTACCCGGAAGCCATTCCTCTGAGGACAGTGACGGCCCCCGTGGTGGGACGTGCACTGATGGGAATTTTCTCCCGAGTGGGATTCCCTCTAGAGGTGGTGTCTGACCGAGGTACCAATTTCATGTCCAAGTACATGAAATCTCTTTGGCAAGAGTGTGGTGTAACCTACAAGTTCACCACACCTTACCACCCCCAAGGAAACGGGTTGGTTGAGAGATTCAACCGAACCCTCAAAGGCATGATAATGGGCCTAGAAGGACCCATGAGGCGCAAGTGGGACGTCCTCTTACCATGCCTTCTCTTCGCTTACCGTGAGGTGCCACAGAAGTCTCTGGGGTTCAGTCCCTTTGAGCTTCTGTATGGTCACCCCGTCAGAGGACCTCTAAGTCTGGTCAAGGAAGGCTGGGAGCAATCTCCCAGGAAACCTCCCCAGAATGTATATAGCTACATGCTGGCCTTCAGGAATCAGACTAGGCGTTTCAGGCAACTTGCTGAGGCAAATCTGGAAGCCAGCCAGGAGGAGATGAAGCGGTGGTACGACCAGAATGCCACTCTGGTAGAGCTTCAGCCTGGGCAGAAAGTATGGGTCTTGGCCCCCGTGGAGCCGTGTGCGCTCCAGGATAAGTGGACCGGTCCCTTTGAGGTGGTGGAGCGAAAGAGTCCTGTTACCTACGTGGTGGACCTGAAGACTCCCAGGAACCCCTTACGGGTCCTACATGTCAACCGCCTCAAGCCCCACTTGGAGAGGTCCCAAGTGGGCATGCTCTTGGCAACAGATGCGGGGATGGAAGAGGAGACCGAACCTCTTCCGGACCTCCTGTCAGCCAAGGAGCAAGATGGGTCAGTGGATGGTGTCATCCTCTCTTCCACCCTGACCCCTGAGCAACAGGATGATTGTCGCCAGTTGCTGGGACAATTTTCTGATCTGTTTTCCCTGGTCCCTGGTGTCACTGATTGGTGCGTCCATGATGTGGACACTGGGGATAGCCCTCCTGTACGGCACAAGGCCTACAGGGTGACTGACAGGGTGAGGACATGCATCAAGGAGGAGGTCTCCAAGATGTTTGCACTCGGGGTCATTGAGTCTTCTAGCAGTCCTTGGGCCAGCCCCGTGGTCTTGGTCCCAAAGGCTGCAGCGCCGGGAGCCACACCCGAACTCCGGTTCTGTGTGGACTACAGAGGACTCAATTCAGTCACTAGGACTGACGCACACCCCATCCCCAGAGCTGATGAGCTCATCGATCGGCTAGGGGCTGCCAACTACCTCAGCACGTTTGATCTAACGTCTGGGTATTGGCAGATCGCCTTGACCGAGGGGGCCAAAGAGAGGTCAGCATTTTCCACCCCAGATGGGCACTACCAGTTCCGGGTTATGCCATTTGGGATGAAGAATGCCCCTGCCACCTTCCAGAGATTGGTCAACCAGGTGTTGGCTGGGCTGGATTCGTTCAGTGCAGCCTACCTGGATGACATCGCCGTGTTCAGCTCCACGTGGGAGGAACACTTGCGACACCTCTGGGAAGTGTTGATGGCGCTGCGGAAGGCAGGCCTCACGATCAAGGCGAGTAAGTGCCAGATCGGGCAGGGTTCCGTGGTGTACTTGGGACACCAAGTTGGGAGTGGCCAGGTGGCACCCCTTCAGCCCAAGATAGAAACCATCCTGAATTGGGAGGCGCCCAAAACCCAGACGGAGGTGAGAGCCTTCCTAGGTCTCACCGGGTACTACAGGAGGTTTGTCAAGGGGTATGGCAACCTGGTTGCCCCCTTGACAGCGCTGACTTCGAAGAAGCAGCCCAGGAAGGTGATCTGGACTGACACCTGTCAGAGAGCTTTTGAGGCCTTGAAAACTGCTATGTTCACGGCGCCCGTGCTCTTGGCTCCCAACTTCTCCAAAGAGTTTATCGTTCAGACAGACGCTTCAGAGCATGGTGTGGGGGCTGTTCTTTCACAGATTAATGAGGAGGGCCTAGATCAACCCGTAGCCTTTATTAGCAGGAGGTTACTTCCACGGGAACAGAGATGGAGTGCTATTGAGCGTGAGGCATTTGCTGTGGTCTGGGCGCTGAAGAAGCTAAGACCCTACTTGTTTGGGTCTCACTTCCGGGTTCAGACGGACCACAGGCCCCTCAGATGGTTGATGCATATGAGGGGTGAGAATCCAAAGCTGTTGAGGTGGTCCATTTCCCTACAGGGGATGGATTTCACGGTGGAACATCGCCCTGGTACAGATCACACCAATGCTGACGGTCTGTCCAGATTTTTCCGCCTTAGTGGTGAGGAACTCCCTGGGGTAGGGTAGTTCTCCCCACCTTTCAGCTGGAGGGGACACGTGTTAGACCTGGCACCTTGGCGTGAGTCTCCCTTCCTCTTTTTGTCGCTGTGCCTCATGTGATTTTATGGTGTTGGCCGCTCAGCGCGCTGTGCCACTGCCAACCAGTGTCACGGTGCGAGTGCTCCCTTTATAAATTGTATGTGTTGGTTGGATTCCATGATTGGATTGTTTGATTTACTATCAGACCCCAGTAAAGTGCGCCAGGAGCGCCAGGGCATGTAAAGGCAAACGCCGCTGGTGGGCTTGCAGCACGGGTTGTGCCACCCACGGAAGCGGCCGGTAAAATACGTCTAAGGTCTGCCGTCGCAGAGCCTGCGTGCAGTCTGGTACTGACGCGCCGACCGACAAGTGCCCACACTTGCCGGTCCCCGAAACCTTCCCTTAGCTGCATGTTAGTCACCCCTCTGGTAGGCCCACGGGCAGGGTGCATTGTGAGCCTGAGGTAGGACAAGCCTAGATGCGTGGCATGTCCTGGTAGTGAATGACCGCCATTTTGTTGTTCACTACTGTAAGGCTACCCTGTTCTCATAGGCCAGTATGGGCGGCCTGGATTATTACACCCTATGATCCTAACCGACCCAGGGAACATGGTAGGAGATCGAGTTTAGTATGCCTGAACTCGGAATGATAAGGTACATCTTTTCGCAAGGTTTATTTTAATATTCCGGGTTTGCAAATGTCACTTTTTAGAAAGTTGGCCTTTGCTTGCCTAACCATCTCAGCCGCCTCTGCGTGATGTGTATCTGATGTCTGGCTGGTGTGAGTGACAGGGCTGGGGGAACCCAGATGGGCAGGGCTAGGTAGCCTGGTATGAATAGGACGATCGACAGGTAGATGGGTGGGAGGAGTGCTCCTAGGCTCTGAATAGGACAGTGCTCCGCTACCTCGATGCCGGCTCCACCCCCTGTGGAGCGTCTGATGACTCTGCCCTGCACTCTGAAAGAAGAAGCCTGCATCACGTAAACAAAGTGCTCAGAAACCGGACTGAACTAGGCAAGGGCCCCCCTGGCCTGGGAGAACAAAAGATTTGTGGTATAAATGGAGGAGCCCTGCTCCTAAGAAACCAGATCCGCTTTTGACCAAGAAGAATCTCTGCCTGAGGAGGAGGCACCGGGAAAGCTGTAGGAGGAAGACTGTCCCTATCCTGGGGGATTGGCCTGCAGTGGTGACCTCGCTGCCAAAGGGGAGAAGAGAAACTGTTGCTGAAGACTTTGCTTTATTCTTACTTTCAAGACTTGTGCTTTTCCAAAACGATCTCCAAGGGCTTGGAACTGAGCTTGCCCCCTGAACGGAGCCCCAGGACCATTGGGCTCTACCTGATCTTCACTCGCCTGCTGCTAGACCGTGGTGCCCTTTCCCTCGCCGGAGCTGTGACCCTCGTGCCGCAGTCCCTCCCTGAGCCGTGACCCGGACTGCTTAGCCGCCCCCGCCTTGGGAAGAGCCTCGCTCGATCGGAGCCGCTCCCCCTACGCTGTGCTGGGCTGCCCCTGTCACCTCGCTCGCTGGAGGCTCGCTGCGCACCTTCACCCTCCCGCCGGAATCGGCGTTTGTGAGCATCTCCAAGCCTCGGACGGCCCGGACGTATCTGCGTGCCCGGCTGCCCCGCTTTGTTCACCCGCCACCTGCAACACCCGCTCCTGTCGTGAGCCTGAAGATCAGACACCCATCGTGAAGTGTGGGAGCCCCGGACGCCGCCTCGCTCTTCTGAGGAAGAGTCGCTGACATCCCGCACCCACCTTCGCGTCAAGAAACAAGGTACTGTGCTTACACCCTCGACCACGAGCTCGCATCGGATCCAGGGTCCGCACCGTTCTGATTTCCCTGTCATCTGCTGTGGGCTTCCAAGTCGCCGCCTCAGCCTGGAGTGTGCTGAGGCCTACAGTCACCTTGTGCCCGCCTAAAGAACTTTCCGCACAAAGAGAACTTGACCGTATTCCTAAGAATTGTGGCCCCATCAGATCAACGTTACTGGGCCTTGTATTTACCTCTGCTGAAACTACATAAAAGCTTATTTTTATATACTACCGGATTGGTGTCCATTTGTGGTGCATGCAAGGGGTTTACTGTATGTGTAATTGCATTTGCTTAACCGTGTACGCCTGAGACTTAGCCTAGACTGCTCGCGCCACGCACCTAGAGGGTGAGCAGGGGTTATTCTGGGGAGTCATCCTTCGCCCTGACAAGAAGTAAAGGGTCCCTGCTTGTTGTGGGTTCACACCTGCGTCAACCAGAGCCCCCTCATTTCTAACAGGCCTCCCACACAAGTGAGGCACAATTTTTACCGGGAGACCCAGGGAAACGCTGGGAGG
Source organism: Triturus cristatus (assembly GCF_964204655.1). Taxonomy (NCBI): domain Eukaryota; kingdom Metazoa; phylum Chordata; class Amphibia; order Caudata; family Salamandridae; genus Triturus; species Triturus cristatus. Next base: position 1,027,472,479 of record NC_140579.1, on the reverse strand, counting down.
TGGGAAATTTGAGTGAGCCCGGTGATGCCACAACTTTCCCACACAAAAATGTGTGAAAAAAGTGATTTTTGCAGCTAAAATTGAGGTTTACAGGGGATCCTGGGTAAGGAAACGTTTGGGGATCAATGCAAGCCATACCTCCCTGGGAGCCCCTGGGTGTCTAGTTTTCAGAAATGTATGGGTTTGGAAGGTTTCCCTAGATGGCCGCAGAGCACCGGGCCAAAAACCCAGGTGACTCCCTTGCAAAACCAGGTGGTTTTGAGATAGGCAAGTTTGAAGTCACCTCACTACGTTTTGGGCCCTTGCCTGTCGCGGGAACTTGGGCCTCCCACACAAGTGAGGCACCATTTTTACCGGGAGACCCAGGGGAACGCTGGGAGGTGGGAAATTTGAGTGAGCCCAGTGATGCCACAACTTTCCCACACAAAAATGTGTGAAAAAAGTGATTTTTTTCGGCTTAAATTGAGGTTTGCAGGGGATTCTGGGTAAGGAAACGTTTGGGGATCAATGCAAGCCATACCTCCCTGGGAGCCCCTGGGTGTCTAGTTTTCAGAAATGTATGGGTTTGGTAGGTTTCCCTAGATGGCCGCAGAGCACCGGGCCAAAAACCCAGGTGACCCCCTTGCAAAACCAGGTGGTTTTGAGATAGGCAAGTTTGAAGTCACCTCACTACGTTTTGGGCCCTTGCCTGTCGCGGGAACTTGGGCTTCCCAAACAAGTGAGGCACCATTTTTACCGGGAGACCCAGGGGAACGCTGGGAGGTGGGAAATATGAGTTAGCCCGGTGATGCCACAACTTTCCCACACAAAAATGTGTGAAAAAAGTGATTTTTTTTTCAGCTAAAATTGAGGTTTGCATGGGATTCTAGGTAAGGAAACATTGGGGGATCCACGCAATCCATACCTCCCTGGAAGCCCCCGGGTGTCTAGTTTTCAGAATTGTATGGGTTTGGTAGGATTTCTTAGATGGCCGCAGAGCACCGGGCCAAAAACCCAGGTGACCCCCCTTGCAAAACCAGGCAAATTTGAAGTCACCTCACTACGTTTTGGGCCCTTGCCTGTCGCGGGAACTTGGGCCTCCCACACAAGTGAGGCACCATTTTTACCGGGAGACCCAGGGGAACGCTGGGAGATGGGAAATTTGAGTGAGCCCGGTGATGCCTCAACTTTCCCACACAAAAATGTGTGAAAAAAGTGATTTTTAACAGCTAAAATTGAGGTTTGCAGGGGATTCTGGGTAAGGAAACGTTGGGGGATCCACGCAAGCCATACCTCCCTGGAAGCCCCCGGGTGTCTAGTTTTCAGAAATGTATGGGTTTGGAAGGTTTCCCTAGATGGCCGCCGAGCAACGGGCCAAAAACCCAGGTGACCCCCCTTGCAAAATCAGGTGGTTTTGAGATAGGCAAATTTGAAGTCACCTCACTACGTTTTGGGCCCTTGCCTGTCGCGGGAACTTGGGCCTCCCACACAAGTGAGGCACCATTTTTACCGGGAGACCCAGGGGAACGCTGGGAGGTGGGAAATTTGAGTGAGCCCGGTGGTGCCACAAATTTCCCAAACAAAAATGTGTGAAAAAAGTGATTTTTTCAGCTTAAATTGAGGTTTGCAGGGGATTCTGGGTGAGGAAACGTTGGGGGATCCACGCAAGCCATACCTCCCTGGAAGCCCCCGGGTGTCTTGTTTTCAGAAATGTATGGGTTTGGTAGGTTTCCCTAGATGGCCGCAGAGCACCGGGCCAAATACCCAGGTGACTCCCTTGCAAAACCAGGTGGTTTTGAGATAGGCAAGTTTGAAGTCACCTCACTACGTTTTGGGCCCTTGCCTGTCGCGGGAACTTGGGCCTCCCACACAAGTGAGGCACCATTTTTACCGGGAGACCCAGGGGAACGCTGGGAGGTGGGAAATTTGAGTGAGCCCAGTGATGCCACAACTTTCCCACACAAAAATGTGTGAAAAAAGTGATTTTTTTCGGCTTAAATTGAGGTTTGCAGGGGATTCTGGGTAAGGAAACGTTTGGGGATCAATGCAAGCCATACCTCCCTGGGAGCCCCTGGGTGTCTAGTTTTCAGAAATGTATGGGTTTGGTAGGTTTCCCTAGATGGCCGCAGAGCACCGGGCCAAAAACCCAGGTGACCCCCTTGCAAAACCAGGTGGTTTTGAGATAGGCAAGTTTGAAGTCACCTCACTACGTTTTGGGCCCTTGCCTGTCGCGGGAACTTGGGCTTCCCAAACAAGTGAGGCACCATTTTTACCGGGAGACCCAGGGGAACGCTGGGAGGTGGGAAATATGAGTTAGCCCGGTGATGCCACAACTTTCCCACACAAAAATGTGTGAAAAAAGTGATTTTTTTTTCAGCTAAAATTGAGGTTTGCATGGGATTCTAGGTAAGGAAACATTGGGGGATCCACGCAATCCATACCTCCCTGGAAGCCCCCGGGTGTCTAGTTTTCAGAATTGTATGGGTTTGGTAGGATTTCTTAGATGGCCGCAGAGCACCGGGCCAAAAACCCAGGTGACCCCCCTTGCAAAACCAGGCAAATTTGAAGTCACCTCACTACGTTTTGGGCCCTTGCCTGTCGCGGGAACTTGGGCCTCCCACACAAGTGAGGCACCATTTTTACCGGGAGACCCAGGGGAACGCTGGGAGATGGGAAATTTGAGTGAGCCCGGTGATGCCTCAACTTTCCCACACAAAAATGTGTGAAAAAAGTGATTTTTAACAGCTAAAATTGAGGTTTGCAGGGGATTCTGGGTAAGGAAACGTTGGGGGATCCACGCAAGCCATACCTCCCTGGAAGCCCCCGGGTGTCTAGTTTTCAGAAATGTATGGGTTTGGAAGGTTTCCCTAGATGGCCGCCGAGCAACGGGCCAAAAACCCAGGTGACCCCCCTTGCAAAATCAGGTGGTTTTGAGATAGGCAAATTTGAAGTCACCTCACTACGTTTTGGGCCCTTGCCTGTCGCGGGAACTTGGGCCTCCCACACAAGTGAGGCACCATTTTTACCGGGAGACCCAGGGGAACGCTGGGAGGTGGGAAATTTGAGTGAGCCCGGTGATGCCACAAATTTCCCAAACAAAAATGTGTGAAAAAAGTGATTTTTTCAGCTAAAATTGAGGTTTGCAGGGGATTCTGGGTGAGGAAACGTTGGGGGATCCACGCAAGCCATACCTCCCTGGAAGCCCCCGGGTGTCTTGTTTTCAGAAATGTATGGGTTTGGTAGGTTTCCCTAGATGGCCGCAGAGCACCGGGCCAAAAACCCAGGTGACCCCCCTTGCAAAACCAGGTGGTTTTGAGATAGGCACATTTGAAGTCACCTCACTACGTTTTGGGCCCTTGCCTGCCGCGGGAACTTGGGCCTCCCACACAAGTGAGGCACAATTTTTACCGGGAGACCCAGGGAAACGCTGGGAGGTGGGAAATTTGAGTGAGCCCGGTGATGCCACAACTTTCCCACACAAAAATGTGTGAAAAAAGTGATTTTTGCAGCTAAAATTGAGGTTTGCAGGGGATCCTGGGTAAGGAAACGTTTGGGGATCAATGCAAGCCATACCTCCCTGGGAGCCCCTCGGTGTCTAGTTTTCAGAAATGTATGGGTTTGGAAGGTTTCCCTAGATGGCCGCAGAGCACCGGGCCAAAAACCCAGGTGACCCCCTTGCAAAACCAGGTGGTTTTGAGATAGGCAAGTTTGAAGTCACCTCACTACGTTTTGGGCCCTTGCCTGTCGCGGGAACTTGGGCCTCCCACACAAGTGAGGCACCATTTTTACCGGGAGACCCAGGGGAATGCTGGGAGGTGGGACATTTGAGTGAGCCCGGTGATGCCACAACTTTCCCACACAAAAATGTGTGAAAAAAGTGATTTTTTTCAGCTAAAATTGAGGTTTGCAGGGGATTCTGGGTAAGGAAACGTTGGGGGATCCACGCAAGCCATACCATCCTGGAAGCCCTCGGCTGTCTAGTTTTCAGAAATGTATGTGTTTGGTAGGTTTCCCTAGATGGCCGCAGAGCACCGGGCCAAAAACCCAGGTGACCCCCCTTGCAAAACCAGGTGGTTTTGAGATAGGCACATTTGAAGTCACCTCACTACGTTTTGGGCCCTTGCCTGTAGTGGGAACTTGGGCCTCCCACACAAGTGAGGCACCATTTTTACCGGGAGACCCAGGGGAATGCTGGGAGGTGGGAAATTTGAGTGAGCCCAGTGATGCCACAACTTTCCCACACAAAAATGTGTGAAAAAAGTGATTTTTTTCGGCTCTAATTGAGGTTTGCAGGGGATTCTGGGTAAGGAAACGTTGGGGGATCCATGCAAGCCATACCTCCCTGGAAGCCCCCGGGAGTCTAGTTTTCAGAAATGTATGGGTTTGGTAGGTTTCCCTAGATGGCCGCAGAGCACCGGGCCAAAAACCCAGGTGACCCCCTTGCAAAACCAGGTGGTTTTGAGATAGGCAAGTTTGAAGTCACCTCACTACGTTTTGGGCCCTTGCCTGTCGCGGGAACTTGGGCTTCCCACACAAGTGAGGCACCATTTTTACCGGGAGACCCAGGGGAACGCTGGGAGGTGGGAAATATGAGTGAGCCCGGTGATGCCACAACTTTCCCACACAAAAATGTGTGAAAAAAGTGATTTTTTTCAGCTAAAATTGAGGTTTGCAGGGGATTCTGGGTAAGGAAACGTTGGGGGATCCACGCAATCCATACCTCCCTGGAAGCCCCCGGGTGTCTAGTTTTCAGAATTGTATGGGTTTGGTAGGATTCCCTAGATGGCCGCAGAGCACCGGGCCAAAAACCCAGGTGACCCCCCCTTGCAAAACCAGGCAAATTTGAAGTCACCTCACTACGTTTTGGGCCCTTCCCTGTCGCGGGAACTTGGGCCTCCCACACACGTGAGGCACCATTTTTACCGGGAGACCCAGGGGAACACTGGGAGATGGGAAATTTGAGTGAGCCCGGTGATGCCACAACTTTCCCACACAAAAATGTGTGAAAAAAGTGATTTTTTTCAGCTAAAATTGAGGTTTGCAGGGGATTCTGGGTAAGGAAACGTTGGGGGATCCACGCAATCCATACCTCCCTGGAAGCCCCCGGGTGTCTAGTTTTCAGAATTGTATGGGTTTGGTAGGATTCCCTAGATGGCCGCAGAGCACCGGGCCAAAAACCCAGGTGACCCCCCCTTGCAAAACCAGGCAAATTTGAAGTCACCTCACTACGTTTTGGGCCCTTCCCTGTCGCGGGAACTTGGGCCTCCCACACACGTGAGGCACCATTTTTACCGGGAGACCCAGGGGAACACTGGGAGATGGGAAATTTGAGTGAGCCCGGTGATGCCACAACTTTCCCACACAAAAATGTGTGAAAAAAGTGATTTTTTTCAGCTAAAATTGAGGTTTGCAGGGGATTCTGGGTAAGGAAACGTTGGGGGATCCACGCAAGCCATACCTCCCTGGAAGCCCCCGGGTGTCTAGTTTTCAGAAATTTATGGGTTTGGAAGGTTTCCCTAGATGGCCGCCGAGCACCAGGCCAAAAACCCAGGTGACCCCCCTTGCAAAATCAGGTGGTTTTGAGATAGGCAAATTTGAAGTCACCTCACTACGTTTTGGGCCCTTGCCTGTCGCGGGAACTTGGGCCTCCCACACAAGTGAGGCACCATTTTTACCGGGAGACCCAGGGGAACGCTGGGAGGTGGGAAATTTGAGTGAGCCCGGTGATGCCACAAATTTCCCAAACAAAAATGTGTGAAAAAAGTGATTTTTTCAGCTAAAATTGAGGTTTGCAGGGGATTCTGGGTGAGGAAACGTTGGGGGATCCACGCAAGCCATACCTCCCTGGAAGCCCCCGGGTGTCTTGTTTTCAGAAATGTATGGGTTTGGTAGGTTTCCCTAGATGGCCGCAGAGCACCGGGCCAAAAACCCAGGTGACCCCCCTTGCAAAACCAGGTGGTTTTGAGATAGGCACATTTGAAGTCACCTCACTACGTTTTGGGCCCTTGCCTGCCGCGGGAACTTGGGCCTCCCACACAAGTGAGGCACAATTTTTACCGGGAGACCCAGGGAAATGCTGGGAGGTGGGAAATTTGAGTGAGCCTGGTGATGCCACAACTTTCCCACACAAAAATGAGTGAAAAAAGTGATTTTTGCAGCTAAAATTGAGGTTTGCAGGGGATCCTGGGTAAGGAAACGTTTGGGGATCCATGCAAGCCATACCTCCCTGGGAGCCCCTGGGTGTCTAGTTTTCAGAAATGTATGGGTTTGGTAGGTTTCCCTAGATGGCCGCAGAGCACCGGGCCAAAAACCCAGGTGACCCCCTTGCAAAACCAGGTGGTTTTGAGATAGGCAAGTTTGAAGTCACCTCACTACGTTTTGGGCCCTTGCCTGTCGCGGGAACTTGGGCCTCCCACACAAGTGAGGCACCATTTTTACCGGGAGACCCAGGGGAACGCTGGGAGGTGGGAAATTTGAGTGTGCCCGGTGATGCCACAACTTTCCCACACAAAAATGTGTGAAAAAAGTGATTTTTTCAGCTAAAATTGAGGTTTGCAGGGGATTCTGGGTAAGGAAACGTTGGGGGATCCATGCAAGCCATAACTCCCTGGAAGCCCCCGGGAGTCTAGTTTTCAGAAATGTATGGGTTTTGTAGGTTTCCCTAGATGGCCGCAGAGTACCGGGCCAAAAACCCAGGTGACCCCCCTTGCAAAACCAGGTGGTTTTGAGATAGGCAAATTTGAAGTCACCTCACTACGTTTTGGGCCCTTGCCTGTCGCGGGAACTTGGGCTTCCCACACAAGTGAGGCACCATTTTTACCGGGAGACCCAGGGGAATGCTGGGAGGTGGGAAATATGAGTGAGCCCGGTGATGCCACAACTTTCCCACACAAAAATGTGTGAAAAAAGGGATTTTTTTCAGCTAAAATTGAGGTTTACAGGGGATTCTAGGTAAGGAAACGTTGGGGGATCCACGCAATCCATACCTCCCTGGAAGCCCCCGGGTGTCTAGTTTTCAGAAATGTATGAGTTTGGTAGGTTTCCCTAGATGGCCGCAGAGCACCGGGCCAAAAGCCCAGGTGACCCCCCTTGCAAAACCAGGTGGTTTTGAGATAGGCAAATTTGAAGTCACCTCACTACGTTTTGGGCCCTTGCCTGTCGCGGGAACTTGGGCCTCCAACACAAGTGAGGCACCATTTTTACCGGGAGACCCAGGGGAACGCTGGGAGGTGGGAAATTTGAGTGAGCCCGGTGATGCCACAACTTTCCCACACAAAAATGTGTGAAAAAAGTGATTTTTTTCAGCTAAAATTGAGGTTTACAGGGGATTCTGGGTAAGGAAACGTTGGGGGATCCATGCAAGACATACCTCCCTGGAAGCCCCCGGGTGTCTAGTTTTCAGAAATGTATGGGTTTGGTAGGTTTCCCTAGATGGCCGCAGAGCACCGGGCCAAAAACCCAGGTGACCCCCCTTGCAAAACCAGGTGGTTTTGAGATAGGCAAATTTGAAGTCACCTCACTACGTTTTGGGCCCTTGCCTGTCGCGGGAACTTGGGCCTCCCACACACGTGAGGCACCATTTTTACCGGGAGACCCAGTGGAACGCTGGGAGGTGGGAAATTTGAGTGAGCCCAGTGATGCCACAACTTTCCTACACAAAAATGTGTGAAAAAAATGATTTTTTTCAGCTAAAATTGAGGTTTGCAGGGGAATCTGGGTAAGGAAACGTTGGGGGATCCACGCAAGCCATACCTCCCTGGAAGCCCCCGGGTGTCTAGTTTTCAGAAATTTATGGGTTTGGAAGGTTTCCCTAGATGGCCGCCGTGCACCGGGCCAAAAACCCAGGTGACCCCCTTGCAAAACCAGGTGGTTTTGAGATAGGCAAATTTGAAGTCACCTCACTACGTTTTGGGCCCTTGCCTGTCGCGGGAACTTGGGCCTCCAACACAAGTGAGGCACCATTTTTACCGGGAGACCCAGGGGAACGCTGGGAGGTGGGAAATTTGAGTGAGCCCGGTGATGCCACAACTTTCCCACACAAAAATGTGGGAAAAAAGTGATTTTTGCAGCTAAAACTGAGGTTTGCAGGGGATCCTGGGAAAGGAAACGTTGGGGGATCCACGCAAGCCATACCTCCCTGGAAGCCCCCGGGTGTCTAGTTTTCAGAAACGTATGGGTTTGGTAGGTTTCCCTAGATGGCCGCCGTGCACCGGGCCAAAAACCCAGGTGACCCCCTTGCAAAACCAGGTGGTTTTGAGATAGGCAAATTTGAAGTCACCTCACTACGTTTTGGGCCCTTGCCTGTCGCGGGAACTTGGGCCTCCCACACAAGTGAGGCACCATTTTTACCGGGAGACCCAGGGAAATGCTGGGAGGTGGGAAATTTGAGTGAGCCTGGTGATGCCACAACTTTCCCACACAAAAATGTGTGAAAAAAGTTATTTTTGCAGCTAAAATTGAGGTTTGCAGGGGATCCTGGGTAAGGAAACGTTTGGGGATCCATGCAAGCCATACCTCCCTGGGAGCCCCTGGGTGTCTAGTTTTCAGAAATGTATGGGTTTGGTAGGTTTCCCTAGATGGCCGCAGAGCACCGGGCCAAAAACCCAGGTGACCCCCTTGCAAAACCAGGTGGTTTTGAGATAGGCACATTTGAAGTCACCTCACTACGTTTTGGGCCCTTGCCTGCCGCGGGAACTTGGGCCTCCCACACAAGTGAGGCACAATTTTTACCGGGAGACCCAGGGAAACGCTGGGAGGTGGGAAATTTGAGTGAGCCCGGTGATGCCACAACTTTCCCACACAAAAATGTGTGAAAAAAGTGATTTTTGCAGCTAAAATTGAGGTTTGCAGGGGATCCTGGGTAAGGAAACGTTTGGGGATCAATGCAAGCCATACCTCCCTGGGAGCCCTTGGGTGTCTAGTTTTCAGAAATGTATGGGTTTGGAAGGTTTCCCTAGATGGCCGCAGAGCACCGGGCCAAAAACCCAGGTGACCCCCTTGCAAAACCAGGTGGTTTTGAGATAGGCAAGTTTGAAGTCACCTCACTACGTTTTGGGCCCTTGCCTGTCGCGGGAACTTGGGCCTCCCACACAAGTGAGGCACCATTTTTACCGGGAGACCCAGGGGAATGCTGGGAGGTGGGAAATTTGAGTGAGCCCGGTGATGCCACAACTTTCCCACACAAAAATGTGTGAAAAAAGTGATTTTTTTCAGCTAAAATTGAGGTTTGCAGGGGATTCTGGGTAAGGAAACGTTGGGGGATCCACGCAAGCCATACCATCCTGGAAGCCCTCGGCTGTCTAGTTTTCAGAAATGTATGGGTTTGGTAGGTTTCCCTAGATGGCCGCAGAGCACCGGGCCAAAAACCCAGGTGACCCCCCTTGCAAAACCAGGTGGTTTTGAGATAGGCACATTTGAAGTCACCTCACTACGTTTTGGGCCCTTGCCTGTAGTGGGAACTTGGGCCTCCCACACAAGTGAGGCACCATTTTTACCGGGAGACCCAGGGGAATGCTGGGAGGTGGGAAATTTGAGTGAGCCCAGTGATGCCACAACTTTCCCACACAAAAATGTGTGAAAAAAGTGATTTTTTTCAGCTCTAATTGAGGTTTGCAGGGGATTCTGGGTAAGGAAACGTTGGGGGATCCATGCAAGCCATACCTCCCTGGAAGCCCCCGGGAGTCTAGTTTTCATAAATGTATGGGTTTGGTAGGTTTCCCTAGATGGCCGCAGAGCACCGGGCCAAAAACCCAGGTGACCCCCTTGCAAAACCAGGTGGTTTTGAGATAGGCAAGTTTGAAGTCACCTCACTACGTTTTGGGCCCTTGCCTGTCGCGGGAACTTGGGCTTCCCACACAAGTGAGGCACCATTTTTACCGGGAGACCCAGGGGAACGCTGGGAGGTGGGAAATATGAGTGAGCCCGGTGATGCCACAACTTTCCCACACAAAAATGTGTGAAAAAAGTGATTTTTTTCAGCTAAAATTGAGGTTTGCAGGGGATTCTGGGTAAGGAAACGTTGGGGGATCCACGCAATCCATACCTCCCTGGAAGCCCCCGGGTGTCTAGTTTTCAGAATTGTATGGGTTTGGTAGGATTCCCTAGATGGCCGCAGAGCACCGGGCCAAAAACCCAGGTGACCCCCCTTGCAAAACCAGGCAAATTTGAAGTCACCTCACTACGTTTTGGGCCCTTGCCTGTCGCGGGAACTTGGGCCGCCCACACAAGTGAGGCACCATTTTTACCGGGAGACCCAGGGGAACGCTGGGAGGTGGGAAATTTGTGTGAGCCCGGTGATGCCACAAATTTCCCACACAAAAATGCGTGAAAAAAGTGATTTTTGCAGCTAAAATTGAGGTTTGCAGGGGATCCTGGGTAAGGAAACGTTTGGGGATCCATGCAAGCCATACCTCCCTAGGAGCCCCTGGGTGTCTAGTTTTCAGAAATGTATGGGTTTGGTAGGTTTCCCTAGATGGCCGCAGAGCACCGGGCCAAAAACCCAGGTGACCCCCTTGCAAAACCAGGTGGTTTTGAGATAGGCAAGTTTGAAGTCACCTCACTACGTTTTGGGCCCTTGCCTGTCGCGGGAACTTGGGCCTCCCACACAAGTGAGGCACCATTTTTACCGGGAGACCCAGGGGAACGCTGGGAGGTGGGAAATATGAGTGAGCCCGGTGATGCCACAACTTTCCCACACAAAAATGTGTGAAAAAAGGGATTTTTTTCAGCTAAAATTGAGGTTTACAGGGGATACTAGGTAAGGAAACGTTGGGGGATCCACGCAATCCATACCTCCCTGGAAGCCCCCGGGTGTCTAGTTTTCAGAAATGTATGAGTTTGGTAGGTTTCCCTAGATGGCCGCAGAGCACCGGGCCAAAAGCCCAGGTGACCCCCCTTGCAAAACCAGGTGGTTTTGAGATAGGCAAATTTGAAGTCACCTCACTACGTTTTGGGCCCTTGCCTGTCGCGGGAACTTGGGCCTCCAACACAAGTGAGGCACCATTTTTACCGGGAGACCCAGGGGAATGCTGGGAGGTGGGAAATTTGAGTGAGCCCGGTGATGCCACAACTTTCCCACACACAAATGTGTGAAAAAAGTGATTTTTTTCAGCTAAAATTGAGGTTTACAGGGGATTCTGGGTAAGGAAACGTTGGGGGATCCACGCAAGACATACCTCCCTGGAAGCCCCCGGGTGTCTAGTTTTCAGAAATGTATGGGTTTGGTAGGTTTCCCTAGATGGCCGCAGAGCACCGGGCCAAAAACCCAGGTGACCCCCCTTGCAAAACCAGGTGGTTTTGAGATAGGCAAATTTGAAGTCACCTCAATTACGTTTTGGGCCCTTGCCTGTCGCGGGAACTTGGGCCTCCCACACACGTGAGGCACCATTTTTACCGGGAGACCCAGTGGAACGCTGGGAGGTGGGAAATTTGAGTGAGCCCAGTGATGCCACAACTTTCCTACACAAAAATGTGTGAAAAAAATGATTTTTTTCAGCTAAAATTGAGGTTTGCAGGGGAATCTGGGTAAGGAAACGTTGGGGGATCCACGCAAGCCATACCTCCCTGGAAGCCCCCGGGTGTCTAGTTTTCAGAAATTTATGGGTTTGGAAGGTTTCCCTAGATGGCCGCCGTGCACCGGGCCAAAAACCCAGGTGACCCCCTTGCAAAACCAGGTGGTTTTGAGATAGGCAAATTTGAAGTCACCTCACTACGTTTTGGGCCCTTGCCTGTCGCGGGAACTTGGGCCTCCAACACAAGTGAGGCACCATTTTTACCGGGAGACCCAGGGGAACACTGGGAGGTGGGAAATTTGAGTGATCCCGGTGATGCCACAACTTTCCCACACAAAAATGTGGGAAAAAAGTGATTTTTGCAGCTAAAATTGAGGTTTGCAGGGGATCCTGGGTAAGGAAACGTTGGGGGATCCATGCAAGCCATACCTCCCTGGGAGCCCCTGGGTGTCTAGTTTTCAGAAATGTATGGGTTTGGTAGGTTTCCCTAGATGGCCACAGAGCACCGGGCCAAAAACCCAGGGGACCCACATTGCAAAACCAGGTGGTTTTGAGATTGGCAAATTTGAAGTCACCTCACTACGTTTTGGGCCCTTGCCTGTCGCGGGAACTTGGGCCTCCCACACAAGTGAGGCACCATTTTTACCGGGAGACCCAGGGGAACGCTGGGAGGTGGGAAATTTGAGTGAGCCCGGTGATGCCACAACTTTCCCACACAAAAATGTGTGAAAAAAGTGATTTTTTCAGCTAAAATTGAGGTTTGCAGGGGATTCTGGGTAAGGAAACATTGGGGGATCCATGCAAGCCATAACTCCCTGGAAGCCCCCGGGAGTCTAGTTTTCAGAAATGTATGGGTTTGGTAGGTTTCCCTAGATGGCTGCAGAGCACTGGGCCAAAAACCCAGGTGACCCCCTTGCAAAACCAGGTGGTTTTGAGATAGGCAAGTTTGAAGTCACCTCACTACGTTTTGGGCCCTTGCCTGTCGCGGGAACTTGGGCCTCCCACACAAGTGAGGCACCATTTTTACCGGGAGACCCAGGGGAACGCTGGGAGGGGGGAAATTTGAGTGAGCCCGGTGATGCCACAACTTTCCCACACAAAAATGTGTGAAAAAAGTGATTTTTTTCAGCTAAAATTAAGGTTTGCAGAGGATTTTGGGTAAGGAAACGTTGGGGGATCCGCGCAAGCCATACCTCCCTGGAAGCCCCCGGATTCTCGTTTTCAGAAATTTATGGGTTTGGTAGGTTTCCCTAGATGGCCGCAGAGCACCGGGCCAAAAACCCAGGTGACCCCCTTGCAAAACCAGGTGGTTTTGAGATTGGCAAATTTGAAGTCACCTCACTGCGTTTTGGGCCCTTGGCTGTCGCGGGAACTTGGGCCTCCCACACAAGTGAGGCACCATTTTTACCGGGAGACCCAGGGGAACGCTGGGAGGTGGGAAATTTGAGTGAGCCCGGTGATGCCACAACTTTCCCACACAAAAATGTGTGAAAAAAGTGATTTTTTTCAGCTAAAATTGAGGTTTACAGGGGATTTTGGGTAAGGAAACGTTGGGGGATCCACGCAAGCCATACCTCCCTGGAAGCCCCCGGATTCTCGTTTTCAGAAATGTATGGGTTTGGTAGGTTTCCCTAGATGGCCGCAGAGCACCGGGCCAAAAACCCAGGTGACCCCCTTGCAAAACCAGGTGGTTTTGAGATTGGCAAATTTGAAGTCACCTCACTACATTTTGGGCCCTTGCCTGTCGCGGGAACTTGGGCCTCCCACACAAGTGAGGCACCATTTTTACCGGGAGACCCAGGGGAACGCTGGGAGGTGGGAAATTTGAGTGAGCCCGGTGATGCCACAACTTTCCCACACAAAAATGTGTGAAAAAAGTGATTTTTTCAGCTAAAATTGAGGTTTACAGGGGATTCTGGGTAAGGAAACGTTGGGGGATCCACGCAAGCCATACCTCCCTGGAAGCCCCCGGGTGTCTAGTTTTCAGAAATGTATGGGTTTGGTAGGTTTCCCTGGATGGCCGCAGAGCACCGGGCCAAAAACCCAGGTGACCCCCTTGAAAAACCAGGTCGTTTTGAGATAGGCAAATTTGAAGTCACCTCACTACGTTTTGGGCCCTTGCCTGTCGCAGGAACTTGGGCCTCCAACACAAGTGAGGCACCATTTTTACCGGGAGACCCAGGGGAACGCTGGGAGGTGGGAAATTTGAGTGAGCCCGGTGATGCCACAACTTTCCCACACAAAAATGTGTGAAAAAAGTGATTTTTTTCAGCTAAAATTGAGGTTTACAGGGGATTCTGGGTAAGGAAACGTTGGGGGATCCACGCAAGACATACCTCCCTGGAAGCCCCCGGGTGTCTAGTTTTCAGAAATGTATGGGTTTGGTAGGTTTCCCTAGATGGCCGCAGAGCACCGGGCCAAAAACCCAGGTGACCCCCCTTGCAAAACCAGGTGGTTTTGAGATAGGCAAATTTGAAGTCACCTCACTACGTTTTGGGCCCTTGCCTGTCGCGGGAACTTGGGCCGCCCACACAAGTGAGGCACCATTTTTACCGGGAGACCCAGGGGAACGCTGGGAGGTGGGAAATTTGTGTGAGCCCGGTGATGCCACAAATTTCCCACACAAAAATGCGTGAAAAAAGTGATTTTTGCAGCTAAAATTGAGGTTTGCAGGGGATCCTGGGTAAGGAAACGTTTGGGGATCCATGCAAGCCATACCTCCCTAGGAGCCCCTGGGTGTCTAGTTTTCAGAAATGTATGGGTTTGGTAGGTTTCCCTAGATGGCCGCAGAGCACCGGGCCAAAAACCCAGGTGACCCCCTTGCAAAACCAGGTGGTTTTGAGATAGGCAAGTTTGAAGTCACCTCACTACGTTTTGGGCCCTTGCCTGTCGCGGGAACTTGGGCCTCCCACACAAGTGAGGCACCATTTTTACCGGGAGACCCAGGGGAACGCTGGGAGGTGGGAAATATGAGTGAGCCCGGTGATGCCACAACTTTCCCACACAAAAATGTGTGAAAAAAGGGATTTTTTTCAGCTAAAATTGAGGTTTACAGGGGATACTAGGTAAGGAAACGTTGGGGGATCCACGCAATCCATACCTCCCTGGAAGCCCCCGGGTGTCTAGTTTTCAGAAATGTATGAGTTTGGTAGGTTTCCCTAGATGGCCGCAGAGCACCGGGCCAAAAGCCCAGGTGACCCCCCTTGCAAAACCAGGTGGTTTTGAGATAGGCAAATTTGAAGTCACCTCACTACGTTTTGGGCCCTTGCCTGTCGCGGGAACTTGGGCCTCCAACACAAGTGAGGCACCATTTTTACCGGGAGACCCAGGGGAATGCTGGGAGGTGGGAAATTTGAGTGAGCCCGGTGATGCCACAACTTTCCCACACACAAATGTGTGAAAAAAGTGATTTTTTTCAGCTAAAATTGAGGTTTACAGGGGATTCTGGGTAAGGAAACGTTGGGGGATCCACGCAAGACATACCTCCCTGGAAGCCCCCAGGTGTCTAGTTTTCAGAAATGTATGGGTTTGGTAGGTTTCCCTAGATGGCCGCAGAGCACCGGGCCAAAAACCCAGGTGACCCCCCTTGCAAAACCAGGTGGTTTTGAGATAGGCAAATTTGAAGTCACCTCAATTACGTTTTGGGCCCTTGCCTGTCGCGGGAACTTGGGCCTCCCACACACGTGAGGCACCATTTTTACCGGGAGACCCAGTGGAACGCTGGGAGGTGGGAAATTTGAGTGAGCCCAGTGATGCCACAACTTTCCTACACAAAAATGTGTGAAAAAAATGATTTTTTTCAGCTAAAATTGAGGTTTGCAGGGGAATCTGGGTAAGGAAACGTTGGGGGATCCACGCAAGCCATACCTCCCTGGAAGCCCCCGGGTGTCTAGTTTTCAGAAATTTATGGGTTTGGAAGGTTTCCCTAGATGGCCGCCGTGCACCGGGCCAAAAACCCAGGTGACCCCCTTGCAAAACCAGGTGGTTTTGAGATAGGCAAATTTGAAGTCACCTCACTACGTTTTGGGCCCTTGCCTGTCGCGGGAACTTGGGCCTCCAACACAAGTGAGGCACCATTTTTACCGGGAGACCCAGGGGAACACTGGGAGGTGGGAAATTTGAGTGATCCCGGTGATGCCACAACTTTCCCACACAAAAATGTGGGAAAAAAGTGATTTTTGCAGCTAAAATTGAGGTTTGCAGGGGATCCTGGGTAAGGAAACGTTGGGGGATCCATGCAAGCCATACCTCCCTGGGAGCCCCTGGGTGTCTAGTTTTCAGAAATGTATGGGTTTGGTAGGTTTCCCTAGATGGCCACAGAGCACCGGGCCAAAAACCCAGGGGACCCACATTGCAAAACCAGGTGGTTTTGAGATTGGCAAATTTGAAGTCACCTCACTACGTTTTGGGCCCTTGCCTGTCGCGGGAACTTGGGCCTCCCACACAAGTGAGGCACCATTTTTACCGGGAGACCCAGGGGAACGCTGGGAGGTGGGAAATTTGAGTGAGCCCGGTGATGCCACAACTTTCCAACACAAAAATGTGTGAAAAAAGTGATTTTTTCAGCTAAAATTGAGGTTTGCAGGGGATTCTGGGTAAGGAAACATTGGGGGATCCATGCAAGCCATAACTCCCTGGAAGCCCCCGGGAGTCTAGTTTTCAGAAATGTATGGGTTTGGTAGGTTTCCCTAGATGGCTGCAGAGCACTGGGCCAAAAACCCAGGTGACCCCCTTGCAAAACCAGGTGGTTTTGAGATAGGCAAGTTTGAAGTCACCTCACTACGTTTTGGGCCCTTGCCTGTCGCGGGAACTTGGGCCTCCCACACAAGTGAGGCACCATTTTTACCGGGAGACCCAGGGGAACGCTGGGAGGGGGGAAATTTGAGTGAGCCCGGTGATGCCACATCTTTCCCACACAAAAATGTGTGAAAAAAGTGATTTTTTTCAGCTAAAATTAAGGTTTGCAGAGGATTTTGGGTAAGGAAACGTTGGGGGATCCGCGCAAGCCATACCTCCCTGGAAGCCCCCGGATTCTCGTTTTCAGAAATTTATGGGTTTGGTAGGTTTCCCTAGATGGCCGCAGAGCACCGGGCCAAAAACCCAGGTGACCCCCTTGCAAAACCAGGTGGTTTTGAGATTGGCAAATTTGAAGTCACCTCACTACGTTTTGGGCCCTTGGCTGTCGCGGGAACTTGGGCCTCCCACACAAGTGAGGCACCATTTTTACCGGGAGACCCAGGGGAACGCTGGGAGGTGGGAAATTTGAGTGAGCCCGGTGATGCCACAACTTTCCCACACAAAAATGTGTGAAAAAAGTGATTTTTTTCAGCTAAAATTGAGGTTTACAGGGGATTTTGGGTAAGGAAACGTTGGGGGATCCACGCAAGCCATACCTCCCTGGAAGCCCCCGGATTCTCGTTTTCAGAAATGTATGGGTTTGGTAGGTTTCCCTAGATGGCCGCAGAGCACCGGGCCAAAAACCCAGGTGACCCCCTTGCAAAACCAGGTGGTTTTGAGATTGGCAAATTTGAAGTCACCTCACTACATTTTGGGCCCTTGCCTGTCGCGGGAACTTGGGCCTCCCACACAAGTGAGGCACCATTTTTACCGGGAGACCCAGGGGAACGCTGGGAGGTGGGAAATTTGAGTGAGCCCGGTGATGCCACAACTTTCCCACACAAAAATGTGTGAAAAAAGTGATTTTTTTCTGCTAAAATTGAGGTTTACAGGGGATTCTGGGTAAGGAAACGTTGGGGGATCCACGCAAGCCATACCTCCCTGGAAGCCCCCGGGTGTCTAGTTTTCAGAAATGTATGGGTTTGGTAGGTTTCCCTGGATGGCCGCAGAGCACCGGGCCAAAAACCCAGGTGACCCCCTTGAAAAACCAGGTCGTTTTGAGATAGGCAAATTTGAAGTCACCTCACTACGTTTTGGGCCCTTGCCTGTCGCAGGAACTTGGGCCTCCAACACAAGTGAGGCACCATTTTTACCGGGAGACCCAGGGGAACGCTGGGAGGTGGGAAATTTGAGTGAGCCCGGTGATGCCACAACTTTCCCACACAAAAATGTGTGAAAAAAGTGATTTTTTTAGCTAAAATTGAGGTTTACAGGGGATTCTGGGTAAGGAAACGTTGGGGGATCCACGCAAGACATACCTCCCTGGAAGCCCCCGGGTGTCTAGTTTTCAGAAATGTATGGGTTTGGTAGGTTTCCCTAGATGGCCGCAGAGCACCGGGCCAAAAACCCAGGTGACCCCCCTTGCAAAACCAGGTGGTTTTGAGATAGGCAAATTTGAAGTCACCTCACTACGTTTTGGGCCCTTGCCTGTCGCGGGAACTTGGGCCTCCCACACAAGTGAGGCACCATTTTTACCGGGAGACCCAGGGGAACGCTGGGAGGTGGGAAATTTGAGTGAGCCCGGTGATGCCACAACTTTCCCACACAAAAATGTGTGAAAAAAGTGATTTTTTCAGCTAAAATTGAGGTTTGCAGGGGAATCTGGGTAAGGAAACGTTGGGGGATCCATGCAAGCCATACCTCCCTGGAAGCCCCCGGGTGTCTAGTTTTCAGAAATGTATGGCTTTGGAAGGTTTCCCTAGATGGCCGCCATGCACCGGGCCAAAAACCCAGGTGACCCCCTTGCAAAACCAGGTGGTTTTGAGATAGGCAAATTTGAAGTCACCTCACTACGTTTTGGGCCCTTGCCTGTCGCGGGAACTTGGGCCTCCCACACAAGTGAGGCACCATTTTTACCGGGAGACCCAGGGGAACGCTGGGAGGTGGAAAATTTGAGTGAGCCCGGTGATGCCACAACTTTCCCACACAAAAATGTGTGAAAAAAGGGATTTTTTTCAGCTAAAATTGAGGTTTACAGGGGATTCTGGGTAAGGAAACGTTGGGGGATCCACGCAAGCCATACCTCCCTGGAAGCCCCCGGGTGTCTAGTTTTCAGAAATGTATGGGTTTGGTAGGTTTCCCTAGATGGCCGCAGAGCACCGGGCCAAAAACCCAGGTGACCCCCCTTGCAAAACCAGGTGGTTTTGAGATAGGCACATTTGAAGTCACCTCACTACGTTTTGGGCCCTTGCCTGCCGCGGGAACTTGGGCCTCCCACACAAGTGAGGCACAATTTTTACCGGGAGACCCAGGGAAACGCTGGGAGGTGGGAAATTTGAGTGAGCCCGGTGATGCCACAACTTTCCCACACAAAAATGTGTGAAAAAAGTGATTTTTGCAGCTAAAATTGAGGTTTGCAGGGGATCCTGGGTAAGGAAACATTTGGGGATCAATGCAAGCCATACCTCCCTGGGAGACCCTGGGTGTCTAGTTTTCAGAAATGTATGGGTTTGGAAGGTTTCCCTAGATGGCCGCAGAGCACCGGGCCAAAAACCCAGGTGACCCCCTTGCAAAACCGGGTGGTTTTGAGATAGGCAAGTTTGAAGTCACCTCACTACGTTTTGGGCCCTTGCCTGTCGCGGGAACTTGGGCCTCCCACACAAGTGAGGCACCATTTTTACCGGGAGACCCAGGGGAATGCTGGGAGGTGGGAAATTTGAGTGAGCCCGGTGATGCCACAACTTTCCCACACAAAAATGTGTGAAAAAAGTGATTTTTTTCAGCTAAAATTGAGGTTTGCAGGGGATTCTGGGTAAGGAAACGTTGGGGGATCCATGCAAGCCATACCATCCTGGAAGCCCTCGGCTGTCTAGTTTTCAGAAATGTATGGGTTTGGTAGGTTTCCCTAGATGGCCGCAGAGCACCGGGCCAAAAACCCAGGTGACCCCCCTTGCAAAACCAGGTGGTTTTGAGATAGGCACATTTGAAGTCACCTCACTACGTTTTGGGCCCTTGCCTGTAGTGGGAACTTGGGCCTCCCACACAAGTGAGGCACCATTTTTACCGGGAGACCCAGGGGAATGCTGGGAGGTGGGAAATTTGAGTGAGCCCAGTGATGCCACAACTTTCCCACACAAAAATGTGTGAAAAAAGTGATTTTTTTCAGCTCTAATTGAGGTTTGCAGGGGATTCTGGGTAAGGAAACGTTGGGGGATCCATGCAAGCCATACCATCCTGGAAGCCCTCGGCTGTCTAGTTTTCAGAAATGTATGGGTTTGGTAGGTTTCCCTAGATGGCCGCAGAGCACCGGGCCAAAAACCCAGGTGACCCCCCTTGCAAAACCAGGTGGTTTTGAGATAGGCAAGTTTGAAGTCACCTCACTACGTTTTGGGCCCTTGCCTGTCGCGGGAACTTGGGCCTCCCACACAAGTGAGGCACCATTTTTACCGGGAGACCCAGGGAAATGCTGGGAGGTGGGAAATTTGAGTGAGCCCGGTGATGCCACAACTTTCCCACACAAAAATGTGTGAAAAAAGTGATTTTTTTCAGCTAAAATTGAGGTTTGCAGGGGATTCTGGGTAAGGAAACGTTGGGGGATCCACGCAAGCCATACCATCCTGGAAGCCCTCGGCTGTCTAGTTTTCAGAAATGTATGGGTTTGGTAGGTTTCCCTAGATGGCCGCAGAGCACCGGGCCAAAAACCCAGGTGACCCCCCTTGCAAAACCAGGTGGTTTTGAGATAGGCACATTTGAAGTCACCTCACTACGTTTTGGGCCCTTGCCTGT
Organism: Triturus cristatus; assembly: GCF_964204655.1. Classification (NCBI taxonomy): domain Eukaryota; kingdom Metazoa; phylum Chordata; class Amphibia; order Caudata; family Salamandridae; genus Triturus; species Triturus cristatus. Next base: position 1,027,452,368 of record NC_140579.1, on the reverse strand, counting down.
AGTGGGAACTTGGGCCTCCCACACAAGTGAGGCACCATTTTTACCGGGAGACCCAGGGGAATGCTGGGAGGTGGGAAATTTGAGTGAGCCCAGTGATGCCACAACTTTCCCACACAAAAATGTGTGAAAAAAGTGATTTTTTTCAGCTCTAATTGAGGTTTGCAGGGGATTCTGGGTAAGGAAACGTTGGGGGATCCATGCAAGCCATACCTCCCTGGAAGCCCCCGGGAGTCTAGTTTTCATAAATGTATGGGTTTGGTAGGTTTCCCTAGATGGCCGCAGAGCACCGGGCCAAAAACCCAGGTGACCCCCTTGCAAAACCAGGTGGTTTTGAGATAGGCAAGTTTGAAGTCACCTCACTACGTTTTGGGCCCTTGCCTGTCGCGGGAACTTGGGCTTCCCACACAAGTGAGGCACCATTTTTACCGGGAGACCCAGGGGAACGCTGGGAGGTGGGAAATATGAGTGAGCCCGGTGATGCCACAACTTTCCCGCACAAAAATGTGTGAAAAAAGTGATTTTTTTCAGCTAAAATTGAGGTTTGCAGGGGATTCTGGGTAAGGAAACGTTGGGGGATCCACGCAATCCATACCTCCCTGGAAGCCCCCGGGTGTCTAGTTTTCAGAATTGTATGGGTTTGGTAGGATTCCCTAGATGGCCGCAGAGCACCGGGCCAAAAACCCAGGTGACCCCCCTTGCAAAACCAGGCAAATTTGAAGTCACCTCACTACGTTTTGGGCCCTTGCCTGTCGCGGGAACTTGGGCCGCCCACACAAGTGAGGCACCATTTTTACCGGGAGACCCAGGGGAACGCTGGGAGGTGGGAAATTTGTGTGAGCCCGGTGATGCCACAAATTTCCCACACAAAAATGTGTGAAAAAAGGGATTTTTGCAGCTAAAATTGAGGTTTGCAGGGGATCCTGGGTAAGGAAACGTTTGGGGATCCATGCAAGCCATACCTCCCTGGGAGCCCCTGGGTGTCTAGTTTTCAGAAATGTATGGGTTTGGTAGGTTTCCCTAGATGGCCGCAGAGCACCGGGCCAAAAACCCAGGTGACCCCCTTGCAAAACCAGGTGGTTTTGAGATAGGCAAGTTTGAAGTCACCTCACTACGTTTTGGGCCCTTGCCTGTCGCGGGAACTTGGGCCTCCCACACAAGTGAGGCACCATTTTTACCGGGAGACCCAGGGGAACGCTGGGAGGTGGGAAATTTGAGTGTGCCCGGTGATGCCACAACTTTCCCACACAAAAATGTGTGAAAAAAGTGATTTTTTCAGCTAAAATTGAGGTTTGCAGGGGATTCTGGGTAAGGAAACGTTGGGGGATCCATGCAAGCCATAACTCCCTGGAAGCCCCCGGGAGTCTAGTTTTCAGAAATGTATGGGTTTTGTAGGTTTCCCTAGATGGCCGCAGAGTACCGGGCCAAAAACCCAGGTGACCCCCCTTGCAAAACCAGGTGGTTTTGAGATAGGCAAATTTGAAGTCACCTCACTACGTTTTGGGCCCTTGCCTGTCGCGGGAACTTGGGCTTCCCACACAAGTGAGGCACCATTTTTACCGGGAGACCCAGGGGAACGCTGGGAGGTGGGAAATATGAGTGAGCCCGGTGATGCCACAACTTTCCCACACAAAAATGTGTGAAAAAAGGGATTTTTTTCAGCTAAAATTGAGGTTTACAGGGGATTCTAGGTAAGGAAACGTTGGGGGATCCACGCATTCCATACCTCCCTGGAAGCCCCCGGGTGTCTAGTTTTCAGAAATGTAAGAGTTTGGTAGGTTTCCCTAGATGGCCGCAGAGCACCGGGCCAAAAGCCCAGGTGACCCCCCTTGCAAAACCAGGTGGTTTTGAGATAGGCAAATTTGAAGTCACCTCACTACGTTTTGGGCCCTTGCCTGTCGCGGGAACTTGGGCCTCCAACACAAGTGAGGCACCATTTTCACCGGGAGACCCAGGGGAACGCTGGGAGGTGGGAAATTTGAGTGAGCCCGGTGATGCAACAACTTTCCCACACACAAATGTGTGAAAAAAGTGATTTTTTTCAGCTAAAATTGAGGTTTACAGGGGATTCTGGGTAAGGAAACGTTGGGGGATCCACGCAAGACATACCTCCCTGGAAGCCCCCGGGTGTCTAGTTTTCAGAAATGTATGGGTTTGGTAGGTTTCCCTAGATGGCCGCAGAGCACCGGGCCAAAAACCCAGGTGACCCCCCTTGCAAAACCAGGTGGTTTTGAGATAGGCAAATTTGAAGTCACCTCACTACGTTTTGGGCCCTTGCCTGTCGCGGGAACTTGGGCCTCCCACACACGTGAGGCACCATTTTTACCGGGAGACCCAGTGGAACGCTGGGAGGTGGGAAATTTGAGTGAGCCCAGTGATGCCACAACTTTCCTACACAAAAATGTGTGAAAAAAATGATTTTTTTCAGCTAAAATTGAGGTTTGCAGGGGAATCTGGGTAAGGAAACGTTGGGGGATCCACGCAAGCCATACCTCCCTGGAAGCCCCCGGGTGTCTAGTTTTCAGAAATTTATGGGTTTGGAAGGTTTCCCTAGATGGCCGCCGTGCACCGGGCCAAAAACCCAGGTGACCCCCTTGCAAAACCAGGTGGTTTTGAGATAGGCAAATTTGAAGTCACCTCACTACGTTTTGGGCCCTTGCCTGTCGCGGGAACTTGGGCCTCCAACACAAGTGAGGCACCATTTTTACCGGGAGACCCAGGGGAACGCTGGGAGGTGGGAAATTTGAGTGAGCCCGGTGATGCCACAACTTTCCCACACAAAAATGTGGGAAAAAAGGGATTTTTGCAGCTAAAATTGAGGTTTGCAGGGGATCCTGGATAAGGAAACGTTGGGGGATCCATGCAAGCCATACCTCCCTGGGAGCCCCTGGGTGTCTAGTTTTCAGAAATGTATGGGTTTGGTAGGTTTCCCTAGATGGCCACAGAGCACCGGGCCAAAAACCCAGGGGACCCACATTGCAAAACCAGGTGGTTTTGAGATTGGCAAATTTGAAGTCACCTCACTACGTTTTGGGCCCTTGCCTGTCGCGGGAACTTGGGCCTCCCACACAAGTGAGGCACCATTTTTACCGGGAGACCCAGGGGAACGCTGGGAGGTGGGAAATTTGAGTGAGCCCGGTGATGCCACAACTTTCCCACACAAAAATGTGTGAAAAAAGTGATTTTTTCAGCTAAAATTGAGGTTTGCAGGGGATTCTGGGTAAGGAAACATTGGGGGATCCATGCAAGCCATAACTCCCTGGAAGCCCCCGGGAGTCTAGTTTTCAGAAATGTATGGGTTTGGTAGGTTTCCCTAGATGGCCGCAGAGCACTGGGCCAAAAACCCAGGTGACCCCCTTGCAAAACCAGGTGGTTTTGAGATAGGCAAGTTTGAAGTCATTTCACTACGTTTTGGGCCCTTGCCTGTCGCGGGAACTTGGGCCTCCCACACAAGTGAGGCACCATTTTTACCGGGAGACCCAGGGGAACGCTGGGAGGGGGGAAATTTGAGTGAGCCCGGTGATGCCACAACTTTCCCACACAAAAATGTGTGAAAAAAGTGATTTTTTTCAGCTAAAATTAAGGTTTGCAGAGGATTTTGGGTAAGGAAACGTTGGGGGATCCGCGCAAGCCATACCTCCCTGGAAGCCCCCGGATTCTTGTTTTCAGAAATGTATGGGTTTGGTAGGTTTCCCTAGATGGCCGCAGAGCACCGGGCCAAAAACCCAGGTGACCCCCTTGCAAAACCAGGTGGTTTTGAGATTGGCAAATTTGAAGTCACCTCACTACGTTTTGGGCCCTTGCCTGTCGCGGGAACTTGGGCCTCCCACACAAGTGAGGCACCATTTTTACCGGGAGACCCAGGGGAACGCTGGGAGGTGGGAAATTTGAGTGAGCCCAGTGATGCCACAACTTTCCCACACAAAAATGTGTGAAAAAAGTGATTTTTTTCAGCTCTAATTGAGGTTTGCAGGGGATTCTGGGTAAGGAAACGTTGGGGGATCCATGCAAGCCATACCTCCCTGGAAGCCCCCGGGAGTCTAGTTTTCATAAATGTATGGGTTTGGTAGGTTTCCCTAGATGGCCGCAGAGCACCGGGCCAAAAACCCAGGTGACCCCCTTGCAAAACCAGGTGGTTTTGAGATAGGCAAGTTTGAAGTCACCTCACTACGTTTTGGGCCCTTGCCTGTTGCGGGAACTTGGGCTTCCCACACAAGTGAGGCACCATTTTTACCGTGAGACCCAGGGGAACGCTGGGAGGTGGGAAATATGAGTGAGCCCGGTGATGCCACAACTTTCCCACACAAAAATGTGTGAAAAAAGTGATTTTTTTCAGCTAAAATTGAGGTTTGCAGGGGATTCTGGGTAAGGAAACGTTGGGGGATCCACGCAATCCATACCTCCCTGGAAGCCCCCGGGTGTCTAGTTTTCAGAATTGTATGGGTTTGGTAGGATTCCCTAGATGGCCGCAGAGCACCGGTCCAAAAACCCAGGTGACCCCCCTTGCAAAACCAGGCAAATTTGAAGTCACCTCACTACGTTTTGGGCCCTTGCCTGTCGCGGGAACTTGGGCCGCCCACACAAGTGAGGCACCATTTTTACCGGGAGACCCAGGGGAACGCTGGGAGGTGGGAAATTTGTGTGAGCCCGGTGATGCCACAAATTTCCCACACAAAAATGTGTGAAAAAAGTGATTTTTGCAGCTAAAATTGAGGTTTGCAGGGGATCCTGGGTAAGGAAACGTTTGGGGATCCATGCAAGCCATACCTCCCTGGGAGCCCCTGGGTGTCTAGTTTTTAGAAATGTATGGGTTTGGTAGGTTTCCCTAGATGGCCGCAGAGCACCGGGCCAAAAACCCAGGTGACCCCCTTGCAAAACCAGGTGGTTTTGAGATAGGCAAGTTTGAAGTCACCTCACTACGTTTTGGGCCCTTGCCTGTCGCGGGAACTTGGGCCTCCCACACAAGTGAGGCACCATTTTTACCGGGAGACCCAGGGGAACGCTGGGAGGTGGGAAATTTGAGTGTGCCCGGTGATGCCACAACTTTCCCACACAAAAATGTGTGAAAAAAGTGATTTTTTCAGCTAAAATTGAGGTTTGCAGGGGATTCTGGGTAAGGAAACGTTGGGGGATCCATGCAAGCCATAACTCCCTGGAAGCCCCCGGGAGTCTAGTTTTCAGAAATGTATGGGTTTTGTAGGTTTCCCTAGATGGCCACAGAGTACCGGGCCAAAAACCCAGGTGACCCCCCTTGCAAAACCAGGTGGTTTTGAGATAGGCAAATTTGAAGTCACCTCACTACGTTTTGGGCCCTTGCCTGTCGCGGGAACTTGGGCTTCCCACACAAGTGAGGCACCATTTTTACCGGGAGACCCAGGGGAACGCTGGGAGGTGGGAAATATGAGTGAGCCCGGTGATGCCACAACTTTCCCACACAAAAATGTGTGAAAAAAGGGATTTTTTTCAGCTAAAATTGAGGTTTACAGGGGATTCTAGGTAAGGAAACGTTGGGGGATCCACGCAATCCATACCTCCCTGGAAGACCCCGGGTGTCTAGTTTTCAGAAATGTATGAGTTTGGTAGGTTTCCCTAGATGGCCGCAGAGCACCGGGCCAAAAGCCCAGGTGACCCCCCTTGCAAAACCAGGTGGTTTTGAGATAGGCAAATTTGAAGTCACCTCACTACGTTTTGGGCCCTTGCCTGTCGCGGGAACTTGGGCCTCCAACACAAGTGAGGCACCATTTTTACCGGGAGACCCAGGGGAACGCTGGGAGGTGGGAAATTTGAGTGAGCCCGGTGATGCCACAACTTTCCCACACACAAATGTGTGAAAAAAGTGATTTTTTTCAGCTAAAATTGAGGTTTACAGGGGATTCTGGGTAAGGAAACGTTGGGGGATCCACGCAAGACATACCTCCCTGGAAGCCCCCGGGTGTCTAGTTTTCAGAAATGTATGGGTTTGGTAGGTTTCCCTAGATGGCCGCAGAGCACCGGGCCAAAAACCCAGGTGACCCCCCTTGCAAAACCAGGTGGTTTTGAGATAGGCAAATTTGAAGTCACCTCACTACGTTTTGGGCCCTTGCCTGTCGCGGGAACTTGGGCCTCCCACACACGTGAGGCACCATTTTTACCGGGAGACCCAGTGGAACGCTGGGAGGTGGGAAATTTGAGTGAGCCCAGTGATGCCACAACTTTCCTACACAAAAATGTGTGAAAAAAATGATTTTTTTCAGCTAAAATTGAGGTTTGCAGGGGAATCTGGGTAAGGAAACATTGGGGGATCCACGCAAGCCATACCTCCCTGGAAGCCCCCGGGTGTCTAGTTTTCAGAAATTTATGGGTTTGGAAGGTTTCCCTAGATGGCCGCCGTGCACCGGGCCAAAAACCCAGGTGACCCCCTTGCAAAACCAGGTGGTTTTGAGATTGGCAAATTTGAAGTCACCTCACTACGTTTTGGGCCCTTGCCTGTCGCGGGAACTTGGGCCTCCCACACAAGTGAGGCACCATTTTTACCGGAAGACCCAGGGGAACGCTGGGAGGTGGGAAATTTGAGTGAGCCCGGTGATGCCACAACTTTCCCACACAAAAATGTGTGAAAAAAGTGATTTTTTCAGCTAAAATTGAGGTTTGCAGGGGATTCTGGGTAAGGAAACATTGGGGGATCCATGCAAGCCATAACTCCCTGGAAGCCCCCGGGAGTCTAGTTTTCAGAAATGTATGGGTTTGGTAGGTTTCCCTAGATGGCCGCAGAGCACTGGGCCAAAAACCCAGGTGACCCCCTTGCAAAACCAGGTGGTTTTGAGATAGGCAAGTTTGAAGTCACCTCACTACGTTTTGGGCCCTTGCCTGTCGCGGGAACTTGGGCCTCCCACACAAGTGAGGCACCATTTTTACCGGGAGACCCAGGGGAACGCTGGGAGGGGGGAAATTTGAGTGAGCCCGGTGATGCCACAACTTTCCCACACAAAAATGTGTGAAAAAAGTGATTTTTTTCAGCTAAAACTAAGGTTTGCAGAGGATTTTGGGTAAGGAAACGTTGGGGGATCCGCGCAAGCCATACCTCCCTGGAAGCCCCCGGATTCTTGTTTTCAGAAATGTATGGGTTTGGTAGGTTTCCCTAGATGGCCGCAGAGCACCGGGCCAAAAACCCAGGTGACCCCCTTGCAAAACCAGGTGGTTTTGAGATTGGCAAATTTGAAGTCACCTCACTACGTTTTGGGCCCTTGCCTGTCGCGGGAACTTGGGCCTCCCACACAAGTGAGGCACCATTTTTACCGGGAGACCCAGGGGAACGCTGGGAGGTGGGAAATTTGAGTGAGCCCGGTGATGCCACAACTTTCCCACACAAAAATGTGTGAAAAAAGTGATTTTTTTCAGCTAAAATTGAGGTTTACAGGGGATTTTGGGTAAGGAAACGTTGGGGGATCCACGCAAGCCATACCTCCCTGGAAGCTCCCGGATTCTCGTTTTCAGAAATGTATGGGTTTGGTAGGTTTCCCTAGATGGCCGCAGAGCACCGGGCCAAAAACCCAGGTGACCCCCTTGCAAAACCAGGTGGTTTTGAGATTGGCAAATTTGAAGTCACCTCACTACATTTTGGGCCCTTGCCTGTCGCGGGAACTTGGGCCTCCCACACAAGTGAGGCACCATTTTTACCGGGAGACCCAGGGGAACGCTGGGAGGTGGGAAATTTGAGTGAGCCCGGTGATGCCATAACTTTCCCACACAAAAATGTGTGAAAAAAGTGATTTTTTTCAGCTAAAATTGAGGTTTACAGGGGATTCTGGGTAAGGAAACGTTGGGGGATCCACGCAAGCCATACCTCCCTGGAAGCCCCCGGGTGTCTAGTTTTCAGAAATGTATGGGTTTGGTAGGTTTCCCTGGATGGCAGCAGAGCACCGGGCCAAAAACCCAGGTGACCCCCTTGAAAAACCAGGTCGTTTTGAGATAGGCAAATTTGAAGTCACCTCACTACGTTTTGGGCCCTTGCCTGTCGCGGGAACTTGGGCCTCCAACACAAGTGAGGCACCATTTTTACCGGGAGACCCAGGGGAACGCTGGGAGGTGGGAAATTTGAGTGAGCCCGGTGATGCCACAACTTTCCCACACAAAAATGTGTGAAAAAAGTGATTTTTTTCAGCTAAAATTGAGGTTTACAGGGGATTCTGGGTAAGGAAACGTTGGGGGATCCACGCAAGACATACCTCCCTGGAAGCCCCCGGGTGTCTAGTTTTCAGAAATGTATGGGTTTGGTAGGTTTCCCTAGATGGCCGCAGAGCACCGGGCCAAAAACCCAGGTGACCCCCCTTGCAAAACCAGGTGGTTTTGAGATAGGCAAATTTGAAGTCACCTCACTACGTTTTGGGCCCTTGCCTGTCGCGGGAACTTGGGCCTCCCACACAAGTGAGGCACCATTTTTACCGGGAGACCCAGGGGAACGCTGGGAGGTGGGAAATTTGAGTGAGCCCGGTGATGCCACAACTTTCCCACACAAAAATGTGTGAAAAAAGTGATTTTTTCAGCTAAAATTGAGGTTTGCAGGGGAATCTGGGTAAGGAAACGTTGGGGGATCCATGCAAGCCATACCTCCCTGGAAGCCCCCGGGTGTCTAGTTTTCAGAAATGTATGGCTTTGGAAGGTTTCCCTAGATGGCCGCCATGCACCGGGCCAAAAACCCAGGTGACCCCCTTGCAAAACCAGGTGGTTTTGAGATAGGCAAATTTGAAGTCACCTCACTACGTTTTGGGCCCTTGCCTGTCGCGGGAACTTGGGCCTCCCACACAAGTGAGGCACCATTTTTACCGGGAGACCCAGGGGAACGCTGGGAGGTGGAAAATTTGAGTGAGCCCGGTGATGCCACAACTTTCCCACACAAAAATGTGTGAAAAAAGGGATTTTTTTCAGATAAAATTGAGGTTTACAGGGGATTCTGGGTAAGGAAACGTTGGGGGATCCACGCAAGCCATACCTCCCTGGAAGCCCCCGGGTGTCTAGTTTTTAGAAATGTATGGGTTTGGTAGGTTTCCCTAGATGGCCGCAGAGCACCGGGCCAAAAACCCAGGTGACCCGCCTTGCAAAACCAGGTGGTTTTGAGATAGGCACATTTGAAGTCACCTCACTACGTTTTGGGCCCTTGCCTGCCGCGGGAACTTGGGCCTCCCACACAAGTGAGGCACAATTTTTACCGGGAGACCCAGGGAAACGCTGGGAGGTGGGAAATTTGAGTGAGCCCGGTGATGCCACAACTTTCCCACACAAAAATGTGTGAAAAAAGTGATTTTTGCAGCTAAAATTGAGGTTTGCAGGGGATCCTGGGTAAGGAAACATTTGGGGATCAATGCAAGCCATACCTCCCTGGGAGACCCTGGGTGTCTAGTTTTCAGAAATGTATGGGTTTGGAAGGTTTCCCTAGATGGCCGCAGAGCACCGGGCCAAAAACCCAGGTGACCCCCTTGCAAAACCGGGTGGTTTTGAGATAGGCAAGTTTGAAGTCACCTCACTACGTTTTGGGCCCTTGCCTGTCGCGGGAACTTGGGCCTCCCACACAAGTGAGGCACCATTTTTACCGGGAGACCCAGGGGAATGCTGGGAGGTGGGAAATTTGAGTGAGCCCGGTGATGCCACAACTTTCCCACACAAAAATGTGTGAAAAAAGTGATTTTTTTCAGCTAAAATTGAGGTTTGCAGGGGATTCTGGGTAAGGAAACGTTGGGGGATCCATGCAAGCCATACCATCCTGGAAGCCCTCGGCTGTCTAGTTTTCAGAAATGTATGGGTTTGGTAGGTTTCCCTAGATGGCCGCAGAGCACCGGGCCAAAAACCCAGGTGACCCCCCTTGCAAAACCAGGTGGTTTTGAGATAGGCACATTTGAAGTCACCTCACTACGTTTTGGGCCCTTGCCTGTAGTGGGAACTTGGGCCTCCCACACAAGTGAGGCACCATTTTTACCGGGAGACCCAGGGGAATGCTGGGAGGTGGGAAATTTGAGTGAGCCCAGTGATGCCACAACTTTCCCACACAAAAATGTGTGAAAAAAGTGATTTTTTTCAGCTCTCATTGAGGTTTGCAGGGGATTCTGGGTAAGGAAACGTTGGGGGATCCATGCAAGCCATACCATCCTGGAAGCCCTCGGCTGTCTAGTTTTCAGAAATGTATGGGTTTGGTAGGTTTCCCTAGATGGCCGCAGAGCACCGGGCCAAAAACCCAGGTGACCCCCCTTGCAAAACCAGGTGGTTTTGAGATAGGCAAGTTTGAAGTCACCTCACTACGTTTTGGGCCCTTGCCTGTCGCGGGAACTTGGGCCTCCCACACAAGTGAGGCACCATTTTTACCGGGAGACCCAGGGAAATGCTGGGAGGTGGGAAATTTGAGTGAGCCCGGTGATGCCACAACTTTCCCACACAAAAATGTGTGAAAAAAGTGATTTTTTTCAGCTAAAATTGAGGTTTGCAGGGGATTCTGGGTAAGGAAACGTTGGGGGATCCACGCAAGCCATACCATCCTGGAAGCCCTCGGCTGTCTAGTTTTCAGAAATGTATGGGTTTGGTAGGTTTCCCTAGATGGCCGCAGAGCACCGGGCCAAAAACCCAGGTGACCCCCCTTGCAAAACCAGGTGGTTTTGAGATAGGCACATTTGAAGTCACCTCACTACGTTTTGGGCCCTTGCCTGTAGTGGGAACTTGGGCCTCCCACACAAGTGAGGCACCATTTTTACCGGGAGACCCAGGGGAATGCTGGGAGGTGGGAAATTTGAGTGAGCCCAGTGATGCCACAACTTTCCCACACAAAAATGTGTAAAAAAAGTGATTTTTTTCAGCTCTAATTGAGGTTTGCAGGGGATTCTGGGTAAGGAAACGTTGGGGGATCCATGCAAGCCATACCTCCCTGGAAGCCCCCGGGAGTCTAGTTTTCATAAATGTATGGGTTTGGTAGGTTTCCCTAGATGGCCGCAGAGCACCGGGCCAAAAACCCAGGTGACCCCCTTGCAAAACCAGGTGGTTTTGAGATAGGCAAGTTTGAAGTCACCTCACTACGTTTTGGGCCCTTGCCTGTCGCGGGAACTTGGGCTTCCCACACAAGTGAGGCACCATTTTTACCGGGAGACCCAGGGGAACGCTGGGAGGTGGGAAATTTGAGTGAGCCCGGTGATGCCACAACTTTCCCACACAAAAATGTGTGAAAAAAGTGATTTTTTTCAGCTAAAATTGAGGTTTGCAGGGGATTCTGGGTAAGGAAACGTTGGGGGATCCACGCAATCCATACCTCCCTGGAAGCCCCCGGGTGTCTAGTTTTCAGAATTGTATGGGTTTGGTAGGATTCCCTAGATGGCCGCAGAGCACCGGGCCAAAAACCCAGGTGACCCCCCTTGCAAAACCAGGCAAATTTGAAGTCACCTCACTACGTTTTGGGCCCTTGCCTGTCGCGGGAACTTGGGCCGCCCACACAAGTGAGGCACCATTTTTACCGGGAGACCCAGGGGAACGCTGGGAGGTGGGAAATTTGTGTGAGCCCGGTGATGCCACAAATTTCCCACACAAAAATGTGTGAAAAAAGGGATTTTTGCAGCTAAAATTGAGGTTTGCAGGGGATCCTGGGTAAGGAAACGTTTGGGGATCCATGCAAGCCATACCTCCCTGGGAGCCCCTGGGTGTCTAGTTTTCAGAAATGTATGGGTTTGGTAGGTTTCCCTAGATGGCCGCAGAGCACCGGGCCAAAAACCCAGGTGACCCCCTTGCAAAACCAGGTGGTTTTGAGATAGGCAAGTTTGAAGTCACCTCACTACGTTTTGGGCCCTTGCCTGTCGCGGGAACTTGGGCCTCCCACACAAGTGAGGCACCATTTTTACCGGGAGACCCAGGGGAACGCTGGGAGGTGGGAAATTTGAGTGTGCCCGGTAATGCCACAACTTTCCCACACAAAAATGTGTGAAAAAAGTGATTTTTTCAGCTAAAATTGAGGTTTGCAGGGGATTCTGGGTAAGGAAACGTTGGGGGATCCATGCAAGCCATAACTCCCTGGAAGCCCCCGGGAGTCTAGTTTTCAGAAATGTATGGGTTTTGTAGGTTTCCCTAGATGGCCGCAGAGTACCGGGCCAAAAACCCAGGTGACCCCCCTTGCAAAACCAGGTGGTTTTGAGATAGGCAAATTTGAAGTCACCTCACTACGTTTTGGGCCCTTGCCTGTCGCGGGAACTTGGGCTTCCCACACAAGTGAGGCACCATGTTTACCGGGAGACCCAGGGGAACGCTGGGAGGTGGGAAATATGAGTGAGCCCGGTGATGCCACAACTTTCCCACACAAAAATGTGTGAAAAAAGGGATTTTTTTCAGCTAAAATTGAGGTTTACAGGGGATTCTAGGTAAGGAAACGTTGGGGGATCCACGCATTCCATACCTCCCTGGAAGCCCCCGGGTGTCTAGTTTTCAGAAATGTATGAGTTTGGTAGGTTTCCCTAGATGGCCGCAGAGCACCGGGCCAAAAGCCCAGGTGACCCCCCTTGCAAAACCAGGTGGTTTTGAGATAGGCAAATTTGAAGTCACCTCACTACGTTTTGGGCCCTTGCCTGTCGCGGGAACTTGGGCCTCCAACACAAGTGAGGCACCATTTTCACCGGGAGACCCAGGGGAACGCTGGGAGGTGGGAAATTTGAGTGAGCCCGGTGATGCAACAACTTTCCCACACACAAATGTGTGAAAAAAGTGATTTTTTTCAGCTAAAATTGAGGTTTACAGGGGATTCTGGGTAAGGAAACGTTGGGGGATCCACGCAAGACATACCTCCCTGGAAGCCCCCGGGTGTCTAGTTTTCAGAAATGTATGGGTTTGGTAGGTTTCCCTAGATGGCCGCAGAGCACCGGGCCAAAAACCCAGGTGACCCCCCTTGCAAAACCAGGTGGTTTTGAGATAGGCAAATTTGAAGTCACCTCACTACGTTTTGGGCCCTTGCCTGTCGCGGGAACTTGGGCCTCCCACACACGTGAGGCACCATTTTTACCGGGAGACCCAGTGGAACGCTGGGAGGTGGGAAATTTGAGTGAGCCCAGTGATGCCACAACTTTCCTACACAAAAATGTGTGAAAAAAATGATTTTTTTCAGCTAAAATTGAGGTTTGCAGGGGAATCTGGGTAAGGAAACGTTGGGGGATCCACGCAAGCCATACCTCCCTGGAAGCCCCCGGGTGTCTAGTTTTCAGAAATTTATGGGTTTGGAAGGTTTCCCTAGATGGCCGCCGTGCACCGGGCCAAAAACCCAGGTGACCCCCTTGCAAAACCAGGTGGTTTTGAGATAGGCAAATTTGAAGTCACCTCACTACGTTTTGGGCCCTTGCCTGTCGCGGGAACTTGGGCTTAAAACACAAGTGAGGCACCATTTTTACCGGGAGACCCAGGGGAACGCTGGGAGGTGGGAAATTTGAGTGAGCCCGGTGATGCCACAACTTTCCCACACAAAAATGTGGGAAAAAAGTGATTTTTGCAGCTAAAATTGAGGTTTGCAGGGGATCCTGGATAAGGAAACGTTGGGGGATCCATGCAAGCCATACCTCCCTGGGAGCCCCTGGGTGTCTAGTTTTCAGAAATGTATGGGTTTGGTAGGTTTCCCTAGATGGCCACAGAGCACCGGGCCAAAAACCCAGGGGACCCACATTGCAAAACCAGGTGGTTTTGAGATTGGCAAATTTGAAGTCACCTCACTACGTTTTGGGCCCTTGCCTGTCGCGGGAACTTGGGCCTCCCACACAAGTGAGGCACCATTTTTACCGGGAGACCCAGGGGAACGCTGGGAGGTGGGAAATTTGAGTGAGCCCGGTGATGCCACAACTTTCCCACACAAAAATGTGTGAAAAAAGTGATTTTTTCAGCTAAAATTGAGGTTTGCAGGGGATTCTGGGTAAGGAAACATTGGGGGATCCATGCAAGCCATAACTCCCTGGAAGCCCCCGGGAGTCTAGTTTTCAGAAATGTATGGGTTTGGTAGGTTTCCCTAGATGGCCGCAGAGCACTGGGCCAAAAACCCAGGTGACCCCCTTGCAAAACCAGGTGGTTTTGAGATAGGCAAGTTTGAAGTCACTTCACTACGTTTTGGGCCCTTGCCTGTCGCGGGAACTTGGGCCTCCCACACAAGTGAGGCACCATTTTTACCGGGAGACCCAGGGGAACGCTGGGAGGGGGGAAATTTGAGTGAGCCCGGTGATGCCACAACTTTCCCACACAAAAATGTGTGAAAAAAGTGATTTTTTTCAGCTAAAATTAAGGTTTGCAGAGGATTTTGGGTAAGGAAACGTTGGGGGATCCGCGCAAGCCATACCTCCCTGGAAGCCCCCGGATTCTTGTTTTCAGAAATGTATGGGTTTGGTAGGTTTCCCTAGATGGCCGCAGAGCACCGGGCCAAAAACCCAGGTGACCCCCTTGCAAAACCAGGTGGTTTTGAGATTGGCAAATTTGAAGTCACCTCACTACGTTTTGGGCCCTTGCCTGTCGCGGGAACTTGGGCCTCCCACACAAGTGAGGCACCATTTTTACCGGGAGACCCAGGGGAACGCTGGGAGGTGGGAAATTTGAGTGAGCCCAGTGATGCCACAACTTTCCCACACAAAAATGTGTGAAAAAAGTGATTTTTTTCAGCTCTAATTGAGGTTTGCAGGGGATTCTGGGTAAGGAAACGTTGGGGGATCCATGCAAGCCATACCTCCCCGGAAGCCCCCGGGAGTCTAGTTTTCATAAATGTATGGGTTTGGTAGGTTTCCCTAGATGGCCGCAGAGCACCGGGCCAAAAACCCAGGTGACCCCCTTGCAAAACCAGGTGGTTTTGAGATAGGCAAGTTTGAAGTCACCTCACTACGTTTTGGGCCCTTGCCTGTCGCGGGAACTTGGGCTTCCCACACAAGTGAGGCACCATTTTTACCGTGAGACCCAGGGGAACGCTGGGAGGTGGGAAATATGAGTGAGCCCGGTGATGCCACAACTTTCCCACACAAAAATGTGTGAAAAAAGTGATTTTTTTCAGCTAAAATTGAGGTTTGCAGGGGATTCTGGGTAAGGAAACGTTGGGGGATCCACGCAATCCATACCTCCCTGGAAGCCCCCGGGTGTCTAGTTTTCAGAATTGTATGGGTTTGGTAGGATTCCCTAGATGGCCGCAGAGCACCGGTCCAAAAACCCAGGTGACCCCCCTTGCAAAACCAGGCAAATTTGAAGTCACCTCACTACGTTTTGGGCCCTTGCCTGTCGCGGGAACTTGGGCCGCCCACACAAGTGAGGCACCATTTTTACTGGGAGACCCAGGGGAACGCTGGGAGGTGGGAAATTTGTGTGAGCCCGGTGATGCCACAAATTTCCCACACAAAAATGTGTGAAAAAAGTGATTTTTGCAGCTAAAATTGAGGTTTGCAGGGGATCCTGGGTAAGGAAACGTTTGGGGATCCATGCAAGCCATACCTCCCTGGGAGCCCCTGGGTGTCTAGTTTTCAGAAATGTATGGGTTTGGTAGGTTTCCCTAGATGGCCGCAGAGCACCGGGCCAAAAACCCAGGTGACCCCCTTGCAAAACCAGGTGGTTTTGAGATAGGCAAGTTTGAAGTCACCTCACTACGTTTTGGGCCCTTGCCTGTCGCGCGAACTTGGGCCTCCCACACAAGTGAGGCACCATTTTTACCGGGAGACCCAGGGGAACGCTGGGAGGTGGGAAATTTGAGTGTGCCCGGTGATGCCACAACTATCCCACACAAAAATGTGTGAAAAAAGTGATTTTTTCAGCTAAAATTGAGGTTTGCAGGGGATTCTGGGTAAGGAAACGTTGGGGGATCCATGCAAGCCATAACTCCCTGGAAGCCCCCGGGAGTCTAGTTTTCAGAAATGTATGGGTTTTGTAGGTTTCCCTAGATGGCCACAGAGTACCGGGCCAAAAACCCAGGTGACCCCCCTTGCAAAACCAGGTGGTTTTGAGATAGGCAAATTTGAAGTCACCTCACTACGTTTTGGGCCCTTGCCTGTCGCGGGAACTTGGGCTTCCCACACAAGTGAGGCACCATTTTTACCGGGAGACCCAGGGGAACGCTGGGAGGTGGGAAATATGAGTGAGCCCGGTGATGCCACAACTTTCCCACACAAAAATGTGTGAAAAAAGGGATTTTTTTCAGCTAAAATTGAGGTTTACAGGGGATTCTAGGTAAGGAAACGTTGGGGGATCCACGCAATCCATACCTCCCTGGAAGCCCCCGGGTGTCTAGTTTTCAGAAATGTATGAGTTTGGTAGGTTTCCCTAGATGGCCGCAGAGCACCGGGCCAAAAGCCCAGGTGACCCCCCTTGCAAAACCAGGTGGTTTTGAGATAGGCAAATTTGAAGTCACCTCACTACGTTTTGGGCCCTTGCCTGTCGCGGGAACTTGGGCCTCCAACACAAGTGAGGCACCATTTTTACCGGGAGACCCAGGGGAACGCTGGGAGGTGGGAAATTTGAGTGAGCCCGGTGATGCCACAACTTTCCCACACACAAATGTGTGAAAAAAGTGATTTTTTTCAGCTAAAATTGAGGTTTACAGGGGATTCTGGGTAAGGAAACGTTGGGGGATCCACGCAAGACATACCTCCCTGGAAGCCCCCGGGTGTCTAGTTTTCAGAAATGTATGGGTTTGGTAGGTTTCCCTAGATGGCCGCAGAGCACCGGGCCAAAAACCCAGGTGACCCCCCTTGCAAAACCAGGTGGTTTTGAGATAGGCAAATTTGAAGTCACCTCACTACGTTTTGGGCCCTTGCCTGTCGCGGGAACTTGGGCCTCCCACACACGTGAGGCACCATTTTTACCGGGAGACCCAGTGGAACGCTGGGAGGTGGGAAATTTGAGTGAGCCCAGTGATGCCACAACTTTCCTACACAAAAATGTGTGAAAAAAATGATTTTTTTCAGCTAAAATTGAGGTTTGCAGGGGAATCTGGGTAAGGAAACGTTGGGGGATCCACGCAAGCCATACCTCCCTGGAAGCCCCCGGGTGTCTAGTTTTCAGAAATTTATGGGTTTGGAAGGTTTCCCTAGATGGCCGCCGTGCACCGGGCCAAAAACCCAGGTGACCCCCTTGCAAAACCAGGTGGTTTTGAGATTGGCAAATTTGAAGTCACCTCACTACGTTTTGGGCCCTTGCCTGTCGCGGGAACTTGGGCCTCCCACACAAGTGAGGCACCATTTTTACCGGGAGACCCAGGGGAACGCTGGGAGGTGGGAAATTTGAGTGAGCCCGGTGATGCCACAACTTTCCCACACAAAAATGTGTGAAAAAAGTGATTTTTTCAGCTAAAATTGAGGTTTGCAGGGGATTCTGGGTAAGGAAACATTGGGGGATCCATGCAAGCCATAACTCCCTGGAAGCCCCCGGGAGTCTAGTTTTCAGAAATGTATGGGTTTGGTAGGTTTCCCTAGATGGCCGCAGAGCACTGGGCCAAAAACCCAGGTGACCCCCTTGCAAAACCAGGTGGTTTTGAGATAGGCAAGTTTGAAGTCACCTCACTACGTTTTGGGCCCTTGCCTGTCGCGGGAACTTGGGCCTCCCACACAAGTGAGGCACCATTTTTACCGGGAGACCCAGGGGAACGCTGGGAGGGGGGAAATTTGAGTGAGCCCGGTGATGCCACAACTTTCCCACACAAAAATGTGTGAAAAAAGTGATTTTTTTCAGCTAAAACTAAGGTTTGCAGAGGATTTTGGGTAAGGAAACGTTGGGGGATCCGCGCAAGCCATACCTCCCTGGAAGCCCCCGGATTCTTGTTTTCAGAAATGTATGGGTTTGGTAGGTTTCCCTAGATGGCCGCAGAGCACCGGGCCAAAAACCCAGGTGACCCCCTTGCAAAACCAGGTGGTTTTGAGATTGGCAAATTTGAAGTCACCTCACTACGTTTTGGGCCCTTGCCTGTCGCGGGAACTTGGGCCTCCCACACAAGTGAGGCACCATTTTTACCGGGAGACCCAGGGGAACGCTGGGAGGTGGGAAATTTGAGTGAGCCCGGTGATGCCACAACTTTCCCACACAAAAATGTGTGAAAAAAGTGATTTTTTTCAGCTAAAATTGAGGTTTACAGGGGATTTTGGGTAAGGAAACGTTGGGGGATCCACGCAAGCCATACCTCCCTGGAAGCTCCCGGATTCTCGTTTTCAGAAATGTATGGGTTTGGTAGGTTTCCCTAGATGGCCGCAGAGCACCGGGCCAAAAACCCAGGTGACCCCCTTGCAAAACCAGGTGGTTTTGAGATTGGCAAATTTGAAGTCACCTCACTACATTTTGGGCCCTTGCCAGTCGCGGGAACTTGGGCCTCCCACACAAGTGAGGCACCATTTTTACCGGGAGACCCAGGGGAACGCTGGGAGGTGGGAAATTTGAGTGAGCCCGGTGATGCCATAACTTTCCCACACAAAAATGTGTGAAAAAAGTGATTTTTTTCAGCTAAAATTGAGGTTTACAGGGGATTCTGGGTAAGGAAACGTTGGGGGATCCACGCAAGCCATACCTCCCTGGAAGCCCCCGGGTGTCTAGTTTTCAGAAATGTATGGGTTTGGTAGGTTTCCCTGGATGGCAGCAGAGCACCGGGCCAAAAACCCAGGTGACCCCCTTGAAAAACCAGGTCGTTTTGAGATAGGCAAATTTGAAGTCACCTCACTACGTTTTGGGCCCTTGCCTGTCGCGGGAACTTGGGCCTCCAACACAAGTGAGGCACCATTTTTACCGGGAGACCCAGGGGAACGCTGGGAGGTGGGAAATTTGAGTGAGCCCGGTGATGCCACAACTTTCCCACACAAAAATGTGTGAAAAAAGTGATTTTTTTCAGCTAAAATTGAGGTTTACAGGGGATTCTGGGTAAGGAAACGTTGGGGGATCCACGCAAGACATACCTCCCTGGAAGCCCCCGAGTGTCTAGTTTTCAGAAATGTATGGGTTTGGTAGGTTTCCCTAGATGGCCGCAGAGCACCGGGCCAAAAACCCAGGTGACCCCCCTTGCAAAACCAGGTGGTTTTGAGATAGGCAAATTTGAAGTCACCTCACTACGTTTTGGGCCCTTGCCTGTCGCGGGAACTTGGGCCTCCAACACAAGTGAGGCACCATTTTTACCAGGAGACCCAGAGGAACGCTGGGAGGTGGAAAATTTGAGTGAGCCCGGTGATGCCACAACTTTCCCACACACAAATGTGTGAAAAAAGTGATTTTTTTCAGCTAAAATTGAGGTTTACAGGGGATTCTGGGTAAGGAAACGTTGGGGGATCCACGCAAGCCATACCTCCCTGGAAGCCCTCGGGTGTCTAGTTTTCAGAAATGTATGGGTTTGGTAGGTTTCCCTGAATGGCCGCAGAGCACCGGGCCAAAAACCCAGGTGACCCCCTTGCAAAACCAGGTGGTTTTGAGATCGGCAAATTTGAAGTCACCTCACTACGTTTTGGGCCCTTGCCTGTCGTGGGAACTTGGGCCTCCCACACAAGTGAGGCACCATTTTTACCGGGAGACCCAGAAGAATGCTGGGAGGTGGGAAATTTGAGTGAGCCCAGTGATGCCACAACTTTCCCACACAAAAATGTGTGAAAAAAGTGATTTTTTTCAGCTTAAATTGAGGTCTGCAGGGGATTCTGGGTAAGGAAACGTTGGGGGATCCATGCAAGCCATACCTCCCTGGAAGCCCCCGGGTGTCTAGTTTTCAGAAATGTATGGGTTTGGTAGGTTTCCTGTTAGACCTGGCACCTTGGCGTGAGTCTCCCTTCCTCTTTTTTGTCGCTGTGCCTCATGTGTTTTTATGGTGTTGGCCGCTCAGCGCGCTGTGCCACTGCCAACCAGTGTCGCGGTGCGAGTGCTCCCTTTGTAAATTGTATATGTGGTTGGATTCCATGATTGGATTGTTTGATTTACTATCAGACCCCAGTAAAGTGCGCCAGGAGCGCCCGGGCATGTAAATGCAAACACCGCTGGTGGGCTTGCAGCACTGGTTGTGCCACCCACAGAAGCGGCCGGTAAAATACGTCTAAGGTCTGCCATCGCAGAACCTGCGTGCAGTCTGGTACTGACATGCTGACTGGCAGGTGCCCACACGTGCCGGTCCCTAAAACCTTCCCTTAGCTGCATGTTAGTCACCCCTCTGGTAGGCCCACGGGCAGGGTGCGTTGTAAGCCTAAGGTAGGACAAGCCCCTGGATGCGTGGCATGTCCTAGTAGTGAATGACCGCCATCTTGTTGTTCACTACTGCAAAGCTACCCTGTTCTCATAGGCCAGTATGGGCGGCCTGGATTGTTACACCCTATGATCCTAACCGACCCAGGGAACATGGTAGAAGATCGAGTTTAGTATGCCTGAACTCGGAATAATAAGGTACATCTTTTTGCAAGGTTTATTTTAATATTCCGGGTTTGCAAATGCCACTTTTAGAAAGCTGGCCTTTGCTTGCCTAAACATTTTAGCCGCCTCTGCGTGATGTGTATCTGATGTCTGGCTGGTGTGAGTGACAGGGCTGGGGGAACCCAGATGGGCAGGGCTAGGTAGCCTGGTGGTGAATAGGACGATCAAAAGGTAGATGGGTGGGAGGAGTGCTCCTAGGCTCTGAATAGGACAGTGCTCTGCCACCTCAATGCCGGCTCCGCCCCCTGTGGAGCGTCTGAGGACTCTGCCCTGCACTCTGAAAGAAGAAGCCTGCATCGCGTAAACAAAATGCTCCAAAACCGGACTGAACTAGGCAAGGGCCCCCCTGGCCTGGGAGAACAAAAGATTTGCTGTATAAATGGAGGAGCCCTGCTCCTAAGAAACTAGATCCGCTTTTGACCAAGAAGAATCTCTGCCTGAGGAGGAGGCACCGGGAAAGCTGTAGGAGGAAGACTGTCCCTATCCTGGGGGATTGGCCTGCAGTGGTGACCTTGCTGCCAAAGGGGAGAAGAGAAACTGTTGCTGAAGACTTTACTTTACCTTTACTTTCAAGACTTGTGCTTTTCCAAAACGATCTCCAAGGGCTTGGAACTGAGCTTGCCCCCTGAACTGAGCCCCAGGACCATTGGGCTCTACCTGATCTTTACTCGCCTGCCGCTGAACTGTGGTGTCCTTTCCCTTGCCGGAGCTGTGACCCTCGTGCCCCAGTCCCTCCTTGAGCCGTGACCAGGACCGCTTAGCCGCCCCCGCCTTGGGAAGAGCCTCGCTCGATCGGAGCCGCTCCCCCTACGCTGTGCTGGGCTGCCCCTGTCACCTCGCTCGTTGGAGGCTCGCTGTGCACCTTCACCCTCCCTCCGGAATCGGCGTTTGTGAGCATCTCCAAGCCTCGGACGGCCCGGACGTATCTGCGTGCCCGGCTGCCCCGCTTTGTTCACCCGCCACCTGCAACACCCCACTCTTGTCGTGAGCCTGAAGATCAGACACCCATCGTGAAGTGTGGGAGCCTCGGACGCCGCCTCGCCCTTCTGTCGAAGAGCCGCTGAAATCCCGCACCCGCCTTTGCGTCAAGAGCAAGGTACTGTACTTACGAACTCGACCGCGAGCTCGCATCAGATCCAGGGTCTGCAACGTTCTGATTTCCCTGTCATCTGCCGCGTGCTTCCCGGGCGCCGCCTCAGCACGAAGTGCGCTGAGGCCAACAGTTACCTTGTGCCCGCCTAAAAGAACTTTCCGTAACAAAGAGAACTTTACCGTATTCCTAAGAATTGTGGCCCCATCAGTTCAACGTTACTGGGCCTTGTATTAAATCTGCTGAAACTACATAAAAGCTTATTTTTATATACTTCCTGATTGGTGTCCGTTTGTGGTGCATGCAAGGGGTTTACTGTATGTGTAATTGCATTTGCTTAACCGTGTACGCCTGAGACTTAGCCTAGACTGCTAGCGCCACGCACCTAGAGGGTGAGCAGGGGTTATTCTTGGGAGTCATCCTTCGCCCTGACAAGAAGTAAAGGGTCCCTGCTTGGTGTGG
Organism: Triturus cristatus; assembly: GCF_964204655.1. NCBI lineage: Eukaryota > Metazoa > Chordata > Amphibia > Caudata > Salamandridae > Triturus > Triturus cristatus. The sequence goes on along the minus strand of NC_140579.1, from coordinate 1,027,430,461 downwards.
GTTCACACCTGCGTCAACCATAGCCCCCTCATTTCTAACATTTCCCTAGATGGCCGCAGAGCACCGGGTCAAAAACCCAGGTGACCCCCCTTGCAAAACCAGGCAAATTTGAAGTCACCTCACTACGTTTTGGGCCCTTGCCTGTCGCGGGAACTTGGGCCTCCCACACAAGTGAGGCACCATTTTTACCGGGAGACCCAGGGGAACGCTAGGAGATGGGAAATTTAAGTGAGCCCAGTGATGCCACAACTTTCCCACACAAAAATGTGTGAAAAAAGTGATTTCTTTCAGCTAAAATTGAGGTTTGCAGGGGATTCTGGGTAAGGAAACGTTGGGGGATCCATGCAAGCTATACCTCCCTGGAAGCCCCCGGGTGACTAGTTTTCAGAAATGTATGGGTTTGGAAGGTTTCCCTAGATGGCCGCCGAGCACCGGGCCAAAAACCCAGGTGACCCCCCTTGCAAAATCAGGTGGTTTTGAGATAGGCAAATTTGAAGTCACCTCACTACGTTTTGGGCCCTTGCCTGTCGCGGGAACTTGGGCCTCCCACACAAGTGAGGCACCATTTTTACCGGGAGACCCAGAGGAACGCTGGGAGGTGGGAAATTTGAGTGAGCCCGGTGATGCCACAAATTTCCCACACAAAAATGTGTGAAAAAAGTGATTTTTTCAGCTAAAATTGAGGTTTGCAGGGGATTCTGGGTGAGGAAATGTTGGGGGATCCACGCAAGCCATACCTCCCTGGAAGCCACCGGGTGTCTTGGTTTCAGAAATGTATGGGTTTGGTAGGTTTCCCTAGATGGCCGCAGAGCACCGGGCCAAAAACCCAGGTGACCCCCCTTGCAAAACCAGGTGGTTTCGAGATAGGCAAATTTGAAGTCACCTCACTACGTTTTGGGCCCTTGCCTGCCGCGGGAACTTGGGCCTCCCACACAAGTGAGGCACAATTTTTACCGGGAGACCCAGGGAAACGCTGGGAGGTGGGAAATTTGAGTGAGCCCGGTGATGCCACAACTTTCCCACAAAAAATGTGTGAAAAAAGTGATTTTTGCAGCTAAAATTGAGGTTTGCAGGGGATCCTGGGTAAGGAAACGTTGGGGGATCCATGCAAGCTATACCTCCCTGGGAGCCCCTGGGTGTCTAGTTTTCAGAAATGTATGGGCTTGGTAGGTTTCCCTAGATGGCCACAGAGCACCGGGCCAAAAACCCAGGGGACCCCCCTTGCAAAACCAGGTGGTTTTGAGATTGGCAAATTTGAAGTCACCTCACTACGTTTTGGGCCCTTGCCTGTCGCGGGAACTTGGGCCTCCCACACAAGTGAGGCACCATTTTTACCGGGAGACCCAGGGGAACGCTGGGAGGTGGGAAATTTGAGTGAGCCCGGTGATGCCACAACTTTCCCACACAAAAATGTGTGAAAAAAGTGATTTTTTCAGCTAAAATTGAGGTTTGCAGGGGATTCTGGGTAAGGAAACGTTGGGGGATCCATGCAAGCCATAACTCCCTGGAAGCCCCCGGGAGTCTAGTTTTCAGAAATGTATGGGTTTGGTAGGTTTCCCTAGATGGCCGCAGAGCACCGGGCCAAAATCCCAGGTGACCCCCTTGCAAAACCAGGTGGTTTTGAGATAGGCAAGTTTGAAGTCACCTCACTACGTTTTGGGCCCTTGCCTGTCACGGGAACTTGGGCCTCCCACACAAGTGAGGCACCATTTTTAGCAGGAGACGCAGGGGAACGCTGGGAGGTGGGAAATTTGAGTGAGCCCGGTGATGCCACAACTTTCCCACACAAAAATGTGTGAAAAAAGTGATTTTTTTCAGCTAAAATTGAGGTTTGCAGGGGATTCTGGGTAAGGAAACGTTGGGGGATCCACGCAAGCCATACCTCCCTGGAAGCCCTCGGGTGTCTAGTTTTCAGAAATGTATGGGTTTGGTAGGTTTCCCTAGATGGCCGCAGAGCACCGGGCCAAAAACCCAGGTGACCCCCCTTGCAAAACCAGGTGGTTTTGAGATCGGCAAATTTGAAGTCACCTCACTACGTTTTGGGCCCTTGCCTGTCGTGGGAACTTGGGCCTCCCACACAAGTGAGGCACCATTTTTACTGGGAGACCCAGGGGAATGCTGGGAGGTGGGAAATTTGAGTGAGCCCAGTGATGCCACAACTTTCCCACACAAAAATGTGTGAAAAAAGTGATTTTTTTCAGCTTAAATTGAGGCTTGCAGGGGATTCTGGGTAAGGAAACGTTGGGGGATCCATGCAAGCCATACCTCCCTGGAAGCCCCCGGGTGTCTAGTTTTCAGAAATGTATGGGTTTGGTAGGTTTCCCTAGATGGCCGCAGAGCACCGGGCCAAAAACCCAGGTGACCCCCTTGCAAAACCAGGTGGTTTTGAGATAGGCAAGTTTGAAGTCACCTCACTACGTTTTGGGCCCTTGCCTGTCGCGGGAACTTGGGCCTCCCACACAAGTGAGGCACCATTTTTACCGGGAGACCCAGGGGAACACTGGGAGGTGGGAAATATGAGTGAGCCCGGTGATGCCACAACTTTCCCACACAAAAATGTGTGAAAAAAGTGATTTTTTTCAGCTAAAATTGAGGTTTGCAGGGGATTCTGGGTAAGGAAACGTTGGGGGATCCACGCAATCCATACCTCCCTGGAAGCCCCCGGGTGTCTAGTTTTCAGAATTGTATGGGTTTGGTAGGATTCCCTAGATGGCCGCAGAGCACCGGGCCAAAAACCCAGGTGACCCCCCTTGCAAAACCAGGCAAATTTGAAGTCACCTCACTACGTTTTGGGCCCTTGCCTGTCGCGGGAACTTGGGCCTCCCACACAAGTGAGGCACCATTTTTACCGGGAGACCCAGGGGAACGTTGGGAGATGGGAAATTTGAGTGAGCCCGGTGATGCCACAACTTTCCCACACAAAAATGTGTGAAAAAAGTGATTTCTTTCAGCTAAAATTGAGGTTTGCAGGGGATTCTGGGTAAGGAAACGTTGGGGGATCCACGCAAGCCATACCTCCCTGGAAGCCCCCGGGTGTCTAGTTTTCAGAAATGTATGGGTTTGGAAGGTTTCCCTAGATGGCCGCCGAGCACCGGGCCAAAAACCCAGGTGACCCCCCTTGCAAAACCAGGTGGTTTTGAGATAGGCAAATTTGAAGTCACCTCACTACGTTTTGGGCCCTTGCCTGTCGCGGGAACTTGGGCCTCCCACACAAGTGAGGCACCATTTTTACCGGGAGACCCAGGGGAACGCTGGGAGGTGGGAAATTTGAGTGAGCCCGGTGATGCCACAAATTTCCCACACAAAAATGTGTGAAAAAAGTGATTTTGTAAGCTAAAATTGAGGTTTGCAGGGGATTCTGGGTGAGGAAACGTTGGGGGATCCACGCAAGCCATACTTCCCTGGAAGCCCCCTGGTGTCTTGTTTTCAGAAATGTATGGGTTTGGTAGGTTTCCCTAGATGGCCGCAGAGCACCGGGCCAAAAACCCAGGTGACCCCCCTTGCAAAACCAGGTGGTTTTGAGATAGGCAAATTTGAAGTCACCTCACTACGTTTTGGGCCCTTGCCTGCCGCGGGAACTTGGGCCTCCCACACAAGTGAGGCACAATTTTTACCGGGAGACCCAGGGAAACGCTGGGAGGTGGGAAATTTGAGTGAGCCCGGTGATGCCACAACTTTCCCACACAAAAATGTGTGAAAAAAATGATTTTTGCAGCTAAAATTGAGGTTTGCAGGGGATCCTGGGTAAGGAAACGTTGGGGGATCCATGCAAGCCATACCTCCCTGGGAGCCCCTGGGTGTCTAGTTTTCAGAAATGTATGGGCTTGGTAGGTTTCCCTAGATGGCCACAGAGCACCGGGCCAAAAACCCAGGGGACCCCCCTTGCAAAACCAGGTGGTTTTGAGATTAGCAAATTTGAAGTCACCTCACTACGTTTTGGGCCCTTGCCTGTCGCGGGAACTTGGGCCTCCCACACAAGTGAGGCACCATTTTTACCGGGAGACCCAGGGGAACGCTGGGAGGTAGGAAATTTGAGTGAGCCCGGTGATGCCACAACTTTCCCACACAAAAATGTGTGAAAAAAGTGATTTTTTCAGCTAAAATTGAGGTTTGCAGGGGATTCTGGGTAAGGAAACGTTGGGGGATCCATGCAAGCCATAACTCCCTGGAAGCCCCCGGGAGTCTAGTTTTCAGAAATGTATGGGTTTGGTAGGGTTCCCTAGATGGCCGCAGAGCACCGGGCCAAAAACCCAGGTGACCCCCTTGCAAAACCAGGTGGTTTTGAGATAGGCAAGTTTGAAGTCACCTCACTACGTTTTGGGCCCTTGCCTGTCGCGGGAACTTGGGCCTCCCACACAAGTGAGGCACCATTTTTACCGGGAGACGCAGGGAAACGCTGGGAGGTGGGAAATTTGAGTGAGCCCGGTGATGCCACAACTTTACCACACAAAAATGTGTGAAAAAAGTGATTTTTTTCAGCTAAAATTGAGGTTTGCAGGGGATTCTGGGTGAGGAAACGTTGGGGGATCCATGCAAGCCATACCTCCCTGGAAGCCCCCGGGAGTCTAGCTTTCAGAAATGTATGGGTTTGGTAGGTTTCCCTAGATGGCCGCAGAGCACCGGGCCAAAAACCCAGGTGACCCCCTTGCAAAACCAGGTGGTTTTGAGATAGGCAAGTTTGAAGTCACCTCACTACTTTTTGGGCCCTTGCCTGTCGCGGGAACTTAGGCCTCCCACACAAGTGAGGCACCATTTTTACCGGGAGACCCAGGGGAACACTGGGAGGTGGGAAATATGAGGGAGCCCGGTGATGCCACAACTTTCCCACACAAAAATGTGTGAAAAAAGTGATTTTTTTCAGCTAAAATTGAGGTTTGCAGGGGATTCTGGGTAAGGAAACGTTGGGGGATCCACGCAATCCATACCTCCCTGGAAGCCCCCGGGTGTCTAGTTTTCAGAATTGTATGGGTTTGGTAGGATTCCCTAGATGGCCGCAGAGCACCGGGCCAAAAACCCAGGTGACCCCCCTTGCAAAACCAGGTGGTTTTCAGATAGGCAAATTTGAAGTCACCTCACTACGTTTTGGGCCCTTGCCTGTCGCGGGAACTTGGGCCTCCCACACAAGTGAGGCACCATTTTTACCGGGAGACCCAGGGGAACGCTGGGAGGTGGGAAATTTGAGTGAGCCCGGTGATGCCACAAATTTCCCACACAAAAATGTGTGAAAAAAGTGATTTTTTCAGCTAAAATTGAGGTTTGCAGGGGATTCTGGGTGAGGAAACGTTGGGGGATCCACGCAAGCCATACCTCCCTGGAAGCCCCCGGGTGTCTAGTTTTCAGAAATGTATGGGTTTGGTAGGTTTCCCTAGATGGCCGCAGAGCACCGGGCCAAAAACCCAGGTGACCCCCCTTGCAAAACCAGGTGGTTTTGAGATAGGCAAATTTGAAGTCACCTCACTACGTTTTGGGCCCTTGCCTGTCGCGGGAACTTGGGCCTCCCACACAAGTGAGGCACAACTTTTACCGGGAGACCCAGGGAAACGCTGGGAGCTGGGAAATTTGAGTGAGCCCGGTGATGCCACAACTTTCCCACACAAAAATGTGTGAAAAAAGTGATTTTTTCAGTTAAAATTGAGGTTTGCAGGAGATTCTGGGTAAGGAAACTTTGGGGGATCCATGCAATCCATACCTCCCTGGAAGCCCCCGGGTGTCTAGTTTTCAGAAATGTATGGGTTTGGTAGGTTTCCTGTTGGACTTGGCCCTTCTGGCAGGTTCACCCCTGAACTTTTTGCTTTTACTGGTGACATGGTGGTAATGATTTTTGGTTTCTGCGCACTTTCCCTGTGTCCCAGAGTAAAGTGAGTGCATGTGGTGAGATAGGCCTGCCCTTCTTATAGGAATGCATGGGGAATGTATGTGTCCCTGGTAGTTCCTGATGCGTGGGGTGTGCAGGCTCGAGTTTGGTATGTGCAGACTCGTGTGATCGAATGCTTCGCAATGATGTATAATGCGTGATTATGTCATGTGCGGAAGTGCCACTTCTAGGAGTTGGCATATTAGTGTAAAATGTGCAGTGACTGCCTGTCGCGTGATTGGCTGGCTGAGGTCATGTGACGGGCTAGGGAATCCCCAGAGTCAGGAGGAGTCACCCAGTGGTGAATAGGGAGATCAGCAGCTAGATGGGTGGGAGGAGTACACCTGGGTCCTGAATAGGGCTGGGTTTTCCCCACACAATGCTGGCTCCGCCCCCTGTGGTGCGACTGATGACCCTGGCCTGCACTCTGAATAGGGAGAGGGGCTGAGCAAAACAAAGGGCTCAGGAACCAGTTGTAACTGGTTCGCCCCTTCCCTGCACCTTGAGACAAAGGAAAGCTATGTATAAAAATGGGGCTGTGTCCCCACAGAAGGTGTTCACTTCCAGGATCCTGAGGGGGGCTGCTGCTGCTGGAGGCCAGGAGGAACCGCCACTTGGGACTGCCTTCCTGCCTGGAGGGCCCAGTGAGCTGGCCCCTGGCCCCCTGCCCACCTTCCTAAAGCTTTGCCAGGACTTTGGTTGCTGGACCTGGCCTTTAAGCACCTGGAAGCACTTTTCCTTCACCTATAGCGCTAGGAGCGCTTTATTGCTGCAAACCGGTGCCCACCCGGCGTTTGCAACGTGTAGGCTGTGCTGATCTTGAAGTCCCCTGGCAGGTGCCCACCCTGCCAGGGACATTGCCGTGGTCGTTGGCGGGTGCCCACCCCGCTTATTTGTCTTAATTTCACGGCGGGTACCCACCCCGCCGTATATTTCATATCGCGAGGGAGCCTACCCCTTTTGCGGCCCGAGAATCACCGCCACGGCCGGGGAAGCCCAGGAAGTCAGGCAGCGCTGACTGGGACATGGGCGTGGTCTAAAACATGAAGCAGACGGGAGCCTACCCCGCGCTCCTGTGACGGAGATCAGGAAGACGAGGGCGGGAGCCTACCCCGCCTCCGCCGGCGAAGGAGAGTCCCGCGTCGCCCGGAGGAAGCCAGCGGATCCGGGGAGTGGTGCTGGCGCGCAAAGGATTCCCGAGTCCCAGAGCGGGACTTCACCGTAGCGCTACCGTCGCCCGGGACCTGCGCATTCACACCGGTGAGTTGGGCTCAGCTACTGGGGGGGTGACGGGGCACTGGGTTCGGTCCTCCTTCCCGCTGCCCCACCTGACAGAGGGCAGCAGCAGCGCATGAGGAGAGAGACATTTGTCCACCAACGGGGCCCCGCCTTGGGTGTTGAAGAGCGCCTGACGCTCCACCGAAGGGGCAGTGCTTCTCGAGCCTGTGAGGCTCCAACGCGTGACAGTGGTGTACAGAGCCCTGAGTAGAGGCTCCAACGAAGGGGCGCATTATTGTTTAGAGCCTGCGAGGCTCAGGGGGCATTTCTTGTTGTAGAGCCTGCGAGGCTCAGGGGGCATTTCTTGTTGTAAAGCCCAGAAGGGCTCAGGGGGCCACAAGTGTTTTCTCAGAGCCCAGCGAGGCTCCAACGGAGGCCATAATTGTTCTAAGGGCCCAGAGGTGCCCAGGTCTCAGTCCCTACAGCTGCCCAGCACTTACTGGGCAGCTGCCACGTTTAGGCCCCCCCCTGACATTGGGACACAGGGTGCCCTAGCCCCTACAAGGCCTGTTGGCCTAGGGACTGCCACAGGTGGTGGCTTATGTGAGTTTTGCGCTATTGTTCCTAACCTGCACCTCTGAATGTGTTTTTATGCGTCATGTGCCTTGTTTTACACCACTGAATGTATTTTATGCATCATGTGTTTTCCTTCCCTACACCTCTGAATGTGTTGCGATGCATCATGTGTAATGTGCTTAGACCCCTACAGGTATTGTGATACTTAGGTGGTTGTTTTCTCCTAGTACAGGTGGTGCTAGTGAGGTCCTGGTTCCCTGCGCGATATTTTCCTAAGGTGGTTAGGGTTGCGTAGGTGGTACTTACCTGTTACCAGTAGTTACTGGTTGTGTGCTACACGTGTTATTTTGTGCTACAGTATTTTATATCCTATGTTCTAAGTGCTAATTTCTACAAAGTGCTAATTCCTGACAGTGGTCCATGTGGCCCTGTCCCCTGTACATATAATCCCTTGTAAACTCTGCCCATGCCTGTTGGCACATTGTAAAGTGTGTGTTTTTATCTAATGTGTTTTGGTAATACAAAGGCTATTTTTATATAATACCTTGTGTGGAGTTTCTTTTGTGGTGGGCCTTGGGTGTTGTTGCTGGGTGCGCGCGCAAATGCTTTACACATCGCCTCCGGGATAAGCCTGACTGCTCGTGCCAAGCTACCAAGGGGGTGAGCAGGGATTATCTTTGGCGTGTAACTCCCCAGCCCTTACTAGAGTGGTGGTTTCTGCCTGGCCTTGGCGCAAGCCCTAGCCAACCAGAAATGCCATTTCTAACATTGGTGATCAGCGGTGGGATTTGGACTTGCGTTTGCGCTGTTCCGCAGCAGCAACTGGCTGCACCACAAAACTCTGCATTTAGATAATCACATGGTATAGGGATTATTGTACTAAGTTTGTTTTTGTCATTTCTGTGGAAATGTGTTTCTGGATTCACCAGTAAGGGTGGGATCCAGTGGTGGCAGCATAATAGTGTCCAGTACATTTGTTCCCCGCCCTGCGCCCAGAGTTGGTACCTGTGTCACTTGTGGTCAGGTTGAGGAATCAGGGGTGGAGGAAACTGCCTTACCAGTCCGAGGGGAGGGTTGTGTGTGGATGAATGGTGTGTGGCACTAGGCAAGTGAGTGTGAGTTCTCTGGGATAGAGAGCTTGCTGAATCCTTTGTGAATTGTGTGCTCCTGTTAAGCTCAGACCCCTAGGTTCCCTGTGTTGAACTTTTCTCAAGAACGTCCGCCAAAATGGAGCCAACTTTTGATTTCTGTGATCTGTTTGGGAACAGTATGTTGGAGTTGGTAAGGTTCTGTGAAGAGAGAGACATAGGGGTGGATGAGTCAGACACTCAGTCCGAACTTAGAAGCAGCCTGATCCTATGGCAAAAGGGTCAATGGGGTCTTGAGCGCAGTAGGATAAGGGCCCGGGCCTCACACCAGGAGGGTGGTGGGTCTGTGGGGAGCCCTGAAGATTCAGAAGAGGAGGAAGAAAGTAACCTGACAGGGACGCCAGTAGATAGTGGAGACCCCATAGATAGGGAGTCCCTTGCTGGGTCCAGTGTCAGGAGCAGCACCCCATCCCTTTCCCTGTCCCCAGAGGAGTGGGTGGATAGGAGGGAAGAAAGGGAGCATCAGCTGGCCATGGAGAAGCTCAGGATAGAGCATGCCAAGCTGGAGACCGAGAGGGTCTTAGCTCAGAAACAGATGGTGGAGGCTGAGAGGGCCTTTGCCAGAGAGAAACTAGCTCTGGAGGGTAAGTTGTCCCCTGAGCGCAGTGGTAGTTTCCTGGATTCCCCAGGGAGGGTTGAGTCCAGTGGAGGCAGCTATATAGATTTCAGTGTAGGAAATCCCAGTCCCAGTTCCCCCAGTCTGGTACCTGTTTCCCAGGAGGAGGAGTTAAGGTTGAAATTCAGGGGCAGTAGGAAACTGTCTCACCAGTCTTGGGAGGAGTTTGTGGATGGATGTGAGAATGCACTGTTTGCTTGTATAGGAGTTTCCGCACAATCTGATTTTGATGAACTGTGTAATCTGGTTCTCAAAGAACACCTGCTCAGTTGTTGTGTGCCGGGGTTGCGCCAACACCTGTTGGGGTGTGGATTGTCTGAGCCATTTGAGCTTGGGGATGAAGCAGAGTGCTGGGAAAGTGCTAGAGGTTCTCTAGAGTCATTAGGGAATGACTCCAAAAGTAGTGGTTCAGGTATCTTCCAGCCCAGCGTGGTGGAAGAGGCTCAGTGTAGCCCATCTAGGTCCCAGGATAGCGAGTAGGGTGTAGGGGCTTACGGCCTGGCTCAGTGGAGCGGGAGTAAGTGGGTGACCGAGGGTCCCCAGATGCACGAAGCCCTGCCTCAGGACTTGGATGGTTTCTTGAGGGAACACCAGGTTGGGGACCTAGGCTGTCCTGTTAGTCCATTTGAGGAAGATCTCCTAGTGAGTAGAGGACCTGGAGCGCCTGTAAACAGAGCTCCTGTGGTTCTATAGTCTGGCAGTACAGCTCCGTTAGGGAGGGTACAGGAGTCCAGCGTGAGGAGTGATTGGGGGATGAGTTTCCCAGTGGATGCACCAGTGGACCAGGGACTAGCCAGTTGGGCTAGATCTTTTTGGAGGGACCCGGGTGGCGCCACTTCTGTTCTGGGGGATCTTCGCGCACTGTCAGGTGGACAGGGGACGGGAGATCTGCGCCAGACAGACAGTCACACGACACATGGGTCATGTGTCAGCCTCAGGGGGATGGAGTGTAAATCCCCAGAAGTCCTGGAGTGCCAGGCGATTATTCCACCAAAGGTTCTAGGCCGGAGGTTGGAAGGCCAGGTTCAGGGTCAGCCTGACCTGAAGGGTAGGACGTCTGTAACCAGCGTCCCGACCGGTTCTTCTTCCAGAGGTACCGCCCCAGTTGGTAGGGAGCAGGGCTCTGGAAGGGGGTGCAGAGGGTGGGAGAGCCCACCTCTGACCCCGGTGCAACCTAAGGGGTTAAACCCTGGGTTGGAATGGCGTTCTAGGTGTACCCCTCGCCAGAGGAGGAGGAACCCTAGGAGAAGAGGTAGGGGGAGGAGAACCTTTCCTGAGACTCCTGGTCCACCTGAGGTTGTAGACCCTAGGCTGGAGAACCAGTGGCAGTCTAGTCCTGTCTTGCAGACAGGAAGAGTGGAGAATGGCCGCTATGTGCCAGGGGTTACTACCCCCCACTCTGTGATTAGGCAAGGACCGGTGGCACCTGGGTGGCCTAGGGCCTGGTCTTGGCCGCAGACAGCTTGGGAGTACCAGTGGGGTAGCCCAGTTGGTCCGGACAGTGGTTTTAGAAGGAATCCCATGGGTTCACCGTGGCATAGAACAGGAGGGTGTCCCTGCAGTTGCGGGCCCGCGTCCGTGTTCTATCGCCCCAAGCAGGGAAGTCCATCACGGTGGTGATTGGTCTGCCCTGCGTTTTGGCTGGAAGGGGGTTGTGTTGGACTTGGCCCTTCTGGCAGGTTCACCCCTGAACTTTTTGCTTTTACTTGTGACCTGGTGGTAATGATTTTTGTTTTCTGCGCACTTTCCCTGTGTCCCAGAGTAAAGTGCGTGCGCACTCTGAGTGCATGTGGTGAGATAGGCCTGCCCTCCCATAGGAATGCATGGGGAATGTATGTGTCCCTGGTAGTTCCTGATGCGTGGGGTGTGCAGGCTCGAGTTTGGTATGTGCGGACTCGTGTGATCGAATGCTTCGCAATGATGTATAATGCGTGATTATGTCATGTGCGGAAGTGCCACTTCTAGGAGTTGGCATATTAGTGTAAAATGTGCAGTGACTGCCTGTCGCGTGATTGGCTGGCTGAGGTCATGTGACGGGCTAGGGAATCCCCAGAGTCAGGAGGAGTCACCCAGTGGTGAATAGGGAGATCAGCAGCTAGATGGGTGGGAGGAGTACACCTGGGTCCTGAATAGGGCTGGGTTTTCCCCACACAATGCTGGCTTCGCCCCCTGTGGTGCGACTGATGACCCTGGCCTGCACTCTGAATAGGGAGAGGGGCTGAGCAAAACAAAGTGCTCAGGAACCAGTTGTAACTGGTTCGCCCCTTCCCTGCACCTTGAGACAAAGGAAAGCTATGTATAAAAATGGGGCTGTGTCCCCACAGAAGGTGTTCACTTCCAGGATCCTGAGGGGGGCTGCTGCTGCTGGAGGCCAGGAGGAACCGCCACTTGGGACTGCCTTCCTGCCTGGAGGGCTCAGTGAGCTGGCCCCTGGCCCCCTGCCCACCTTCCTAAAGCTTTGCCAGGACTTTGGTTGCTGGACCTGGCCTTTAAGCGCCTGGAAACACTTTTCCTTCACCTATAGCGCTAGGAGCGCTTTATTGCTGCAAACCGGTGCCCACCCGGCGTTTGCAACGTGTAGGCTGTGCTGATCTTGAAGTCCCCTGGCAGGTGCCCACCCTGCCAGGGACATTGCCGTGGTTGTTGGCGGGTGCCCACCCCGCTTATTTGTCTTAATTTCACGGCGGGTGCCCACCCCGCCGTATATTTCATATCGCGAGGGAGCCTACCCCTTTTGCGGCCCGAGAATCACCGCCACGGCCGGGGAAGCCCAGGAAGTCAGGCAGCACTGACTGGGACGTGGGTGTGGTCTGAAACAGGAAGCAGACGGGAGCCTACCCCGCGCTCCTGTGACGGAGATCAGGAAGACGAGGGCGGGAGCCTACCCCGCCTCCGCCGGCGAAGGAGAGTCCCGCGTCGCCCGAAGGAAGCCAGCGGATCCGGGGAGTGGTGCTGGCATGCAAAGGATTCCCGAGTCCCAGAGCGGGACTTCACCGTAGCGCTGCCGTCGCCCGGGACCTGCGCGTTCACACCGGTGAGTTGGGCTCAGCTACAGGGGGTGTGACGGGGCACTGGGTTCGGTCCTCCTTCCCGCTGCCTCACCTGACAGAGGGCAGTGGCAGCGCGTGAGGAGAGAGACATTTGTCCACCAACGGGGCCCCGCCTTGGGTGTTGAAGAGCGCCTGACGCTCCACCGAAGGGGGCAGTGCTTCTCGAGCCTGTGAGGCTCCAACGCGTGACAGTGGTGTACAGAGCCCCGAGTAGAGGCTCCAACGAAGGGGCGCATTATTGTTTAGAGCCTGCGAGGCTCAGGGGGCATTTCTTGTTGTAGAGCCTGCGAGGCTCAGGGGGCATTTCTTGTTGTAAAGCCCAGAGGGGCTCAGGGGGCCACGAGTGTTTTCTCAGAGCCCAGCGAGGCTCCAACTGAGGCCATAATTGTTCTAAGGGCCCAGAGGTGCCCAGGCCTCAGTCCCTACTGCTGCCCAGCACTTAGTGGGCAGCTGCCACGTTTAGGCCCCCCCCTGACATTGGGACACAGGGCGCCCTAGCCCCTACAAGGCCTGTTGGCCTAGGGACTGCCACAGGTGGTGGCTTATGTGAGTTTTGCGCTATTGTTCCTAACCTGCACCTCTGAATGTGTTTTTATGCGTCATGTGCCTTGTTTTACACCGCTGAATGTATTTTATGCATCATGTGTTTTCCTTCCCTACACCTCTGAATGTGTTGCGATGCATTATGTGTAATGTGCTTAGACCCCTACAGGTATTGTGATACTTAGGTGGTTGTTTTCTCCTAGTACAGGTGGTGCTAGTGAGGTCCTGGTTCCCTGCGCGATATTTTCCTAAGGTGGTTAGGGTTGCGTAGGTGGTACTTACCTGTTACCAGTAGTTACTGGTTGTGTGCTACACGTGTTATTTTGTGCTACAGTATTTTATATCCTATGTTCTAAGTGCTAATTTCTACAAAGTGCTAATTCCTGACAGTGGTCCATGTGGCCCTGTCCCCTGTACATATAATCCCTTGTAAACTCTGCCCATGCCTGTTGGCACATTGTAAAGTGTGTGTTTTTATCTAATGTGTTTTGGTAATACAAAGGCTATTTTTATATAATACCTTGTGTGGAGTTTCTTTTGTGGTGGGCATTGGGTGTTGTTGCTGGGTGCGCGCGCAAATGCTTTACACATCGCCTCCGGGATAAGCCTGACTGCTCGTGCCAAGCTACCAAGGGGGTGAGCAGGGGTTATCTTTGGCGTGTAACTCCCCAGCCCTGACTAGAGTGGTGGTTTCTGCCTGGCCTTGGCGCAAGCCCTAGCCAACCAGAAATGCCATTTCTAACATTGGTGATCAGCGGTGGGATTTGGACTTGCGTTTGCGCTGTACCGCAGCATCAACTGGCTGCACCACAAAACTCTGCATTTAGATAATCACATGGTATAGGGATTATTGTACTAAGTTTGTTTTTGTCATTTCTGTGGAAATGTGTTTCTGGATTCACCAGTAAGGGTGGGATCCAGTGGTGGCAGCATAATAGTGTCCAGTACATTTGTTCCCCTCCCTGCGCCCAGAGTTGGTACCTGTGTCACTTGTGGTCAGGTTGAGGAATCAGGGGTGGTAGAAACTGCCTTACCAGTCCGAGGGGAGGGTTGTGTGTGGATGAATGGTGTGTGGCACTAGGCAAGTGAATGTGAGTTCTCTGGGATAGAGAGCTTGCTGAATCCTTTGTGAATTGTGTGCTCCTGTTAAGCTCAGACCCCTAGGTTCCCTGTGTTGAACTTTTCTCAAGAACGTCTGCCAAAATGGAGCCAACTTTTGATTTCTGTGATCTGTTTGGGTACAGTATGTTGGAGTTGGTAAGGTTCTGTGAAGAGAGAGACATAGGGGTGGATGAGTCAGACACTCAGTCCGAACTTAGAAGCAGCCTGATCCTATGGCAAAAGGGTCAATGGGGTCTTGAGCGCACTACCCAAAACCCTCAGACAACAAACCCAGGAAAAACCTTTTCGAAAACTGCTAAAGACCTGGATCTTTAATCTCCCGGACGATCACTCCAAAGCTTCCATCTAATCCTCTTGGACTGGCTCACTTAGGTTCCCTAGCGCCAAGATGCTCCCTCCGGAGCGAACGTCGCGCTCTATAAATACCCCACAAATACAAAAGTAGGATAAGGGCCCGGGCCTCACACCAGGAGGGTGGTGGGTCTGTGGGGAGCCCTGAAGATTCAGAAGAGGAGGAAGAAAGTAACCTGACAGTGACGCCAGTAGATAGTGGAGACCCCATAGATAGGGAGTCCCTTGCTGGGTCCAGTGTCAGGAGCAGCACCCCATCCCTTTCCCTGTCCCCAGAGGAGTGGGTGGATAGGAGGGAAGAAAGGGAGCATCAGCTGGCCATGGAGAAGCTCAGGATAGAGCATGCCAAGCTGGAGACCGAGAGGGTCTTAGCTCAGAAACAGATGGCGGAGGCTGAGAGGGCCTTGCCCGAGAGAAACTAACTCTGGAGGGTAAGTTGTCCCCTGAGCTCAGTGGTAGTTTCCTGGATTCCCCAGGGAGGGTTGAGTCCAGTGGAGGCAGCTAAATAGATTTCAGTGTAGGAAATCCCAGTCCCAGTTCCCCCAGTCTGGTACCTGTTTCCCAGGAGGAGGAGTTAAGGTTGAAATTCAGGGGCAGTCGGAAACTGTCTCACCAGTCTTGGGAGGAGTTTGTGGATGGATGTGAGAATGCACTGTTTGCTTGGATAGGAGTTTCCGCACAATCTGATTTTGATGAACTGTGTAATCTGGTTCTCAAAGAACACCTGCTCAGTTGTTGTGTGCCGGGGTTGCGCCAACACCTGTTGGGGTGTGGATTGTCTGAGCCATTTGAGCTTGGGGATGAAGCAGAGCGCTGGGAAAGTGCTAGAGGTTCTCTAGAGTCATTAGGGAATGACTCCAAAAGTAGTGGTTCAGGTATCTTCCAGCCCAGCGTGGTGGAAGCGGCTCAGTGTAGCCCATCTAGGTCCCAGGATAGCGAGGAGGGTGTAGGGGCTTACGGCCTGGCTCAGTGGAGCGGGAGTAAGTGGGTGACCGAGGGTCCCCAGACGCACGAAGCCCTGCCTCAGGACTTGGATGGTTTCTTGAGGGGACACCAGGTTGGGGACCTAGGCTGTCCTGTTAGTCCATTTGAGGAAGATCTCCTAGTGAGTAGAGGACCTGGAGCGCCTGTAAACAGAGCTCCTGTGGTTCTATAGTCTGGCAGTACAGCTCCGTTAGGGAGGGTACAGGAGTCCAGCGTGAGGAGTGATTGGGGGATGAGTTTCCCAGTGGATGCACCAGTGGACCAGGGACTAGCCAGTTGGGCTAGATCTTTTTGGAGGGACCCGGGTGGCGCCACTTTTGTTCTGGGGGATCTTCGTGCACTGTCAGGTGGACAGGGGACAAGAGATCTGCACCAGACAGACAGTCACACGACACATGGGTCATGTGTCAGCCTCAGGGGGATGGAGTGTAAATCCCCAGAAGTCCTGGAGTGCCAGGCGATTATTCCACCAAAGGTTCTAGGCCGGAGGTTGGAAGGCCAGGTTCAGGGTCAGCCTGACCTGAAGGGTAGGACGTCTGTAACCAGCGTCCTGACCGGTTCTTCTTCCAGAGGTACCGCCCCAGTTGGTAGGGAGCAGGGCTCTGGAAGGGGGTGCAGAGGGTGGGAGAGCCCACCTCTGACCCCGGTGCAACCTAAGGGGTTAAACCCTGGGTTGGAATGGCGTTCTAGGTGTACCCCTCGCCAGAGGAGGAGGAACCCTAGGAGAAGAGGTAGGGGGAGGAGAACCTTCCCTGAGACTCCTGGTCCACCTGCGGTTGTAGACCCTAGGCTGGAGAACCAGTGGCAGTCTAGTCCTGTCTTGCAGACAGGAAGAGTGGAGAATGGCCGCTATGTGCCAGGGGTTACTACCCCCCACTCTGTGATTAGGCAAGGACCAGTGGCACCTGGGTGGCCTAGGGCCTGGTCTTGGCCGCAGACAGCTTGGGAGTACCAGTGGGGTAGCCCAGTTGGTCCGGACAGTGGTTTTAGAAGGAATCCCATGGGTTCACCGTGGCGTAGAACAGGAGGGTGTCCCTGCAGTTGCGGGCCCGCGTCCGTGTTCTATCGCCCTCAAGCAGGGAAGTCTATCACGGTGGTGATTGGTCTGCCCTGCGTTTTGGCTGGAAGGGGGTTGTGTTGGACTTGGCCCTTCTGGCAGGTTCACCCCTGAACTTTTTGCTTTTACTTGTGACCTGGTGGTAATGATTTTTGGTTTCTGCGCACTTTCCCTGTGTCCCAGAGTAAAGTGCGTGCGCACTCTGAGTGCATGTGGTGAGATAGGCCTGCCCTCCCATAGGAATGCATGGGGAATGTATGTGTCCCTGGTAGTTCTTGATGCGTGGGGTGTGCAGGCTCGAGTTTGGTATGTGCGGACTCGTGTGATCGAATGCTTCGCAATGATGTATAATGTGTGATTATGTCATGTGCGGAAGTGCCACTTCTAGGAGTTGGCATATTAGTGTAAAATGTGCAGTGACTGCCTGTCGCGTGATTGGCTGGCTGTGGTCATGTGACGGGCTAGGGAATCCCCAGAGTCAGGAGGAGTCACCCAGTGGTGAATAGGGAGATCAGCAGCTAGATGGGTGGGAGGAGTACACCTGGGTCCTGAATAGGGCTGGGTTTTCCCCCACACAATGCTGTTTCCGCCCCCTGTGGTGCGACTGATGACCCTGGCCTGCACTCTGAATAGGGAGAGGGGCTGAGCAAAACAAAGTGCTCAGGAACCAGTTGTAACTGGTTCGCCCCTTCCCTGCACCTTGAGACAAAGGAAAGCTACGTATAAGTGCAGGTAGAGTCTAGAGTGTACATACCCAAAGATGTAGTGAAGGAATTTTTTTAAAATGATGACATAGGGCAGTGGTTTAAGGCCTATGAGGTAGCCATGTCTTCCCACCGGATCCCTGAGAAAGATTGGGGAGCGGGGTTGTGGGGACGGTTCCTTAGTGAGGGGCGGGATACACTGCTGGATTTGCCTTCAGATGATTATAATTCCTATCCCCATATGAAGGCTGCTTTGATGTCTAGGTATGGGTTGACCCCTGAGTTGTATAGACAAAGGTTCAGGTGTTGCACTAAGATTCCAAACAGTCAAAGGTGGAGCGATTCTGGCGTGGTGTGCACGAGGTCCTGCGAGTGGTTACGCGTGTCGCGCTGTTGCCTGAAGCGAGGAGATGCTTGCTGAATGTGTGGGAGCCAACTGACTACTCGGTTCCGCAGACGCGGTGGGTGACTCTGGGATACATGATAGCCAAGCGTGACATTGCTCAATTGTGGGGATCCCAGAGGCCCCCGGCGGTGTCGGCCTGGAAAGAACACATGGATTGGTGTATGTTTCGTGAAAAGGTGGTGTATGTTGCGAGGGGTAAGCCTGGGGCGTGGGTGAAAATCTGGGGCCCCTGGAACGCCTATCGCGGGGGTATTTGCGAGCCGCCACTGCTGCCGGCTGCCTCACCAGCTCCGTCCCCCTAGCCGACCCCCTCCCCCAGCCACGGGCACGTGGTTCCCCAGTCCCTGATCTGTTCTCATTCCCCTCTTCAGAGTTTGGCGATTGGTTGGGGTCCCCCACTTAAGGAGCGCGTGCTGTCACTTGGGATTGCGGGTTGCCTTGCGGGTGTGGTTTTTTTGTGTTGTTGTGTTTCGACAAAAGGAAACCGTATTGTGGGTTTGGAGTTATGTGGCCTGCACTACTGATATCTCCTGATTTACCTTTTTGCACCGCCAAGAGATTTTTCTGTATATACGTCATATGCTTCTGCCACTCTAGCGGCCGGCCAGACGGTTGTAGGCCCATACCTGTAACTATTTGAGATTGCAATAAACGGTTTCAAAAAAAAAAAAAAAAAAAAAAAAAAAGATTCCAAACAGTACGTATGTTGAGTATGTGACTTTTTTTTGCAGAGCACTGGATGGTTGGGTGAAGGGTAGCAAAGTTAATGATTTTCAAGGGCTTCTTGATTTAATGGCATGGGAGCACTTGTCTAGTAATTGTTTTCCTGAGCTACGCCAGCACCTGATTGATAGTAGGCTGACTAACCCTAGGAAGCTTGCTGAGGAGGCGGACCGCTGGGTCAGTACCAGGGTCCACAAGGGTCAAGTGGGAGATTCCGCCAAAGGTGGGCAGGGTCCCCAGCAGAAGAGTGGGGGGCACAAGGGTAAACAGAGGGAGTTCCAGAAGGGGCCCCAAAGTAATCCCCAAGGGAACCAAGGGAAAGGTTCTCAGCCTCCCCCACCCTAGAAGCAGACCGGGGCCCCGACAGGTACACCTGTTCAGAAGGGGCCCATCAGATGTTACAAGTGTGGTAACCTGGGGCATTTTGCCTATGATGTGAAGTGTCCATTATTTGGTAAACCCGCACCCACTGGTGCTCCATCCCGGCAGGTGACTAGTGTAGCCCTGGGGGAGGAGGTGAATGTCCAAGGTGGGTGGGGTCCCTCAGAGATGTCCCTTGTCTCATTAGGAGACTGTGAAGTGGTCCCCCAAACCCAGCTGCCTGAGAACACTAAAAAATACAGGCAGTGGGTGACCATAAATGGCCATAGGGTTGAAGCTCTCAGAGATACAGGAGCCAGTGTGACGGCTGTCAAGCGCCACCTGGTGTCTCAAGAGCAGGTTGTATGATTGGTTGCAAGCCCTTAAACATTAGGGCGTGTCCCCTGGGCACTGGTATATCGATGTTGGATTGTTGTTATTCAATTGGATTCAATAAAGTTTCTTCAAAAGTTTTTTGTGGTTTATATTTCTTTAATCACGAAATTCATATATTATAGAAGGGACACCATCGATTATAAATTAGAAGTGTATACCTGGGCAGACATATACGCCAAACGAAGACAAAACAAACCATACAACCTCAACACAGACACGTCTTCGTCAGAAAGCGACATTTCAAACCAACCCAGAAACACATCACCAAAGACCACCCCAGCTACCTCTTCTAATGAAACAAACGCATCAGTTTCTTTTTTAGAAGCAGGTGCCACCAACGAGGAAGACCCAGGAGGAGCCAAAGAAACAGAAAAAACAAAGGAAATCCCCCAAACTCGAATGACAACCTCGAAACAGAACAAGCAGAAGAAAGGGGGACACAGGATGACCTAGTAATCAACATTTCTGATTACCACTTATCTAATGTTGAATCAAGAGTGTTACAGAAAGGAACCTCTTTCGTTCCGACGACACACACGAACAGTCTGGAATTAGACATTAGTTTCTTCAAATTGATGAGAAAACTCCGATTAAGACACTATTTTGAAAACATAGTAGAACCTACTACCTTTACACCGGAAGATCCACTAAGGGGCCTAACCACTAAAAGTACTTACATGGCACCAATAAGCCACAAAAGTCTAGACACATTTGAAACTTTAGTGAAACAGGACCTCCAAAAACTTAACTTTCAAAAACGTCACAAATTCAAAAACCTTACACAGAAGGAATGGGGCATATTAAGGTCTATAGCTAACAGAACCAGTATAACATGTCAGAAAGCCGACAAGGGTGGAGCATTGGTAATCTTAAACACCAGCTATTATGAAGAACAAGTGGAAATCCAATTATCGGATGAATACACTTACATGAAACTCGACTTCAATCCTACGGAACAAATCCATGAAGTCCTTAAAAACATCGTTCAAAAAGCTAATGAAACAGGCACCATAAATGATAAAGTCAAGAAATTTCTGATTCAAACCAACCCAAAAAGTCCCACCATATACATGGTACCTAAAATACACAAAAATTTGACCAAACCACCTTTCCGACCAATAGTGTCCACAAGAAACAGCCTACACGAACCGGTGGGCAAATACTTGGACAAATATCTCCAACCAAGCGTTGTTAAACTACCCACGTACATCAAGGACACAACGGAATTTCTCAATAAATTTCAAAAGATCACTAAAGACAAAAATGAACCTATCCTCATGTGTACAATAGATGTCAAATCTTTATACACGTCCATCCCACATCAGAGTGGCCTGGAAGCAGTAGTACAAGCACTTCTACAAAGTGAATACAGCACAAACTTACAAATCTTTTTGATGGAACTAATGTTTTTCACATTACAACACAGCTATTTTAAATGGAAGACAGACTGGTTCTTGCAGAAGACTGGTACATCAATGGGAAATTGTGCCGCGCCCACATACGCGAATATCTTCATGGGAATGTTTGAAGAAAAACACATCTTAACCAATCCTACTTGGCAAAAGCATCTAAAAATGTTCGTAAGATTCATAGACGATATATTCATACTATGGAACGGACCAACATCCACCCTAAACAAACTGCTGGGTGAACTTAACTTGGTAGATGAAAGAATACAATTCACTTCAGAGACACAACTAAACACCATCAACTTTTTGGATGTAAAAATCACACAAACCAGTGAAGGTTTCCAAACAGATCTGTTCAGAAAACCTACGGACAAAAACAACATGCTGTCCTACGACAGCTTTCACCTCAGCTCCTTAAAAAACAATATGCCTTTCACGCAAATACTCAGAATAACAAGAATAGTATCAGACCCCAACATCAGGACAACACGCATTAACGAAATGCTGAAACGCTTTCGCACAAGAGGATATCCAGAAAACATTCTACAAGAAGCAGAAAACAGAGGCAACACCATCAGCAGGTCCACTGCCTTGTCAACCTCAAGGAAACCCTCAGATAACCGTACTACTATAGTTTCCAAGTTTTCTACCATGAGCAAATGCTTCAAAAAAATTATTAAAAGACATTGGCCCATATTGAAAGTGGAACCAGATTTTAATAAAATCTTTGAACAGGAACCAACTTTCGCATACACCAGAGCCAAAAATTTGGGAGAGATTATAAAAAACCCCACAGATCAGACCGAACAAATCCAACATAAAGGAACTTTAGCATGTTGGAATTGCAACAATTGCAACAATATCATTCCTGGTTCATACATCACACATCCGATGAAAGGTTACACCATCAATCTTAAAGTAACAGCCACATGCGACACAGCCAATACTATATATCAACTAAAATGCCCATGTGGAAAAATATACGTGGGACAAACAGAAAGAAAAATTAAAACACGTATAAATGAACACAAAAGCAACATCAGGACTCAGAACCTCAAATCCACAGTGGCAAGCCATTTCCTAGAAGCTGGACATCATATAAGCCAACTCAAATTCAACATCCTGGAAATCATTGCTAAAACGGAAGGCAGAGACAATCACAAAACTTTATTACAACGTGAAAATCACTGGATTCGCACACTTAATTCCATGAAACCAAATGGGATGAATGACCGGATGGAATTTACATGTTATCTCTGATTGCATGAACAGTTAACAAGTGTATTAATTATCTTACACAGATGAATGTTCTTACATTGCAGACTGTCAAATGTGGTTGATGTTGCA
The DNA here is from genome assembly GCF_964204655.1 of Triturus cristatus. Classification (NCBI taxonomy): domain Eukaryota; kingdom Metazoa; phylum Chordata; class Amphibia; order Caudata; family Salamandridae; genus Triturus; species Triturus cristatus. Next base: position 1,027,408,597 of record NC_140579.1, on the reverse strand, counting down.
CGCATAGTCTTTTCTCACTTTCAGTTCTCAAACAACGCGTCCCATCTCTATCTTTATCACACAACCTCTCATTAACCCACACTCGACTCAGCGTTCACACACTGACGGAGGCACCCGGCAGGGCTGTTCACAGCATGCGCTAGAAACCTTCCTAACTCGAAAGTAAGTAACTTTAGAGAGCAAGCGTTACTTTATGTCACACGCGAAATAATGGGAGACACTTTCGATTGTACCACCACTATGACGCACGCCCGCATTAGCATAAATGATTGCACTTCGTTTCTTTAAACACTCACCCATAGCTTTTTAAATCCACGCACAAAATTTCTCTTTTGCAGCACCTTTGTTGAACTCCATAGTCACATTATCTTGGACCTAGTTTTAAGACTACGACACTAACAGCCACTAAATACCGCCCCACATGAATCACCACTGAGACGCACAGAAAGACTAACCACCATTAACGCTAATGAACGCCTGCAATACTTTTCTTTAGTGATAAAAGGTGATACAGTATTACAAACGCCTCATTCATTTACTTTTAGATATTCCCCGGAAGAAGGCATCACGCCGAAATGCATTGGGAATTGTAGACTCGTATTATACGATGCATCATCGAAATGATATATGAATTTCGTGATTAAAGAAATATAAACCACAAAAAACTTTTGAAGAAACTTTATTGAATCCAATTGAATAACAACAATCCAACATCGATATACCAGTGCCCAGGGGACACGCCCTAATGTTTAAGGGCTTGCAACCAATCATACTGAATCCCCGCACTCCTTGTTCAGAGAAGTGACACCCTAGGAGCACGGACTTACCTCTACAAAAACCTGATAATATGATCACAAACATATAAGCTGTGCACGTACCACACCTATAGTACATATCTCCATTCTGAACCCGAGTACGGAGCACGCCTCCATACAAAATGGCCTACGAACAAATATCCAACCTAACAGACCTCAGAGCGGAATCGTTCGCATACACCGATGATGCTGCGAATAAAATATACGCACTAATACAAGAAGAGGCCACCGAATTTTCATCGAAGAGAACTAAAGAACAAAACATACGCCAACTACTGTATCTTTCTAAAAAAGAAATCAATCAGAGACTGCATGCAAGTACCATGATAAAATATCATAAAGCTCAAAGGATCCCGAGAGGATTAAGAATCCCATTGAAACCATCATTATGCAAAAACGTCCAACAGTTTAAAGATCGTTGGTTCGCAATATTGAACAAATGTTCATTAGACCTAATCCTCCTCATTATAGAAGAATTATCGAACATACTAGAGGAACTAACAAAAGAAATCGAAACAGTCAAATCTGAATTACAAACAACTATCCCTCCAGAAGATTGGAATAAAGTACTAGAAGATATAAACATCCAGTTATCAAAACACACCCAAGAAATCAACGAAAGGAAAATTCGAAAATATAGAAGGGACACCATTGATTATAAATTAGGAGAAGTGTATACCTGGGCAGACATATACGCCAAACGAAGACAAAACAAACCATACAACCTCAACACAGACACGTCTTCGTCAGAAAGCGACATTTCAAACCTACCCAGAAACACATCACCAAAGACCACCCCAGCTACCTCTTCTAATGAAACAAACGCATCAGTTTCTTTTTTAGAAGCAGGTGCCACCAACGAGGAAGACCCAGGAGGAGCCAAAGAAACAGAAAAAACAAAGGAAATCCCCCAAACTCGAATGACAACCTCGAAACAGAACAAGCAGAAGAAAGGGGGACACAGGATGACCTAGTAATCAACATTTCTGATTACCACTTATCTAATGTTGAATCAAGAGTGTTACAGAAAGGAACCTCTTTCGTTCCGACGACACACACGAACAGTCTGGAATTAGACATTAGTTTCTTCAAATTGATGAGAAAACTCCGATTAAGACACTATTTTGAAAACATAGTAGAACCTACTACCTTTACACCGGAAGATCCACTAAGGGGCCTAACCACTAAAAGTACTTACATGGCACCAATAAGCCACAAAAGTCTAGACACATTTGAAACTTTAGTGAAACAGGACCTCCAAAAATGTAACTTTCAAAAACGTCACAAATTCAAAAACCTTACACAGAAGGAATGGGGCATATTAAGATCTATAGCTAACAGAACCAGTATAACATGTCAGAAAGCCGACAAGGGTGGAGCATTGGTAATCTTAAACACCAGCTATTATGAAGAACAAGTGGAAATCCAATTATCGGATGAATACACTTACATGAAACTCGACTTCAATCCTACGGAACAAATCCATGAAGTCCTTAGAAACATCGTTCAAAAAGCTTTTGAAACAGGCACCATAAATGATAAAGTCAAGAAATTTCTGATTCAAACCAACCCAAAAAGTCCCACCATATACATGGTACCTAAAATACACAAAAATTTGACCAAACCACCTTTCTGACCAATAGTGTCCACAAGAAACAGCCTACACGAACCGGTGGGCAAATACTTGGACAAATATCTCCAACCAAGCGTTGTTAAACTACCCACGTACATCAAGGACACAACGGATTTTCTCAATAAATTTCAAAAGATCACTAAAGACAAAAATGAACCTATCCTCATGTGTACAATAGATGTCAAATCTTTATACACGTCCATCCCACATCAGAGTGGCCTGGAAGCAGTAGAACAAGCACTTCTACAAAGTGAATACAGCACAAACTTACAAATCTTTTTGATGGAACTAATGTTTTTCACATTACAACACAGCTATTTTAAATGGAAGACAGACTGGTTCTTGCAGAAGACTGGTACATCAATGGGAAATTGTGCCGCGCCCACATACGCGAATATCTTCATGGGAATGTTTGAAGAAAAACACATCTTAACCAATCCTACTTGGCAAAAGCATCTAAAAATGTTCGTAAGATTCATAGACGATATATTCATACTATGGAACGGACCAACATCCACCCTAAACAAACTGCTGGGTGAACTTAACTTGGTAGATGAAAGAATACAATTCACTTCAGAGACACAACTAAACACCATCAACTTTTTGGATGTAAAAATCACACAAACCAGTGAAGGTTTCCAAACAGATCTGTTCAGAAAACCTACGGACAAAAACAACATGCTGTCCTACGACAGCTTTCACCTCAGCTCCTTAAAAAACAATATGCCTTTCACGCAAATACTCAGAATAACAAGAATAGTATCAGACCCCAACATCAGGACAACACGCATTAACGAAATGCTGAAACGCTTTCGCACAAGAGGATATCCAGAAAACATTCTACAAGAAGCAGAAAACAGAGGCAACACCATCAGCAGGTCCACTGCCTTGTCAACCTCAAGGAAACCCTCAGATAACCGTACTACTATAGTCTCCAAGTTTTCTACCATGAGCAAATGCTTCAAAAAAATTATTAAAAGACATTGGCCCATATTGAAAGTGGAACCAGATTTTAATAAAATCTTTGAACAGGAACCAACTTTCGCATACACCAGAGCCAAAACTTTGGGAGAGATTATAAAAAACCCCACAGATCAGACCGAACAAATCCACTATAAAGGAACTTTAGCATGTTGGAATTGCAACAATTGCAACAATATCATTCCTGGTTCATACATCACACATCCGATGAAAGGTTACACCATCAAACTTAAAGTAACAGCCACATGCGACACAGCCAATACTATATATCAACTAAAATGCCCATGTGGAAAAATATACATGGGACAAACAGAAAGAAAAATTAAAACACGTATAAATGAACACAAAAGCAGCATCAGGACTCAGAACCTCAAATCCACAGTGGCAAGCCATTTCCTAGAAGCTGGACATCATATAAGCCAACTCAAATTCAACATCCTGGAAATCATTGCTAAAACGGAAGGCAGAGACAATCACAAAACTTTATTACAACGTGAAAATCACTGGATTCGCACACTTAATTCCATGAAACCAAATGGGATGAATGACCGGATGGAATTTACATGTTATCTCTGATTGCATGAACAGTTAACAAGTGTATTAATTATCTTACACAGATGAATGTTTTACATTGCAGACTGTCAAATGTGGTTGATGTTGCACGCATAGTCTTTTCTCACTTTCAGTTCTCAAACAACGAGTCCCATCTCTATCTTTATCACACAACCTCTCATTAACCCACACTCGACTCAGCGTTCACGCACTGACGGAGGCACCCGGCACGGCTGTTCACAGCATGCGCTAGAAACCTTCCTAACTCGAAAGTAAGTAACTTTAGAGAGCAAGCGTTACTTTATGTCACACGCGAAATAATGGGAGACACTTTCGATTGTACCACCACTATGACGCACGCCCGCATTAGCATAAATGATTGCACTTCGTTTCTTTAAACACTCACCCATAGCTTTTTAAATCCACGCACAAAATTTCTCTTTTGCAGCACCTTTGTTGAACTCCATAGTCACATTATCTTGGACCTAGTTTTAAGACTACGACACTAACAGCCACTAAATACCGCCCCACATGAATCACCACTGAGACGCACAGAAAGACTAACCACCATTAACGCTAATGAACGCCTGCAATACTTTTCTTTAGTGATAAAAGGTGATACAGTATTACAAACGCCTCATTCATTTACTTTTAGATATTCCCCGGAAGAAGGCATCACGCCGAAATGCATTGGGAATTGTAGACTCGTATTATACGATGCATCATCGAAATGATATATGAATTTCGTGATTAAAGAAATATAAACCACAAAAAACTTTTGAAGAAACTTTATTGAATCCAATTGAATAACAACAATCCAACATCGATATACCAGTGCCCAGGGGACACGCCCTAATGTTTAAGGGCTTGCAACCAATCATACTGAATCCCCGCACTCCTTGTTCAGAGAAGTGACACCCTAGGAGCACGGACTTACCTCTACAAAAACCTGATAAAATATGATCACAAACATATAAGCTGTGCACGTACCACACCTATAGTTCAAGAGCAGGTTGTCCCAGGAGCATTCTATCCGGTTGTTGCCGCCGACAACACCGAGAGTCACTGCCCAGTGGCTCAGGTTCCCTTTCAGTGGGGGGGGGGTCTCTGGTACTCTTCAGGTAGCTGTGAGGCCCGCCATGCCTGTTGACTGTCTGTTAGGGAACGACTTGGAGAGCTCACCTTGGGCTAAGGTGGAGCGGAGTGCTCACCTGGAGATGTTGGGTATGCCGGATTGGGCGTGTGTCACCACACGGTCCATGGCAGCCAGTAGGGGTACTCAAGAGGTCCTGGAGCCTGAGAGGGAGGCCCAGGGACCGGCCTTAAAGAGAAGGAGCAGGGGGCGCGGGAAACCGGCTCCTGAAGTTCCCACGGTCCAGGAGGGAGCAGACCTTGAGGGGGATGCCCTGGAACCTACAGGGGAACAGATAGCTGAACTGGGGGACCTGCCTGAGCTGACCCATTGGCAGCAGGAAGGAGGACCCTCCAGGGAAGAATTCTGCAGGGAGCAGAAAGAATGCCCTTCTCTTGTGGGTATGCGGCAGCAGGCTGCAGACCAGGCCAACGGTGACCAGTCTGGAACACACTTCATTTACTGGGAGAACGACCTCCTGTATTCTGAGCCTAAGGTTGCTGAGCCTGGGTCAGCCCGTGTGCTGGTGGTACCCCAGCGCTTCAGAGCCTTCCTACTGGGGCTGGCTCACAATGTGCCATTAGCAGGACATTTGGGGCAGGACAAGACCTTTGAAAGGCTTGTCACCCACTTCTTTTGGCCCCAAATGCGCAGGAGTTCAGATACTCACTGCAGAACATGCCAAACTTGCCAGGCAAGTGGGAAGAGTGGAAGGAAGCAGAAGGCTCCGCTCCAACCATTCCCTGTGGTCGGTACCCCATTCCAGCGAGTGGGGATTGACATCGTAGGGCCACTGGACCCTAGGACAGCGATGGGCAATAGGTTCATCCTGGTCCTGGTGGACCATGCCACCCAGTACCCGGAAGCCATACCTCTGAGGACAGTGACGGCCCCCGTGGTGGGACGTGCGCTGATGGGAATTTTCTCCCGAGTGGGATTCCCTCTAGAGGTGGTGTCTGACCGAGGTACCAACTTCATATCTAAATATATGAAGTCCCTTTGGCAAGAGTGTGGTGTAACCTACAAGTTCACCACACCTTACCACCCCCAAGGAAACGGGTTGGTTGAGAGATTCAACCGAACCCTAAAGGGCATGATAATGGGTCTTGAGGAACCAATGAGGCGTAAGTGGGACGTCCTCTTACCGTGCCTTCTCTTTGCTTACAGAGAGGTGCCACAGAAGTCTCTGGGGTTCAGTCCCTTTGAGCTGCTGTACGGACACCCAGTGAGAGGACCTCTAAGTCTGGTAAAGGAAGGCTGGGAGCAATCTCCCAGGAAACCTCCCCAGAATGTATATAGTTACATGCTGGCCTTCAGAAAGCAGACTAGGCGTTTCAGGGAACTTGCTGAGGCAAACCTGGATGCCAGCCAGGAGGAGATGAAGCGGTGGTACGACCGGAATGCCACTCTGGTAGAGCTTCAGCCTGGGCAGAAAGTATGGGTCTTGGCCCCCGTGGATCCCTGTGCGCTCCAGGATAAGTGGACCGGTCCCTTTGAGGTTGTGGAGCGCAAGAGTCCTGTTACCTACTTGGTGGACCTGAAGTCTCCTAGGAACCCCTTAAGGGTCCTACATGTCAACCGCCTCAAGCCCCACTTGGAGAGGTCCCAAGTGGGCATGCTCTTAGCAACAGATGCTGGGATGGAGGAGGAGATCGAGCCTCTTCCTGACCTCCTGTCAGTCAAAGAGCAAGATGGGTCAGTGGATGGTGTCATCCTCTCTTCCACCCTGACCCCTGAGCAACAGAATGATTGTCGCCAGCTGCTGGGACAATTTTCTGACCTGTTTTCCCTGGTTCCCGGTGTCACTGAGTGGTGCGTCCATGATGTGGACACTGAGGATAGTACACCTGTGAGGCACAAGGCCTACAGGGTGACTGACAGGGTAAGGGCCTGCATCAAGGAGGAGGTCTCCAAGATGTTTGCCCTTGGGGTAATTGAGTCTTCAAGCAGTCCTTGGGCCAGCCCAGTGGTCTTGGTCCCAAAGGCTGCCGCGCCGGGAGCCACACCCGAACTCCGGTTCTGTGTGGACTACAGAGGACTCAATTCGGTCACTAGGACTGACGCACACCCCATCCCCAGAGCTGATGAGCTCATAGATCGGCTAGGGGCTGCCAACTACCTCAGTACGTTTGATTTAACGTCTGGGTATTGGCAGATCGCCTTAACCGAGGGGGCCAAAGAGAGGTCAGCATTTTCCACCCCTGATGGGCATTACCAGTTCCGGGTTATGCCCTTTGGGATGAAAAATGCCCCTGCCACCTTCCAGAGGTTGGTCAACCGGGTGTTGGTTGGGCTGGATTCGTTCAGTGCAGCCTACCTGGATGACATCGCAGTGTTTAGCTCCATGTGGGAGGAACATCTGCACCACCTCTGGGAAGTGTTGATGGCGCTGCGGAGGGCAGGCCTCACAATCAAGGCGAGTAAGTGCCAGATCGGGCAGGGTTCAGTGGTGTACTTGGGCCACCAAGTTGGGAGTGGCCAGGTGGCACCCCTTCAACCCAAGATAGAAACCATCCTGAATTGGGAGTCGCCCAAAACCCAGACAGAGGTGAGAGCCTTCCTAGGTCTCACCGGGTACTACAGGAGGTTTGTCAAGGGGTATGGCAACATCGTTGCCCCCTTGACAGCGCTGACTTCAAGGAAGCAGCTCAGGAAGGTGATCTGGACTGACACCTGTCAGAAATCTTTTGAGGCCCTGAAAGCTGCTATGTGCACGGCGCCCGTGCTCTTGGCTCCCAACTTCTCCAAAGAGTTTATCGTCCAGACAGATGCTTCAGAGCATGGTGTGGGGGCTGTTCTTTCACAGATTAATGAGGAGGGCCTAGATCAACCTGTAGCCTTTATTAGCAGGAGGTTACTACCACGGGAACAGAGATGGAGTGCTATTGAGCGTGAGGCATTTGCTGTGGTCTGGGCGCTGAAGAAGCTAAGACCCTACCTGTTTGGGTCTCACTTCCGGGTTAAGACAGACCACAGGCCCCTCAGATGGTTGATGCATATGAGGGGTGAGAATCCAAAGCTTTTGAGGTGGTCCATTTCCCTACAGGGTATGGATTTCACGGTGGAACATCGCCCTGGTACAGATCACGCCAATGCGGACGGTCTGTCCAGATTTTTCCGCCTTAGTGATGAGGAACTCCCTGGGGTAGGGTAGTTCTCCCCACTTTTCAGCTGGAGGGGACACGTGTTAGACCTGGCACCTTGGCGTGAGTCTCCCTTCCACATTTTGTCTTTGTGCCTCATATGTTTTTGCTGGTGTTAGCTGCTCAGGGCACTGTGCCACTGCCAACCAGTGCCACAGTGCAAGTGCTCCCTATTTAAAATGTTTATGTTGTTTGGATTCCATGATTGGCTTATTTGGTTTACTGTCAGACCCCAGTAAAGTGCACCAGGAGTGCCCAGGGCTTGTAAATACAAATGCTGCTGGTGGGCTTGCAGCACTGGTTGTGCCACCCACAGAAGCGGCCTAGTAAAATGTGTCTAGGGTCTGCCACTGCAGAACCTGCGTGCAGTCTGGTACTGTCATGCTGACTGGGTAAGTGCACCCACTTCCCAGTCCCTAAACCTTCCCTTAACTTCATATTAGTCACCCCTATGGTAGGCCCAAGGGCAGGGTGCATTGTAAGCATAAGGTAGGACAAGCCCTGATGTGTGTGGCATGTCCTAATAGTGAATTACTGCCATTTTCGTTTTTCACTATTGTAAGGCTACCTGTTCTCCATAGGCCAGAATGGGCTGTCAGAATTGTTACATTCTATGATCCTAACAGACCCAGGGAACATGGTAGAAATTCGAGTTTAGTATGCCTGAATTCAGAATAATAAAATACATATTTTAGTAAAGTTTATTTTAATATTCTGTGTTTGCAAATACCACTTTTAGAAAGTTGGTATTTGCTTGCCTGACCATTTCAGCCCGCCTCTGCTATGATGTGTATCTGCCTGTCTGGTTGTGTGAGTGACAGGGCTGGGGAAACCCAGAGGGGCAGGGCTAGGTAGCCTAGTGGTGGATAGGAAGATTGGCAGTCAGATGGGTGGGAGGAGAACACCTGGGCTCTGAATAGGGTTTTGCTCTGCTACCACAATGCTGGCGCCACCTCCTGCGGAGCGGCTGATGTCTCTGCCCTGCACCCTGAATAGAAAGGCCGAGTCATGTCAACAGAGTGCTCAAGAACTGGTTTGGACTGGGCAAAGGCCCCTCTACCCCAGAGGAGCAAAGGAATTAGGGGTATAAGTATTGGGACCCTGCTCCCAAGAAATTAGATCAGATCCTGCTGAAACAAGAAGAACCTCTGCCAGAAGAGAAGGAACTGGAAAAGCTGTAGGAGGAGTAACTGTCCCTTACCTGGGGGATTGGCCTGCAGTGGTTGCCTTGCGGCTGAAGGAGAGGAGAAAAGACTACAAAGACTTTTATTTCAACTTGTGCTTAAAGATCTCCAAGGGCTTGAACTGAGCTTGCCCCCTGAACGAAGTCCCAGGACCAGTGGACTTCATCCCCAACTCACAAAGTCTTTTGGAAGTGCCTGCTGCTGTTGTTGGGCCTTCTGAGGGACTGCGTGTCGCAAGGAGCTGGAAGCGCGATGCAAGGGAGAGAAGCGTATCGCCGTCGGAGCTGTTGCCGTCGCATCTCGCAGAGAGTGTCGCCGCTGCAGCATCGCATCGAGCGGAAGCGTCTCGCATCGTCCGGAAGTGTCTCGCATCCACGGAGAAGCGTGCCGCCGTCGGAGCCGCAGTTGCCGCACCTCGCAGAAGGGGTGTCGCCGCTGCAGCATCGCATCGAGCGGAAGCGTCTCGCAACGTCGGAGAAGAGTGCCGCTGCCAAGGCCGCTGTCGTCGCATCTCGTCAAAGGTGACGCCGCTGTAGCTGACGCATCGAGTCGGGCCTTCTCGCAACCTCGGAGAAGTGTCACGCATCTGGAAGATCCCGTCTTTATTTCTTTTGCACCAAGAACTTCAACGCATCTGCATCGCTGCAACACTTTAGTTGCCCTGCGTGTCGCATCTAAGGTACATTGACTTAAAGTGTCGCATTTAAGAACTTAAGAGAAACTAAGCAACCTTTTACCAACTAAGCAACCGTATTGTGTATTTTTAATCGTTTAATGGTCTTGTGATAATCCTATATAAAGAATCCTTATTTTTAATATACCTACCTGTGTGGTGTTCATTTGTAGTGTTGTCACTGGGTTACTGTATGTGTTCACAAATGCTTAACCTATAACGCTCTGAGATAAGCCTTGTCTGCTCGCGCCAAGCTACCTAGAGGGTGAGCAGGGGTTATTTTAGGAGTTTAACCCCTTAACCTGACTAGAGGAAAGGTTCCCTGCTTGTCACAAGTACCTACCTGTGCCAACCAGAGAACCCGGATTCTAACATTTCCCAAGGTGTCCGCAGAGCTAGGGTTCAAAAACTACAGCTAGACATTTTGCCAAAAAAGGGTCATTTTTCACTGCGAAATTGAGGTGTGACCACGTTGCGTTTTGCGCCGTTTCCTGTTGCTGGCACTAGGCCGACCCACACAAGTGAGGTACCGTTTTTCTTGTAAGACTTTGGGGAACGCGGGGTGGGTGGAAATTTGTGGATCCACGCTGATTCCGGAACTTTCCACAACAGAAATGTGGGGAAAATGTGGGTTTTTTTGACAATTTTTTAGGTTTGCAAGGGATTCTGGGTAACAGACCCTGGTGGGAGGCAGTCAAGTCACCCCATCCTGGATACCCCTGGGTGTCTAGTTTTCAAAAATGTATAGGTTTGCTAGGTTTCCCATGGTGCCCGCAGAGCTAGGGTTAAAAAACTAGAGCTAGGCACTTTGCCAAAAAAGGGTAAATTTTCACTGCGATATTGAGTTGTGACCACGTTGCGTTTTGCACCGTTTCCTGTCGCGGGCACTATGCCTATCCACACAAGTGAGGTACCATTTTTATCGGGAGACTTAGGGTAATTCAGCTTTGTAAAGGAACTGTTATTATCTATTGACTTTTGATGCATTTCAGCCTTCCAAATGAAAGACATTGAGTAAAAAATAAGTCATTCTAAAAAATGACTGATAATTCTCATGCTAGTATGAGTATTCCCAATTTCAGAAATGTGCAAATATCTACTGTTTCTAAACTCTATTTTTTGTTCCCATTTCAGAAATACATAGGTGTCTTTCATACCGATTTTTCCATGTACACATTTTTACAGAATAATTACTATATACCCGGTACATAATAAAAAACCATTGAAAGTTGCTGCTCAGTTTTTGGCTCTGGGCTCGTCGGGTTCTTGGTGAACCTACAAGTCCTATATATCCCCACAACCAGTAATGTCCAGCGGATGCAACGGTATATTGCTTTCAAAGAGCTGTCATAATTAGAAGAAGTTACAGGTGAAAACGTAGACACAAAAGGCTGTTTTTTTCAACTAATTTTCAATTTATCCTATATTTAACTGTTTGTTTTTATAAAAAAACCTTGATGGATCTACACAAATGACCCCTTGCTGAATTCAGAATGTTGTCTTCTTCTCAAAAATGTATAGCTTTCCAGGATCCATTATTGCTTTTGTACCCATTCCTGCCATTAACTGGAAGGAGGTCAAAAGCACAAAAAATAGCAAAAATAGGCTATATCCCAGAAAAATGCCAGAACTGTGTAAAAAATGTTGGGTTTCTGACAAAAGTCTGGTATCCCCGAAAAGCTGGGAAAATGGTGATTTCAACCCCACAAACCCTTTTTTGATAACATTTGCAGGGAAAAACCCAGATGCTTTCATTTGCAGCCCGTTTTTCCAATTTTTCCGAAAAAAAACAAAATTTTGCTGTATTTTGACTCATTTCTGTGACCCCTCCAGGGGAATCCACAAACCCTGAGTACCTTTAGAATCCCCATGATGTTGGAAGAAAAGGACGCAAATTTGGCGTGGATACCTAATGTGGTCAAAAAGTTACAGGGGCTTAAGCGCTTACTACCCCAAATAGCCAAAAAAAGGCTTGGCACAGGAGGGGGAAAAAGCCTGGCAGCGAAGGGGTTAACCTCTTCAATCTGATCAAATTTTATTTTTAAAAATTCAACTCCATCTTTTTTCTGGTAATTAACAAAACCCACAACTTTACCCATAGCTCCATTCGCTAAACCTTTTTCTACATTCAAATTACGTCTTAAAATTACTCGACAGTTCATACATACATAAAGATTTTTTTCTAAACCAGCTGTTTTCGATATGTTTTTCTCTAGAGAATCCAATTTAGTTTTCAATTTGCCTGTAAATGTAATAGTTATTCCTTCATGCTGTATTTTGTCCACTGCTTCCATTTTCATAATCTCTTCATTTTCCAATTTCAAAAGTTCTTCATTGAATATAAAGCATTCATGTAGTGTTGGCATTAAGCAGATTACAGTATTTTTTTTCTGCAATTTTCTTGTATATTTTCTCTGGAAGTATTTGTTCTGTTGGAAACAAATTACATAGCAATCGACTCTGTAAAGCTTTTCTGCCATGTTCTGTGAGTAGTCCAATTCTGATAGCTTTGAGAATACTTGCATAATCATCATCATTTGCTTGCCGCATATTGGTAATGAGTTCTTTGTACTCAAAGTATGACCAAATATTCACATTACCTATACTTCCTAACGACTTTTTCGTGTCTTCATGTGTAACAGTATTAAATACTGGTTGTCCTTTAACTGGAGTGAGCTGCAGTAGATCCCCAAAAACTATAACATGTTTTCCTCCAAATAACACGTCATAGTCTGTCTTTAGAATTTGCTGCATTCTTAAATGCACAAAGGCAAGCATTAAGTTTGATACCATGCTTACCTCATCAATAATGAGAACTTTCATTTTCTTCAACAGTCTTGAAACTTCAAAACATGCTTCTCCTGTTAGCTTGTGGTATTCTATTTTGTTCTCATGCTCTACTGGTAACATTAGCAAAAGATGTAAGGTAATTCCTTTTATGTTATATGCTGCTAACCCAGTTGGAGCAGTAACAACACAAGACAAAGGTGAATCAGTTTTTTTCTGTAGGTAGCTTCTAATTACTTTAATCAAGAAACTTTTTCCAGTTCCAGCTTGTCCACTCACATACATTCTGATTGGTTCAAATGCTGTGCATGAGCACTCTTTATTTTCATGTAGTAGTCCATGATCAATTTGTTTTGTGACTTCTTCATAAATTTGTTGTTGTTCATCATTCAGTTGTTGTTCCAAATTTGGTAAGTCTATTAAATCTTCCTGAGCTTGATTCATAGCTGTTTCCACTTCAGTCATGGCTATTGCAGCTTCATTTTCTACGATTGGTTGTCCTGGGGGATCTTGACTGAGCGTACCAGAACTTTGACTGTCTTGAGAATTGTCTCTAGCTACTTCAGCTGCAATTGTAGCTTCTTGTTCAATTTCTTCATTTAACATTTGTACATAATTTGAGAAAGTACTGCAATCTATGTTATCTTTGCATGCATTAAAGGAATCTTCATAGCTCTGAAAATCTCCAAGTAATTCATCCTCTGAACGCCATGGTTTAAACAGCTGTAAAAGTGCTAAGTAGTAAAATTCCTTTTTGTCAGTAGTGTCGCAACTCAGCTTCCTGTGATTAATCAAACTTCCTTTTGTTTGTTTCACCAAACATCCTTCCTCACCAATGACTTTATATTTTCCTTTGTTGATGTCTTCTGTGGCATTCCGTTTATAAATATAGTTCTGCAGCACTTCATAGAGACACATGTTCTCAAGATGATGACTTCTGTTTGGGTAATATGTGTCCAACATATTTGTTTTCAAAATGTCTGTACTTTCTGGTTCTTTCTCTGCTAAATATTCAATTTCTCGAATAGATTTCAGTACCCGATTTTGCATTCCTGCAAGGCCTAAACTTACCCAAATTATTCTTCTGGATTTGGAGTACAGACTTGCAGATGATAACCTATCTGAGCATTCGTATGAGCCAATTTCTCGATGCGATAACATCTTTAAACTGAAACTGTATAGCTTTTTACTGACAGTCTTCTTGTGAGAAATCTCTTCCCACATTTCTTTCAATTCCGTTTTCTCAGATTTAGTGATGTAAGATGTGACATACCGAGCAACAGCAATAGAATTGTCAGCTACATACTGAATATCCATGTTAGCATTCCACATGGATAAAATGACTGGGTTGTAGTCATTTATATATTTTGACTCTTCTTTTCTTCTTAGGTTGTAGGTATTTTTCGGAGATTTTCTTGTAATGGTATGTCGCACAGCTGACATAAAACTGTTTACTCTTCCTTTTGAAAGAACAGGTCGTGGAAATCCAAATCGACATTTTGTGTAGAATTTATCTTTACTCTTGTACTTTCGTCGACAGTATTTTCCACACTGATGACTTTGGAAACGTAAACCTTGCTCTTTTCAGTTCTTTTTCTTCTGTGCTTTTAGGTATAGCACATGTTGCATATTCTTCAATGAAAGATAAAACTGCATCATCAGAATCTGTTCCAAATTTTGGGGCATCCTTGATCCACAACAGCATATGAATATGTGGAGCACCTCTTGCTTGGTACTCTTTTCTCCAAAGGAAATCCACAACTTCTCCAAGAGGTGGATTTTTTTATTGCAGACGAAGGACATCATAGACTCAAATCTATGATTGAAATATCTGCAAACATTAACCGGATCCAATGAGCACAATTCTCCTGCTGTCTTGTATGGGATGTTTTCAATATTTGAATTTGCCTTTTGAAGATAATCCAGTAAATCATCCCAAGCGTACTCAGCACAGCTTAGGGTAAGGAACCATGTAGGAGTTCCTAAATTCCGTAACATACATTTCAATTCTCCATGGCGTCAGTACCAATATTCATTAGTTCCACGCTGACAAGCCATCAGATTAATCAATTGAGATTCCAAATGATCATCTCACTGTTGCACTTTGTTCATAAAATCCTTTGCAGACACATTATGTAGATGTACTCCTGTTTTTAAAATGTGATTTACTGCATAAGATAGTGCAGACAAGTCACTTTCAAATAAAAGATGGAACAAATAAGGAATACTTTGACGAAATCTTGGATCTTCTGCATATAATCTTGTAGTCCGATACTCAGAAGCAGGAATCTGTACTGGACGTTCATCATATCGTCCACCTTTTCCTCTAGGAAACAGCTGGGGAAAACAACGAGCTTCCAAGCTCTCCTCGCGTACACTCACAGGAGTTCCTTTTGCTTTTTTCATCTGAAACAGATCAATAGTGTTTCCCATAACTTCTTTAGAATGAAGAGGATGTATGCTGAAATGTTCATAAATTTCTTCTTCTTTTGACTTATCCACTTTTCCAATTTGCCCAGTTGGTATTCCTGTGTCTGCTAGTAAAACTTATTCATCTTCATCCATATAAATTGATTCATAGTACTTATTATTTCTTTTCAAATATAAATTTGCCCTTTTTTACTTTTCGTACATCTACTAGCTCCTGCCAAATTTTCTTATTCTTTGTAGGTACACCATTAGCCAGAATACCTAATGGTTCAGTTTCCAAACTATCTGCATCAATTGTTTCAATATTTTTTTTCAAATCTAATGGCAAATAGACAACTCTTCCTTTTATACCTCTTTGTAAATCTGAAGGAGGTAATTTACCTGTTTTTGGCTCCATACGAACTATAGTCTGAAATGTCTGGACACATTGAATGAATATAGACTCATACGTATTTAAATCACTAAGTTCTGCAGGAATATCAACCAATTCTAAATTATTATGTAAAGCTCTAGCTGGCATTTTATTTTCTTCTAACTTGTTATAACAGTATTTACAAATACGCTGATCTTCACCCAAATCAAAAACAATTTTCCAGAAACAAATATGTAGCAAAATCCTTCCACTTAGAATTATTTTCTTTTTCACTTTTTTTATAGAGCTCAACATTCCTTGTTTGAGTTTTATAATGGGTTCTCCGGCAACAAATACAAGTAATATTTGGTCTTTCATTAGAGATGATAGTAAATTTTGTCATTTGATCTTCAAAATGTTTACTAACAGTGAGTTCTACATTCTCTTCCACATTTTCCTCAGTAACTGTGTCAATTCCAGCACTTTCCTGCTCTGGACCAAAGTAACAAAACTGAATATCATCAATAACCTTCTCTACATCTGATACAGATCCACGGAACAGAGCACTATTCAACTCATGTAACTTTAGTGCTGGACTTTTAGCAAAATACAATCTTCTCACAAACTTTCTCATTTCAGTATGATGAACTGCCAGCATCCTAAAATGTTGAAAAACACTTTGACAAACTTTCCTAGAAAGACAAGCCAGAGAATGTCCTTGCAAACCAGTATTCTTTCTCACTCTGTATGGATCTAGTCTTTGAAGCACCTTAATCTTCTGTTTAACACTTTTTTTTACTATATTCTCTTAGAAAGTCACGTAATTTATCAATAGATTCTTGTCGTACAGTACAAATACTACTACAATTCCAAATGTACACTGGTGCTTTAGGACGTTTCCCCATAACCTCATCAGCTAACACGTCTTCCTCATTTCTTGGAACCATTTTCTCCTTTTCCATTACACAACCATCCTTAACGTCATAAGCTCGACCACTGGTGTCAACTGCATGCAGCAAACTATTACTTTGAAGATAACTCTCTTCATTAAAAAATGGTTCAGTACTTGAACTATGCTTCCATTCTCCTAAGAACACTTTACAAAAGTTATTTTTTTTCACTACTCTTTTCCTTTTGCTTTTTGACTTCATTACATTGACTATTTTATCTAATGTACGGATTCTGTTCAAAATTAAAATGAATAGTTTTCTTTTTAATTCCAAAACCTTTGCAACAATTGATTCAATATGTTTCTTTTTCTTATAAAATTTTGCTTTCTTCCTATATTTTTTCACATCCTTTAGCAAATTGAACATCACTCTTCTCTGAAACATTTTTCTACGAATGTTTTGAAATTCTGTTTTTCTTTTTAAGTCATTCTTTATTGCTTCTGATTGTACATTAGCATTTACTATTTTCTTTCTATGGTCTTGTTGTTTTCTACTTGAAACACTATTTGCAGTGGATATATTGTTTAAATTTTTTCTTTGTTTGAGGATATTTTTTTTTAAATCCTTAGTCTGGAGGGGGCGTGGCCTGCAACCAATGAAGATGGCCGCACATTAGGTGAGCTGCGGTAGCACATCCGCATAAATCACCCATAATCCGGCACTATCCGATCCCTTGGGCAGCGACCTACCGTCCAGGGCAGCGGTGATACCAGCGGCGATGACCTGCTTGCTGCACCTCCCGGGCGGCTGAAGGAGTAAACGGCCGGAGCGTCTGCGGCCTCGATGGTGGCGCCCGTCATCACGGCGCCCCGCTACGGAGGTGACAAGCGGAGCGGGGGCACCCGTTGGGCAGCAGGAGTGGTGCGAGACTCTTGTGGCGGCTGCCGCTGATGCCGGTGGGGGCCGCGGCCGATTGCGGGAGGAATCCCGGGGCCCGCCGCGGCAGATTGACAGAGCGGGCGGCGGCCCTCTGACAGTGCCCGCAGGGTCCTAGTGCCGGCGCTGTGCCGGCCGAGCTTGAGATGTCCCGAATCTTCGAGCCCCGGATGCGGGGGACGGCTGCAGTGGCAAGTGAGGGGGCAGTGGGAGCCGGCTACCAGCGTCAGGAGGAGGTGTGCTGGTGCCGGCATCTGGTGCTCTCTGGACGTCGGGTCTGAACCGGGTGCCTGACGGGCCTAAATGGTGGCTGACTGAGGAGTGAACGAATCCTCCGGTGTGGCAGGAGCCCCAGTGGTGGTGCATGACGGCGAACACGCGGGCTGATAAGGAGGGGCACCCGCAGATCATACGTCTCGGGCGGTCTGCCTCGGAGCATTGAGGTAGCATTCCGGACCGTCAAGGGACTGCAGCGATCTCGCCTGGGTGCGTTGGAGCGGGTCACCGGAAGAGTTGAGACTGCGGTGAGTGGTGGAACGCCAGGGCCAGTGTTGGGGATAGCGACTAACGGTCCCCCGCGCGGTGCAGGGGGAGCCGGCGGGCATCGAGTGTGACTGAGGAGGCAGATTGAGCCCTGGTGGCGTGGCCCGGACTGGACCATATAGGGGAGCGGCTGTCGTGGGGTCGCGGATCGGGCCCTTTTGAGACCATGGGCCGCAACAAACAGACGACACCAGGCCAATGGAACCACATAGACAAATACACGGTCAGCATGGGTCGGGAAGACGACCCGGTTGATGGGAGTCAGCGGAGTGGGGCCACTGGAGATGTGTCCGACCCGTCGCTCAGAGACATTATGCTTGCCATAAAGGAGATGCGGGGGGCCATTAAGGAGATGCGCGTTACCTTGGAGCCTAAGCTGGATTCAGTGACGGAGGAGGTCAACCTGCTCCGCGCGGACTTTCGCAAGATGTCAGAGAAGGTGGCGGAAGCGGAGAGTGGCATAGGCGGCCTTCAGTCTAAGACGAAGAGGCTTGAGGAGCAGGTGGCCACGCTGACGAAGAACCAAGCGGACATCGCCGCCCGCCTGGACGATCAGGAAGGGAGGGCGCGACGCAATAATCTCCGCATCGTGGGGGTTCCGGAGGGCATGGAGGGGCAGTCCACTGACTGCTTCGTGGAGGACCTTATCCTTAAGCATCTCAAGCCGAAACGCCTCTCAAACTTCTTTTCGGTGGAAAGGGCTCATCGGGCGTTGGGGGGGGAGGCCCAAGCCGGGGGCTCCGCCACGCACCATCATCGCCCGCCTCCTGAACTACCGAGACCGCGACGCTGTGCTCCAGGCGTCGCGGGTGTCTGGCGATCTGAGATTGGAAGGGGCCACAATTCGTTTCTTTCCGGATTTTACACTCCAGGTACAGCGTCAGCGGAGGTCGTTCGAGGGAGTCAAGAGGGCCCTGAGGGACCAAGGACTTAAATACATGATGTTGTATCCAGCGCGTCTAAAGGTTTTTGATGGAGAAAATGCGTACTTTTTCGATTCACCGATGGCAGCGAATGACTGGATGGAGGGTTGGCGCACAGTGGGCCGCCCGGGCGGGCTACGCAGACCAGCACAACACAGCGCGAGCCAGGGTTCTCGGAGTGGTGGTTCCCCAACGCGGGAGCCGCGGCCGCCTGAGCAGACTGCCCCTGAGTGAAGGGGTGGGAGAGCCAGCTGATGGTCGCTTAGTGCTGTGTAGGGGGGGCACAGTTGGGCGCAGGGATCCTGGCCTCTGTAGGAATGGTATTGGAGGAGGTCTGTGGTACATGACTTGGACTGCCTCTGGGGCTTTGAGTCAGGGGTGGACGCAGGGCCTTGGAGGGTCCTTTCATGTCTCTGGCGTGAAGCCGGGCGAGGAGGGCCGACTGGGAGGGCGGGGGGGGGTATGTTGCCTATGCTCTGTTAATGGGGTGGGTGATCCAAACAATATGTATGTCTTCTTCTGCGGTTGCAGAGTCAGGTTCCCTTGTTGTGTTAAGTCAGGGGAGATGGGGCGACAGGCACTCTGCAGGTTTTACAGGTGGGTGGTTGGGGGCCCACGTAGCAGGGAGGGGGGTAGTGGAGGGGGCGGGGGGGGAGTGTTGGGGCATAGTTTAAGTTTAGCTCAGGATGTTTTTCAGTTCCAAACACAGAGGTTAGGTGGCAATGGCAGGCAGTGGGCGTTCGATGGAGGGACTATGGGGTGGATTCCGATTCGGAATGGGTGACAGAGCTAGGATACGGATCTGGACGTGGAACGTCAATGGGCTGGGTAACAAGATTAAACGTACGCTTGTCCTACAGCACTTGAAGCGGCATGCACCGGATGTGGTGCTCCTCCAGGAGACCCATCTGCGGGGAAATAAATGTAGGGCGCTAGACCGGTTCGGGTATCAGATGGTGGCGCATTCGGGGTTTACGTACGGGTCCAGAGGGGTGGGTATACTCGTTCGCAAGGCCTTTCCGCTGGTAACTACGGGCACCTGGGTGGAGGACTCGGGCTGTCTGGCAGCGGTGGCGTTTAAATGGGAGGGGCGCACAATAGTGTTGAGTTCCTGTTACATCCCGCCGGGGTTGCACACTCAGACGTATGCCAAGTTGGGGTCCCACATCGCAGATCAGGACACGAATGCAGTCATGGATGTGGATCTGGACCGCTCGGGGGAGCGGCAGGGCAATAGAGGGGAGCTGGGCTTGCGGGGCTTCGTCGCATCGTTGGGGCTTCGGGACGTGTGGCGCATCCACAACCCCTCCCTTAGGCAGTACACCTTCTACTCAGCCAGGCATGGGTCTTTCTCCAGGCTAGACCATCTTTTCGTGCTGGGTGATCAGTTGGCGAACTTCGTGGATCCTTGTACCATGGCCAGGGGCATCTCGGATCACTCGCCGGTTGGGGTCTCTCTCCAGGGGCCGACACTTGACCGGTCGGCTTTTCCCAGGATTGTCCCGTGGCGCCTCCGGGACGAGTCCATTCTGGGCAAGTTGAAGGATGGTTCTAAACTCTACTTCGCAGAGAACTCGGGCTCGGTGGATTCGTCATTGGTCTTATGGGAAGCATATAAGGTGGTGCTGCGGGGTCAGGCTCAGGCGCTGATTGGCGGGCGGAAAAAGGAGGAAACGCTCCAGATCCGTCAGCTCGAGTGCGAAATCACATCTCTGGAGAGGGAGGCCGGCGGGCGGGGTTCCCTCCACGCCGCAGCGACATGAACTTGCTCTTAAACAGAGGGAGCTGCGGTCCCTGGCGGAGGGTGAGGCACGCGCGTACTCCTTGGCCACACAGCATCGGATATACGATGCGGGTGACAAATCTATGAAACTGATGGCCTGCCTCGAACGCAGGGACCGGGAGCGTTCCTGGATTGCGGCAGTTAGGGATGAAGCAGGGTCCTTGGCCACTACTGGCACGGAAATAGCTGAGGCTTTCGCGTCATACTATGTGAAGGTATACACTCCGGTGTGCACTAGAACGGAGTCTGACTGCGCGGAGTTCCTGCGGGACTTTGACTTGCCTGCTCTCTCAAGGGAACAAGCTGACAGCCTCGAGACGGAACTGTCCGGGGCGGAGCTGAGTGAGGCGCTTAACTCCCTCAAGGCGGGAAAGGCGCAGGGGCCCAATGGGCTACCTGTGGAAATCTACAAGAGACAGGCGAGCATAGTCATAGATCCAATGAGGAAGATGTTCCTCGAGGCACGAGCTGGGGGTGTGCTGCCACCGGATCAACGGGAGGCTACGATCGTGGTCATCCACAAGCCTGGCAAGCCGGCTGACCAGTGCTCATCCTATCGACCTATCTCGCTCCTTAATGTAGAGGCCAAGGTCCTGGCTAAGGCTTTGGCGACACGTCTGTTGGCGGTCCTGCCCGACCTGGTGCATGCTGACCAATCTGGCTTCATGCCGCACAGAAGCACTCGACTTAATCTTCGGCGGCTGTACGGGGCTCTGTACATGACCAAGGGAGAGGACGACTCCCAGACAGCGTTGATGGCGCTGGACGCCTCTATGGCCTTTGATAGCATCGAGTGGCCGTACTTATTCATGGTCCTACAGCGTCTGGGCTTTGGACCGGTCTTTTGTAGTTGGGTGCACCTGCTGTATGCACAGCCGGTCGCCAGGGTAAGAGGGAATGGTGCGCTCTCCCGTGCGTTTCCACTGCGTCGCGGCACTAGGCAGGGGTGCCCACTATCTCCCCTTCTTTTCGCACTGGCACTTGAGCCGTTGGCCCACTGGGTACGGAGGGACCAGGCGTTTTGGGGGTTAGCAATGTGCAATGGGTGGGAGGAGCGTATCTCCCTCTACGCGGATGATATTGTGCTGTACATGGCCAGACCGTACCATTCAATGGCGCAGGCGCTCCACCTCTTTGCCTTGTTTGGCAGCTACTCCGGTTATAGGATCAATTGGTCCAAGTCAGTGATTTTCCCCCTCTCTGGCCCTACCCCGCGGATTCCAACCGGGTGCTCAGCCCGGCTGGTGTCAGAGGGTTTTCAGTACCTTGGGGTGTATGTGACTAGAGATAAAGAGGTGTTCTTTCAAAGAAACCTGGAACCACTTCTGGCGCGCCTAGCAGCGGATGTTTCTCATTGGCGATCCTTGCCTCTGTCTCTGATGGGGCGCGCGGGGCTCTTCAAGATGCTGGCTTTACCGCGCCTCCTCTATATCCTACAGAACTCACCGTACCCAATCCCAGGGGGGGTGTTCCGGCGTATTTCACAGATGGTGCGGACCCTGCTTTGGGACGGAGGGAGCCCTAGAATAGCGTTGTGTAAGCTTACAAGAGGGGTATACGACGGGGGGCTGGCCCTCCCGGATGTCCGTCTCTATTACTGGGCCTCCCAGCTACAAGTAGTTAATGAGTGGGTGTACGCAACGGGGTCGGAGCCGGCGTATAGGGTTGACAGGCATGTTATGCCAGGAGGAAACTGTGAGCAGCTGTTGTATTCGAGGAGGAGATGCAGGGACCTCCCATCGCATACCGGGGTGGTCATACAGTGCTGGCGGGAGGCCCATCAGTTTCTTGGGTGGGCAGGCACCCTCACGGGTCGAACGCAGCTCTGGTTTGGGGACCAACTACCAGAGGTCGCGAGACTGACCGGTTTCAAAGGATGGCAAATGATCGGGATAGATTACCTGGGAGATGTATGATAGAGGGGCGCCCCCAGATCCTTTGATTATTTCCAAAAGGAGTATCGCATGCACAGTGCTCAACACTTCCATTACCTGCGCCTCATGCATGCCCTGGGTTCCTACCTGCGACGAGGCTCCTCGCTCCCTGAGTATTCTCCCCTGGAGGATAGGCTCTTGCTTGACCCCATACCGGGGAAGCTAACGGCCACCATTTACCGTAAGCTCATTAATAACATGCCTGACCCCCTCGTCTCCTTGCGGGCTAAGTGGGAGGGAGATATAGGCAGCATGGATGACGAGGACTGGCAGGAGGCCCTGCAGGGCCCTCGCGATATTGCCATCCGGATGCGGTTTCGCCTCATCCAATTCAAAATCCTGCATAGGGTTTACTATCCACGGACCAACCTATTTTCATGGGGCAGGGCGCTGTCGCCTCTGTGTGTGAGGGGCTGCCGGGAGGAGGGCACGTTCTTCCACATCTTGTGGGAATGTCCGAACATAGTACCTTTTTGGACCCGGGTGACGGACACTATGGCGAAGGTGGTGGGTGTGCCGGTCCCATTGGAGCCCAGGTGGCTGCTACTGCTGATCAAGGGAGACACGGACTGGTCCAGGTATCACGAGATCTGGCTGGCTACAGCGGCTGGGGTGGCAAAACGGAACATTGCGAGCGCCTGGGGGGCGGTTGCGCCTCCACAATGGGACCAGTGGCTCAGGGACCTGGACTGGTGTCAGAGGGCGGAGGAAACAGTCTATAAATCCAGGGGCTGTGTGAAGAAATGGAGGAGGGTGTGGGGCCCATGGTGCAGATTCCGAACCTTCAGAGGCGGGGGGGGGGCAGCTGTAGCGGGACCTTTGGGTAACTCTCCCGATCCTCAACTCTGTAATGTACCACTGTTGGTTTATGTGCCTTTTGATCACTGCTTTGTCATGCATATGATCTTGAGCTATGTTAATAAAAAAAGATGTTTATAAAAAAATAAAAAAAATCCTTAATCTGCTTACCAGAAGACATTTTCTTTTTTCCAACATGAGGTTCTTCAACTAATTTGTGTTGTCCAGTTGTCTTCAAATATAGATGTTTTTGCTGTTCTTTTCTCTTTCTTGATTTTATAGGCATGTTTAATTTATTTCAGTGTTGTTCAGCAATACCTAAAAGAAACTAAAAAAAAAATACCTTTATGTAATTTAAATATATTACTATATTTTTTTTGAGCTTTTCAAATCCTATCATATTATCTGCCCCTTTCCTACGAATGCGAGTCTTACAGAACAAGAGCAACACAAATTAAATCTCTGACAACAATTCCTGTGTGCACACAGACTCATGGTGTGATTCTAGGCAGAAAACGATATTTGATTGGCAATTTCAAAGCACATGTACTACTGTGGTAGAGCAAGTGATAATTACTGTAACAGCCTGACACATTTTCCTTATAGTTTAGAGAGGCAGAAAAGAGCACATGTCCTAACAGCTACTTGAGACCATGAGCATGTGGAACCTGGGTGAGTGATTAGACTAGAGCAAAGGAAATGAGCCTTGGTGATGTTGAATGTATTAGCGTTATACATTGCTATCTGAAATACCACACAGTGCTGAATAGTAAGAATGGGTGTGCAGGAGAAGCACCTGGCTGTGTGCTAAGAGTGTGTTTCTGGAGACTGTGTATTGTCAGGTGCAAGAGAGATCTGCATGGACGCTTGCACAACTGCATGAAGCGTGCAGAGATGTACGAAAGAGCACATGTGGTAAGGGTTAATTTGGCTTATGAACATGTAGGAACTACCTCACTCATCACAGTACTGCAAGGAAAATCTACCCTGTTTTTTTCAAATGTGTTAGCATTTGCCTCTCATCTGTGAGATGCTGATTTGTGCTGAATGCTAACCATCACAGTTCAAGAAAACAAGCTGCCCCTTTCCTACGAGTGCAAGTCTTACAGAACAAGAGCAACATTAATTAAACCTCTGACAACAATTCCTGTGTGCACACAGACTCATGGTGTGATTCTAGGCAGAAAACGATATTTGATTGGCAATTTGAAACCACATTTACTACTGTGGTTTTGCAAGTGATAATTACTGTAACAGCCTGACACATTTTCCTTATAGTTTAGAGAAGCAGAAAAGAGCACATGTCCTAACAGCTACTTGAGACCATGAGCATGTGTTAGCCTGGGTGAGTGATTAGACTACAGCAAAGGAAATGAGCCTTGGTGATCTTGAATGTGTTACCGTTACCCACTGCTATCTGAAATACCACACAGTGCTGAATAGTAAGCATGAGAGTGCAGGAGAAGCAGCTGGCTGTGTGCTAAGAGTGTGCTTCTGGAGACTGTGTATGGTCAGGTGCAAGAGAGATCTGCATGGACGCTTGCACAGCTGCATGAAGACTGCACAGATGTATGTAAGAGTACATGTATGGTAAGTTTTAATTGGAGTTTTGAACATGTAGGAACTACCTCACCCATTGCAGGAGTGGAAGGAAAATCTACCATGTTGATTTCAAATGTGTTAGCATTTGCCTCTCATTTGTGACATATTGATTTGTGCTGAATGCTAGCCATCACAGTTCAAGAAAACAAGCTGCCCCTTTCCTACGAATGCAAGTCTTACAGAACCAGACCAACACAAATTAAATCTCTAACAACAATTCCTTTGTGCACAGACTCATGGTGTGATTCTAGGCAGAAAACGATATTTGATTGGCAATTTCAAAGCACATTTACTACTGTGGTTTTGCAAGTGATAATTACTGTAACAGCCTGACACATTCTCCTTATAGTTTAGAGAAGCAGAAAAGAGCACATGTCCTAACAGCTACTTGAGACCATGAGCATGTGTTAGCCTGGGTGAGTGATTAGACTACAGCAAAGGAAATGAGCCTTGGTGATCTTGAATGTGTTACCGTTACCCACTGCTATCTGAAATACCACACAGTGCTGAATAGTAAGCATAAGAGTGCAGGAGAAGCAGCTGGCTGTGTGCTAAGAGTGTGTTTCTGAAGACTGTGTATTGTCAGGTGAGCATGTGGAACCTGGGTGAGTGATTAGACTACAGCAAAGGAAATGAGCCTTGGTGATGTTGAATGTGTTAGCGTTACACACTGCTATCTGCAATACCACACAGTGCTGAATAGTAAGCATGAGAGTGCAGGAGAAGCAGCTGGCTGTGTGCTAAGAGTGTGCTTCTGGAGACTGAGTATTGTCAGGTGCACAAGAGATCTGCATGGACGCTTGCACAACTGCATGAAGACTGCAGAGATGTATGTAACAGTACATGTGTGGTAAGGGTTAATTGGAGTTTTGAACATGTAGGAACTACCTCACCCATTGCAGGAGTGGATGGAAAATCTACCATGTTGATTTCAAATGTGTTAGCATTTGCCTCTCATTTGTGAGATATTGATTTGTGCTGAATACTAGCCATCACAGTTCAAGAAAACAAGCTGCCCCTTTCCTATGAGTGCAAGTCTTACAGAACAAGAGCACCACGAATTAAATCTCTGACAACAATTCCTGTGTGCACACAGACTCATGATGTGATTCTAGGCACAAAACAGTATTCCTGGGTGATACCAGTACACCTTAACTTATGGTGAAGACATACTCCATAATATCTTACAAGTTCAAGGCAGTTAAATATCTTCCAAAACATAAAATGTAAAACACAACTTTAAAAGAAGAAACAAATTTCTATTATTTATATCAAAATACACCACATACATCCCCTCTCAAATTCATAACTCACCTTTAAAAGTAGTTAGTTGAGAAAGAAATGTGGCACTCACACAGCAGATTATCAGAGCCAGGATCTCTGAGCTGTACACCTCTCACCAGAACCAGTAAATGGCAAACTTTCCCTCTCTTTTTTCACACATATACATATTCACTTCAAATCACATTGCTTCCCACATTTTTTCAAATGGAAACACACATTTCTATTGGTTGCAAATTTCAACCCTTTTCCAAATCATTCCTACCCCCAACATGACTTCTGCCTGCTACCATAGCAACAGGTCATGGAACACTGGTGTGAGCAGAGAGGTCAGAAGTTCAGCACGCAATGTTTCTAATCCAAACAGCAAGAGTGCTTGACTTTTCAAACCTAACAGCAAATCCAAAGTAATGTTTTGTGGGAACACATTTTTCTGAACCAATGCAAAACATCCTTTTAAAAATGTAAACATACAGCCTAGTTTTTACTGTAGAATGGTGTGAAACAGCCAATGAGTTCTTTTTATTAAAAAAAAGTATGTAAGCCTCCATTTTACAACTATCTTTCTTTTCATATTGCCATTCTACTGAAAGACACCTTCTGAGTGCATCCAGATCTCCTTGAAAGATGTTCACAGTGTGCATTGTAGGTCATAGCTATGTCTTCTGGAGTGAAAAGTATGCAGAAAAAAGAGGTATTGTGAAAGACATTGCTTTGCCAAATGTAGACATTAAATGGATTGGTCAGAGAGGGTTAAAGTGGCACCAATTAATGCCTTTGGTGAAATCCTTTCTACATCTCCCACAGCCTAACCTTATAATTGTGCACTGTGGTGGAAATGAACTAGGCACTTTAACTGGGGTAGGTCTGGAAATGCTTGTTAAAGACACCTTTGTGCAATTGATGTCACTTTTTCCACAAACTACCGTTGTATCTTCTAATATATGCCAAAGGCAAAAGTGGAACTGGTCCAACCAATATTGTCCGCAGATTGAGAAAGCAAGAAAGCACATCAATAAGTCTGTTTCTGCTTTCCTCAGAGACTATGGTATGGGTTCTATATACCACAACAACTTGCGTTACAACATGCAAGGCATTTATAGAGGAGACGGTGTACATTTCACAGATGAAGGCAACAGAGTCTTCCTCTTGAACTTTAGACTCTGCATCGGTACTTACTTGTAGGTACAAAAAAACACTCAATGAACACAACGGCTCTTTTTAGAGCCAACCAACATCTAAACACTTAAATTTGATTTTTAATTCTATTTTTTTTAATGAATTTATTGCCGCCGTGCGCGCACCGTGGGTGCACCGTGCGTGCACCGTGCGCGCACTCTGCGATATTTATTAAAAAATGTTTTTGGGGGGGACCTAAGGGGTCTTTCATGGGCCCCCTGAGAATGCCTAGGGGGTCAGGAACTCTCTACCCTGCCCCCTTTTCACGTTCTCCACTTGTGTTTTTAACTCTCTTCTGCCTCTAAAACTCAAAATGGCGGCTAGGGGTGCGCGCACCGTGCGCGCACGCCGCGATTTTTTGAAAAAAAATAAAATGTTTTTTTCACCCTTCGGGGTCCTTCAGGGACCCCCTGACAAAGGCTAGGGGGTCAGGAACTCTCTACCCTGCCCCCTTTTCACGTTCTCCACCTTTCTTTTTCACTGCCACACACAAAATGGCATCCGACACTTCCTGATTTCGACCGATTCGAATGTTGACTGACATCTAACCACCAATCAGAATTACGCTCGCGCACGCCGCCGTGCGCGCACGGTGCGCGCCTATAGATATTTATGTACTTTTAACTGCAATTTTCTCAGGAACTACTGAATGGATTGACTCCATATATGCAAAAGGCACATCCCTGACCTGAGGACTACCTCTTTGCCAAATTTCAAGTAATTCTGTTCAGCCGTTCGGGCTGTACCTTCGACTAAAGGTCCTATGGGAAAATGCATGGGGGAAAATGCGTTTTTGGACCCCCCTTTTTTCTCAGCCCCCGCTTGACGAATCACCCCGAGACTTTTAGGGTAGGAGCTGAGCGGAGCGCCCCATTAGTTTTGAAAATTTCGCGAGGATTCGTCAAATGGCACCAAAGTTATTCAAAATAGAATTTTCAGATTTCCTATGGACACACGGTCCTAACTATAACTATCTACTGGCGACCGCCAGTAGATAATATATACATCTGTACACACATAGGTGCATACATACATAAATACATATAGACACACAAACTAGGTCAGAATTAATGCTGTCCACAAACTTCACTTCAGGCCACTTAGTCATTCTAGTCTACTAAAACTAGAGCATAGTTTGGGGTGTTACCAACGACAGGAAAAGGTCCGGCCACAACAAACACCAGTTTACTCCAAGGAGTGTTTTAAACACAATAGGGTCGACGGGAGAGGGAAATGTTGTTAGAAAATGAGTCATTAGTTGTGTGGCCTGAGCAAGTAGTGGGTCTACACTGGGAACTAAACATCACATTTTAGCGCTTAACTCTCAAAGGGTAGAAAAGTGGAGCAGCCCAACGCCTACTCAAGGAAGATGATGTGGGCTAGTAATCACCATTCACAAATACACAATAGTAATACTCAATAAATGATTGTCCAGTCAGTGCTTTTTCTTTTGAAAAAGGAAAAGTACATTTATTACAAAGAAACACTACGCAATACTATGCAGCAATTTACAAATATACACAAGCTGTTTGAAATACTTTTTTATGACATTGCATAAACATTCTTACCTGTACCTACGGGAAGACGGGGCCTAGTACCACAACTCACATGTTCAAACATTAACTTGTTCCTAAATGATAACAGTTGAACATAACCTGGAGCGAGAGCACTTATTTCTGGAACAAAAGTGAGTGGCTATCAACCTCATTATTTCATTAAAGCCTTGGCTAGAGTAAATATCTAAGCATGACATGGAATGTGGTGTACGCATCATAACTGTCCACATGAATAATGCAATCTAATCACATTTTTAATTACCATATGGTAAAATTATAATCATTCATCTAGAAGGTGCTTGTAGCATGCTCTTTAAAAAACCTTCAATATACAATACTGCATTTTAAACGCAGTCACTAAAGGATATCGTTGGTGTAAATTAATACACATGCAGTGACCACATTTCACCCATAGAGGCTGTTTGTCACCATGACCACCCTTAGTGCACTATGGCTTGTATCCAAAGCCTTCACCCCTAGAGAGAGCATCACTCCTAAACTGCAGAAAAAAGTCCCCAGCATAGGAAGTGCTTGATAATCCATTAAAAACCCTTGAGGGTTAGTTTTTGTAGTCACCCGAAACTTAGGGTGGGGGCTTCTCAATCCTTTGTGAAGGGGGGAGTCTGAGCTGCTTGTGCTGCTCCTCCTGCAATTTGGTATCCATTTAGTGGGGACCCCATTATTCTGGGGACCACCAAAACCTCAGAGTGATTTCCCATTCTTGCAATGTGGGCGAAACTGATGAATTGATGACCTCTGACCCTCTGGGCCGGTCACACCACGCACCGCGCACACTCCCCGTGAGTGAGCCCCGGCTGCCCCGATCCCGCCGCTGCGCTCCTGACCACTGGTGTGGTATCCGCCTCCGTAGCGCAGCGCTGCTCTTCACCTGCTGACTGCTGTTTTCTCCCCTGTTGCCCGCATAACGACCAGCCACTGTCTCCTGTGATTTCCAGTTTGTTTCCCCGCTGACTGTTGTTTTATCCTCCGTTGCCCGTATCGTGCCCAGCCACTGTCTCCTGTTTTATTTAGTTGTTCCCTTGTTGCCCTTACTGTGCCCAGCCATTGTCCTCTGTTCATTTGTTGTTCGCTGTTTCCCTCTTGCTGTGCCCCCGCCGCGTTTCTCGCCACCTCCCCGCTCCCCACCGCTGCTCCCCTGCGGCCCCGCCCCCGTCCACCTGGGACCCTTCCCATTCGCCGCCCCGCTCCCGCCTCCCAGCTGCTCCTCCCTCCCACTGGACCTTATAGGGAGGAGTGCACGCAGTGGTGTGCAGTGACCTCTGACCCTCTGGGCCGGTCACACCACGCACCGCGCACACTCCCCGTGAGTGAGCCCAGGCTGCCCCGATCCCGCCGCTGCCCGCAGCTGTGCTACTGACCACTGGTGTGGTATCCGCCTCCCTAGCGCAGCGCTGCTCTTCACCTGCTGACTGCTGTTTTCTCCCCTGTTGCCCGCATAGTGACCAGCCACTGTCTCCTGGGATTTCCAGTTTGTTTCCCCGCTGACTGTTGTTTTATCCTCCGTTGCCCGTATCGTGCCCAGCCACTGTCTCCTGATTTATTTAGTTGTTCCCTTGTTGCCCTTACTGTGCCCAGCCATTGTCCTCTGTTTATTTGTTGTTCGCTGTTTCCCTCTTGCTGTGCCCCCGCCGCGTTTCTCGCCACCTCCCCGCTCCCCGCCGCTGCTCCCCTGCGGCCCCGCCCCTGTCCACCTGGGACCCTTCCCATTCGCCGCCCCGCTCCCACCTCCCAGCTGCTCCTCCCTCGCCCCGCCCCCCCACTCTCCTCATATGGCAGAGGGGCAAACGCGCAGCATTGACGCGCAGCGAGCGCGCCCTAAGCGCGCCGAAGGCAAGCCCGTCTGCGCCCGTCCGCGCCTGGCCCGCGCCCAGCGCCAGAACCCCTGGCCCCCGCAGACACCAGCCCCCCCGCCGGACCTACAACACCACCGAACTCAACGCACTCAACCCCGGCCGGATCCCGGGATGCTACCGAGCCACCCCGAGACGAACCCACGGACCCATCAGCTGCCACTCCTGCAAGTTCACCTGCATCCGGACCCGCACCGCACCCGCCAAGCCGAGCACCAGCAGCAACCACCTGAAGTGCATCCTGCTCAACACCCGCTCCGTCCACAGACACGCCGTGGAACTCTGGAACCTGCTCGACACTACATCTCCAGACGTCGCCTTCCTCACGGAAACCTGGATGAACGCCTCCTCAGCACCCGACATCGCCATCGCCATCCCGGACGGATACAAGATCACCCGGAAGGACCGCGGCAACCAGACATGAGGAGGCATCGCCATCATCCACAGGAACACCATCCGCATCACGACCAACACCGACGACACCCTGACCACCGCCGAACACCTGCACTTCCAGATCCACACCGACCCCAAGACCACCCTCAGAGGCACCCTCATCTACAGACCCCCGGGACCACGCACACAATTCAGCGAAGACATCGCCGACTTCATCAGCCCGCACGCCCTCCCCTCCGCTGACTACATCCTCCTCGGGGACCTCAACTTCCACCTGGAGAACAACAACGACCGCAACACCACCGCCCTGCTGGACAACCTCGCCAACCTCGGTCTCAAGCAGCTGGTGACCACCCCCACCCACTACGCCGGACACACACTCGACCCCGTCTTCTCATCCAGCAAGGACATCGTCTTCAGCCATGCCACCGGACAGACCACAGCTGCATCCACTTCAGCTTCAGAAGAACAACGGTCCACCACCACCAGCAACAAGTCGCACGCAGAAGCTGGAACAAGATCACAGCCGACCAGCTCGCCGCATCCCTGAGCCAGCACCCCCCCCCACCAGCTCTGCGGACCCCAGCCAGGCCGCCGACAACCTCACGAAATGGATCAGCAGCTGCGCAGGCGACCTCGCCCCACTGAGGACCCCGCCTAGCAGACCCGGCAGTAAGAAAGCACCTTGGTTCACCGACGAACTCAAGAGCTCCAAGAAGAACTGCCGAGCCCTAGAGAGAGCCTGGCGCAGAGACCCAACACCAGACAACATGACCACCCTCAAGCTCGCCACCCGAAAACACCACCAACTGATCCACGCCACCAAGAAAACTACATTCAAGGAACGACTGGACAACAACGCACACAACAGCAAGGAACTCTTCAACATCGTCAAAGAGCTCTCTAACCCCAACGCCGGAAACAACGACATCACCCCATCTCAAGACCTCTGCAACTCCCTCGCCTCCTACTTCCACAACAAGATCGCTGACATTCACAACAGCTTCAGCACACAACCAACGCTCCCCACGACCGCACCTACGCCCCCCACCACCACACTCTGTGCCTGGACCCCGATCAGGACCGAAGACACCATCTGCACGATGAACACCATCCACTCCGGATCTCCAACCGACCCCTGCCCTCACCACGTCTTCAACAAGGCCGACGCTGTCATCGCACCCCACCTGCAGGACATCATCAACACCTCCTTCGACACCGCAACCTTCCCTGAGAGCTGGAAGCACGCCGAACTCAGCGCTCTACTGAAGAAACCATCAGCGGACCCCACCGAACTCAAAAACTACCGCCCCATCTCGCTCCTCCCGTTTCCGGCCAAAGTCATCGAGAAGACCGTCAACAAGCAGCTGGCTGCCTTCCTCGAGACGAACGGATCCCTCGACCTCTCGCAGTCTGGCTTCCGGGCCAACCACAGCACCGAGACTGCCCTGATCGCAGCCACCGATGACATCCGAGCCCTGCTCGACAACGGAGAAACAGCGGCCCTCATCCTCCTGGACCTCTCCGCAGCATTCGACACTGTCTGCCACCGCACCCTAGTGCAGCGCCTCAGCAACGTCATAATCCAGGAGAAGGCACTGGAGTGGATCATCTCCTTCCTCGCTGGAAGAACACAGAGAGTCCGCCTACCCCCGTTCCGATCAGAAGCCACCAAAGTCATCGGCGGCGTCCTTCAGGGCTCCTCGCTCAGCCCCACCCTCTTCAATGTCTACATGAGCCCCCTTGCGGCCATCGCACGCCAACACAACCTCAACATCATCTCCTACGCCGATGACACTCCGCTGATCCTCTCCCTCACCAATGACCCCGCCACCGCCAGAGCCAACCTACACGAAGGGATGACAGATGTAGCCGAGTGGATGACGACCAGCCGCCTGAAACTGAACTCAGACAAGACGGAAGTTCTCATCCTGGGCTCCTCACCCTCCGCCTGGGACGACTCCTGGCCGCCAAGACTTGGAACTCCCTCCCGACCCACCTCCGCCTGACCCAAGACCACCTCGCCTTCAGGAAGCAGCTCAAGACCTGGCTGTTCGAGCAGTAGCGGACCCCCCTCCCCAGCACCTTGAGACCCTCCGGGTGAGTAGTGCGCTATATAAATACTTTGATTGATGAGCCCCTCTGGGCATTATGGGGCGCTCTTCTGTGAGCATGCATGTTAGTCGAGCGTCTCTCCTGTTACAAAGGGGTGAGCCGCTTCTTTATTTTTGCCTTTGTTTCCATTCTTGCGGCTGCGCTTCTTTTTCTTCTGGGTACCCGGTCCCACCCTAGCACCCTCTGTGTGCTTTACAATGTTGGGGAGAAGCTCCCTGCTCTTGCCATCTCCCTGCACGGCCAGCCCACTTGCATGCTGCCGGCACTTCACTTTGGTCTGTCTGCAATTGCAGGCAGATGCCGGTGGTGCTGATGACCTTCTAGAGGCCCAGGGATGGGGTCCTGAGCTCCTTTTTCCACCCACTGGGGGCCCCACTGGTACCCCCTGCAGCAGAGGTCTTCTTGTGGCCCAGGGAGGGGGTCCTGGGCCACCTCCACAGAACTGAGGGAGAACAACAGCACCCTCTCCCACCAGTCTTCCCCTTGTTTTTGGGCCCAGGAATGGGGTCCTGGGCCCATTTCTCTTCCACCAGGGGAGTACAGAGGCGCTCCCTCCTGTGAACTTCTTCTTGTGGCCCTAGGAAGGGGCCCTGAGTTCCTTCCTCCACCCATGGGGGGACCACAGCAGCACCCCCTGCAGCAGTGGTCTTCTTGGGGCCAAGGATTGGGGTCCTGGGCCCCCTCCACAGAACTGAGGGAGTATGACGGCACCCCCTCACACCAGTCTTCTCCTTGTTTTTGGGCCCAGGGTTGGGGTCCTGTGCCCATTCCTCTCCCACTAGGGGAGAATGACAACGCTCCCTCCCTTGAGCTTCTTCTGGTGGTCCAGGGATGAGGTCCTGGGACCCCGCTTTCTCCCAGCTGAGGGGAAGAGCAACAGCCTTTCCCTGACGGTTTTCATTCTGGAGGCAGCCTTCGGAGGCCTGACCCCCTCAGAGGATAAAAATTAGTCTGGCAGCAGAGCTACGCTCACTTGTGCCTACCAGTTGGGGTCAAAAGTCACCAAACCTTCAAACATCAATAACTCCGGTCCCATTGGGCCAATGTCCACCATCTTGGTCTCGTTTTGCTCCTTGTGCAAGCCCTACCCACCTAGAGCACTTTCTTCAGGGCTCCTGGCACCCACAGGTCCCTGCACCAGCCTTTCACCTTGCACTCTTTCTGGGCCTCTCTTCTCCCTGCCCAGAAGCCCAGGCTTTCTCCCAACCGATCCTCAGGGACATTGGGGAGAGCCCCACTGAACCTGCGGTCAATCAGAGACAGAGTCCATAGGCCAGGGGACAGTCAAAGAGTTGCTCCTTCCAATTATTCATGACATCAGCCTCCAGTCCCCGTGTTCCTCAGAAAAAGCACATCCAAGAGAGAGCTCTCCTCCCTGGAAGACAAAGGGGTTGGGAGTTGCCATAATGGATGCAGCTCTGGCCTATCCTGAGGAGTCACATCCCCTCTTTCAATCTTCCTGCTCAACCTTCTGGGATACTTCAAGATGCTGTTACCCAGGAGTCACTTGCCACATGTGCTCTGGGGGTCTCAGCTCTATCCCTCGCTAACATCACTGCTAGGGCCTTCCCCCAGGAAATCTTCAAAGGAGTCCCCCCTGGTCTGGCTCCAGAGATCTGGACTTTCTCCTTTGTTGAGTGGCCTGAGCATGCCATCTTCCTGGCACAGGATGACAGTGGGCTGACTGATGTAGACCAATTGCACTCATTCCCTTCCACCTTGAGAGCTGACCTATGCATTGTCAATTGCTTTCCTTGAGGGGGGAGGCTTTGTTCCTGCAGCTGCAGAGATAAGTAATTAACCCAATCCAGTACGGTCCTAAAAGGCCTCGGCTCTGATCCTGGGTCTGGGAAACATGGCATTTCTAGATGACCCATAAATCTACAGATATGCTTTTGGATTTCACAGAATTGTTCTTTTCACGCAGGTTACAGTGTACATTGGTGCAACTCCGAAGTCTGTGGACCAAAGGGAATTGAAGCTGCACTCAAAGGCAGCTTTTCCCATAAGTGCATAATGAAGCTTCACTACCGTAAAGACAATGACATTCCCTACATGTGTACCCCCCATTATAAGTCTTGTTCCAGGTCACCAACCAACTTCTGCATAGTCCGTTCTGCGCCAGGCTACCTATGCACAGTTTTTGGCCCATGCCTGACAGGTGTCTCCCACACACAGCCCTCATGCATGTGTACACATGTGATCAAGGCCTCTGGTAGGCCGAAACGCGTAATGGTGGCAGTGCTGGGTGAAAATAAATAGAAAATTCTTGCACTGATACCTGGGTCTGTGTTCGTCTTTTCCTGAGCAACGTGGAAGCTGGTAACGAATTATACAACATGGGTGCACACGTGTACACATGTAACCAGCCCAGTGCCCCTAACCCTGGCTACGTCGCAGTGGTCTTAACTTAAGAGACAGACACTGGCGGTGAATACGCCCAGTCCATTTTACCATGGATTTACTGTGGGTGAGTCCCAGGTTCTGAGGCCCTCCCACAGTAAAAGGTAGAAAATCAGGTGATCAAAAAGTGAAAAATCCAGGCGGATTAGATGGTCAGAACCACATTCTCACACATGTCACTTGCGATTTGTCACTAAGGGTACGCATGCAACATTTCCGGACATAATGTTTAATGACCTTGTCTGCCCCGGTCCACCAAAAATCCTCCCTTATTCTCCACATCATAGCATGAATCCCAAGACGACTTTCTTGTGCTGAAATCCAGAACTTTCTGACGCATTCCACTCGAAACTACCAATTGTCTACCTCTGGGCACAATTCCCCCAACAATGGACAACTCCTCCCCTTTCCTCCTGTAAGGTATCAAATCTGCAGAGGTATCCTTGTTGTTGGGCCAACCCATCACAATAAAGTTCACTACATCCTTGAGCTCCCAGTTGTCAGATACTGCTTCTTAACATCCTAATCAGATAAAGCCCCTTTGATGATGTCATTCACTGAACTCACCACACACACCATTTCAAACTCGTCCAAAGTATTGCTCCATTCTTCAACCCTCTGAATAGGTAACCTTGACAAGCAATCAGAAACACAATTCCTGGACCTGGCAACATACTCCAGCTTGTAATGAAACTCGTGCAGTCCATACTGCCATTTGGCAATGCATGGAGAATCTTTCACCTACTTTTGTGGTGAAAAGATCCACCAATGGTTTGTGGTCTGTCCTTAGCATAAATTCATTTCCCCACAAAAAGTTCTTAAAATGTTGCACTTCCAACCACAATGCCAAGGCTTCTTTCTCTATAGTTTAATATGTACCTCAGCTCCCCTTAAGGTCTGGAGGCAAACGCTATGGGATCCTTATGCCATCACTCCTTCTTTGCATGAGTACGACATCAAGACCCACATTGTTCGCATCAATGGGAACAATACACAAATCATTTATGTCAAACGGTGCACTATCTCCTTCTTGATCAATTCAAAATTCTTCTTGCTTTCTTTGTGCCACACATACCTTGCATTTTTTTAAGAAGCTTCCTCAAACACACCATTTTATCAGAGAAATTATTGGCAGAATTGGCATAATACTCCACTAAACCAAGGAGTAAGCAGAGCTGGTCTTTATCTTTGGGTTTTGGTGCACCTTGGATGGCTTTCAGGATCTTCACTTTAGGTTCAACTCCTTAACTAGAAACATGGTGACCTAAGTCTTCTGCTCCTTTTTGAAATTACACTTATCTTTTCTCAGGGTCATCCCACCAGACTTCACAATATCCAAAACATGTCTCACTCTGCCATCGTGCTCAGACTAAATGTTTCCCAAAATCAATATGTTGTCTTGGTAAAATGTACAACTCTCAGTGTTTTTGAATAAATTACCCAGGGGAGCCTGATGCTGTTTTCTCTTCACCACGTTGCAGTTTGGGGGCATCGCCTGGACCTAACTAACCCTGGTAGGACCGTAGTCCCAGGGTTCTCCATTGGCAGCTGCTGCCCGTATCAGCCCAAACACAGATCACCCTGGTGGGGGACTACCAGTCCCAAGGTGCAACGCTCCTTTAACTCGGTGCCGCTAGCGAGGGAGAGGCATCTGAGTCAACTTCGCGCATAAAGCGCTGCCTCACCCCCCGCAGCGTGGGAGCCTGCTGCTATTTTCTCTTCACCTCGCTGCAGTTTGGGGGCCTCGCCTGGACCTAATTAACCCTGGTGGGATCGTAGTCCCAGGGTTCTCCATTGCCAGCTGCTGCATGTATCAGCCCGAACACAGATCACCCTGGTTGGGGACAACCAGCCCCAGGGTGCAATGCTCCTTTAACTCGGTGCCGCTCGCGAGGGGGAGGCTTTCATTCCATCTAGCGCTAGGACTCGAATTTGACTTGGGTAAGAAATGTAATTCTATTCCTTATCCTTAAAAGTAACTTTTTGTGCCTTCTTGAAACCAATAAAGAACTTTTCGGGACAATAACTACTCTGTTGAAATTGTGAAGGAAGGCTGTGGTCAAGCATCAAATTGTGCAGCCCAGGGATCCATCTTGTGTTGTGACTAATGTTCGAAGGTTATCAAGGTAAAGGTCATAAGGTGGTTTAATGGTGTAAATTAACATACTGTAGGCGCAACCCAGGATAGCTGAGCGGAAAAGCATTGGTATTTTTATTGTAAAGTAGTTTTTTTTCTCTTTTCTTTTTTGTTTCTACTAGTGTTTTTGACTTACCTGGTAAACCCTGTTCTAGTACTATTACCAAGCTAAAGACAGGAGTAATTTTTAAGAGCTGACGTTGCTAGACCTTCAGGAAAGGGAATTGGGAAAGAGGCACTTACACCGACACACATTAGTTAATTCAATCATTGTAATGGGAAAGCGAAAGGCCACTGAGGGGTTAGCAAAAGGCAAATTCTCAAAAATAAGAAAGAGTGCAGCAGAAAACTGCTCCTTAGACGAAATTTATAATTTGATTGAAGAGGTCGAATCAATGCTAAATAGCAAATGTAAATCAATTAATAGGAAAAAGGAAAAATTACTGCCTTCTATAACAAACGTTCTACAAATCCCCAGGCAGAGAGTACCATCATAAAGGGACAGACAAAGGTTTTAATTGAGCATCAGCCTGGTATTTCAGACACTCTCACCTTACAACAAGAGATCACCAGCCAGAGTTATTATAGTCTCCACCAGGAGACGGACAATCGTTTGCTGGATGAGATAAAAGAAATTGAGAAAGGTGCTGAGTCTGTGACTCCGGTTGTGTGCTCAAATAGATATTGTAGTACTCACAATAAGGAGAAGGGGGAGAAGGTAAAATCCCTACCTCATCCTCCTCAAGAATTCAATAACCCACAAACTAGGAGGTAGAGAAGCGGCCAACTTTTTATTCAGCAATTGCTAAGTTGATCGAAGGGAGCACACATACTCTGTAAAAACTGCCCTCACCCACAACAAGTTGTGGCATGCTTCATCATTGGGTTGCTACTGACGCCTCTGCGCAGACCAACGCTAGAGGCGGAGCAATAGGGAGGGGTAAACAATACAACAGTGATACAGACAAACAAAAAAGGCAGGATCCTTTAGTGCAGAAATAATGAATGTTAAAACTGGCCCAGGGATATCTCTATAACAATTTTATTCCTGGATTCCCTAGTCAGATTAAAAAGGTATATATAAAGAGATATAAATACACCTAATGGATAGTGGTGGAATGAGTTAATTTAGGTGCTCACCACCCCTCCATTCTGCATAGCGGTCAACATGTTTCTGCCGGTTCAAGATCAAATTTCCGGCATTCCTCAGGACAAGTCAGATCCCTATGCCTTTTTTCCAACCCCTCTTACTACCCACAATCGTGGGTTTATACTCCACCTGTAAGTTTGGAGTCTTTGATGTCACTTACTCTTTCACAATAGGAACTGAAAGGTAAAAGACACAACAGTGACTCTCGTTATCACAGGAAATACAGAGACAGTATTATAAAATGTGTGCTCGCAAACCAACTATAGCAAATGCAAACTACCTAATCGGTGTGACCAAACATTTTAACATATGTGGTGCAAATTCCACCTTCATCAATCAACGGGCAGACATTGGCCCTCGTAATGGTATATCCTTAAGCACATATTTTGTGCTTAATATCCATTCATACCTATACTCCACAAACAAAAAGAAGAAACGTGCTGTAACAAGTGAGAAAAACCATTCCAAAATGCCAATGTGCTGTTTAAAGAGATCTGGGTACTACTACCCATCTCTTAATCAAGGATTTCCATATTAAATCACAGAGGGGCATGTGATGTTCCACCTATCCCACTTCTTACCAGAGTTTATCAAGTAAGTTGCTGGAACAGGCACTGGAGTAGAGAGCGACCCTCTGTAGTCACACACTGTAGGAGGGAAATCACAAAAATGTACACCATCCTTCCATTTATATTTCACTCTGAAAAATGCCTACGGTGATTGTTTCCCTTAGCGTCCTGGTAAGAAGTTAGTATCAAGACCTTACCAATACGTAATGTCATGCTGGTATTTAAAAACGCTTAACACACCCTATGTGCAC